>NW_026555321.1:15136250-16430000 GCF_021234165.1 Pteronotus mesoamericanus
CCTTTTTGCCTCTGTCTTTTCCTTTTCTGAGTTCACACAGCTGCTACTATAGCCTGCCTGCTCTCTGCCTCTCCAAGGGTGCACTGTCTCTTTTCACTCTAATAAATCTTGCCACTATTGTTTAAAATCCTAAAAAAAAAGAGGAAACATTTGATTCATAGTATTTTCAGAAAGAAAGAAAAAATAAAGTGGAGAAAGTTATCAAAGAGATCAGCAAAATTTCCTTGAATTGAAGGATACAAATCAAAATTGCAAGGAGTCAATCGAGGATCAAACCAAATAAATGAAAGAGAAAAAAAGACCCCTACTACAAAACATTATGATGAAATTTCTGAGAACTAAGGATAGAGATGATTCTAAATACTTGCATAGGGGAGAAAAAAAGTCACAATGGGACAAAATTCAGAGCTGCATCAGACTTCTCAACAGCAAGACCATCTTTTAAAGGACATGGGCATAATGCCTTCAAAGTTCAGAAAGAAAATTATTTGCTCCCTCGTGTTCTATACCTAGCCAAACTATTAATCATATGTAAGAGTAGAATGAAGACATTTTCAAGGATGTGAGGAATCAAAAATTGGCTTTTTAAACCTTCTTTCTTAGGAAATGACTAAAGAATTTTCTTCAGTGAAACAGGGGAGTAAAAACGAAAGGAAGAATGGATGGGAACAATGGGTAATATAGCTGTAAAGAATGGCAAAGGAAAAATTCCTGGGACAGACCCTTGCCCCAGACCTAAAGAGCAGCCTGCTGAGACAGGACCTGCTGACTGGCTGCCTTGAAGTGATAAAGGGGAAATAGATAAGAGGTGCATTTTTGGGAATGAACAGTTATAATCTTTGCCTTGGGCAAAAAGAGGACAGATAAAATCAAAGTTAGAATTCAGTAAACAAAGCATATTCACTGGGTCATGAGAGAAGAAAAGTTAGGCTGTTGGTGGAAATACACCCCCACACACTCAGAATTATATAACATTTTATCTTGAGCTTGAATGCAGCCATGTTCCCATTGTACTGATAGGAACACTTGCAAGGTTATTTCTGAAAGTTGAATCCCTCAATTTTTCACAGAGCTCCTGTGGTTGGATTACAATGCTAGCACTGTAAAAGCATATGCTTATATATATACTTAGCATTTCATGTTTAGATTATTTATCAAGATTGCTTTAGATTTACAATTTGTTCTTACTTTTTCCTTAATTATGTTAAGTAGCTGAAAGTAACTTTTGTAGCATTAGAAGCATAGGCCAAATTTGAAGTAAAGTTCATTCTTCAAAATGTTTCCTACAAACCTCCTTCCTTGCCCATCCTTCAATGAACAACTGTATTTTTCCCCCCCTTAGGCAGGGAAAGTTACTCCGATTGGATACAGAGTTGCAACCTGCTTGACTGAAAAACTTCCCAGGGTGAGCATTTTTAATATGCATTTGTATTTAAATTTTTACCTTGCATGTGAATATTAGAAGATAGACAACTCTCAACATTCCTTATGAAAGTTGTTTGAATGTAATCTATTGGATGTGGATTTGTATTCTTTACTGTATTTTTTTTAAAAAGATTTTATTTATTTATTTTTAGAGAGAGGACGGGAGAGAGGAAGAAAGAGAGAAAGAAACATTGATGAGCAAGAGATACAACAATCAGTTGTCTCTTGCATGTCCATAGCTGGGGACCTGGCCTACAACCGAGGTCTGTAACCTGAGTGGGACCTTTTGGTTCACAGGCCAGCACTCAGTCCACTGAGCTACACCAGCCAAGGCTCTTTAATTTATTTTGAGGACGTCTGTTGATTTTGTCCAAGGAAGTAAAAATTCCAGTTCTATGATTGCCAGCTTTATGAAATAACAACACGGGATTCCATTTATTTCAAAAGGAAATATTTATTATAGTCTTTCTAACCTAGATACTTTCTGGTTGTTTTCTAAATAGACCTTTTAAAATAAATTGTTTATTTCCATTAAAAAAACAAATTTCAGAAAATTTCATTATTTGGAGCTATAGGTCCCCATGTGCTTACTACATGCACGCAATAAAGGGTGTTCATTGAATGGTACGGATCATCTGCTTTCAACCTTTTTCATCTCATGGCACACATAAACACTAAAGTTCTGTGGCACTCCACAAAATATATATTTTTTGCCAAGCTGACAAAATAGGTATAATTTTGATTCATTCATCCTGGATGGCTATTGTTGTATTGGCTGTTGTCATTTTTTTATTTGATAGTCTAAGGGAAAAGAGGTTAGTGCCCCTGACTAAATAGTCAAGTATTGCATGTGTTAAAGTTTCTGGAAGCACAGTGATTGAAAATTGCTGGTACAGATCATCCTTAATATTTTAAAAATTGTATTTAATTCTATTTTCTTGTCTCACTGTTTGTAGCCAATTACTCCACCTGAGGCAAAAAAATTTTTCAACTTCAGATATCCACCTGCTGGAGCTGAGAGAGTGTTTTATGGCCGAGCAAATGATCCTCAAATTGCACCTTATTTGACACATGGGATAAGATCTAAAATTTCAATGCCGGTATCTTTTTTCTTTTCCCCCCTGTATATTACTACTAACTTACCAAGGTAAAAATACAACAATTAGGAATTGGTGAAATCATTGGTTCCAATCTCCTTTCCACCCTTAATCTTGAGCACTAAAAAAAAAAATTGTGGCTCTCCTTTCCCCTCTTTTTCCCCTAGGTGTGTTACCTTTACCTTCCTTTTCTCCTAAGCTCCCAAGGGCCCTCCTTTTGCCTCTCTAACTTGTTTCCTGAGCCGATTTCTTCTACAGCTCACTTCTACTTTTGTGACTTTCTAAGTAAACTTTCTCTTATAATTTGAAAAAAAAAATCAAGAAGTGGTAGAAAGCTTAGGTACATTATACATTCAGTGCGTGGAGATGGGGCCTGATGTTTGCTGTTCATTGAATAAACAGATTTAGTTATTTTTAGAGTGAGGGGCAGGGAAGGAAAAAGAGAGAAAGGAATATTGATTGGTTGCCTGTTACAGGCCCCCAACCCGGGACCTGGCCTGCAAACCAGGCAGGTGCCCTTACCTTAATTAAACCAGTGAACTTTTGATTCACCGGGCACACTCAGTCGACTGAGCCACACTAGGCCACGGCCATTTCTATTTTTCTGGAATATTGGAGTTAAGTACCTGGGAGCTCCTCTTGTAAATCTTTTAACCCAACTGAAACCTTTAACCCCTTTGAAAGTTCATGTTCAGGCATATTTAAGCTTCATAACCTCAACTGGCACAGTTCTTTGAAGGTGAGCAAAGCAATAATGAAGAATTATTTTTCTACAATCATATTTTTTTTCTCTCCAGCTATTGATTAGAGTGCCAGCTTTCAGATTTTTACCTCTTTTTGTTCTTACATCAGTGCTTTGTATGATTTCTTTAGGCAAAGGCATTGATAAACCCACAGCCTATTACAGCATTTCAACAGAAAATTAAAGACAAAAAAGAATCAATATATTTTAGTAATCAACGAGCACCATTAGGAAAATCTCATGATCAATCGCCAGGATTACCGAAAGGCCTGGATGTACTCAGTACAACATTTGGGACGGCCGTCATCAGAGGTAGTAAAGAAATAAGGGACTAGGATGGGGTGGTAAAATAATTCTTAGAAAATTGGATTAAATATCCCATTGGAGTGGTGTTTGGTGGTGGTGGTGCCAATGGTGACTGAAGAATGAAAGATGGGATCATAGTGACAAAGTTACTCTTAGAACCAGAATCTTTGACGTTTATGTGTGCCAGGCAGTAAAAATTCAAGCTTTGGCGGGGAGATTTGGTGAGCATAGTAGAGATGATACGAAGAGAGGAAAGAGAGTCAGGAAACTTAACACTGGGACCAGCTGTGAAGCTGCAACTCCTTCTCCCTGGACGTCCACTTGTGGCTTTTACTTCCACCAATGTTCCTGGTAAGGTCACAACTCTCTGCTCTTTTTTTTTTTTTTCCTTCATGTGGTCGTAGGAGGAGGCGAGTACCCAACTCTTAACTTTTTATGGAATTCTTTCATAAAGTACTCCACAGAACAAAGAAATTTGGCAAATGCAGCACCTCCTTCCGCTCTTGCTGATCCACAGTGTCTACCCGCATGCTAGGCAAAGATGCAATATACAGGGCAGACTTGCACTCTCGTTTTGTGAGGAGTGGAACACACCATTCAGAAAACAACAATGTATAATTGAATTGGTCACAGGCCATTATTTCTTATGAAGTCCAGCCTCCTGCCATGTTGTTGGGCGCCTTTCTGTACGCATTTCCCACATTTATCTTCTACTATCCTTTTCAGGTCTCTACCCTGTCTCCAGGGCTTACAAGAGACCTCAAATTCCATCTATCCTGCAGAGAAATTCAATTCTCTTTGTCTTTCTGCGCCCATGAGGCTCTGCTCCAGGACTTTTTTCACTAAAGAGTCCATTAGATTATTTTCCTTAACATAGTGACATCCATCCCGGAGATAAATTATGCCTGACTCTTGGAATGGAAAATCTGCAGCAGTACTGTATTGTATCAGCTCTTAAGTTGAAAATGGAAACATGGAATACATGTTTTAGAACAGAAAAAATATCTTTTTTTTCTTTTTAATAGGATTACAAATTGTATTTATGTAGACATGGTATTACAGTAATTATATCATTAAGTGCTGTATATAATTAGTTCGTTTAATGAGGAAGGTATCGTCTAGGTGTACCTCACTTAAATATATAATAGAAAGAATGTTCCAAAATGTGTATACGTGTATTTATAGGAACAGTAGTTCATCTATCCGAAAGAAGTACTGCTTCACAGGATTATTTTAAGTAGGATCACTTTCTGTTATTCTTAATGGTTTACAGACCTCAGCTCTTGGCAGAAAGTCCAAAAGAAAGAGAACATGTTGTTAGGTTGAAAGAGAAGAGTGAAATTATATTGTATAATTATCATAATGTATTCATTATATTTATTTTATATATATTATACAATATATAATTTATATATAACATATTTATTATACATAAATATATAATTATATATTTAGTTAATGTAATAGATGTATTTACTATACTTTTATATGAATTATTATTTTATAATATATATTATTATTAATCTACACTATTAGGTTGAAAGAGAAGAGTGAAGTTGTAAGTGGAATTATATTTAAAAATCATTATGTAGAGAACAATGAAAACAAAATAATTCAGTGTATACGAAACTGGGGACCAACCAGGGAAAACATCTGCAAAAACAAACATGTTATGGCTCTGATCCAGCGATTTCCTTGGTACTTTTGGCTACTTTGAAGATGGATATTCAGATAAAAAAAACTCAGAGTGTGTGCTTCCATCTAGAGCTGTGAAAATTTGCACCAAGTTACCCCACAGAGCATCAGGGTTTCTGAAATTGATTTGTGATTCAAATTTGCTTAGATCATCATGAGAAATCTGGAGCAAACTAAAATAAAAATTGCCTAGAGATTTTCAGACTGGAGAATTTAACCAGGCTTGGAATATGGTTCAGGACAACCTAAATGGTTAACTGATACAGTGTTCTGATCTTCTTCAGAATTCTAGGCAGTGAGCCAGGTCCAATGAGAGTCCTTTGAATAGTAACGTCTATGCTATGTCCTGTCTCTCTTGATAAATCTTCATTTTTATTGGCTTTGTGTTCTCCTAGGATGGCTATGTAGTTATGCTATCAGCTTACCTTGATTGTTATCTGTTTTAGTTAATTTAAATATATTATAAATAGATTAAAAACTCCTTAAAACTGATGTGTGTAATTTTTTCTTCAGATATATCTGCTAGAGATGTGGTGAATCCACCAAAATCCTATCAAGAAGTATTTAAAGAAGGAAGGGAAGGACATGATTTGTATATTGTTTCTCACAATGATTATTATGTGGGTAAGTGTCCTCCAGTGTAAATAGGCCCAAGGATATTGGACTCCCAGATTTGTGAAGAGGGACAAAAGGAATAATGTGCATAAAGTTAAATGCCTGGCATATAGTGGGTGAGATCAATAAACAATAACAATTTTTTATAAGGTCCTAAACCCTGATAACTGGGAACACGTACCCATACACATTTTGCATATAAAATGTAGAAATATATGTATTTTTAAAATGAAAAAAAAAAACCAAGAGTGATTGTTAGATAGTGTTATTTTGTTTCAGTGGTTTTAGGCTTCAAAATACTGTTATTTTTCAAATGTTAGGATTATTCTAAGTGTTTAGCTTTGTATGAGGAATACTTATTGGGTAGTGGTTAAGTGAACAAATTTTGAATCAGATATATCAAGTTCAAATTCTAGCTCATCTGTTAGATCTTGGATATTTTATTCTATTACCATCTATTCTAGTCTCTTAAATTGAATAATAATATTGTAAAGATGAAGTGAATGCTTGCAAAATGCATAGTGCCTGGAATGTGGTAAGGGCTCAATAACTATTAATAGTAGTATTAAGTCATCTTGATTAATAGTAGCTTATTACTGGAATTATTCTAAAGCAAAGCTAAAAGGCACTAGATGTTTATAGCGCTGTAAAACACAGTCATTGATGTGTTGATGTTAAGTAGAATCTTGATATAGTAGAGGATTGAGAATTAGATTCTGATGTGTGTCTTCAGAAAGCTGCTGAACTGTAAATGATTCATGAACTCAACCTCCATTAGCTAGAAGCAAGACTCTCCCTTGCCTGCAACTTAAGGTCTCTCTCTCCTTTGCTCCTTTTTTATTTCTTTTTCTTTTAATATTTTATATTTTACTGTAAGATTTTATTTATTTTTGGGAGAAGGGAAGGGGGAAGGGGGGGGAGAGAGAGAGAGGGAGAGAGAGAGAGAGAAAGAGAGAGAGAAACATGGACCTGCAACCCAAACACGCGTCCTGACTGGGGACTGAACCGGTGACCTTTCACTTTGCGGGACTACGCCCAATCAGCCGAGCCACACCAGTCAGGGACCTTCTTTATTTCCTTACTTTTCTTCCTCGACCACCATCTCACACCGTACTTTCTCTCTATGCTCTTCCTTCTAAAATTTTGCTCATAGCAGGGACTTGTCTCCTATGCCCACTGTTTCACTGTCCGGAATCTGCCCTTTTCTTTCACGACCAATCCCGGCTGGTTCCCTACATTCTCTAATGCCCTCAGTCCTGAGGTCGTCGCCACCCTCCCATGCAGACGGCCCACTCGTTTGATCACCACGTTTCTTCTCACAGCCTTGACTTCTCTCCGTATCTCTGCCCCCTTTACTTTCTGACTCTCCCTCCCTTTCTTCTTTTCCTCCTTCTCGCCCTCCCTTCCTTTTTATCTCCTTTCCTCCCTCCCTTTCTTGTGAAAGTGCTTTATTCATTTTTTTTTGGAAAAAGTTTAGCATCTATCACACAATCTAATCCAATAACTTCTAGTTATTTTAAGAAGAACTATATGATGAATATATGTCGATGACCTACAGTGAGATATATGCACTTAGCAACTGGAGGTAAATGAGTGTCAATTAAAAAAAATATTTCAGAGAGTTTTAATGGACTGAAGCATGACTGCAATTAACTTCATTTGTTGATTTTTACAGGAGATTCATTAGCCTCTTGAAAAGTCATAAAATCCAATCTTTCAAATATTTTCCTTTTTTTCTCATAATGAAAGTATTTCATTTCTTATTATAAAGATACATAATATTGCTCAGAGTTTAAATATTAAAAAATGAATAAAAAGTAAATGTAACCTTGAAATCCCATTCATCAGAGATATATTAAACAGCTCTCTAATCCAGTATCCATTGATCTATCTTTAGTTAAATGTGATCATATTCTCATGCTTTTGGGGAGCCTGCTATATACATTAAAATTTTTTTAACTTAAAATAATATGTCAAGGACACTATTCAGTAACAATAAATATACATCTATAATTTCTTTTAAATATTATCTATTTTATTTTTTCCATTACTGTTTATCACCCTTATACCCCTCACCCCACTGCAGTTACCTCACTGTTGTCCAGGTCCATGAGTCCTTTTTCCTTTTTGCTCCATCCCTCCACCCCCTAACTCCCCCCACGCCCCCTCCCCCGCCACTAGCTGTCATCTGTTCTCCATCTATGAGTTTGTCTCTGTTTTGCTTGTTAGTTCAGTTTGTTTGTTAGATTCCACATATGAGTGAAATCATATGGTACTTGTTTTTCTCTGACTGACTTATTTTACTTAGTATAATGTTCTCCAGGTTCATCTATGTTGTTGCAAGGGTAAAATTTTCTTTTTGTTTACAGCTAAGTAGTATTCCATTGTGTAAATGTCCCATACTTGTTTTATCTATTCATTTACTGGGTAAATGGGCTACTTCCATACCTTGGCAATTGTAAATATTGCTGCAAAGAACATAAGGGAGCATATGTTCTTTTAAATTAATGTTTCAGGTTTCTTCAGATATATTCCCATAATTGGAATTGCTGGGACATAAAGCAATTCCATTTTTAATTTTTTGAGGTATCTCCATACAGCTTTCTACAGTGGCTGCACCTGTCTGCATTCCCACCAACAGTGCAAAAGTGTTCCTCTTTCTCCACATCCTCGTCAGCACATATTTGTTCCTTTATTTATGACAGCCATTTTGACCAGTGTGAGATGATATCGCGTTGTCATTTTACTTTGCATTCCCCTGATGGTTAGCGATGTTGAGTATCTTTTCACATGTCTATTGACCATCTGTATGTCCTTTTTGGAGAAGTGTCTATTCAGGTCCTTTGCCCATTTTAAAAAAATTTTTATTTATTTATTTTTGGAGAAAAGGAAAGAGAGGGACAAAGAGCAGGAGAGAAACATATATTGGTTGCTTTTCACATGCCCTCAACTGGGTACCTGGCCTGCAACCCAGGCATGTGTCCTGACCGGGAATTGAACCGGTAACCTTTTGGTTCACAGGCCGGCACTCGATATGCTGAGCCACACCAGCCAGGGCATTTTGCCCATTTTTAATTTGATTCTATGTTTCTTTGGTATTGAGTTTTTTGGGTTCTTTATGAATTTTGCATATTAACCCCTTATCAGATTTATCAGCGAATATGTTCTCCTGTACAATGGATTGTCTTTTTATTTTGTTGATGGTTTCCTTTGCTGTACAAAAACTTTTTAGTTTGATGTAACCCCATTTGTTTATTTTTTCTTTTGTTTCCCTTGCCTTTGGAGACATATCAGCATAAATATTGCTATGAGCAATGTCTGAGATTTTACTGCCTGTGTTTTCTTCTAGAAATTTTGTAGTTTTGTGTCTAACATTTAAGTCTTTAACCCACTTTGCATTTATTCTTGTGTGTGGCATAAGAAGGAGGTCTAGTTTCATTTTTCAGCATGTATCTGTCCAATTTTCCCAACACCATTTATTGAATAAACTATTTTTAGCCCATTGTATGTGCTTGCTTCCTCTGTTGAACACTAATTGACTATAAAGGTGTGGGCTTATTTCTGGGCTGTATGTTCTGTTCCACTGACCTATGTGTCTGTTTTTATGCATTTATAACCTCTTTTAAATACACTTAATTTTAAGCATTATGAAAGTAACAGATATTTCTTTTATAAAATGCAATCTATACACCTCTGGTCAAGATGGAGGCATAGGCACACATGCTTTGCCTGCTTGCACAACCATAAGAAGGATTACAGCTAACCTCAAAACAAAAAACATCCAGAACTGCCAGAAAATCAAACTGTGTGGAAGCCTAACAATCAAGGATTTAAAGAAGGCATATCCAGATGGGTAGGAGGGGCAGAGACAGGGAGTGGGGGTGGAGAGGATGTGGTGTAGTTGTGGGGGTGGTGGCTGGCAGAACAGGCAGTCCCACATGTGGGATACCTGAGGAGGGAACCTCGGCCCTGACCATGCAGCTCAGAGTTCCAGTGCCGGGAAAATAAAGTGTCATAATTACTGGCTGGAAAAACCAGTGAGGTTTGGGGTGGTGGAAGAAACTATGGGTCTCTCAGGAGAGTCCATTTAAAGAGACCACAGGGTCCTAGAATGTATGCAAACCCACTCACTCTGGGAATCACTACCAGGGGCTCAAGTTGCATAAGTGACTCAGAGAGGTTAGTGCCGAACAAGCCTCCAGCAGTCAGGCAGTGACATTGTCCCCTCTCCCATACTTCCCCCACATGAAGCTGGCTGCCCTGCCCTGGAGGTTACCTAAGGCCCATTCAATGTAACATGTATGCCAAGACGGAGTCAACACAGCTCTACCTAATACACAGAAACAAACACAGAGAGGCTGCCAAATTGAGGAGACAAATAAATATGGCTCAAATGAAAGAATAGAACAAAACTCCAGTAAAAGAACTAAGAAATGGAGATAGTCAACCTATCAGTTGCAGAGTTTAAAACACTGGGGTTAAGGATGCTCAGAGATCTCACTGAGTAAAGCAAAAGCATAAGGGAAGAAATGAAGATCTACTAAGTGAAATAAAGAAATATCCACAAGGAACCAACAGTGAAGAGAAGGAAGCCTGGGTTCAAATCAACATAAGGAAGAAATTAACAGTTGATCAGAGCAGAATGAAGAAAAAATAACTCAAAAAAAAGAGAAGAGACTAAGAAGACTTTGGGATGTCTCCAAATGTGCCAACATTTGAATCATAGGGATGCCAGAAGGAGAAGAGAAAAAACAAGAAATTGAAAACCTATTTAAAAAATAATGAAAGATAACTTCTGTAATTTGGTGATGAAAATAGACATACAGGTCCAGGAAGCACAGAATGTCCCAAAGAAGTTGGACCCAAAGAGGCCCACACCAGGGCACATCATAATTAAATTGCCAAAGGTAAAAATTGGGACAACTGTAATAGCATAACCAATAAAATAAAAAAACGGCAATTTAAAAAAATGCAAGCTACAGAGAAATATCTAAAATACAATGAATCTCTCACAGTTACCAATCTTCCACAGATGAAACTCACATATGTTTTTCTTTGTTCATTCATATATATGTTTGTGTTTTGCTTCCCACTGCATATACTTCTTTTTCTATTTGTTCCCGCACCCCGATTGTATGAAATGTCTTGGTTGTCTTTTCATGTCAGTATCAATATTGTATTTTTCAGTAGTAAAAAAAAAAATATTGTTTATATATCTTTGTGAATATTATCTATTTACTGAGGATATATTCCTATATTTCTGAGCATTTGAAATTTTCAGTCCTAGGTCCTAACTGTCCTCCTGAATAGCTCCCCTTATTTGCCCTCACACCAACAGAGTATGACAATTTTCACTTCCCCACATCTCTTATAGTGAGTTTGCCAATTTTCTTTATTGTTACTTAACTGAGAGACAGATTATGAATTCACATGATTGCTTTTATTTACAGAATTTGGGTTACTAGTGGGGTTGAATATCTGCTCTCCATTATATCTTAACCTATGAGCTGATCCCTGGTTTCAGTCTTTCTTACCTAGAAATAGAAAATCAACACCCATTTGCAACTTGAAAAGAAGAAACAATGGCATTAAATCTATCTTAAAAAGATTTTATTTTATTTCTCTTTGGAGAGGGGAAAGGAGGGAGATAGAGAAGGAGAGAAACATCAATGTGTGGTTGCCTGTCACATGCCCCCCACCGGGAACCTGGCCTGCAACCCAAGCCTGTGCTCTAGACTGGGAATCAAACCAGTGACCCTCTGGTTCACAGGCCGGCACTCAATCCACTGAGCCACATCAGCCAGGGCTAGACCTTAAATATAAAGACTTCCCTGTTGGATTCTCAGCTCTCAATCACCCTGCATGAGATATTTCATTAAAATCATGTGATTTGTATATAATTAAAAATGAAATATGATGGTTGCAGTGTTCTGATGATATCACCAAAACTCAGTGAAAGCTATCTCAAAACACCAGCCTCTCAGACCCTAGCATAGTAGAAAGGACTGCTGGCATTCCGAAGTTGTACCTCCCTGATCTTCAGGATTTGTGTAACGTTAATCAGGCCTGCATTTTTCATCATTAATATGTCTTTCTCCTACATCGTTTCCCTACTTACTTTCCAAATAGTAACACAATGAAGTCTTGTCCCACCAGTTCCCTGCTTCTCATGGGAGAATGCTTCTATCATCTGTAGCCAAATGTGTGCAGATCCCTGCACTGTTACAGTTTCATTCTTTGTTCCACTCTCGTTTTGAATGTCAATGAGAACATAATGTGCTTCCTTCAAGACAAGGTTATTTGTGTTGCAGAAGTCAGAAAGCTCCACTTTCTTTCCACAGGAGAAGCAAAGAACCGAAAGTATAACCCATCAAGTTTCCATAGGTTTAACCTGTATGGGGTCCCAACACCACATTTTACTGATGGACGAGTCATGGCAAAAACTTTATACTGGCTCCATGAACTACAAATGTAAGTTTAATTATATTGTATCCTGGGAGAAGTGTTAGATATATGGCATATAGACTTAAATAAAAGTTTATTGTTTGATTTATTTTTTGAAGAGGTAATACAGTGACATATTTTAAACATAAAATTAATAGAAAAAGATGTACAGTGATGTTTTCTTCCAAACTATCCAATTCCCCCGAGATAATCATGATACTTTGTGTATGTGTGCATATGTATCATTCTAAAGTTACTTTTTGCCTTTACGAGAAAATATAAAGACATGTATGTATGTTTTTAATCTATGGGATCAATCCTATTGATGTTTCTTGAAGATGATGGCCTTTCCAAAGTCTACAAAGACAATCATGTCAAATATAATTGACCTGTTATTTATCAATCAGTTTTGTTTAATAGTTATTTGGGCACCTGAGCATCTGACTGAACTCTTGTAAACTCTGATATTTTTATACTTTCATTCTATAAATGACTCCTTCCCTAGAAAACTAAAATAAGTTTCCTTAATTTTTCATTACCTGTGTTATATTTTATACCTAAACTAAGACTTAAACAGTTGGAGATTACTTAAAAAAAATCCATATTTCTTACTATGTTTAAAAAATCAGAAGATTGGGAATACTGGCCTAGTACGTTGAAAAGATATGTCTAGATAATTCCCAGAACCTCTGAATGTTACCTTATGTGGGTAAAGGGTCTTTGTAAATGTAACTAAAGTAAGGATCTTAAGACAAAGAGATCATTTTGGATTTCTTTGGATGGGCCCTAAATCCAATGACAAGTGTCCTTATAAGGGAAAGGCAGCGGGAGATCTGAGACAGAAGAGAAGACACACAAAGGAGAAGGTGAAGAGAAGGTGGAGGAGGAGGTTGGAGTGATGTGGCCTGAAGCCAAAGAAAACGAAAGAATGACACAGCCCCATGTCGGAAGAAGCAATGAACAGATTCTTCGCTAGAACTTTTGGTAGGAATGTAGTTTTGCTGACACCTTGATTTCAGGCTTCTGGCCTTCAGAACTGTGAGTGGATACATTTCTGTTGTTTAAAGCCACCGATTTGTGGTAATTTTTTTTCATAGTAACCACAGGAAACTAATATACTGGGCCTGTACTTCTTCTATGCATCAGGGGTGGGAGTGGACTTACTTTGCCTGCTGCCCTCTTTAAAGGAGACACTCGCCCTCCAGGTTTCTGGGCTCCAGTGTGGACGCGAAGTTGCATTCCCACAACTTGTGACCCAACCTGCTCATCTGGTCTCTGAAAACAACAGCTCCCAGTTACAGAGGCAAAGTGCTAACTATTTATTATTAATTTAATGCTACCAACAACTCCATGGGGTGGGTGTACTATAATTTTCATCTTACTCATTTTAAAAATGAAGAAACCAAGGTACAGAGAAATGAAATCATTTGCCCAAGAGTGTGTAGGAAGGAAGCACTAGGGGTAGGAAAGAAACCCAGATGGTGTGGCTTCAAGGGGCTGCCTTTAACCACCACACGAGGTATATAGGCACTTGATTTTGTGATCACAGGCCTGAAATAATGATTTATGTTCCTTTCCCACTCCCTAATTATATGTTTTTGACACTTGATTATTCAAAACAATAATGCTAAAATACAAACACAAAATGAATTTTACAATATTATAGTAAACCCTCATGGAATAGTTTTCTTTTGGGTATTAAAAAAAGCTTATATAACAAATATTCATTAATTTATTATTATTAAAGTGGTTAAACTACACATAAAGGAAAACATGAAAAAATGTTTTAAATACATGAGGATTATAGATATTTGTACTTGAATATAATATAGAAATTAATGCTTAAAAGGAGATGACAAATATGGTTTATTAAGTTATGAAAACTTATAAATATAAACCTATAAATTTATAAAAGATATGGAATAAACACATTAACAACAATGTAGTCCTTAAGAATGTCCTAAGAGCAGAGACTTTTGGATTATTGATAAGGACATATTTATCAATGATTTCAGGTGGTCATAGATAAATACACTAAGTACTCCAGAAACTAGTACAATGCTATATGTTGATCATATCTGAATAAAAATGCACTGAATTTCTAAAAGGAGCCAATGTGCAGGGTACCTTTCTTTCCAATTTGTCTCTACCCCCAAGGACACATCATTTATGGAAAAATGTTCTATTTGATCATACTTTTTGAATTTTGAAACTTAATTAGAAACGTATTGGTAAAATAATAGAGTCTTTATTCCTTCAGTTGGTTGGATTTTAAAATAGAACTCACTACTTTATTTTTCAGTGTGATTTCTATTATGAACTTGGAGTTAAGTGTGTTTGTTTACATTTTAAGACATCTGAATTTTATATGTACTATTTTAACATAAATTTGGTTTATTCTTAACTTTTAAAGGATATATTTCCTCTCTAAAACTACCTCTATATATATTCTGTTCATGACTTTTAGTTTGAAGAATCAGTAAGGATCTTAATAGCGGGGGTGAGTGCGTGTGCGTGCGTGCGTGCGTGCGTGTGTGTGTGTGTGTCTGTGTGTTTCTGGATGAAAAAAATTCATTGGCACACAAAGGACTTTATTGTGAGGTGGTTAGTAAATGCCATGAGGTCATGTAATGATATTACAGTTATTGATATTCTGACATATGTGGCTACTCACAGACACTTCCTGATTTTCCCAGAAACATAATCCAGGCACTATTAAACTGAAAAGGGTAGACTCCGTGGTTTATGTCCTAATCCTTGTCATTTTCCCATGTTGCCAGTTATGTCTCTTGGAGCTGGTTTTTAGATTGTCAACTTTATTTGTTCAAATATTCTGTCTTTACCCATATTCTTTTCTTTTTCTCCTTTTTGAACTAATGAAAAGTAAATGAAGAAAAAAGAGGTGACTAACTTTATAGCTCATTTTTTGTTTCTCCACAGAGTGTCACTCTTCTCCAGAAATTTATTCAGCTTGATATTTCTATAGCACAGGCAATAGTTTTAAGAGAAAATGAACTTAAAGGATTTTATGTTCGTTGTTTTCAGCCTTAGCAAAACAACAAAGAACTTATTAATTTGAATGTTATTAAATAGTAGTTTTGTAATTTTACAGTTCTCAAAAGAGATCTTACTCATTTAATCACAATGAAATAACAAAATTATATTACAGAAAATTGGCAAAATAAGATCACCCATAATCCTGTCAGTTTAATTCAACGATTATTATCTTTTTCATGTTTTTCTTTCTAGTGTGGCTTCCTGTGTAGACTTTTGCATAGGTTAAATCAGAGTGCAATTCTATTTCATATCCTTTTTCACTTAACATTAAATAATTTTGTATTGCTATATATTCTTCATAACCAACATTTAAATTGCAGGCAGTGTATGCTTATTAATGTGACATAATATAATTACCCTTAATGATCATTTAGATTCTTTTCTTTTTTCTATTATAGTCAATGAAGCTACAAACATTATTATAAATATAACTTTTCCACATTTTTAATTGTTATGTGGATTATCTTCTCATGATTGGTTCCCAGATGTGGATAAAAGGGAATGGACATTTTTATGCTTTTTGAATCCTATTACTGAATTATTTCCAAAAGGATTATAGCAATTTGCACTAGCGATTTACAAGTGTTTTACCATACTTTTTGCCATTTTAGATATTTTCTTTTACCCTGTCTCTATATATGCTTATACATTAAAAGTATCACTTTTTTAATTTTACATTTCTTTCATTACTATGAAAGAAATAATTATAACTTCTCCATGTGTTTGCTTACTAGATGTTGTTTATATCCTTTATTTATTTATATATTTAATCAATGCTTAATTTTCTTTTAGCAATTTTAAAAGTTACATTTATAATAATATTGTAATATCAACAATTTGGTTTTGTTTACTGAAAAAATTTTGTCTGCTTGTCTTATTATTTCATCAAAATTTTATATTCTATTATAAACTTACCATTATATAATATATAAATGATAGAAGAATGAGCACAGAACTTTCTCTTTAGCATACAATTTTTTTGAAACTGGATTTATTTTTCTGATAGCCCAAATTATATTATGACTTTCCTTAGTGTATGTATATTTGGCAGCCAAGAATACTTATGCAGTGGAAATACCTGACAATTTTCTAATTTTCTAGGAAAAAAGGAGCTAAGGTTGTATCCAAGAGAGTTGATGATTTCAAAGAAAAATTTCAACATAAGCTTGGAAAAGTTTTAGATCCGTAAGTTCATAATTAACTTAGAATTGACAGTGTCTGTCAGTCAAATTTAAAAAGTACTCTTGTAGTAACTGTTGGCTTGTGTTCTATGAGTTCCTACCTATTAAATAAGAAAGACATCCTTTTGTGTCTGTCTGGGAACTCTAGCAGCTGCTTTAGATTTTGGGGACCCAGGAAAGTGCTGAGTTCTTTGAGATGGGGAAGGCGTTTGGAGAAGAGGAAGGGAGAATTTTGTGTAAAGCTTTATTTCTGGGATTTCAGTAATTTAACTTACTGTGTTACATTTTTCTCTCCTTCCCTTGTTTCTGTCTGTCTTTCTCTCTGTACTTCCATAAATCTGCTTTGAATATGTCCTATGTTTTTCTTTTTCATTCCGGGCTACTGAAAGCCAGTGAGGGCATTCAGCCATTGTTAATGCAAGTGGAAGATTAGAGAAAAGATCTGCGAGAACTTCTGTTTGATCTTCGTAGTTTGGTTATAGGAGAAAATATGGGCTATTAAAAGCATATGGCAAACATTTAAAATTCCAGGGATTCCATGTGGTGGGTGTTTTAACTGAAGGATTTGTTTTCTTTGATAGCATTGCGGAAACAATGAAGGTTCCCCCAGACCATACATTTGGAGCTTGTCTCCATCCTCAGGACTATGGTAAATATACGAATTTTCTCCTTACAAAACAAACAATGACCCCCCCTCCCCCGCCACCAGTGTTACACAGTTAAGTTCACCATGTCTTCTCGAAGCTTCTCATTTTAGATGCTTCAAATATCATGTGAATATTAGTGAGAAAAGATTGTAGCACAAGAAAAAAACGTTTTCACATTATGTTTGAAATAGGTACAGATTAAAGCCATTGTAATGAATACGTTCAGTCAGTTAAGGCTCACAATTTTATTTAGAAAAGAGATGTGGCCTATATTAAACAAGCCAAAGTGAAGGGAGGCAGCCTCTTAATGAATTAAATGTTGTACCAGGCTCTTGCTACTCAAGGTGTGGCCTGCAATTTAGCAGTGTTGGTGTTCCCTGCAAGCTTCTTAGAAATGCAAACTCTCAGGCTCCATCCCAGATCTACCAAATCAGAAAACTGCATTTTAACAATATTTCCAGATAACTTTTAGGCATACTCAAGTTTGAGAAAGCATATACTCTACAATCACATGATTAAGAGCCACTTTCTTCCTACCAGCAAATCAATTAATCATATATAAAGTGGCTATAGGAACTTATCAGGGTTTTGACTTTATTTCTAAGCAATGTAAACTGCAGATGTCCAAAGGGAAAACTATGCTAAAGCTTATCAGGATTGGGCTGTATATCAGTGGTTTTCAAAATATAGCCTACAGAAATCACTCTGGGACTTTATTAAATATGCAGGTTTCTGGGACCCGTGCCCAGATAGTCTGACTTTGTAGGTTCCTATATATACTAAAGTTTAAGAACTACTACTGAAAATGTTTTAGCTAAAGCCCACTCACTCACAAAATAAACACTTATTTTTATGTGAGCTTAGGCAACACACTGTTTTGAAGCATCATTAATTGCCACATTAGGAGATTGTATTTTGGTTCTGTTTTTTAGTTGAACTGCTATATGTTAAACAGATGCCTGTTCATCTCAGAGCTCTTTATACCTATTGAGGATGTCAGGGATGATTTAGAAAACTCATCAATTAGACTGAAACCAAGTAGGGAATGCGGGTAAACTCTGAGGGCAGCCTTCATGTGGTAGGTGTTCTGTCTTGCTGTCTCTTGGACCCCCTGGGTCTAGCACACAGTACATTTTTCACCAAAATTTGTAGTATGAATCAATTTGACACTTGCACAACATTAGCAAAATTCTTGATCAATGTTATCCTCATAGTTCGAATGATAAGATAGTGTTATAAAATGAAAAGGAAGGATACTGACATTAATAATTTAAAAAATATGTAAGGATAGTAACAGCCTTCGTGCTGTGTTGTGTAACTGGGAAAGGGGGCTATATGCCCTCCCTGAACTTTTTCTGGAGATCATGGATGGACACGGATTACTCTAGGTTCTCAGTTTTTGTGACTATTATTAGGGTCAACAAATAGTACTTATTCTTTGGGAAGCTCCAGGGCCTGCCTACTTCTAGGATATACTGGTTTCTTTACTAGACCAGGATTTCTCCTTTACCCTTACTAAGGGAAATAAACGCAGCTTTATGAAGAATGCCTCTGTCCTAAGATTTGGAGTCATTGGTTAAAATCCTTCCAGAAAGAACACCAAGGCTATGGGCAGCTCCTGGAAGACACCAGGGCAGAGGCAACATAAAGGAGAATCCAGGGCAGGTGCACAGTGGTGCATGATGGGAATTGTTTGTAGGCTGAATACAGCTGAGGCACTTGCTCAGCTTTTCTGACTGCCGTGGTGTGATAGCTGGGGCATGGGTCTCTGTCTTAGGGCCAGAGTTTGTACTTCTGATTTCAGCTCTTAGACATGGCTCTTGGGTAATTGCAAGTGATTTGACATGAGCTTCATAAACATTCTTTCAGGACCAGGCCAGAAGCAGATATCAATGTGTGTTCTATTCACCAGGGAGTTAAACCTGCTGGGGTTGTGGTGGGAAACCTGAGCGGAGCTGGAAAAAAACTATCAATAGTTATCTTTGGATGCTAATGGAGAGGGAAGGACTCCGAAGATAAAAAAAAAAACCAAACAAGAACTTGTAGCCAAGATCCATAGCATGGAAGAGTGATGACTTCCTTTATACACAATAGTTACTCAAAGCATTTATATCTGGGGAAGAAGTGTGGTGAAGGAAAGGAAGTCATGCTTATTTGTCAAAAACCACCCCTAACCATCTTGATTTACTCTCCCAGAGCCTTACTTATGTTTTGCACTCTTCAGAGTGGTCTGCTGGTAGCCGATTCCATAGCAGATGGCCTTGGTCTGATGCACTTGCTCAGTTCCTGGAACCAGCATTAGTCTTGGAGTTCTCACCTATACTTTAAGTATAGGTGAGAGTACATGATTAGCTTCTGAATAAGAAACTTCGAGGTACTATGAGTACTTATTAAAAGAGACCCTTGACAGAGCCTAATATAGAGCCTTGTACAGAGTAAGTATAAATATTAGTTGCCTTGAACTGCAGCCAATGTCAAGTTAATCTATCCAGGGTATCCCATTCAACTGCCAGTCTGATTGTACTCCAAGGAAACAGGAAGGGGGAGGGGCATAGGTCAAAGGAAAATGAACAGAGGCAGAAGGTCTCTTCTGGTAACATGCACTAAGCCTCCATATTTGAGGCGGCATCGTCAACTCTAATCTGATTTCTGTTAACATTAACATTCAAAGAATGTTTTCCAAAAGAGAACAGCAAGGAATGGGCTCTTATAGGCTGTACATGTGTTTTTACTTTCTTTGTGTCATAATTCAGAGAAGTTCCTGTAAGTCATAAAGGGTAAATGGAAGCAATGGCCAGGATTGGGAGGATGTAGCAGGTGGATTGGCGAGGTCATGACTTTGAGACAACTGAGGGGAACAATGTGGTTCAGGACTCTAGGTTAATGGAGCTGTGGATTGGGTAGCAGTGCTGGTAGTAGTATAGGGAGAAGCAGGGCTGAGAAATGGGAACTTGATCTGCAGACTGAAGGCAGAATAGAAACCTATGCTAAAGGGGAGTAGGGAATTTGAGCCCAGTTTTTACAAGGGCTTCCAGAGGTGCAGTCAGCTCTGAGGCATACATAGTGGCCCTCACATGGAATCGACCCAGCTTCTCATTCCTCAGCATGGTAGATAAATGTCTGCAAAGAGGCAGACAGGGTTTCGCTGCCATAGGAAATGACTTGACAGCTGAGTGGGGCTAACAATTTCCCGACAAAATATATTTTACAGATTTTTTTATTGAACGGAGAAATCACATAAAACAGAAATACTAATTTTTATCAGTTCCTTTATGTGCTTTCCTATACACAAGATTTCATCATGCTGGATCATAGTATTGGAGTTAGGTATGAGATTTTTCATTCACAGAAGTTGCTCAATCACACTCTCCCTCTTTCTTTAGGATGGGAATACTATTGACAAATTTTAAATTCAGATAAAAGACTTTTTACCCCCTCTTCAATAGGCGCTGATGATCTCATCTATAATAGACTCCCGGGTGAATATCGCCGAGGCAAGGATAGGCAGCGAGCCCTGGTTGCTGCAGTTCGTCATCACCTGAAGAACTTTAACTACCAAAACTTTGACACTTTGCTGGCAGCCTTCAGGCACTATGACAAGGCCAGTAGTAGAGCAGAGCTTTTTGGTCTCTGCATGGGGTTACAGATTCCTGAAGGTCGTTGTAGACCAGCGGTCAGGGAGCTATGGCCCATGGGTCAAATCGAGTCCACCGCCAGTTTTTGTAAATAGTTTTACATGCATTTGTTTTAAGTATTGTCTATGACTGCTTTTGCATTACAAATACAGAGTAGTACATCAGAGACTGCATGGCCTGCAAAACCTAGAATATTTACTTTTTTGGTCCTTGACAGGAAAAGTTGGCTGACTCTTGCAGTAGATCAGTGGTTGTCAAAGTATGGTTTGGTGTATCACCATCAGCCTCATTTGGGAATGTGTTTAAAGTGCACATTGCAATGCCCACCCCAGACCTACTGAATTAGGAACTCTAGGGTGGGGCCTACCAGTTATGCTTTTAACAAGCCCTTTAAGCGATTCTGATGCACGTTCAAGTTTGAGAACCACTGTTGTATGTTATTAAACTATAGTGTGCTGGGAGCAGGGGGAGGGAAGCTCTGTGGCCCTGGGGTAGACCCCTGAGATAGATACAATCTATACCTAAATCTGAATATTATATACACATAGTGCTATCAGTCTAGGTCCAAGTCCAATTTAGGCTATCTGTCCCCTCAGGGAGCAGGGTGTGGTTTCAGTTTTGAGAAGGCAATATACAATAATTCAATTTTCAAGCTATTTTAAATTTTATCTTTCGGTAAAGTCAGGTCAATCTAAAGCTGCATATTTACCTGACACTATTGTAAGTTATCACAGGATAGCTTTATCAAGCTGCATGCCTTTAGGTTATACTAAGGAACACTATTATATAAACTGCTTGTGAAACATGGTACATTTTTGTTAGTACGCCCACGAGACTATTTATTTTTGTCACGTGCATCCTCTTTCTGAGGAAACCTAGTTCTTTCTACAGGAAATAACTGTGCTTCATCTAAGTCTTTGGTTTGTTTTACCTCATGAACAGCATGAATTTTGTACTAATTGTCCATACCATTTTGACTTGGCAACCAGGAAGTTCAGAGCCAATTCAATGTAACACATCTAGTTTGTGAACATGACCTTACAGCATTTATGTTGTATGATCTTTTTATTCAAGTTTTTTCTTAATTTTTTCTATCCTATATTCTCTTTGCCTTGATTTCTTCTCTTTTGTTTTGGCTCTGTTTATATTTTGTACTTATTTTTATTTTTATTAATTGTATTTCTTTCCCTAGCCAGTCTCAGAACCATTTTAGAATGACTCTAATATAAACAAATAAAAGCTTATAAATAAATCTGTGATGATGCAATGGATCATAATCTTGATATGAGAAAAGAGAAGAATAACTTCAGTTTATCTTGAGAAGAAAATATATAATATTCCTATTTATCTTTCACTATTGAGTACAATTTTGAAAAGATACACGTTATAGTTTTTTTTTAATCTTAAAACAATTTTGACCACTCATTGGCTAATTAATTTTAACTCCATTTATTTTATTTGTTTTTATATTAGGGCCTGTGTACCTGTGTTGTACTAATGAATAAAAAGTGGGTTAATTTTCTCGCTTAAGTATGTGTAATTATGTAGAGACACACACCAATCAGTCATCAACTACATTTTTCACAAAGTTGTGTTTAAAGAAAATATTAGTATTCAACTTTTTTTCTGGTTTTTAATAGAGACCAATTGCTATTTACAGGTAATTTAAAAAGGATTCTTCAGAATTAAAAGCTAAAATAAGTACATTTTAAACTTAACTCAAATCCAAGCATCTTATAAAGATGATATCCAGGGAAATTTATATAGCAGTGGTATGAATAAGAAAGCCTACCACAATACATAGTGCTCTGCTTTTAAAATATTCTTCATTTTAAATGTATTTATTGGCAAGATGATCATCTCAATAGCTGCTGATTATCTTAGTGAACCACCAGGCATATTCCTTATGATAAAATTAAATTAAGCAGGGAGGAAATTACTGAGAATTATTTAATGCTGATACACCTTTTAAATAGTAAACTTTTAATCTGCACAATGTAGTGCTCAGTGTCCTTGAGGAGCTTTTCTTCTGAGAAGGTAATAAGATGTGGGTCTTCCTACTACAGCTGTAGGATAATTTTTGATTATTTGAATCTTATATTGTTGAGTGCTCATTTTTAATTTAATGGCAAAACAAAACAGAACAAATAAAATAGGGGATTAATTCTGCTATTTACTGAACACTCACAATACATCAAATATTATTTATTCTTTTTTTAAAAAAATATTTATTTATTTTTAGAGAGAGGGGAAGAGAAAGAGAGGGAGAGAAACATCAATGTGTGGTTGCCTCTCGTGGACCCCCTACTGGGGACCTGGCCCACAACCCAGACATGTGCCCTGACTGGGAATTGAACCAGAGACCCCTTGGTTTGCAGGCCAGCACTCAATCCACTGAGCCACACCAGCCAGGGCAGATCAAACATTATTCTGGATAATGTGTAGACTTTCCACTTAGGGAACTTAAAATCTAGAGGGGAAAATAATGCATCATGTCCAAGAGAGGTCACAATAGAGTCCCAAATTTTCAAAATAAATCTATATAATTCTCACTCCTTTTATTCTATTTATTATCCAGGGGGTAGCTGAGATGGATGGATTCCTTTTTGGGGACAGCTGCATTCAGAGCTAAAACTGCTTTATTATAAGGTGTATGAGTAGGAGCTGATAAGGAAGGTAGTCAATTTTTTGAGAAGGCTATTCTAGAGCTCAGTAGTACCAGATGGCTGTGAAGCGTTGAGAACAGGAAAGGTTCATTAAGTACCGTGCTTAACAGCTCATTGTTGAGTAGCTTTTGTGCTGTAAAGCACAACACTGTCAGACTGAAAATGGTCCAGAAAGCAAAGCACAGGACAGATTAATTTCATGAGCCATACTGTTGTGACTGGAGCTGGTTGATTCGACTTGAATAGCAATTCCATAACTTAAAAATGTGTCACCAGTGGTCAAGCACCATTATTAGCTCTGAGATGGGAAAAGATTTGATATAGTCAGCCTTCCAGGAACATGGAGCAGTGTCTTGTGTGCGATGTGACCTCCCTCCTCATGAGACAAATGGGTCATCCTTTGACAGGAGCCACAGTTTGGCCCACAGTGGTAGCCTCTGCATCAGAGGCACAGAGTGCTTTGCTTTGTGCCTTGTCTGTTATGGTGGGTGTGTTGCCATGTCTGGTACTACGATGTATCTAGGCAGCAGCGGCGGCAATCTGAACGGTTCAGGCTCAATCGGAAGCTTGATTCCAGTTATTCTCATTAGGGAGTGGACCCTGCTCATGGGCATCTGTATGAATTACCCAGAGAGCTCATTCAATAACTGTGATTTGTTTCCATAGTTTTCAGACTCAGAAGTGTCTTTAATTTTTCAGACTGGAGCTTTCCAAGTGGCAAACCAGACTGGCAGGCCATTGGCAATAATGCAAGAGTTGGTAACACTGTAATGGGTTCATCGAAGGGAGTATTGGCCAGAGCCATGAGAGCGGCCTTGAGTTCTGCTCACTGAATAGAGTGACTATATCTATTTTTGGTCCTTTGTAGCTCTCCTTGAGGTTCAAAGCCATAGCAGCCCAGTGAAGACCATGGGCTTTCCAGTTAGTAAACGAGGCCCAGGCACTTGGAGAGCCTTTGTGAACTGAGGGCCCTGTTGAGACAGTGGCTTTTGCTTGAGGTAGCAAAGATGAATAAAAAATTTCCCGAAAGGTTTGCTGCCCTTTTTCATGTAAAGCTAAGATGTTACTGGGGACAGGCCGGCTGCCTTCTTGAATGTATCATTACCATTTCACAAATGAGGTTTGTTAGGCCCTTTCTACCTTGTTACTCATTGAGTCTAAGATAGCCACTTCAAATTGTTTATCAATCTGGAAAGTCACAAGGCCTCCAGGTGTCAAGTGTTCAGTTTCAACAAGAGCTCAATAACTGTCAAATAGCTTGTTTTCAAAATGTGTCTACCTGGTTCCAGGGTTACGGGAGAAATGAGTCTTAAACCTCAAGGGGCACCTCCAAGTGAAGATTGCTTCTTGTTTCCTGAGGCTCTAAGTGGCAAAATCATGAAGACTTGGAGCTCAAAGTGGTCCTTTAAATTGTGGGGCCCCAAAGGTATTGATACTAGGAATTCCCTCCCTGTGGCTTTTTTTGATCCTAAGTGCTCTGGCTCTTCAGCACATTCACAGCACAGGTGTGTAAAGTATCAATATCAATTATACATTCAGTAGTGGAAGCCACAGAAATACACTATTGTTAGCTTTAGTTCTCCACTTCAAATGAACCCTGCCCACCTCCCCAGCTGCATCCAGTCCCCTCCCCAAGCCTGCAGGCTGAGTAGGAGGATGACTTTGGCACCTGAATCCAAAGGAGCCACAAAAGTTTGAGTCTCTGCCCCACTGAAGTTTCATGGCATACTGGGACAGATGTGTGTGGCATTTGATCTTCCTTGGGGACAGGGAGACTTTAGTCCCACATCCAGTCATCTTTCTTCTTAGAGCTGCTGAGGTTGAGGTACAGGAGGGAGAGATCAAGGGTACAGAGGGAGAGAGAAGCTTTGCACCAGTGAGTAAGAAACTGCTTTCAGTTTTGAGTGGTATTGTGGCAGCAGGCAGCTCAAAGAAGCAAACCACCAAAGTTATCAGGTCACACAAATGAAAAAAACCACTGATGTTTTCAATCTACACAAAGCCCCATACTGGGCCACAAAGTCACCATTATTGACACCATCTATTTCAGTTTCGAAGACCTCTTGATTCAACAGCCACAGCCCACATTGCTTTTTAGTCAAGGCTGTGGGGTTTGCATTTTTGGTTGACTTGGGTTTGCTGCAGAGGCTTTTATAAAGGAATCTACTTTAATCCAGGGCATTTGTAGCTTCCTTGTTAAGATAATATGTTTTAATAGAAACACATTTAAAAAAAAAGAATATGTTTTAAATTCTCATTCTATTTCAACATAAGGGTTAGGGACATTTTCCAGGCCTACGGATCTGACAACAGGAATTTATTTAGAATCATTGGGTCAGTTTCTTGGTCTCCAGAGATCATATTCATCATTGTAAATCCAATCCTGGGCAGAAGAGCTGAACACTAATCAACCAGTCATTTATGGTTTCCCTGCTCTGTCTCAGGAAATCTCTCTCTCTCTTTTTTTTTGGTTTATATTTTCTCCTTTCTTTTACTCTTTCTCTTTTTCGTCTTCTCTTTCTTGTTTGCATTATATTTTGTCTTAGAGAAATCCCTCCGAGAGGGCCAAAGCCCCCATATACCAGGCAGGACCCACCGAAAACATACTCAGATCTTTTACTGCCACCTTCAAATGGATTTAAGGTTAACTTCATAGACTACAGGAGGGGCTGAGCGGTAGGAGGTCCCGGCCTTTGGCATTCCTCCTTAACAAGTATTTTGTGCTCTGCTCCATCTCCCAAGTGAATCAGCCAGTTTCTGCCCAGAGCTGCCATCAATTTCCCTCCTATCACACTCAGCCGAGGTGCTCCTATATTTAGCTGTTCTCTGAAAGGGGTTAAAATTTCCCCTCTGAGGCTGACCACCAAATTGGTAGGAGGCCCTTCTAACCTGTAGGAGTGTTAACAATAAGCAAGCAACTGTCTCTGAATCCATCTCCCTATACTTGACTGGCAGCTACTTCCCCAATTTCTCTGCATTACCAGGTAGTGAAGTGGAGGATCATTTACTGCCCAGTTGGGACACCAGAACACTTTGAAAGCATGAAATGTTGTAGAGAGCTGTCAAAAGTACACCGCAGTGGTCAGATGAAATGGCAAGCATGAATCATGGCCACATCTGCTCTACCACAGTGTAGATAGCACGATGTAAATGAAAAGATTATTAAAAAGAATTAACAAAGATTCTGAACCACATCCTGCTCCAACTGGGGCTGAAATCGCTGTGCACCTATTAGAAAGGTTGACACAATGAAGACCAATCTTGCTTAATATTTGACTCCTTGTATGTGAAAAATAAGACAAATTCATTTAATGTATGTGATAGAACTCTTTCTGTTTTCTTAAATGAAATAATAGATGTTGCATACTCTGCTCTTAAAGACAATGCTTACTTCGCCTTTTTTTGCTTCATGTCTAACAGAAAGGAGATGGGGTGGTAGATAAAGCTGAACTTCGGGAAGCTTGTGAACAGGCCAACTTGCACTTGGATGAGAAGCTATTGGATCTGCTATTTGACTACTGTGATGTGGATAATGATGGGCTGATTAACTACTTAGAATTTTCAAATTTTCTTAACTGGAAAGATAAAATGCCTCTTAAAGAGTATGAAGAGAGGGTTGTCATTAAAGGTAATTTTTGAAACTTTGCTTAATTCTTAAATGGACTTTTATATTTTCATTTTTCTAGGAGCTCATCTTTCCTCAACTTTAATATTACATATTTAAAAATATGCACATATAGACATATTTACTTATTTGCTTGTTAATGCATAGGCTATCTGTATAAGGATAGGAAAGAATTGGATAACATTTGCTATTTCCAGGGAGGGGGAACTGGGTAGCTGAGGATAGGGTACCAATGAGACTCAACTTTTAATCTATATTTTGTATCTTTTGAATTTAGAACCGTGATTACTCATTTAAGAGAAAAAAATTAAAAATAAAAAAATGTATTCAAAAGCACAAAATAGGATATACAGTTCCTCAGAAAGCTGTTTGGAAACCATTTTTATAGAGTAATTAGCTTTCCTCCCTCAGGGAAAATCAATTAAGTAAAATTTTATTTTTTAAATTTTGTAACAAAAAAAGAAAGAAGACCATAATCTTTACATTTATTTAAATATTTTCATGACTACATATTATATTCCTGCCTCATTACGTATATATAAGTATACATGTATACATATTTGTATGTGTATATGCACATATTTAAACAGCTAAATTCACAGTGAATGCACCATTTTTATTTGTTTTTTCTTAAATTTAACTTTCAAATTTCTATGGAATGAAGAGATACTTTTATGTTTTCTGTTTACTTCATTTTCAGTTCCCTTGTGCTGTTGTATTATAAATTATGAAACTACTTCCTCACGCTTTGAAATTTAGGTTATTTCCAGACAGTTTTAAAGTAATATGGGTAATGCTATAATGGTTATTAACTCTCAGTTTTCTGTTTCTAATTATATCTCATTTCTTATGAATGTTATTATTATTCCAGAAGTTAACTCTCTTTGTATATTTTTGTTTTTCTCTTCTAAATGATTTTATCAATTTGCAACTTTATCAGCCAAGGCTGTGAGACAATTTTACTCCAACCATGTTTCACTAAGTGTCATTTCAAATAGTCTTATAATTTAGTTAATATATAATGATGCTTCATTTGCTTTAATTTTCAAATCTTGATTTTTAGAGAGGATTGACTACTTAAAAAGGTTGTTTACCTTTTTATTTTCCCTCTTCTAAAAAGTGAAGGTACTACTGTTTTCATTTTTATTCCTTGGTCGTGGCTTTCTGCAAGTCCTTGCTAGTCTATCCACTAGGGAAGCAGGAGGATCTTCTCTACCTAATTAAGCTCTCAGAAATATGGGTGTTTTCTTTCTTCTTGGCACAACTAATGAGTAGTGGGGGAAAAGCAGAAGCCTGGTTGTTTTCAAACCAGACTGTCTTTCAAATCCTTCCTGACTTTGTCAGGCATTTTCAATGAAATTCTTGAGATTTTTCGTCTTCTGAGACAGCGGCCAGTGAGTCAGAAGGGGCTCAGGGATTTTCTTATACCAAATTCTATCTCACTGTTGACTCCTGGAGGAAAGGTGAGTGGGTGGGTAAGTACTCTAAGACAGTGACTTTTGAACACTTCTCTGAGGAACCTCCCCCCACCTTTTTAAAGATTTTATTTATTTATTTTTAGAGAAGCGAAGGGAGGGAGAAAGAGAAGGAGAGAAACATCAGTGTGTGGGTGCATCTCGCGCACTCTCTACTGGGGACTTGGCCTGCAACCGAGGCATGTGCCCTGACTGGGAATCGAACCAACGACCTTTTGATTCACAGGCTGGTACTCAATCCTCTGAGCCACAGCAGCCAGGGCTAACTTTTTTTTTTCATATTTGAGCAGACTTCTGCTTTTTCGTGTGTGGGAGGGGTGGAGGTGGCAGGGAGTGGAGGTGGGGAGGGGATTAGAGGATCTGGAATGAGCTGGAATGCTTTCATGGCAACAATTGCCAGGTGCTGAATGTGGGGTGCCGACTTTACAGAGGCTCATCTTTTCTGGTTGGCCAAGATTTCCACCCTACTCTCATACTGGGACACCATTTGCCTTTGCAAACCTTGCTTGGGCTTTTTCAGAACTGA
Source organism: Pteronotus mesoamericanus (assembly GCF_021234165.1). Lineage (NCBI taxonomy): Eukaryota > Metazoa > Chordata > Mammalia > Chiroptera > Mormoopidae > Pteronotus > Pteronotus mesoamericanus. The sequence continues at coordinate 15,165,387 of NW_026555321.1, forward strand.
GAGTTCTTGTAGAGCATGAAAGACCACAGCGCCCTCTAGTGCTAGCCGTGGAGTTACCAGCTCTGTTTGAAACAATGTCAGGAATGTACCCCTAAATTTCAGAATTGATTCGGCAAAGCTAATCTGCAAAACAGACCAGAATCTTATAATTTCAGTTCTATTTCAGGGTTTTCTTTTCTACACTGATTTTAAGGTAGTTATTTATATAATCAGTTCCTGAGCTCAGAGAGAGTTCTCATCATTTCTCCAAATGGGGACACAGGGGACTCCCTTCCACGATCAGGTATGTGTGGAATTTACAACTCTAAATATGTCTTTTCCTATATCTTCCTAGGGCAGAGCCCTACGACCAACTCTGGCAATGCTATAGTTCAAGTTAAATATGAAAATAAGCTCTAATTTAAAAGAAGAAGAAAGAAAAAATAGGTTCTACATTTTCATTCTTTTAGATCTAAAAGCTTTATTCTAGAGTCAAATGAATGGTATGGCAAAAAGAAACATTAGACCCTAGACCTGGCTCTAATTTCCCGATGTATGACATTGGCCTGAACTTGTTCTCCTACAGTGGGGTGCTGGCACCAGTGGAGGGTTTGCACCAGGCCCAGCTCAGTTTCCACAAGCAGGAAGAAACTGAATGGGAAAAATGCTCTTGTTGCAGAGTTGTAAGAACCAAGTAGTAACTTCCTCCTATACTTTCCTCCCCTTTCCCACTTTGCTTAAAGGTAGAAAACCGGATTGTGCGAACTCCGCTGAGGTTAATGTTGGAGAATCTGAACCAACTCTCCTGATAAAACCTGAAGATATTGTCTTAAACGGGAGCTCAGAAAAGACTCTCCGGACGCTTCTCAGGCCAAACGATAAAGTTTCCAGTCACTATAAGACCTCTTCTTCTGAGATCAGTGCGGTTGTAGGAGCTGTTCCTTCCATGTGTGAGTGTGTCATGATATTTGTTGAGGTTTAAAATGCTTGGCAAACATGGAAGTGACATGTCCTTCATCTGTCCTTGCATTGTCCCCCAGTCTCTTTCCATTAGCCTGTGAGTTTCTCAAAGCCTAGGGTCGTTCATTTAATTCTGTATCCAAGCACCCAGGGGGTCTCAGTAAGCTTAGGCTGAACTGAACTATTGTTGGTGATGATGCAAGTGAAAGGATTCTCTCTATATTAATGAAATTGAAACCCTGATAGATCAGAACACTGACTGATATACATTATAGGACTACAGATGTCACCGGGTTTTAGGAGACTTTTAAACCACGTGATTCTTAGCTATACAGAGATTTGCCTTCAAATATTTGAAGAGCTCTTACAAAATGATTATCACTGTCTTCATCCTCCATTTATTGGTTTGCTAGGGCTGCCATCACAAGTATCACAGATTGCATGGCTGAAACAACAGAAATGCACCATATCACAGTTCTGGAAGTTAGAAGTCTAAGATCAAGGCGTCAGCAGGGTTGGTTCCTTCTGAGGGCGGTGAGGCAGGACCTGTTCCCTACCTCTCCTCCAGAGCTCCTGGTGGTTTGCTAGCAGTGCTACCACAGCGTGGTTTCTGCTGACTCAGCCCGACCTCTGCCATCATCTTCACATGGCCTTCTCCTATGTGAGTGTCTGTGGGCAAATGTGCCCTTTCTCCAAGGATCCTGGTCATAATAGATGAGGGGACTATTCCAGTAGGATCTCATCTTAATTACATGTACAATAACCCTATTTCCAAATTAGGTCACATTCTAGGTACTAGGGGTTAGAACATATAAATCTGGGGAAGATACAGTTTAACCCATGATACTCCTTGTCTCCGTATCAAGTATGATGAGTATTGGTTATTAGAAAGACTATTTTATGTTGGTCAAGATCATGTCCTTGGACTAAGGATATGATTAAGGATTTACATATTTTTCGTAACTGGATTTTATAGACTTGCTCTACATTCTGGTGTAATGAGGTCTTGCTACTCTTTAGGAGTGTGTGCCTAATACAAATATAACTGGAGTCATATATGCTTATAAAGTGTCAGTAGCACATTAAGAAAAAGAAAACAAGTAAAATTAATTTTAATAATATGTATAATTTTGTATATAATATGTATCTCCAAAATATTATCATTTCAGTGAGTCATCAATATAAAGGGATTAATTAAGTATTTCACTTTTTGGTACAAGATATTTGATATTCAGTGTGTATTTTGCACTTATAGCACATCTCAGTTCAGCCTAACCACATTTCAAGTGCTCAAAATAGTAGCGTGTGGCTCCTGTGTTATATGGCTCAGTTTCAAAATGTATGTTTTCTCCCCTCACTAATGTCCTAGGTTATCCCATCTATGGGGTTCCAACCATTCGGTCTGATATTCCTGCCCCCCGAATTCGTCGTATCAGTGACAGAACTAATTATGGTGAAGAAGGCAATGCCTATTCATTACTACATCCTAGTGTCTTTGGCCAGAAGGGAGTGTTTGAAAGAGACTTCTTCCAGACCAGATCAAAAAAAGAGGTACAGCATATTATTTCAAAAGGGTTGAAGGAAATGTCAGCTTGACCTAAATACGCAAATGTAGGAATGTTTATATACCAACAATTATTTACCGTTAGACTTTATAAAACTTGAGCTTTTATATTAACCATCAGAAGTCATCAGGAAACCCCAAATAAAAGACTCTTGAGGGTAATACTCAATTTGGTTGTCGCATTTTGGTACGATCCTTGAAGTAGAATTTAGTCTGTGAGTGTAAGCATTACTTTCACATCATTTATTCATTACTACTCATGATAAAAAGAAAAATGTTTTCCTAAAACATTCAACATCATTCTTAGTTGAAAAAAAAAAAAAGCAACAAAACCCTGGCTGGTGTGGCTCAGTGGATTGAGTACCGGCCTGCGAACTCAAAAGTTGCCAGTTCGATTCCCAGTCAGGGCACATGTCTGGGTTGTGGGCTGGATCCCCAACTCGGGGTGTGTGAAAGGCAACTGTTTGATCTCTCTCTCACACATTGGCATTTCTCTCCCTCTCTTCCTCTCTCTCAAAAAATAAGTAAGATCTTTTAAAAAGAAAAAAGCAGTAAAGATTAATCCCTTCTTTGTGTAAGCTCTTGAATCTCCAGAACCAAAGAGTAAGTATGGAAGGGCCTCTCCACCGCCCTCCTTCTGTACTGCTGATACCAGGCTCAGATGATCTGCAATAGCACTGATTAAAATACTCTGTCCTGTACTATGTGCCAGCCCATCTACCTTGTTTTTTTGTTTTTACTCAGAAAACATGGTCCTCATATCTCAGGTCATTTTTTTCCTAGATGGGTTATAAAGCAGGAGCAGCCAGTGAGCCACTAGGGTTCAGAGGGCCCAGCGTTAACAGCAAGTGCTTGGTCAGACATGCATGGTTAGTGCTGTACTTGTGATCTAGCCAGTAACTGCCTCCCCAGAACCTTCATAGCTGGAGGCAGAGATGATACGAATAGACATAGGAAGGCTTCTGGGACTTGAGATGAAGGGTTGATAGTTTGAAAACTTACTAAATACTAAATTAATAATAGGTTTCATTGCAACGATCCATTCTGTTGAGGTGTTGGAGACAGGAAGGGAGAAGCTCAGAGGAGGATGGTGGGTTCCAAAGGAGGAACTCAGGATCCCCCACAGCGGGTCAAAGAAGAGACACGCCTAGTCTGCGTTTTCACTTCCTTCAATCACTTCAAAGGGCCTGTGAAAGAGAAGGTCATGGTTGCCAAAAAACAAACAAAAATCTCTCACTTGTTTTATGGAGCCTAAAATTCTTTAAACTAGGAAGTTGTCCTTCATTTCACAATTCAAGATGAAAAGACCCAAAGGCCTGCTTGAAGTTAACTTGGGAATAGATGTGGGTTTCTGTAACAGTACTATATTAGCTAATCAGTACACAGTGGAATGCTGAACGGGGAGGAAGGCCTCCTGGGAAGGGGAAAGGAAGCCCACGTGGAGCTCTGGGAAGCCCAAGGCTGACTCTGGCCACTCAGGCGTTCACTCTGCAGGGCCGCCCTCTACCTGCCACTGGCGTGGGAGAACAGCAGCTCTGCACAGGGACCTGGAGGTGTTTTTGCTGTATAGCCACAGCTGCTGGCAGAGATGTTCTTTGGAATTTCAAGTGTATTTGATTATACTGTTAATTTCCCACAAGGGCACATCATTTCTAGGGGGCCTTTTAATTGTTGTTCAGATTCTGTTTACTAGATGTATTCTGCAACCATTCTATTTCTTTGGCTTCTCTATTCCCTGTCTAACCTTTCATTTCCCCCTTTGCTTTCTTTTTTTTCCTGTATGCTTTATAGTAAATGGTTTTCCCTTTTAAATTTAGTTTCCTTTTTTTGTTTATTTCAAATCTTTTATTCCCTCTACTTATTCTAACATTACTTTTCACTGCTAGTTTTTTAAATTAATTAATTTACTTTTTTAATATATATTTTATTGATTATGCTATTACAGTTGTCCCATTTTTTTCTCCCCTTTATTTCCCTACACTCTGCACCGCCCCACCCCCCAAGATTCCCCCGCTCCCTTAGTTCGTGTCCATGGGTCGTACATATAAGTTCTCTGGCTTCTCCATTTCCTATACTATTCTTAACCTCCCCCTGCCTTTTTTGTACCTACTATTTATGTCACTTATTCCCTGTACGTTTTCTCCCATTCTCCCCTTCCCCCTCCCCTCTGATCTCCATTTCTATGATTCTGTTCCTGTTCGAGTTGTTTGCTTAGTTTGTTTTTGTTTTTTTTAGGTTCAGTTGTTGATAGTTGTAAGTTTGTTATCATTTTACTATTCATAGTTTTTGATCTTCTTTTTCTTAGATAAGTCCCTTTTACATTTCATATAATAAGGGCTTGGTGATGATGAACTCCTTTGACGTGACCTTATCTAGGAAGCACTTATCTGCCCTTCCATTCTAAATGATAGCTTTGCTGGATAGAGTAATCTTGGATGTAGGTCCTTGCCTTTCATGACTTTGAACACTTCTTACCAGTCCCTTATTGCCTGCAAGGTTTCTTTTGAGTACTCAGCTGATATTCTTATGGGAACCCCTTTGTAGGTAACTATCTCCTTTTCTCTTGCTGCTTTTAAGATTCTCTCCTTATCTTTAATGTTGGGTAATGCAATTATGATGCACCTTGGTGTGTTCTTCCTTGTGTCTAACTTTTTTGGAACTCTCTGAGCTTCCTGGATCTCCTGGAAGTCTATATCCTTGGCCAGATTGGAAAAGTTCTCCTTCATTATTTTTTCAAATAAGTTTTCAATTTCTTGCTCTTCCTTGTCTCCTTCTGGCACCCCTATGATTTGGATGTTGGATCATTTAAGGTTGTCCCAGAGGTTCCTAAGCCTCTCCTCATTTTTTTGAATTCTTCTTTCTTCATTCTGTTCTGGTTAAATGTTTATCTCTTCCTTCTGCTCCAAATTGTTGATTCGAGTCCCAGTTTCTTTCCCTTCACTGTTGGTTCCCTGTATATTTTTCTTTATTTCTCTTTGCATAGCTTTTGCTTTTTCCTCCATTTTGCAACCATACTCAACCAATTCAGTGAGCATCCAGATTACCAGTGTTTTGAACTGTGCATCGGATAGGTTGGCCATCTGTTCACCCCTTAGTTCTATATTGGGAGCTTTGATCTGCTCTTTCATTTGGGCCATATTTCTTTGTCTCAGTAGGCCTGTTACATTGGAAGGGGAGGAGCTTTAGGTATTTGCCAGGGTGGGGCAGCCCAGGTCACTGCATTGTGACGCTATATTGGGAGAAGGGTCTGAGAAGGAGCAATGTCGCTTGCTCGGCTCTTGGCCAGGTTTCATTCACTTCCCCCGCTACCCACAAGCAAATTGGGCCCTTTTAATGCTTGTTCCCAGGTGGGTGGGTTTGTATAGGTTCTAGGACCCTGTGGGTCTTTCCAATGGACCCTCCTGTGAGGCTGGGAGTTTCTCCTGCCACCACAGTCCCCAAAGGTTTTTACCTCCAGAGGTTTTGAGGCTTTCTTTTCCTGCACTGGAACCCTGGGTTGCGAGGTCTGTCCCTCTCCCCAGCTGTTCCTCCCAGTTTATCTGCATGTGGGACTGCCTGGTCTGTCAGAGGCCACCTCACCCTTCCAGCCCTCCAGCTGCTCTCTTGATGCTTGTCTTCTCCGCCCCATCTGCCCGTCTCCACTCCTCCTACTGGTTTGGATGAATGTTTCTTCTTTAACTCCTTGGTTGTTTGACTTCCGTGCAGTTCAATTTTCTGGCAGTTCTGGTTATTTTTGGTTTTTAAGTCTGTTGTCCTTCTTTTGGTTGTGCGAGGAGGCAAATTGTATCTACCTATGTCTCCATCTTGGCTGGAAGTCTCACTGCTAGTTCTTAATCTTTCTTTTCTTATACTTTGGGACAAGAGAAGCATATTTTCCCTCTTCCTTAATCTCTTTTAATAATTATTATTGTGGAGTGATTATTGATAACCAAAGTTGCTGGTTTTCAATATGCTCAGATTTTAGTCTGCTCAGTTGCTTGTGCATTCACAATCTCTCTGGCAGTTGCGTATTCAGAACTCAAGTTTTCAGCAGGCTGGTTAGAGACATTTTATAAATGTTCTTATTTTAAGAAGAGAAACTGATTTTCAAAGGGCTAACATGACATAAGATCATAGAGACAAGAAGTGACTGAGATGGAAATCAAATCCAGCAAGTATTCTATTTTTAACTTTTTCTGCTAGAATTTGGTTGCCTCCCTTTAAAATAACCAAAAAAAATTAGAGCCGAAAGTAATTTTATGCATTGGCTATTATAGTTGAACACCCTCATATTCATCTTAACAAAATTATTCCTGAAATGAAAGTACTGGAATTTTGATATTTGCTCATTATTACAATAAGCACATGCACATGCATGCATGCACACACACCCACAAATTACCTCCTTCTCCCCCCGCATACCTTTTGTTTGGATAAATATTTGTAGTCTTATATGTTACAAATATTGTAAAAATACAAATTTATAAATTTATAAATTAGTTTGACTTTCAATGTTTTCTTCTAGATTGCACAGATATTATGTAACATTGGTGTCAAGCTTTCTGATGAAGAATTTGAAAATGTATGGATTCTTGCATCCAAAAAACATCACAGAGGAGAAGTTTGTATAGAGAACATTAGAAATGTTCTAGATGAGCTGCAACATGCAGACCGGATTAAGTGTAAAACAACAATGTGATATTTTTGGAGTTTATTCATTTAAATAAAAGAATTGTTAAGTCTGTGTTCATCTAAAATGTTCATTCCATTCTGGCTTTAGTTATTAGTAATCACTGTGGTAGGACTCATATGCCTGTATGCATTGCTAATAAACTATATTTTGGATTTTAAAATTTATTTTATTGTTTTTTTTTTTTAAGAAAGAACCAAAGAACTTGACAAAAGCTTGGAAAGTCACCAACGGCATAGTTTGGAATGATATTAGAAGTTTGTAATGTTTAGTATGACTAAGAATTAATTGCATTTTAGTTGGTTGTCTGAAACTCAGTCTGGTTTGTGATGTCGGGTTCACAAAAATTTAGCCTTCCACATTTTGTTAATTTTTGGAGGGCATCACTATAAAAATGTAACCTTAGCGGGCTTTTATTTTCTTTGGGCATCTGAGGAAACAAACTTAATCACAAGGAGCAGATTTAGAGAGCAGAAACTTGAGTTCCAACAATGACATCATTGCCATTCATTTTTAATATCTTTCTATGGGCTGAAAAGCATGTTGTCCTTGAAGAATATGAAGAGAACACAGCTGACCCACCATTTAGATGTAGCTTTAGATAGTGTTTAGTAGCAAGTTGTATTGAATCATTCCTTCCCTCATGCCTTGGTTCTTTGATATACACATGCGATGCCCAACCTGGATGAGGTAGGAATGGGAAGGTGTGTGATCCCAGCGCAGTGGGTTTTTTTCTGTATTGTGGGTTAAATACACAAGTGATGCTTTATCAGTAATATAACCTGATGAATTAAATGATCAATAATGTGAATTCTATCAATATTTCTCTGTGATAGACCTTAACCTTTTGTTATTTGTTGTCTATTAGTATGAAAAAGTACCGTTTAACTTAGACATTATGGTTATACTGTAGTTTACCATTACTTAAATAAAGAGAACTAAGGTTTAAAAACTTGCTTTACCCAATCTCTAGAAAAATAAGTTTATAAGAGATTTATTATATAGGTAACTTACATATGTTAAAATTTTTAACTTTTTGTTTTGAAATAATTTGAGACTCACAGAAGATTTGCAAAGGTAGTACAGAAAATTATTCAGGGCTGTGCTGGAACCTGCTCTTCACGGTCCACTCAAGTCAAGCATTTCTTCCGAGCATCGCATCCAGCCACCCCACTTTGGTAGCTTGACACTTAACTATAGTGCGAGGATTTACACTAAGGAAACCAACAAAGTTACAGATTAGGAATCCCCCACAAATGAGCCAGTTGTTCAACATTTTCAAGCATATCTATGTCTGCGTGTCCATTCATCTATCCATCCATCTACCCATCCATCCATTGACAAAGACACATTCATTGACCAAACTTTAGTCAGGCTCCTATGAGCCCTCTTCTCAACTAGGATTTGACCTTGAATTTCTGTGTTCATCCATACTGGGCCTACATTGCCCAGTTTTTTAAAGAATCCTCCTAAGTCTAGATAGAATCCTCTCATCCTTGCTACCTGACTACCCTCTACCATGCTTGATCAAATTGCTCATCCCTCAGCTTTTATATATGAAACCTTCGCTTGCGTTTTGCAAGAACTCCTGTTAAGTTGTTTAGCAAGAACTTCCCCTATTCTTCATGTCTCCTTTTAATCATTTTTTATGTCCCAAACTGATCCTTGGCTACAAATCCCCACTTTACCTTATTTTCAGAATTAAGCCTAGTTCTATACTGAGATCTCTTTTCCCCTATTGCAAATAAAATCTGTGTTTTATTGCTTAACTATTTTTCAGCTCTGTTTTCTTTAACTTCATGCATCCATCCAACTACCCACCAATCCATACGTGTACATTTCAGTTGTAAACACTCCCGTGTGTATTTCCTATTTCCTGTAAACAAAGACATTCTATTACCAACCATAGTGTAATTTCCAAAATCAAAATTTTCATTGCTATGGCATTATCATCTAATCTACAGACCTTTTTCAAATTTCTCCAATAATCCTTTATCATACTAATCTAATGTCCTTTATAGCAAACACATTTTTTCTTGGTCTAGGTTGGATCCAGTTTACAATTACATGCTGCATTGAGTTGTCACATCTCTTTAGTCTCTGTTAATTTGAAACAATTTTTTTATTTTTAAGCTTCATGCCTATTGGTGTTATCCAAGCCTCTAGGGACTGAATTGAGTGAATGTACTGCATCACAGGCTATTGTCAATACTCTCTTGTGAGTGGGCCCACTCGCACCTGTGTCTAGGAGCTGTTTCCATTGCTTCCTGCTTTGGAATTGATTAGGATTAAGAAACTCACCTCCTGTGAAGATTTCTTTATCCTGTATGTTAAATCACCTACAGTTAAAGTGGCGCAAGTGATGGAGATGGTTTTTGTGCCACCTGAATCTGAGTTACGCTGATTGATGGTTTGCTCCCTGCAGCAGCTTGCTATCGGCTGAAGTCACTGTCCCTCCTAAGTACAGCGAGTGTGTTCTAACTGAAATGTGCATCAAATGGCAGCAGGCTGTACCTTGAGGCTGCTTCTGCCTAGCATAGGCCCACTGGCTGGCGTTGGCCTGCCAGACGTGTGCCAGAGAACCTCTCCATGGCTTATGGTGTCACCAAGGCCCCTTGTGGTTTTATAAAAGTTGTCTTCCCTATGGTCTGAGCAGTTGGAAACCTTCCAGTTCACCTTTAGTTATGACCAGCATCTCCTCTGTTTGCTTGATGTCATTTGCATATGTAGTCCTGCCACTGAGGAACCAGCTTTAATCTGCGGACTAAGCTGCCCTAAGCAGCAGTCATCTCTTCCTAAGATGGCCCAGCTGTGATACCAGCTGCAGTGCACCTCAAACATTCCTGAAATCAAACAGTGTATGGCTGTTCATGGTGTTCAGGATGCTGTCAGGTACATAATTGTCTTTTTATGTAGAATATGAACATCTTGTGAGCTACATTTCTTTGCTTATGTTCATAGTGCATGAAGAATCATAATCTCAATCAAGTTTCATGCCTTCAATAATTTCTAATTCATTATTTATATTTTTTTCTAGTTCTTGCTACAATGATACCCTTTGCCCCAAATTAGGTTGCATCAGATACACAGTGCTGGGTTCTCGACCCCCATGTGCAAGCATCATGGTCCCCAGAATGATGTAGTTTTTAGGACTTTATGCTCCACAAAGTCTGACTCCAAAGTCTTATAAAGCTTAGGAATTTTGGTTAACCAATCATACCCAACTGAAAAGCAAACTGGGATTATTAGATATGAATAATAAATCTTTTACTCATTGCATTTGTGATCTTGGCAAAGATACCTACCCTGATAAAGCTGTGGTTTTCTTATTTATAAAATGGAAATAACAGTGGCTTCCTTATCAACTGGTAAGGTACTTTCGATGGTTATGGAGATAATGGATATGTGAGCACCTAGCACCATTGTAGCTCAGTAAATATTAATCTATGGCCTAGTTGGGTCATAACTCATCCTGCCAATTTTTAAGTACCATTTTGTTCTCCGTTTATTCATATAATCATTTTCTTGACTTTTACTTGGTTTTACTCTTATCTTCATGATTCTTAATTAGGTGTCCACAGCTGATTTTTTGGCAGATTTGACAATTCCCAGGGCTTGCTGCTCTAGGTAATTCAGAATACCTACCATGGCATGTCTATCACGTCTTTATGCTTCGAGCGAAGGTTCTCATTCTGGTTGTTTTTTTTTTTTAAGATGCACACATAAAATCTGTTGGGATTTTTGTTGTGATTACATTGACTATAAAGACACATTGGGGGCCCTGGTTGGTGTGGCTTAGTGGATTGAGCTCTGGCTTTTGAACTAAAGGGTCGCTGGTCTGATTCTCAGTTGGGGTACATGCCTGGGTTGCAGGCCAGGTCCCCAGTAGGGGGCGCTTGAGAGGCAACCACACATTGGTGTGTCTCTCCCTCTCTTTCTCCCTCCCTTCCCTTCTCTAAAAATAAATAAAATCTTTAAAAAAAATGCATTGGGGGAATTGTCATTTTTATAATGTTGATCTCAGTAATGCTTTATGGTTTTCCATGTTAAGACACTGTATACCCTCTCTTAGATTTATTCATAGGTATTTGTTGTTTTTGATGTTCTAATAAATTGTTTTGATTTTTAAATACATTTATTGAGCTATCATTTACATACAGTAAATTCGGCATTTTTTAGTGTGCAAGTTCATGAGGGTTGAAAAACACATACGGTTGTATAACCACTGTCACAAACACAATATAGAACTTTTCTATCACCTCTCCAAAATCCCTTGTGCCCTTTGTAGTAAACATCTCCCTCTCCCACTCTAGCTTCTCATAACCACTGATCTGTCTTCTGTGCCTATAGTTTTGATTTTTCAAAAAGTCATTTAAATAGAATCATGGAATATGTAGCTAGCCTTGTGAGACTGGCTTTGTTCGATTAGTACAATGCTTTTGTGATTCAGCCGTGGCGTTTCGTGAAGTAGTAGTGCAGTCTTTTTATTGCTGAGTTGTGTTCCACTGTAAGTTTATCTATTCACCAGTTAAGAATTGTTTCCAGTGTCTGGCAATTCTTCATAAAGCTGCTATGAACACTTGCGTGTAGGTTTTGTATAAACATAAATTTTTATTTCCCTTGTGAAAAATACCTAAGGATAAGATTGCTGAACCATATGGTAAGTATATATTTAACTTTATAAGAAACAAAAAATTTCCAAAATGGCTGTATCACTTTTCATTTTCACCAACAATTTATGAGACTTCTAGTGTTTCTAGAGTATCCTGGTATTGTCAACTTTTTTTTTATCCTCACATGAGGTTATTTTTTTCATTGAATTTTTAGAGAGAGAAGAAGGGAGAAAGAGAAACATCAATGTGAGAGAGAAACATTGATTGGTTGCCTCTCATACTTACTCAGACTGGGGACTGAACCCACACACTAGGTGTGTGCCCTCACTGGGAGTCGAATCTTCAGCCTTTCGGTTAAGGGATGATGCTCCAACCAACTGAGCTGCATTGGCCAGGGCTTGTCAACTTTCTTTCCTTTCTTTCCTTCTTTCCTTCTTCCTTTCTTTCCTTCCTTTCTTCCCCTTCCTTCCTTCCTTCCTTCCTTCCTTCCTTCCTTCCTTCCTTCCTTCCTTCCTTCCTTCCTTCCTTCCTTCCTTCCTTCCTTCCTTTCATTTTAGCCAGTCTGGTAGGGCTGCAGTAATAGCACATTATGATTTTAGTTTGCATTTCTGTGGTGACTAGTGATGTTAAGCATCCTTTATGGGCTTATTGATCATGCATATATCTTTTTTGGTGAAGCGTTTGTTCTATGTTACCTGTTTATTTTTATTGACTTGTTTTCTTATTATGGTTTTGAGATTTTTTTAATGTATTTTGGAGACAAGTCCTTTACCAGGTATGTGTTTTGCAGATACTTTCTCTTTAGCTTTTCTTTCTATTTTATTAATAGTGTCTTTCAAAGAATAGAAGTTTAAATATTTGAAGTCCAGTTTGTCAAAAATGTAGTGAAATTGCCAGCTCCCTTGAATTTAGTGATTATAATTTTAAAGTGAGACTTATGCCTTGATATTGTATTTTTCTTCAGTTAGTTTTTTTCATGTGTAATTGTTGGACTTCAGATCTGGAATAAGTGGAAATCTGGATTTAGCTAGGGTTGGAAGTTTACCTGGTTAATAACAGACAAAGAGAGACAAAGACGAAGGGACAAAGGAGACGGGTGCACGCAAGGAAGTGATTCTAGTGATGTACCATGGAAACTAAGATGGGTAAAGAAGTTCAGAAATGAAATAGTACTAAAAAATGTTAGGGTCAATGGACTGAACCATCTCCTTGGGTCAAAGAATTGTGAAGACGTACTATTTAAAAAACCCCCAAAATTAGAAAAATAAGAGTTGGTGATCATAGAGTTCTAATAAGTTAGATTCTGAAGGTGGTAGAGTTGTTGGTAATGGCAGTATTTAGGATTTGACCATGTGCCTGAGTGACTGAAGTAAGTGGAAATCATCGAAGGAGAGGAATTCAAAAAGTGAGAAGATGGGTATTAAATAGAAGGATCACCTGCAGGAATGTTATTACCAGGAAAGGTGACAGGGAAACCAACAGAGAGAGAGAATGATCCTGATTACATATCCCTCTGAAATCATAATAAAAGCTACACATAATCATTTAGAAAAGTGCATATACACATACTTTTGGTAATATTATATTCATCCTTCTGTTCCCATGGATAGATCTCTAGACCAGATAAACATTAAAGTGCCTCTAAGATTTTAAACTTATCCTCAGATAAGTTTATTACGTGTCCCTGTTTTCCATTTGTCCGTCCATCCATCCATCCATCCATCCATCCATCCATCCATCCATCCATCCATCCATCCATCCATCCACGCATCCATCCGCCCATCCTTGTGACTAACCATTGCTTACCTGAATTGTTAATTGTCCTTTTGGGAAGAATTCTGTTCTTTGAATGCAACAGCCAAGAGAAGTGCTTCCCCATTTGCAACGGTAGGGGGCACCCTAGCATTTCCAAACTTAGCAATGAGCCTTAGCCCACAGTACAGAAGAGCTGCAGCCTGTTCATTAATACTTTCAGAAAAAAAATGAGAATGTTCAGTTGAAGGGAGGGTATGATTTATCACTGCACTTTCTGAAATCCAGGGTGATCCATGCAGTTTCTTCTTTCATTATTTAGTGACAGTAATTAGGCTGAAAAGGAACATTTTAAATAGTAAGCTAGAGGGGAGTTCTGTTTAGATTACAAAGTGTCATCTCTATGAAACAGGAAAAGCAATGTGAAATATTCAGGTGAGATATAAATAAATATCCAAATACATCATCATGTTCTCACCTAAATCACATTTCTATAGTGTTTAGGATCGTCTCGTTAATAGTGAAATATATTATTCCCATAAAAACTTTAAAAAGCCACTGTTTCCTAACCCAAGCAAGTAAATTTAATACATTTTCTTAACAACATAGCTAACAAACCAAGAAACTCATTGGAAATATGTGGACCAATAAAAAGTAATTTTATTTTATGTAATAATCATTTATGAAAACTTACTGAGGCTTGATGTGAAGAGCTGGGCTAGTGAGAGGTTAACACCCCAATTATAAACCAACAATGAGGATAGACACGAAGGGCATTTTTTTCTATTATGAAACATTTACAATAATAACCTTGTAAAAAATAATGGGATCTATTTAAAGCTCATTTATTTCCCATCCAAGTGGCAATTTCTCATCACTCAAAATGCTAATACTGCCTCCTGAAACCCTAGGGATAATCCAATTCACGTGTGTTCGTTAAAAAAATCTGGTTAAAATAAGCAGGTGATTCTGTTTTAATAATATCTGTCCTGCCAGCAATAAGACAATCTCAGGTGCAAATAAGTGTATCAACAAACAGATTTTCTTTAAAGCACATGGGGTCTCATATCATTTCCAAATTAGCCAATTAGTATGATACTATTCGAAGAGCTAATTAAAAAGTGCATTTAGACTCAGAAATGTTTCCTGAGAGTAATCGGGAGCTTATAGTCCTTATTCCACCTGTAATTACTTTGCCTGATTTTCCAATCTGTAGATAGAGGTGAACACACCTTCACCTGGGCAAGGGAAGAGCCTTTCTTTTCTCTCTCGGAGTGAGCTCATGCACATCGGTGCCTTGAACAGATGAGTACACACATCTTTTAAAAAAGACTCTCCCCATCCCAACTCCCTAAGCTGTGGTTAACCAGCTTAGAATTTAGATGAAAACTAAGAATGTCTTTATCCAGAGCGCCAGCCTGTAGTTTGTCCTGTTAGAAATATTTTCACAATTAGAATCCTTGCTAAGTTCATCAACTTTTACAGTAAATACATCTATCAGAAAAACTGAATTCTTGAGATTTATAGGTAGAAGAATTCTGCTGGGGAAGTGATTTGAGGAGACAGGATGAATAGGCAATATGTATTCGATAGACACTAAGAGAATGCCTTTTAAATTTTAATGTGTATATCAATCACCGATCACCCATAGATCTTGTTAAAATGCAGATTTGTATTCAGTAGGTGAGAGTGGGGCCTGAGATTCTGCATTTCTAAAGCTTCAAGGGGATACGGTGCTGCTGGTTGGGGTTCACATTTGCAGCTAAAATTTAAGGTTTCTGGCAATTCAGTGACTATACTTTTTGCAGATCAGCTCTCAATGATTCATCCCCCTGGTTTATATAAATCCTTTACTATTTACACTCATGCTCACTGCACATGTTCTCTTTTGGTAACATTCACTTTATTTTTAAAAATAACTTTTAATTTTGGAACAGTTTTGGGTTTACAGACAAACTATGAATATAGTACCCCACATCCTGTTTCCCCCGTTAACTTCTTATTTTAGTAAAGTGCACTGGTTACAGTGAATGAACCAACACTCACACATTATTATTAACTAAGTTTCATACTTTATTCAGATTTCCCTAGTCTTAACATAATGTCCCTTTTCTGCCCCAGGATCCCATCCAGGATACCACATTACATTTAGTTGTCATGTCTCCTTAGACTACTCTTGGCTGTCACATTTTCTCAGACATTACTTGATTCTGACGAATTTGACAGTTTTGAGAAGTGCTGGTTACGTCGTTTGTAGAATGTGCTTTCACTGAGATTTGTTTATTACATTTTTAAAAAATTTTCAGTTACAGTAGACATTCAATATGATATTAGTTTCAGGTGTACAGCACGGTGGTTCAATCCCCTTCATTCCCACCTGGCATCATACATAGTTATTACAATATTATTGACTATATTCCCTCGGTTGTACTTGACATCCCTGTGACTATTTTGTAATTGACAATGTGTACTTCTTAATCGTTTCACCTTTTTTACCTAGCCACCCAAGAGTCATCTGATCCTTTCTCATTATTTGACTGCAGTTACGTGCATTTTTGGGGAGAAGACCACAGAGGTAAAGTGCCACTGTCATCATATCACATCTAAGAAACATGTCACCAACAACATTCATCACGGTGGATGTTAACCTTGATCACCTGTCTGAGGTAGTGTCTGCCAACTTTCTTCTCTGTCAGTTTATTCCCCCCACCGGCCATTTTCACTGTTCTCTATGGAAAGAAGCCATAAATGCAGCCCATACTCAAGTAGTGGGTAGTTAGTTTTTGCCTCTTTGAGGGAGGAGATTTGTCCATTTCCCCCCACTTATAGGTTTATTTAACCATTTATTTATATTAAAAATATTTTATACTTTGGGTTGTAATCCCATATTATTTTGTTGTTCAAGTTTTTCCAGTGTGCTTTTGTTGGTTTGCTTGTTTTGTTTGCTTTTTAGCCCTTTTTAACTTTCTGGCACTACAGGGTGTTCCAGGCTCATTTTGTATATATTCTGGCCCAGTCATAGAATTAGCCATTTTTCCCATGCACCCTAACCAGCTCTTTTTAGGAGAGAATGGTATTGGAAACTAAGTTCCTGGCATTGAGTATATTAGTTGCTACTGGGGTATCTTTGCTTCTGTGCCCTCTTAACTGATAGAGCAAGAAAATATACATGTGTTTATTAACCTGTGTATCTACACATGTTTACAAATATTTCTACATGTTAGCATCTGTATCTACATTAAGCTAAATGTGAATTTACATTGATGCCCTTCTTTCCTCCATTCCTCCCTCCCTTCCTCCATTCCTCCCTCCCTTCCTCCCTTCGTCCTTTCCCTTGGGATTCAAATTATGTATGTTTGGTCTTTTGAGGTGGAAATTGCCCCTCAGCTCTTGCATGTTTTGTTTTTTCATTTTAGTTTAGAAAGTTTCTATTGACCTATCTGGAAGCTCACTGATTTTTTTTTTCCAGCCATGTCAAGTCTGTTGATGAGTCTATCAAAGGCACCCCTCATGTCTGTTACAGTGCTTTGGATCTCTCTCATTCCTTTTTGTTTTTTTTTCTCTCTGCATATATCACCTGCCTGTTCTTGCATGTTGTCTACGTTTCCCTTTAGAGTCTTTTACATATTTATCATAGATGTTTTGAATTACCTGTCTGTAATTCCAATAGCTATATCATATCTGAATGTGGTTCTAATGCTTGTGTTTTTTTTTTAAAGTTACTGATTAGAGAGAGAGGAAGGGGGGGAGAGAGAGAGAGAGAGAGAGGGAGAGAGAAACAGTGATTTGTTGTTTTACTTATTTGTGTGTTTTTTCTTATATGTGCCCTGACTGGGGATTGAACCTGCAACCTTGGCATATTGGGAGGATGCTCTCACCAAGTGAGCGACCTGTGCAGGGCACTTGTCTTGTGTTTTTGGAGTGTGCTTTCTCTTGTCTTTGGCATGCATTATAAGTTTTTGTTGAAAGCTCGTCATGTTGTATTGGGTCATAGAGGAAATGAGGTAAATTGGCTTTTGTGAAGATTTCTGTTAATACAGGGTCTAGCACAAATAATACCCCCCTTTTATCACACAATCATAAGCATGTAATTCTGTAACAGAACAATAATACACACAAGAACACCATATGCCATTTTAGGTGAAATATTCAAATTAAAACTATAAATTATTACACCCACATTATTATCCTACCAACCGTGCTCAAGCAGGCGTTACTTCTGCCAGGCACTGAATAGCAAGGTGCTCCTACCAGTTTATAGTGCCAGTAGCTTCTGCTCCAGGTAAGCAGATCTTGCCTATTTCTAGATATGCCTGCCCCTCCAGATTTTGGAATGGCAGTTTTCCCTACAACTTCAGTTTTCTGATGGGCCCAGGAAAAGCTGTGTTTTAGTTTGTTCAGGTTTTTCTTGTTGTAAGGATGGGAGGCTTGACTTCCAAGCTCTTCACATGTTGGAGTGAAACCAGAAGTGTTCACTTTTTGCTTGTACCTCCATCTTGTTGGAGAGAAAGGCAGGGGAAAACCAAAAGCAATATATTTTATAATTTAAGAATTATAGTAAACAAGGGTGACACATAACTAAAATGAGTTTGAGAGTTTAAGTTGCATGTTAATTATTTGTATGTCTTTATTTCATAGTTAATAGAGATGTCTAATGATGTCCAGTTACAGGATCTTGTGGTCACTTGTGCAAAGGTCAGTCAGCACTTAAATGAACCATCACCTAAGAGATCAGATAAAATGTCAAAGGTATATATCAGGGATGTGTTTGAGCCATTCTTCTTTTAGTTTATACTTTAATGACTTGAAAGAACTTCTGAATGAACTGTTTACATATTTCATACGAATAGGTTATAATTTCTATGCTTATCATTACTTCTTATAATTCACTTCTGGATTTAATTTTTTTTTATTAATTTAGTATGTCCTTCAGTAGTTCTTTCTGCAATGGCTTACGCTTGCCAATTCACTCTGTCTGAAGTTGTCTTTTATTTTCATTCTCAGTCACATAATGCTTTAGCTGAGTATGTGTTACTGGCAATTGGCACCAGATGTTAGGCCTTGGTCCTTGAGTTTCGGCTAAGAAAGAACCCAGAGCCAAGACTCAAATACAACTGAAAGTTTATTCAGACAGTCACAGAGGTAGAGGAAGTGAACCAGCTGGTCTGTGTGGACTCAGGAAACAAGTTACAGAGGCAAAAAAAGGACCCATGGACCTATGGAGAAAAGAGAGACAAAGAAAATGCACCTGGGGGAAGGAGAGGGGAAAGGGGAAAGGTGCAGGCACGCTCAAGGGAAAGAAGAGGCTGAGGAAAGGTGTGGGTGTGCTCCAGAGAGAGACGGCTGCTCTGGGTCCTTTGTTTTAAGGGGTTTTATCTGTTTTCAAAGGCAGGGCTTTTAGAGGCGGTCTCAGGGGAGGATCTCAACAGACCATTCATTGGCTTCCCTGGTGTGTCCTTTCAGGGTCAGTGCTAGGGTAGGAGGTCGTAAGTCATTGCATCTGGTCCTGATGTCAGGCCTGGCGTTGCTTCACCTGGTTTTGCTGCTTTTGTGGCCTGGAGCTAAAACATAACTGAGGCCTAGATGTTATCTTTACTTTGACCAAAACTCCCTTTGAGGTCAACAGATCTTGACCTGAGGCTTTGTTCCTAATATTATTTGATGCAGGCCAGAACCTTGTTGTCCTGAAGGCTTGATGCTTAAGGGAGTGGTCGTGCAAGGACTTGTATGGGAGTTAGATGAGGCTCTTCTCTGGCTCCCTTGTTCACTCTCTAAGGGAGTCTACAACATGACTAACAACATGTCGGGGGAAGAAGGTCAGGGAGGGTCTGCACGACCAATGATATGAAAGGTCAGGAGGTCTAAACCACAAGACTGGCGATAAGCTAGGGGAGGAAAGGTCACCTTGGAGGAAAGGTCCCACCCTACAAACTTGTTCTCCCCGTTCTGCCTGTTACTAGGGACCCAGACTGTCTGTCCTTCCCTACCTGGCTTATCGTTCCTGCTCTGCTCCTGTCTAACTGCCTGCTATAGCGTATGGAGTTTTTTTTTTTTAATTGATAATTGTCATTGCTCACCATTTTGGCAAGATTCATTATATGTTAGTTCACACTGTTACTTTTGAAATAACTGCTTCCTGACTAATTGTTGTTGCTTTGTAGGTCCTATGTCTTTTCACTCTGCCGGCTTTCAAGGCTTTCTCATATTTATGTTCTGTAGTTTCACTGCCATATACATATGACACTATATTGTTTATTTTGCTCAAGACTCATTGTATTCCTTATATCTGAGTTCACCTTTGGCAAGAAAACTAAGAAGAAAAACAAAAGAATTTCATGTACTTTATTCTCTCAAGTTAAAATTTGGGAACAAAGTAATTTAAATTTGGTGGGGATTTTTTGCCAAATGAGACAAGTTTTGGAGTCAAAGAACAGAGTCAAAACCCAGTCTGTGCACGGGGACTGGGCTAACACTCTTTCTCCTCTCACTCCTAACACATGAGGTAAAATATGAGAACAGGAACAAAACTAAATCATATGTCTAAAAAGTAAAAAGCTGGAAAACCTGGGGTGCTGGAAACAAAGATAATTTGAAGGCAGAGAAACATGCTTGCTCTATGACATCACGATAACCTGGGCCTGTGCCAGGGACACATTAGAACTGGGCTCCTGGAGCAAGCCCAGCTCTCTGAGGGCTGCTGTGGCAGAACGCATTTTCCAAAGATGGCCACAAGAAAATTTCTCAGTCCACCTGTTCTTCTTTTTAAAAAAATTAATTAATGAATTAATTTATTTTAGAGACGGGGAAGGGAGGGAAAAAGGGACAGGAACATCGAGGTACAAGAGAAACATTGTTAGGTTATCTCTCCCCTACTGGGGACCTGGCTCGCAACCCAGGCATGTGCCCTGACCGGAAATTGAACTGGTGACTTTTTGGTTCAAAGGCCGGTTTTCAATCCACACCAGCCAGGGCAGTCCATGCATTCTTGTAGAAACTTTCCCTTCCTTTATCAAAAGGTGGAGCCCAATTCCTCTTTTCTTGATTCTCTTACGTCTCATATGTAACCGAGAGAATGCAGAAGTGATGCTGCATGACTTCTGGGTGTAGGTCAGAAAGGATGATGCATCTTTCACTTTGCATGTTGGAAGGCTCATGCTGGAGGCCTGTGCTGCCATGCGAGTGCTCCAGCTGCCCAGAGGTCACCGTGCTATGAGGAAGCCCAGGTTGTTCCATGTGGGGAGGACACCTGGAGAAGTCCTGAAACTAGCCGTGGAGAGAGATGCCTGGCCAGCTCCCGTCTGCTTTTGCTGACCCCCCTCGACCCCATTCCACTTCCAGCTCCACTCACCATATGTCTGCAACCACTTGAGAAATCTTGAGCCAGGACTGCCGAACAGAACCCGTCTCAAATTTCTGACCCAGAGAAATCATGAGATAATAAAATGATTTATTTTATTTTGTGTTTGTTTATGTTATTTTAAGCCACTTAAGTTTTTCTTTTTTTTAAAAAGCAATTTGTTATGCAGTAATGGCAACTGGAACAGCTCTTTCCTTAGTAAAAAAGGGACCAAAAATGTCCCTTTTGTGGACCCATTATTGTGGCAAGAAACCTTCTCTCTGTCCAGGGACTCTGGGCAAATATTGTATTTTGTCACGTATAATGTGCACCCACATTTTTGGCCCAAACTTTCAGGGAAAAAAATTTTTCTTTTTAATTTTTTAATTCAATTATTGATTTATTTAATTATAATTAGTTTTTTGTATTATAAAGTAATTTTAGCATTTATTTTTGAATATATTAAGTACAATACATTTTATGTAACAAATAATTACAAAATACAAGAACAGATACAAGGTATTTCAGTTACTACCCATGTATAATGTGATTCCTTATTTTTCTCTCAAAAATTTGGGCAAAAAGTGCACATTATACATGACAAAATAAGGTAGTTCCTTTTGTGAAATCAAAGTCATACGAGAGATCTATTCTTCTGAGATTGTGAGCTATGAAAACCGTGTAAGTGTGCATTGTTGGTGATTTCTCCACCATCAAATTGCCTTTCAGAAAATAAAGTTAACATGGAATCAAGTAGACACAAGAGTTGGAAGAAGAGTGTACTGAATACAATATTTGAGTACCTGGACCCAACTATGCCTGAGTTTATAATTACATGAGTCAATATATTTTGTTTTTTGCTTTAGTTTGTCTGAGTTGAATTTTTTATTAATTCTAACAAAAGGATCCTAATTAGTATAACTCTACTCATTCAGACCAGTTCATACTCAAAGATAAGAAGTGAAAACAAGTTGGTCTATGAGGTAGACTTTTAAACCAGTGTCTTAAATGAACCAAACTTCCTGGATTCATGCTCTCTATGATCCCCTCCCATTCTAA
Source organism: Pteronotus mesoamericanus (assembly GCF_021234165.1). Classification (NCBI taxonomy): domain Eukaryota; kingdom Metazoa; phylum Chordata; class Mammalia; order Chiroptera; family Mormoopidae; genus Pteronotus; species Pteronotus mesoamericanus. The sequence continues at coordinate 15,187,319 of NW_026555321.1, forward strand.
GTTAGGATTTTCACCAAATGATTACCCGATAAGAGTTTGCATTTCGGAGTTGGTCTTCTTGAAAGCCTCCCTTGTGGAACCCAGCTTCTGACTAAAAGTCCAGGACAATCTATTGGGCAAAGAGAGCCTGTGCAGAGGCTTACAGGATGTGATAAGGCCTGGAGAGGTACACCGTGTGGAAGAACCCAGAGGCACCCCATTCAGCTCCTAGCTGAATGCAGCCCCATGAGTAATCCAGCCAACACCATGTGGAGCAGAAAAACTGCTCAGCCTCCTATCTCAGTCACCTATAGAATGATGAAAAATAGTAGATTGTTATTGTCTTAACCAACTACATTTTGCGGTAAAATTGTTAGTCAGCAAAGGGTCACTGAAATAGCCAAGGCTTGAAACACCCAGTCAGAAGAGATCTTAAACTGTTACCTGAGACAGAATGTCAGGGATATCCATCCATCCATCCATCCATCCGTCTGTCCATCCGTCTGTCCATCCGTCCTTCCAATAACGCATTTAATAAATGTCTGCTATGTACTGCTCAATAAAAAAATGATAAAAGGCTTCGGAAAAAAGCTATAAAAGTCAAGAAAATGTGCACAATCCCTAGGTAAATAAAGGACTTTAAAATTTGATGTTTATCTTTTTTAGAAGATTTAAAATCATCTTCACTATAAAGAAAGTGACTTCTGACTAATCAATACTGACAACTGTATTTTCCGGCATATAAATGGAGCTACGAGTTATGTTTTCAGGCCATATCCTCCCAAGATGTATCACAATCACCTGCATTTATGGACAGGTGAGTTATTTCAAGGTTTAAAGGAAATGCATTTTCATTGCAGCAGGAACCCAGTCATTATTTTCTGCTTAGAAATCTATTGCTTCATTGGAGACATCTGACTACCTGGATTTAAATTTTACATCCATCACTTTGTAGATTTATGACCTTGGGAGCAAGCATGAACCATTCATAGCAAGCTATGATTTCCTCATTCATTAAAAAGCATACTAGTGGCATGTACCTTATGTAGTAAGCCCTAAACAAATAATTATTATTATCCCAGATGATTTCTGGATCACCAACTCTATTAAAAAATCCATTCACTCTTCTTTTTTTGAAATAAAATAGTGGTCATCTTTACCTCCCAAGAGGCCAAAACTAGTCAATAAATCCTTCTTAGTCTTAATTAACTTCATCTTTTCTTTTCAGTCTATGCTTTGGGAAATTAAAAAATTTTAGTGAAATATCAACCTTGAGAAAATGTATTAATGTATTAAATGATTTTTTATACCCACAAGCATTGTGTTATTCTATGATACCTGAAGGAATCAGTAAAATATTTGAATATGCTTAGTTTTATGACAGAATGAGGAAGCAGGGAGAAAGAACTTGGCTCATCCTTTCCTTTTTGGAAAGACAAGAAAAAGAAATAAAAGGCATCCAAATAGCAAAGGAAGAAGTAAAACTATCATTGTTTGCAGATGACATGATAGTGTACATAGAAAACCCTGTAACTCAACCAAAAAACTCCTCAACCTAATAAGTGAATTTGGCAAAACAGCAGGATACAAAATCAATATTCAGAAATCAAAGGCATTTTTGTACACCAGCAATGAAATAGAAGAAGAAATCAGAAAAAAATACCATTCAATATAGCAACAAGAAAAATAAAGTACCTAGGAATAAATTTAACCAAAGAGGTAAAAGACCTGTACGCAGAAAACTATACAACATTGAAGAAAGAAATTAAGGAAGACACAAATAAATGGAAGCATATACCGTGCTCATGGATTGGAAGAATTAATATCATCAAAATGTCCATACTACCCAAAGCAATTTATAGATTCAACGCAATCCCTATTAAGATACCAATGACGTATTTCACAGAAATAGAACACACATTTCAAAAATTTATATGGAACCATAAACGACCCTGAATAGCCACAGCAATTTTGAGAAAGAAACACAAAGTAGGAAACACAATACTGGACATCAAACTCTACTACAAAGTCAATATACTTAAAACAATCTGGTACTGGCACAAGAACAGACCCATAGATCAGTGGAACAGAATAGAAAGTCCAGAAATAAGCCCAGGTCTATATGGGCAACTAATATTTGACAAAGTGGGCAGAAGCATAAAATGGAGCAATAATAGCCTCTTCAACAAATGGTGTTGAGAGAGCTGGATGGCTACATACAAAAAATTTAAATTGGATCATTAGCTGACACCATACACAAAAATAAACTCAAGATGGATAAAAGACTTAAATATAAGTCGCAACACCATAAAAGTCCTAGAGGAGAATGTTGGCAGGAAACTCTCAGATATCCCACGCAGCAATTTTTGCACTGATATGTCTCCTAAAGCAAGGGACATAAAGGAAAGAATAAACAAGTGGGACCTCATCAAAATAAGAAGCTTCTGCACAGCTAAAGAAAACATCAGCAAAATGAAAAGGGAGCCAACCATATGGGAAAACATATTCGCTAATGATACATCAGATAGAGGTTTGATCTCCAAGATATATAAAGAACTCACTCGACTCCACTCCAAGAAGACAAACGATCCAATCAAAAAATGGGCAAAGGACCTGGGCAGACGCTTTTCCAAGAAGGTGATACAGAGGGCCCAGAGACATTTGAAAGGATGCTCAGCATCACTAGCCATCAGAGAAAGGCAGATCAAAACCGCCATGAGGTACCACCTCACACCGGTCAGAATGGCCACCAGAAACAGATCAACAAACAACAGGTGCTGGCGAAGCTGTGGAGAAAAGGGAACACTAGTCCACTGTTGGTGGGAATGCAGACTGGTGCAGCCACTGTGGAAAGCAGTGTGGAATTTCCTCAAAAAGCTGAAAATGGAATTGCCTTTTGATCCAGTGATTCCCTTGCTGGGACTATACCCTAAGAATCCCAAAACGCCAATTCAAAAGAACCTATGCACCTCAATGTTCATAGCAGCACAATTTACAGTAGCCAAGTGTTGGAAGCAACCTAAATGCCCATCAGTAGATGATTGGATCAAAAAACTATGGTACATTTACAGAATGGAATACTACGCCGCAGAAAGAAAAAAAGAACTACTACACTTCGTGACAGCATGGATGGAACTGGAGAGCATTATGCTAAGCGAAATAAGCCAGGAGGCGAAAGACAAATACCATATGATCTCACCTATAAGTGGAACCTAACCAACAATACAAAGATGTAAGGAAAATAAGACTAGCAACACTGAAAGGAAAAGAAATCAACAGAGACAAGAGGGAAGGAGGGAGGGGGGGTGGGGACAAGGAAGAGAAGGGACAAGTCAAGGAACATATAGCAAGGACTCATGGACAAAACCAAAGGGGAAGAGCTGAGGGAGGGAAGGAGGAAGGGGGCAAGGGAAAGTGGTGAGGGGTAGGCAGGGACAAATGTATTTGAAAAAAATAAATAAATTAATAAAAAAAAAATAAACCCAAGATCAAGCATTTTATTTAGAAGTTATGCTTCTTAATCTCTATTTTGTTGTCATTTTCAAAGAGTCCAGGCTAATATTTATGAATTTGGATTCATCTGATGGTTTCCTTAGGGTTATATCCATATTAAACATTTTTTACAAGAGTGGTTCACAAGTCATGATGAATTTCTCTTGGAGCATGTCATCAAGAGGTATATGTCAGTATGCACCATTATAATGATGGTAAATGTGATCTCTCTGGTTAGGTGTTGTCTCCCAGATTTCTTCCTTGTACAGGACACTGCAGGGGCCCAGTGGCGCTGGAGCAGAGAAAGGGGGAGCGAGGTTGGGGTGAGGCTGGGGAGGTGGGGCTACGGCGAGATCTTATAGGGACTGTGGACCACATGAGAAGGTTTTGTTCAGATCTCAAGACAAATGGGGAGCCTAAGAGTATTTTTTCTTTTTGGAAAGAGAGAGTAAAAATATCACATGTGAGTTTAGAAACAGTGATTTTGGTCACAGTAAGGAAAACGGATTGAGGGTGAATGGAATCTTGGTGGATGGTGCCTATAGTCTAACCTTTAGGCATGACTCTCTTCTCTGCAGGAAGGATAGCCCAGAAGGACTGAGGCCCACTTAGGACTTGACTGTCTAGGAGCGTATAGCCCTCAGATATGGCAAGTTCGTAAAGTGTCCATGTGCGAGGAGGTCTGTGGACAGTTGGAGGTATCCTGGGGAACGACCTGGTAGACTTTCATGGTGGTGGTTTGCTTTGTCATAATATGTCTTACAACACGTTGCTTGCCACTTTGTTTTTGTACTCAAGTTAGCTGCCACGAAGCCACAAGGTTTTTGAAAGAGGTTTTTACATTGCTGGTGATAATGCTTTTCTTATATTCTCTCCCGTCTTATTTTTAAATAAAAATCTACTAATGTTCCACCACTGGGACTAGTTCCACTCTAGAAGAAAGGCAGGGTGCAGATTCAGTGGTTGAATTTGCTATGGTTGGTCTTTTTGCAGATGCCCAATCTCTAGCTTCTCAGTAGGATTATTTTATCTTTAAATTCCAAGTACAATGGTAGAAAACAGTGACTTCAACCACCTATAAGATAATTAAAATTTGTTTCATAAATAAGGATAAAATTATATAAACATAAACATATATTAAAATTTTATTTAGTGAAGTTATTTTTCCCCCATTTTTAAAAACTTGCTTTCCTCCATCACGCAGCCTCCTCAGTCCATGGTTCTGCCTGCCCTATGGACCCATTACATTTATTATTATTTTTGTTTAATTAAAACTCATAGAGTGCTAATATGAAATGGGCATGTTCTAAGCACTTGACAAACTTTAGGAATCTGGTGAACCCTGTGGATTTCACCTGAGAATAATGTTTTTAAATGTGTAAAATAAAATGCATAAAATTACAAATTAAGCCAATTATATTGAAAGAAAATAATGAAATAATTTTTATTCTTTAAAATATTGTGATACATATGATATTTAACAACACATTAAATAAATAGATCTAGTGTTAGGGGAAATAACTGCCATATTTCAAAGTAATGATGCACATAGATGGTATTTTGAGATATTTGCAACACCTCTGCTGTGATTTGAAAGCATCTGTTTCTATGTGCAACGCAGTCACAGGTACTGCAAATAATGCTGGGGTTTGTGGTCTGCACTCATAAATGAAGTGACTGCTAAACTTCAATAAGATGTAAACAAAAAAGGGTACTTTTTTTTCTTTAAATCTGTGGTTAAGATAACACCTTTTAGAGGAGGAATTCCGTTTCTGCTGCATGAACAAAGTGTCTTGTCTTTGCCGTGTTTAAAAGTCCCAACAGACAGGAGGGAGTAGCAGGGCTAGATGAAAAAGGTGAAGGGATTAAGAAAAATAAAGCCTCATAGGCAGACAACAGCGTGTCCATTACCAGATGGAAGTGGGGGTGATGGGAGGCAGTAAAAGGAGGATAAATGGTCATGGAGAGACAGGGCTTGGGGCGGTAAACACGCAACACAGTATACGGAGGATGTATTATAGAATTGTAACCTTAAACCTATATAACTTTATTAACCAATATAATCTCAATAAATTCAATTTAAAAAAAGTCTTAAGAATGTAGCTTTGTACTGCGGGGAATACAAGTCGATGCTCTCCACGCTGGCGGAGGAACGCGTGGTGCTTGCGGAGAGTGCGGGGAAGATGCGCGGCCCCACAGAAGACACGCTATAATATGTGTGTGTGTGGCATTGGAAGAATAATTAGTTCAGGAGGTTGTCTGGTAACTCTTTTTTTTTTTTTTAAGTGAAATAATTAATCTTTATTGCCTAAACTGTAGAGCAATAGTGATTCTTGTTTTTAACCATTTGAAGGACAAGGTCTCTTCTTTCCAGTTTTATGATAAACAGTTTGGGTTCAAGAGAGAAGTCCCCCCAGGCCTGGAGCAGACGCTGGAGGCCTCTGAGAGGGGCCGGGTTTCCTTAGAATCCAGGCCTCTCTCCTTCCCAGCTGCAAGTCCCCGCATTTCCCACCAACATATGTATCCTCTGGGTATTCTAACCATGAACATCTAAACACCTTTTTTATTGTGGAAAATTTTAAATATATACAAAAATAGGGAGACTAGTAGAAGTGAACTCCGTGTACCAGCTTTACCCAACTTATTATTTTTACCCAGTTTCAAATTATTAACATTTGTTGTTTTTGCTTCCTCTATTCCCACATAATATCCCCCTCACTCCTCTTTTAAAGTACTTTGAAGCAAATCTCAGACTCCATGTCATTTTACCTGTAACTACTCTAGTAAAGTCATGCCATCTTAATTTAGTAATCATACATAGAGAAATGAGAATAAACCAAATTATTATAGTTTATATTTATGAAGTTCTGCCACATTCAGAACTTGGTGCTAAGTACTTGGCATTGCATTCTTTTATATCATCTTTTCACCATCCAGCCAGCTAGGCGGCATAATTGTTTTCACTTTTCTGATGAGAAAACTGAAGCACAGTGAGGTGTAGTAAACTACCAAAGAAAGATGCAACTGGAATTCACATTTTCTCACCCTACTTTGGAGCTCGTGTCCTTGACTGCTGTATAAAAATACCTCATCAATGCAACATCTTGTCTTAGGAAAACAGACCCACAAGGAATACCTTTGCATGGGTGAAAGAATTGCTCGAATAAACCTATTTATTCTATTGCTTAGTGTCCTTAAATAAATTCCTGGTTGATTGAGAATGTTTGGACAGAAAGAGTATTTGTTCTGGAGTCATATGACTTCAGGTTGAGCATGTTGTTATCCCTTTTTGGCTATGAGACTTTGGGTAAATCACTCAAAACTCTGAGTCTCAACTTTCTTACCAGTACTGTGAAGATTAAATGAGACACTTGAAAATACTGGAATAATTCACTGTATGGAAACTGGAAACCAGTCTCCACCTTCCCTGCCTCCACCTTCTTTTGCTCTCATCTCTCCACTACACCTCACTGAGTGTGATTTTTTTCTCCTCCTCTTCCCACCTCTCCTCAGTGCTGTATACTCAAGGCTATATTTATATCCATATAGCCTAGGTTCCCTCATTTCACATTGTTTTTGTTTGATTTTTAGTCCTTGACCTCATCCCCTGTACATTTTTTAAGTCCTCACCTAAGGACATTTTTTTCCATTGCTTTTAGTGAGGGTTTCGGGGTGGGGGGGGGGGAGAGAGATGGAGACATTGAGATGAGAGTAACATCGATTGGTTGCCTTCTTATAAACACCCCAACTGGGGATCAAACCCGCAACCTGGGTATGTGCCCTGATCAGGAATTGAACCCGTGGCATTTTGGTCTATCGGACAATACTGCAACCAACTGAGCCACACCTGTCAGTGTCTGGCTACTATGCTGTGTTAATTTTGTACATTATTCTCACTGCATTTGAAATGAGAGAGGCCTCGAACTTTCAGAAAGTGGGCAGGGTACAAATGTTCTATCTCATTCTTCAGGGGGTTACGAAGTAGTATGTGCTCCATGAGATGTAACATGTATTTGTCATCGTCAATTCTATTGTCAATTTCAGTTAATGCTGAGAACATCTGATGAATAGATGGGGGTGGCCGGGGAGGGGAGGGTCAGATAGGCTGATGGTGGTTTTGACAGCCTGGCATATCCTTCAAACCAATTTACAGGGCTGTTTCAATGACCTTGGCAACTCTCCTTGGCAGCCTCTCCAAGTTACTCATATTAAAAAGTCTTCTCATCTGCACAACCAAAATTATCAATGATTAAAATGTCATAAATCTCCCAATTCTCTGCTGGGCTCATCATGTGGATGGACTCTAAGGTTTTTATAGTCTGAGATATCAAGCTGATTCTCTGGTTGCCATTGGAAACAGTTCAGATGTCTTAAAAACACTGAATAGGCTCTTCAGGTCAATATAGCATGCTCATACTGTGATTACTGAAATGAACAAAACTGGATTGGAGAATCTTTTATAAAAAAATTAAATGGGGTTTCCTGTCAGAAATTGGTACACTATTAGCTGGCACTGGGAAACTTATATAAAGAGATGAGACATCTATGTATGTTGTATGATACAAGCACTGATAGAATTAAATGTAATTTTGACTTTATTGACACCTAGAGAATATAAACAAAAACAAGTACTTGCAGACAGATACACAGAAATGCTTTTACAGATTTCTCTTATGCTAAAAAATAAACTAAGAATATTGTAGTTTTAGGGTCTCTGAAGGAAGATGTAAACTGGATAAGACAGGGACTGTAGAATTATGAGGCAGATGCATGGTAAATAAAGGAGAAATGGGGAAATTCCTATAATTTTATCTGAGGCAAAGCAAAGTAGAATCAAACAAGTCTGGCTTGGAAAGGGTTGGAAGGAGGAGGGAACAGGCTCACTGACCCATTTTGGCTCCAGGGCCGCCTTTCCTACCTGGGCATCAGACAGGTGAGATGTGAAGTGTGGTTGAGAAATAGAGATAATGAGGTGGGTAAGGAGAGGGAAAAGATATGGTTTATCAGTTATCTATTGCTGCATCACAAAACTTCCTGGGACTCCATGCCCCTTTATTGTGTACAATTCTGTGGGTCAGGAAATCCCAGTGGGGCTCAGCAGAAATGGCTTATCTCTGCTCCACCTGTTGGCTGAGCTCACTCATGAGACTAGGTTCACCTGGATCTGGGAGAGGCTGGAATGTCCTAGACGGCCCCTCTCATGTGCTGGGGGCCTTGGTGCTGCCTATCTGCTGGGCTGCTGCTGTTCGCTTCCACCTGGTCTTTCTTTTCACGTGGTCTCCTTTTCCATTAGGATAGCCGAAGTTCCTTACATGGTGACTCAGAGTAGCAAGAAAACAAAGGAGAAGCTGCCAGGCTACTTAAGGTTTGGTTCTGGAATGAACACAGGGTCACTTTTGCTACATTCTATTAGTCAAAGCCAGTCACAGGACCACCCAGATTTAAGGAGAGCCAATAAACTGCAATGCAAGGCAGGAGGTGTGGCCAGGGACCACAGAAATTGTATGTGGTCATCTTTGCAGATAATCTTCCAGATGGCCACCCAAATTGGCATTCCCTTGAATGCCTGATGCCTTTGCTTTCTGGTAGGGAGCAGTGGCAGGCTTTCTAAATTTCACAGAGGTGAGTGTTGGTTTTTCTGATCCATGTTCCTTTCATTAGAAAGGTGGCACAGGAGGAAAAGCACTGGCTTATATTTTGGTTCTGGATTCTGATTATTACCTAGCTATTCATAAGCTGTATGGCCTTGTGGCCACTTCATACTCTGTGAACGTTATTTTCTTCATCTCTAAGTTAGTAATAAACATTACCTGCCTCTTAGGATTGTGCTGAAATGTAATTGAAATAATTTACACACTGTCTAACCCAGTGATTTAGTCAAAATAAACACTCAATAATATTAGCTTCCTTCCACCTTTGATCCGGAAGAGACACAGCAGCATGATCATAAGAAGATTGACCATATATTTTCTCATCTAAACCAGGACGCTTTTAATGTACAAGGAGGCACGATTAATACTTTCATTAGATAAGAGGTATAAGCTAGGAGTATCCTAAGTAAACTAAGTTGCCCAGGTCATAGGAACTGCTGGATGGGGGCAAGCACAGGGCAGTAGCTGGTATCTTCAGTGAGAACTGTGCAGAGTCCACTCCTATTAAATATTTTAAAATATGCTCTAAATTAAAGATAAAATAAATCAGAAAGGTCACAAGAGGAAATCAGGGTTCAGAATAACTATAGGACAATATTGTCTGCCTTCTGTTATTCTGGATATCTTTGTTGGTGATGATATATCTAATGACAAATTTATCTTTTGTGTGAGGGTTTAAAAAGAAAAACGACCCAGTTTATAAGGGAATTGATTAAATCCACTTGAAAACACTCCTGAGCTCCCTGCCCTATTCCCCAACTGTTTCTCTCTCTACTTCCCCTTTCAATCTCAGCATTACTAAATGTATAAGTTTAGGATAAAAATAATTGAGAATAAGGTCAGAAGAATTCATGTACTCGGAGGCTGGTTCAGAGACAATTAAGGTTTTGTACCTGTTGAACAGGAATGAAACACCAATGCCAAAAATTCCCATTCTATATAGAATCACTTAAAATGTGGTTGGTGAAGAAAAAAAATCAGACCCATGATGCTGAGAGCTGTTTTGCTTTGTGGGATCTGAAGGAGTATAGCTTCTTGTGAGTCCATCTCAGACATGTAGACATAGAAGAGGATTAGAACAAGTTGAAACAGAATACATCATGGGTCACACAATGACGTTTCAATCAGCAACAAACAGCACATACTACAGTAGTTCCATAAGATTATAATGGGGCTGAAAAATTCCTATTGCAGAGTGATGTCACAAGTCACAGCCATGTGAAGTCGTAAAGTCCTAGCGGAATGCTTCAGTTGTGGTGATTCCCTAGGCGTTCACATTCACTCACTGCTCGTTCACTGACTCACCCAGAGCAACTTCTAGTCCTGCAAACTGCGTTCATGGTAAGTGCCCTGCACAGGTGTAACATTGTCAATCTTTTTTTTTTAAAACTGTATTTTTATTATACCTTTTCTATGTTTAGATATGTTTATTTTTTGTAAAAATTTTATTGTATTGTTTCATTATTATTTAATCCCCTTATATCCCCCTGCCCCCTGTTTAGATATACAAATATAGTCAAACCTCTGATCTCTCAACGTCTTGGTTCTTTAATTCTTGACCAAGTCGTACATGAATAAAATGTCTTGGTTGTCTAACAAAACTTCAGTTCTCGATTCTCTACTCAGCAACCCTTTTGTGCTGATACCTGTATGATCAGTCACATGTCTCTCAGGCGACAAAGGAGATTTGGTTTTTGAACAAATTGCTTTTTGAAAAATTTTCTGGAACAAATTTAAGTTCGAGAACAGAGGTTCCACTGCGTTTATCATTGTGTTACAGTTGCCAGCAGTATTCAGCACAGTAACATGCTGCACAGGTTTGTAGCCTGGGAGCCACAGGCTGTGCCGTAGAGCCTGGATGTATAGTAGGCTCTACCATGCAGATTTGTGTAAGGGCACTCTGCGATGTTTGCACAATGGTGAAATCACCTAGACACATTTCTTAGAACATATTCCTGCTGTTAAGTGGTACATGTCTCACTTTTATAAGATTATAATGGATTATAAACAAAAAGTTTGTTTGCAATGTTGAAAGAAAAGAGATTGAATTTACTGCTAACTTTGGGTGGTTTAAAATAGACGAGGAGGCTCGCATGCTGCTCACCTGCCGCTTTAGAGCCAGCTCGCGGACACTGGGGTCAGGAGAGGGACAAACCAGAGAGGGTTGGGAGGAGGGGAACCCCAGAGCCAGGCCACACCCGCCCTTGTGCAGGTGTACACAAGCAAGCACAAAGGTGTGAGCAAACTCACTTCCCTTCCCTCTGTTCCTCTTTATCTCGCTTCCTGCCTCCTGCCCCGCCTGGTCCTCCCTCCCTTTTATTATTTCCCTTTGTCAAGCTTTATCTCTCTGGGTTTCTTCTGCTTTCTGCTCTCTCCTCCCTTATCCTCCTCTTCTCTTCCTTCCCTTTCTCCCTTTCTCCTCCTGAGGTCTATTCTTTCTCTGAGGGTGCTTCCATCCCCAGCCCTCCCTGAATGTCTAGGCATACATGAATGCACACACACTATCTTTTTTATGTTGTGTTTTTACTGTACCTTTTCTATGTTAGATATGTTTAGACACACAAGTACTTACTGTTGTGTTACAACCGCCTACAGTATTTTCAGCACAGCAACATGCTGCACAGGTCTGTAGCCTGGGAGAAATAGGCCATATAATACAGCCTAGGTGTATATTAGTCTCTGCCATCGAGGTTTGTGTATGTGCACTCTGTGATGTGTGTGCAATAGTGAAATCACCTAACAACACAATTCTTGGAATGTGCCCCTATGGTTAAGCAATGTGTGACTCTATATAGAAATACTATTACTTACAGAAGGGAATAAGCTATTAGAACACATTAGCCATAAGAAATTATACACTGAAAATAGAAATACATGACAGCGTATCCAGGAATTAGAGAAAGTGGGAATTGATAGTAACTCTAGTCCATATTAATTAACATTTCTGGTTTTATGTTGGAAAGGAAAAATGAAGGGAAAGGAAAAAATACATTAAGTCCTTACCATGTGCAGGTACTGTATGTTTTATTTTATTTAATCCTCAAAAAAATCCTATGAGATATTGGTTTCCCCACTTTACTGATGAGGAAACTGACTTAAAGAAGCAACTCACTCAAGGTCACAGAATTTCTTTAGCTGCAGCATAGGTCCAAATTAAATTCCTTCATTTTGATCAGTATGTATAGAATGGAAACTGGGGTACAAGATTGAAATAAGACTGACCAGGACCCTGACCTTCTTAAACAGATGAAATACCCTTTTGGCCTCTCTTGAAGAGCCTGCTTCCCTCTGCCACTGCATAGCTCATTCTGAGTGCAATCATCTTTTTAGAAACCTGTTTCCCACTCTGGGCTGTGAGTTCCTTGCGTGTAGTGACAGACACATATCCATTTTTGTGTCCCTAGTGCTAAATGAATGAACAGACAGTAATTGCTAGGCCCAGTGTTCAACTGGAGATCAATCTTATAACAAAAGCTTTTCTGTTCCTCTTAATTCATGGGGCCATGGAAAGAGAAGAGTGTGCTTGGGGAGCTGCCTAATGAAATTTGCCAAAGATATGTTCTTCAGTGCATAAACTGTACAGCAGCAGGGAGAGAATCAATCAGTTTGCACTCTGATTTTAAATAGAGAGTGGGTTTTTGTAATTTATACAAATATTTTCCTGTTATACAACATATTATTTTAAACTGAATAACAGGAAATAAAAAGAAGGTTTGAAATTGCTGTACCAGTAAGACTCAGTTTTTGACAGCTTTTTCAGAAGCCTACGGCAATAGGTAACATAGAGGCAAATCCATTATAACATGGGGATGCGGGGTGGGCAAAATTATGGTGGTAAAGAAAAATGTAGTTTATTTAAGTCTCACACAGGAGTTTCAAGGTAAGTTGTCCTAGTGAGGACAACTGAGCTCCACACAGCCATTCAAGGACTGAGGTTTTTTTCATCTTGTGGGTTCCTCCATGGCCTGGGGCATTGTCTTCATCCACACGGTGAAGCTGAATCTCAGACACACCAGAATGCGGATGTCCAGGGTAAGTCAACTTGTTTTATAAATAGGTGAACTGTGAATTGCACATTTTACTTCTGCTCATGTTAAGCTGATGATAACAGTTTCATCTTTACACTTAGCTTCAAGGGTGGTCAGAAAATAGAATGTTAATTGGGCAACTATTGCTTAAAGTCTATTACTGTTTAAGAACAGGAGAATGAAACTTGCTAGGCTATGAGGAATCTCCACTACTAATGGTAATACTAGGCTTGACAGGACAAAAAAAATAAATGTTTGTGGTGGGTTCCAGGAAACTTTGGTATTTATTTTTAATAAATGATAATGTGGATAAGCTGATTTTAGGAAACTGAGCTTTTATGCATTTTAATTGTAAAATTTGTTTTGTTAGTCCTGAAAAATTTTTATTCCAATTTAAGGTAATTGACACAACATAATTTCTACCTCTTCTTCTTCTTTTTTTTTTTTTTACAAATTAATCAGAGATACACTAGTTGCTTGTTGTTCATGTATCTGGTCAGTCGGTAATGGATTCCAAAGAACAAACACAAGGAGTTTTGCTTTGCTAAGTGTTAAAATGATGGCAGACCTAAGTGACTTTCTGAGCCATTCAAGATGAGGTATGTTTATTTAATAGGAATTTATCAAGTGTTGTTCATTGAAGATGAATCTTTAGATATTAGCTGCAATAAAATATTTTTGACTGGTCATTTTATGTTTTTCAAGTGTTGTGTTAAATCTTTTAAAATGTGAGTTGATGGAATAGAGCCCTTTTGGACCTCCTGGTTCATCTAAAGTGGTGTTCATGTTATATCTTAAGTTGGCCAAATTATTGTTATTTAAAATATTAGCTTATAGATAGAGAAATATGAAAGGTTAACTATTTAGTTAACTTGGCAATTCAACCTGAATAGAACTTTTTATTAATTTTGGCCAACCCTCATTTCATTCCCCTGTCCCCCTACCACTCCCTCCATAACAACTTTAGAGGCAACTTTATTCCCTCATAAATCTCAGTATGTGACATGATGTGGGTTGGGGTGTTTGGAATGCATTTAAGACTTTAAAAATAAAAACATTTTATTTATTTATTTTTAGAGAGATGGGAAGGGAGGGAGAAAGAGAGGGAGAGAAATGTTGATGTGCAAGAGATACATTGATCAATTGCTTCTCTCATACCCTCAGCTGAGGACCTGGCTTGTAAACCAGGCATGTGCCCTGACTGGGAATCGAAACAGCAACCTTTTGGTTCACAGGCCAGTACTCAATCCAGTGAGCCACACCAGCCAGGGTGCATTTAGGACTTTAATAAGACTATCTCAGATTTACTGCTTCATAGATAGAATACCTCAGTTGACTCTAGAAACTTCCTGGAGCCCCATGGGCCATCAAGTAATTACAGTGGTTCTTTTTAGTTGAACCTGACCTAACAGTCTGAGATCACAACAATGGAAATGCAAACCAAAGGATGGGAGAAAATATTAATCATACAGGTATCTCACAGAGAGTGTCTATCTAGAATATATAATAAATTCTACAACTTGATAATAAGAAGCTAAACAATCCAATAAAAATGGGTAAAATATATGTATAGATATCTTACAAAGAAGACATTTACATGTCAATACAGATATGGAAGATTCTAAACATTATTAGTCAGCACAAAAATATAAAGTCACAGTAAGTTTGGTTTGCATGCCTACTAGAATGGCCAAAATTAAAAGGACTAGCAATATTAAGTGTTGGAGAAGATGTGGAGCACCTACATTGCTACAGGGGTTTAAAATGATATAACCTTCCTTCAAAAATATTTTGGTAGTTTCTTAGGAATTTTAATGTATGACCTAGCAATCCCACTTCTAGGTATTTACCGAAGAGAAAAGAAAATATATGCCCAAGCAAAAACGTGTACACAAATGTTCACAGTGATCTTACATATATTAGCCCCAATTTGGAGAAAATCCAAATGTCCATCTATAGATGAATGCATAAAGAAAATGTGGTATTTACACTTATGGAATACTGTTCTACTATAAAAAGGAATGAATTACTGATACATGCAACCACATGGATGAGTTGCAACAGCCTGTGAGGAAGATGTTTTATCCTCAACAATTACATACTGTATGATTTCATTTACATGAAATTCTAAAATAGGGAATTCTCATCTACTATAGCAGAAAGAAGATAAATGGCTATCTGTGTTTGGGAGTTCAGGAGGCTTGACTTCAGATGGGCACAAGAAAACTTTTTTGGGGTGATGGAAATACTTTATGTTTCAATGATTGTGGTAGATACACGCAAGTATATGTGTATAATTTGTCAAAACTCATTGGACCATATATGTATAATGAGTATATTTTATTGTATATAAATTATTAATCAATAAAGTTGATTAAAAACAAACAAAATAAAGTCCTGGCTGGTGTGGCTCAGTGGGTTGTATGCTGACCTGTGAACCAAAGGGTCACCAGTTTGATTCCCAGTCTATGGCACATGCCTGGGTTGCAGGCCAGGTCCCCAGTAGGGGTTCCATGAGAGGCAACCACACATTGGTGTTTCTCTCCCACCCTTCCCCTCTCTCTAAAAAATAAATAAATAAAATCTTCAAAAAAACCCCCAAAACAACCAAAAAACATCCCTAAGCTCCTAATTATCAAGACCAATATTAGAACAGGCCCTTAATATTCTACTATTTAGCTACTTTTTCCTTTTCTAGCACCTGGAGATTTCCCTTTCTTTCCTGTGAACTTAAAAAGAAACCTACCCAAAGATAGTTACATTTTATGTGGTATTTCCAGCCTTTTGTTGGCTGGGAAGAATTTAAATATTATTTTAATTCATTTTTTTGAATCAGACTTCCATGAGTATTATGGAAATATGTAAACAATTAAACCTCTCCACTTTCTCTCTTTACAACCTTTCAGTAAAATCTATTTTTTTTTTTTTATTGTCTTGTGTAGTGCTGAGTCCTGTTTTAATGGGGCAGTGAAGTCAAAATTTTCCAGAAGAAGAATATATACATATGAACTACAGTCAGCTGTCCAGAGAGCTAAATGCTCAAGTCATATATCACTCAGAACTATTCATAGAAGTGTCCTTCTAGACATTTCTAAATGATTTAGAAACAATGCTTTCCTTGAGGGTCCACTCCACTTCTTATAACTTTTCTGTTGAGGACATATTTATAAATTGACTCTGTGCTCCTGATTTGGCCTCAAAATCCCTCACCTCTTCTCTTTGTTCTATAGAAGCCTTGTATTTTTCTTGTATTTCTTCTCGCATTTCTCTGAAGTCATTCATTCCTACCTTTTCATGTTTGTGCTTACTTTGGTTTGAAATACCTGTTCCTTTTTATGTGTTTGATGAACTTATGCTCATCTTTCAAATTTTCCTTTCTCCAGGAAGTTGTGTAGCCAACCACAAGCAAAGTTAGTTGCCTTTATTTTTGTATACTATAGCATCTTCTATGTAGTTCCACTAGGTTTCTTAACCCATATTAGTTTATTTAGCTGTTTCCCTTACAACACTACGAACAACTGGAGGAGAGAAAACGCATTCTATTTATTTTTGTTTCTCTATTGCCTAACACAGCTTGCTCTAGGGGTAGCTCTAGATAAATAAATCCATATGAGTGCATAATAAAATTTGTTTTAGAGCTTAAGGTAAAGCAAAGGGTTGAATTTTTGAAATAAACTGGTGTATTTATCTCTAATAATAATGAGAGGTATATAACGTAGTCCCCTATTTCTGTGTCAGAAACTCAGAGCAAAATTCCTGATGAATGGTTCTATAGCTTCTTGGTATTTCCTTGATTACTTATATGTGTCCTTTGTCCTATTTTAGTTATCTTTGATCATGTTCCGCTTGTATTTTCATTGCAAATGGCCCAAATGATTTTTAAGATGTAAAGACTTAAATAAAAACCAAAGAACACCATGAAGCTGGATTCAGGGGTTGCTTTTAAGACCAGAATGGAAGGGAGCCAGTGTTCTTCATGTTTCCAAAGGAGGTGAGCATATTCGTTTTCCATTTTTCAGAGGCAGAGAGGAACATCTCTGAGCAATTTTAAGTCCTTAACTGGGACTAGTTTAAGGAAAGGTATGAAGGTTCTTTGATCTCTTGGGTGTGTTAGTACATTATATAGTTTAGATAATGTGGTTCATGTATTTTCCAAAAGGTTTTGAATTCCAGGAATGCCTAATAAATTTAAGAGTAATAATTTTCAAACATCGCAATTCTTTTTAAAGCATAAGGCAATTTCACATTTGAAATAAAACGGACTTTCTAAATGCCAAGGGGGAGAAAAATACTAGTGAATTAGAAACTGAAATGAAGTCAACTCTGTAGTCTCTGTTTCTTTTATTGTACTCATCTGCTTGTCCACAGCTCCTTGTTTTCTCTCCCTACCTGTTCCTTTTTCTATTAATCTCATTTTTACATGTATGTTCCAGTGTTTGAATACTTTTCTTTGGGTGACTTAGGAACACATGGAATTTCTCTACCTCAAAAATTTTGCACCATCTCCTCTAAGCCCTATGGAAGCATCAACTGCTTGATTCTTCACTTACCTCCTGGTCTAGAGGAAGATGTGTGGCTCAGAGGAGTCAGAGAAAGACGGGCCTTTGTCTTCCGTGCTCCGAGATATTAATTCAATTATTTAATCAATTCAAGTCTTTGACGGTCTATACCTGAGATCTAACTGCATCCTGAGTTTCCCAAAACTAAACTTGTGTTACCCGATTGAATAATTCATTCCACTCCCAAGAAACTTTTCTCCTTGTCTTATCTGTTCCTGAAAAAAGAAACAGAACCCTGATTTTGCTTAAACAGTGCATAAGAGTGTTACACAAATCTGGACTGGGTAGAAAGAGAAGCTGGGAGGCCAGGAGGATGGGTCTGCTAAGGTAACTAAGAAGCCACTTAGAGTTTACTATGTCTGTATAATAGAGCTGCTTGGTGCTTTTGTAGAAGTTACCTACATGACAGCAGGTATACCTCTACCTTTAGAAGCATGATTTCCACTCCCACGACCAGTCTGTAGGTCTTCCCATAATTTATTTGCCTTCTTATACCTTAT
This sequence comes from Pteronotus mesoamericanus, assembly GCF_021234165.1. Lineage (NCBI taxonomy): Eukaryota > Metazoa > Chordata > Mammalia > Chiroptera > Mormoopidae > Pteronotus > Pteronotus mesoamericanus. Next base: position 15,205,528 of record NW_026555321.1, read on the forward strand.
ATCCCAGGCCAGGGCATGACAAACTATAGCTCAGAGGCCAAATTTTATATTTCTATATGGTTCTCATATTAAGAATGGCTTCTACAAATTTCAAACAGTGGACCATAAAAAATTAAAAGAAAAACATTTTGTGACATGAAAATTATGTGACATTCCAATTTCACTGTTTATAAATACAATTTTATTGGAACATTTTTAAGCCTTGTCCACAGTTGCTTTTATGCTATCATGGCAGAGTTGGATAGCTGGGTCTGTTTGGACCACAAGGCCTAAGATGTTTACTGTGTGGCTTTTTACAGAAACTATTTGCTGACCCTGGGACTACTGTTTCTCTCTGCTCCTGTACTACTTTGTCCATGTGGGCTGTTTTTAGATTGTTCTGGAATACCCTGTAGGCGTAGACCCATTCTTTCATTGTGCTCACTGAAGGAGAAAATCATTCCTGTCAAATCTTTATATATTTTTGAAGACCTTTATCGAATTTTGGGGAAGGGACATAAGAAGGGTCACAGACCACATGGTACATCTTGCCATCTTGTTTGCGATAGTCCTTTTCTCCTCTTTTTTCTTCGTTTATCCCCCTCATCTGGAATGACCAAGAATTGTCTCCATGTCACTGCCATGCACTCTCAGTTTCCCTGCAGGCCTCAGTGTCTACCCTCGGCAGGGTAGACATTGTTTACAAACAAAGCTAGTGCTGTCCTTGAAAAAGAATTCCAGTGAGCACAATTTTCTCCACTTCATTATTACAGGGTAACAACAGTCCTCTAGAGACTTAGCTGAGGTTCAGAGCCTTCTCAAGGTGCTAATGACTTTTCTTTGCAATACTCTTAAACTGGATCTCTGTTGGATCATACTCTTCATGGTGCACTTTATCCATGCATTCTTTCAGACATCAGACCTCTGGATGGTCTTTCAACTTTAATTCTCTTGCCTATACCACTGAAAGAAGAGATCAGAGGCTGTTCTTTCAGGTGTTTTCCACCATATAAACGCATAATTATAACAGCCTACTTTTTATTGTACAATGCTTAGCAATTTAGTTTTTAACCAAAACATCACACTCAGAACTTTAATTAGAATGGAATGTCAGTGATCTCTTGTTACATGGAAAGATGGCCCACTGAGTAGCTGGGATTATTAAAATCTATAGTCAGAAATTCTGGCTAGAGTTCTGATTGAGAGTGATTAGAGGATATTTTTCAAACTCTTCTGAAAGCTACTCATTGTTCTTCTGGTCATGGTTTTAGAAGAGAGGTCATGGGAGCATAATTACAGATAGTAAAATATGTATGACATATATAACATTTTCTTTCAGCATATAGAAAGAGAAATATAGTAAAATATTTGCATATCACCATATATTTCTGTTCAAGATACAGTTGTAATTTTTGTTCCAAACATGTTGGAATGGTAGATAAATATAGAAGACATGGGCTCAAAATCTAGAAGAACATCACTATGAACAGAAAATCAAATATTTAATTAAGGTTTAAAGTGTAGATTTTCTGGGCTTTGGGTGAATATTCATAGAGAAACTGCATAGAGCTTACTGTTTAATGTCCCCTGATTTGGAAATGAGGCAGAAAGAGGCTATTATGATCCTATGACTAACAGGAATCTGTGAACACAGGGAGTTGGGATTCAGTCTCATCAACAGTTCTAGAACATGCCTCCCATTGGCTCAGTGACTGAACTGGATTTGCTCTATTTCCCCAAATCACTCTGGGGTAAGGACTTTGAATCATCAATAAAAGTCCATCAAGAATGGAGTGAAGAGAGAGACAGGGAATGAGAGTGCAAAAGTTTCCACTCAAAAAGACCTTGAGTCTTAAAATTATACTATGGAGTGAGAAATTTTAAGCTAAAGAATGCAGGTAAAATATATCCACAGTCAGATGAAAAAATTAGTCCAGATTTAAAAAAAAATCCCAAATCCCCAAGCCATAAAACAGATTTACAATTGTGACTATGTAGAGATAAAACAAAATTTGTATTGAAAAAGTCACTGCATGATGGCAGCAGTTAGGATTTGATTCTGAAGAAGACTCACAGAATTCAAAATGATAATGCTCCAAACCTACATTTATTGTAAAAAAATGATGCAATGTAACAACAGCATTAAAATAATGCATCACAGCTAAAGGTGGCTTGGCAGCAAGGGGCCTAGAGAGGCCAGGTGCAAACTTGAATTGTCTGGAGGCCTCTACCAGGAAGTGTTTTATCTCCCACATCAGGAACAACTGACATGTGTTCAAAATACCTCAGACCCAGGAGCCCCAAATGGAGCCTGAGATGGGGCTTCTTTTACCTGACTGGGCACTTAGGCATATTGGTTCCATGGAACCAGCTGCTACGTCAGCTTTTCTGAGTCTTAATGATACCAGGTACTAATCATCAGTCTGCCTGCTATCAATCAACAACATTAAGAAGCTGGTATAAACTACTCCAAACTTACCTGGAACCAATGATTACAGAGCAACACTATTAATCAGTTCATTTCATAACTTGACCAGGACACGTCAGTAAAACAGTTCAGGTTAAATCCAGAATACCAGGAATCAACCCTTACAATACAGCCATCATAAACAAAGTCAAAAAATAAGTGACAAAAGAAAAAAATGAATTGCAACTTACATTGTAGATATAATGTCAATTTCTCTAACATATAATTTCTACCAATCAATATGGGAAAGACTAAGGGCCCAACTGAAAAACAGTCAAGGATATGAAAAGGCACCCTACACAAAGGAAATCATCCCCTTTTTGGAAAAAAAAATTTATTATTAGAAAGAGGGAAAAGGAGAGAGAGAGTGAGAGAATATCGATGTGAGAGAGAAATATCAATTGGTTGCCTCTTATACGTGCCCTGACCAGAGACTAAACCCGCAACACAGGTAGGTGCCCTGACTGGGAATCAAACCGGTGACTTTTTGCTTTGCAGGACAATATTCCAACTAACTGAGCCACACCAGTCAGGGCAAAATCATTCTTAAATATAACAACAAGCATGTGAAAAAACGTTCAATCTTATTTATGATAAGGAAAATGCATTTTGAAACTACTGAAACTCGATTTCTTACTTATGGTAGCAAATGTCAGAAAGCTTGAGTACACATTGTATTGGCAAGGCTATGTCAACAACTATCCTCACATCTAGACAGTGATTACTTTCTTCAAAGGAGATCTGAGCATCATATTTTATTGTCCACTACGGTAAGACACCTTTGATGTAAGATTTTTATGTCTAGAAACCCTTACATCAAGAGTGATTTTCTTAATACATAAATCAGCCAGTGTCACCCATTGTACCCAGCCATCATCTTAAGGTCCACATCTTGCTCATGACATTCCAGGTCTCATTGTCCATGCTAATCTCTTCACTTGAAATGCAAGAAATAACAATGCAAAGAAAACTGATATTTTATTTATAGTTTAGATACAATAAGTCAGTCTACCTAATTATCTATTGACTAATAAAATCCCCTAATTTTTTAAGTCTATGTTTATTTTTATAAGAAACTGCCAAAAACTTTTACAAAGTTTGCCCCATACTCCCACCAGCAATATATAAGAAATCTAGTTTCTGAATATTCTTCCTGAGACCAAGTATTGTCAGTTTTTAAAATTTGAGCTCTTCTTTTGTGTACATAGTGATATCTCATTATGCTTTTAAGTTTTTAAAGTCATTTTTTATATTTAAGTTACAGTTGACATACAGTATTAGTTTAGCATTATACCCCAGTGATTAGACATTATATAACTAAGTGATCATCCCAATAAATCTCATATCCATCTGACATCATACATAGTTATTAGAATATTGTTGACTATATTCCCTTCGCTGTACAAAGCAGGGATCCCAAAAACCCGAGAATTATCTTCTGGAGGGTAGGCCCCTTGTAGTACAGGCTTCCCCTGCTAGATGAGTGCTCTAGGAACCCATCTGTACCAGTGTACTAGCTGGCATTGTTGTGAGAGGCTGTGTTCAGCTTCAGTGAATTTTTTTTGAAGACTCTTTCAACGTGTTTGCCCATTTCATGGTGGGTGATTTATGAGCGCACCTGCCCACATCGTGAGTGTTTAGCAGCTCTTGACCTCAAATGCATAACCCCATACCCCACCCTCCCTATTCACTCCATCTCGCCCTGAGCAACTTCTTTTTGTTTGTTTCCCAGATGAAAAAAGTCCTCAAAGGGAAACGTTTTGCCGATATTGAAGAGGTGAAACAAAAAACGGCGGGAGCACTAAAAGGCATCAAAATTGATGAGTGTTGAATAGGTGAAATAAAAATGGCAGGAGCACTATAAAGCATCAAAATTGACGAGTTTGAAAACTCTTGAGCAGTGGAAACACTGTCTCAGTAGGTGTATTGCATCAAATGGAGAGTACTTGGAAGATGACTGAAGTTTAAAAATGCAAGAATAAATACACAATTTTTTATAAATAAATTCTGTTTTTTGGGTCCCTCCCTGTACTTTCCATCCCCAAGACTGTTCTGTTAATACCAATTTGTACTTCTTTATCCCTTCACCTTTTCACCCAACCCCTTAACACTTATCTCAACTGGCAACTATCAAAATGTTCTCTGTAGCTCTGGGTCTGTTTCTGTTTTGCTTGTTTATTTTGTTTTTAAGATCTAATTGATAGATATGTATTTATTGCCATTTTATTTTTCATATTTTTTATCTTTTATTTCTCCTCCTCCCCTTCCCCTCCTCCTCCTTTTTCTCTTTTTCCTCCTCATCACTCTTCGTTTTCTTGAAGAACCTTTAACATTTCATGTAATACTGTTTTGGTGGTGATTAACTCTTTTAGTTTTTCCTTTTTTTGGAAACTATATGTCCTTCTGTTCTAAATGGTAATTTTGCTAGATAGCGTATCTTCATTGTAAATTCTTACTTCTCATTACTTTGAGTATTTCTTGCCAATCCCTTCTGGCCTCCAAAGTTTCTTTTCAGAAATCAACTGACTCTTATGGGAGCTCTGTTGCAGGTAACTAACTGCTTTTCTCTTGCTGCTTTTAAGATTCTCTCTTTGCCTTTAAACTTTTGCATTTATTATGCTGTGTCTTGGTGTGGACCTCTGGGTTCATCTTGTTTGAGACTCTCTTCACCTTTTTGCCTTGTATGTCCATTTCCTTCACCAGGTTAGAGGAGTTTTCCATCATTAATTTTTTTAAAATAGGTTTTACATTTCTTGCTCTCTTTCCTCTCCTTCTGGTACCCCCATGATATGAATATTGTTATGCTTGAAGTTGTCCTAGAGGTTTTTTACACTGTCCTCACTTTTTAAAAATTCTTTCTTCTTTTTGCTGTTCTGATTGGGTATATTTTTCTTCCTTCTATTCCAAATTGTTTTGATTCTTGGCTTCATTTACTCCTGTTGATTCCTTGTAAATTATTTTTCATTTCAGTTAATGTACACCTTGTTTCTGACTGGACCTTTTTTTATGGTTTCCATGCCTTTTGTTGAGGTTCTTTTGAAGTTCATCTACTCTTCCCATAAGTTCATCGAGCATCCTTTTAACTAGTATTTTGAACTCTGTGTCTTCATTTTGTTTAGTTTGTTTTCTGGAGTTTTATCGTGTTCTTTCATTTGGGTCATTCTTCTTTGGCTCTCACATTTGGCAGCCTCCTTTGATTGTTTTTATGTATTATGTAGAGCTGTTACATCTCCTAGGCTTGGTTGAGTGGCCTAATGTAGTAGATGTCCTCTAGGGTCCAGTGGCACAGCCTCCCTGTTCACTGGAACTGGGTTCACTGGGTTCACTGGAACTTCAGGCATGTTCTCCACTTTTATGTGGGCTGTGTATACCCCTCTGTTGTAGTTGAGCCTTGATTGATGTTGGCACATCAGCCAAATCAGTCAATGGGAGAGGTTTATCCCATGGCTTGTTGGCTGCAAGGACTGGCATAGGTGACCACCATGGAGGCTCAGCTGTGCAGGAGCCCATACTGCAGAGCAGGACTTACTTCAGCAGGTCTCTGGGATCTGCTGAGTCTACCCCTTAAATATGTTGCTTGTGGAGGTTGTTTGGTAGTGTTCGACACAGTCTCTTTAAATTGAAAAAGATTAACATAAAGATAGTCTCATATACTCATTGACAATGGAAATGACAATACTTCCTGATTTTTATGACTTCTTCAAATTTTAGATGGGATGATTCAGACATGTTGCTGAGCTGAATCAGGGCAGCACACACAATAGAAAGAAAAAAGCCACACCTTTTTTCCTTTGATGATCACAAGTTAACAAAACACAGACCTTATTGAATATCTTGTAGCTATTTAAAAACATATAATTGAAGACACTCAATAAATAGTTATCAGATGAACAAATAAATATTTAATGCCAAGGAAAGAACAGATCTCAGAGTAGTACATATTTCAAAAAGTAAAATATAGGAAATTTAAAAGAAGAAAACAATTATAGTAGAGTGTAAAAATGGCTGGCTCTGAATAGAGCCATTTTGGGTGTTTTTACTTCCTTCCTCATATTTGTTGAAGTTTTCATACTTTCTACCCTGAATATGTACAATTTTTGAAATTAGAAAACAAACATGTTTTTAGAAGTCCCTAGGCATATCCACATCTTTCCAGAGCTGTCTATTCCAAAAATCAGCAAAATAATAATTTAAAAAACCCCTTAGGGTTGCATACAGGGTAATACAAATGAAAACAACAGTATTATTTTGCTTATCAAGAAATCATTTACAATGCACTGAATTGGCCTCTAAAGCTTGATGTCTTCTGGTGAACCCAAGTAATGACTTAACTATGATACAGATAATAACAAGTAAACTGCACAATTTAAAAACTCTTTCATACTCTCATGTATGTATGTATTTTACATACAAAGCCCATGTTCTTATGACAAAATACATGAATTCAATCATTTGAACTTTTTTTCTTTTTTGTTAAATTTATTGGGGTGACATTGGTTAATATAATTATATAGTTTCAGGGGTAGAATTCTATAATACATCATCTGTATATTGTATCATGTGTTCACTATCCCTAGTTAAGTCTCCTTCCATCACCATTTAACCCCTTATACCCTCTTCTACCACGACCCACCACTCTTTTCCTTTGGTAATTACCATACTGCTGTCTGTGTCTATGTGTGGCTTCTTCTTTATATCTTTAGTTGTAGGACTTCCATTCAGCTAGATTTCAGGTGGTTCTGAATGAAAGTTATTCTGTACTTTAGTTGTATTTTTGATTTGGGTGTGGGAGGATGTGAGTACCTCATTTACCTATGTCATCAATCTTGACCAGAAGCCATGCTTTCAATTTTTATTTCCCTAGTGATTAATGATGTTTAATATATTTTTGTATGGTTTTGATGATTTATATACCTTTTGTGAAGTGCCTGTTTAAATCTTCTGTCCATTTATAAATGGAATTGATTCACTATTATTTATTAAATATAATATTTATTAAATTTATTGAGGTCACAATGGTTAATAAAATTATATAGGTTTCAAGTGTACAGTTTTATAATACATCATCTGTATATGTTATCATGTGTTTACCACCCCAAGTCGTTTCCTTCTATCACCATTTATCTCGCCGTTATCTCTTCTATCTCCTTCCCACCCCACCCCCAGCTTCTCTGTGGTAATCACCATGCTGTTGTATGTCTATGAATTTTTTAAAAAATTTTAATCTTTACTGTATATTTTCTCATTACCAATTAGTCTCCTTATACCCAACTTCCCCCAGCAATCACCATACTGTTATCCATGTCCATGAGTCTTTTTTCATTTTTGCTCAGTCCCTTTACCATTTTCACCCATATTCCCAACCTCCCTCTTCTCACAGCAGTCAATCTGTTCTCTATATTTATGAGTCTGTTTCTATTTTGTTTGTTAGTTTATTTTGTTCATGAGATTCCACATATAAGTGAAATCATATGGTATTTGTCTTTTCCTGACTGGCCTATTTCGCTTATCATAATAGCCTCCAGGTTCATGCATGCTGCAGCAAAAGGTAAAATTTCTTTTTTTATAGCTGAGTAGTATACTATTGTAAATGTACCACAGCTTTTTTATCTACTCATCTATTGATGGGCACCTGGGCTGTTTCCAAATCTTGGCTATTGTAAATAATGCTGCAATAAGCATAGGGGTGCATATATTCTTTCAAATTAGTGTTTTGGGTTTCTTCAGATATATACTCAAAAGTGGAATTGCTGGGTCATAAGGCAGATCCATTTTTAATTTCTTGAGGTATCTACATACTGCTTTCCACAGTGGCTGCACCAATCTGCATTCCCAAGAACAGTGCATGAGGGTTCCCTTTTCTCCGCATCATTACCAACACTTGTTGTTTGTTGATTTATTGATGATAGTCATTCTGATAGCAGGTTTTCAAAGGAAGAGGATGCAATCAATTTTTAACAGAGTGAGTTTGAGATTGTGGAGGTAAAAATACCCAGCAAATCATTGAAAAATATGATATTAGAAATTGGAAAAAAAGTCTGAATATGGGGGTCACCTATATCATCATGAGTGCTGTGTGAGAATAAGTTTATCAAGGGAGAGGATGCAGAGAGATCTGGTCTTTAGAATTGCCTCCTATAAGGGTAAGTGGAGGCAGTGTGGCTTCCTCACCCAAGTATCTGGGTAACTAAGGGAAGCAGTTTCTCACAACCTTGAAGGGGTTTGATAGAGTAGCATTTTCACAGACTCGAGACTGGGTCTCATAGCCTTGAGTCTGGGTCTGATAAACGATTCCCACAACATGCAGTGGGCTCGCATATGCAGAATCATGCCATGATACCTAACAATTTGGCTTGTAGCTGGCTTTGTTCCTTCTGGTACTTAAGACGGTAGGGGCTTCTCACTGTGTGCACAGACATAGACACAGCCTTGTGGCCTGTGTGGATCCCTCGAATAAAGGCATGTCAGACATTTCAACGGCTCAGTGAATATTCTCCCATATGCATGAATCCCGTGAAACTGTCTGGCCCCGAACAGTTGCAACACACCTCTTCATTTGGTTTAATGGAAAAATGCTGCCTGTAAGACTGATATGCTATCTGGATATTTTTGTTTGCTTTCTGGCTGCCAAATTTTTCTGTGAATATCCCTTAACTTGAGCAGATTATTTGGAATGAAACTATTTTTTATGCTACTTTACTATCCATTAGAATTTACACAGGACTGTCTGGTGTGGCTCAGTGAATTGAGTGCCAACCTGTGAACCAGAGGGTTGCTGGTTCGATTCTCAGTCAGGGAACATGTCTGGGTTGTGGGCCAGGTCCCAAATTGGGGGCATGCTAGAGGCAACCAATCGATGTATTTCTTGCACATCGATGTTTCTCTCCCTTTCTTTCTCCCTCCCTTCCCCTCTCTCTGGAAGTGAAAAAATAAAATCTTAAAAAAAAAGTTATACATATTTCCCTGAAATTTAAGATTTAAATAAATTTATATTCATTCTGACTTTAAGCACCTATTTGTTATGTGTTTTTTAGTGTTTATTCATGTACTCGTAGCTACAAAAAATTTACATATATTTGCCTCCCCCGACTCTCCTCGTGACAGATAACCTTTAAATCTGTCTCATTTCCCTAGTATTTACAATTTCTCTACCTCTGAAGGGGTCAGACCCCTAAAACTTGAAGGAAAAAAGAACTCTTTAGAGGCATGCAATTATAAATAATAGTTATACTCATTTACTGTAATTACTATTCCATTTTAGAGCTTCCATATGCCCCTCAACGATTCTTTCTGACACTAACAGGATCTTAGATGTTTGGTACAAGCCTCTGGAAAAAAAATACATATACTTCATGAGAGTGTTTGTTTAATTATCTGGTCTCAAATGACTATTACAAGAAAGCGCGCTATTCAGGATGTTGCTATCAATCTGATTAGTCATCTTTCCTTCTTTAAAAATCTTAGCTATAACACATATATTTTTTCCTATTATTGTGTCTATTGTCTTAATGATTTTTTTAAATGAATTCTCTCAGTAATTATTTTTACTGAGCATTTTGAGAAGCCTATTCCTCTTCTCAGCATTCTTGGAATTATTTGAGACATGGGAGAAATGCTTTTGCCAGAGAGTTAATTAGAAAAAACGCTGTAAAACTGTGGTTTCCAGCTTAGTTTGTTATCAGAATCACTTAGGAGACTAAAAACTTACAGATTTACATAATCTGCAACCATCAACATCAATGTCAACTATCAATGTCTTTTCTTGGGTTGGCATGTAACACTTTCCTTCTTTTCTCTCTCCCTACATTTTACTGAGATCTTTCATCTAGTCACTTGGCTTAAAATATCATCTATATTCTGATGATCCTCAGATTTATCTCTTCTGTCCAATTCTTTTACCCAAATTCAACTACATGCTTGGCATTTCTACTTGGATGATCACTTATATCTCACATTTAACAAGTCTTCAACCCTTGACTTCCCACCCCACCCAACCTGTTTTTCTGTTTATTACCTGTTTATTAAGTAATAGCTGCCATACACACAGAAGTGTAGGAACCACCCTTGATCCTACTTTCTCCCATGCCCCATCTCTACTTTACACTAGTCATTAGCAATTCCTAGATTCTTTCCATAATGTTGCGGGAAGCTCTCCATTTCCACTGCTATCAACATCATCTGAGTTTTGGTGTTCTCTCCTGTGAACTAATGCAGCAGTCTCCTAATTGGAGTCTCTGCCTTAATCTTGTGTCCCATATCCAGTGATCAGTGGGTCTTAACCTGGTTGTCCATTGGTTCACCTGAAAACACACACACAAATTATTAATACTTGGGTCTCACCCCCAGAAATTCTAATTCAATTGATTTGGGGGTGTGGCTTGAGTATAAGGGATTTAAATGGTTATCCCAAGTGATTGTAATATGCAACCAAAGCTGAGAATCACTGCTCCATTATACATGTAGCACAGATAGCCAAATCCTTAATATTTAAATCAGTCTGTTTAAAACCCCTCATTGTCCTTCCATTGACCTCAAACACTCAACATTTCTTTCCTATACTGATTATACTCTAGGCACCATTGCATCTTCTGATTCTTCTGACTAATGATGCATCCTTATCTCTTCATCTACCTTACTCTGTCTTGCTTCTGAATTCAGCTTTCTCCCGTTTCACATACACCATTCCATGTAATGAATCTTGAAAATGGTTAAGTGCATGTTACTTGTTAGTTATTCTTCTGCAAAGCAATCCTATCCCATCCCTCCATCATAATTTGGATTGGAGGATCCCATTCTTCTACCCAACCCCTACTCCCACTTTGTGGTTAGGGCTGTGACCCAGGATTTGAGAATACTCATTCAGTCTCCAGTTCAGAACTAATCAGCACTGTTTCTAATAGTTTCGGGCTGAATATATCGGAATTGTGAACAGCCAGAGTTGAGGAACTATGCCATGTAGAGTCATCTCCAATAGGAGAGAAAGTGACCAATGTATCAAGAAAAAAGAAGTCTTGAGATACAGGGTGCTTCATTTATATAATCTCACATAACCCTCACAATAACCCATTAGATTATCCATTGTTTTCTCCATTTGCAGATGAGAAAAGTGAACTCTGGAGAAATTAATAAACTTATACATTACTGTTCCAGTTAGAATTCTAGTTCATATGTAAGAAATATTAGCTTATAAAAATCAATTTCTGAGGTATTTTATAATATAAATTCTCTCCACCCAAGGATAAGTTTATTAAAAATATTCCAGATCACTATGCAAATACCAGTTTTTAAGAATGTACATAATTATTTACTAACACTGTTGAACAAACAGGATACAGGTTTGTGTAAAAGGTTAGTAGCAGTGGCTCTTAGCAGATTTATTAAATGCCTCTGAGTGTTCTTAGCACTGATGGATTATGTCAGTTAACACAATGCTCCCTTGAATACCACCCACAATTCATTGACACTTAAAAGGAAAAACCTACATCAGAGTTGGTGCTCATGTGATTATATCAAGAGTTAGCTACTCATTGTAATGTCATTCTGGGAAAACTTCTATATCTCATCTGGAACTTTGAGTGAGAAATAAGTTCTTCCAGAATAGCAAGTTGAAACTCTGGCTATGGGAGGCTCCCGGATGAACACAAATGATGGAAGAGAGAGTATTGCCACTTAACAAGTAAGTTCTTCTCAAATGTCAGACACAACACACAAAGTATCAGAAATAAATGACTCTTGCTGTTCAAATGTAGAACCATCCTTGGGAAATAGAAGCCTTAACATTTACATTTTTCAACAGTATTTTTTTCCAAACAGAGAAAGAGTTATATTTCTTTCCCTATTTTTCAAGTTGGTTTCTTAGGAAGAACAATTTATTTTATTGGCCTATAAATAAACTAATTTTAGGGCTGAGAAGAGTTCAGCTTTATGACAAGTTGAATGCCCTGGAGTCCCTTTGCCAAATATGTCATGAGGAAAAATATCATTCAGTGCCTGTAAGTACATAACACAATGAAATTTAATGTTTTGTAAGAATTTATAAAATTGAAGTTTTGGAATAGTTTTAACATTGGGAAAGGCAATGCTCCTAAAAACAGTAACATTCTCCTTGTAACTAGGCCCACGAGACAGAAAGATTTCTTTTGTCTTTTGGCCAGCATGATGAGTATGAGGCCTTGGGGGTGAGAAAGAAGGCAGTGAAGAGTCATTATTTCATTGTCTTTTATAAAATGTGAAGATAATTTTTTTTATATGAATAGGATTGACAGTAATTGTGAAGGTTGCAGCAGACATGGAAGCAAAAAGGATTAATTTAAATTGAGTCGAGAGAAGGAGCTTGCTGGACAGTCCTGAAGTATTTCCAATATTTCAAAAAAGCCTAAAGGAAATACTTTGGTGATTAGGTAATACAGGCTTGTCATAACATGGTGGCTCCTTAATTTTGGCTGGTATTATAGAATTTAATGAGATAACACTGCTTATCTGAAGCTAATTGGAATTGCTGATTGGGATTTAAATGCCTTTGTTTAAAAATGAGAGAGATTAGTACCATATTTTGCTGTGTATAATGCCTACCCATGTTTTGGACCCAAACTTTCAAGGAAAAAAACTTTTGTTTCAATTTTTAAATTCAATTTTTTATTTATTTATATTTAACTTGTTGCTTGTATTATGCAGAAATTTTAGAACTTATTTTTGAACATATTATGGTACAAGAAATTTTATGTAACAATAGTTATAAAACACAAGAACATATACAAAGTACAAGAAATTTTATGTGCCAGTTACAAATTAATATTACCCATGTATAATGCACATCCTTATTTTTCTGTGAAAAATTTGCGCAAAAATGTGCACATTATACATGGCAAAATACGGTAATTGTAAAATGATGGAATAAGCCTCTCAAATATTGGATTAATATGGACTTGGAATAATCAAAACTCTTTTGGAAGCTGAAAATTTTAAGGGTTATTATTAAAAATTAAGTGTATTTCCTCTTGGGTGAACCTATCTGTGTTCAATCAGCAAATATTTAATAAGCATTTTCATACACCAGGCGCTGGGCTGCACATTTTTGGGGTACAGTGATGAAGTCATGGTCATTGCTCTTCTGCAACTTATGGAAGGAAAGGGAAACATTAAAACAATAACTAGCTGCACACAGGGTTAACACAAGATATTATCGAGGCTTTTAATGCTGAATAAAATGTTAATGTACTTTATTTCCTTATTTACATATTTAATTTAAAATATAGGATTCTGAAGAGAAACCAGCACATAGTTATATGTGACTAATACAGGCGGTGAGTGACTCTTGGTGTCTGTCTGATGCGCACCCCTTGGCTGCGTTCTTATTCTGCGTATGCGTCCCCTTCCATTTTCTCCTTGAGGCGTATTTCCTACAAGCAGCTCTTTTGAAAGAGCTGGTGTCTCAGACAGTGAAATGGATCTTTCACCAAAACAGAATTTGCTGTGTTTATTTTAGATTTGGAATTCTTGACCCAAATATTTGCCATTTTCGGGCTCAGAGTTCAAGCTCATGCCTTTCCGCAATGAACAGCTGTTGGCTACTTGCATTTGGCACTTGGTTTTATGAATCCTATTTTGATTTACTCTTCTCATCATTTGTTCATCTTGGTTGTCAGAATGAGTCGTAAATGATCTCTATTTACTCCGGATAACTTTTCTTCTACTGTTTTTCAGTTACTCAGCCATTTTCGCATTTAAAAAAAAAAATGCTTGAATACTACGTAGTTAAACTTTCAGAAACACAAAAGTTATTTCAGAAAACTAATGCTCATATCAAATCCCATCTAATAATTCTTTTATATGTAGCATTTTAATTTCAGAATTGGCGACACATATTTGATGTTATGTATTGTAGAACTGCAGAGGTTCATCAGAAGTGTTCTCGTCTTTCATACACCTCTATTGGAAGTGTTCTAACAATTTCTTAAAATTTAAAATATAGTTGACATAAAATATTATATTAGTTTCAGGTGTACCACACAGTGCTTCAACACTTATATACCTTATAATGTGATCTATTTCTTAAACCTTCATGATAAATTATTTATTATATTATTATCATTCAATATTTTATTTAGTAAAAAAATAATAAAAATTAAGATGAGAGGTTATTTACTTTAGTAATGGAAACCTGGAGAGAACTGGACCCTAGAGCTTTTGATAATGTACAGGCCGCAGATAAGCCTTACACTTTCTTTCCATTGACCATACACACAAAAAGTGAATATTTCCATAGTATTTACCATGATACCAAAGTTAAACCCAATTTGCTTGTTGAATTTATGTCTGTTTCCTAAAATGTTCAGAGATTTTCTAAAAAATTGAAAATTTATTATAATAATTCAAAGACTGGCTTGTAGGTCAAAGTTTAAAGGTTATGAAAAAATTTCATTTCTTAGAATGTTTGAGGCAGAGAAACTTATGTTTGTTTATCTTAATTTGTAAGTTATATTTGCCATAACAGCTGGTTTTAAGCATCAACTTTGTCATAATTAACTCATTGATTTCATTTAATAAATTGGAAGGAATTCAACTATTTAAAAAGGCTGTGAGGTCCCAGCCAGCGTGGCTCAGTTGGTTGGGTGTCATCCTGCAAACCGAAAGGTTGCCAGTTCAATTCCCAGTCAGGGCACGTGTCTGGGTTGTGGGTTCAGTCCCAAGTTGGGGTCCATATTGTGGGTTTGCTTCCCAATCAGGACACATACAGTAGCCAATCAATGTTTCTCACTCACTTCTTCTCCCTCCCTTCCACTCCCTCTAAAATTAAAAATAAAATTTTTTTTAAAGGCTATGAGGATTTTTCTCTACATCAAAAAATATCAAAAGGCTCCCCACTTTTAAAATGTATTTTACAAATAAATAAGTAACAGTATAATGTAAAAACATGTAGAA
The DNA here is from genome assembly GCF_021234165.1 of Pteronotus mesoamericanus. NCBI lineage: Eukaryota > Metazoa > Chordata > Mammalia > Chiroptera > Mormoopidae > Pteronotus > Pteronotus mesoamericanus. The sequence goes on from NW_026555321.1 coordinate 15,220,895, forward strand.
TCTTGATCCTCTGGGAAACTACCAACAATTTATAAATTACAGTGAGGTTTTACTGTGACTCTAGAATGCTTGAGTATTCTTTTGCTGAATGTAACTATTACCTCTAGCTGCTTAGAATTTTTTTTTGCATTTAAGTCCACACACACACACACACCACACACAGTATGAGTATGATTGATATTGTAGACAAAGATTAAAACATACAAAAAGATTCTGTAACATGGGATGTAATGTAGTCTGAGTACATCAAAATAAATTGTTTTGTTAGAGAGCAGGATGGTAAAGCACTAAAACACAAATAAAATTTAATTGGAAAACAGGCTGTTGAAAATAATCTGAGACAGGAAATCAGGATGGGAATACCTGGGTTGTGAAAATGAAAAAGCATAGTGGGAAATATTTTGACGTTAAATTGGCTTCTTTACCACTAAGCACATGATGTGGTCTTTTCTGCAAACATTCTTCTTCCTCCTGCTATTTATTACCCACCCTTTCCTATTTCTTTGTATGGATGATTTAAAAAAAAAATCTTTTAGGTCTTAAGTCTAGTGTCCTCTCATCAGAAATGTTCTTAGTTTAAGTAGTCACCTGTCTTCACCAAGTAACTCTCAGAACCTTGTTTATTTCTGTTGTAGCACTTACTACAATTTTCAATCATTTATTTGTTTGTCTCCCATCCCCATTACCCACTTCCATTACATTTCCAATTATTCCATGAAGAATCATTGCCTGTTCCAGGGCCTACTAGAGTATTAGACTCACAGTAGCTACTAAACAAAGATCTGGCCCCTCTTACTGTTTTTAGATAGCAATACAGGTAAGTCAGCTCTGATACATGAGAATCAACCAGATTTTTAAAACATTTCTATTTAGGAAGGTCTATATATTCTTTTATCCCCTGTCTTGCCCACATTCCAGGCTTTTCTATCAATTTTACATAGCACATATGTTTTGGGGGGACATATTTACTATTAAAGAGCTTTCATAAGTCACTAGGGTTGTGCTTCATAGTTTCAAACAGAATTTTATCTCTTTCTCCAGTGATGATAATGGCTAAAAGGCAAGAAGCTTTCTGTCTCTGTGGAGTTTTATCAAAGTGTGGTACCTCTCTATTCTACCTCTAGCAAGTCTTGTTTAGCCTGGAGCAGTCTGCTGGCTGCTTTCAATGTCAGTCCTCAGTGTCCTCTGAGGACTTATAATTCTACAACTAATTTGTGATTTATCACTTGGGTGTGTGTTTATTATTCAGAAAGCATTCACTGAGTGTAGATGAGTAGGGAGCTTTGTACAGGGGTCAGTCTTGGGACAGAATGATTGAAGGTGACATTATCCTTGTATTTTACTTGATAAAAAACTAGCTAGGATGATCACATATTCATATATAGAGTAATGAAGGACAATTACAAGTTATTTAAAACAGTGAAAAGTTAAAAACAATGAAAATATTTAATAATAGGAGAATAGTTGAATAAACTGTGATTTATCCACATGTTGAAATTTGACTTTAAATTATGTTAATAACATGATAACATAACTTATGATTATATTGTAAAGTTAAGTATGGAAAAAAGTCAGTATTCAAAACATCAAAAATTTAAATTGCAGGTTTTTTCACGCTTTATTTTTCTTTGTAGCAATGAATACCACATAACATGCTATTTAATTTGTTTTTTTTTTAGAAGGAATCAAGATAGCAGAGGAGTGAGTGGAAGCCACACTGACCTCCTCCAAGGACCAACCTGGAATTACAACTAAATTGTGGAGAAATCACCTGAAACAAACAACTGAACAATAGCAAAAGAGGGGCCTTGTAACCTTAGAGACAGGAGAATCAGCTTTAGCACAATCTAACTGGTAAAGAGTGTGGTAGAGACTTGAGAAGGCGGGAAGGGTGCCCATGGGTGGCAGCACCAGAAGGATATTGAAACAGTGAGTTGGATACCCCTGAGAAGAGTGGGGTCTAAACCAAAAGCAGGGCTCTCTAGCCTACAACACCAGAGCCCAAAAAGTACACAGAAAACAGCCAGCCATGAAAAGTGGCAGAGTTGCTCTCTGCCAGAGGCAGGCAGCTGGAGACACAAAGAACCTTTTAAAGGGCCAACACATATATTTTTATTTGTAGCCACTTAACCTGGTCTCTGGCAAAGGTAGGGGCAGAGTGGGCTAGAGACACCTGAGGAGAGACTGGAGAAGAGGCTTTGGGGAGAGAACTGAGAGAGTAGCCAGCGGGATCTCAGTGCTGACTCATCCCCCATGCAGCAGCCGTCTTGCTCAGGCAGAGACCACTCCCCTGAGCAACAGCAGCATGAGAGGCCCCAATAACCCTGCCCCCAAGAGGGACTCCGGCCCACCCTGAGCTGTCTAAGGCGGCCTACTGAGTACAGAGTGACTAGATTAACAGCTGAAGGAGACAGCCATGAACAGTGGATTACTGGAAGTCTTGAACAGACTGCCTAAGGTCCGATGGGGACAACATCTGACATCATCAGAGGCAGATCCAGAAAGGAAAAACAGCGGTCTTCTACAATAGAAGTTCACACCACAAAGTCAGGAAATCAAGACAGATCAACTTAAGAAGCAGAAGTAAAAAAAGAAGAGTCTCATAAATAATGGGAAGACAAAGAAATGCCCTCCACTTGAAGGGAAAGGAGGAATCCCCAGAAAGAGAATAGGCACAAATAAACTGTAAGATATTGAGTTCAAAACAATGGTTCTAAGGAAGCTCAATGAGCTCAGTCAGCTCAGAGAGAATTACAAAAATCTACAGAGAAACTATGAGGAACTTACTGCAAACAATATCAGCATGAAAAAGGACATAGAAACTATCAATAAGAGACAAGAGGAAATGAAGAATATAATTTCTGAATTTAAGAACATAGTAGAAGGAATGAAAAGCAGGCTAGATGAAGCTGAGGATCAAATCAGTGAGGTGGAGGACAAGGTAGAAAAAAACTCCCAGAAAGAGCAAGAAAATTAAAAAAAAAAAAGACTCAGAAAGAATGAAGAGGCATTGAGGGAAATGCAGGACCACCTGAAACGTAATAATATCCGTATAATAGGGATACCAGAAGGAGAAAAGGATGAGGAAGAGATATAGAACCTGTTTGAAAAAGTAATCATGGAAAGAAAACTTCCTTAATTTGAGGAGTGAAAAAGTCACACAAGTCCAGGAAGTCCAGGGAGCACAGAGGGTCCCATTCAAGAGGAATCCAATGAGGCCCACTCCAAGACACGTCATCATTAAAATGGCAAATAGCAAAGACAAACAGAGAATCCTAAAGGCAGCAAGGGAGAAAGAGGTAGTAACATATAGGGGAGCCCTGATAAGGCTAGCAGCTGACTTCTCAACAGAAACAATGCAAGCCAGAAGGGAATGGCAAGAACTATTCCAAGTCATGAAAAGCAAAGGCCTGCAACCAACGCTGCTCTATCCAACAAGGGTCTCAATTAAAATGGAAGGCGAAATAAGGAGTTTCCCAGACAAAAGAAGGCTAAAAGAATACACCTCCACCAAACCAGCACTGCAAAATATGCTAAAGGGACTGCTTTAGGATGAAGAAAAAGAGTCTAGGAATACCCAGTTCCTTTCACAGTCACCAATACTTGATATTACCAATATTTTTACTATATTTTTAATACGTATTAATCTGATTTTGACAATGATGTGTTATTTTAGTTGTTCCTTTACTATTTGTTGAAACTAAACTAGTTTTTGTATATTTCTTGCCTATTTCTATTATTTTAAAAAAGCTTTAAATGACTTCTTGGTATTCTTTATCCATTTTTTGATTAAATTTTTGTAGAATTTTTTTTCCTAAAAAACGCCCCCCAAACAAACAATTAATTCCTTTTTAGATGTGTTACAAATACCTTCCTATTCTATTACTTGTCCTTTAACTTTTTTAATGTGTATATTACTGTATAGTCTTTAATGTTTAATATAGTCATATTGTCAATATTTTACTTTATAGTTTCTGGGTTTGAATATTTTACTTCAGGGTAAGAAAAATATTATTTTGTATTTTCTCCTAAAATTCCTTAGATTCTACTGTTGATTTTTAACTCACCTGAATATTTCTTGTATAATGTGTGAAATAGGGCTCTATGTTTTATTTCAAGTAATAGTGGCCCATGCACTTATTTGTTCAATAAGGCTTATTTTCCCCATTGATTTGAAATATCATCTTAATCATATATTACATTGTTAGGCATATATATATATATGTTTGTCTCTAGAATGCTCATTATATTTCACTGATCTATTTGACTATTTCAGTGCTGGTGCCATGTTGGTTTAATTGCTGAAACTTTATAATGGTTTTAATTTTTTAAATATTGTATAATTAGCTTTGACATTAAAAAAATAAAATCTGTCTGCATTTAAGAAAGAAAGAAAGAAAGGAAGGAAGGAAGGAAGGAAGGAAGGAAGGAAGGAAGAAAGAAAGAAAGAAAGAAAGAAAGAAAGAAAGAAAGAAAGAAAGAAAGGAGGAAAGAGAGATGGATCTCCTACCTTTTGCAACAACGTGGATGGAACTGGAGAATATTAAGCTAAGTGAAATAAACCCATTGATGAAAGACAAATACCGTAAGATCTCACCTATAAGTGGAATCTATTCAACAAAATAAACTAGCGAACAAAATAAACTAACAAACAAAATAAACCACAGGCATTGAAATATGGAGCAGACTGAAAGTGACCAGAGGGGATGGGGAAAGAGGACAATGGTGGAAAGAAGGAGAAGGGACTAGACAAAGAACAGGTATGAATGACCCATGGATATGGACAACAGAATGGGAATTGACTGTGGGAGCGGGGAGTGGGGGTGAGATGGGTGGAGGGGGTAAAGGGGGAAAAATTGAGACAACTGTAATAGAATAAACATGGTTTATAAATTTAAAAAAATTAAATTAAAATTAAAAAATATTTGCTTTTTTATCTATTATATTTGTTTCTTTCCATTAGAGTATAAGTACTATGGAAATGGGGATTTTTGTCAGTTTTCAGCACTGTAATTAAAAAAAAAACCTTTTATTGTATTTTTTCCATTACCATTTAGCTCCATTATACCCCCTGCTCCCCCACCCTGCTTCAATCACCACACTGTTGTCCATACTGCTTCAGATCTAAACTTACCTTTGTATTTTGAAATTGAAAAATATAAGAGGTCCATCCAGAAAAAGTACATCCATTGTTAATATAACAAGAATGATTTGCAAGACATCGATGTAACCTGGCAGCCAAGGAGAGTGGACTGGAATGCACATGTGTGAATAATGGTGACTTCACTGTACTAGTCGGGGCGGAGGTGGCAGACATTGTTGAGTGAGTGTGTGTACTATGTGGACATCACAATTAAAATGATTGAACACGTAGAACAATGAATCTGCATCAAATTGTGTGAAGCTTGAACATTCGTCCACGGAAACTATTTGGATGATTCAGAAGGCCACAGCTACGGGCAACTGATGACTGGCAGCTTCATCAGGATAATGCACCTGCTCATGCATCATGTCTTGTGCAGAACTTTTTAGGAAAACATCAAATCATCCAGGAGACTCAGCCCCACTACAGCCCAGACTTGGTGCCCTGCGATTTCTGGCTTTTCCCAAAACTAAAATCACCTTTGAAATGAAAGAGATTTCAGACTGTTGATGAGATTCAAGAAAATACAATGGGGCAGCTGATGGCAATTGGGAGAACTGTCTGAGGACTCAAGGTGCCAACTTTGAAGGGGACTGAAGAGTCATTGTTCTATGTTCAATATTTCTTGTATCTTGTATCTTCTTCAATAAATGTCTCTACTTTTCATAGTACATGGCTGGATACCTTCTGGACAGACCTCATATAATATAAGATGATTTGCACCATAAAATTGCTACAGTTGGTATTTTGAATATAAAGGTCAAGATTACTTAATGGGAAATTGCAACTTTATTAATTGGACTAAAAAATGTTCCACTTTTTTTTGGTTACAATTGGAGCAAAAAGTTACCCTGTGAAATTAAGTTTTGCCCAATTATGAAAATCAAGCTGTATTAATTTGATTTGCTATATAAAAATATTGCCACAATCTTAGTGGCTTAAAACAGCATACATTTATTATCTCACAGTTTCTGTGGGTCAGCAATGCAGTCGTAATAGCTTAGCTGGTCCCCTGCAAGGATACAATGAAGGCACCAGAATGCCCAACGTTCTCATCTGAAGACTTGAATATTTGCAGAATTCAGTTCCTTTAGGTGATAGCATGGAGGGTTCCAGTTTCTTGTCAATTGGTTTGGAGGCAACCGTCAATTCCCAGAGGCTGTTCTCAGTTCTTTGCCACATGGGGCTTCCATCATGGCCCCATGATGGAAGAAGGGGAGAGAGAGGAAGGGAGACGAAGGGAGGAAAAAAGAGAGGGAGAGAAACATCAATGTATGGTTGCCTTTTGCGCACCCCCGGCTGGAGGCCCAGCCTGCAACCCAGGTGTGTGCCCTGACTGGGAATGGAACCGGTGACTCTTTGGTTCGCAGGCCAGCACTCAGTCCACTGAGCCACACCAGCCAGGGCTGGTTAGGAATATTTTTAAAGGTGGTAACCTATGCCGATTAATTTCACACTTTACAGGAAGGAATGAAAAGAGTACTTGTCATCATAGTTCAGTAAGGGTTGGGAAATATCTTGTCCTGCCTTTCCCAACCCCAAAGAGAAATTCTTCTATTCTGTAGCTTTTAATGATATTTTCCCATATCAGCCAAAGAGTATGTACTTTCATTTTCAGCTTAGCAAATTCCTCACGTAGTAGGCTCTTGTCTGTATTTCTCCCTCTGAATCTCAAACCAAACTACATAAATCAGAATGAATTTAGCAGCTTAAAATTATTTCCATTTCTTAATAGAATGGCTCCAATTAATTTTTTCCCCAAAGAGGAATGGTAATCATCATATGGGAAGGTCCTCATATACTATCCACCAGATCTGAAAACATACCTGCATCAGCCCCATCATCTCTGTCTTTGCTCCTATTGCACCTGTAAAAAGCTGAAATTCTCTCATCTCCACCGCCCTCTTTCTCTCTCTCTCATCATCATTCTTTTCCTCCTATGCAATCATTCTCAACAGCCAACCAACAGCCTTTGTATCCTGTATCTAAACAAAAGCTCTTTATTGACTCTCATATCCTCCTCCAGCTACAATCCATTCTCAACTTTTTTTCATAGTCAAACCTCTTTGAAGAATTGTTTGCACTTCTGGTTTGACAATGGTGATGTAAAGCCATTATGACTACATTCTAGAAACCCCCTAGCCCTCTCCAAAAAAGAAGAATAAGAATGCAAACTCCTAATTAGAAAACAACAGAAACACCAAATCACAAAATAGGTAGAAAGGCTGTTCCAAAAGAGTAATGATAAAAGAGAAAACAAGGCAGGAAGTAGAGACAAATTTCCCACAGTTGTGCCTTTACAGCAGCAGAGTACACTTTTCCAAGCTGAGAGCTCCTTCTTGAGGTCCAAAATCCAAATCCCTTATTGCAACAAGGGAAGCAGGGTGAGAGGAGAAGCAACCAAAACTTTCCTTAATATGGTTCAGTCTGAGAGTGAAGTTTGTGCTCACTGAAGCATGTCACAGGGACAGTCATATTTTCAGGAAATTGTTAGTGAGACAGAGATGACTCTACACTGTGGGTTTTTATAAAACTGCTTATCTCAACTGGCTTGAAGAATTTGCGCTATTGTAGATCACAAAGAAAATTCCTCTAGCCTGAAGCATAATCTTGTCCCTACCCTATGATCATTTTACCAATAGCTTGAGGGAAGAAAACATTCAAGGATGAGTAAATAAACAAGAACAGAAGCAAAAGCTAGAGAAAGACAATGCAAATATAAAAGAAGGAATTGGAACAGAAAGAGAATAGCAAAAAATATGCGATGAAGCACAGGAATATTGTGTCTAAATATTTTTTACGAATTATGACAAACATAGCAAAGTCCTCACTTCTATATAATAAGATTATGAAGTAGAGAAAAAAGAATTTAGAGTAAAGAAGAGGAGGCTGCAAAAGGAGAGAAAACACAAGGTAGGTCATAAAGAATAATTTTTTTATAAATAAATAAAGGTAAAATTGAACATGGCAAACAGGGAAGTGGATGCATTAAAATATAATAATAAGAGACATAGAAGACAAGAATGAGAGAATTAATATGGAGATGCAATAAATAATTGGTAAAGTATCAGAAAGAAAAAAGGATGAATAGGCTTAGGAGATGTAGTGTTTGTAAAATTGAGCCTTTGAAGAAGAAACTCAAAATTATAAAACAATTATTTAAAGATATAACTTCAGACAACTTTATAGCAATATCAGAAGTCTTGAATCTATATGGTTAGAAAGCATAGTATGTCCTAGGAAAAATTAATAGTGAATGGTCAACACCAGTATGTATCTACTTAAAATTCCTGGAATTTAAAGATTAAGAAATGTTTTAGCTTGTCATTCAAACATTTCAAGTCATTAAAAGATATAATAAGAACTTCAATATAATATTTAAAAATATATTCTGAGAAGCCACAGCTTGGCAAAGATAAAAAAGTTTGATATGCTGTTTGGCAAGAATATGGAGAACATATATTCTCATATATTGCTGATAGACATACAGCCTTTAGAGAGATCAGTTTGGCAGTAATTATCAAAATTACTAAGGCACCCACTTTTTGAGATAGCAACTCCACTTCCAAATTTATTCTGTAGCTAGACCTGTACATTTACAAAATGAAAGTACAAGGACATTCATTGCAGCTTTATTTGTAATGACAAAAGGTTGAATAGGGACTAATCAAATAAATTGTTAGATTCTTCAATGGAATACTACAGAGTTTTAAAAAAATTAAGAAAACTCTTTTTATAGTCATATGGAATTATCTCTAAGATACATTTTTAAGTGAAAAAGGCTCAGAACTGTATATAGAGTGCACCGTTATTTGTGTAAAAAGGAAACAAAAAAAGGAAGCACATTTGCATAGAATACTCAGAAAGTACAATAGGGCTTAGGGATATTTGTAGGAGGGAGACATTTCCTTGCATACTCTGTACCGTTTGCATTTTGAGCCTTATTAATGTATTTCCTATTCAAAAATTAAATTAAACAAAAGAATATTACATGTGTGTTGCCTACACTTTCTCACCTCTAATTCATTCCTCAGTACACTGAAGCTGACTTCCCTAGCATGCCATTAAAAACTTAATTAAATACTTACAGACTGCTTTTGTTAAGCTCATCAATGATTTCCCTTTTGCCACTTGCAATGGTCACTTTTCATGTCTCATTTTACCAAACTTCTGGGTTGCATTAGACCCAGTTTACTATTTTTCCCACTCTTTGGAGAAACATTTCTCCACTCTTGGGCTCCAGGTCAATGATCTCTCATGGTTTCCTTTTACCTCTTTCTTCTCACTCTCTGTTAAATGTTGCAGTCCCCTGCTATTGGTTTCATATCCTCTACCCTCCTCTGTCTATCCTCTCTCTCTTGGTGAATTATCTGTTTTCATTGTTTAAACATCATCTGTACATGAATAGTCTTGCTTTCACAACACAAACTTGGTTTTCTCCTAGTAGTTCCGGTCTCATTAAATTTCCTCATCTGTTTGTTACTTGAGCCAGAACCTGAGGAAACATCACATCCCTAAGCTACCGCCCTGCCCCAATGACATCTTATCCATGAACGAGTTCTGTTGTTTCTACTTCTAAAATAGAACTCCAGATATATCACACTATATCTCAAACTATATCTCAATATATAATCCACTTTTTCCATCATAGCCCAGGAAACTCTTCCCTGAACTATGGCAGTACACTTCCCATGGTTCTTCCCACTTTTGTTCTTGCTGCCGTATGCTCCCAACATCTGTTTCCCACGTAGCAGCTGGAGTGCTTCTTTTTTCAAAGACTTAGATCAGAGAATGCCATACTCTGTGCAATGGCTCCTGCTGCACATTGCAATACACCTTAGCGCAGCCTATTATGTGTTGTATGAACTAGACCTTCCCAAGTCTCCAAGTTCATTTCGTGTACTTTTCTCTCCAGTTGACTACACAGGCCTTCCCTGAGTTCCTGGAATATGGTAATCTCTTTCCCACATAAGGACTTTTGTATATACTGTTCCTTTGGGTAGCTATTTCCTTGCCTTTCTTGTGTATGATTTTTTTATCCAACACATCTCAGATCAAATCTCTCTTCCTCAGAGAGGCCTTTTCTGACCAGCCTGTATAGAAATGGTCTTCCCCACATATTTGCTATCATGGCATGTATGGCATTCTACATAACCACTCTGTTTTTGAGTTCTTTTGAGGTTCTGCAGTGTTTTCCAGGAGGTTAAGGGTGATGGCTATTTGACTGCAGAAATGGTGACAGGACGGAGAAAAATGTGTGCTTTGTTATCAGCAAAGGATAAAAGAATGTACATCATTTTCAAACTATATGAGCAATAAAAGAGACAAGAACAAATTCAGGAAAGGACTAATGATTATTATCTTGGCTCAAGGGAATTGGCAGATGGGGGAATAATATCCTTTGAGAGAAATAGGCATCCATTTACCATCTTGCATCATAAGAGATACCTAATTACCTCCAGCAGCAGCATTCATTACAGTTAAATATGGCATATTGCATTGGATTTTGAGCACAATTAGGACTGTAAGAGGACTTCTGAGTGTATCCAGTGTGTCTTTCTTTTTCTAGTAAGAGAATCAAGAACCGGAGAAGTTAAATGATCTGCCCAAGATCATCTCAGTGCTGATGGACTTGCTGGGGTTTAGAACCAGATAGTCTGCCTTATGCCTCAGAGGGATTTCCACTATATTCTACTAATATTTGAGCTATGAATTTCTAAAGGCAAAGGAACCTGAAAACTATAAAGTGGTAAACTATAACATTTTTCCCCCAGCTATCTCTGAAATTATAGGAGGATATCAGGTATTTATTTATTTATTTATTTAGTTAGTTAGTTATTTATTTATACACAAAGTCTTTAACATTCTTCTCTTTAAAAGTCAGCTTTTAAAAATATAAGTAAGGCAATTACTTAGAAATAGAGCTCAGGAAAAATGGTAAAGATAACCCAAAAACTTCTACCCAATCCCTGGTAAATAGCCTTTGATGTCATACTTCATCTCTTTAAGGATGGCTCAGAATAAGAGAATTGTCTTGTTTAATCTTGAGTCTACCACCCTGCTACAAGAAATGTCAAAGAGGAAAGAGGGGCTTAAGTTTCTCATCTCTACAAGTTTTTCTAGAAGCTAAGACAGGGTATGACAACAAAAGAAGTATATATTTTAGTCTTAACTACTTTTCTATTTGCTTTAAAATATCTTCATGGAAACCTCAGATGTTTTTATCGGAATGCATAAAGTTGGTAATAATTTTTTTTTTTTAATCTTTAAGGTCTCTGAACATGTGAAGCTTGTCCTCAGTTATCTACCTCACTTGCTTTTAGCTCCATGAAACAGATGTGTGGGTGGGATGCTGTGTTTTTTTCTTTCATTTTGCTCCTTCTGTTATTTTTTTCCCAAGCACAAACACATTTTCTTTGCCTACGATCCAACTTAGAGGCTTGGAGAGGAGGAGCCCAGCTGAGATTCGGAAGCATATGTGGGTGATGCCCCAGGTGGTTACTGATGAATTAGGCTTCCAAAGAAAGAAAGAATGACAAGAAAAAAAACCCCCCCAAAACAAACCAAAAACAAACCAAAAACCAAACCCAACAAAAAACAACAACCCAACTCTATTTTATCTGGTTTAAAGTGCCAATATGTTTTGTCGTTTAGTCCCTGGAGAGTAAATTAAAATCATAGCGTTTCTCCTTAGAACCAGTAAAGGGAAAAATAATGACTTGGGTGTTGTCACGTGGGTAAGTTACTGAAAGTACCAGGACTTTCTGTCTCAGGTCATTGCATCAACGTCTTCAAAAATTGAATTTAAAATAAATACTACTCTTGCCTTGTGGTGAAACAGAAAGCTTTTGAGTGTAAACTTTGTAATCAGACAGATCAAATTATGATCTGTCTATTCTTGGGCAAGTTATTTATCTGCTGAGCCCCAATTTTCCCTAACAGTGTGATTATGAAAATTAAATGAGACAATTAGGCAAATGGTTTTTGCACAGGGTCTTGGGCTCAACAAATATGTCCTGGCAGGTGAGAGGATGGGAAGAAGGAGGTCAGAAAGAGGGAGAGAGGAGGTTTTGAGGGTGGGTTAATAACATGATAGAGAACTACTGTTATTGGAAGACGTTAACTCAGGTTTTAACCACAATTTCTTTATTATATCATGTGATATTTTTCCATTGTGAATTTGGAGTTTCTACTGTTAAATTTTAAATTTTAGGGTATAATGATTAAATATGCTTTTTGTGATGGTAGCAAATGTGAACAATAGCTCTTGTATTTTTAAAACTCCAAATCCCTCTTAAAACTGAGTAGACTTGAGCATCAGCCAGTATCATCCTATGTATTCAAATACTTGTACTTTTCAATGACCTTGGAGCCTTTAGTGTTCCCCCTCAATACCTCCTGATGTGTCTCTTTGCTTAATCAGGAATGAAGCTGAACTTTTCTGCCACCCACTGCTTCTCAATGTATTTGAGTGGCTTTCTTTGAGTTGTGCCCAAAATAACATCTGATATGAAAGCAACACTAGGAAATTCAATCATCTATGAAAAGAAGAGTAAAAAATAAAAGCGAAGTTGAGCCCCTTGAAAGTTCAGGTTCAGCTCTGGAAAATACAAAGAGGATTTGGGCAAGTCTATCTCTGGAGATCTGACTGCTCTGACACAATGCGCTGAACAGCAAGGGGGCTTCTTTTGTGGCTAATGTGCACTTAGAGAGCCTTGTTCCACTAGATCAGCCTTTTAACCTGCTACAGGACAAAGCCCGGCTCAGCTGCCTGTCCTACACTGAGGCTAATTCATCACTTGAGAGCTGTCCCTCATATAATATACTACAGCACTTACTCTAATTTTCTAGATCTGTGGGGTCTTGGCAGAGAGGCATTTAGAATCTAAGCCAATACATCCAAGCTGACTCTGAAGTGCATTTCTTTTTCTTTGGTTTATTTCTCCCCCTCACCAACTAGTCTAATGAAGACACTTTTCCATTGGATACATTTCCCTGCATCAGGGCACCCATTTGCATGTTTTCCGTACTCTATTGAGACCTTAGACCTCCTGTGAGAGAAATAGGACAAGCCATGACCGAACAGCCTGCCAGTGCCGACTTATGTACACACAAGCGGTGATATGGGCAGGAGCTGCTGCTCCTGCTCTTACAGTTCGAACGTCCTACCTCCCAGCTTTTGCCACCTTAAACCCTGTGCTGACAGCTGGCTAGGAGGCATCATTAAAAGTCTCATAAAAACAAACAAACAATCTCAATTGTAGTCTGCAGGGCTTCAGGATTCATGTGTACCCAATTCTTTTCTGGCTTTCTTATTTGGCCTTGATTTAGTTCCTCAAGCGATGTGGATTCCATCATATTCATCGCAGGCAGCCTCCAGCTCCTAATTGGTCCTTCTGCACTTTTGTTACCTATGGTTATGCTGAAGGGTACATTGAGAAAATAAACCCTGGCAATTATCAGCTCCACTCAACAGAAAACAATCAGCAACAAATCCTTTCATTTGGAATTATCTGGCTGTTTCCTGGTAAAGATTTCTTTTTGCCTTGACCACCAGAATAATTGCCCTATTTTCCCACTTGGCTTTACTAGTGGCCTAAATGTTACTCTGAGCTTTAAATCAATTGTTTGGTCTCTTGTTCCAGCTATTTGTGCTTCAAATGTTTTTCTCTATTACTTGTAAACATGGAAACTGATACATACTAAAATTTTTCTGGTACATGCACATCTGTCATTTTCTCCTTTATTGCTGGCTTAAAAAAATATTTCCATTATTCTCTGGATTTCATAGGAAACAACAAACTTTTGAAGGGAGAAACATTTGGCTCAGGTAAACACAAGGTGCAGATGTGTGAATAGAATCAAAGTTTGGCAGCTCATGAAGTGGCCCTGGAATTATGCTGTAGGGAAGTTCTCTACATTGACAGTCTGTTTTATACTTTGGCGTGGACAGTGAGATGAAGTAGTGGCAAGCAATTAGTCTTAGCATGTCAGTCGAGGTTGGATGCCATCGCTGAAAGTAATAGGAAAAGCCATGGCCAGTCTTCCCCAAGTCCTTTTGGCATATGCCATACAATACGGTAGCCACTAGCCACAAGTGGCTATTTAAATTGATTAAAATTAAATGCATTAAAAAATTCAGTTCCTCAGTCACGCTGGCCCCATGTCAGGTGTACCACAGCCACATGTGGTCAGGGGCGAATGCATTGGAGAATACAGATATAGAATATTTCCTCCATCGCAGGAAATTCAATGGCCAATACTGCTCTAGTCATCACTTTGCTTCAGTTGTTTCCCATCCAGGAATATCAGCTTCCCTTTTCCCTCTCTGCCTCTGCAAAACCTAGTAGTCTCACTGAAGCTTGACCCATTCTCACCTCCATAATGCATTGGAGGTACATGCCACACTGCATTTTCCAGTTTTCATATTTCTTGGGCAGCATTTGTAGAATTTAGAACATAATAGGTAGTCATTATTTTTAATTTATTATTTTGTGTGTTAGTCCTAATTTTAGACTAGATTAAAACCTTCTTAAGGATAAGAGTTATATCTTATAGTCTTTATAGCCCCTCAGAGCCCCCTAAAACTCTAGACATTATTATTATTGATATTTTTCAATGCATACTCCAGAATTAAGTTCAAGAATTTTACATGTGCTTTCTTAAATGTGGGCTCTTATAAGGCAACATTCATAATTTATTTATTGTATCCTCAGTGCCTGACACATTGTAGGTGCTCAATAAACCTAAAATAAGAGCAAATGATTTCATTTGATTTTCACAACAGTATTAAATATGTATTATCTTCATTTTTACAAATTTAGAGATTAAGATTGAGGAGAGCTCAATAATTTGATGAGCCTCAGTGCTGATAGCAGTAAATATTCACACCTTAGTGCTCCTATATGTGACTTTTCTCACCACTTGGCATCTCATCCTTCTCTCCAGAATGGCAACCAGATTTCTTACATGGTGTCAAAGCTCCTTGAGGGATGAAGAGGTCTGAGACATATCAAAACTCTACTTCCTCACCATTCAGTTCATCAAAGCAGTTCAACATCCAGCACATAGTCCTTGGATGTTGGTATAAGAAATGCAGGAGCAGTGTGTGCACATAGCGGGTGAGAGATTGCTAGAGACTAGCTACCCCATGGGATCATCATCTCTATAGAGTCTGAGTTTCCTGGTGCTGTGGTTCCTTCTGTAATAATTCTCCCACTTTGGAATATCTTTCTGTGAGATTGAAAGCTATTGAAAGCAAAGCGATAAGCTGCTGGAACATTTTCATTAAAAGAAGTGACCTGGGTTTGATTTTCAGAAATAAGCAAACCCTGGAAAACCTAGGACAGCCTCTTATTCCAGAAGGAGGCAAATATGGCTGTCAGTAGGCTGCACATGGCACCAGTGTTCTTATCTGGTACGGGGGTGATTGTGTCTCCTAAGGAGAGGCCATTTGAGTAGCTCTGCTACCCTGGGGCTCTAACAGCTAGAAATCATACCTCCAAGGCAAAGCCCCTCAAACTCTGAAGCTGAAACACTTGCATCTTCTTTTGGAAGTGAAAACAAGCAATTTCTGGAAAAGACAAAAAGCCATTTCCCCTCAAAGGATTCTTTTGGCTTCCTTCCATAACCCTCTCAGCAACTTCAGATTTTTACCATCAGATAATGCCTTTTTTTTAGTCCATAATCATTTTTTATGAGGATCTGGGATTTTATAGTTGTGTGAAACACTCAGTTGGAAGTAAGAGATAACACTCTAAAGAAAATATTCTGATTTACTGGGGTGATAGTCTCAGCAATTTCTTTGAAAGAGGAAAACGTAGGAGGGAGCTTTTGGAGGTTTTTCCTCCCTGTTGTCATCAGAAAAGAAAGTTGGAGGAATACTGCTTTAGGGACTGAAAAAGAGAAGTCAACATGAGATCATGAAAGGTCATAGAAGGTTTGAGTTCAGTTCAGCCTCTATCAGCTAAATTATATTTTTGGGGAGCAATTAATTATTTAGCACAATGGGTGTTTTTAACAGCCTCTCCTGTCCATCCCATGGGCATTTATTTTTCAAGTTGTCCTAGTTAAAGAAAATTACAAAAACAGCTGAGAAAAGCATATTTTCAGAAAACACAAACAAGGCTGAAGTAACAAGCAGGCTCAGTCTGAACTTAGGCTGTGTCAGTTCTTCAGAGATGCGGAGGGCATGGCTGTCTTTGCTGTAGGCTCCCTTGACCCTGTACTTCAAAGTAGATGGAAAGGTGTTATGACCTTGATTGGAAAAATAGAGACCCTCAAAAAGACCTAATCCCAGTGGGCACGCACCAATTCAGAATTATGCATCATTCAGAGAACAAATGAGTCCTTTGAAGCTTGACTAGTAGACTAAGATTTAGATACTAGCATTCTCCGTAGCCTTGTGCTGACTTGATTCACTTTGCAGAGGAATTTAGAAATAAGGCTTTACAGTCCAATTAGGGGAGCTCACAGATGGATTTGGCCAACCCTCTGTTTCATTTATTATTGCTATGTAGTGATCCATTCCAAATGAAGTGGTTTAAAATAACAACTACTTTAGTATGCTCCCAAATTCTTTGGGTTGGTAATTTAATAAGGGCATAGAAGGAACTGATTTCTTTGCTTTGTGGTGTATGGGTCTTCAGCTGGGAAAACTCAAATGGCTGAGAGCTTGGGAATCCATTCCCATAGATGGCTTCTTCACTTACAGGTCTGGATATTGGTGCTGGCTGTTGGCTGGAATCTTGGCTGTGTATGTCAAGTGAGGTATGTTTGTGTGGTCTTTTATGGTGCTTGGCTTCCTCACAGTATGGGGGCCTTTAGGTAGTTCGATTTCTTATAGGGTGGCTCAGAGCTTTAAATGTGAATGTTTCCATGAACAGGCAGAAGCTGCATTATTTTTTACGATCTAGCATCAGAAGTCATAGAGAATCCCTGCTGCCATACTCTATTCACCAAAGTAGTCCTAAATCTACCCATATTCAAGGGGAAGGGAGAGAAGTGCCACTTCTTGATGAGTTCGTGGCAAGGTCACACTATAGAAGAGCATGATGGGGGGAGACATTGTTGTGGTCATTTTGGAAAACACAATCTTGTGTGTCTCTGCTTCACTTAGAATGGGCTTAGAACTGAATATTAAGACTTGCTTCAAGGGTCAAACCCATCTACCAATTACTCAGATTCATACTCTGAACAAACAAAAGATGTCATGGATGCAGAAGATTATATCTTCTCATAAAAGAGGCACAAGAACATAGCCATTGAGTTTTGAGGTAGTTTGACACCTCCATGGCTGATATAAAATAAATGTATATTTGTTCAAATTAACTTTTATGTAAAAAGAAGACAGCTAAGATATATAATTTTAAAATAATATTTAAATCTTGACACATGCTTGTATGTATATGTGTATGTATGTGTAGAAAAATCCAGAAATAAATCTAACAAAAGACATGCAATACCTTTAAAAATAAAAATATAAAAATTTGTTGAAATATAAAGATCTCTCAATGAAGAGATAGCACATTTTTGTAGATAAGAGTTTCAATATAGTCGATATGTTGGCTTTCCTCAAAGTGGTCTACAGATTCAGTGTATTCCATTTAAAATCCCAAAAGGAATTTTTGTTTGTTTGGTTTTTGTTTTGTTTCATTTTCATTTTGGTAGCCTGGTTTTACTCTGCTTTAAGTTAGCCATTGGGTTTTGGTCACTTGCCACTAAAGAATCTTAACTCATAAAATGGCTTAAAGTATCATCTGGTCTTCCACTCTATCCTGAGAAAATTTTTCATAGGCACATGAGATTGATGAGATTTAAAGAAGTATAATTTTTCACCATTCCACTATATAATAAGTAATCAAGAGTTAAAAGACAAGATTCAGTGGCTCCAACTTAGTTTCATCAGTGATGAAGTCCTCCAAAAGGACTTTTGTTTTATAGTTCTCAATTATTCAGCAATAATTAATTCTTACTCCCCCCTCCAATTAATTATTGTTCGTTGTGAGAGAGGTTCCATAATAGGTACTAGAGATATAATGGGAGAACAACAAATATAATTTCTATCCTCATGGAGTTAATAGTTCATACAGGTAAGGAAACAGATATATACATAACTGAAGCACAAAATAATGTTAGATTGTAGTAACTGCTCTGATGGAGATCAAATTAATGCTGTTTGTCTTATTGGATCCAATCACATGGAAAAGATGTTGGAAATTTTCCATGTAAAAATATACTTTATATAGTATATTTTTTTACTATATAAAAATATAGTATAGTATACTATATTTTTATATAGTATATTTATAAAGTATATACTATATACTTTACAGTGTTAGAAAGAAGTAGAATTATCTAGCAAATATTTATCTTCCAACAGAAATAATAATATATACTTTAAAGATTTTGTTTACTTATTTTTAGAGGAAGGAGAAGGGAGGGAGAAAGAGAGGAAGAGAAACATGAATGTGTGGTTGTCTCTTGTGCATCCCCTACTGGGGACTTGGCCCACAACCTAGGCATGTGCCCTGACTGGGAATCAAACTGGTGACCCTTTGGATCCCAAGCTGCCACTCAAACCACTGAGTCACACCAGCCAGGGCAGAAATAATAATGTTTGAAATCAGACTATTTCACACTGATTTTTATTTCTTAGATATCACAGGAAAACTTTGCCTACAGCTACCTACCATATTCCACATCTTCTGTTTATTAATAGACTTAGTGTATTTCATTAAATGACAATTAAGAAAGTATCTGAGCCTAATGTAATAACTCAACTTTGGGAGCAGATTAGATTTAGAGGGAGTGAGACAGGAAACATGAATTTGATGATTTTGATGGAAAATTATTCTCTGGAAAATGGAATCAAAAGTAAAAGGCAACTAATATGATTTGTAAATAAATATCATTATTAACTCTAATGAAAGCTTAAGATATTTTAATGCTATCTGTTTTAAAAAAATTAACTTTTCTGTCTACCGCTCAGTCCTGCCTATGCCTCCACCTCATCCTCCATCACTTTCTGCTTGAATTTCTTATTGTTTCCTGACCATAAAGAATACTTTTTTCCCCCTTTCTCTTTAGTTCTTCCTTCACCAGCTTCTTTCTTCCTAGAATGCCTTCTCCTTCTATTGTCACTTAGGAATGGATTTGTATAAAGTTTTTGCTTAATTTGTCAGTCATTTTTTAAAGACACAGGGTACCTAGGTTAGAATTTGATTTCTTCTACCAGGCAGTGTGTCCCTTATGTAATTAAATCACCCCAAAGGAGCTACCAGCTGGGGTCACAGTATCATCCAGAATGTTTGTAGGGGGTAGATCAGTCTGTGTGACTCTGCAATAATAAGTTTTCAGACTTTGAGAGATCCCTCAAAGTATTTGAGGCAGCTGAGTAGTAGTCCCTGAGCTTTGTTTTCCTCTTCTTTTAGTGTTTCTTGACTGTTGGAGTCTTCATCATCCATGTTTTATATTTAATCAACCAACATTTACTGGACAGTGTCCATTCTAGGCCCTGCATGAAGGGTGGTGGCAACAAGGGTGCTGTAGGTTGGGGTCCCTGGGAAGCAGATCCTGAGACAGATATTAGAATGCAAGAGGTGTATTTGGGAGTGTTAGAATCAACGCTTGTGGGAGGGAGGGGAAAGAGCTGGATGGGATAGATGGAGAAGTTGAACTGGGATGCAGTGTTGATAAAACCCTAGCCTACCATACGGAGAGTTTTGAAGAATGACCTTTCAGAGCTGCTCTGCACTGGGGCAAGAAGGCTGAGTTCCCATACATTTGCATTGATATTGGTCACCCTTGGTAGGGGGTGCAACTTTGGGCAAGGTAGCTCTTTTCGGTTTCCAGCTTTCCATAATCCCCAAAGTAGCTGACATCAGAGGGTTCTCTGCCAGCAGCTCTCCCAGTAACTGCACACTCAGTTTTTTACTTTTGAAGGGAGGCCCAAGTAGCACATTATAGCATCTACCACAAGTGGCAGCCAGAGAGTTCATTGTCTACTAGAGGGTGACAGCTAAATAAACATCCAATTTCAATATTGGGTGAGAAAGCCTACATTACGAGTAAGTACTCATAGGAGGGGAACTTAATGTAGTTTAGGGAAAGTTTTAGGAAGCAGTAGAATCGGAGTATCACTGGGAATTAGAGGAACAAGTTTGAAGTGGCAGGAAGAGGAAAGAGTGAAAAGCTAGACAGGTGAGAGTATAAGGAATGTTTAGGTAACTACTTCCAAATCAAATCCTTAGAGCCAGGTTAAATATCCTCAAAGAAGTAAGGTATAAACTGAGATTAATAAAGTGAAAGATGGGGTGTGTGTGTATGTGTATGTGTGTGTTGAGGAGAGAGCAGGGTGCTATGTAGATGGAAGAGTTTGTGAGAAGTTTGGAAAGGAGGAAGCCAGAGAGTGCAGGGAGAAAGTGAGGGGGAGGGGAGAGGATAGAAAGCAAGAGGCATGGAGGAAAAGAGAGAAGAGGAAAAAGAATTGAGTAACTAAAGGCAGTTCAGGATAGTGGAGTTTGTGACCATGGAGGTCCCTATGTGCTATGTAAACAAGACTAGACTTTATCTTGAGTGCAGTGGGCAAGCCCTAAAGGATTATAAATAGAGGAATGACATCATCATTTTTGGTGTCGTCTGCCCTTTATTTCAGACATCTCATGTTACTACTTATTCTTTGAAGGTGTACGTTTGGAGCACTTAGGTATAACTGGTTCTGAAATGGTTTCATTTTAATGTCTTGTCACAAAACTACTATTTGTCAGTTATATTTCAACATAGAATGTAGGATTTGTTATTGGGTTAGATCTTATATAATTGTGAGAGCTGGTGGGAGAGGTTGTGCAGGCTGCTGTCTCTGCATCTGGTATTTGGCTGGAGTCTATAATTCAGCCAGATGTATAGGAAGGAAGGAGGGAGGGAAGGAGGGAGGGAAGGAGGGAAGGAAAGAAGGAAGGGAGACTGAATGTGAATGACAGCAAGAATGAATGGGAAGCCATGAAGATGAATTAGAACCCACGTTTGTCTCTCACCCTGTCCAATCTTGACAATGAGAGTGACCTGCAGGGAGAGCTGGTACCCTTCGCTATAGGCTTGCATGTGCACTTGGCCCGGGACCTCACAAACAGAAGGAGGAGCTCTGTTTGGAGCTGCAGGAGCTGCAGTTCTGGGTGCTTCCCAGTAACAACCAGGTGGGTCAGAGGTCAATGACAAAGTGTGTGAGCTGCCAGAGCGCCTGGTGTTCTACACTGACGTTCAAAGTGCAATGAGTACTGCTTCATTTCTGCCTTCCAAACCTTGTGTGAATTTCTTTTGTGGCCAGTTCTAACCTTAAGTCATACAGAGAAAGAATTCTGGGAAGCATTACTCTAGCTCCAGTAAGTTGACACTGTACATAACTACTACACATAATGCTCTGAGCATACTTAGGACTACTAAGCATTCTGCCAATGTGTGTATGTATATTCCATACATAATGCACATATAATAAATATATATTTATATATAAATATATAAATACATATATAAAACAATACACTATGAAGGATTACACACCTCATTTTATACATAGGGAAACAGAGACTCAGAGAAATTGAAAGACTTACTTTAGTAAGAAGCAAAACTGGCATTCATATTTGGTTGGTCTAATTCCCAACTTATGCTTTTATGCACTAGGCAAAATGGCCTTCACTGCCAAGTACTGCAGAAAGGTAGAAAGATATGAATGTAAAAAAAGCCATTTCACCAACATAACATATTTTGACACATCTAGCCCTAAAATGATTGAGAGAACGCACACTAACTCTTGCTGATGACCCGCGAAGCCTGACACTGAGATCTCCCTGTGGCGCTCTGACAGTCACCTGGCAGGCAGCCTGTCCCTCACCTGCACCTTAGAGGTATTGCAGATTTAACTGGCTTCCTGATTTTCTGAGGCTTATGGAACATTCTAAACCACGGACGCGCAGATTTGGGACATGCATATTATCACTGGCCATACCTTGAGGTCCTCTAATGACTGCATCTTAAAAGGAGAGGCTTCTCCTGATTGGTTTTGCCAGCTGTTAATACTTTATTATCTCCAAGAGAGGTCATTTCTGTGATGGGCGGAGGTGCAATAGCATACAGGCAGAGAGGAGAGGTATATTTGCTGTTTTTAGTACCCCGTCCCAGGGCTCATCACTGAAGTCTTTTCCTGCCACTTCCAGCTGCCCATTTATGCACCTCTTTGCCCCCTTTCCCAAGCCGGGAGGATTTTTGCCTCAGCACGTGCAGGCCTAACACAGCAGGCCTAACTTCCCTACGCGCAACGCGCAGCCGGTGACTGCTAGAGTATTTGTAGAATGTACAAATGCTCTAGTTCCCTTACCCTCAGCTGAGGATGTGATTTTACATGATTTTCCAGAATTTTCTTGGGGAATTCGTCTCCAGTTAGCTGCAAGTATTTCCTGCACTTTCTAAGCAAACTGCTTGTATTTGACTCTGTCTCAGAGCCTGTTTCTGCAGGAATTTGAACTAAGATAAATGGGAAGTACACAGGAGATGAAGAAAGCAGAGCATAGAGTAATAAATACAGGGAAAGAACAGGGAGAAGTTGGATGGCAAGAGAACTTCGACGTAGAGGGAAAAGAAAGTAGAAAATCTACTGAGGTTCCTAGGGAAATGGATGAGGTTGTTAACCTAACCGGAAAACAGAACTGCTTGGTGATCTTCTGTTTACTGCACACAAATTATGTCTGTGATTCAGTCACATCACCTCTGTGTTGGCTCAGGGTCAGAAGACATACTCATTGCAATCTTTGAAGGCCCCCAATCCATTTTAAGCAAAACTTCAATGGTGCAGGAGACCTTGTATAAGAAAAGTCTAATTTCACAAATGTATCACTTACTACACCTGTGGGGGGTAGGACTAAGCAGGACTTTTTTTTTTCCTCTTACTTTATCGTCCACTTTTTACCTTTTTGGGTTTTGGAAAAGTCAAAACAGAGCCATATTTATTATCCTCAGTTCTTATAATAAGACTTGGCATTTTCCAAAGTGGAATAAAAATTCAGGCTGAATGCATTGATATTCAATTTTCTATTGAATTTCTTTATTGAATGGCTCAGGAAATAATTACTGAATATTTGAAGTATAACTTAGTTAGTAAATAAACCTTTAGTTACATACAGTTACCTTTCCTGCCAGAGCACTCCCTGAGGAAGTATCTGATTTTCCTTTATCTTCCATTTCTCTGAGTGGACCCCCAATGTTTTCCTCACCTGACACTATTTCTTCTGGTTTGTTTGTTCTATCATTTCCTTATTGGGTTGGAGTTACTGTGGACTAAATTGTGTCATTATATTACAATGGGTGACTATATGAAAGAGAGGCCCCCTACCCGGAGTGTTTCATAAGACATTTCCATGCCATCCCTGCCAATAAATTATTGCATCAGGAAACAATGGTGTTATCTATATAATAATGACTTTCCAGACAACCTTTCTAGATATATTTCTCTCTGCTTTTGGGAAGCTAAGGCCTGAGAAGGTTGAAACATTGCCTTTATTTTTTAATAACAGTAATAGGTAGGGGAATGGTAGGCTTTAAGAACAGTGTTTTATTACTGTCAGGAACCATAGAACCTCTTATCCTCAGATTCCTGTTGGTTACAATCATGGATTAACAGAAGAAACATAATCTTAACTGCTCATGAAATAAATATAAAAGAAGATCCATCGTCAGTATACCTCCTGGAACAAATCAACATTCTCTCAGCTAATGAGATCATCAAGTTGCTAGGGTACAACTTATTTTAAAATTGGGTTGAATTAGTGAGCATTGAATAGAGACTAAGTTGAAGCTTAGTTCCAGTTCTCATGATTCTTTTCTTTGCCTTGTGGCATCTGTGCCTCCTCTGGCAGGTGCAGCAGAAAATTTATATCAATAAACTCTAGGGCATCATGATATGTGTATCATCTGTTTCCACCATCATGATATTTGTATCATCTGTAGTACTATATACTTAATATTTTCAATGGAATCACCTATAAAACTAAAAATATTTGCATAGAAAGAATATTGAAATCACTACTATAAATAGAAAGCTTCATGTTTCTAATTCCTATAACAATGGATATATAAATAATTAAAATATAATTTGGTTTCTGAATCTCTAAATTCATCTCATAAGCCATACTTTGGAGAATACTGCTATAATAATGCTTCCAGTGATTCAGTAATTTTTAAGCTATGCAGCAACGCTTAGGGAATTGGTGAATCTATGTCTAAATCCCATAAAGAATAGATTTTTGTTATTCCAAATATCTTTTCTGACTACAATGGAGCACATTTTAAAAACATCATATTTATTTCTGTGTGGCGAATAAATTGGAGAAGAGACAAAGCAGAAGAGGAGAGCCTGTTAGGAGACTATTATACTTGTGCAGGTGAGAGACAACACTGATTTGGGCTAAGGTTGATTCAGCTAGGGTTAGAGAAATAGGAAAATTCAAGAAATAAATAAGGGTTTGATTCTAGACAATATTATGATTACATATAGGAGACAAGGGAGAAGGAATAGTCCAGGATGGATCCTAAGCATTGGGTTTGAAGAACTGAGTGGTTAGTAGTAGAGTTAATCTGGCATAGGGATCAATTGGGGAGCATGATGAGCTCAGTTTTTACATGTTACCTTAAAGATGTCTGTGGTATTTCCATGTGGAGCTGTCCTGTGTTACCGTACAGCCATGTGGGGTTCTGCTGCCCACCGCCCATAAATTCCAGGAGCAGAGGTTTGGCAAAAATAGGAAAGAGTCTTTTATTCAAAGACTATACAATTTGGGAATAATAATGGGCTTTTGCCTCAAAGCCCATTCCCTTTAAAACACCCAAAGACAAATAATCCCTCCACCCTTTGTCAGATCACTACAAGGCTGTGCCTGACACTCCTCCCTTTTAAAAATACCATCCATTAGGATACCCAGGCAGCTGCAGCTTAGCTGGTTGCTGGTCACAATCCAGCTCCAGGCATCTTTGGGATCTGTGTGCACAGGCCAGAATCCCACCTGTTACATGCTGTCCTTTGCTCTGGCTGCTGCTCACTGACCCAGCGCGTGCACCCCATGCCTCTGGCTCTTGGCTTACAGGTTGCATTCATGCACCTGGATGAGCAGGGCCATGCAGTGCAGAGCCAGGTACCAGTGCTGCTGCCTCTCATGTGGAAGAGGTGCAGGGCTTGTTGCCTGGCCCTGTGGTCTTGAGGGCCCAGTGGCCTAGGAACACTTGGCCCCTGATCCTCAACTGGACTAGCTAGGGGAAGGGAATAAAGGGCTGGGACTCTGCGCCCTTCATTTAAATCTTCCACCCCAAAATCTTGCACGCTGTGGGAGCAGCCAACTTACCAGGGTAGGGTGTCACCATGTTCACCTCCATGATACATGTATGTTGTGCCATTTTCAGCCTGCACATGCTCTGTGCAAGCTATTTCACCAGCTATGTTAGTTGTTTACCCCTTCCTGGAGGTATGGAAGTCTGTCATATGGTTTTGGATGTAATTTCAATGCTGCTGCCTTTGGCACTTCCCAACCTCTCTCATGGGTCCCTCTCTTTTGTCCAGTGACCTGGCCAGATTCCCCCTGTTACACTTAGGCAGTTTCATGACATGAACTCATAGTTGCAAACTCAGGGAAGAGGTCTGGGGCTGGAGATGTAGATTTGGGTTATATAGATTGTCACAGTGACATAGAAGTTGATAAGGTCACTTAGAGAAGACTGTAGAGTGAGATGAGAAGAGAGGTTGGAGACAGTCACAAGTGATGCCAAAATTCTTCAGTGGTTTCCAACAGCCAACAGCATAAAAACTGATATACTTATTATGGCATTCAAAGCTATCTATTTTCTTGTCCTCATCTACAAGATTTTTAGTTTCAAATTCTTTACTGTTCTCCAATTGTGTTCTAAACACACAACTCTGTGCTATTATATATTTTGTCTCTCAACCTAAATTTCATTTTTTCTCCATTTATTGAAATCTTTGTCCTTCAAGGATCAGGAAAAAAGTGCCATTTCTCCTTTCTTGATCTCATAGTAGATCTCCACTGAATGTTGAATGAGTAAATGAATAAACAGGGTATACAATAAATGCACTTGTTGAAAAGCAACAAAACTAACATTTATTCAGCAGCTAATTTGTATCAAGAACTTTGTCAATCCCTACAGAATCCCAAAAGAGACCTACAGAGTCTCTTTTGATCCTCACAACATCTTGTAAAAGGTGTGTTATCATTGCTCCCATTTTGTACAAGATGGCAAATGTCTATGATATTTTCAAAGCATCACACTGTCTTCTTGAAAAGTTGAGTTTGTCTTGTTTGCATAAGTATCAAAACAACATGTGAGTTAAGAAACAATCCTGAACTCAATAAGTCACTAAAAAATTAATGTCCTGTCCTTTTATTTTCATTCAGGCAAATTTTTATCCTATTATATTTTAATGGCAATAATTATTTGTTCTCAGTGATTCCTTCTTCATTCTGTCTACTTAACAATACCTTCAACTTCATTCTCTGGTTAAATTCTCCAATTTGATAAATGTTATGTTGTTTTTTATGACAAATGACAAATTCAGCACCACTTAATAACACTGATGAAGCACCTAATGCACATAAGGTACTCTGCTAGATGTTAGGAGAAAAAATGAGCATGGGTAAGGCATCTACTTTCCAGGGTTGTGCAGTTTCACAAAGGAGTTAATTCAGAAAAACTAAATACGTGGAATAGAAAATGATCATTAATTTATTTAGCAAATATTTACTTATCATATACCAGTTGTTTGGTAGCCTCTGGAGCTATAAAGACTAATATGAAACATTCCTTGCTTTGAGCAAAGGCATTGTTTGCAATGAAAAGTAAGATGAGAATCCATGATAACAACTTTCAGAGAAACATCCTTGAATCAATCAATTTCTCACTCTAGACATAAGTAAAAATCTAGATGGAATAATGATGACTTTATTTTTTGTTATTTAATTTTTTTCTGTCATATAGGGGAACATATTTTCAAACAAACTATAGAAATAAAAACATACTGTGTAGGAATAAGGACATAGAAAATATTTTAAAAGTTCAGTAAAGAGAGGTTCTCACTTGCAATGCCTCTTAAACTTCAATGTGTAAAAACCCACTTAGGTATCTTGCTAAAATGAAAATTCTGATTCCATATGTTAGGAATGGAGATTAAGAATGCAGACTGAGGAAAATAATAGTATTAATCCCATGGAGCTGTGATGAGATTTCAAGAATATTGTGCATGTAAAATGCTTAACTAATTCTTGGAACTTTCTAAATATTAAAATTAATGATCACCCATCATTGGGTGGAGACTTGATAACTCATAATTTCTATTTGTAATTACCTGTGTCAATTTAATAACCTCTGTTCTTAATGTTACCATAATAAGAAAATTCTAGAGGCAGAGGCTAGTGAGAAAAGAGACAGGTTTTTATTCAAATGCTGCACAACCTGAGAGAATGTCAGGTTCTTGTCTCAAAGCCAGTCCCCTCTGGGAAACCCAGAGGAATGCCCAGCCATCCTTAGCCAGACCAAAACCCAAGGCAGTGTCCAAGTCCCTTCTCCTATTTAAAGTACCATCCTCTGGGAACTTCAGGGGGCTGCTGTTTGGCCACCCAGGTGGCTCAACTTGTTCCCAGATATTCTCTGGCTTCAGGTTCCCTCCTGGAACCCATGTGTGGGGCTGGCCCCACTCTTGGCCATGTGACTTCCAGGGACAGAAGGTCTTATAAACACATGAGCTAATATGTTTGGCAGGTGGGTCAGAGTGCATCCCTTCCTTCCCTTGCCACCATTCTGACCTCCATGGCCCATGACCCTGCCTTCCCTAGGTCCCACCCCCAATCATGAACTAGAAGGGGGTAAGAGGGCTTTTCCTCCTACCTAATTACCTTGCTAGCCTGGTGCTTGCTCAATGCAATACTCCCTCCTGCTGTCACCTTGCCTGGGGGTAAGAGATCTGCCTCCAGGAGCAGGATGTGCTACACCAGGGGTGTGGCATTTGCCTGGCAAGAGTGTGGTTGTCTGAGCAACACAGTCCCGCCCACTGCCTGGGGTGGTTCTCAGTCTTCTCCAGGGGCCCCTCCTGTTCCCTGCCTTCTGCCTGCTCACAGGAGTCTGGCTAGGCTATTTGTATCAACAATGCCAGGCACCACTCTAGGCATTGGGTATGAAGACAAATATAAGAAATTCTTTTGTAAGATTAGTCTGTTTTGTGGTAGAAATAGAAACACATAAAATAAATTTTAATATGATGTAATTAGTTGTGTTCTAAGGTATAAACTAAGAATATGGGGCACTGCACTACTTTTTTCCCACCAAATCTTTGGGTTGGGTGAAAGAAGTATGTAAAGTGTCTCCATGAGAAAAAAATATATATGTTTCAGTCTTCTTAGGACAAAAATGTAATTGAGTGAAAGAGTGCCCTCTTCTTGATGTGCATGAAGTCTCAGCCTCACCATCAAAGAGTGTTGCTTTTTCTTTAAGATTTGGAGTTATATATGTGCTTCTCTTAACATCAATGCAAAAAGAAATATATCAAAGAAGCTTTAATGTTTGGGTTGAACGACTTATTTATAAATCGAAAAGCCTGGGTAGGTATTAGGATTGATGTATTTGTATGTGTGTGTGCAGGGGGGCGGGGGGAGGGGTAGTGTGTGTACACACATTCTTGAGATCCAGAGTAGCAGGTTGTGTTGATTCAGTTAATTATTAAATGAATTCTAATTTTAAAAAGACATTAAGGCATACTTTAGACAAAAATTTCTTACGTGATGAATAAGAAGTCATGACAATATTCCTTGTCTTTAGAAGTATTTTTCAATTCAAAGGGGAGAGTAGATTCATAGCCAAACAGAAAAAAAAGGGTTAATGTATTGAAGGAAGATTACTGTAATGAAGTAAGAATGGAAATGTTACAAATGGAAAAGACTCCTCAACAATTAATCTTCATTTCCTATTGTTTCTATCAATTTTTATTCATATATAACAAGTGTTATTTATATAGTTTTAATTATGGCACAGTATATAATTTTATCTTCTTTCCAAGTAATATTTTGAATAATTTGATATCATGTAGATCAAATTTTGAATTTGCCTAAGGCTTTGATTTTCTGTAAGGATATAGCTGCATCTGTTAAGATTATACTTGAACTTGATTTAGTAGACATGGTATGTTAGACTCCTTAGCTATCTCGGCAAGCATAGCCTCCCAAAACAAACAGCAGCTTTCCTGGTGTGTATCACATGTTGATTTCTACTTGTCAAGTTCATGTTTGAATTCACATCAATCAGAAAAGAAAGGAGTAGGTGATCCACATATTTTACGCCTTTGTTGTTTTCTTAGGCTGTCATTCATTAAACAATGGAAGAAAAGCAATGTTGCCAACTCAAGCCTTGGCTCAAATTCCATGCTCTTGAAAAAGATCTGTGGGTGAACTAAATACAAGGTCTGTCCAGAAGGTGAAAAATAGAGATATTTATTGAAGAAGATACAAGATACAAGAAACATTGCACATAGGAAAATGATGCCTCAGTCCCCTTCAAAATTGTCACCTTAAGACCTCACACAGATATCCCAGTGTCCATCAGCTGCCCTGTTGTATTTTTCTGAATCTCATTGATGGTCTGAAATCTCTTCCCTTTCAAAGGTGATTTTAGTTTTGGGAAAAGCTAGAAGTCGCAGGGCACCAAATCTGGGCTGCACGGGGGCTGAGGCACCCGGGTGATTTGATGTTTTGCCAAAAAGCTCTGCACGAGACATGCTACATGAGCAGGCATGTTGTCACGATGAAGTGCCAATCACTGGTTGCCCATTGCTGCAGCCTTCTGAATCATATGAATAGTTTCCATGGAGGAATGTTCAAGCTTAACACAAAATTTGATGTAGATTTGTTGCTCTACTTGCTCAGTCATTTTTAATGGGATGGCCACACAGTACACATGTTCACTCAATGGTGTCTACTGCCCCCACTGACTAGTACAGTGAAGTCATCATTGTTCACACATGTGCACTCCAGTCCACTCTCCTTGGACTGCGAGGTTACATCAATGTCATGCAAACCATTCTCTTTGCATTAACAATGGCTGGATTTTTTCCAGACAGATCTTTGCTTTTATAGGAAGGTATCATTACTGCAGTGACTGCAGTATGATCATTGCAAAAACTATGGGATTTAAAAGGTCAGAGTTCAAATCATGACTGTCATTTGCAAGTTGCATGACCCTTAGGCAAGTAAGGTAAGTCCTAGGAGCCGGTTTTTCTCATTTGCGAAAATAAGCAATTTTCAGTTTTAATTTTTCAAAGACTGAAATGTCCACATTTGACATGCCTGAGACACAATATAATACCAAGGCTCAGAGCATGAGAAGTCATACTGCCTAAATTGCTGTTAACTTGCACAAATTACTTCTGTCCACCTCAATTTCAACATCAGCAAATAGAGATTCTGTTATGTACTTCATTTCGTCTTTCTGTATTTTAGGAAATAATTTATGTAAAAGTATTTAAAATAATGCTTGGTTCATAATGAACATTCAATAAATATTTTATTATTACTATTAATAGCTGTGATATAATTTTAACCACTATGTCTTTCTTGAACGTCTGTACTGATTTGGCTTCCTTAATAACAAACTCTCATGTGCCTTCTTCAACCCTGTGACCAGTTCTTTTCCAGTTTCCTTTAAGAAATACTCTTCTGTGTTTGTAATTTTTGCTGGTTCTTTGGGGTCTGACTTTAGCCTGCCTCTTTTATCACTGCTAAAACTACATACAATCTTCTCCTATCACTATAATCACCAGTTTTACCTTGATGAAACCAAAATCTATAACATTTAGCTCTGATTTTTCCCGCACACTTTCATCTCAAATGTATCCAACTGCCTTCCCAAAATCTTTACACAAATATTTGAGCTAACATATTACTGGGTCAAATTTTCTATCCTTGTCTGCCTCCACATCCTTACCATAGCTGACTTGTGGATAAAGGTATTTACCCACATTTTGACTTTTGACTTGGCCATATGCCCTGCCTTGCTTTGGCCATTGGCATATGGTGGAAGTGATAATATGCCAGTTCTGAGCTCAAGTCTTTAGAGGTTTTGTGGTTTCTACTTGTTCTATGTCAACTTGTTTATCCTCATGGAAAAAAAAATTCCCTTGGCTAGCTTGTTAGTCCAAGGAGAATGAATGAAACAGCGAGCAGATCTCCCCTATTCAAGCAACACCTGTGATGAGAAGCAGGCCCATCCATCCATCACAGAATAAGGCAAAATTGCCCTGCTGAATCCAGCCAAGATCAGCCAAATTTCAATCTAAAGATACATGAGTGATAATAAGTAATTCCTTCTTTATGCTGCTGAGTTTTGGAGTTGTTGTTTTGCATAAATTAGCTACCCACTATAATGTTCTATAGGCATCTTAAATTCAGCTTGTCCAAAACTAAGCTGCTTTTCTGTCGCTCACCATAAACCTGTTCCTTTGTTGTGAATTTACCTTTGTTTATTGGTGGTCCCACCACTTGTTTTATCACTCAGCCAGACATCAGGATATCATTCATGATTCTAACCTTTCCCTCACCCTCTACATCTATTCAGTCTCCACATTCAGTCAATTTCATTCCTTAAACCTGTTTTGTTTTGTTTTCCATTTCTATCCTCAATGTCCCTGTCTGGGTTTAAGATCTAAGACTTTTTTCATCTGGACTATTGCAAGGGAACCCTCATGGGTCTTCCTGCCCCATTTACAATAGCTTCTGGTACTCCACACAGTAACCAGAGTGATAAAACTAGCCATGCCACGGTCCTGTTTCAAATCTTTCACTAGTGCCCCTCACCCACAGGGGAAGTCTGAGCTCCTTAGCTTGACTACAGATTTCATCTGGTCATCTGCCTGTCCAAATTTATTTCACACTTCTTCCTTTTATATTTTCACCCATTAATTTAAAACTATATTAATTCCTCCAAACATAGCATGGGGCTTCCTTTATAAATTATGTGGCCTCTAGAATACTCTTACATCCTTTCTACATATGATAAGCCTACATTCACCCTTTAAAATATATCTTAGGCATTAACTTCTCTTGGGAGTTTTGCTGCCTTACAACAAGTCAATCATTTCTCCTGTTGCTTGAAAGTGTTTATGTCACTAAACTTATTACTTTGAATTATGATTATGTTTGTCTGTCTCTTCTGAAAACTGTGAGCATGAATGGTGCCCTTAATTTCTGGTTATTAGCACAGAGCTTGATGTACAATAGAATAGACAGCCAATATGTGTTTTCTTGGCTGACCTAATGTTGTGGAAATGATGTCATGTTATTCAGCAGTGGCCTGACAGAGATGGGGGAAGGGTAACAGGCTGGGTCAGGCAGCTCTCCATGAGAGTTGTACACAGAGCCAGGAGGCTACCCTCCCCAATCTCAAAGGATGTGTGAAATCAGATGGTCATGTATCTGGAGCAAGCTTTGGGAAGGGGGCAGGGTATGAAGGAATTCAGGATGAAGACAGATTTCTTTCCGTGATTCTTCAAGCTTTGAAAACCCAAACTCAGCTCCTGAAATCATAAGGGTGATTGTATTTTTTAAGGTGTTCACATTGAAGGGGCTAAGTTTTGTCTGCTCTAAAGGAAGGAACTTTACTGAGGAATTATTCCCAGATGTGTGCTTGAGCTTTACATTTTGTAAAGGGGGCACTGAGTCTATTAAACTGAAATATCTGAGGTACAAAGAGGCCCTGTGCCATATCTGGATTACAACGTTTTCTCAAAAGGTTTATGGGAAGTTAAAATATTCCAATGTACCCAGCACAGGGCATGGCATTTAGTACGGTAAAAAGTTTTCTTCTTTCCTAGATTCTGTGTCCAGAGGAAGGTGAAAAAACTTTTCCTGTTTATCTTAATGTAAACCTGTTTAACATAACTACATATTTTTATGGTTAAATTTCTACTGAAGTACAAATACCCTATTTATAGGGCTACATGTTAAATACCCTAACAATAAAAATGGACTGTTGACAATTAAAAATCAAACTAGGTCTTGCTCTGACTGGGTGACTCAGTTGGAGGATCATCCCGTACATCAAAGAGTTGCAGGTTCGATCTCTTGTTGGGGCACATATGGGAGGCAACCAATTGATGTTTCTCTCTCACACTGATGCTTCCTCCCCTTCTTCTCTCTCTAAAATCAATGAAAAAAACATATCCTTGGATGAAGATTTTAAAAAAATTATTAAAAAATTTATACCAGGTCTTGAACGTAAAAATGAAGAGAAATTCTACAGTTGAAATGCTTGTTGACAGGTGTGACAAACACTTCTTGTGCTCTTCTTCATACCATCTGGACCCACATTTTACTGTAGCCATTTCTGTGGCAACCAGCTTTGTGCAGGTGTGACTTCCCCCCAGTGATACCATACAACTTCATCTTTCTGCCTCAGGGTTTTCTGACCTTGTTGCCTGGGCAGCTTGTAGAAATCCACCCACTATCTGCATAGGGCAGTTCAGAAGTGCAAGGGAGTCAGCATCCCATGGGCAACCCTTGACCAATGAGAAATGGGAGCCAGGGGATAGATTCCCCTTTCAGTCCCTAAGGTGTTCAACTCTGAGGTACATTGTATATGGCTTCCCAGATGGTCCTCAAAGGATTGAGGCCCAGGTGCCCCCAGCAGTGACCAAGCCAGGATGAACACTTATGTTGGCTTTCTCTACTTTTATCTTTCTCTCACTAGTTTTTAATTCCTGTTGTCCAGAATCACATCCCAAATAACTACTTGCATAAGGGTTCTGTCTCAGGCTCTGCTCATCCAAAGAAAATCCAGACTAAGATAACAAGCGCTATTAGACACATTTTAAGCACTACATTAGGACATTTCAAAGTCTCAACTGTACAGACTGTGAGCCTCTGGTTCATAGGAAGCTGGTTACCAACCCCATCCTAGAACAGAATCTATGCCACCCACCCTGGTCTGAGCCCAGGCCAGACCCAAACTGATCCATGAACCTTGGCTCCTTTCTCTTTCACTGGACTCAGAACAAACTCCATGCCACAGGACATGGAACCTAGTTTCCCCCAATAAGTTGCCCAAATAAGACAAATAATGCAAACTGGAAGAGAACAGTTGATTCTCTATGGAGAAACTGACCAAAAGGGAAATAAGAGATAGGGAGGGAGATAGTTATTTTCAGTACCTTTATCACAGCATTATTTCTTATGCATGGGTATTATATGCTTTTTCTCATTTATGAATTATTTTATATGAATGTGTTTCATTTCACTCATTAGATTGTAAAATTTCCAAAGGCAGGGACATATGCTTATATTTTCTTGGTGTTTCCTATACCATATATTACATTGTTGAATGTAGAGCAGGTATCCAGCAGAATTTTGTTGAGTTTTTTTCATAGATGCAGCTTGGTCATTAGAAGCTGCATGTTTTACCCCCCAAGAAGCAAACTAGCTATAGGTTTAGAAAATGTTTGGAGTCTGTATATGTGGTGTTCATTGGCAATTAAAAGGAGGGCTTGTCCATGTATTTTAAAAAACTTTTTATTATTATTTTTAAATTCTCACCCAAGAGTATATTTTTTATTGATTTATTTTTTTTACAGAGAGAGGAGTGCAAGAGGGAGAGAGAGAGAAAGAAAGAAAGAGAGAGGCACTGGTGTAAGAAACATTGATCAGTTGCCTCCTATATGTGACCTGACTGGAGATCAAACCCACAATCTAGGTATGTGCTCTGACTGGGGATTGAACCCACAGCATTTTAGTTCACAGGATGATGTTCCAACCGAGCCACCTGGCCAGGGCATCCATACATGTTTGAACATGGTTGTAGCTTATTCCTAGTGATAAGTCACTCTAATTGAAAAGAAGAATCAAATGTATTATAGACAATAAGTCAGAATAGTCAGCTTTTGAGAGACTGTAGTTTCCACTGTTTAAAGTTAGAATCTTGCAGCCACAGCAATCAGACAAGAAGAAATAAAAGGCATCCAAATTGGAAAGGAAGAAGTAAAACTGTCTTTATTTGTAGATGACATGATACTGTACATAGAGAACCCCAAAGACTCCACCAAGAAACCACTAGAACTGATGAATGAATTCAGCAAAGTAGCAGGATACAAAATTAATATCCAGAAATCAGTTGCATTTTTATATGCCAATAACGAACTAACAGAAAGGGAAATTAAGAAAACAATTGCATGCACAATTGCTTCAAAAAGAATAAAAGACCTAGGAATAAACCTAACCAAGGATGTAAAAGATCTGTACTTGGAAAATTATAAGAAGAAAGAATTGAAGAAGATGCAAGTAAGTGGAAGCACATATCGTGTTAATGGATAGAAGAATTAACATCATTAACATGTCCATACTACCCAAAGTAATCTATAGAGTCAATGTAGTTTCTATCCAGATTCCAATGATGTATTTCACAGAACTACAACAAATATTTCAAAAATTTATATGGAACCACAAAAAGCCCCATATAGCAACAGTGATCCTGAGAAAGAAGAACAAAGTTGGAGGAATCATGCTACCTAATACCAAACTATACTACAGGGCCATAGTAATCAAAAAGCCTGGTACTGGCATAAAAGCAGACACATAGATCAATGGAACAAAGTAGAGACCAGAAATAAACCTACACCTTTCTAGTTCATTAATATTTGACAGAGGAAACAAGCACATACAGTGGGCTAAAGATAGATTGTTCAATAAATGATGTTGGAAAAATTGGACAAATACATGCAGAAAAATGAAACTAGACCACCTTCTTAACCATACACAAGAATAAATTCAAAATGGATCAAAGGCTTAAATGTTAGACCTGAATGTTAGAGTTGGGACTATCCATGTGATTTTATGAAACCATAAAAATCCTGGAAGAAAACATAGGCAGTAAAATCTTGGACATTGCCCATAGAAATTTTTTATTGGATATATCTCCCTAGGCAAGGGAAGCAAAAAAAATAATAAAATAAAATAAACAAACGGGGCTATATCAAATTAAAAGGTTTTTGAACAGCAAAGGAAATCATCAACAACATAAAAAGATAACCCACAGAATGGGAGAACATATTTGCCAATACATCTGATAAGGGGTTAATATCTAAAATTTATAAAGTACTTACAAAACTCAACACCAAAAAAAAAACCCGATTAAAAAATTGGCAAAGGACCTGAACAGACAGTTCTCCAAGGGGGGACATACAGATGGCCAAGAGACATATGAAATGATGCTCAAATCACTAATCATTAGAGAAATGTAAATTAAAGCCACAGTGAGATACCATCTCACACCTGTCAGGATGGCTAGCATCAGTGAATCAACAAACAAGTGCTGGCGAGGATGTGGAGAAAGGGAACCCTTTTGCACTGCTAGTGGGAATGCAGATGGTGCAGCCACTGTGGAAAGCAGTGTGGAGATATTGCAAAAAATTAAAAATGGATCTGCCTTTTGTCCCAGCAATCCCCCTTCTGGGGATATAGCTGAAGGAACTCAAAACACTATATTTGAAAGAACATAAGCACTGCTATGTTCATTGCAGCATTATTTACAATCACTAATATATAGAAGCAGCCCAAGTGTCTTTCAATAGATGAGTGGATGAAACAACTACAGGACATTTACACAATGGAATTCTACTCAGCTATAATAAAGAGGAAAATTTTACCCTTTGCAAGAGTATGGATGGACCTGGAGAACATTATACTAAGTGAAATAAACCAGTCAGAGAAAGACAAATACCATATGACTTCACTCATATGGGGAATCTAATAAACAAACTGATCTAAGAAGCAAAACAGAGACAGACTCAAAGACGGAAAGCAGATGACAGCTACTAGAGGGGGGTTTAGAGGGTGAAAGGACTGAGCAAAAAGGATAAAGAACTCATGGACATGGAGAATAACATGGTGATTGCTGGGAGGAAGAGGGTATAAGGGGACTAATTGGTAATGGAAAAAATACAATAAAAATTAAAAAATAAAAACAATGAAAAAATTAAATTTAGAACCTTACAATATGGAACCATTGTTTACTTCGTAAGATTAAAGTTCACTTATGAAAGAGGAAATACTTAAAAATTCACAATATGAAGAATGAAATGATCAATTTCACTATCTAAAATGAGATGTGGCATGGGAAGTTAAATTCTGGAGTGGGTACCGCTCCTTTCCCCCTGAGGAGCTTGAACAGTTTGTAGGACACTCTCATGAGATTTTTGAGTTAACCAAAGTTCCAACCAGTTTGTCCGTTTGCTACCCATGGAGCCTTAGATAAGTCACTAAATCTCAATCAACCTCAGTTTTCTTCTTCCTGAATGGGATAATAAGTTTATAAAATTATTAGAAAATTAGGGCTAAGTTTAACATGGCCTGTGGAAAAGATTTAGCAAAATGCTAGCCTAACACCATTATTCAATAAATATTAATAAAATTCATTAATTAATTGTATTGCTTTGTTCTCAGACTGTTAAAAAAAAAGGAATTTGTCATTCATTAGAATTGAGTCTTTCTTATCAAAGTCAGGATGCATTTCTTTTTCCCTCCTTTCCCCTGCTTGTCCTGTTTATGTCTGTAAAATAGCAAAGAAAAACAGCCACTTTCATTGAGGTTTTAGGGTCCAAGATGCTGCTGCCCCTCCTCACACAGATGCTCCTAAAGTGTGATGTCTGTGAGTTACTGACATTAGAAACAGAAGGGCTGTGAAGTGGACAGAAGTGCTTGTGAGGGCAGTCAGCACAGCAGAGCTCCTTCTTCTTAGAAAGTGTGTGCAAGTACCAGGCATCACAGAATCATTAGTCCTTCTAACATGAGACAGGCTAAAGCCTCCGAGCACATGACTGCCTTAAAACTCAAAAAGCAGCTTGATTAAAACTACTGTATAAACAGATGTAAAAGTTAAATTTTATTAATAATTATTATAAATAATAACAAGAGCAATGCAACATGCCACAACTCATTTTCTATGAGAAACTGAGAACAGATTATATTAAAAAACTAATTTTTAGGTCTGCACACACTTCCATTTAGTTAATAACAGCAAAGCAATAAGACAATTGTATTATAAAGACAAGAGAATGCATACTGAGTTTGATAAGAGGAAATGCTCAATTTAATACTAATGAATCTTGACTTCTTTCTTTTGTTGACAATCTAAGAAATTCTGGTCTATATGTTTCAGTGAAGCTCACTGATTCTGTCTTCAAAATCTTTGAAAAAAATTGTACAAATTTTTTTGCCTGTGGAGAAGACAATGCAGATGATTATTAGGATTTTTTTTTAATGTTCTTGATTCATGTTCTTTTAAAAAGAGGTACATGAGAATCCCTGCTTCCCACTACCTTAACAAGTAATTGGCTGGTCCTATTTTTCTTCCCCTTAATCTG
Organism: Pteronotus mesoamericanus; assembly: GCF_021234165.1. Classification (NCBI taxonomy): domain Eukaryota; kingdom Metazoa; phylum Chordata; class Mammalia; order Chiroptera; family Mormoopidae; genus Pteronotus; species Pteronotus mesoamericanus. Next base: position 15,259,480 of record NW_026555321.1, read on the forward strand.
CTTACCTCTGCAGAGCATTTCAGATTTGTTTGACTGGAAAGATCCTTTTTCCCAAGAGACTTAATTAAGGAAGGAACAATAGTCACAGTCAGCAATACAGGAGCAGGTGATTTGTAACATAGCCTCGGTGGGAATAAGACTGCCTGGAAGCCCTCATTGTAGGACTTGGGAGTCTTCCTACTACTGCCATGAGCACATGTAGATAAGTCAAGCTGAAGATCAAATGTTAGGCTTGTATATGAATCTCTTGATGTGTTTCCCAGGAAACAAGTTACATGCCTAGAGAGATAAACATGTCACTTCTTTGAAGGAAGAGATGTTTTTAATCACTTGCCTTGTGGTATCTTCTATCTCCATTCTTGCATAGTCTCTCTCTGGCAGTGACAGACAGTTTCATGGCTCAGAGTGGAAGTAGGGAGAGTTCTTTTCTCATCTCCACCCCTTGCCTTTAGGTGTCCTTGAGTATTTGCCCAAACTCACTTTTCCTTCCAAAGGTGTGGTGCTCAAACTTTGGCATCCAGTAGAATCCCCTGATGAGTTTTTTAAAAACACACACAAGGTGGGGAACCTTCCCACTCCTGCTGAATCAGGAGTTGGGACTATGCGTGTGTTTTTATGGGACAAACAGGTCACCAGATGATTCCTATGCATACCAAAGATAAGAACCTCTGCTGTAAACCTTGGATAATATTGATGTACACGCTCAATTTTCAGTTGTGGCTGCACATTGGAATCATCTGGAGACTTTAAAAAATGACAGCTGGGTTCCAACTCCAGAAAGTGGTTTGATTTGGAACTGGCTTTGAGAGTTTTAAAAGCTCCCTGGGTGATTCCAATGTTCAGCCAAAGTTGTGGACCTCTGCTGTAGCTACATACTCAGCCTAGGTGAGAAGGATTTTGAGCATTTAAAGTGCCATATTTTATCTCAATACCTACTAGCACTATGTTTCTCACCTTTAATTATGAATTCCCTCGATGGGACGGTTGTACTGGGAGTGCTCCCTGTAAGCATTCCATACATAAAGAACAACCTATATTCACTTGTTCATTCATGCATCTGTCAAATATAGTTCCTACCATGTGCCATACCCTGTTCTAGGGGTTGCATCAGTGGACAAGAAATCTGTAGCGTTGCCTTTGTGGTGATGAATAGACACAGTTGGAACCATGGTTTTAAGTTCTCTTTATCAGCTGGCTACTGGGTTTATTTTATGTCATCTTCTTTCAGCCTTCTCTTCCATGTCTCAGATGCTCCATTTTTATTAAACTTGTGCTTCCCTGGAGGAATCACCTTTTCCCAACCTTCTAGGTCTTGTCTCTGTTCCCTTGCTATCTGTCTACATGGATGCCCCTTTCTCTTCTTGCCTAATTAGCTTTCTTTCCCTACCCTTCCAAGCTCATCTGGAATGTCATCTCTTTTGGAAGCCTTCCTAGGCTGGGGTAGTCATCTCACCTTCATTTCCCACAGCCCCTTAAATTGGGAAAAGAATCTGTTATACAAAGGGGAGAAAAAATGTATTGTATTTGATGTCACAATTGAATATGTTAAGCCAGTGAATTCTTGGTGAGCATTTCAGAAAAACAAAGATGATAAGGGTAAGATTATTATAGGCTTAGAATTTTGTGAACATTCTTACCAGATGAGCTAAGGGCAGCACTGGGGCTCAGCTTGAGAGAGCAGAGCACCTGATGAGGACTGAAATGTGTACGTCTTGCTCCTAGTTGCCCTGGCCCCTCCTCATTTTAATGAGGCAATATGGAGGAAAAAAACAACTATAAACTGCTCTAATAAGGGGCTGAAAAAAGAATGATCTAAGTGGCTGTATCTAACTAAAAGAAGGTTTAAAGGATTCTGTCAGTGCACAAAAAGTAAGTAAAGGAGAGATGTTCTTGGGTGGTAAGTGAATGGCTGAATGGAACATGTGAGCTGGGAAGTTTTTAGGAATATTGCAGGTCTATTGTCTTTTCTGCTGATGTTGTTATAACCAGGGTAAATAATTTTGTGAATTTGCACTGTCTATGTTGCGCTAGATAATAGAAAGCTCAAGGACAGGAAAAGAGTGGAGTCCACTGCCTTGATTACATTTTAGCCCCTGCTGCCTCGGAGGAGAGTTGAGCCCTTCCTTAGGGGTTAGGGTAAGCAGAAGGCCTAGTCACAATTCAAGCTTTTCAAAAGTGTATTTCACTCTCCCTTTTAATAGTTGGTTTATTTCTTCTGTCTCCTACCCTGGGTATAAATTCCTTGTGCAATGACCATGATCTTGACTTAATTTGGCTCACCTGCTACAAGAACTGGTACATAGGAGGTGCACAGAAATGTACATTGGTGCATATATTTCTACTTCCACAGTGTTCATTAAAAGTTTTGCCATTTTGAAATATCTTGAGCAAAGTAGGGAGAGAACTAGAATTCAAAAACTAGAGCTTAGTTCTTTTATCATTACTTCTTAAAACTCTATTTTTAACCTCTAGAGACCAACTTCTAGAAGTCTTTATGATGTACACCTTGCTATTACTCAGGGACTTTCTGATTTAGAGGGGAAGACTATTTTTAGGCAGTTGCTCAGTGCCTGAGGGAGGTCCCTTAGATTTTTCAAAAGACAAGTGTAGGTGAATTTCCACCCTAGAGAGGAAGTAGATGGTGGTGTAACAGGCAAGCTGACATTTCCTTCTTTGAACATATTTATTTGACTGTGAGGGGTAAGAGGTGTCATAAAAATGAGGTGGTTCTCAAATGATATAGTAATAGGGGAATAATATATAGATCCTAGAGTATGAAATAAACCTTTGAATTATAGCCTATTTGATCCCTTTAAATATACATGACATCATTTTAATAAGATTGGATGACCCCTAGGCCACCAGCCTTGACTGAAGATATTTGCATATATAAGAAAAGAGGATATCAAAGAGAAGTGGCTGGTCAGGCTGGCTAATGTAGGAGAGGAAGGCCAGAGAAATAGGAACTCTATTCATGCAAACAATTTCTAGGGTAAAAAACCATCATATCTTGTCAAATGTGAGCACTTGATACCAAATGCAAGTATGTTCCTATAGTGAAAATGGATATTTTGGGCATCTATTTGTCTGGTAACAACCAAAGCAAAAATTGTACCATGATTCTCCATACTTTAGTCTTATGGTCACCACACAGTCTTCGATCTATAACTTGCCTTTGCATGAAGCTCTGTATGTTTTAAGTGAATGTGCTTATCACAATCGAATAGGTATTTCAGGCTGAATGAAAGCAACACATCTTATTGTAAATATAATGATTCATATTTTCTTTGGTTAATGCAAGCTGGGCATTTCTGGTGGTCCCTCTATGTTGATTTTGCCTTCCTCCTTTACCATATAACAAGAAAGTAACATGATTTTGCCTTCCTTGTTTACTATGTAACAAGAAAGTAACATAATTATTCATGAAAATGAAATAAAAGATTGCATGATTACCATATGTCTAGTCCAGATCTTTAGGGCATATCAATTTACTTTGTGTACCTTCTCAGGAATCTCCATATTTTAAACAAAGGAAAGGCTTGATTATTTCCCAGTTTAGAGAACTCTTAAGCATTTATTATTTCATCTGACCCTTTCACCAGCCCAGTAACCTAGCTGGAACTGATTTTTATTTTTACATAAGACTCTAAGGTGTTGCTGTGTGTTCAAAGTCATAAGTCTATGTGCTGATATAAGTAGAACTTGAAAGCAAATTTCTGTATCAAAGACCAATAAAATATCCACATCTCAAAAGATAGGCCAGATTGGGGAAAGGCATAAGAATTTCTCCACAGCAGTCTCAATGCAGGAGCCAATAGGATATTCTCTGCAGGCATTATTCTAACCTTTGAAGAGTCATTCCCCCATTACAATGGACTCTGTCCCTGGTTTCATTTTATTTGGTTCACTTTCCAGTTACTTCATTATATACTCGTGTAACAAGGTGAAATCACTATTTAAAATTAGATCTTTTTAGGAGAGAAGATTCTGATAAAGGAAAACTTGTTTCTGCCAGTCTTCTGTGTCTGTCAAGAGATTCGGTAGGCTATTTGCTATGTTTAACACATGATCAGGGAAGAATAAAGATGGCAGAGGAGTGAGTGGAAGTCACACTGATGTCCTCCCTGGACCAACCTGGAATTACAACTAAATTGTGGAGAAATCACCTGAAATGACAACTAAACAATAGCGAGAGGAGCCTTATAACCTTGGACAGAAGAATCAGCTCTAGCACAACCTAACTGGTAAGGAGTGTGATAAAGTCTCGAGAAGGCAGGCAAAGTGCCCATAGGTGACAGCACCAGAAGGATATTGAAATGGCCAGTTGGATACCCCTGAGACCAGCAGGGTCTAAACCATAAGCAGAAATCCCCAGCCTAAAGCACCAGAGCCCAGAAAGTACACAGATAACAGCCAGCTGTGAAAAGCGGCAGGGTTGCTCTCTGACAGAGATGGGCAGTTGGAGACACAAAGAGCCATGTAAAGGGCCAACACATAAATTTTTGTTTGCAGCCACTTACCCTGGGTTCTGGCATAGGCGGGGGCAGAGTGGGCTGGAGACACTTGAGGAGAGACTGGGGAAGGAGGCTTTGGGGAGAGAACGGAGAGAGTAGCCACCAGGATCTTGGTGCTGACACCTCCCCCATATCCAGCAGCCATCTTGCTCAGGCAGACCACTCCCCTGAGCTGCAACAGTGTGAGACAAACCAATAGCCCCACCCCCAGGAGGCTCTGACTAGGCCCGGTCGTGCTAAAACCTGATGGCTGACTACAGAATGGCAGCTGCAGAGAGTAAATACCTGGCTAAGGGGGCACAGAGTGGTCTAGAAACTCTTGAGGAGAGACTGGAGATGGAGGCTTTGGGGAGAGAATGGAGAGAGTAGCCAGCGCGATCCTGGTGCTGACTCCTCCCCCATATGGCAACAGCCATCTGGCTCAAGAAGAACACTCTCCTGAGCGGCAGCAGCGTGAGAGGACCCAATAAGCCCACCCCCAGGAGGGACTTTGCTCCACCCTGTGGTGTCTTTAAGCTGGCCTGCTGAATGCAGAGTGACTAGATTAATAGCTGAAGGAGAGAACCACAGATAGTAGATTCCTGGAAGTCTGGAACAGACTGCCTAAGTTTGGACAGGGTCAACATCTGACATCCTCAGATGCGGATCCAGAAAGAAAAAAATAATAGCCATCTCCTACCATAGAAGTTCATACCACAAAATTAGGAAATCAAGACAGACCAATTTAAGAAGCAGAAGCAAAAAAGAAGAGTCTCACAGATATTGGGAAGACAAAGAAATGCCCTCCAAACAAAGGGAAAGGAGGAATCCCCAGAAAGAGAGCTAAATGAAATAGACGCAAGTCAACTATCAGATATTGAGTTCAAAACAATGGTTCTAAGGAAGCTTCATGAACTCAGTGAGCTCAGAGAGAATTACAAAAAGCTACAGGGAAATTACAATGAACTTACTGAAAACTATATTAGCATGAAAAAGGACATAGAAAACATCAATAAGAGACAAGAGGAAATTAAGAATATATAATTTCTGAATTGAAGAACACAGAAGAAGGCATCAAAAGCAGGCTAAATGAAGCAGAGGATCGAATCAGTGAGCTGAAGGTAAGGTAGAAAAAAGCTCCCAGAGAGAGCAAGAAAGTGAAAAAAGACTCAAAGAGAATGAAGAGGCATTCTGGGAAATGCTGGACAACCTTGAAAGGTAATAATATCTATATAATAGGGATACCAGAAGGAGAAGGAGAGGAGCAAGGGATAGTGAATCTGTTTGAAAAAGTAATGATGGAAAACTTCCCTAATTGGAGGAGAGTCACAGAAGTCCGGGAAGCACAGATGGTCCCATTCAAGAGGAACACAATGAGGCCCATTCCAAGACACATCATTATATAAATGGCAAATATCAAAGGCAAACAGAGAATCCTAAAGGAAGCAAGAAAGAAAGAGGTAGTAACATACAAGGGAACTCCGATATGGCTAGCAGCTGACTTCTCAACAGAAACACTTTAAGCCAGAGGGGAGTAGCAAGAAATATCCCAAGTCATGAAAAGTAAAGGTCTGCAACCAAGACTGCTCTAACCAGCAAGGCTCTCAGTTAAAATGGAAGGTGAAATAAGGAGTTTCCCAGACAGAAGAAGGTTAAAAGAATATACCTCCACCAAACCAGCATTGCAAGATATGCTAAAGGGACTGCTTTAAGAAGATGAAGAAAAAGAGTCTGAATACTCAGTTTCTTTCACAGTCACCAATACTTGATATTACCAATATTTTTAATACTTATTAATCTGATTGTGACAATGATGTGTTATTTTAGTTGTTCCTTTACTATTTGTTGAAACTAAACTTGTTTTTGTATATTTCTTGCCTATTTCTATTGTTTTTAAAAGCTTTAAATGACTTTTTGGTATTTTTTATCCATTTTTTGATTAAATGTTTGTAGAATTTTTTCCCTAAAAGAGAAAGACTATTAACCCTTTTTTAGATATGTTGCAAATATCTTCCTATTCCAGTACTTGTCCTTTAACTTTTTAAATATGTATTTTACTATATAGTCTTAAATGTTTAATATAGTCATATTGTCAATATTTTATAGCTTCTGGGTTTGAATATTTTACTTCAAGGTGAGAAAAATATTATTTTGTATTTTCTCCTAAAACTCTTAGATTTTACATATTGATTTTAACTCACCTGAATATTTTTTGTATAATATGTGAAATAGGGCTCTATGTTTGTTTTATTTCAAGTAATAGTGGTTCATGCACCTTATTTGTTGAAAAATCTAATTTTCCCCATTGATTTGAAATATCAACTTAATCACATATTACATTGTTAGATATATAATTTGTTTCTAGAATGCTCATTTTATTTCATTGATCTACTTGATTATTTCTGTGCTGGTATCATGTTGTTTTAATTGCTGAGACTTTATAATGGATTTAAAATTTTTAATATTTTATAATGGATTTGACATTTAAAAAATAAATAAAAATTAATCTGCATTAAAAGAAAAGAAAGAAGGAACTCCTACCTTTTTCAACAACATGGATGGACCTGGAGAATATTATGCTACGTGAAATAAGCCACTCGGTGAAAGACAAATATCATATGTTCTCACCTATAAGTGGAAACTATTCAACAAAATAAACTAAAGAACAAATAAATCACAAGTATGGAAACATGGAGCAGACTGAAAGTGACCAGAGGGGATGGGGAAGGAGGACAATGGTGGAAAGAAGGAGAAGGAACTAAACAAAGAACATGTATGAATGACCCATAGACATAGACAACAGAGTGGGAATTGGCTATGGGAAAGAGGGGTGGGGTGGGATGGGTGGAGGAGGGCAAAGTGGGAAAAATTGAGACAACTGTAATAAAATAAACATAGTTTAAAAATAAAAAAATTAAAAAATCAACAAAGCACAGAGACTTTTTCAGAAGCCATTCATGTTATTTTAAATACTCACTGTCAATATAGTAGGCAATTTTGGAATTTCTTTTAAAGATGAAAAATGTCAGTTAAATTGTATGTCCTGCCTTGAAAACTGAAGCTAGTACACATTTTAATATTGATAATAACCCTCTACTGTTTACAAATTAGAAGTACAAATAGAAATTTATGAAAACAAATCAATAATTACCTGTTTGCTTCTAAGAAATATCAAAGCTATGTGACAGTATTAATCATAATTATTACAATTAAACATTTACTATATGCTAGGGACAGGGCTAAAAATTTTATTGTGTATCTCAATTTTTAAAACTCTACAGAGTTAAGAATTATTTTTCTTCTATACATGAAGAAACAAATAGTCAGAGAGGTTAGTACTTTGCCCAAGGTCACATAGGTAGAACTGTTAGAGTCTGGACTTGAACTTAGGTATATTTTACCTCAAAACCTGTATGTACTCCCTAGTGAGTCCTGCCAAGACCATCATCATCCGGATGAGACTGTTTTAACAAAGCTGTATCTCTTGGCATACGTCAAAGGGATTACTACATGCTGCTGACTTCCATCATATGGAGTATCACCATCAAAAACTTAGCCTTGGGAAAGCTGCTTATTTTTTAAGAAAGCAGATTTCATCTTTCCATCTGTCATGTTCTGTGAAACTTAATTTATATACTACTATTCCAAGTGTATATTCCTAGAATTTGATCAGATTCAATAATTCTCTGGCTACATTACTTCTGAACTCTTCCTTATTTTTTCCCCTGCTTATTTACTCACCATGATTTTCTAGTAATGTTCTCTAAACTTCTCTTAATCAACAAATAGATTAACTATTAATCAACTATTATATGCACTGGACTTAATAATAAGGAAGTATAAGATTTTTGAGGTGGGTGCAGAAGTTTGAGTAGAACAAGCAAAAAAAATTAAAAAGATAGGAAGGGATAGGATAGGATGGGAAAAAGAGGGAATAACTCAACAGTGTTCTCTAATTTAGAGCAGAAACCTGATGGATGTTTGTTGAATGAATAAATTAATAAATGAGCATTCAATGGATAGAATGGATAGATGGATGATTGGACGGATGAATGAATGGATAGCTAGATGAATGAATGAATGTATGCCTGGAATAAACTGATATGAAAAAGATGGGTTTGGAAGCAATGCATACAATAAAATTTTATCTTGCCTATATGGATTGAGTTCTTTCATTAAGCATCTGTTAAAAAAAAATTGACAATGTATCCAATCATCTTAAAAGTACACAAATGACAAATCCTGACTTGGGCTCTTCCGTATTGTTTAGGTTAGAACAAGACCGAAGACACAGGCAGAGTAGATGGTAAAATAAACAAAGACTCTTCAGTGTTGGTACCTGCCTAGAAAGGTTATAGAGATAAGTAAATGAAATTACTCTGACATTTAAAAAAAAATAGTGCTGCATAGAAAGAAGAAAAGTATTTACACAAAAGCAGTAATGACACTAAATGAGAGAATGGGTGAAGATAGATAAATAGCTTAACAAGAAACAAGCTTATGGTTCTGGAACCAATGCCTGTGTGCCTTCCCTCTGCAGTACCAGCATATTGCATCTCTATTAGTAACAGGAGATTATGCCCTGGGGTGTTCTGCCAATCTCTGGGGCCAGGGAAATATGCAGAGATTTTCTTTTTCTCTTTCTTTCCTTGTCTCTAAAAGATTGCTGCACCAGTTTTAGAACGAATATCACTTGTGTCCAGACCTATGAAGATTTTTGAAATATGGTTCTTTTTTTATGTCACAGTCTGACTTTGGACAACCAATGCTAATTCGAATATTGATTAAATACCATAGGTTGTAATGAAAAGAGACTTTTATGACCCTTAGCAAGTTACTGAGCCTTAGTTTTCTCATCTGTAGAATGAGAATGATGAGATTAGCTTACAATATTCCTTTAAGGATTATATCAGGTAACATTTGTGAAAAATTTTGCAGACTTACTGTGACCCCTTCCATGAAAACTTGTGGTCCTGTAAGATTTTTACTAATATTAAATCCTGTGTCTTGAAGGCTGGGCTTATCAAACAGACTTGCCCATTATTTCACTATATAGATGGAGACAGCAAGTTATTCACCAGAAAATTTTCTTTGTTTTGAGAAGGATGTAATGTTTCTTCTTAGATATATTATTGGAAGTTTAGTAGGTCCCCCTTGTAATAGACCAAAGGCTGGAGGAGGTCGCCATGCTAAGATCATGGAGCTTTCATGAGCCATTTTCAAGGCCAAGACCATTCCTTTTATGAGAACTTCGCTAATGGATTAAGAGTATCTTTACTAAGGACCTGTGGTAGAGCAAAATACACAATGGGAAGAGTGTGTCTGTAATGGAATTCCAATTTTCATGCTAAGACTTTTGAGAGAGTGAGATCAGCATAAATGTGGCCAGCTAGCTGTTAAACTGAAGGTAGACATGGCTCAGAGTTTAAGATAGAAGATTGGTCCTTCCTCATAGCAAGAGATGAGAGTCTGGCAGTTAGGGTGTGTCTGTCCTTTCCACAGTTTCTTGGAAAATTTATATGAGGAACAGACATTAAAAATAAGCAAAATGCTTCTCTGATAATATGGCTAAGGAAGCCTAAATATATTTCCCTTGGATATCAAAAAAACAGAAGTTGGCCCCCTCTAATCAAGCCTGAATCTGATCGGACCTCTAGATCTATAAGAAATGTAGAAATTAATATAAATTTACAAGAAATATAGAGGCATAGGAACATGTTATATGACAACATGAGGTTATGACCGGTAAAATGAGGATAGGGAGGAACTCTACAAGATGACCAACTTGATTTCTACAGTAGATCAATTGAAAGGGGAGGGAGAAAGTGAAAAAGAGATGAGAAGAGTCTGAAGGGACACAGCAAGCTATTGTTAACCTACTGTAAAATATGAACCTTTTAGGTCTTGATTTGAACACACAGACTGAAAGTGAAGAGAGAGAGAGATCTGACTAGTGATTGGATATTCATTAATACTAAGAAATTAATGTTAAGTTTCTTAAATTAACATACTACTGCAAATTTTAGAAGTCCTTATTTTATCCTTAAATGAGAGAGAACTTTTCAAAAGCATCTCAAAATGCTTTTTAAGTGCAGATAGCAATTATAATATCTATTGGGGGATTTATATGTGCTAGATATTTTACTAAAGCATTTATATGCCTTATATCATTTAAATCTGGAAACATCCCAATGAGCTAGGTACTATTATTATCTCCAGTTCACAGGTAAGGAAAATAAAGCACAAAGAAGAGAAATAGTCATATCGCTAAGTGGTAGACATAAATCCAAAGATTTTGATGGGCAAGCTTTCCTCGTGACCACTATATACTTCATGAGTGAATGAATTTCACTTTCGCCACCTCCACTGCTACTCTCTTAGTCTTAGCTACATCATCTCTTGCCCAGATTATTGCAGCAGCCTCCTAAATCTTTCTGCCTTCATCCCCACCCTTTCAGTCTATTCTCAATCGAACAGCCTGAGCAATGCTGATAGTTGAAAACAGATTATGTAATTCCATAACTTGAAAACCCTTTAATTGTTTCCCATTTCTCAGAATAAACATTAAAGTCTTTACATATTCTACAAGGATCTACCTAACCACTTCCTGTTACACTCTGACCTTCACTCCAATTCCTCTCCTCCTTGCTTCATTTTGCTCTTTTCACACTAACCTGCTGGCTGTCTCTTACACGGGTGAAGCACCCCCTCCTCCTTTGTGCTCTATTCTCTGTCTGGCATGTTCTTCCCCAAATGTCTGTATATTTAGCTCCCGCACCCCCTTCATGCCTTTTTTCAATAGCACTGTTTCAACCTCGTCTCCTTTGACCATCCTATTTAAATTGTGAACCTTCCCTTCTATTACTAGTTGTCTCTGTGATTCTATCCCGGTTTATTTTTCTCCACAGCACTTAGTTCAGTTCACTAGACTAGGATATGACATCTATGATAGCAGCAACTTTTGTCCCTTTTGTTCACCACTGGGTCTCCAGTGGGTCCTGAGTGGGAGGGAGGAGAACTTTTATTACTTTAGTTGCTGGCTCCCATCCTGTAGGGTACTCCCAAGCTAACTGTGTTCCCCAAAGTCATTGCTCTGTTCATGCAGGTCTATACTACTGGACTCTCTCTCTTGACTTCTGGTAACTCCATCTTTGTACCTGTGGATTTAGGATACCTACAAATTTAAGTCCAGTGATACTGCATCATTCTTTGTGGCTTCCCTTCATCCCGCCCACATTTTATAATGAGTCCCTACTGAAAACATCCTAATTTGAATATGCCATCTGTTTCCTGCTAACTAATACAGTGCTCAATGCTTTTTTTGAATGAATGAATTGAAGACATATTTTTAAGGGCAAAGGGTTTTTTTTGCAAGTGTATACAAAATTTTACTTACACTGTCATATCATGTCTAATGAATGAGGCTGTAGTAATTCTAACTCTTAAAGAGAACTCAGTGAATGTTCATATTATGCAGAGTTTAGAATGGTTCAGATTATCTTTAATGAATTTAAATATGAATTTTTCAGCTACTTGTAATGTAAAATAGATTTCTCATCTTTTATTCTTCTAAATGTATTTTATTTTTTATTTTTAAAATATATTTCATTGATTACGCTATTACAGTTGTCCCAGTTTCCCCCTCTTTGCCTCTCTCTGCCCAGTACCCCAAATCCTTCAAGAAATACCCCCCTCTTAGTTCATGTCCATGAGTTGTGCATATAAGCTCTTTGTCTTCTCCATTTCCTATACGATTCTCAACATCCTCCTATCTATTTTGTACCTACCAATTACACTTCTTAATCTCTGCACCTTCCACCTCACTCTCCCCTTTCTTCCTCCCAGCTAATGACCTTCTCCAAGTGATCTCCATATCTATGATTCTGTTCCTGTTCTGGTTGTTTGTTTAGTTTTTTTTTTTTGTTTGTTTAGATTTGGTTGTGGATAGTTGTGAATTGTTGCCATTTTAATATTCATAGTTTTGGTCTTTTTCCTTTTTGTAAATAAGTCCCTTTATCATTTCATGGCTTGGTGATGATGAACTCCTTTAACTTAACTTCATCTAGGAAGCACTTATCTGCCCTTCCATTCTAAATGATAGCTTTGCTGGATAGAGTAATCTTGGATGTAGGTCCTTGCCTTTAATGACTTTGAATACTTTTTGCTAGTCGGTTCTTGCCTGAAAAATTTCTTTTGAGAAATCAGCTGACAGTCTTATGGGGACTTCTTTGTAGGTAACTGTCTCTTCTTCTCTTGCTGCTTTTAAGATTTTCTCCTTATCTTTAATCTTGGGTAATGTTATTATGGTGTGCCTTGGTGTGTGTGTCCTTGTGTCCAACTTCTTTGGGACTCTCTGAGCTTCCTGGACTTGTATATCTATTTCTTTCACCAGATTGGGGAAGTTCTTCATTATTTTTTCAAGTAAGCTTTCAATTTCTTGCTCTTTCTCTTCTCCTTCTGGCACCCCTGTGATTCAGATGTTGGATCATTTAAAGTTATCCCAGAGGCTCCTAAGTCTCTTCTCTTTTTGAATTCTTATTTCTTCATTCTGTTCTGGTTGAATGTTTACCTCTTTCTTCTACACCAAATGGTTGATATGAGTCCCAGTTTCCTTCCCTTCACTGTTGGCTCCCTGTATATTTTTCTTTATTTCACTTTGTGTAGCCTTCACTTTTTCCTCCATTTTGCAATCGTACTCAATCATTTCTGTGACCATCCTGATTATCAGTGTTTTGAACTCTGCCTCTGATAGGTTGGTTCTCTCTTCATCGTTTAGTTCTATTTTTGGAGTTTTGATTTGTTCTTTCATTTGGGCCATATTTCTTTGTGTTGGCACACTTGTTACATTGTAAGGGGCGGAGCCTTAGATATTCACCAGGGCAGGATAACTCACATTGCTGCATTGTGGTGTGAGCTGATGAATGTTTCTTCTTTAACTCCTTGGTTGTTGGACTTCTATACAGTTTGATTTTCTGGCAGTTCTGATTGGTTTTTGTTTTTAAATTTGTTGTTTTTTTTTTTTGATTGTGAGAGGAGGCAAATGTGTCTACTTATGCCTCCATCGTGGCTGGAAGTCTTAGCTTTCTATTTAAACCAATGGTAGTATTTCTTTTCAAAGTACCAGGGCTGGTTTCTTCTACATGTTTACTTAGAATTTTATTTTCCCACTGTATTTCAAAACTATATCTACTTCATCTTGAGCAGGTCAGGGAAATGTCTTTAACTCCAGGGTATTTTTCACCCCTTTGCAAAGAATGCTAATCAAAATGCTTGCTGTTTTTTATTTTACTTTGGTAAGTGCAATTAAGACCTTGTAATTTCAGATATATAAAAGCACAATAATTACAGACACATTGAAGGCAATTGCAAACATTTCAGTCTAATGGCATTCAGTCTAAATGTTCACTAAGTTTTACTAACTACATCATAAAAGTTAAAACAAATAAAGTTCTTTTAAAGTAGATTCTTATTTTAGATTAAGGTGTGTTGAGATCTGTCTGAAGACTGGAAGAGTAGACTACTACCAGGAGTCTATTTTTATGATTGATAGGTGACCTCTTGGGAATGACTCTTTCTAAAAAGACAGAGAGTGTATGTTGGTACAATAACAGCCCCCAAGCATCGTCAGGGAGAAAGTGATTTTAAATGCCATAGTTCAGATCATTCTCAGTTACTGCCTGCATAGATTGGGTTGCATTTCAGAGGGGAAAGAAAAGGATTCCAATGAAACTGAAATTAAATTTTTCCAAAATTCTAAGTGATGTGGAAAGCATAGGTATTCACTCTTCTTAAATCTTTAGGGAAAAACACTTGTACCTTTTCCTCGAGTTCCTGTCTCAGTGCATAGTGAGATTGAGGGTTGGATGGACTTTTGTTTCTCATGCCCCTTAGGGAGTGCAGACAAACACCCTTGCTTTCTCTTACTCTTGCTAAGGGAGGCAGAGGAATTAATCTTAGTGAACAGAACTCTTTTTCACTGTGACTTACCTGCTAGTGAACAGGGTGTACACATGTGACATATCTTCTCCATTCTTCTGCATCCTGGCCTTTCTGTGTCCATGCGCTTAGCTTGGGAAGGGCCCACTGCTCATATTCTGTAGAAGATCATGTGAGCTAGACCAGACACAAAAGGTAGGTATAGATTTAGGATTAGCAGGCATGATTTCTTTAATTAATCCAAAGTTACAATTGCTTTGTTTTACTATGGTCTCTGTAGCAAACAGTGGAAAAGATAGCATGGTGTTAAGGATATCTGGTGGTGCACATCGAGGCTTCTCCCTTGATTTCCAAGGCAGCCTTCTTGATTCTCACAGAAACACAGAAGTTTTGTCTCAACAGCCCATGCAAAGCAAAGGATCCTCTGGGTCAGAGAACACAAGGTAGAAGAAAGGTGGACAGGTCAGTTTACCTAAAATGAATATTTTCATGTGCTATCCATAAATGCTTTCTCAATTTATTTCTTATTATATCTTTGGGACTTCCATGCAGCAGTCCTCAATCAAGAATGGCTTTATTTTATTGTTCTCCAAGCTTTCTCTGTCTGTGTGTAACTGGGTATATAAGATAGAACTTTCTGTGTAAGTCAAGTTTGTAGTCCCTGCTAGGTCTCTATACACATGTCTGAGCTACAAGCTCTAAGATCTAGGTTGAGACCTTAAGTATGCCTAAATATGCCTACCTTCCAATCTCAATTCTTCATCTTTGGCTTCTAACTATGATCTCCCATACAGTTATCCAAAGGCTCAGCATTTTCAAGATTCTCATATAAATAAATCTGTACTTTATTTCTCATTTGTCTTGTATGTGTGTTGTAGCATTCTGGACTGCTAACAAGATATGTTTAGTAGAAAGTAACAAAAGTGAGTTGTCTGATTTGTACACTGCCTTGGAGAACATAGAGTGCCACTGCTCTGTTGAGGGCACTGGGCAATCAGTGGGAGAGGGCTCCAGCCATATTGGAGATTTGGCAGCTTCAGCAAAGCACAACATGAGCACAGCATGACTTCAGATGACATTGGAAAAAGATGTCATCAGAGGCAGCATCAGTGAAACTGCACACTCACCGGGCTTCACAGAGACTGGAGGCTTGCTGATATTGTCACATGGAGCCAGGGCTGGAGCCAGGGCTGAAGCCAGAGCAAAACAGGAGGAAGTGGTAGTTGAAAGGCCTTGCTCTTTAATAGCAGTGGGGCATCTTCAGGGGGCATGCAGGAATGCTTGGGAGAGCTTTTAAGGGGATCTCGAAAACATCCAATGATAGGTGAGAGAAAAATTAGAAAAATACTCTGTTTCTATAAATGTGACTCCATTACTCTGAAACTGGTAGAGCCTGGGGAAACACGGCTGCTAAGGAGTTTGAACAGGTATTTGGCGTACCTTTTCTCTAATTGTAGTCATATCTTATCTGATAGCCAATCCGAATGCCTAAAATTAACTCTTTGATTGGTTTGATGATCTTAAATCTTTTATTTGCTTTTTTTGTTGTTGACCATGAATGGAGGAATTTAACATCTATTTTTTAGCACTGTGACAGCTTCTGCACGACTGATTCTGGAATCTACTAATTAAATTTTTATTACTTTTTATGTCCTTTGTATATGTGACAGGAGAGGATGGTGGGAGATGTATACAGAGGAAAGTGATGGAGGAACAAATGAAGGGAGGAGTTAGAAATAAGTTAGGAATATCGAGTTTTAAATCACATTAGGTTATAAATGCCACAAAGACTTGTGTTTTGATTAACATAGTATTTTCAATTCTTAACACAGTGTATGAATATAATAGAAATTCAGTATTTCTGATGGATACATATTTACTACACCAGGGTATTATTATCTACACAACCTCTAAAAGAAACTGGTCCACAAGTAGTTGTTCTCAGAAGAAGGACTGAGAGAGGAAGTATAATGAGGCAAAGGCAAAGAAAAATTGAAGACAAAGGATTCTGAACAAGGAGAATGACACGAATCTGTCACTTTGAACTCTGAAGCCGCCAACAGTAAATTTAGCTGCTTTCCTCGGGTTTTGCTCTTCGTTCAGCATTGTCTCTTCAAATAGTAAGGAACTGTGCATGCCTTTGCTGGGAATGTTTACTGAAGAAAAGTAATTCAGAGCAGAATACAAAACAGACTCTTGGCTGCGTATAAACAATTTGTCCCCCAAAATCAGATTTAAATGTTATTGTTCTGGTAAAATGAAGACTTTTCAAGATCTGCTTTCCTGAGACCCTGGACACTTATGCTAACTCATATCCCTTTATCACAGTCGTAGGCCTGTCTCCTTTGCTGAGACCGTCTGAGCTGGGGTGGGGTGGGGAGGGCAAGTGCTAACATGGTACCTACCTGCTGTTGTTCCCATGCAGGCACCTCAGCAGAGCAGAGAACAGCCAATGGCGCCACTGGTGTCATCCTAAGAATTCTGAATATTAAAAAAAAAACTATCTTTTTCAGAATGGATGGCAGCTTAAGCCCTCCAAAAGGAACAGAGCTAATGACAGTCTTATAAATATTTTCAAGCTGAAAGTTAGGTAGTGCCTTTTGTCCCTTAAATAAAAACCTTTGCTACAATATAAAATGGCCACAGTCAATCATTGGATTTCACCATTATAACTTGCTCAGTTCTTTTAAATTACATTGTGGTTAAAACCAGAAACAGACATGCTTTTTTTTTTTTTAAATCACTTTTAATTTTCAGTTACAGTTGACATACATTATTATATTAGTTTCAGGTGTACACCCCAGTGATTAGATGTTACATAACTTAATAAGTGATCATCCAGCTAAATCTCACATCCATCTGACACCATACATAGTTATTAGACCATTATTCACCATATTCCCTATGCTGTACTGTATATCCCCATGACTATTCTGTAACAACCAATTTGTACTTCTCAATCCCTCCTCCTTTTTCACCTTTTCCTTAAAAAAAAATGAAAATAAAATGTTGATGAGAAGAGAAAAGCTGTGAATCCCCCGTCCTTTCTATCCCACATTGATAATGATAACAGTGCATTTCCAAGAAATAAGTCATGTTTTGCTACCTTAATATGCTCAAAAGACATCTTTTCACATCTTGTTTTCTGTGATGTGCTTATTTCTTACAAATTCTTGCCATATTACATAAACATATTTTTTGAGACTATAATATAAAACTGCTACAGTAAAGATATGTTTATCTTCTACTGGAATTATTTAATTGATTGTTGTTTCCCAGACCCCATTTTCTCTAATCTTTTTTTTTTTCCAGAATTGTTAGATGGATCAATGCTTTACTTTCTTCTCCTTTTTCCTTTGTCTTCTACTCCTTTGTCTTTCCCCCCCTTCTCTCACACACACATATATATCCTTGACCTTATGTTCCAACCCTTCTCTTGATTTCTTCATTTCTGCTATGATGTTTTACATTCCTACGTGCTTTTCTTATTCATGGACTGCTCTTTTTACTACAGCATCCTGTTCTTATTCCATGGGTGCAATGTATCCCATTATCTCCCTGAGAATGTTAGTTTGTGTTTATGGGGGAAGTATTCTTCTCCCAGCAGTGTTGTTTTCTTCCGATTTGTTTTTGTCTTCTATTTATTTTTTTTAGTTCCTATCTTTTGGGTCAGAATTTTCTCAGATGGCTGGCAATGCTTGTGTGCCAACTCTTATTTAAGAGTCCGGGACAAAATAGCTGACTTAGAAGCTCTGAGACCATAAATAAAGCTTGTTGACTGTGAATTGCAATATAGGATGATCATGCTGGAAGTTTGTTGGCAGGCCCATGTTATCAATATCTTTGGTTCTATCCCCATGGGCTGCTCAGATTCCATAGACAAAATTATTCAGTTTCCTGTTCCAGAGCCTGGTGAGTAAAGAGATTGGCTTTTTTTCCCCCTCAGCATAAGTCTCCTGAGTTCCACCAACATCATTATGTGTAGCAATAAATAATATAAATAGAATCATGTAGTATGTAACCTTTTGATATTGGCTTGTATCACTCAGCATAGTTCCTTTGATTTCCACCGAAGTGCTTGCACTTTTCATTGATTTTTATTGCTGGGTAGTAAGTATTCTGTGGTAAGGGTGTACTGTTTTTTGTTTAACCATTCACCCATTGAAGGACTTTCGAATTTTTTCTAGCTTTTGGCTGATATGAATAAAGCTGCTATGAGCTTTAATTTATAGCTTCTTCTGTGAACATAAGTTTCATTTCCCTGGGAATGCCCAGGAATATGATTGCTGGGTAATATGCTGAGTAGATGTTTATTTTCACAAGAAACTGCCAAACTGTTTTCCAGAACGGGGTATACTTTTGCTTTCCCACCAGTAATGGATGAGTGATACATTACTCCTTTGTCTCCATATTGTCCAACATTTGACCCGCATTTATTTTTAATAAAGTTATTTTCTTACTGTTGAGTTTTTAAATTGACTTATGTGCTATTTATTAAATAGAATCCATAGTTTTCTCTTAATCACTCAGCACTTCAATCAAATAAACACATTTTAACACTTCTATACATTTCTTCTCCTCCATCTTCTCCCTCAGATTTCCCTGTGTTCTATGTCTGATCTTTACCAGGCTGAAGACACCACTCAGAGGATGGGAAAAGCCTTCCAGAAGCTCAGCAAGCCACTTCCTTTCATTCATTCATTTGTGCAAAAGATACAGGCACATCTGAACACCTCAATTTACTTTCTGGGTCTGCTCTTGAGATTCCACTCGAAAGGGATGAAGAAGCACAGAAATCTGGCTTTCATGGAAGCCTGGAATCTGTAGTGCACAACACTGCCTGCATTTATATTTCCCCAAAATCCCCAGATGCTGTCTTCTTGCTGATATTGTTTCCAGTTCCTGCCACTATCACTGAACTTCAGGAGGTAGCTGGTCACCCAGCTGGAGCTACCATATCCTCCTTGGGTGGCTATGGCGGTGATCTCTTTTCTCTTTCCGAGGTCAATCTGCAGCCACTGGTATTTATTTGACACAAGTGGTGACCAGCCACCAGCTCCATCTCTTCAATCTAGTTTTGTGAATCCAGGACCATGGCTGCTAGTGAGCTTGGGTGAACTGCTGAATGATGCCTGAGAAAAGGCAGACACCAGAGGCTTGTCACAGTCGCCTCTCCTGCACTTCACTGTCATATGTATGCCACTTGCTCCGGTTCCATTCAGCTTTTGCTGTGCATCGGCGTAGAGGCCTCTGTTCCTGGCTTTCCTCCACTATCTTCTAACACTAAAGGAAGTTTTCCAAATTGCAGGAGCAATATGGAAATTCTTGGCTGTCCTCTCCAACTTTTAGGATGGGTCTCTGGGAGACTGAGGACTTCCTGGTCACCTGTGTTGCTTATTGTACCCCAACAACCTCCACATGGGGAGGACTGGAGTGTATATCTGCCAGCAAGAGAGCTCTGCTCTATGGCTCACATCCTGCTTCCCAGAGAGGGGTTGTTGTTGAGTTTTGAGAGTTTTTTTAAAAAAACATTCTGTATACAAGATCTTTATCAGATATGTTCTGCAAATATTTTCTCCCAGGTCGACTTGTCTTTTCATTCTCCTAACAATATCTTTTACAGATCAAAAGGTTTTGCTTTTGATCGTGTCTGATTTAGCAACATGTTCATTTAGCGATTGTACCTTTTGGTGTCTTCTTCATGAATGATTCACTTAATCCAAGGTCCCAAAGATTTTATCCTGTTTCCTTCTAGAAGTTTTAGAACTTCAGATTTTACATGTATATCTTTGACCCATTTTAAGTCAATTTTAATGTATAGTACAAAGTATGGATCAAAGTTCCTTTTTTATAAGTGAATTTTGAATTAGTTCAGCACGGTATATTGAAAAAGCTATTCTTTTTTCATGGAATTGCCTTGCATCTGTCCAAAAATAATTGGGCATATTTTTGAGGTCCTATTTATAAACTGTCCATTTTGCTGTGTTGATCTATGCATACTTTGGCCGATGCAGCACCCTGGGTAAGACACAGACCCCCCACCCCTAGCCTCATTTTACCCATCTGAAAATAAGGCAGTGGGTCTAGATCAGCGATTTTCAACCTTTTTCATCTCATGGCACACATAAACTAATTACTAAAATTCTGCAGCAAAAAGAAAATATATGTTTTGCTGATCTGACAAAAAAAATGAGTATAAGTCTGACTCATTCACACTGAGAATGACTATTGTCGTGGTGGCTGTTGTCATTTTTTATTTGACAATCTGAAGGAAAAGAGGTCAGCACCTTGACTAAATAGTCAGGTATTGCATATTTTAAAAATTCTTGCAGCATACTGGTTGAACGTCACTGGTCTAGATGATATGTAAACATATTTGAGTCTTATTTATTCTAAGACCGAACCAATTTGCCATGAATTGCCAAAGCATATTTTTCTCCCTTCCTCTTCTGGGTGACTTATCTGAGATAGGCAGAATAATTGGGGAAAAAAAATAAACTTACCAAAGTTCTTAAATCACTCCATCACACAACTCAAATGAATACTATTAGCATTAAATGCTTTACACATTAAAAATGTACATTTATTGGGATTAGCGGACTGAGGTGGAAGGAGAAGGTCAAGGTGATACCTTCTCAATATCTCCTCTATTTCATAGCTGCATGAAAATAATTTAGGGTGGAATGTTTTCACCATCTGGGCATTCTTCCAGATGAATGTGCCTGGTATTAAGTGCTCTGGTAATGATCATTCCTAGGTGGTCAACTTGATTACACATGGCATTCTTTAAATTGAAACGAATCAGTTGGTCTTACAGAATAGTACAAAGTAGCAAGTTGTGGCAATCAGAGCAATTCCATTTATCTTTTCCCTTCCCTCATCCATTGGAAATAGTGCCTGTTGTATCACTCACTGGTCACTCATTGTCTCAGGTTGTTACAGCAAAAGAAGAGATTTAATTTCATTGGCTATTTACTCCTAAGACTATTTCAGAGAAGTGTTGGCTTACTTTTCATGGGCTTAAATATTTTATCTTACTTAGGGAGAGAACATTTGATACTACTGGATTTTAATCACTCCTGTGGCCAGGTCTCTCTGACCAGTATGCAGAGTTACAGTCTTCAGTTTACTCATTTATTGAATTCTAAGTTAAAACTTTGAGTATGACTCTTACCCTTTTCCAAAGTAAAGATAATTACAATCACATTTTTTAAAGAAAATAACATTTAAAAAAAATTGTCACATTCATTATTAAGTATTCCTTTTCTACCTCTGCAATTAAGGTTGAATATCTACCAATCAAGGGAAACTGTTTTTGCAAAAGTTACTGGTAGCTCCATTTTGGTCTTTTACTCTTAGACTTCTCTGAGTTACTTATTGCCTCCGGCAACCATTTTTCCTGGCATTTTCTTCCCTCTTAGCTTCTAAAACTTATCTTAATGTTAGTTCTTTTATCTCTCTGGTTGAATGTTTCCTTCTCCTTTGCAACTTTTGCCAAACCTGGAGCAGCTTTGCAGTTGCAAAGAGGAGAAAGCAGCGGCGACCTGGAGGGACTGACAACCAGGGGCTGATTGGGGGCCGGTGGGGGGCAGTCATGACTGTTGTCAGCAGGGATAGGTGACAAAGGAGTGGTCTTCACCACTCCAATGCCTTGGTACTATGTAGCCCCTCAAGGACTATGGGCACTAATGCAGCAGAAGTGGGAAAGGATCTGTTAAAGGACGGCTGTTAATTTTTCACACCTGAAGAATGGGAGATCAAAGTGGAAATTAAATTCAGTTATAGAAATAAAATTATATCATGGCAAATTTCAGCTTGTGACCTGAGATTCAGGTTTACCAACATACAGCGCATTTTATTGTCTCACATGTCATTTGACCCTGATAATATTATGAAGACAAATCAGTTGTGGTTGCTTTCTATTCAGAGTTAAATGACTTTCCCAATGTCAATGAAATCCAAAAGCAATATGGCAGGACTTGGATTTCAGGGCCTCTGCCCCACAGTGCTGTATCTTTCCATTAGATCACATAGCCTTAGAGGTTACCAGTTATTTAATAACTGTAAAAAAAAAAAAATCTGGTGACCCCACATCAAGTGCCAAGTCATATCCAGAAGGAAAGAAGTAGTAATAGAAACTATGTTTATATGAAATACTTCTAAGTCAAGCCAGTTGACATAGTCATCAACAGAGTTGATTGCTATGATATATAAACTGAATCATTATACTTTGTCACTTTAGTGTCTAAGAATGACTGCTTCAGGCTTCACAATAGAAGAATGGCATTTTAGAGGCAGATTTAACTTCCTGGGCAGCCACTTTCATTTTACAGATAAGAGAACAGAGGTTCAGTAAGGCAATGATTTTTGCAAGGTCCTAAAGTTGATTAGTGATGAAAGTAGAGCCAGGACCCAGGCTTAAGACAGAGCATTTTCACTGACACTATCTTACCTTCAGGAAAACTGAAATGGTTGAATTGTTGCTCTTTTGGAGAAGCTGTAGAGACAGAAGAAATGGAAGCCATTTGGGGCAAGTCAGATTTACTGTGTCCCCTATTTCCTGGGCTCGATGCTCCTCCCTGTGTTCTGCTGCCCATGGTTGTGGTGTTTCAGTATGCTTGTTAGAGGGTATTTATATTATTAAAGTAATAACATTTATATGGAAAATGAATATTTTTAGCTTCTGCAGGTAAAGCCCCTCTGAGAGTACTAGTGTAGGGTGTGGCAGGTAGTAAATATTTCTTAAGTCCATTAGCTTCCAACTTCTATCATCATTTTCAAGTGCTTCTCTTAAAAGACTCGAAGGTTAGGTCATTTTTGCCAGCACTGTAAAGCATCTAGGTCTTAGACCCATATTTTTGTCTGCTGTGAGATGGTTATTCAAATTGCTGCACTTCTAATTTGTTTATTACTGTCTTCAATTTTGCCCTTTCTTGGTGTATTTCATTACTTTTTATCTCAACTTCAATTTTCTCCTCTGTTTCTCCTTATCCCTCTCCCCTGCCCCCCACCAAGCTGGGTTGGATGGCCTGTGTAGTTCCAAACAAGGAACTGTCTTAATTCATCAACCATGTGGACAATTAATTAGTCTAAATTCTTGAACACCTGTCAAGTCTTGCTGAGTTGGCAGGTTCTTCTTCTTCCTTACTTTCATTTTATGCTTTGTCTTTTTGACTAATCATTTGGTTAAGTTCCAGTAATGAACAATGCAGTTTTGCTACAGGTAAAGTGTTTTTAAATTATAACCTGAGGCTACAGTCTCTTTCTGTGCCCTAACAAAACATATTTACTGCATTTAGTCTATGTTTACTTTGTAATCTACATAATTTCCCAAGACTCAGTGTCAATTATCGAAGTGTTGTTAGTAGATTCTTGCTGTTATAGCTGAAGTCTAGCATTAAATGAGGCTGCTACTTTAGCTTCCTAACTGGTCCTTTAAAGTTTCTCTTACATCTAAGGATTATAACTTTCCTTAACCCTCCAAGTTTTTTATACTCTAGTCTCATGAAGGCACTTGACGGTCCCCAAGTGTGCCTCAACGCCTTCCCTTACCCATTCTGTCCATACAAAATACAAACATCTTTTCCTACTGATTGAACATTACATGTCCACGCATATAGCAAGCTAAAAGTTCACCTCCTACGTGATGTCTTGCTAATCCCTGGTTTCTTAGATTGGGTTTCTTAAAAGCAGAGTCTGAGGGAAGTATTCAGGTGAACTTGATTTATGGTGAAGATGCTCTTAGGAGAATCTGTGAGTGAGTGAGGAAGGCAGGACAGCAAAGAAGAAAGAGCAAATGTATCTTAGGAGAAAACTTGCCTCAGCCTGATCCCTTTGCTGGTGGTGGAATGGGTGTTTCTAGAGTATCAATGGCACCACTACGCTTTTTCCCCATGAGGTGAGGGGCTCAGTCTTTTGTACCACATATTGTTAGCCATTGACGATAAGCTGCCTTAGGGTTGGTGAACGTCTCCAGCCATGTGGCTCCCATCAACAGAGGGCAATTTTCTTGAGAAAGGATCATTTTGAGCTCCTAGTAGCTAACACTCATAGTACCTGGGACCCAGTTAATGTGTTCAGGAGGATCCCAACAGCATCTGTAACATCTACTGAATAAGAACTTTTTCATCTCTCCCCTTACATGATTGTTGTTTGTATATCTCAGATATCAACTACCCCATGCTTCCCAAATCTCTGGAAAATCACAAATATTCAAAGGCACCCAAAGTAGTATATTCTTATGTTAATATATCATCCAATGGTTTCAACTCCAAAACTGTAGCTTACATTAAAAAAAAAAGCCTTTGATTGAGTGATTCAGTTTATAGTACAAATACCTTTAAAAAAGGAAGAAGAAAGAGTCACTTTTAGAATCAGACAGATAAAGACTTGACTGGGCATTGCTGGCTTTGAAAATGGAAGGGCAGCTTTTAGAGCTGGAAGAGGCCAGAAAATAATTCCCCTTTAGATTCTCCAAAAGAAATATAGGCTACTGACACCTCGATTTTAATCTTGAGAAACCCATTTTGGACTTCTGGTCTCCAGAACTACAAAATACTTGATAACTGTTGTCTTAAGCTACTAAGTTTTAAGTAAATTTTTACAGCAGTCAGAAAACACTAATACACACAGTGTTTTCCAATTTTATGTGACTACAGAACACCTAATATCTTCTGGATCTTTCATTTTGTGGGGTGACAAAACCCTGGGGGAACTGCTGGTCTTAGTCCTTCTCCTTTCTGTAGATTAGCATGATCTGATAGTACTTTCTGCAATGTTGGAAGTGTTTTGTATCTGTGCTGTCCAATACGGTAACCCCTAGCCGCAGGTAACTACCGAATGCTTCAGTTGTGGCTAATGCAAGTGGGGAATTGAAATTGAGATTTTATTTTATTTTAGGGAATTTAAATAGCCGCATGTGACTAATGTGGACAACACAGTTTCAGATCAAAGTTTTCCAAATCAGTTGCTTGCAGGGGCCAGGCAGGACACAGAAATGTGAGAAGAGGATCAAATATAAAAGAGACAGCAGTGGAAGGACTATAAAGAGTGACATTGACCCCCGGGCCTCGCATTCCAGAGCTGATAAGGAATAGTGGAGTGTGGGGGAGGGGGTGTTTTTCAGAGGGTGTGTCTTTGCTACAAGGGGCAGAACATCTGTGCTGTAGCTAGTTATTGCAGTGGGGGAACAAAGAGTATCATCAGAGCTAATTTTTCAAGAGAAACTAGAGACTAGAAATTGGATTTTTATCCTCCTTACTCTAATTTTTCAAAGTTTCACATAAAAGCAGTTGTAGTATGGGGCACAACAGCCTAGTTTTGAAGTCCTGAACAAAAATAATGCATAACCTTTTCCTTTATTTTAATCCTGAGGTCCTGGTCTAAGAAAGAAGTATATATGCCAGTATTCAGGGTAGGGCTGTTGAGTGTGGCTGTCTGGACTGGACACCACATAAGAACACATATATCATGAGTTGTCATTGGCATGGCATGCAATGTACATATTTATTCAGGTAATTTTTGGTGGATAGTAGTGTTTTGTTCTAAGAAAGCCAGCACATCTTGACAATTTTCCAATGGATGGAAGTAAATTGCCTTGAAGAAATAAAATATTTTGTCTGTTTTTTATGTTGCTTTATGAGTTAATGGCAACTATATTATGGAAAATTGTGACTTCAAAGGAGAGTGTTTAGGAAGGCTATAAATCAGAAAAAATTTAGCTTTAAAGCAGTGCTTTAATAGTATAAATGAACCCATTGTCTGTAAACTACTGGATTATTTTTTCTTATACACTTATTGAAAAAAAAAAATCTGTATTTTTCCCCAAAGGATACCAGATCACTTATACTAACTGGGTATTCCTGCTATGTTCTCAGAGAACACCGTTTACATACCATTGTTCTTCATTGCAATGCCTTATTTAGTTGATATAGTTTTACAGTGTCGATGCCTGCTAACACAAAAACCTCACATAGAATCTGCTCAATAGATTCTTGTTGAAGGAATATTCTTTGTCTCTTACTTCCCTCTTGCCCACTACAGGTGTCCCTTCCTTTTCTAGCTCTGTTTTTTTTTTTTTAATTCTTCTCAATTCCTGTCTTCGCTTCTCTTTGTCCCTGTCTGCCCCTGACTCTTACTCTTCCCACTGTTCTCTATCTCTGTCCTCCTCACGCTTTCTCCTAGGGCGTCATCTCTTCATCATCTTCTGAATTGCTTGCATTTCCCTCTCTTTCACTTCTTACTCTACTCCCTATTTCTAGCTCTATTGGCGTGTGTTTGATTGCCTTTTCCCCTCAAGCAGGACTTTAGAATCCATAAAATTGAGACAGCCAAAAGTGTGGCACACTTCAATCTTAATTTTCAATTGTATGTTTATCAGGCATTTTCAGGCTTTTCCTCTTTACAAGTTATAGACCCAGGTTGAAGACGGCGTGTTAGGTGTTTCCAAATATGCAAATCTCCCTTAAATGCATCAGAGTGAGGCCACTTAAAAAGTCTTCAACCTTCAGCATCAGGAGCCTCCCGGTGGCAGCTTTCCTGTCCTTGTTCTCTCTCTCTCTCTCTTTTTTTTTTTTGTCTTAGAAAATAAGTGGGTAGCATCAAATGAAATTTCCTGCTTCAAGTAGGAGTCACACAGCTGCTTATTTTAGTCTCCACGGAGTCCAATCTGCTTGGGTCAGAAGAAGTGGGGAGCCCTGCTTTCCGGGAGATGAGTCTGGCTCCAACATCACACCAATGTGAGCAGGGAAGGCCGTGGGGCCAGGGAGGTGTAAATGAAGGCAGGACACTGGCTGTGCTTGTTTGCTTTCAGCCTGGCTTTCACTTGCTCAGCTGTGAAGAAGCAGAGCTGCCCTCCTGGCCGGGACAGCCTACTTTGCTTTAAGTTATCCTAGACTGGGTCACAGGGGCCATTCACAGGCTTTCGAGTGAAAGGCTTACTTAGTGCCTCTGAGCTGTTCCAGAAACGGGATTTTTTAGAAGCAATTTTTCTTCCTTTTCCATTAAGCACTTATCCTTCTGGCATCAAAATTATATTTGGTGGACTCAGATGCATGGCTGGCAGTGACAGCGATCATTGAAGTTCCCAGAATTCCTTTGTTTTGGTAAAGTAGGTGGATATTGGTCATAGCAACTGAACTCGGAAGAATATTTGCTTGGAGGAGGTATGTCCACCAAGGTCTTTTACTTTTCCATAAATTATAAAAAGAACCAATTCATGGGTCTGATAACTCATGAGTGAGTTTGATAAGATGGTTTTTCTTTGGCCTTTTCCTCAAATTGGCCTCAATCACTTCCTTATAACCAGCCAAAAGGAATTTTTCCCTTGGCCAATTAAAACTTTTGCTGTTAACTTCCATTTGATTGAGCACAACTGAAGACTGGGGATGTGAATACATATATATGCTCTCCTTGCTTTTTCTGCCTTGACCCCACTGGCCTTTTTATTCCCTTGAATTCCCCACATTTCCTCCTGTTGCTACTCATTATTTTTCATGAAATGCTTCTTTCATCCCTCGGTCCTCCTCAGGCGTCACTCCCTCAGGGAAACCTTCACCGACTTCCTGCCTCTCAGCATTGCAATAGCTTTCCACATACAGACTTTCACGTGACATATATCTTTCTCTCAAATATTTGTCCTGGTTGTGATTTAATATTTCAATTATTTGATTGATGTCTATTTCCCTGACTACACTATATGCTGCACAGATACAGAGTCTGGTTTGGGTTTCTTCGCACCTGCAGCATTTGGCACTGAGCTTAGCACATGGGAAGCACTCAGTAAATATTTGTTGAGTGAATCAGTGGATGAATGAAACACAGAACAATAGCTGTGCAATGTCAGTACAGTGAATCAATTTAGCTGTGATTCTTTTTTCTTATTAGATAGTAACTGCAGGGAACAGTTTAGCAAGTAGGTGCAGGCCATTAGGGCCCCGAAAGAGAGATGTCCTTGAAGTGGATGAGGATACTCCAATAGTTATTAGAGGTGACTCTCTGAGAGGAAAAGGAAAAGGAAAAGGAAAAAGAAGGGGGTCAAAGGAAGAGAAGATGATGACTCTGGTGAAAGAAATTCCTCCTCACTGAGAGGATCATAGTTTGCTGCCACTGGTTGAGGGCCTCTAAGCATTTAATGCATACCAAATGTGGGCTTGAGAAGAAAGCAATTACAGCATCTTGGAGTTCTGACCTCTGTGAGAAAGGCTTATAGGGGCAGTGAAAATGAATCAACGGTTCTGTGAGGATAGGTCATGGGTTATCTTACAACATTCAACATTTCCTGCATTCTATACATAGGGCTAGTAAGCGTCAATGAAATCCATTAGAGATTGCAGTGGGAGAATGAATCAGAGTCACAGTGAAATTGGAAAATACTCGTAATGACAGTGTTGGGGTCAAGTACCCAAGAGCTGCAAGAGTGTCCAGTAATTGTAACCCCAAAAGCTGCATCCTAGTCAGACTGTTCCTCTGATATAGTATTGGACTGAACAGAGACTCCCTCAGTTCTTAACTAACTCCTGAGGCTGATCTATCTTCCCTCCCTCCCTCCCTCCCTCCCTCCCTCCCTCTTCCTTCCTTCCTTCCTTCCTTCCTTCCTTCCTTCCTTCCTTCCTTCCTTCCTTCCTTCCTTCCTTCCTTCCTCCCTTCCTTCCTCCCTTGCTTCCTTCCCTCCTTTTTCTCTTTCTCCCTTCCTTCCTTCCATCCTCCCTCCCTTCCTTCCTTCCTTCCTTCCTTCCTTCCTTCCTTCCTTCCTTCCTTCCTTCCTTCCTTCCTCTTCCCTCTCTCCTTCCCTCTCTCTCTCCCTTCCTTCCTTCCTTCCTTTTCTTTCTTTCTCCCATATACAGTGTGATCTCCTAATAATCTTCTTGATGGCCTTCCAATATATTATTTTTCTGTTTACCCAGAATCAATTCCTTTGTTGGTAAGTAAGAAATTTTGGACTGCCCTATGAAATGTGAGAGAAAAAGCCAGGAACAGTCTCTCTCTAGTGGACACCTTGAACAAACATCATTCAAACTGAATGTAGCATCTTGTAACGGCCAGAGGTGGCAGTGTGGATGCTCTTGGCAGCGCAGTGAAGCTTGGGCCAGCAGAAATCCCAGGTCAAGCCACCTGTGAGGCAGGATTCCTCTGTGGCATGGCAGTTCTCAAGGATATAAGTCTTTATGAGACCTACTTTTCTACTAGGCTGTTGGAGCCCAGGCACTCCTGGGTTCAAGATGAAAGGGATCATCCAATTCAGTGGTTTTCAGCTGAAGCAATTTTTCCCCCCAGGGACATTTGACAATATCTTGAGAAATTTTTGATGTCACAACTTGGGAAGAGAGTTGTTATGGGCATCTAGTGAATAGAGGCCAAGGATGCGGCAGAATATTCTACAAAGCACAGGAAAGCACCTCATAACAATTATCTATCCAAATGTCAATGTGTCTCTATTGAAAATCCTGATCTAAATAATGTGCCTGAAACTATTTTTCTTCTTAGGAAAGTTTTGTATTGGAAAAATCTTGTATGGGAAAGTGTGACCTTCAACATTTTGAGGTAGTATGTAGAATTGCTTCATCCAGTGGAGTACTGATTGACTACATGTGGCTGTTGAACACTTGAAATGTGACTAGTCTGAGCTGAGATGTGCATGTGTGAAATACACATTGGACTTCATAGTATGAAAAAATAATGTAAAATATCTTATAATAATTTTAAAATATTGTTTACATGTTGAAATTATAATTTTGATGCAGCAAGTTAAATAAAATTGATTCTACCTGCTTGTTTTTTCTTTTGTTTCTATGTGGTCACTAGAAAATTTAAAGTTACATATGTGGCTCACATTATATTTCCACTGGATATCTTTGGCCTAGAAAAGGAGGAGGTGGTGAGTTAGAGATTTTGGACATAAGGTAATTTGCTTATTTTGAATAGAGCAAAAGCTAAAAAAATTCTTTCACTTATTCTTTAATTCTTTTATCCAGCAGACATTTTTGAACTTATGCTATGTGCTAATCATTGTGCATTTTAAAGATAAGTATCTGTTTCTTTGTAAAGAACTCATAGTCTATTGAAGAGGGTTAATAGAATGGATTACAGAAAAATGTGTATATTAGTGTGTGTGCGTGCATGTGTGCACGTGTGTGCATAGAAAAGGGTGATTAGCTTCCTAGATGAGTCAGGAAACATGCCTACAGAGAGAAAATCTGTTCCACCATATCTTTCAGTATGACCTGACCATTCCTTCTTCTAGGACTTAACAACTGAAATGTGGTCTTCACCTCCCTCTGCCAACTGAATTACTGGGCCCTGAATAACTGGACCCCTGTAGCCCAAAGTGATCCTTTGTACTTTTGAACTTCTAAAGGTTTAGGTTTATGAATCTCAACAGTGACTTAATACGATAGTTCTTTCTGGGTCTGTCTTGTTCTATTGTAAGATATGAGAAGCATTGAAACAGAAGCACACAAATGTTTGTTGAATGCTCAAATAACAATTCCAAAGGTCCCAATATAGTTAAGTCCTGCTGATAATTCTTGGCTTTACAGGACATTGCAGTAACACACAAGCTCTCTCTCTATTTCTTTATTAGACAATCCAGGTGTGCATGCTCTTCCCTCTAGGCCTTAGAACTTTTCCACTTTGCCCTTTGCAAGGATAACTCCTGTTTAGCCTTTAGGTCTTAGTTTCAAGGACACTTTCTCTAGAAAAGCACCTCTGACAATTGCCACTCTAAGAGGTAATGTGCTCCTACTCCCAAGGCACTGCCTCCCTCCTGAGAGTGCTTCTCAGAGCCTACACTAACGCTCATGCAATGTCCCATCTTTTTCATTAGATTGTGAGCACTAAGTGGCAGTTTCTGCATTTCATTTGTTCACCGTTGTGTTCTTAGCACCCAGTCTCATGTGACACATGAGTCGTAGGTTAGGCTTCCCAGAAGCAGACACAAGGGTGAGCATTTGTGTGCAGACGATTTCATTAGAAAGTGTTCCCAGAAAAAAGAAAGTTGGGGAACAAGACAGGGCAGGGGACAAGCTGAGCGCGGGTGCAGTTTCAAGTGATGTCCTGCCTGATGCAAGGACGAGGAGAGCCCCTCCTGATCTCACTCTGAGCTCTGGAATCTTATGGCTCCTTTTTTTCCAGCTCAGGTCAAGAGAGCTAGCACTGCACTAGTCAATCATTGGAAATAAACAGCCTTGGAGGACATAAACTCCTAGGCCCTTTTTGTTCTCTGCTCTTGCAGGAGAAATAGACAAAGTGACCTCCATAGCCCAAAGAAGTTTTAAGAAGAGAGTAGTAGAGGCAGGCCATTAAAAGCAAAAGAACAGATGTTAGAGAAGGGGTGCAGAGAAACTCTGACAGATCTAGATAGAGCAGAGATCATGTCTGGCATATAGTAAATGCTAAAAAGGTATTTGTTGGATGAATAATTTTAAAATTCTCTTTTACATTGACTGACAATAGTAAAATTAACCCAAACAGTTATGTGAATATTTATGCTCAATATAATTGAGCAAAGTGTTAAATATGGAATTGTGCCTTAGTAATTTTGGAATTAAAGAAATTTGTATTATTTTATATAAATGAGGACCAGCAATTGGTTAATCTAGCTGAATACAGTTTTAAGAAGTTTGAATAAACCTATTATGTAATTATGAATCCACAATATGTTTTTCAGGGGGAATTCAGTATATTTCAAAACATTTGTCTAATATTTTCAACTGGTTTTAAAGAAAGAAGCTACAGTGTCCTGTGAAACTTCTGTTGATACACAGTTAAAGAAACGTTGTGTTTGCTGAACGAGGAGCCGAAACTATGATGGTATTACCTACAGAAACAACCATTGTAGAAAATAACCCAGTTTGATAATACTTAATTGTGACAATTATAAAAATTTAAGTAAGATAATATGACATCTAACTCTGATCTCAGGGCTGAATAGAAAGGTCTATTCAATGAAATCTTTGGTCAGTATTTTGTAACCTGTACAGCAATCACAATGCTTCCCTTGAATTTATGTTGCCATGCCACACCTGTTAGAGCGATCGTTACACATTATGAAAACAGTTCAGTCTTACTAGCATGACTTCTTAAGGGGGTTTAGACCCCCTGAGTTTTTATTTAAACCTGAGTGCATAGTAAAAAATAAATCACATGGTGTTTACTACAGGAAAACGAAATGTCAGAAAGGAGTGATCAATGTGGTGGAGATTACAAAATGAATGATTTCAGATCGAGTGCATGGTTCTATAGCAGGAATCTTGTTCTTAATAGTTTTCACAGATGTCAGCACTGCACTCGATTATTTACAGCCGCACTTAACCCAGCTTCTCATTCCATTCATTGCTTTAACAATATAAACTCTCTTAGGAAAATGGACTTTAAAATTAGGATAAATTAAAGGTAAAATAATTCCATCTTGGAGAAACCACTAATGTCACCTCAGATTTTGCTTTTACCTTTTTGAATTGAACAAAATTGACTTCCTTGTTAATGAATGAATAAACCATTTTATCAGGAGTGTTGGCTAACATAATATTAAATACACCCCTATTTTCTGGAGTGTTCCATTAATCTTGTTATAAAGGAATACAATCAATAATAATAAAAAAGGAACATTTATTCACTCCAGGTAAAATTAATGTTACAGTACTATATGACAAAAGGTTAAAATCTATATATTTATAGCAATACAGGAGTTTTTTAATTAAAATAACAAGAAATTATGAAAACAGGTAATATGAAAGAAAAGCACTATATAGAAAAAGAATTAATACATTTAAAAAGAATCTCATTCAATGAAACAAACTTTAGATTGCACACAAGTAAAGAATTAAATAAATGAAAAAGTGTTCTTAGTAATTTACTTAGAAAGCAGCAGAGACGGATGTCAACTCTGAAACAGCAGTTAAGAACTATGGAAAATAAATTGAGAACTTTCAATACCAAATCTTAATGCCTATTAAGATTTCTGGAGGAAGAGGATGGATACAATTTTGGAGAAAAAAGATGTGAAACACTAACAGAAGAATCAAAGACAGATAAGAGTACTCAGAATAGAAGGATGCTCTAAATATTGGCTAGGATTTTAAAAAAAAACACTTGTTAGTGAAACTATACAACGTGCAGAATGGAAAAGAAATTCTTAAAAGCTACCACAGAGAAGGGACTGACTGCATAGAATGCTAATTATGAGGTAACCAACTTCATGTCAGTAACAAAAGATGCCAAGATCAATGATGCAATATCTTCAAACTAGTGAGGGAAAATAACTGATGACCTACATTTTTAGATCCAGGCAGATTATCATAAAAGAGGGAGAAGTGGGTAAAAAGAGGCATTTTAAACATACAACGAGAGAGCTTTCCAGTCATAGTTTCTCACTGAAAGGAATTCTAGTTTTCTTCAATAAGAAGAAAAGTAAACCCTGAAGTGACAGAGATACAAGAAATTAAATATGGAAGTACAGAAATTAAATATAAAATGTGGATAGTTTTAATTAACTATTGGCTGTAAAAACAATGCAGAATAAATACTGTGTGTGAATGGAAAGGAAAAAAGTACTATACTAGGTAGCAATGACAACATAGCCTATTATTCTGTGGGAAGTTAAAGAATGCCAAGGTCAATATCATTTTCAGGAGGAATTAAAGACATCTTGAATAGCTTCAGCTAGAAAAATGACGACCCAAACACATAGGTTAAACAATTTGAGAGTAACTTTTATTTTTCTCCAGCAGAGGGGAAAAAAAAGGAAATATTCAAACATTTATTAAGTCAACAAAATGCAGCCAGAGAGTAGGTAAAAAAAAAGATGGTAGAAAAACGGGGTAGCTTACAACATGATGTGTACACTGGTTCCTTTGGTGACAACCTCAGACTTTCTCAGTTTTGTCTGCAAAAGTGTAGAGTGAATAATCATCCTGGCAGCTCTTCCTGACTGATTTCTGGGAGAGAGAATGCTCTCAGATTTCTCTATAGTCCTACTCAGGGTCACACTGTCGGTCTTCTCTTTTCAGTGGCATCTGAAATTAAGAGGACTCATCTCTTTTTCCATCCCTGCCCCCCCGCTCCATTTCACCCTCTTATCTCCAATCAGGTCCCAAGAAAGCTATGCCCTAGGGGGACATATTCTTTGAATTCGAAATCTGATTATGTAACCTAATATATCCTGGGAATAGGGAATCATGTATTCACATTACAGCTGAAAACAGAACAATATTGGACATATGGCCATCATAAACTACAGAAAGAAAACAAGCATGTATTATGTTGTTAATATGAAAGAGAGATAACACATACCTGATCTTCTAAATTATCAGTAGATTTGTGGAACCATTGAGCAACCAATTTTCCAGCCCACTGCACTAGGTA
This sequence comes from Pteronotus mesoamericanus, assembly GCF_021234165.1. NCBI lineage: Eukaryota > Metazoa > Chordata > Mammalia > Chiroptera > Mormoopidae > Pteronotus > Pteronotus mesoamericanus. Next base: position 15,294,270 of record NW_026555321.1, read on the forward strand.
CTATAAAGATATATTTACCTATGTGTATGACTTTAATTTCATCATATTATTTAATATCATATGACTTAACTGAAAACAAATCTTCTTTTTAAGCTAGCAAATTTTTAAATAGACTTTTTTTCTGATTATAAAATTACACATGATTTGGCAGACAATATTTTTTCTTTGTCTTTTTTTTAGGTACTTGAAAAAATATTGATTCTCCTTTTTCTTAAAAACAAATGCAATCTTTAGTGGATTTCTGTATTCTTGGAGTTCCCAATGACTAGCATGTGGCAGGTACTCAATGAATGAATGGATAGATGCATAAATGAATGGCGTCATGAATAAACAGATACGTGAATTAAAGTTATCAGAGGTAAACTATGTTTTCAAATTCAGGGCTCAATGATAGGGACCTCAATGCAAAAAGAATGAAAAGAAAATAAATTATGAAGGTGGATCATGGGTGGGGTAATCTAAATTCCAGGATATAGCAGTACTTATTTTACTTTGAAAATGACAGCCATCAATCCCAAGTATAGAATTCATGCTTTGAAGAAAAACTAGAATAATTCTGAAATGAGCACTAATGACATCTATATTATTTTTATACCTAGGCTTGTGGAATTACAAACAACATATGTTGGCAAATATATTTCATTCTATCCTATTACTGTTCATTTATGTTATAAAATGACATCATTACATATAACATAAAGGACATTTGCATTAAGTAGGGCTTCTTATATTTCCCCCCCAGCTTCACTAAGATATAATCAACATATTGTACAAGTTTAAGAAGTATGACATAATGATTTGAAATTTGTACATACATATTGTAAAATGCTTGCCATAATAAGTTTAGTTGATATACCTATTACTTCCCATATTTACATTTTGTGTGTGTGTGGGAGGGAGAATTTAAAAATTTTATTCTTTTAGCACTGTCAAGCATACAGTACAATAGCATTAACGATAGTCATCATGCTGTATATTACATCTCCAGAACTCGTTTATCTCATGACCGGAAGTTTGCACCCTTTGAGCACCGCCACCCATTTCTACCCCGTTCTCCCTCCACCAATGCTGGCAACCACCAGTATGCTCTCTGTTTCTATGAGTTTGGTTTTTCAGATTCCACACATAAGTGAAATTATACAGTATTTATCTTTCTCTGTCTGACTTATTTCACTTAGCTTAATGCCCTTAAGGTCAACCCAAGTTATTGCAAATAGCAGGATTTCCTTTTTATGAATGGAATACTATTCCGTTGTATACAGATAGCACATTTTTAAATCCATTCATGAATTAATGGACACTTACTATCTTCCCTTGTGATTTGATGACTTTTGCAGTGATATTCTTTGACTTCTTTATCATAATGTTTTGTATATTTACTACAGTTTTGTGCTGTGTGGTTATCACGAGGCCTACATAAAATAGCTTACATTCATTTGTAGCATCCTATTTTAAGCTGCTAACAACTTAACTTTGATAGTGCACACAAACTTTATGCTTTTACTCCCCTCCACACATATTAGGTTATTAATGCTGTAGTTTACATCGTTTTTTTATATTGTGTGTCCAAATTGTTGTGGTTATTTTATTTATATTATATATTATTAATATATAAATATATAATATAAATAAATATAATATATTTAAATATAATATATTTAAATATATTATATTTAAAAACATGTAATTTTAATATGTTTTTCTTTTAAGTTTTCAGCTAGAGTTGAAAATGATTTATGTACCACCATTACAATATTAGAGAACCTGAATTTGACACTATACTTATCATTCCTAATCACATTCATGTTTTATGATGTTAATTAGCATCCTTTTATTTCTACTCGAAGATAATTTTTTAGCATTTCTTGTAAGACAAGAGGTGATGAACTTTCTCAGCTAATGTGTCTTGGTGTAGCTCTTGGTTTTCAGCCATTATTGCTTTAATAGACTTTATGTCTCTATTTCTTTTGTTTCTCCTTCATTCTAAGTAGTCAGCTAAGGGTCTAGAACACTACTGTGAAGTATTAGTCAATGTGATTGAAGAAATAAATATCTCTAGTATCATGACATACCCCTCTGTGTTTTTCCATGTTGTTATTGCTAGTAAAAGGAAAATTAGATGAAGACTTGATTGGCCTCTATGCCAACATTGCTGAGGACATAAATTGCCTGTGGGTTATATCACTGTTGAGTAAATAAAAATTGAAATCGATCATGAAAAGTTGAAATTTGGATCAAAGTAATCCAAATGAAATTAATTTAAAATCTTTACTATTAGAGAAAAATATCAGCAGAGCAATCCAAAGATGGGCTAAGGTAAGCTTGACAAAAATTTATGTGAAAGACTATGGGTTTTACAAGTCATCTGGTCCCTATAAGCTAATATTATATTTTGCTGAAAAGTTAATATGGTTTCAAGACATAGATATATTGTGTTATATTTGGAAGCATATGTCAATCTATTAAGAAACATTTGAATTGTAGATAATATCGAGTCTGAAATGCAATAATATCTCCTGAAGCAGTGAGCTATCTGCCATTTGTAGGGTTCAAGGCAAGCCTGGAAATTCATCTAAAAAGAATGAAATTGATTTAGGAGGAAAGTTTAATTAGGTGACATTAAAAACTATGTCAATTCTAAAGTTCTATGATTTAAGTGGTAATTCGTTGGGCTTCAGTTTATGTTATCTGTAAAATGAGAAGGTTTTCAGAGCAATTAAGGCGTATCTACATACTGAGCAAACATAGTGGAAATGTTTAGGCAAATTCAAAATGATAGAGCAAAATTCCATGGTTTATTACAACCAAAGATTTTCTAAATTGTGTTGTCATTTTAATTTTTGTTCTCATTTAATTATTTTACTCTTCAAAGAACTTTATACAGTATGACATAGTATTTGCTGATAGAATACTAATGGGGATAAAAAATTTAGGTAAAGTAATGGCTCACTCAGTTGTTCTGTTTTTATAAATTAAGGAACTAAGCTTTTATTAATGTTTTTACCTCTAATTTGAGAATATTTGGGTTTCCTCATATGATCAGGCAACTGGAAACCTTAATTTCCCATTCCTCAGTTAGACCCTGAAAGGAAAGCTGAAACCAAAGACATCAGGTTCTTCTTCTAAAGCGGCTTTTTCAGACTGGCCCCATCAAATGCCTAGAACTTTATAGAATATCAGTTTTCAAAATATGGTCCCTAGGTCTCTGGGGCACTTGAGGCCCTTTCAAGAAATTTATGAGGTTAAAGATATTTGTATAGTTATATACTGATAATATAATATTTGCTTTTTGCATTGTGTTGACATCTGTGCTGATGGGGCAAAAGCTGTGGTGTAGGAAACTACTTGAGCCTAAGTATGAATCAAGGCAGGTCAACCTAGCTGTATTAGTAGTCATTGTATTCTTCATTGCTACAGACTCACAAATGTCAGTTCTACCTAAGAATGTCCTTTATGAAGTAGTAAAATTGTTAATCTTGTTAAATTCTTCTAGAGTACATTTTTTAAATATTCAGAGTGATATAATGGGAATGTCACATAATGTATTCAGAAAACACTTATCTGCTTTGAATTTAAATTTGTTTTCGTGGAACCTGGAAGTTCCATTTTTACTTGAAAGATTTATTGGCAGACAAATTATGGTTATTTAGACTTGGGTATCTGGCAAATATTTTCTACAAAATAAATAAAGTAAGCTCTCATTCAAGTTTGCCAGTAAAAATTAGAATTTTAGAAAACTTGAATCCAATATATAATCTTGACATTTTCCCAAAGACTTGTCTGATAATATTAACAACTATTATTTTTTGATATTAATAAAATGTGTCAACATTTTAAAGATCTGCATAAGTCAGTGAGCCCATATTTTCCAAAAGACAATCTCATAATTTTACAAACGCATTCACATTTTAAAAAATCCATTCAAAGAGCAAGAAAGACTGATAGAGTTTAATGTCATGGAATATGCAAAGTTCACTGAGATTGTTTCAGATTCCTTATTGCAACTTATCTTTAAGAAAGTACCACTTTTTGAGTTTGACATATCATCAAAGATGAAAATTCACAAATATCTGAAAAGGCTATTAAAACACTCCTTTCTTCCCAACTACATATTTGAGTGAGGACTAGTTTTCTCAATATACTATACTCCAAAAAGTACATAGCATTTCACTGAATGCAGAAACTACTATGACAATCAGCTGTCTTTTGAGAAGGGGATTTGCAAAAATATAAAATGATGATACTATTCTTTATTTTTTCTTTTGGAAAATATAGTTACTTTTCATAAAATATGTTATTTATGCCTTATTTTAAATACTTATTTTATTGTTTCAAGTATTGAGATATCTCAGCTTTAATTTCTAATAATGCAAATACTGATAGATTTAACAACAAAAGTAAACATTTTTGAATTTTCGCAATACTTTTAAGTGTAAAGAAGTTAATAATACACTGGGGCTACAAAATGTCAATTCTATCAAGGCCTCCTTTCTAAAGTCAACTATTTGCCCTGACATAGCTTTTCTTGACTTTGTTTCTGGTCTTACTATAAGATTCTAGAGTTGAGGTCTTAATCACTGTTAAAGCTTCACTAAGTTTTCTCTGACTTTGTGAACTATATATATTGCCCAGGCTAAATCCCCATTGAGAAAGTATGGCTTGTCCAAATGGAAATTTCTCAGCCTCCCTTGGGCATGAAATAGTGGCTTCAGTGGCTGCTTTCTGTGCGGTGTGAAATGATCCCTACATCAGAATCCTGCTGTGGGAGCCATTACCAACCTGGAAATGGAAAGCAAAGCCAAAAATAGGGTACATATGTGTTCTATCTAGAAAAAAATTAGTCAAAAGCTCAACCTTGAATTATTAAGGGATGACTGTCTTTAGAAAGACTCAAATTTAAAATGAACGCATACTGATTTCCATTAATAGATAGTTTCCTCTGAGCAGATCAATGTTTTTTTATGCTCAGTCATTAAGTAGAGCAATCAATTAATGAGCCATTAAAATAGTTTTATGTTTCTAAAATTATAATGAAAATCAAAGGGATAGTATTATTTGGTTTAAAATAATAAGATTGACAGCTTTGTTTAGAATCTCTTTACTAAGCAAAGTGACTTTCATATAAGAGTAAAATGCAAACTTTACTATAGGTATCCAACCTGAGGCCTGCAGGCCACATGTGGCCCAAGATGGCTATAAATGCAGCCCAACACAAAATTGTAAACTTACTTAAAACTTTTTTTCTCATCAATTTTCACTAGTGTTTTTGTATTTAATGTATGGCCCAGAGATGCCAAAATGTTGGACACCCGTTCCACAGTGTTTTAAAAACTACTGACAGTGATTTTAAGATGTGGCTGTTTAGAATGGCTTCTCTAGCAATTGAAATGGTTTCTCACATATCAGAAATTTCACTGAACTACAAATGATGGCGGAAATGTAATGTCTTTTTCTTGAGGAATTATTTAAATACTTACAAATATTATTAGTGTTCATGGCTGACTAAAAGTCATAATAATGAATCAATTGAGGCAAAGGTCTATGCTTATGGTTAACATTCTATCAAATTTATTTTTAATTAAGTCAGGTACTACATACCAAGACTTCCTTATAAGTTATAAGCCCCAACTTTCAATTATTGTACTGCTACAAATTAATAACAATAGGGTGGCATTGACTGAGTGCTTGCTTTATATGCAAGGTACTACTCTAGGCATTTTACAGATACTTTTAATTCTTCCAATGAACACTATGAAGTTTGTACTACTGTGGTGTCCTCAAGGTAAAGACACAGGTTATTGAAGGCTCAGAAACACAAAGCCAATAAATTACAAAGTCATGATTAGAATTCAAGCAATCTAACTATAGATTCAATTCTTTAATCTTGCTTGAGTAAATGACTATGTGGAAAATATGAACAGGGATAGAATATGATCCATATTTACTACGTGTCTTCAAACTCTTTCTTTTTCTTTTTCCCTCATTTACTATGAATTGAAATCTTACCCATCTTCTGATTTCAAATGTCATCTCCTCAATTTTTAATGTCTCTTTCTCTTCTTGTGTTTCTGTGGTTGCTTGTTTATATCTTTGTAATACAAAATATAACCTGAATGTGGATTTAAGTCATGTGCCACTTTGCTTTCTCTGTAGGATAAACATGAGGGTTTCTCTGTCTTCAGTTTTCTGCTTTCCACTTCACCTACTACCACAACACAGGAATCATAAAGTACAATTTTTAGTGAAGATTTCATGGTATGAACTTCTACCTTCTGTTCTATAAAACAAAATTCCACTGAGATATGGGTGCAATCCTGGAATGAAGAAAGAAAGTTATATTTATTATATTTTAATATATTATTCTGCTACCCTGGCATAGAGGAAATGCTCAGGAAACAGTCGGTGAATAGGAAGAATTTAATGAAATTTAATTGATCCTATTGACATTTCTTTAAAAAATCAGACAACAGTTTGACCTCCAAAATATGTAAAGGACTCATACAACTCAACAACAGGAAGACAAACAATTCAATTAAAAAATGGGCAAAGGTCCTGAATAGACAATTCTCCAAGAAGGACATACAGATGGCCTATAGACATACAAAAAGATGCTCTATATGACTAGCTGTCAGAGAGATGAAAATTAAAACCACAATGGGATATCACCTGACAATGGCCAAAATGGCCACCATAAGCAAATGAACAAACAACAAGTGCTGGCAGGGTTGTGGAGAAAAGGGAACCCTAGTACACTGTTGGTGGGAATGCAGACTGGTGCAGCCACTGTGCAAAATAGTATGGAATTTCCTCAAACAGCTAAAAATTGAACTGCCATTTGACCTAGTGATTCTGCTGCTGGGCACATACCCTAAAAACCCCAAATCACCAATTAAAAAGAACCTATGCACCCCAGTGTTTACAGCAGCACTTTTTACAGTAGCTAACTTCTGGGAACAGCCTAAGTGCCCATCAGTAGATGAGTGGATCAAAAAAACTGTGGTACATTTTACACAGTAGAATAGTATGCAGCAGAAAGAAAGAACTCCTATCTTTCATGACAGCATGGATGGACTAGAGAATATTATGCTAAACAAAATAAGCCAGTTGGTGAAAGACAAATAATGTTATGATCTCACCTATAAAATGAATCTATTGTACAAAATAAACTAACAACTAAAGTAGAACCCCAGGCATGGAAACAGGGAACAGACTGACAGTGATGAGGGGGAGTGGGGAGGGAGATAATGGTGGGAAGAGGGGAAGCGATTAGTTAAAGAGCATGTATAAATGACCCATGGACATGGACAACATGTGTTGGGACTGACTGTAGGGGAAGAGGGAGGGATGGCGGGAAGAGGGTAAAGGGGGAAAAATTGGGAAAACTCTAATAGAATAACAATAAAAAATGTTAAAAAATAGGAGAGAGAATCATGATGATGGAGGAGTAGAAGTCCCGCTGACTTCCTCCCAGGACCAACTTGGAATTACAACTAAATTGTGTAGACATCACCTGGAACAAACAACTGAACACTAGTGAAAGAGGAGCCCTGTAACCTCAGACAGACAGAAGAATCAGCTTTAGCACAACCTAACTGGTAAGAAGTGTGATAGAGACTCGAGAAGTGGGGTGAGGCACCCACAGGTGACAGCACCAGAAGGGTATTGAAATGGCCAGTTGGATCTCCCTGAGACCAGTGGGGTCTAAATTATAAGTGGGGATCTCCAGCTTACAGCACCAGCTACCAGAAAGTATACAGGTAACAGCCAGCTTTGAAAAGCGGCAGGGTTACTCACTATAAGAGTTAGGTGTCTGGAGATGCAAAGAGTCATTTAAAGGGCCAACGCATACATTTTTACTTGCAGCCACTTAACCTGGTTTCTGGCAAAGGTGGGGGCAGAGTGGGCTAGAGACACCTGAGGAGAGCCTAGGGGAGAAGGCTTTGGGGAGAGAACTGAGAGAGTAGCTGGAGGGATCCCAGGGCTGACTTATCCACCGTATGACAGCAGCCATCTTGTTCAGGCAGACCATTCACCTGAGCAGCAACAGTGTAAGAGGACACAATAGCCCCACCTTTGGGGAACAATCCTGTCTGGTTTCAGGGACTGTATCCCCGCTGACAGGCGAGAGGGCCCCAAGATGAGAGCTATTAAAGGAGACTTTAGGAAAACAGGCCACTGAGGAGACAAAACCTGTCCCCCTGTCCAAGGGCACAGCTCCTGCCTCTTCACATCATCCTGTTTGGCCCTGTGATGGTCAGTTATTGATGATGGATAAGTTCTCTCATGAGGAGAGATGACCTAAGACAGACATAAGTTGGTATGGGCAGGAGACAAGGACTTGGGGGACACGGAGAAAATGCAAAAAGGCCTGCACCCCTCTGCTCAGCTTGGACATGGCCAGAGTCTTCATTCTATCTGAAAGAAGTCTCCTTATTTCTTGATGGTTCTGCCCCACCCACCTGACTCAGGCTTGAAATAATACTAAAGATGGGTACATTCCTAAACTGGATCGGGCTATTCCCGGGGACATTCAGGCCTAGAAGTAAGTTTTTCTAAGCATGCTTTGTTCTTCCCTCAAAAGCAATGATAATGGGCTCATACTGGGAAGGAGATTTACATGATTTATAGACCTTGACCTGAGGCAGATCTCTTGTGTTCCTTAAATTGTTATCTATGATCTCTGTCTGTTTTCTGTAAACATAGCCTTTTGACATTGATTGATGAGCTTTGCATCCATACCCCTGTACATATGGTTCTTAATAAAAGCCTTTGGACACAAGGGTTCTGGGCCTTCTCCCTTAGAGGGAAGTGGCCACATCCCTCTTCTGGCAAACAGAGAAGTGTTTGTGATGACTCATATTTATTCCCCCCATCCTGTGACAACACCAAGATGGGCTCTAAGGGATTCAGAGCTCCACTCACTCCTTAGCTGGCTCTGGACAGTAACCCTCAGATCCAGGAGCATATGCACCCTGCGTTCCCTGCAATGTGTCGCCCCCCATGACACCTGCCCCCAGGAGGGACTCGGCCCCGACCCAGTAGTGCTAAAGCCTGACTGCTGAGTACAGAGTGGCAGCCACAGGTAGTTGATCCCTGACTAATGGGGGGCACAGAGTGGTTTGGAGACACTTGAGGAGAGACTGGAGATGGAGGCTTTGGGGAGAGAGTGGAGAGACTAGCTGGCAGGATGCCGGTGCTGACTCCCCCAGATGGCAGCAGCCATCTGGCTCAGGCAGAGACCATTTTCCTGGTGGCAGCAGCATGAGAAGACCCAATAACCCAGCTCCTAGAAGGGACTCTGCCCTGCCCTGTGGTGTCTAAGCTGGCCTGCTGAATGCAGAGTTACTTGATTAATAGCTGAAGGAGAGAGCCACAGACAGTAGATTCCTGGAAGTCTTGAACAGACTGCCTAAGGTCAGATAGGATCAACATCTGACATCTTCAGAGGCAGATACAGAAAGGAAAGACAATGGTTCTAAAGGAAGCTTGATGAGCTCAGTGAGCTCAGAGAGAATTACAAAAAACTACAGGGAAACTATAATGAACTTACTGAAAACTATATCAGCGTGAAAAAGGACATAGAAAACATCAATAAGAGGCAAGAGGAAATGAAGAATATAATTTCTGAATTGAAGAACACAGTAGAAGGCATCAAAAGCAGGCTAGATGAAACAAAGGATCAAATCAGCAAGCTGGAGGATAAGGTAGAAAAAGGATCCCAGACCTCCCAGAAAGAGCAAGAAAATGAAAAAAAGACTCAAAAAGAATGAAGAAGCATTGAGGGAAATGCAGGACAACCTGAAACATAATAATATCTGTGTAATAGGGATACTAGAAGGAGAAGAGGATGAGGAAGGGATAGAGAACCTGTTTGAAAAAGTAATGATGGAAAATTTCCCTCATTGGAGGATAGAAAAAATCATCCAAGTCCAGGAAGCACAGATGGTCTCATTCAAGAGGAACACAATGAGGCCCACTCAAAGACACATCATAATATAAGTGGCAAATATCAAAGACAAACAGAGAATCCTAAAGGCAACAAGGGAGAAAGAGGTAATAACATATAAGGGAGCCCTGGTACAGCTATCTGCTGACTTCTCAGCAGAAACAATGCAAGCCAGAAGGGAGTGGCAAGAAATATTCCAAGTAATGAAAAGCAAGGCCAGCAATCAAGACTGCTCTACCCAGCAAGGCTCTCAATTAAAATGGAAGGTGAAAAAAGGAATTTCCCAGACAAAATAAGGTTAAAAGAATACACCTCTACCCAAACAGCACTGTAAAATATGCTAAAGGGACTGCTTTAAGGAGATAAAGAAAAGAGTCTGTGAATACTGAGTCTCTTTCACAGTCACCAATACTTGATATTACCAATATTTTTAATATTTATTAATCTGATTGCAACAATGATATGTTATTTTAATTGTTCCTTGATTATTTGTTAAAACTAAACCTGTTTTTGTATATTTCTTGTCTATTTCTATTATTTTTTGAAAGCTTTAAATGACTTTTTGATATTCTTTATCCATTTTTTGGTTAAATGTTTGTAGAATTTTTTTCCCTAAGAAAAAAACCAAAACAAACCATTAACCCTTTTTTAGATGTGTTGCAAATACCTTCCTGTTCTATCACTCGTCCTTTAACTTTTTTATGTGTATATCACTGTACAGACTTAAATGTTTAATATAGTCATATTGTCAATATTTTACTTTATAGCTTCTGGGTTTGAATATTTTACTTCAGGGTAAGAAAAATATTAGTTTGTATTTTCTCCTAAAACTCCTTAGATTTTACATATTGATTTTTAACTCACCTGAGTGTTTTTTGTATAATGTGTGAAATAAGGCTCTATATTTGTTTTATTTCAAGTAATAGTGGTCCATGCACCTTATTTGTTGAAAAACTTTATTTTCCCCATTGATTTGAAATATCAATTTAATCATATATTACATTTTTAGACAGATATATACTTTGTTTCTAGAATGCTCATTTTATTTCATTGATCTACTTGATTATTTCTGTGCTGGTGTCATGTTTTAATTGCTGAGACTTTATAATGGATTTAAATTTTTAAATATTTTATAATGGATTTTGACATTTAAAACAATAAGCAAATAAAATCAATCTGCATTTAAAAGAAAAAGAAAGAAAGAAGGAACTCCTACCTTTTTCAACAATATGGATGGACATGGAGAATATTATGCTAAGTGAAATAAGCCACTTAGTGAAAGACAAATACCATATGATCTCACCTATAAGTGGAATCTATTTAACAAAATAAACTAATGAACAAAATAAACCACAGGCATCGAGACATGGAGCAGATTGAAAGTGACCAGAGGGGATGGGGAAGGAGCACAATAGTGGAAAGAAGGAGAAGGGACTAGATAAAGAACATGCATGAATGACCCATGGACATGGACAATGGAGTGGGAATTGACTGTGGGATCTGGGGGCAGGGTGGGATGGGTGGAGGAGGGCAAAGGGAGAAAAATGGAGACAATTGTCATAGAATAAACATGACAAAAAGAAAAAAATGTTAAAAAATAGAAATTCTGAGATATTATTTTAAATAAAGGTTATTATTTTTAAAATTAATTATGAAAAATATATAAATACATGCTCATTGTAAAAATATAGAGAAAGACCAAACAACTCCCTTTTACCATACTTTTTTTTATCCTTATTATTATCTTGACTTATCATATTAGGCAGAGACTCAGCTACCATGTTAAAGAGTGTCAGTGATATCTGATATCCTCTTACGAATGCCAGCTTAATGAAAATGGTTGTAAAATTTTATCATTCAGTAGGTTGTTTGAAGCAGAATTTTAATTTAATCATGTTTGCTAAATATGACAATTGAGTGTTATATTTTATTAAATGTATTTTCTGTATGTTTTGAGATGATTATTAAGTTATAATAGATATATTTTCTGATTTTATTTCTCCACAAATCATTCATACACTTGGACACAGAAAGAATGAAATCCTGACATCTGTAACAAGGATGATGCTTGAGGGCATTATGCTAAGTAAAATAACTTAGAAAAAGAGAAATACTGTAGGATTCTCACATATGTGGAATAAATAAATAAGTGTCTGAGCTCATTAAAATGCCTTCCCTATAACATTTCCTTCCATGAAACATGTATAGTAATAAGTATTTTATCAATGACATAGATTCCGAGTCAGACATAAGGTATTTTCATTATCCTGCAGGTTACCCAGGTGACAAAACTACTGTCTAGGGCCATCCTAGCTATGTCAATTGTGGCCAATGTGGAAGCAAAAGTTAACAATTTGTTCTCCCGCCATTAAAAATCAAGATATACCTGATGTCTCAGAATAAGATAAACCAAAAATAACAAGGTCACCCTGTCTAGTTCTGGTCTTTAAAACAAATGAAACTGAGCATTTCCTTTGAGCATTCTGAGAAAATTGTTTGTTATTATGAATAGGTTAATGCAACTATGTAACCTTAGTTATTTTCAGTTTTTTCCTTTTAAATTTATGTTGTATTTTTTATTTGACAAGCTAATCTTTCTGAAGTCTCAGTTTTGCCAATTTTTTTTTAAATAAATAAATCTCTTTTCTAGAGGGTTTGATGTCTGAGTCTTTCTCTTACATGAACATGTTTTTGTGTTTCTTACTATGGAAATATCCATAATAGTTGGTAGGAAGAGATTTAAAAAATGAATTTTCAATGTTCACATCCCAAAGGTTATATTTAATATCAACATTTCTTCTCTACTACCTACTACTTTTTGTCTGTGTGGTTTAGAGTAAAGAAGTTTAAAATAAGTTTTGGGCAAAAATGTTGATGTATGTTAAGTCACATCTGAGTTAGTTGAAATAAGAGGAAAAGAAATAATCCTTTGAAATGTTCTTTCCATTGTGCAGAAAATATAAGCGAAAAAAGAGGACACAAAGAAATTACTTGAAATTTTTTTTCCTTACATGAATTTGGACATTTCTATTAGCTTAGAATCTGGTTAGTAACCAGCCACACTGGCCCTCTTATTTAAAGGCTTGATTTTATCCTGTACTTTGGGACTGTACCCATTTTTTAAAAAAATATTAAGTTTTGCTTCTTCACTGTTTTTGGCTTGTTCTCCTGTCTACATAGCAGCAGGTGTGTGGGTGATAATAATATCTACAGAAATTCTTGGAAAATGTACAAATTGGCTGGAGAGTAGCAGGAGCTATCACACTGTCTGTCCCTCCAGTAATTTAGTTTAACTAATTAGGTTGCAGCACCAAAGCTGTTATGTGCTTGGGACATGGTATTTTCTGGTGTATAATTATGTGGATGTTTTCACCATGATGAGAGGCATATGCAAACATTTTGATGCTTAGGAGGGTTACTGTCTCAGCCTAGGGGTGTCTACTATCAAGGAAGACCCTGTTACACTAAGTCTTAGGGAAAAAGAGTTTTTAAGTCACAAAATTTGAGGTCTGAGGGCTAAAATAAGTGTTCAGTAATATTTATACCAGTTAGGAATGTACTCTGCTGAAGGCAGAAGAAAATCTCTCAAAGAATGGCTTAATCAAATAAGGGATTTCTTTTTCCCCACACAAAGTCCAGAAATCATTCAGTAGGACTCTGGTGCCATCAAGGACTCTTGTTGCTTCCGTCTTCCTCTCTAGCCTCCTAAAGATGTGGATGCCCTCTCATTGCCTTTAGATGGCTTCTGCATCTCCAAGCATCAAGTCCATAGCTTAGCTTAAAAGAGAATGGGAACAAGAAAGAGGAAGATGCAGCATCAATATTAGGAGAGGGAAAAACTCATCAGAAAATTTGATTACATTCCCAATTAGGTCTCATTGGCCAGAACTGGGTCACAGGAAAACCTATAGTGGCAAGAATGGCTGGGAAATCAAGATTTTTATTTGGAATAATTGACATATTACTATGATAATAATTGACATAGTAAGGGAGAAGGGAAGAATGGGTATTTAGTAGACAACTAGAGAGCTTTGCAAAATCAGAGAATAATCTTTCTTGTGTATGTTATATGTATTCATGTACACATACATATGTATATGTAAAGTGAGTGTGTGTGTATTTTCTGAGCATGTTTATGAGTATGGGCTTTGGTATCTGACAGAACTAAATCTCAATTCCTTTCTACTACATACTAGCCATGTCACATCAGGAAACTTACTTTACCTCTCTACATCTCATGTTCCCCAAAGTATAATAGTACTCCATGGCATTTTTGTGAGAATAAGAAAGATATGTGTAAAACTCCTGGCACAGCGCTTGGAACATAGTAAACTCTCAATAACATTATTATTTTTATTATCTTACAGTATTATCTTACTGGTATTATTGTTAGCCTCTGAGTTTTCTGAACTATCAGGCATCTGAGAAGCTAGGGACTTGATCCCATCCCCTGTGAAGGACAGAAATGTGTGATTTGGTTGCATGAACATGAAGATATGGCACATCCCTGTCCAAAGAAAGAGAAAAAAAAAATCCCACGAATGTACCTGTTTCTTCCCCATGTTGGTACCTATGAAGTAGGCCCATTGCAGGCGATGGCAAATACATGGAGGGCACCCATATGCAATTTGTGGTGAGACAGGTTGCATTGCTCAAGAGATAGGAATATCCACTCAATCTGCTAGTAGAGAACTAGTCTAGTCTAGGGCTCATCCTGCAATCCCACAGTTCCCCAACCTGGAGCTATTTCTGTAGTTTTCAGGGTAGTTACACCAACTAAGCATAGCCTGTGATAGAAGGAGGGCCATTAGTATGTCTACCTGGATGCTCACCATGTTCAAGGCATACATCTATGAGAGCTTACACTGCAGATCTCCTGCTGGGATTAATTGGTAAATATATCCTCATGTGGATCTCTGGTTTGAGTATTTCTGTAGCAACTGTGATTCAAAAAAAACCACAACAAAACTCCACCAGGGAACCAATTTTAAAAAATTAAACTTAAATGCCAAGAAATGGAATTTCTAGGCCATGTTTGGTTCAGTGAAGAAGTTCACATGATGCCAAGAAAGTATTGCCCATGCTTGAGTGTTCTCCACTGGGTATTTGATGGTCCCCTGAAGTCACCAGGTTGGTGTCCTTTTGTCTAGGCTTTATTATTTAGGAACAAGTAAGGCAGTCTCACCCCAGGGAGGTCTTCTCACAGACATTCAGCCCTAGGGTCCATGAGTACCAGCGTGTGACTGAGATCAGAGATACATAGAGATGAGCTTAGAAGACACATGTTTGGGAGGGCTTCTTCCTTCATTGCTATAGTTTTGTCACTGCCACCCCAAAGGGATGTGTCCATCCATTCCACACCAACGTAAACCACAAAAACTTTTGATGCTCATATCCAACATGACATCTCTAGCACTTGAAATTTCACAACTCCTAGGCCTGTGTTATAGACAAACACAGCAGGCTACAGGGAATGCTGAACTCACTCTAGACTCCTTAATCCAATTGAAACAGTATCATAATACATTTTATATCACAGCCATGATACCATTCTAGAGCCTGTGGACACCAACCAAAATTCTGCACATCATTCTCTGCTTTACTTTCCTCACTCAAACGAGCCACTTCCATCCTGTCTACACAAGGCGTTTAGG
This sequence comes from Pteronotus mesoamericanus, assembly GCF_021234165.1. Lineage (NCBI taxonomy): Eukaryota > Metazoa > Chordata > Mammalia > Chiroptera > Mormoopidae > Pteronotus > Pteronotus mesoamericanus. The sequence goes on from NW_026555321.1 coordinate 15,309,870, forward strand.
CACAGGAGGAAGTTTCGTCTCAGATTGGGTTCCAACGCTTAATTTCCCAGCCCCCTCCACACCCTCCTCTATATTGGTTTGCACTATCAGAATTCTCTGAATCCTGAGTGTGATTTCCACTTTCTTTCTTTTGTCTCTGAATCTTTACCCCTCTTCCATTCCCAGTACTATTCCTGACACATGAAAGTGTCTCTAAGTTCTATGATGAACATGAAATGAGTTCATGTAGCAGCTGGAGAGAAAAATAATAAAACAGATGAAACCTCTACTCAATGACATGCAATTTATTTGTTATATGCAGAAAATAATCCTGGTACATAAGTGCATTATAACCTTTCCAACAGCATGTAAAGTCATGCTCTGATTGCTCAGCCCCCATTCTTGTTACTAATTGTCATTCTCTGGCTTCATCCTTTTTGTTTTCCTAGTTCCTTTGAGCAATGACAGTTATACAGAAAGTAAAGAATAAAGAAAAAAAATGCTTAAAAAGTGATCATCTATCTGACTGTCAATGACTATTTTCAACAACCAGGAGAGGCACAGCCACTCTGAATGCATTTGAAATTTCAGAATCAGTGTGGCCTCTGGGTGATGGAATTGGGACTGCCAGTCTCTGTGCACAGCAGATGACAACCTTGAAACTAAGACTGCTTTTTCCAGCATCTGATCTGCTAGGTCCTAGGACTGTGGAAACACAGGAAATCGCATAATACATTTCACTTAACCATGTGGAGGTAAGAGTTCCTATGATTTCAGGCCAATGAGAAGTATGTTAATATAGAGTTAAATTTGATGGCAGAATATTCCATATAATATAACATGTGTAAACTAGTAGAAAGTTTTACTAATTTCATCTAAATCATAATTAGTATCAGTTCAATTTATTTAGACAGGAGTGTTTTAATGATAAAGGGTCCTAGAAATCAGTGCTAGCACGGGAAACAATGGGAACTGATAATTAGCTGAATACCACATTCTTCAGGAAAACTGATTTTGTGTCCTTTCATTTATTCACTTATTACTCTGCAACTGTTTGCTTGTATAACCACTAAATCCTAAAACCTTTTAAATACTGGAGTCTCATGTGATAAAACACTGGAAATGCAGGTATAGAAGAAAGTATCTGCATGAAAGAATCCATGCCATGTGTGACTTTCGTAATGGGGAGAGAGAGAAAGGATCTCCTCAGGACCTCAGGTTGGCCTATCAGTGGTCATTCTTTCCTGGAGGGGCGCAACAGACCCAAAGGAAAAAAAAAAGAGAATCCATGCCAGAATAAAAGTATACTGTACATAAAAAAATAACAATACATTGAACAAAGTAAAAGATACATTACATAGCTCATTTCAGAAACTGGAAGCTTTCAAAAGTATATATTCTATGCGGTAAATGTGCTCTTAGGTTTCTAACCTGAAAAAATACCATAGTGCAAGAATTAAAAGGAAAAAAGAGCATGAATTAATTGAAATACTTGAGAAAGTAACTAGAAAAATTTCGTATGAATTTATGTATAATGTATACAGAGATACATATGTATCTACGTATATACACACACACACAAAAACAATTGAGTTCAACTAACAATGCAAACTAGATATTTTTCAAAGTCATGATGGAAAAGATTAATTGGTTACTTATATATCACCTTAAAATGATGAGCATTTAAAATTTTCTTAAAAATATGTACAATGGTGCAGAAAAACAACTTTACATTACAAAACTTTATTTACACATTGAAAATAAGATTTGAATAAAGAGAAAAAATGCTGATTCCTGAAAGAATCTCCCTTCTTTGATGTTTTACAACATATATATTTTTAAACCATATACAGTTTTAAGAATCTGGAAAAATGTGGAGAAGAATGATTGACATATATAAGCCCAAAGCTAACATTTGTATTTGAATGAAGTATGTATAGCCCTTCCTTTTAAATTCAAGACCAAATTATAATGTTGCCCACTGTTACCTTTTCTATTTACTAATGTAATTTGCACTGAAGGACAGAAGGAAGGAATGTGATATCATCCAAAAATTAGAAGCAACTAGTCAATTGTCATTTAATAAGTGAATGGATAAACAAACTTTGGTATAGCAACACAGTGGGATATTATTCAACAATGAAAGAGAATGATTTATCAAGCCATCAAAAAGCATGGAGGAATCTTAAATACATAGTGCACAGTGAAAGAAACCAATCTAAAACAGCTACGTACTGTATGATTTCAACTACATCACATTCTTGAAAAGACAATTATAGAGACAATAAAATTACCAGGAGTTCAAGGAGAAAGAAGGGGGATGAGATGAATAGGTGAAGCACAGAGGATTTTGTAAGGAGTGAACTACTCTGTATAATACTGTAATGGTGGACACCTAACATTACGCATTTGTCAAAATCTAGAACTGTATAACACAAAGAGTGAATGCTAATGTAAACTATGGACTTTAGTTAATACTGTCATACTAATATTGGTTCATTACTCATGAAAATGTAGCACACTAATACAAAAATTTAATAAGAGTGGAAAGAGGGATAAGGAAGGGGAGAGAAGGATTAAATGAGAACTCCCTGTAAACTTAGAACTGCTCTAAAAAATAGAGCCCATTAATTAAAACACAAAGAGATTGATAAATGTAGAAAAATGATAATTAAATGTAATTACTTGAAAATAAGTATTTATAAATTTCTCCATTTTTTGATATTTTTCTATAAGGCACTATGATTTTCCCTATAATACTATCTAAATTTTTTATATCTTCAATCAGATTTATTTTTACAAATTTTTTTACCTATTTGCTCTCCATTTTCTGGTTTGGATCTGGCTAAACATTTAAATATTTTAGTTTTATGAGGTCTGTACAGAAAGCATCTGGCCATGTATTATGAAAAATAGAGTCATTTATTGAAGAAGATACAAGATACAAGAAACATTGTACATAGGACAATGATGTCTCAGTCCCTTTCAAAGTAGGTACCTTGGGACCTCACACAGTTCTCCCAGTCGCCATCAGCTCCCCTGTTGTACTTTCCTGAATCTCACTGATGGTTTGAAATCTTTTCCCTTTCAAAGGACATTTTAGTTTTGGGAAAAGCCATAAGTCTCAGGGTGCCAAATCTGGGCTGTAGGGGAGCTGAGTCATGTGGGAGATTTGATGTTTCACCAAAAAACTGCACAAGATGTGATGCAGAGCAGGCATGTTGTCACAATGAAGCTGCTAATCACTAGTTGCCCATAGCTGCGGCCTTCTGGGTCATCCAATTGTTTCCGCGATGGAATGTTCAAGCTTAACAAAAAATTGGATGCAAAGCCTTTCCTCTACTCACTCAGTCATTTTGAATGTGATGGCTACACAGTACACATGCTCACTCAAATGTGTCTACCATCCCCACTGACTAGTACAGTGAAGTCATCCTTGTTCACACATACTCATTCCAATCCACTCTCCTTGGCTGCCAGGTTACATCAACATTGCACAACTGTTTTTATTATATTAACAGTGGTTGGGGTTTTTCTTGACAGATCTTGTATTATTATATTTGTCCAGCTTTTCTAAATGTAAGTCATAACAATTTTTCATAGTAACTCAATTTACCATATTAATTATAAGCTCTCCAAGTTATAAAAAAGTATATTTTATGGTATTTTCATTGAAACCTCAAAAGAAGTTTTAAAAATTCAGTAAAAACTTCTAATCATTTGAAAGATGAAAAAAATGAACAGGTAGCAGGGAGATCTATACCTATCAGACATTAAAACCTAAAATAAAGCAAGGGCTTTAAAATTCAACAACAAATTCATGAATCCTTTGTCGGTTAATAAAAAAAATTTCCTCGCTAGGAGTTCTAATGTAGTCCCATAGAAGAGTCAAGGTAAATCAATTGTAACAAACATTCTATTCTATTGGGAATGTCGAGAATGGGGGAGGGTATATATGTAAGAGTAGAAGGGAGTTTATTGGAAATTCTTGATTTTTCTGTGATCCTACAACTTCTCTAAAATAATAGTCTTTAAAATTAAAATAATTTTTAAATGGGTAGTGAAAGGAAAATTATTAAATGTCATGTTGAAGTGATTGGTTAGGATTTTGAAATATTAGAAAACACTTTATACTTGTTACCAAAATGTACTCCATTTGAGTCATGGTAGTGATTGTCATGGTGTTGGGGTTGAAGGGATGGGTGTTGAGGTGTGGATTGCATGTATTCTTTGCAGAATCATGCTGCATTCTGTGCCGGGTAAAAGAAAAGGAGGTCACTCTATAGCCAGATTGAGAGTAGTAATTTGTGTGGTTCTGCTCATGTGTTGAAGAAGAATGAAACATAGAAATATCAAATTAGAGGGTTAAGTACAAAACATCAATTAGAGAAATGGCAAAAAATATAATTGTTTCTTTATCTTATCTATGGAGGAATACGTTTTTCAACTTCTAAGTAATAATAAAAATGAAAATGTTAATATATAAAATTTTAAAATATCTTTATAATGGAAAACAATAAAAACATAAAATGTACCACAAAATATTTATATCAGATATGACAATTTAATATCTATAAAATATTAAGGGTACACACAAAGTTATGAGAAAAATATCAAGACTACAAAAGATAAGTAGACAATTGACATGGGCTGAAATTGAAAAGAGGAAACATAATTGGAAAACAGCATGAGAAATTGTACTGTCTTAGTGATAAAAAATGTAATATCGAGCTGTATTAAATAAAAATTAAAAAATTTGATAAAATGGCTGATAGAGTAGAATTAATATGTATAGTTAAGTTGGTACAACTTGATTTAAAAGACAAGTAACTGAGTTGACAATATGCATTCTCTACACCTCAAAAATCTGACTTTTCTGACAGCTTAATTACTAAAAAATACATTTGTAAGTGGCTAATAAATCTATTAATTTTTTGTTCAGTTGAGAGAGAAGATTATAGCTTCATGTGAAGTTTATATTAGCATGAATCAAGCCGCTACAGAGCAAATGGTATGATTAAACAAAAGAAGGTGGTCATAGTGGCACATAAAAATGGTGGTGTATACTTGGCATTTTTATATCTTTATAGTTGTGTATCTTTGAGCAAATTCATTTCAATGAAAATAGGGGCAATGGCTGCCTCTGTTATGACAGCGGCAAGGGCAATGATCAGAGAGAGACAGGCGGCGAATTCCAGAATCTGTGGCCTCTTACCTTCCTCTGAAATCATCTCTGTAGTCCACCTGAGATTTAAATCTTCAGGTTGTGATTCCACCTGTGAGGATAGCTGGGTGTGTTGTAACGCCCCTCTCTATTCTGCTGTTGGCCTACATTAGAATTCCTAGGGGATAAATCTTTCCACTAACTGACAAGGGATTCATGAGTTTGTTGCTGAATTTTAAATCCCTTGGTGGGTATTTTAACAGGATTTTCAGCTAGAGGGTTAGTAGAACAAAAGATTTATTCTCTGAATCACCAGTGGTTTAGACCACAAGTAAATGCTAGTCAAAGATTTTTTTCTTCTTGTGCAGCTTTTCATAGGCAATGTACTTTTTTAGAAAAAGTTGAGCAACTGCTTTGTGTCTGAAGAAGCCTCTTGCCTGGAATCTATCACATATTTTTAATTCTGGAAATTTATGAAAGCTTTTTCTTTGACTATTGGGAGTGCTATCTCTTTGTAGTGAATTATGAAATATTCCCTGTATTATTTGTCCTCACCTCAGATTAGACTACTTATGATCTCCTTTGTTAATAACTTGGAAGATGAGCATTCCATTATAACTAGTTAAAATATCATTTGGAAAAGAGCCCTCAACTAAACAACTTCGGCTACATGATTTTCTCACTTATTCGCTAGTGGAGTGAGGGAGACTTCTAGAGTGATTAATTGGAAACCTTAGGTAATGAGAATGACCAACTTTAACAGGGTTCAGCATAGGTGTAGTCCTAAAAGATATCTATACTCCAAGCTTCATATATTTTCTGAAATTCTATTGCCCTTCTTTCTTAAATAAAATGCCAGAAAATTGCTTTGTAACTAACTATAGCCTGCTTCCTTCTGTCCTTAACACATTCTTGGTGACTTTTCTTCAATAAAAATCTTTTCAACAAATGTGTTGGTGACACCTATCCCTTACAAAAAGTAAAGTCTCTCATTTAATGGACAAGTTTGATGAAATGATTTTATATGTCAATAATATATCACCATGGCACAATGCCACATAAATAAAACCTTCCTGTACATGAATATCGTGGTCACTTCATTGAGAACGTTTGTAGAATAATTTTCTGCCAGTGGAACTTCCATCAAATTGTGTACTAACCTTAAAATTTGCCAGATGTTACCCTCTAAGAAGGTGATAGCAATTTAACATACCATCAGTTGATGTTTTATTAACCATGGGAACCACTTATCCTTGTCTTTTGTCAATTCTTCCATGAGTTAACAAATCTGAATTAAAATTTATAATTTTTTAATGCTAAGAAAATTAGCACTTTGCCCTTGGTTGCATATATTTTCAGACCATTCACTTTGTTTATAGTATTTTTTCTGGTAGAAAACTTCTTATTTTTATGGTACTAGGATTTGTGTCCTGAGAGAAAAGCAAATCTCTACTCAAAGATTTTTATGAATGTGTGTGTATTCTTCTTTTATTATTTTATTTTTTTTAAAAATACCGAAATCTTTAATCTTCTGGGATTTATGTCTTGGTACAAAGGGTGAATCCAGCTTGTTCTTTTAATGCTAGTTTTTAAAAATATCGTTAATTGCTTATTGATATGAAATATGAACTTTACCATATACCAAACTTCTACCATGTATGTATAATTTTGATACCTCTGTTCTTTATCATTGAGCTCTATATTCCACCTCCAGCGCCCAGACACTTTAATTACGGTAATGTGCTTTCATATCTGGTGGGGCTCATTCTCGTTCATTAATGATAATATGTGTGTATATGGAGGAAGAGGGCAGGGACTTGGTGAAAAAAGAGGAGAATTTTATAGTTTACGAAGCTCTAAGTCCTAGAACCGAGTTTTTAGTTTTGAAAATGCTGCCGTTGGTCATTAGTCCCCACACTTTTCGAGTAGCATACTTTAGGCATTGTTACATTTCTTCATTTGTTATTTCAACATTGTGTGTGGATTATGCCTTTTGGACAGATGAGCTTCTGAAATATTGGGACTGTTATCAAGTATAAAACCTCAGACCCCTGTTCTCCGACACAGTTTTAAAAAGCTAGTGTCAAGAGGGGCTATATTTTAGCATTTGTCTGAGCATCAAGCCTTTTCCTACAGAGAACAAAATACTTAGAATGCTTGTATATGGCTTATGTCAGGATACAAGAGTGGCATCAATATTATATATATTCTATTACGAGAGGTTGTGGTACTGTGATTTCACAGGGTATGTGAACTCCAAGCTAGCTGGGTCCATGATATCAAGTGTCCCAAGGAAGCTTAATAATGAATAAACTTCTACAAGTTACTTTCAACTACATTCAGGTTTCCTGCCAACTTTTGCTGAAGTCTTACTGATTTTCAAGGCCAAATTCGAAGGTGACTTTTTACAGAAGAATTCTCTGGTTCTTAGGTCAGAACTCATTATTCCTTTCTCTGTTTTATCATCATCCATGTAGCCTCTGTTACAGTTCTTGTCTTTTCTGTCCTGTGTTCCAGCTTCTCTGATTGTAAGTGACTTGAGCTCGGTTTTCCCTCAGGTCTTGTTGTGTTAATACTCACTTATTACATCTTTTTCTGATTGAATGAAATTTTAAAACTTCTAAATATTTGAGATTTTATTTGTAAAAGTATTATATTAGTTTCCTGTGGCTGCTGTAGTAAATTATTACAAGCTTGGTGGCTTAAAACAATTCTGCAATCTGATGTCTGGAATTAGCATCACTGTGCCTTGCTCTTCCTAGAATCTCTAAGGCAGCATGTGTGGCTCATCTCCCAGCTCCTGGTGGCTGCTGGCATTCCTTGGTTTGCAGCTCCCTTATTCCAACCTCTGCCTCTGTCTTCACGTTGTTTTCTTAATTAGAAGCAATCTCCCATGGCCTCTCTCTTTTAAGAATTCTTTTTTAGATTTTTAAAAAAATTATTTATTTATTTTTAGAAAGGAGAAAGGGAGAGAGAAACAGAGGGACAGAAACATCAATCACATGCCCCCATCTGGGGATCATGCCCCCAACTGGGGACCAGGCCGGCAACTCTGGCATGTGCCCTGACCAGGAGTCAAACTGGTGACCTTGGCTTTGCAGGACAATGCTCAACCAACTGAGCCATGCCAGTAAAGGCTCTCTTTTAGGAGCCCTTAATAACATTTTACATCCTACCTGGGTAGTTCAAGACAAATCCTTAACTTAATCACATGTGCAAAGACTCTTTTTCCATTTTCAGTTTCCAGAGAGTAAGATTTGATATCTGTGGGAATATTATCCAGCCTATGACAGATATATAGCATTTAATCCAATATAATATAGCAATTTTTATTTTGAATCTGTTTCTCTATTTGAAAGTAAAGTCAAGGTAAAAATCGGTGTATTGCCAAGGGTTTGGTAGAAATGAAGAATATATGCAAATATATGTAGAAATGTAAATTATATATAATATTTATTAAATATAACTTACATTTAATAAAGTGCTACCACTTACATGTTCTAATTAATTTTAATTAACTTATAGACCCACATAACCATACCTGCTATCAATATACAGAACATTTTTATTACCTCACAAATGTCCCTTGCGTTCTTTCATTGTGATCTGCTTTTAGATACAGATTTGTTTTTCCTAGAGTTTCTTAGAAATATAGCCATACAACATGCTTTTTCTATTCAGTGTAATACTTTTGAGATTCATCCACATTGTTGCATGTATGAGAGATCATTTCTTTTTATTTCTGAGTAGCATTTTGTTCATCCAAATGTTGATAGACATTTGGGTTCCGTTCAGTTTGAAACTATTAAGAATAAAACTGCTGTGAACATTTGTGTATGCATACGTTTGTCTATTTTATTTTGTTTTCCTTCCTTCGAATCTATCTTTCTATTTGATTGGACACAGTTTCAGAGAACCATGTCTTGAACAGGACAAACATGGATGCACTTAGCATAAATGTGGTGGCAGAGTTTGCAGGACTTCCTGCCTCTCCTACTTCTATTTTGGAGAAAAAGAGAGCAGTCACTTTAAAGAAAGTATCCTACTTCTCTTTTGATTAGGATTTAATCCTTTCAACTAACCAAGCAGACACTATTTCTATTGAGAAAACAAAAGAAATTGGAAGGGATGTGAGAATTGAAAGTAGCATAAGCAAGTAATTATCTGCCTTGATCAGAGGGAGGGCCAGCCTTAATGGGGCATTGCTTGCTAAATTAAACTGCAGGGAATCAAACATGGGGATCCAACTTGAGATGTAACCAACTTTCTAAGCTACAGAAAGTTCAGGCCCAATTAGGTTTTTTTTTTTTTTATTTTTTCCCCCTTGCCATAGAACTCTTAGAAGAGCCCCTGGACAGATGGTGTTAATATGGAACCATCCATCAATGATATGGTTGATCCTTTTTCATGCTGCAAGTGATTTGATGATGTTTGGAGTATCAACAGTCAATGAATTTGCACAGATGCTTTATCCCCGTGGTTAAGAAAATATCTGACGCTAATCCTAGCCTAGCTTCTAACTAATACTCTAACCCCAAGAAAGGCACTGAATGTATTAAGGTCTCTTTGAGAGGAGGAAGGTAGAATTGAACATTTTAGCTGCTATGGCAACAGGTGCCATTTACATCTTATGGTTTTGTTCTTAGAGAAAATCTGCTCTGTAGCAGAAATGGGGGCAGGATAGGAAGGGGAAGTGGAACATGTGGTTCCAAGACCTTCTGGCCCAACCTCTGTGCAGAGGATTTAATAGCAATAAAGCTAGAATTCCCAGTGCAGGGGGTTTCCATTCCCGCCACTAATTATATCTGCATACAGAGGTACAGCTGGAAACTTTTGAGGCATTCTAAACCACAGCGTCATTATTCAGTTTCCCCTGATAGAAAAGAGATAGAAACTTATATTAAATATAAACACCAGGTATCTTATTATGCTCCAATAGCAACACATTAAACTGTAGGAAATAATACCACTATCTCAACGATCTATTTATCAACTCTAAAAACCTAGAATTTGAGAAATATGCTATAATTCTTTGGTAATTGTGTAATCATATAACTAGTTAAATAATAATAATAATTTTCCTTATTTTCAATGGTTAAATAAAAAACCTCAATGCTCTCTCCTGCTGCCTTTCTCCTTTCACTTCTGTCATTTTTCCCTCCTTCATTGTTTTCCTTGGTATTCAAGTGTGGCTGAATCCTAGGCCCAAAACTTCTTTCAGATTTGGGGGAGACTCTTTGATCTAATGCACATCATTTCTTACTCTTAAGATAAGAAACCCAGGAAGTTACAGGTGTTGATAATGGTCCCTTAGTCTACTCTTCCCAGTCAGAACCCGGGGAGTCTGAGGAAGCTAGGGACTGGGTACCATTGTACCCAGCAGAGCAGCAACATTGCTGCAGCTGTCAGGTGGCCTTGCAGGCCTCAGCATTATCCCTACGTTCTTCTACTGGAAGATACAACACCCTATGAAGTAGTGAACATGGCAAATATAGGGGAAAAAACTTAGGAATTGGCTTGGTGTCCACAAAGTTCCTTAAGGACACAGTTTCTATACAAAAAAAAAAAAAAAAAAAATTGACCCCAGCTCTTTATTTACTTATGCATTCACTCCCTCATGAATTCACTCATTTAAACACACATTTATTTATTTTTAAATTTTAAGATATTATATATTTTGTTTAACCCAATATGTCTAAATATTATTTTAACATGTAACCCATATTTTTTATTATATTTTTTCCATTACCCTTTGGTCTCCTTTCACCCCCTTCCCGCCACAATCACCACACTGTTGTCTGTGTCCATGAGTCCTTTTTCCTTTTTGCTCAGTCCCTCCACTCCCTAACCTCTCCCTCACCTTAGCTGTCATCCTGCTCTCTGAGTCTGTCTCTATTTTGCTTTTTAGTTCAGTTTGTTCATTAGATTCCACATATGAGTGAAATCTATGGTATTCGTCTTTCTCTAACTGATTTATTTCACTTAGCACAATGTTCTCCTGTCCATCCATGCTGTCACAAAAGGTAAAATTTTCTTCTTTCTTATGGCTGAGTAGTATTCCATTGTAAACGCACATTTATTAACTGCTACGTTGTCTATGAAAATAATATTGATGAGCAAAATAAAGAGGTGCCTTGTCCCAAGGTATTAACAATATGATCGAGAGAGAGACAATCAAATAAATAGCACATATTTTTAATTTATGTCTTGTAGTAGAAAATCTCATAATTTTCTAAGAGTGTAAAACAACAAAAAAATGGAACTAAAGTTTTAATGGTCATATGTACCTCACTGAAATTTTCAGTTTTATATTAAAATTGTGGAGCATAGTCTAGGTTCTGTAGACAGGCCTTAAAAAATAAATAGTGATTTAATGGAGAAAAGAGTAAAGAAGGATGGCAGCACCAGCCTTTCCACATGCAAACTTTTTAAAGAGGGAATCCTGATAGTTCTTATATCCCTTAAGAAATGACTTAGAACTTATATCTAAGAATCTAAAAATTTACATCCTCTGGGTAAGAAATCTTGGAAAGGAATCTGAAGATCTTGCAGAGAGAGGATGGAAGTTTAACCTGGGCTCATGGTTTGGGTGGTAAATCATCAACAGACTCCTTACCAGGCTCCCTTAGGTTCTCAAATGAGCCTAGCACCTGATATGTGTCCTATTCTAAAGCTATGAGCAAATGGAAAGACATGCAAACTTTAATGCTCAGAACATAATTTCATACAAAAACCGAAGATATTTTTTCCTGAGAAAAAGCAGGAACTAATCAGAAAAATGAGTAAATATAAGCAAGGACAAGTTGCTTTTCGGAAATAAACATCAAGTAGTTATCACACCACTTGAAGCAGGACTGAGATTGGAGCAGGTCTGTGAGATGTCTATCTGGTTCCATGTAATGTGAAATCTCATTGGGAAGGAATGGACCGAGAAACAAAGTTTGTCACATTATCTGATTTGTGAGCTGACATTGAAAGTCATCTTTGAACTTACCTGGGGATTTGGTTAGGGTTTACAAGAGTTCATAAAGGCAGATGAACTCATGGGATTTTTTTCCAGATCTAGTTGGGGGCCAATGCTCACATTAACTTGAGACTTAATATCATCATCACCATGTCTTCCCACTTCAACAGCCTTGAAATGATTCCTGATATCTAACATACTTGTGATATTATTGTATGATGATATTGAAAGAAACTTTAACACTAAGCAAGATACAACGTAAGAGGAAAAATCAACCCCCAGAGGAATGCATATGTTTTAAACATTTTAATTATGTACTCCATTGATATTGGGGTCTCTACCTTTGCCAAGGTAGAGAAAAAACTGGTTAGCAAGAAAAATAACTTACTTCATTAATGTAGGAAAGACTATGAAGAAAATAATAGAAAAGAGGGTAACAAGAAAGACTTAAGAGTTGTTGAGCACCTATAATGTGTCAAACACTGTGTAGATGTTTCATCTGTAGTATCTCATTTAATTATTAAAACACACATTTCAAAATTCATGCCTTTTCTAAGCCTTCCAAGAAGGCTAGAGAGAATGTTTGGGGAAGATTTTAAGATTCTGGATTCTGAGATTCTAAGACTTTAAGTAAGAGATAAGAATGAACTTTTGAAAAGTACAAAGCTAGAGAAAGTCTCGTGTAACTCAGGAAACCAAGAGCCTGGTATCAAACACAGAATGTTAGCACAAAAATGGGCAAAACTGGGAGCTATGAGCACTATTCAGTGTGTAAGTCTTGGCATTCATTTTATATTCCCACAAATAATCAAGAAGGAGTGGCATCGAGAACCTGAATGATCTAAAGGACAGGACATTGAGACTGGACTCTTATTTTGTCTTCCATTAAAGGTCATGTGACTCCTCTCAGATTTCCCTATGCATAAATGGAACTAATAGTATTGTAGTAATTGGGATAAGGCTGAGGTAGAAGCTAGTAACAACCAGGAGAAGATGTACAGTAGAACCACCTGCATGAGTCTTAGAAAACATGCAAGCTAATTAGTGTGGTCAGAGGGCTATGAATTATGAGATAACTGGAGGAAGTAGAAAACTAATCAACTGTCTTATAACCAGACAGTCTGGAGAAGGGCTGTGAGAAATGAAAGGGCAAAAATTATGAGTGCTTTCCTATCCTGTCCAAGGGACATAACTGTGTTCTTTAGCTTTTAAAGTTGTTCAAATCTGGATGAAAGAGATTTTAAAACCAATGAATTCCTTTTTACCTTATGTCATGTTCACCAAACAACCCTATGACCTTGAAATGTTTGATTTTTTTTTTTGGTAGCTTATTTTCTACTGAGAAGGAATATGAGGGCTTCCACTGAATGTAAGGGTATACTTCCTTATTCCTATTATGTTGGTTATCTATTGATGGGCAGCAAATTATCTCAAAGCTTACTCACATTAAAAAAACACATTTATTATACAGGTTGTGTGGGTCAAGATGCTGAGCACAGCTTAGCTGGGTCCTGTGCTACAAGGTCGCCTACAAATTTCTAATCAAGATGTAGGCAGAGGCTACAAAGGCTCGACTCAAAGTTCCACTGGGGCAGGAGTAGCTTCCAAGCTTGCTCAGTAGTTGTTGGCAAGATCCAGTTCTCTGTGGGCCATTAGGCTGAAGGGCTCAGTTCCTTATTGGGTGGTGGCTAGAGGCTGTCCCCAGCTCTTGCTTTGTGGCACTTGCTATCAGAGTAAGTGAGTGGGACGAACCCACAGAGACAAAATACTAGCAAGAGAGAGGTCACACAGTCTTTTATTTCCTAATAATGGAAGTAATCACATCACTTTTGCTATATTCTATCTGTGTAAAGAAAGTCACTGGGTCTCCCTCACACTCAAAGGGAGGGGATCACACAAGGGCACTAACACTAGGGGATAGGGACCATTGAAAGCCTTGTTAGAGGCTTTCTATTACACTTAGCAGTCTATAAATTATAGCAAAGCTAGAAGTCCATCGTGATTACTGAAAACTAATATAGATGATTTCTTAGAAAAAAATCTGAAGTCCTCTTTACTCTGTCAAATTTCCTCCCTGTAAATGAAAAAAAAAATATTAGCTACTTGTTTCTCAGTAAAAGAATCACAGCAAGTGAATTATTCCTTCTGATGTTATTTAGGGCAATAAAGAAGCAACCACACTGTAGACTTGCTCTTACTGTGGTCTCTGACATAACCCTGTTTGTGAGCAGCCTACTTCTGAGCTGCCCCAAGTGAATAATGTAAGCTGGGATCCCTTGACATATGGTTTTCAAAGTATATTTACACTCCATGTGGGTCAATAACCTTGATATTTAGCAGAGGTCTCTGAGCAGATGATGGAAATATTTTATCTCACATTTAAGCCAGCTCTCTCATGTTGTTATTTCAACTTACAGAATGGGGGTGAATTAAAGGGAGGAGGGAGAGAGGGCATCAAGAAAGGTATGGGGGAGGGGAAAAAGAAGGGCAGGGACATTTGAGCAAATTTTGTTGAGCCTTAAGCTCTATAAATAATATGGGCTTGGTCCTTTAAAAAGCTCTAGCAGCAAAATAAGAATTTGAGGGCCTCAATGAAAAATTCATGTTTAACCCAAAATAGTTCAAGTGGGACAACAAGAGTCGCCTTGTATCTGTTTTAATGAGAGACTGAGGGGAAGGCAGGCTGCCTCTCTTGAAGGTTGGTATGTGAATGCCTTGCCATTTTGGTTTGGATAAAGGAATAAAAACCCTTTGTGTGCATTTCTGTTTTTGTTTTGTTTTGTTTTGTTTTGCCACCAGCAACATCTACGCTATTGATTGATTTGGTTAATTCAGAGATCTTAAGACTTAAGAAAAGATGTCATTTCCTTTGGCATCCACCTTTTGAAAAATCAGGATGGTAATGCAAAGTGCTTGGGTGAATTATTTGCTGGCAAACTGATACTCTAAGGAACGCAGATCATCACAAGTTCCCTCAGAAAGAGCTAAGTTAAGGAAAGCCGTCTTTAATGGTTAAGAAGGTTGCATGGAATGTGTCCAGTGGAGATCCTGCCTGGCTTTGGGTTCCAGTTTGGAACATAGATAGTATATTATATAAAATACTGTTTAATTCCCACCTTTGTTGCAGAGTTAATGGGAGATTGGAAGCATGGGAGGTCTTTTAGAGTAGTTAATTTAAATGTCATTTCAATTATTTGCTTTGAATGCTAAATGTGTCATGGGGAGCCTTGTAATGACCAGCCCATTCCCATGCAAATAGTGGTCATTTGCTAGATAATATGGCCTTTCAGTCACATTTTCACAGCAGCCAGTGTACCAGGCTCATCCTGATTGCCACGGAGGGAGGCAGGGAGGATATAAATCTTCTGAAAGATATAGGTTGTCTGGAAACACCTTACAGCCTGAAGAGGCACAGAGGTAACAAACACACATGAAACTGGAGCATGATGTAGAGTTAAAAGTAAGGATTCTGGAACCAATATAGATTGGTTTGCATCCTGGTTCAGTCACTTACTAGGAGTGTGCCTTTGGATGTATTATTTAACTTCCTTATCCTCGACTTCCTCAGCTATGAAATAAAGCTAGTAGCAGTAACTACTTGATAGAATGATTATTAGGACAAAATTAATTGATACATAAATCATTTAGCATAGTGCCTATTACCTTGTTAAGTGTTCACTAAATGTTAGCTGTTTTCATTTTTTTCTGGTTTAGACTCCCTGTTCAACCTTGCCTCAATCTCTTTATCTATAAAACAAGACTAATAGCAAATGTTCTGACAATATAACAGACTTATCAGGAGACTCAAATAAGAGCACCTATACTTTCAAGGGATAATTCAAATGCATGCACTTACTAATATAATTTGTTTTCCAAGTTTAGGTTTAGGAAAGGGTTAAATATGTGCTTATAAATGAGAGACCTTCCACCACTATGGAGTTGGGCAGAGTGTGGTCTTTGGAATCTAAGAGGAAAAACCGTACTTTGTATTTCCTGTGGAAAATTGCATAGTTTTCTCAGCCTATGCCTCCTTATTTGTGATAAAGAGATAAGAAAGTAGACTTTATGGAGTCTTGGATATGGTTAAATGACAACACATAGAGCCGAGAGTCCATAAAAGTCATATGATGTTGATGTAAAAAGAAGAGGAAAGGGTAAAACATGGAAGGAAGGCCGTGGAAGAATGTCATTGGACTCCAACACAGAGACCAGTTCATGCAAACCCCAATGGTACGACACACATCTCCTCAGACCTGTGGACATCACGGGCGCATCTAGTGGGTCATGCGCCCCAATTATGACACTTTTTAAAAATCTCTATTCACCTTTTATCTGACTACTGTCTCTCACCCTAACCCCTCTGCTGGACACCAGAGTTAAGAGAATTAATTAACTGGCTGAGAATCAGTCTTAACATCAGAAGGAAGGATGTCATTCACTCTGGTGGCTCTAGAAACTGAGTTCCTTAAAGCCTTGTAAGTTGGGGATGAGCTGCTGGTATATTTACTATGCAAATTGTTTTTCAGTCTTGACTAGACGACTAGACTGTTTACTTTCATGTTTCTGTGGACTATCAATTTTAGTTTTGGTCACATCTGAATTGAGTCAGAGTAAACCATGGAATCTTTTCTTAGCCTTTCTTTTCTCTTCTTTCCATATCACTGGAAGAGCTTAAACCGGGGAAGCCTTTAGCAGCCACCTGGTCCTGTTCAATTCACCCTGTGCGTTGCCTCCACACAGGGCCCCTCCAGCGGTCACCTAGTAACTCTGGCCACTGTGTTACCATTTTCTTCAAAATCCCAATTGCTCTGCTACCGTGCCCAACTCTCAGAAAAGAGTGTATGTCCCCACCAAAGATCATGTTTTGCTTTTTCGTTTCTGTTGAGCGAGTTGTGCTGTAATGGGAATGTATCCCCCGGGGGGTGGTGGAAACTTCATGAAGCAGGGAGGAGGGAGAGGAAGGGAATGGGTGCTCTGACCTTCCAGCAGACCCTAAGAAAGATCGTTTTTCTATGTTTAAGAACATTGATGGTAATTGAAAGGAAACAATAACTTAATATCCAGAAGCATATTGATGGGTCAAAAGATTAATTCACTTAGTGGAAAGGTTAATTAATTGGATGTGTATGAGATAAAGACATCTCAAGGTGATATTTCAATTGACAGTTGTATCGCTAACCCATGAGGAGGCTAAGGGAGAAAAGTGTGCTATATCTGAGGATTTAAACTTGGGGTTTGGGTTGTACTTTGTCTGACTTTGCACCAACCAGGATGAGAGGAGACGTGGTTTCCTGAGGGCCCTTGAGGGGAGGAAGCCGTGACATTCCGCATACTCAGTGAACGCTTGCTAGCCTTGCATCCCAGCATCCTCCTCATTTTCACTGCTGTCTACCAAAATTTGCAGTAAAAAAAAAAAAAAAAAAAAAAAAATAGAGACACACTAGAGCCCTTCTATTCCATGGATTAAAATGGATCTATTGCACTTGTTAGTTGTACAAGGAAGACTTAATTCCCAATAAAGGAATTTTAGGCAACAAAAGAATATGTCTGTGGGTACAGGAGTCACTTCATAACATTCTTACAAGGACTGCAAATCCTGTTAAGAATTCCATATGCTAAAGACTTTATTAGAGAAAAGTAATAAGTAGTGTCAGTGAAAAACACATTTTTATTGTAAGCAATAATTCTGATGATGTTTTGAATAAAAATACTCATATAAAAATACTCTCAAGGACAACTTTACAGTTTAAGTGACTTTAATACATTCCATTTACTCCATGTAGAATGAATGATCTTATGCAAATAGTATTACCTCGTGTCAGATTACTGCCTTTCCTCCTGGATGTCCACCCTTTGTTGCCCAGCTTCATTGCCATTGCAGATACTGGTCAGGAACTTGTGAATATTTCCTCTTTGCCAGTAGAGGGTGCTGGAGAGACATGGCAGAAAAAGGGGTCTTCTGTTTCCACGTGGTGCCTCCTGGTTGGCCCCTGCAGTACACTGTGACCAATCAGTACACCGTGACCAATCGTATGCAGGACACTCAGGGGGGCTCACCATCCATTTGCTAGTTCTGACGCCAGCCTTGATCCACCCGCACCCAGGCAGGAGCTTTTCCCTCTGTTTGGCATGCATTTTCCTGCCTTCCAGCCTCAGTCCAGGGACTGTGGCTATGTCTGCTCCAGGCAACCCATCAAACCTCTCTGCTATTCACTGGGCTACGTCTACGCCTTCTCCAACAAAGTCTAGATCCTAGTTTTGGGAGCACTTCTTCCAAATTTATTTCTTCCTTAGGGAGTCTTCCTCTACCATAGGGTATTCTTTAGCATTCTTTTTCATCTCTTTTCAGGAGCTCATCCTCCATAAATAATAATTCATTATATGACGTATTCTCTGTTGAAATTACTGCGTTGTTTCTGTCTTTCCATCGGACCTGATGATCGTACCTGAGGTAGCAGACTCTCCTGGTGCCCCCCTATATCCGCTGTGCACACACCGAGACTACTGCAAGCACCCGTGACTAGGCTAAGGCTTTGTTTGTGCTTTTACACGGGGTAGGTGAGGCTCCCTGTGGAGTTAATATCTCTGGGAGTATTCCTCAGTCATTGGCAAATGAGAGTTGGAGGACGAATAATTCAGCTTCTTCCTGCTCAGGTAGGAAACTCACGGTCAAGCTCTACAGCGCCTCTGAGAGCTCCTTCACGCCACTGAGCCTCAGTTGCTCACAGTAATTACCCTCTCAATAACGCATCTTTTATGGGCTTTGTTCCTCTCCTTGTCTCATTTCCTCATCCCCCTACCAGTGTATTTTGAGGTCATTCATCAAATAAACTATTTGACTAAAACTTTTATCTCAGGATAGACATCTAGGGGAACTCAAATTAGTATATCCCATCTCAGAGATAAGGGAATATAAAGTCTGAGAATTTAATTGTTTTGTTCAAAGTCAAATAGTCCCATAGTGGACTTAAAGACTCAGTTCATCCCAGCCCAGATCTCATCATCTACATTTATTTCTGCTAATACCTCTATAAAGATGATTTTAACTATGTATTAGATAAATTCAGACCGTAGACTAGTCTGAATATTCAAACTCTACAATATAGGTGTCCCATATATAAAAATAAAATTGACTTGTTTAAAACTGAAACCTGCATTAAGGTTTGTTATAGAATTTACGTAGGCATTATTAAAATAAATACAAAAAGTCTCTGGTAACGGAAAACTTTCTCTCCTCATCATTTCATGTATGATAGCTTATTGTCAGTAGGTACCTCCTCCCCACAGATTATAGGTTATTAGTTATTTTTCTGTGAATGTGATCAAAACAGCATACAGTTGCTCCTATAGCTTATATATGCAGCTGGTTCTTTGTTGAAATATAAAGCCCTGATTTCTGAACACAACAATAATATGTAAGTGACACTAGGATAAGCATTAGATTGTTGTTTCTTGGGACATATCATCTGTAGTCTTGGTGGAGAAGCTTTTCTCCTGAGCCATGGGTCACTAATCCTGTAATTTTGACTTGCTGTTGTAACCAACGCCATTCTTTTCCCAAGCCAGGCCTTATACAACTGAGATGCACCACTGCTACCTTAGTGATAACATTTTTCTCAAGGATACATCACTAGGTTAAATCGTAGAAATAGAAAGGATGGCAAAGTAGGGAGTTTATTTTACATAGAAAGTGATATGTTTATGTATTAGTATGGTTTTATAATATTGAGGAATACTTAAAATAGAAAAACAATGGCTCTGGGAAGAAAGTTGTAGGAATCATCTTATTAAACATCTTATAATAGTAATATTATCATATTAAGCTCCTTCCTGCTTAAGGCCAACTTCAGTCCATGCTGGTTCCTTTGCCCTCCAGACTAGAGCATTGCCTGTCTTAAACGTTAGCAGGCACAGCTATCAGCCGAGGTCATTGGGGCCACCCCTGAGTTGCCTTCTCTGTAGGTCTGGGGCAGGGCCTGAGATTTTGTATTTCTAATAAGTTCCTGGTGATGTTGATACTGCTGGTCAGGGGACCACATTTCGATAACTGCTGTTCTAGAGTTGCAGTGTTTTTTCAGCCCTGGATGCGTACTGGAGTCCCTGGGGAGTTTTAGACAGTATCCTGCTCAGGCAAATTAAATCAGAATCTTTGAGGTCAGGGCCAAGAGTTTGGTTTTTAAAAGCTGCACAGGTGATTCTCACGGGTGGCCAGAGTCAAAAACATGTGTTTATTCCAGTGTTTATTTAAAAAAAAAATCTAACAAACTATAACATGTACATATGAGGATCTTGTTAAGTCCCGCCTGATTCAGTAGGTCTGGGATGGGGTCCAAGATTTTACAGTTTTAACAAGCTCCCAGATGAAGCTGCTGCTGCTATTGCTCCATGGGCTACACTTTGAGAATCAAGAGTCAGGGAAAAAAAAAAAAAAAGATAAAGTGGTTTTGGTGTAAATGAAACCAGAGATATATTAAGTGATTCAGATCCAGGGCTCAGATAGCTTTTGGATACTAGAAGCCAGAGAGGACAATTGGATTTTGCTCTACAGGTTGCCTGATTAGAGCAGGAGGGGCAATCATGAGTCATTTGGGCAACAGGTTACCATGGCAACTTGCAGAAATATGCGTTTCTACCTGGGGGCTCCTGGACATCACTGCCCATCATGGCAAGGGATCCCAAAGACACGCAGGGTGTTAGCCACAGCCGTGTAGCTGCAGCCACTCCGAGGCCTGTGTTTCCTGAGGGATGCAGCTGAGTGTGAGCTCCTCTCAGTCAGTCGCAGTTAACAATGACCCCGCTGCTGAGTTCCGGAGCCTCAGCGTTGGTAGAAAATATACTACTCCAAGCAAGAGTGCCAAACGGAGGAAATTCTTAATTGAGAACGATCCCTTCAAGTTACTACATGGGTTTCTTACAAAAATGAAAAGCACAGACGCACTTTTAAGTCTTGCTTCCTGCAATTTTATTCTCTGTTGTACTCAAGTATATCACACAGGTACGTTTATTTTTGACAAGCCAACTGTAAAAAAAAAAAAAACAAACCAAAAAACGACAAACCCAAAACCTCAAAACAGAGCCTTAGACTTGGTACTCAATTTCATCCCATTCCTAGCTTCGTATCTCCGGAAGGAAGAAGCCTAAGCCAGGAGGAAAGCATCTGAGAAGACGTAGTGTTGCCTACCCAGCTCTTTTCTCTGGAATGTACAGTTTATTTAATTTCCTGGAACAACAGGTACAAATGTGCTGGCCTCTGCCTCACTGGCTGTCTGCCAGTCTTTTCTGAGATCTTTAGTTGGGGCTCTTTTAAATGACACAACCCAAGAAACAGATATTTTCAGGACACAGGCTGCAGGGAGTGACATTTTGGCTATTCCCTCTGGTGGGACCTATTCTCTCGATGGGATTCCAAGGGGAAGCTTTGATGGCATTTGTATGAAATAGCAGGCATTTCATCGTCTTTGCTTCCTGCTGGAGCAGCTACGGGCAGGAGGGCAGGACCACCCGCCACAGGGGAAGCTCTGAGGCTGTTGACTGAAGTGCTCGGGTCTGTGGCCTGTGGCGGTGGGTGTGGCAAACATCTGTGTGTCATTTCTGAAGGATGATAATAGCAAATTTCCACAGAGTAACTTTATGGGCAATAAAAAATAGTGAATGTTTATGAAATATACTCATGTTAGTGAATATATTTCTTGGACCTTTCTGTAATTACAAAGAGTTTAAAATAAAGCTTTAATTACTAAAATTCAGATAAAGACAAATCAGAAGCCACATGGATTGGGGCTAAAGTGGCTGAGAGCAGAGACAACCCACTTTTACTCTGGTGCTTCCTGAAGAATTTTTTTTTAATGGTAAATGTTGACTTGATTATTAATATCACGATGAATATACTGTTGGGATCACAGTATAAAAGTAGATTGGGATCTATGCAGAGATATCAAAGGGGGCTCATTTTCCAGAAGTTAGCCTAGGACAGTTAAGGGAGGGGAAAGAAAGAGGGAGCAGAGGAGAGGGATGGGGAAAGGAGAGTGGAGAGAAAGGGAGAGACAGGGAGGAAGCTGGGAAGAGGAAGTGGGGAGGGGTGGAAGGAGGCAGGGAGGACTTAGGGAGGGGGAGGGAGAGGGAGATGGGAGGGGAAGTAGGAGAGAGTCAGGGGAGACAAACTGACATTTGCTTAGCATTCATTATATGTCAGGTAGTGTGCTCTCACATAAATTACTTCATTAAACCTTCACAAAGTTCTGCAAGTTAGATACATTTTAATCCTCAAAGTTTAGAGGAAGAAATTGAGACTCAGAAGTGTTAAATAGCTTGTCTGAGGTCACAGAGCAAAGAAAAATGGTTGGAAGCCAGCACTCTTTTGTGTCCCTCCAAAACTCCCGCTTCTTTCTCAACATCATATTTATTTGAAGCACCTGCCTTTGGATAACCTGAAAGAAGGAGGCAAAGGACAGCCCGTTGGAACAGCCTTTAATTGAGGGGCACATGCACTGAGGTTCTATTTTCAGTGATGATGGCGATCGAGGGCAGACCACGTTTAGAGCATGACAGATTTCTACAATAAAGGCAGTGTCTTAAAAGGGTGACCTAAACTATACACTTCATGAGAAGAAGCAGACTTAACGAGAACTATTTGGAGCAAGCTATTTTCATTGCTCTGGAAAAATCATAATCTTGACCTGAGCCATTCTATTCCACCCACGGCCCGTGCACAGCAATTGTCCTTTGCTAACCAACCCGTTGGCTTGCTTCACATTCAAGCAGGGTTCCTCCCTGTATGGGAAGAACTGACCAGTTCATGAGACTTCAACAGGCATTTCCCCCTTTTTTTTTCCTTCTAGAAAATCTGAATAAAATAAGAAAATGAAGATCTACAATAAATCAAGAGGCACTAGTGTAAGACGCGTAGTGGGTGTTTGACTGTTATTAGTGGAAATAATGAATAAATGCTCAAAGATTTCTTGGAGAAAGTGATCGATCTTTTTCATGAAAAAAATTATCACTGTATTAGGAACTGTAAGGAAATAGAATTGCAAATAGAAACTGACACAACTGTCAGTTTGAATTGGTTTGATTCTAGCTCGTCTACCTCCCACAGCACCAGCTCCGTTATCTAAGGGATGAGGAGGGCAATGTTTCTGGAGTTTGTTTCCTGGAACATCCAAATCAGAATCACTCGGGACCCAGCCCATATATTGGCAGTCAGGGCCCTGACATTTCTATTTTTTATTAAGATGCCCTGGAAATATGTTATTCAAACTAGAGCTCATGACGACTGATACAGCGGTTAACCATGCCTAATTATTAATATAATTATAGGTACAGGGCTGTCTTTAATAGAATTTAGATGTTAGTTCATTTATGTATAAATTATCTAAAACTCAATCTTGTACTACTATAGATTACAGACCAATACTTCCCAATCTTTAGTGTATCTAAGTCACCCCAGGTGGGAGATTCCCAGGCCCCACCTAGGGGGACTAGGTTGTAGCCAGATTTTCTATAGTTTAAACAGGTACCCCACGTGATTCTAATGCAGGTATTCTGCTAACACTTAATACAGAGTCTTCTGGAAAATAATCCTCCTATCCAAGTGTTATTCAGACTCTGAAAGGACACTTTATTAATGATCTTACCAACTCTCAAGTGAATAAACTCCATTTGCAAGAAGTCTTAACTGCCAGAAACTTCTTCCTATGTTGAATTAAAATAAAGTCTTATATAACCTGTCACTTTGGTACTCTTAATTAGAACTACACAGAAGACTTTAGTCCCCAATATTATTTTTAAGAAAATATACTTGACCAAAAAAATAAGTGCTTCTGTTCCCTCTGGATCCCTGCTTGCCCCTTCAGCTGGGCGTGGGTAGATGAGGAAAATGCCGGGATCCAGAAATGCATTCCTGGTCAGAAGACAAGGGCGTCTGCTATTTGCATAGCAACAATGTTTAGAATGTCAGGCGCCTAGAGCAACTTGGAATTCTCACTTCCTAGAATAATGTCACAACATGCATAAACAAACAAAAAACCCGAACATGGCATTCCAGGCTGCCTTAGGTATGGGAGTCCTGTTTATCAGAATAGCGGTGAGAGAAAAAGCTGGGGAGGAATAGAGTGTGGCTGACCCAGCGGAGGCCAGTTCCCGCCTGGGGGAGATCTGGGGGACCCCTTACTTGTTCCGGGAGCTCGCTCATTCTCTCCCAGTTGCAGATGCACCCAGGGCAGGCAGCTGGTTCTTACGCCTGCTAACATCAGTTGTTAGAAGTATACACAGAGAAGGTAGAAAAATATGAGCATGTTTCTAGATATTTCACTGGACTTCCTCAAATCCTCAGAGCTGAACTACTCCATCCCGTTTGTATGATTACTTTAAAAAACAACAACAAATATTTCATTTTATTTTATTTTCAGAAGATACCCATTTGAAAAGGCAGCAAAAATGGATTTAGAGATGGAGGGAGGAGTACTCAGAATGGCCATGGGGGTATTTGGTCTATTACTTAAAACAATGTGATGGGACAGATTTAAAAAAAACCCATGTCCCAGTTACTTATTTACAACTGGGGATAATGATAACAAGTAATTTTTAGCATTGTTTGATGATTACATGTGCGAACGTGTTAATGCCTAAACATCTGTTGGTACATGGTCAATACTCAAAAAACAAAATGTCAGTCATTATTAGTAACATCATCATAGTAGCGCTAATTTTTCAAAAAGTATTCACCAACCAACACCAATTAGCTCTTTTAGAATGGTACTTCAAATGATGACATAGGATGATCAAAGGATGAGCAAAATAGGGAATACAAATGAATACATTCAATCTAGACTGTTGTCTTTGCCTCAATTTTCCCATTCACTTAAGTTGGGACAAGCAAATTTTGAAGGTATTTTGGAGGTGGGAGAGCAGAAGGCATTGCGTGTTGACTGACGTGCCTCATAAACGTGTTCTGTTTCCATACTTTCTTAGAGAAAATTTCTTTTCTTTCTGCTGTTCTGGCCAATTTTAGGGGGTAAGATTCATACATCAGAAGTCTTGTTTTGTTTAGATGTTTTAATGATACAGTTGTCAGATTGTTTATTCTCTGTGGTGGGAAATAAGAACAGGAGGACTCCAGAATGTGAATTCAATAGATTTTCTGGAATGGTTAGGCTGTAAATGTTCTTAAATATAAAATAAAACTTAAGTGAAGATGTTTAAATCCTCACCCAGGCAGCATCTGAATTTTCCTGCTGGTTGAGATATGGGGAGCATTGAAAGTTCTAGACTTTCTGCAGCATCCTTGCTGTGTAATCTCTGGGACACTTTTTTTCCCCTTTGCAAAATGAGAATGAAAACACCTGCGCCACATAACTTAGAGCACTGTTGAGAGCCTAAAAAAAAATAAAGGTGCTGATCCAACGCGAGCCGGCCTCTCTCTCACAAGCCATAGCTTGGAAGTCTTGGCTCCGTTTTGGAATTCTCACTGGTCTACAACCTCCCCTGAAAGAATAGCACAGGGGAAGAAGAAAGCCAAGATTTTTCTCCCTCCTTCAGAGGCCAGACTGTCTCAATGTAGTTACAACCTTTATTCCACAGACTACTTTTAGGTTCCTGAACAACACAAGTATGATGCTTGGAGGAGGGACATTTGTGCGGCGCCGAGGGCAGCCTTGATTCAGGCCACAGACGGGAGTCAGTGGAGTGGGTGGAGCCCTCCCCACCGCCGCCAGAGCTCCTGTCCTAGACCCTCACCCCCTGTTTCCACTTCATTAGTAAAAACATGACCTCACTTTTCTTTAGTATTCCAGAAGTGTGAGGATACATTTGTTGCAAACTGCATGCAGATACAAGGGGGATTCCTTTGGAAACTACATCCTCTTGATAATAAGTAATTTTTGACCTACTATACATAACAGTAGTGCATTTCTTGTTAAAATGGCAAGCGCTTTTTACCAGAATGAAAAGAAAACATTCATTTCTTTATAAATATTTTAAATAGTTTAAATACATATTTCATACCAAGGATATAAAAATAACCTCTCTCTTTTTTTGATAAATAAAGACATAGTCATTTACATGGCAAATAACGTGCAATAGCTAACCACTGGCCACCAGCTCTGTTTGACTGATTGTCTAGGAGATGACATGCAGTGATATTTGTCCCCTTGCCTTCACAAAGAGGAAAACAGGTCAGCAGGAGCTGTGCACTCCTGAGGCCGACAGTGCTACGGACATTGTTCAAGAACGACAAATAGGCACTCAGGAAAAACCTTTGCTGCCCTTCACAAAAGCCACCTAGGACAAAACAAATCCACAAATTCTCTGTCTGAGACTTCTAGCTGCTCCGACCCTCGGGGCCTTTGGACGTTTTACCAAAGTCTGTCAAACAGACCAGTAAGTTAATACCTGTACAGGAAAATGCGTCTATTGTGTTTCTAGGATCTTGAAAGTCTTGGCTACAGTGTGGAGGCGATGTGTCTTTGCCTGGCCCCTCGGCTGTCTCCTGCAGGACTCCTGACCTCACTCTGTCTTCACATCTGCCAGGGGCAAAAAAGGCAACTAAAGCCATCATGCAGTGGTGGGTTTGGATCTGGCAGCTGCCTCACGTGCACTAATATCATACATTCATGGCTTTATTATCTTTCACTTCTGCTGTGCTTGTGACAACTTCCAAAGGAAAGTTCTCCAAGGGTTCAGTAGAGACTGACGCCATTCCTTCCCGATCCCAAGATCCTGGCAAGTTTTCCAGACTGAAGGAGCTCACGGCTCCCTGACTGAAGCTGCCCTCCTCTGACCTGCTTGGGAGAACCAGGTGCAAAGATGTTTCTGAGGAGGAGCAGACAGAGGACGAAAGAGTCTCTGAAATGGACTGCAGAGGTGTCAGCGTAGTATCTGAATGTGGAGAGATGCACCTTAGAAATTGCAAGTGACCTTCCTGGACCACCTGGTAGTGGGCAGGCGAAAAATCAAGGTTTGGAGAAGGATAACGTCCACCGCCTGCAGGAGTTTGCTGCTCGGGAGCTCCGGTTCGTTGCGGGCTGCTCTCCACAGAGGAGGGATCCACACTCCAAATGTCCGAGGTGACATTACCGTCACAAAGTTGTGCTTGGGTATAAGCAGCTCCGCCTGCTGGCAAGTGTAGGCAAGGCTGGTGCGTGCTCCAAGTCATCCTGGTCTGTAAGCTGCCTCTGGAGGGACACACAGAGGCGGTGTGCAGAGAACAAAACCGGGACGGCTGCTGGGGTGACAGAACGTTTTCTAGAAGCTGCATCACATTCCTCATGTCTTTGCCTAACTGGGAGACCTCCTGCGTCAGTGTCGTTACCTGTTTGGATAAAGCAAAGCAAAGACAATAGTCAGAAGGGCGTGGCTGTGATTTCAGAGCAGTGAGGCAGAGACGTGAGATTTCGTAATAAGAAGGTCAGCAAGGCTGCTCCGCCTCCAGCTCCAGTCAAGTCCGAGGGGTGAGTGGGGAAGCTGGGCACCTGAGCTAAACCCATCCTCATTCCGAGGGAACCCAGAGAGACATACTGTGGCCTTCTTAATCCGTGTTTCTGGGGTTCTTGAATAGAATTAGAGGCATGGCTCCATCCTCTCATCTCCCGTATGTGTTAAATCCAGACAGTATCTTTTACTTCCTCTGGGTCGTGCGTGCACAGTGGTGCACGCAAATCATCTCGTTTCACAACAACGCTGAGTGGGGGGGCGCTGCATATAAAGCACTCAGCATACGACCTGTCCAGAGTAGACACCCAGAGAGGGACAGCTCTCACGTTGTCACTTTGGGTTGAGATCTAAGGTCCAGAGACAACTTGGCTTTCAGTGAGGATGAGGGTGGTGAGCAAGAACTCACACAAGATTGGAGAGGGAGGGAGTCTGTGAAAAGGGGAAAGCTGCAAAATGAGAGCTGGAAAGAAAACGACCTGCAGTGTAGGTGAGTACAGACAACCGCTGTGGGGAGCCTGGGCCCGCTGGGATTCATCAGTGAGCCTGGAACCCCATGGAATTACCACCCGCATTGTGTGGTGTGGGCTTTAATTCACTCTTCCAGGTGAGACATTCAGCTTTCATAAGATTTTCAAAGGACACATGACCTCCAAACTCTTAAGAGCCAGTGAGGAGTCTTCCTTATTCATTTTACACTTAAAAGCAATAATAAAATTCACTGGAGGATTTTTTTTTTCTTTCTAACAACTACAGGACTCTTTTTAACCATGGAAGATGACCAGAAGATTGAATTTGACTTAAATTCAACTTTCCTGGGGAGTTTATATTCTTCAATGTGAGGAGAACCTGTATTTCAGAAAGAAGAACATGCATATATATTTTCTAGTCTGTGGTTAGATTCATAACACTAACTCACATTGCAATATTTTGCCTTCATTCCTGTAAGAGTGTATTATATAAAGGACTTTCTCTGGCTTGATTTTACTATCATGACCTCAAAACTCCAATATAAGCAACTGAACCCACTGGATAAATACCTCTGGAGAACAAAACAAAACAAAATAGGCAGTTCAACTTGAATGCTGCCAAAACCGAAACCGTTGTTTTGAGCAGACTTTTTTCAGCATTTAAGTATGCATTCCTAGTTTATCCAGTAACTGAATTCAGTCCACTTCCTCTGAATGAATTCTGAAACTAATTCTCCCTGGCAGGCTCACCAGGAGGTAGTGCCTTTCAAATCAGGCATTTAAAAAAGGCCAGAAGGAGGTTTTTCTATGTTTCAGGCAACCAACCGGTAACACCTGCCTTGAAATTGCCAGGCCAAACCGTTTCTGTCTTACTGTTGGCATGAACTCCAGGGACTCAGCTGAATACTTGTTCAGCCTTTTCAGCAGATCCCAAACTTCTGGCAACAAAAAGATACTTCTAAGACTGAAACCCTGAATGTGAGAAAGATGCTATGTGTTTTGAAATTTTCTCTGCAGGTTGTTGATTTCATAGCTGGCCAAGGCTCAGTTCTAAAGTGCATGGATCAGGCTGAAGTCAGTATCTGGATCTCAGCACTGGAGAATTTAACCTGTGAGTTCTATCTTGAATTGATTAGCTCTTCTACCAAAATTTCAGAAGAAAACACTGACACTTAATGGCATATTTAAAGGGACACATTAACCATCCATTTCTGTAAGCTGTTTAAGCTTAATTCCTGTATCAAACTAGGGCTGTACCAGCTCAGTCCCTAATAAAAATGCTTTCAATCAGCTTTTTATGCAGATTGAGTAAAGACACAGCCTTTGAAGAACAATTTGCATTTTAGGCACATCAATGACTATGTTGTTCAATAGGTGTTTGAGTACATTTATAATATAACATGTTTTCAGGTACGTTTTCCCTATCAGATCTACAAACAGTGCCAAGATGGGGTGGGGGGATACATTATTATTGCCTCACCTGTAAAACGGGGACGCTAAGACCCAGAGATTAAATGAGATTTTTAAGGTCGTTTATTCCATGAATGACAGTCTGGTTTAGAATTCGAGCCTTCTAAATTTGGTGCTTTTTCTGTTACAGCATATTACACATGGAAAAGAGATACTGCTTAAGAGTTGAGAGTTTTTGCTAACGTGGTCAGAATTTTGAAAAACACAGATGATACAAAAAGTAGCCTCATGTATAAAAGCTGTCTGAAATGGTAATTCAACATCAAATAAGTAAATAGTGCCATCTCTAAAAAAACTAGGAGACTGATTAAGGACAGTTAAACCTCTTCATAGCAAATTATATGATGCAACAATGAAAGAAGTTGGCAGTAAGGAAAAATCTTAAACAAAACAATAGGTTAACAGACATATCTCTGAGGAAATAGATTTGTAACACTCATAAGAAGCAGATATTTTGCCATGGTTACTATGTCTTCCCGTGGTTATTGTCTTAGCACCTAATTTTACTGTGCATTTGCCACAATTTTGAGGCCAATGAATTTAGATTGGGAATCTAGTCTTGACTGGGTCCAGAAATGTAAACAAGCATTAACATTTTTAGGAAACAAAACTGACACATTAGCTAGAACCCAAGAAAATGGAGCTTTCTTTAGTTGTAAAGGGTAACAATCAATCTGTGTTAGGAAAGATTCATGTCACTGTGTCACTGGGGATACACCCCTGCACCTTATTACAGTTACACTAGCGAATTAATCCCTATAAGGTAAGGAATCTCTCCCTTACCAGGACAAAGCCAGCCGTCACAAGGAGAGGTGGCATCTCCTGGAGGTGGAGACTCTAGTGATACTGAAGGTGACGATATACTGCCACAGAAAATAGTGCCAAGTTTCACTGTACTTTTGTCTACTGCTTCCTGCCAGGCTCCCTAACAAAATTCATTCTGAAATAAGAAAGATGCTAGTCTTAATCAAATCTGCAAAGCCGAGAATTCAGTGTCTCCACTTTCCAAGTGTGGCAGGGAGGTTCAGTGCTTTTTCACAGCACACTAAAAAGATGGACATTTGCTAAAAAGGTTAGTGGGAGCTGCTTTGTGAACAAGGCTCCATCCACTTAAGGAAAGATGTCTTCAAAATATAACTTAAAATCAGAGCACTGCAGAGTTAGTTCAATAAAAATAAAAACATCATCTAGATCAAGTGAACCAAAGTTTTCCCAGTAAGAACTACTTAAATCTATAAATGTTTTCTGTCACTTATATTAGAAAATACAATCTCTTTTTGAGCAAGTATTATAAAGCCCTTTGTAAGCTCTACCTCATTTTTTCAAAGGCCCCATTTCCTGTGTTTTCCTATCAGAACGACTACGGTGAGATTCTCTGCTCCCTGTTCTTGTATTCGCTGTTCTCTCTGACTGCTTCTCTTCTCCTTAGCCCCTTTATGTTTGGTAAGTTTTTTCTTCTCCTTCAAACTTCAAATTGCCCATCTTCTCTGTAAAGCTTTCCCCTGAAAGCTCATTGAAGGTTATATAGCAGATTGAGCATCATATGTGACTGTCTGCCCCCTTGAGTTCCTTGAGGGTAGAAATTGTTATTTATTTATTGTCTCCTGGACTCTGGGCAATACCTGGGACACAACATGGAGTCAGTAAATTAATGCAGTTCCTGCCATTTTGAAGACCTGGTCCTCATATCACTATTTTTTAAAAAAACTTTTACTTATCAGTTTTAGAGAGGTGGGGAGAGAAAGAGAAACGTCAATTTGTTGTTCTACTTATTTATGCATTCATTGGTTGCTTCTTGTATGTGCCCCAGTTGGGGATCAAACATGCAACCTTGTCATATCGGGGCACATGCTCTAACCTGGGAATTTTCAACAATGTGCTGAAGCACAGTGATGTGGTGCAAAAATTTTTAAAATATGCAATACCTAACTATTTAGTTGGGGGCACTGACTTCTTTCCCCTGAGATTGTCAAATGAAAAAACAACAACAGCCAACACAATAATAGTCATCTGGTGTTAATGAATCAGAAATCATATATATTTTTTTTTCAGGTCAGCAAAAAATATATATTTTTTGGTGTGCCGCAGAATTTTAGTAATTAGTTCATGTGTGCCCTCAGATTAAAAAGTTGAAAATCACTGCTCTAAGCAACCGAGCTTCCTGGCCAGGTCACATATCACCTTCAATTTTGTTCTTAGTTTACCTCATGATTTTATCATAAATATCCTAGGGGGAAGTTGACTACTACAAAATTACATTGGGGTATCTATAATTGGTCCTTCGTCCCAAGTAAATATATTAAGAGTTATGTATTATGACTGTTGAAGTTTTTTTAAATATAAATTTCTTAAAGCAAATCCTTGGTTATCCTGTGGGGTTTTCTTTTTTTGTATTACATTTTATTTTATTTTATTTACTGTTGTTCAATTACAGTTGTCCCCATTTCCCCCCCATTACTCTCCCCATCCCGCCCACCCCCACCTCCCACATTCAGTTCTCCCCCTCTCCCTGTTGTCTTTGTCCATGAGTCCTTTATATATGTTCCTTGACGACCCTCTAGGATTTAAGAGCAGATGGCATTTCCACTGTTAAGAATCCCCGTTATTGCTTTTCCTTCATAACTGTAGAAATAGAGCTCCTTTGACCAACACTTCTGCTAGACTTCATTTATCTTATTGCTTTGATTCTTGTCTCAGCATAAACTTGATTTCCGTGGAATTTTCCCCTATTAACTGACTCCCAGCTCTCGTGGCTATGCTATGAGTGCCAAGCAACAAATTCAATTAAGTTATCAGAGTTGTTTTACCATTTAAATTTGGCAAACCTTTTACATCATTGGTTGATTTCCTGGATGGGTATATATGCATGTGGGTATGTATGTAAGTACATATGTATGTATTTATTTTTTGAGCAGTCATCTGATTTATAAAAAGATGTAACAAATATTAAAATGATATTAAATATCATTTTCAAAACATCAAAAAGTGAGTATATTTAACCATACTTGGCTCATAACAGAGGAAATGGGTGAGTAGAGCAATAATAACTCATTCTGTAGCATGTTTAACAAACTGGCAACAGAGAAAGCTGGTTGAAGGAAAGCAGAATAACTTTGTCTTTTAAGTATTAAAACTGAGAGATTCCATAATTATCTGGCATTCACTCAAAGTTGTACCTATGGATAGAAATGTACATGATGGGAACTCCAGAGATCTTCCTGAATCTTCGTTTAAGGTCCCAGTCAACTGTGGCCACAACATAACACTTATGCTGAGTTACTCTGTGCACTAAACAGTCATCTGCATAGGTTCCTTTGTGTGTGCCTGGTTAATGGTTCAGATCTTGGATCCTTGACGTTCCTTAGAGCCACTTGATACTTCTGCCCTGATCTCTCTTTTTCAGCCATTACACAGTCAGTTATATGAGAGATACACCTGGCACAGAGACAGTTCACCACTGACTGCACTAAGTCCAGGTTAGCCTTAATGGAAAAGTTGATAAAGTTAGTATCAAACAGGATGTGGTAAGGTGGCCTTAGTTGTGTCTTATATTGGAAGAATAAGCAGGAAGAATATTGAGGGACTTCTCTTTCCTTGAGTGCACTATGGTCTTTCTTTTCTTTATTTTTAGGTTTTAACCTATCCTTTTCTTTAAGCCTCTCATCTCTTAGACTAAGCATTCGTTTCATGGTTGCATATTTCCTTGTTTTCTTTTGCGTCCTCATGTTCACACTGCACTCTTGTTTCTTTCAGAATTACCATCCCTGGATGGGTATTTAGATATGGTCTTTGGATTATTTATAAAGATAATAGATAAAGAAACCATAACTCAATACACATTTTTCTCATACTTACGTATTACATTTCCTTTATCTATTTTTTCTCTTCTTCCTCTTTCTTCTCCTCCTCCTTCTCATTCTTCTATGGATAAGAATCCATCGGTCTGGAACTGTTGGCCAAACCAGTTCACCATCACCATCTGCATAGCCAAGTGTTCACATCGAAGATTTCTCTATCCTTTCCAATGTCCCAACTGTTAGAAAGAAGTGACGAAAACACCATCTGTGCTTCCAAGTGGTTCAGACTTGTCAACTGTCCATAATCCACACACTGATCTTTCCATACCCCTAAGAAGGGAATCACTAGCTGCCATCATTTTTCTATTTTTGTTGTATCCAGTTTTCTCAGAACTTCTGTTGGCTTAGAAATAGTCATTGTTGCTTACATTTCCCGAGTGTGTGATTTTCTCTTCTCATGTTTAATTTGTTCCATTGATGTGATTGTTACTTCTCACCCTCTCTGAGTCATATTCCCACAAGGGCTTTCTTGAGAATGAAATAATATAATGGATGTTAAAGTTTAGCCCCATGTAACTGGTATCATGTAAAAATTCCAGGGGTCTCGATTCGATAATGTAACACAGGCTTAGTTGAAAGCTCCTCCTGTTAGAGAATACTAACCCAGGAAACATTTAGACCAAAGGAAATAAAAGCCAGTTACCTATATACCTCGGCTTTAGCCTCAGGACAGAGAGGTAAACCCAATCCTGTTAACACTTTGACATAATTAATATTGGAAGAAACAATTGCCAAGTTTTAGCATTGCCTTGCATGGATCTTTGAAGTAATAAATAGTAACAGCAATAACCAGAGCCTTTGAAAAATGTTGATTAAGATCCTATATTTCCTATTTAGGTTTTAAGTAGTTGGAGTCAGATGAATTGAGAATTCTATATAAAGGATGTGGGACTCCAAATACAACAGTATGCAGTGTGGTGTGGATGAGAATTGAATAAAGACCAATGTGGGGTAGGGGCAGGTATGACTGATCTTTACTGTTCTTTATAATAGCTCAAGGCTGTGCACAAATTCTGCTACCTATAAAACTTGGTTGATACATGAATAACTTAATGAATATTAAGTTGCATGGTTAATTTCTTAGTATGAGTTTCTTTTACTTTCATTTGAATTTAAATGATTTTTGCTAATTTCCCCTAAATAGCACTGCAGGACACGGAAGTGTCACTGTACTTCTAGCGGGTAATAATATTTCATATGATTTCAGTGTCTTGTGGAAGTCCCCACCATTTCAAATGGGGAGAGATTTTAAAATATTATGTTATTACATGGTGCAGAGAATCCATCTGTGGTGCTGGTGACCTATTGTCCCAGTAACTCTGCACTGCCAGCTTTGGTAGTGAGATTGAATGCGTTCAGTGCAAATACAGATTTGCTGTTCTAGTGTGTCTTTAGATTGTGCCTTTTGGGAATAGGAGTGTGAGTTTCATAATGAAGATCAGAATGTGTCTTTGACAGTATCTTTCATTTCATATAGAAACTAGCTTTCTTTCACATTATGTTATTCATGCTTTACACTTCTCAGCGTTGCCTATTGGTATGGTATGAATCATGAACTCTGAGAATAACTGGAACTTCAGTTGATGGAAAAAAAATGTGATTTCCATTTGTGTGCATTCAGTGAGCAGATGGGGAATGCATCTGTTAATATAATCTTCTTAGCTTGAAGAGTTCTTGACCCATCACTCAATTTTTGCCAAACATGTACACATTTTCCTGCTAGACACAATTTTCCTAAATTCAGGGGTGCTAATTATACCAATCCTCTCCTCCTGCCATGAACACATATACATTTTTACAAACTCTGATTCAGGTAATTAAATGGTTTTTCATTTAATCCTTTGTTATGTTGTGTATTTATCATAGGATTCAGACAAGTTCAATCAAACTCCATAAGCAGGCAAAACAAAAAAGATGATCGGCCAATTTTATCCTTGTGTCTTTTGCTTCACAAAGCATTCAAAAACAAGTGACAGTCTTTTTATCTGTCAGCTAAAATAATAATCATACTCGGCACTTGCATGAATTTTGTCCAGATGAGCATCTCAATCCCATTACTAATGAAAGTTGTAAATCTTTGTCTACAGCTGGAGAGACAAGGATGTTGGGAGGTGAAGTGGCTTATCCAAGGTCACACAGGAATAGTACTAAGGGTTTTACTTTTGCAGGTGCATCTGATGCCTCTTAAATTATAAGAAGAGAAGAATTACAAGTCTAGCATTACCAACACAAAATGACCAATTACAGTCTTGAAAGTGATTACTCCAGTGGTTTCATTGAATTTCTGCTAGCCCAGGCCTTTGGACACGACTTTATTACTTTAGCTGTACTATGGTAATCCATTATTTATCAACCCTATGATTTCTTTTCTCATCTCTTTTTCTGCTTCCTGTGATGAAGTTTGATTAGTATCCAAATTTCTGTCTGGCTAAGGGCTCCTCGCTGCTATCAGTGAACACCAAACAAAGTCTGTTTCCCCTCGAATACCAAATGTACGGGACAGTGCTTGTAAAGATTTAATGTATGTAAAAATCACCTGAGGATCTTGACTCAAGTATATATTCAAATTCAGTAGGTGCGGGGTGTGGCCTGAGATTTTGCATTTCTAACAAGCTCCTTGTTGATGCTGTGGGTCTGTACTTTATAGGGTCGGATCATCAGTTCCTATTCTTACAGATCGAGTCCCTTTAGTTGATTCTTCATGTATTGATCTTCTGGTAACATTTTAAAATTTAGTGTAACCAGCTCTTTTCAATTCCTTTGGCAAGTCTAAAGTGAATTTTTCACCTGTTTTGATTTTCTTTAATTTCTTTCAATAATATTTTGTAGTTTCAGTGTACAAGTCTTACACCTCCCCAGTTAAATTTATTTCTAAGTATTTCATTCCTTTTGATGCTATTGTAAGTGGAATTGTTTGCTTAATTTCTCTTTCTTACAGTTCATTGTTAGTGTTTAGAAATACTACTGATTTTCTATATTGATTTTGTATCCTGTAACTTCATTAAACTGATTATAAAGTTGTGTGTGTGTGTGTGGAGTTTTAATGTTTCATTGTTTGTGATTGCCAAAGCTGCTGTCTTTGTTCTTGATGGCTCTCAGCATTTGAGGGTTTGCCAAGACCCATCTTCGTCCCAAAAGGTGGGATCTCAGCAAGTACCTGCATGTAGGCTGATTAGAAGCTGGACCCTCAGGCAACAGCTGGGAAAGTCTGCAGTCAAAACCCTATCAAGAAGAAACTGGGAGAGGGACATTTTGACTTGCTCCCTCTGTGCTGAGCCTGCGTATACAGCCACAGGGGTGTCCTGGTGCCCATTTAAAAACCATTTTTTTGCTATAGGCCCATGGAAGCTGTAAACATAAGCCCCTTTGGCTTTCAAAGCTAGGTGTTTTGGGGGCCCACCCCTCAGGTAGGAACCTTAAAAACTGGGGGCACCCTATGTGTGGTCCATATTCTCCAGTCATCAGAGGGAAGCTCTAGGTTGGGAGTTCCCTCCTGAGTGTATGGCAATGGGCCAGGGGTGGGATTTATAGCCGAGTACGCCTCAGCCTTTCCTGTCTGTTTCCATGTGGGTATTTTCTCCTTTGCCTGGTGTGTAGGCGCCACTCAGGTAGCTTCTGTATTTCCCTCAGAGAGCTGTTTTGTGTATAGATGTACGCTCAGTGGATCCATCAGAGGAGGGAAATCCAGGAGTTTTCTCTGTTGCCAACTTGGAGCATTTGTTATTTATTTTACGTATTTCAATCCACTGCATTTCTCATTCTTACTAAATCTCAAACTGTCCCATGTTTGTCCAATGGGAGACTCTCCATATTGGCTCCTGGATTCTTTCGACATCATCCTAGTAGTGTTTGATAGCTTTCTTGCTATCTGGTTTACTAAGGTGGTCCAGACTCCTCATGTATATTTCATACCCCTGAAGTAGAAACAGCTACTTATCCAAGAAACTCTGGTTTCTTTTAATGGGAAATTGTATTTCAAGACCATAATAGAGGCATAGAAATATTTACCGTTTTGGGGCTGGTTATTGTTTTTGTTCCTTTTCTGATGAAAAGGCTTGGAGATATATGTGTATATGATACTACGCAGGGTCATACTAGTATTTCTAATTCTACTTCAGAACTACAAGGTTTCTACCTGATATTCTATAGTACCTTTTTATATCCTCTATTTTAACACTGTGAATTTTGGTTTTTGAGGTACAAAGGACGATAGCATTAGAATACTCATTTGTTTTATTCCTTCTTACACATACAACAGTTTCAGTATATCCATACCAATACTACCATTGCAAATTATAATTATTGAAAGCAGTTAAACTTATTTTTTTGGCATATTCGATCCTAATTCTCTTTTCACACCCCTCTTTAATGGTTCTCCTTTAATGGTTCTACTATATTTACATTGTCTGAGCATATTGCCTTTAATAACTTATATTTTCTCTTTTTAACGTTCATTTAGACTTGATGCTATAAATAAGTACATACCTAATGCTAATAAATTTGTCCTATGACAATGCCTTTCAAATCATCTTGGTTTTCTGAATTTTGTTTTCTAGTACAGTCTCCAGGAAATGTGTATGAGAACAATATTTCCCAAGTTCTTTCATGTTGATAAAAATTTTGCTGGATATAAAATCCTTAGTTTACATTTTCTTTTTTTAAGAATCTTACATATTTTGTATGTTACTCCACCTCCTTCATAAAGTGTTGCTGTCTAAATGTCTAATCATAGTCCAGAATTTTCCCTTGCAAGTCCTTGATAAAATCTTTTTTGGCTAGATACCCAAAGAATTTTTAGGGTTTGTTTGGTTTCCTTATTTTGGCTTCTTCAGAAACCTGTATTTTTTTAATGCTACATCTTCTTTTCTTATCTTCAATATTTGGCACTTTCTTTAAAATCCTTTTGAAAAATCTTTTTCTTCATTCAGATTAGATACTTTAGATTTTCCTTTTTAAAAACCATCTCTTATGGCATTGTTTATTTGTTTGTGTGTTGCTTCTAATTTAGTCAATTTTTACAATGATCTTTTTCTCATTTCTAATTTTTTTCTGGAAAATTTTCTCTAACTTTTTGAGTTGTATCACTTCATGAAATAGGAAGAAAGAGCTTTAAAGGACATCAAATTTTAAATTTGTTTAAAGCACAACATCTGAAACATG
Source organism: Pteronotus mesoamericanus (assembly GCF_021234165.1). Classification (NCBI taxonomy): domain Eukaryota; kingdom Metazoa; phylum Chordata; class Mammalia; order Chiroptera; family Mormoopidae; genus Pteronotus; species Pteronotus mesoamericanus. Next base: position 15,348,360 of record NW_026555321.1, read on the forward strand.
GAAACGTTATTATTTTCTTAATGTGGATGATAATCATTTAGACTTCTCTAGTACATCAATTTCTGTATGTTTAAAATAGCTTATGGTTAAAAAGAAAAAATATTCAGTATATACCCTGGAATCTTATTATTATAAATATATTTATTGTATATACTTTTAATTCTTAAAAATATTCCTAAAATATTTTATGTGAAAATAAAGAATTAATTTTTATAAATTGGATCTCTTTTATCTCTGGTTGTTGTAAATTTCAGTGACCCATTTTTTTACTATTGAAAAGCAATATCTAAAGAAACACCAGAAGGGAAGGTTCCTATCTGAATTAATGCTAAGACCTTTCTTTTAATCTCCAAGCAACTGAGCAGTGAATACCTGGTGAGAAAGACTGATCCTGCAAGTCTCTCAGAAAGGGAACCATGGTACCTAAAGCTTGTTTCAAGGCTCTCTAAAGAGTTTTCTTTTAACCATTGGTAGACACCTTCCTCAACTCAAGCTTTTTTGATAATAGAGTTTTAAACAAAAACACATTTCCCTAATAAGCTCTTTGATAAATAATATTTGAACAGAAACTCCTTCATCTTCAAGACTGAAGAGATTCAGTTTAGAGAGTGAGCTTGGAAATCATCAACTGAAGTCAATGCTGGCCTGTAGTAACAGTATCTTATTACCAATGATCAGATATGATTAAAAAACATTAAAAAGCCAGTAAGTTATCAGTGCATCCTCCTCCCATTTATCTCTCCTTAACACTCTTTTTCATTTTATTTGCTTTAAAATGTGCTCTCCCCACTTTTTACTAAGATGGGGAAATGCTAACATGTGGGATAGTAATCCATGGGGAATATATATGGGAAACATTTATTTCATTTCCCTTGATTAAATATGTAGAATATTTTATCAGACATTTTTGAAAAGCCCTTTCTAAAACTATCTTATCCTAAAACTATCTGTCCATAATTAAATCAAGTCTTAAATGTAATATCAAGCAGAGGTTGCTTTATTATTTGTTTCAGGAGAATTCTTTTATCTATTATTTATAACAATTGGTTATTTCAAATTTTATCCTATCATTTGGTCATATAAACACAAAAAGGAAATAGAACTTATTTTGTATTGACTTATGTATATTGTATATTTCTAATTGTGCGCAAGTGAATGGGAAATTCCGATCTTCATTTCTCCAGGTGTCTTATTGTTCTCTTGTAGAACAAATGAAAAGATATCCATGCCTTCTCATAATTATGTATGTTTATTTTCTAGTCCTGAACATTGAGTTACTTTAGATACAGGGCATTCAGTGAAGTCTGGATACTTTAAAAATAATAAAAATAAAAATTATTATAGTTATTGTTATTATTTTGAGGAAACTCACAGGAGTTTTGGAGATATAATCCAAGTTCTGAAGAGCCTTGTGCCCTGTTTGAGGAAGGAATGTACACAAAGTAAACAATATAAATAAATAAAATAAAAATAATATAAAACTATGTAAAAGAAAATATTGAATGGCAAGGGTAGAAAGCATGGTGTTGAAATTTAGAGAAGGGACTTGGAAATTAGGCTTCAGAATGGAAGAATTAAGAAAATCCATAATTGGAGGTGGGATCAGTTTTAAAGGAACTGGAGCCCTTTTGAAAGATATATAGTGTTCTCATTTTTAAAAAGGGGAAATCCATGTACCAGGGAGAAGATAAGAAAGAAAAAACTTCTGCAATATCTTCCAGCTGCAAGATCCTGTTAAAAATCAACAACCTTATCTGCAGTTGTTGCATTGGATCAATTATTAAACTTGATTTTCATATTGATGAATGGAAAGTGACAGAACTGTATATTCTTTTTAAAATATATAACCCTACAAATTATTTAGGAAGTATGAGGGGGTAATACTTATGTTCATATTTTTTAAATAACCAGTTATTCTGAAACTGCCAGTTGGTTGTCAACTAATAATGAGCTATTGCCAACTGGCTAATTATTGGTAATAAGCAACTACTATTTATATTTCATTTTAATTTTTCTATACGTGTTTGGATATATAGGAACTCATTTTACTGACTATTTCCCACTTGCATCTGTAGAACAGATCCACTGTCCAATCAATGCTGCTTCTTAGAGGCTGACTCATAATGGGCTTCATCAACAGGCTCACAAGCTCTTTGGTCTGGTTGGCTTTGGCTGCTGCAGAACATCAGCAGATTAGAGGGTGGAGGAGATAGAGGTGGGGTATGTGCTCCCTGGAAGGTTGACATGGGCAGAGGTCACAGAAGGTCCAAACAAAAGATCACAACTTCTGTCAGATGGCCTTCTTCACACGTGTTTCTCTAACTCAAGATTCTGTAACCTTTCTCTCTATTCTGGCCCCTTCTTCAGATCTACTTGTTGCAGGGAGCTTCTGTTGTACCCTTTTTGGTTTCCCTCTACCATACTTCTTTTGTAAATACTATTTTTATTCAATGCTGCTCTTATTGCCCATTTGCAATGTGACATTGGTCTCCACTGGGGTCCTTACGGACATATCCATTTAATCCCTCTATTCAAAGATGAGAAAAGGCCTATGTATAAGTAATCATAGACAAAGAGGACAAAAACTGCTAATCTCCAAAAGTTATATGCATTTAAAATTCATACTTTATGGGATAAACTTTTGAGTGGCATTTATTTGTATGTGTTTTGAGAGGCCCTCATTATTCTTTATTTATATGTTTACTATCAATAAAACTCTCATGAGAGCTACAAATCTGCCTATGCATAGAGGCTTGAGAATTGGAAAATAGCCAAAGAAACATGCTACAAATCATAACTTAGTTTGATATATTCTAGTTTAGAAACCCACGTACACAAAATATAGCATTTAGCAGCAATAACATATAGGTATTAAAATGAAAAAAAAACACAGCAGAATGTTTTTCCAGCTCTTAAGTGGATTGTTTTCCTACATCAAAAAGTGAACATACAGCATTTGTTTATATTTTGCTTTTGAGAATTGATGGTCAAGATCTATGTGTGATCATGATGAGAAAGAAAAGAAACTGTATAGTCAGATCTTGAGATGGTCTGGCAATTGTATTAATGTTTCTGTTGAATTAGTTGTCAATGAAAATACAGAGTCCAGCACAAATAACACCCCTTTTTATTACATAAAAATCTTTTGTTACAAAATCAGAAGCATGTAATTCTATGACATAACAACATCACACTCAAGCACACCATATGACATTTTAGGTGAAATGTTCAAATTGCTGTCCATCTTGTGCCAGACATTAATGCACCCTACCAACCACATTCAATAGTGTTACTTCTCCCAGACCCTGTACATAATGATAACACTAATTCAGAAGACCAAGGAATGAACTTTACCATTAGGTATTACTTAATGTTGATTTCTTTATGTGAATTGATAGAAGCCTGGTATTTCATAGCCATTTAAAAAAAGTAGTAAAGCAACCCTTAGTTAAAGAACAACCTGTTGTTACTATTTAATTTCTTTGACTTAAGGTGACTTCACTGATCTGATCTAGTGATAGAAATATAAAACTTATCTACTAGTTTTCTCAAATATAGCCTAGACAACTGAGAGCATTATCCTGTTTTTGAGCAGAAAGTATTTCATTATCTGTGTCTGTTTACTTGGGTATTGTATAATACATTTAATTGGGGATATTTTGGCATACAACTTTGAGCAAAATGAAAGAGGAGACAATTTCCCTGCTAACTTTTGGATGCTGCTGTATCTATTACTAGTGTTTTCCAGTTTCCAGTTTTCCGTTTCTTCTGGAGTCACAGAAGATTACATTTTCTTGCTTCTTGAAATTAATTGTACCCATGCAATTAGTTCTAGTTAATAAAATGCAAACAGAAATAATGTGTATATCTTTTGAGCCAAAAGAGAGTTCTTACTTCCTCTTTCATATGAAACACAGCCAATCAGTAACATTCCAGGTGGTGGTGCCCCCTTATGCTGACCAGTGTGAGGCATTTTGCTCAAACAAGAAATACATTTTAAACAACAAAATTTGGAGTTTGTTACCTCAGTAAAATTTACTCTGTGACAATGCCTATCTGAGAATGTGGGACTCTTTAATATTTCATCAACAGTCACTAGTCCTTTTGAAGAGGCTGAAAATGAGGAAAGAAAAGTTAAAAGCTGTTGATGTTACAAAACAAAATTTGAAATTTGGCTTACAGTCTGAGTGATTTTAAGAGGCACAATATATGGTGACAGGAAAGGATCTGACTTTTGGTGGTGGGCACACAATGCAGTATACATGTATGATAGAAATGTATCCTTGAAACATATGTGACTCTGTTAACCAATGTCACCCCAGTACATTAAAAAAAATAAAATGATCTTTTAAAGCCTTAGAAAAGAGTGAATATAAGGAAGTGACTGGAATAGCTTTTTTAAAGGACATGATCTATGATTAAATTATGAAATGTAATGCAAACACAGTCAGCTCTGAAAAAACATGCTTTTCTTTTGGTCTCAATAACAACAAGAGCTTGGTCTCTAAAATGCAAGAGGCCAAGGTGATAAGAATAGATTTTCCATATGTACTGGAAGTTCTGGCCAGGGCAATTAAGCAAGAAAATGTAAAAGACATTCAACACATTCCCTATCAGAATCCCAGCTGACTTCTCTGCAAAAAAATGACTAGCTGATTTTAAAATTCATATGCAATTTCAAAGGACCCAGAATAAACAATCTTGAAAGAGAAGAAAAAAGTTGGAGGACTTACACTTACCCATTCAAAACTTAAAACAAAAAAATAACAATCAAGACCACATGATACTATCATATGGGTAGACAGTTACAGCAATAGAATAGAATTGAGAGTTCAGAAATAAACCCTCACCATAATGATCAATCTAGTTCTTACAAGAGTGTCAAGATCATTCAATGGGGAAAACATTGTGTTTTTACCAAATAGTGATGTGATAACTGAATATCCACTTGAAAAAAAATTTAAGTCCAAAAATTAACTCAAAATGGATAACGATAAAAGTATAAGAGCTCAAATTATATAAATCTTAGAAAAAAACATGGTGGAAATAGTAAACTCATATTTTCATAATTCTATGTGTATTTTTATTTTGAACAAACTGAAAGAAGTAAAATAAAAAAAGAGAAAAACACAGGAATAAAATTTTACGACCTTGGGATAGGCAGTGATTTATTTCTTCTTTTTTTAGATAACATTTTATTTTTTTTCTTTAGAGAGAGGGGAAGGGAGGGAGAAAGAGAGGACTAGATACATTGATGTGGGAGAGATGCATCAACTGGTTGTCTTTTATATGTGCCTCAGGGAACCAAACCTACAACCCAAGCATGTGCCCCAACCAGGAACCAAACTGCAACCTTTTGGTTCATGGGACGATGCCCAGCCAATTGAGTCACACTGGCCAGGGCAAGGCAGTGATTTTTTAGACATGACCTCAAAATTACATGAAACAAAAGAAAAAAACAGATAAACTGGATATCACCAAAGTTAATACTTTTGGGCTTCAAATGAAACCAGTTAATACTTTTGAGCTTCAAAAGAAACCATTCGGAAAATAAAAGTGTGACGTAAAGAGTAGAAGAAAGTTAGAAATCATATCTTGTATCTAGAACAGTTCTTATAAGAACTCTTAAAACTCAATGATAAAAGACAACCTGATTTTTAAATGAGTAAAGGATCTAAATAGGCAGTTTTCCAAAGGTGTACACTGACTAGTAAACACATGAAAAGATGCTCAATATTATTAGCTATCAGAAAAATGCAAATGAAAACCACTTCATACATACTAGTACTGGTTATAAACAAAAACTCAGACAATAAATCGAAAAGTGGTTGGCAAAGATGTGGAGAGCGTGGGACCTTCATATATTGTTCTGGCAGTGTAAATGCTGCTGCTGCTTTGGGAAGCAGTCTGGCAGTTCCTAAAATTTGAAGCATGGAGTGACGGTATGATCCAGCAATTCCACTTGATTACCCAAGAGAAATGAAAACATATGTCCACACAAAAGCTTGTGTCAATATTTTATGAATGTTTGTGACAGCATTATTCCTATTAGCTAAAAAAAAGGATACCAGCCAAATGCCAATCCACTGATGAGTGGATGGATACACAAATGTATATCCATGAAATGGGATATTACTTGGCAATGAAAAGGAATCAAGAAGTCGCATGCCACATTGTGGATAAAACTGGAAAACCACTGCACTAAGTGAAAAAAGCCAGTCACAATAGGACCATATTATCTAACTGCATTTATATGAGATGCCTAGAATAAGCAAATCTGTAGGCCCAAAATATAGATTAATGGTCTCCTCAGGCTGGGCAAGGTGGGGCTGGAGGGTGGCTATTGGTGTTAGGGGTGATGGCTCTGTGGTACAATTTCTGTGTGGGGTAATCAAATGTCCTAAAGTGGATTATAGTAATGGATGTACAACCTTGTGAATATATCAAAGCCTTCAAATTTTACACTTTGAATGGAAAAATTCTATAATATCTGAATTATGTCTCAATAAAGTTTTTTTTAAAGGTGTTAATAAATAGTATGAGAAATGAGACCTCTCTAAAAAAAGATGTCAATATGTGTTGTTTCATAAAACTCATTTTTTTTGCTTAGGCATGTTATATATTTCATTCTTCTTAATATATTTAAGCTCAAGGTGGATTTAAAGGGCCTAATAATAACTGGCTCCTTTATGTACATTTAAAATAAAATGCTAAAAAAGACAATCAGAACATTTGAAGCAAAGCGCATCCTGGTAAACAAGGCTGATTTAATAAGCTACCTGCTTCTCTCATTTTGGAAATGAAGATTTCGTTATGATTATTTTTTCATTAAGCTTGGCAGATTTTTTTCTGCCTTGTATTATTATTTTGCCATTTATATGTATAATGTACTATCAGGCAATGGTTAAGTATTGTTAAACTAGCATATTGGGTCTTCTTGTCCTTAAATTTATAAATCTTACAGAATAAGCATTCTTTACATTAATACAATGGCACTAGTACATCAAATTATTTAGCTAAAATAACATGCACTGAATTATAAGCAATTTGCCCTGTCATTCCGTATTCTAATTTTTTCATTCTATCTTTAAGGCAAAATAAAGTCTCAGGTGAAAGTAGTCATTTTCATGATCCAATGTTTCCCTTAAGTACATTCATTTCCATTTTATTCCATAAGCATTAGCTAATTATCTCTCTCCTATTACTCTGCACTGTGGACTATTAGGCAGCAGCAGACAGGGATGGGGGTGCTCAGTAGAGAGTCACCTTTAATTGAATAGAGGAATAACCTTGTATGAGAAGGGAGTGAACACTTGACTGCTTACTAAGGGAGGATACATGCTTGGTGCTTTACATTTGGTATTAAGTTCTCCTAACAATCCTCTATTACAGATTTTATTACTGCCATTGAATAGAGAAGAAATCTGAACTTAGGGAACGTGAACGCTCTGCTGAAGTCAGAGTTAACTTTATGTGTGGGATCTAAATCTGTCTCTCTCCAAAGCTCCTTCTCTTTCTCTGCTGCTGTGTTGGCTGCCTTGTGCCTGCAGTGGCAGAGCACGCACGCTCCGTTGGTGGGCTTTGCCCCAGAGTCTTTCTGGGTCAGCCACATTTCGGAAACGAGAAAACACTCCAACCCTTACCTACAAACCTTTTTCAGAAATGGAGCATTTGACCTACACAGCCCATGGTCCATACAGTGATGTTTTGTTGTTATTTTAAAAATAATTCTCTTAGAATTGCACAATTTTTTCTTTGCTGTAAAGCAATGACAATGTTTTCAAAAGTGGTCTAATATTAGCAGCTGCCCTACATCTTTTAAACTGTTTTAACTGTCCTGTGAATGTAGGTTATTACCACTATTATTCGTTTTCTGATTTTTGGTCTGTGTTTAACCAGCTGATTTGGAACTTTATATATCAGCGAACAATTTCATTATACTTTAGATGTTTAGCAAATATCAAAATGCAGTTTCTGTGGTGCTCTCAGGTTTACACAGTTTTCAACATGCCTCACAGATATTGGGGACTGACGTTTTGGTTGCAGAGTTATTGTCATGCAGTACATCCTACATTTATTATCATTTCTTTTCTAGCTTACTCCTAAACAAAGAATAGAATAAACGAAGAATAGAGCAGTTAAATGATCACATGGGTGAGCAGTAGAAATAGGTGACAGGGAAAAATTAGGCTTGGGCTTTTTTGCTATGTAAACAACATTACTTTGTAGGACATATGAAGAAAAAACAAGTAGGGGGTTTTAATAAGGAGAATAATTTTACAGTTGGAAGCCAATTTGTATTTTCATTCTGCCTGTCTTAAAGGGTTTTAATGCACTTCCCAAAGGGTCAAGACTGTGAATAAGTTAAATTATGTATAAAGGATACAATTTTTTTATTTAGGCTTCAGCCATGAAGAAATAAAATCTTTTCCTACAAAGAAAACTAATCTGTCAGGGAAGGAAAATTGGACCATTGATATTTTTATCTTGCTGTTTTTATTTCAATATACGACAAGATGAAAAGATTTATGTAATCTCACTGGAAAAGCAATCGTGAATACAGAATCATGCTGGGGAAATATTTTCTTTTTCAAGTAGTTATCTGTTTTAACACATCTAACACTAGTTCACATTATCAAAGGAAAATCATATAGAATGTAAATTTACAACTGTAACTTGGAAAAATTATCTGCATTCCAAAAGGCGAAGATATAAAAACATTTTTCCTCCAGAATAATTACTAACTCCAGTGTTTGAGTTACGATTTTTATTAATCAATTCTTAAAATCTAAATGATTTTTCTCAAATGTGAAGGAAAATAATTCAAGAAGTATTAATGAGTGATTTTAGTTGAGAATAATATCTGAAAAGAAATTGTTCAACAGAAGGTTAACACCCAATTCTCAAACAGGGTATTTAATTTTGGGTTTTTTGGGGGTACATTTTTAACAAGAGGTTATTTAGGTGATCCAGTGTATGATCAAGTCCTTGTGATTTAAGAACTGTTAATCCAGTTACATTTTCTGTTCCTGTTTTGTTAGTCTGCCCAAGGGCCCTCTAGCTTCTTTTTTTTTTTAATTGTTATTCAAACACAGTTGTCTCCATTTTCCTCCACCACTCTCCCCCACCCCACCCACACCCATCCCCAACCCTCAATCCTACCCCGCCCCCGCCTGCGTTGGCTTTGTCCGTGGGTCCTTTATACGTGTTCCTTGACTTGACCTTTCCCTTTCTTTCTCCCGTTATCCCCCTACCCCTCCCTTTTGGTTACTGTCAGTTTTTTCTTTATTTCAATGTCTCTGGTTATATTTTGCTTGCCTGTTTGTTTTGTTGATTAGGTTGCCCTTATAGGTGAGATCATATGGTATTTGTCTTTCGCTGCCTGGTTTATTTCACTTAGCAGAATGCTCTTCAGCTCCATCCGTATTGTTGTGAAGGGTAGGGGCTCCTTTCTGCTGCATAGTGTTCCATTGTGTAAATGCACCACAGTTTTTTGATCCACTCATTTACTGATAGGCCCTTAGGTTGCTTCCAGCACTTGGGTATTGTAAATTGTGCTGCTACGGGGTGCAGAGGTTCTTTTGAATTGGTGTTTCAGGATTTTTAGGGTATAATCCCAGCAGTGGAATTGCTGGGTCAAAAGGCAGTTCCATTTTTAGTTTTTTGAGGAAATTCCAAACTGTTTTCCACAGAGGCTGCACCAGTCTGCATTCCCACCAACAGTGCACTAGGGTTCCCTTTTCTCCACAGCCTTGTCAGCACTTGTTTGCTGATTTATGAGGGCCATCTAACTTCTTGTTAGCAACAATCTCACTTCCAGAGAGTACAGGCTCAGAAGGAGAGAGGACAGTAAAACATAAACCTGTACTAAGCTGAAGAAATGCAAGTTTCAGAAAAACCTCTGAACTTTATGACAAGCTATCCAGTCTTTCATAATTGGAAACTGATTATAGTTACCTAAATTTTATTTCTCTCAGATCTCATCAACATCATCAGTTGGTTACATTTACTGCTAAGATCTAATTAATCTAAAATTTTAGTCCTAGAAAGGGATTCTATTACAGTATCTGTGCCTGCCCACAGGACTGAGCTCCAGGTGCCAACAGAATTAATGATCTCATTAACACGCCCATTCTATTCGCTTTCCTTTCTTTTCTGCCTTGTTTCTCTACGCCTGTATCTTGCTTCCTGGATTACCTCCCAAATAAACTATTTGCATCCAAATCATTGTCTCAAAATCTGTTTTCTTTTTTTTCAAATTTTATTTTATTTTGGGAGGGGGACATAAATTAAGACAGGAATTTAGAAGTTATCTTCTTTATTTATACAGAATGTCCAGAAAGTAGATAAGTGGTTGCCCAAGGCTGAAAGTGGGAACAGGGATTAATTATAAGTGATTATGAGAGATCTTGTTGGGGTAAAAATATTCTAAAACTAATTTACGGTGTAGGTTGAACCACTCAGTAAAGTTACTAAAAATCGTTGAATTGTACACTTGAAATGGGTGAATTTTATGTTATTTAAAATATACCTCAATAAGGTTGTTTTAAAAATCACCTTATTTTACATAAATAGAGGGTAAGATTCACAGAGGTTCACTGCGCAAAGTTGAATAGCAAATGAATGAAGAAGGAAGACAATTTCAGGCCATTTGATTACTCTCTTACATTGATTCCCCTGTGGACTAATGATCTTGCTTTAACCCATTAAAAATTAAAGTACATGAAAAATGTAAATAAGCACTTATTAAATCAATATCAGTACATTTAATAAGCTAATTATAATAATCATCACTTATTATGTACTTTATGCTAAACAATTTACTTAGATTATCTCCATTTCACAGTCAACTACAAGGTAGGTGTAATTACTATCCCCTTCCTCACATGGGTAAACAGCTTGAGAGAAAGTAGTGACTTATCAAAGGTCACATAACTCATATGGGGCATAGTGAGCATTCATCCATGGTGGTGAGACATCAGAGTACATACTTGTAATTTATTATACTGTTTCTGCGAGTAACTAGGATTGAAACCTCTTATCACTCCCACATGACCAAAGAAAGAGACAGCTCCATACCTCGCTGTTGAGTTTCTTTATCTGCTGCTTGGTCTCCTCTGCTTTGATGAAGAGAACAGCAGCTCCAATTTCTGGGTCTGAAAAGCGACACACACACAGAATGGATCCTTTAGGAATAAACCCCATATTTGAGAATTGGGGCACCTAGGAATAGGGAAGGAAGCCCGAGCAGCTGCCTTTAAGGTTCTTGATGGTGGTGCATTGTGGTTTCTATCTCCCTGGCATTGGACACGCATGTAGTGCTCCTCTGGCACATGGCACACTCTTTCAAACAGGCACACATCATGGTGACTCTGACTGGATGTGACCATTGCAAATCTCCCCTTCCTCTGAACACAATCACCACTGTGTTCCAAGATGCCACGTTTTTGACAATTCTCTAAATACATATTATGGCCAGGGCCCGAGACATATAAAAAGGATGTTCTTTTCTTCCTCTTTCTCCCCCCCCCCCCCCCCCCGCCCGCTGACTATTGATTTCTGTGTCCATGTGAGCATTTTCCTCCTACATCTATTTCAGGTGCTAATCTCCACTGCAGGTTTTCCATCTCCTCCTGTGTCCCTCTAAAAGATAATTTCTCCCATTTCCTGGTTCTCTCATCTCTACTTTTTCTCCACCTTAATCTTCCAAGTGCATTTATTTCTGTCAGGGACAAAAGTACAGATGAATCATTGCTGGCTGCCGTAGAAAGGATAAATTTATATCACGTATGATCATTACAAATATCCTAATTCTGGTCAGTTATGGGTAGAAAACTTGTTTGGGGGTGAAAAACTCATTCAGAACAATCTGAAGTAGAGAGTAGTAAGAACTCATTTTGCAGAGATATTTGGCAAAGCTAATCCATTCATAACGAATGAATGTTTAGAGATCATATACAACAGGCTAGGCTTTCTTTCGAGGAGATAGCAATGAATAAGGAAAATATAACTGACCTTCATGAAACTTAGAGTCTAGCAGGGAAAAGAGACATTTGAAAAGTAATTATGCAATAAGTTTGGGTTTCATACTAAGGGAAATAAGGAGCCCTTAAGGGTTTTAAGTATCAGAGTAGAATAATAAGGATACATTTATATTCTTTAAAATATTCACTTTATATGGAAAAACGTGCGAGATCAGAGAGGAGACTTTGGTAGGAATACAAGCAAGAGATGGATGTGGCAAGGCAAAGGGGAGGCAGTAAGGATAGAAAGTCTTACGACCAAGAGATATTTAGGAGATAGAGACAAGAAAATGGGTTGCTTGAATGAATGACTATAAGAATAAATGCTGGGAAAAGGTAAAAGAGGAAGCTAATTTTTAGCCTCGCCCCTTGAGAGAGCCTAAATATCTTTACCTCCGAGAGGAGGAGAAATTCGGGGTTCTGGCCTGATTCGTTCAGAGCCAAAGTCAAAAGTCTGGCTTTCTTCGCTGCTGTTTCCATCTTCAATTCCATCAACAATCCTGTTTAAAATAAAAGATATTGATTAATTGTGAATTTATGTTAATAGGTTCCAAACTTTCTCCAAGACTTAAAAGTGTTCTATTTCTGAATTCTAGATACTCTGAAGCTATGCTATTCAATCTCATAGTCATTAGCCTTATAAGACTACTGAGCACCTGAAATGTAGCAAGTACAATGTAAGTATAAAATACACAGTGAATTTTGAAGATTTTAGGAAAAAAAGTAAATTATTTTGTTAGTAATTTTTATATTGTTTACATTTGAAATGATAATATATTTGGGGCATATTAAATTAAATATATTATTTAAATTATTATTTTTTTATTTTTGAAAAAATGGCTACTAAAATTACATATAACACTTTTAATTCATGTCACACTCTATTGGACAGCAATGCTATAGAATGTGGATTCAAAACCTTAAGCTACAGAAGTCCTCTTGTCTAAATTTATATTAAATCATGACTCTATCTAGAATTAAAATGTTTTAATGGAATATTGCAACATCACAAAAATAACTTTGATGACACCTTCACTCTGGACTTGGACAAAACTCCAAAGTGAGAGTTAGAAAACTGTATTTAAATTATTGTTAGGATTTAAGCTATTATTCTTTCTTTAATAATAACATCTAACCCATTCATTAAAAAAATACAAGTCTATTGTAGTAAATTTAAACATAAAGGCAACAAAAGTCAGAAAATATAAATCATCTGTAATCCACCACTTTTGTTAACATTTTGAAGTATGTCCTCAAACTCTTTATATATAAAAGAAAATATATTCTTTTTCTAGTGTAGAATGCATTGTACATAAACATTTATTTTCTAGCTCTAATACATTTCCTCCTATTTAATTTTTTTTCATTTTGATAAAAATTTAGAAAAAAGAGTTAAGCAATGTTTACACATTATCACTTCCAATTGGATTCCTGAACATTTGATGTCCACCTGCTTCACTAAGCCTGTTTTGCTTTTTTCTTAATATTTTTGTTAAATGGATAAATTCTCTTCAAATCCAATATATTGTATATCAGAAAGATCACTTAGTTGACAAGCAGAAAAACATAATTTGAATCCAGATTTTTAGAACTTAATCTCAGATTTTAGACAAAACAATTAACCTTCAAGTTTCGCTTCTTACATCTTTATACTAGAAATAATATGAACTACTTTATAGGATTCCTGAGAAGACTAAATGCAATAGTGAATGTGAAATTGCCTAGCAGAGTACATGCAACACAGAAAACACTCAATATATTTTTTCTTGCTTCTATTTATTATTCTGTGGTTATGTGATTTTTTGCTATTGCTTTTCATGCACATGCAGGCTGTTTTCACATTCTGAGTCAAAATTCTTCACCCTCTCAATTACCTTGAGTTGATCTTAAAGTGAATATTTTTTTAAAAAAATAATTAAAAGTAGAGCCATGCTTGTTACATACTGAAAAGGCCAGAAATAAAACTAAGCATCAGTAATCCATAATGATGAAGCAAATAGTATGGAAAATAAAAATCAACACTTCATTTTCTTCATAATTTTAACTCATTGCTCCATAAAACTTTTGGTAAGATCAGGCATTGAGGGGATAACATCTATGGACTTTGTTCTCTCTCTTTTATTTCAGTTAAATTTACCAATTATAAAATTACAATGCAAAAATATATAGTTCTAACAATAGGTTGAGCTAAATGGGTAGAGGTTGCTGAGAAGGAATTGTGAACATTCAATGAATCCTTTTGAGAACATAATTAAAACTACTTATTCTCATACCGTACATACCTCCACATAGAGGCAAACATTACACACAAAATTCAGGAAAGTTGAAGAACCCAGATGAATCTTGTGCAGTAGAAAGGCCCAGAAGGCTGAATAACTTACTAGTTAGGTACCAGTCTGAATAAAAGGCAGCCATTTTCACCTGGGAAAGAATTAGACTACGTGAATTCTTACCTTGGACTGAGGTCGGGGGGTGCAGCACTATTCAAAGTCGAAAGCTGCAATTTCAAGTTCTTCTCTTTCTTTTTACCATGGTTAGGGGGGTCAGTTTCCTGTTTGCTTTTGGGGGAATTTGAACTGGAGACTCTGATAGGTGAGTGAAATGGTACTGTTCCTGAGGCCAGCTGCTTCAAGCTTAAACCTAGATAGCTTTTATTGCTTCCGATCTTCTTGCTCCGTGAAGAGGAGGATCCTCTAGTGTAGATGGGAGAGAGAGAGGCTGTCTCCTCTTCTTCCCCTTCCTCCTCCTCTTCCTCATCTTCCACAATGGATGGGAGTCTCTTGTTGATGCTGCCATTTCCCTTAGGCTCTGACTAAATCAGTGGATGATACGGATTAGTAAAAATTGCAAAGATCTCTTGAGAGATATTCATGCTGGAGGTCCTACTTGAACACAGCCCACTGTCTTAGAGACTTCTCATCAAAAGTAAACATTTACAAGATTTCGCTAGTAGTTTTTCAGGTGTTAGAAGCCTCCCCGTTTCTGCTCTTCCCTAGGTTTATCCTCTCCGCTTTCCCAGTATAAACCTCCCAATCCTTCTCCTGATCTTTTAATCTCTCTTGGTGGAAAGCTATATGAAAGGTGTGTTTTACCAGATTTACATCTTAGTTTTAATCAGCCTGCCACTTGTAATAGTATGTAATGGCACAGTCTTAAGAATAAAGACAAATTCACTTTTACCAGAAGATCTTGCATCCTTACGTTTACAGGGTCTTTAGTAGAACTTTATGTGAAGTTTGAACAGCAAAATTATAATACCTTAGAGAATAAAAATCATTCCTATTTTGAATTATATAGATGGAAAAGGATCAGCAGTGTCCTTGGCTACTCTGTTTCCTGCTTTCCTCTTGTTCATGAGTCAATTGGTAGAAAATGGAGCAAATCATTCAATCTGCTCTCTTTGTAGAGCCTTGGGAAAGGAAGGAGTAAATCTTAGCAAGCCCCATCCTAGGACCACTGGACACCTGGCTGGGACTATTCAACCTTATAGGCTAAGAAGAAGCAAGAGAGAGAATGGGAAAGGACAACTGAGGTGACGATGGAGGGGCAGGGCAGAGGGGACAGCAAAGGCTAAGCTAGGGGCCCCCGACAGAGTTGCTCTAGAAGTTTCTGTTTCCTGCTCTGCCTCAGACATGGCTTCCCTGCTCCAAAAGCTCAATTCGTTTTTCTGTGCCTCAGTTTCTTTTGAAGATACAGTCACTTATACCTGTCCTTCAAAAATTTTTAATAAAAATGAGATAAACTGGAAAGACCTACAAGTACTAGTTAAATCTCAGGAGCTCATATTGTTATTACTTCACCTTAATAAATAGTTGGTTCATTGGTATATATGGATTTTACTGTGTTACAATGAAAGATATAACAAAAAAATGAATTTGAGCCTTAAAGGCAATAGGCCATTCAGTTTAGGTCATAACTCTTAAGTGAAATAATCAATTTGCTCATGATTTTTTTGGTATTTTATTCTTAATGGTTCAACATTTCTTGAGAATATGGCATTATTTGATTCATCTTCCTAACTCGATACAATTATTTTAATTAATGGTGAAGCCATAAGTTTTCTATTGGAATAGTCATGGTATGGCTTTTATTTCTTTTTTGTTTTTCACAGCATTAAAAAATGTTGAGCTTTTAACAAAAGATCCATATGAATTGCAGGAGAACATTTGTATACTTGTATCATAGGATAGAAAAATTAGCTCACCTGGCTAAAGACACAACACGATAAACTTATCAAAGAAATGAGAAACAATAAGCCCATTCTCTAATTGGAATTCTGTTTACATATGCATTGGCAATTTAATTATTCCTTTGTTTCAAGGAGGATCCACTGGCTCTACTAGAATTTTCTGACTAATAACCTACAGGTCCTCTAATGTTTTGTTCTTCTACAAGTTTGTTTAAATTTCATTCTTCCATTTTGTCATGGAGACCTGGTGCTTTGAAAAAGTTGCTTAGATACTGACTCTTGTGGTCAAGATGGCTGACATTACTTAATATCAAGAATTAATTATTCCTCCACCATCATTACACACAGCACCCAAATTTATTAGATTATGAAACACCAAGCCCCGCATTCAGTCTCTCTTAGGAGTACTGCTTACTCTCTACAGATCATCTCTAGAAACACCCACTTTCCCTGGGCAGCAGCTGGAGTCACCTGTGTGTACATGGCCATGATGCTCAACCACAGAGCTCTTCATTCTCTTCTGACCCAGCTCTTTATTTTTTCCTGACAAATGTTTCCATGGGGGCAGTGAGGTTTTTATCCCCATAATCAAAGAAATCTCTAATTTAGTTCATGACATTTTGCTGGGATAGTCATTTCAGATTCAAAAATGAATAAATTCAATCAAACCTCTCTTGACTAACGGGAAAGCAGAATAAAGTCCAGTGCTTGAATGCAAGGACTTTTGCACAGTCCTAAAAGTCCTGTAACTTATTACCCATAACCTTAGTCAAGCAATGTAATTGTCTAAAGTCTTTATTTTCTAACCTATAAATTGGAAATGGTGTGAGAAAAAATTAGGTATTAGATAACGGAAGTTAAACATTTAGCAATATGCATTGCCAGTACTGAAACATTTGCCATTGTGATGGTGATGGTAATCATGACAAAAATAGAAACAACATTCACATCAGGGCAGGTGCTACAGAGAGTGCTGGTGACCTCTTTTTACATAATTTTTCCTTCACTCTTAGTTGGCATAACTCTTTGCAATGCACCTTGCCCAAAGATCACCCTTTTTCAGTTTCCCTTGCTATTTGGTTTGACCATGAGGCTAAGTTCTGGGATGGTAGCATGTACATGAACAGGATATAAGGAACTTTTAGGAAAACTTCTAGAAAGAGGGGAGTCTCACCCCTGCTCTTTTGTGTTTTTTTAGTTTCTAGTCTGAAGTATTGATGAAAGGAATGCATCACTAGTGTTAGAAAATGAGAAAATCTTAAAGAATGAAGCCATACATTAAGGAAAATGCAACAGAAGGAAGAAAGCTTGGGACCCTATTGACACGCTATTACAGTGCCCACCTCTGGCTTTGTCCCTGACAAGAAGTAAACATCTATGGTCTTGAAACCCCAGTTATGCTGGTGGTCTTGATATAGCAAATGAACTTCAGCCTAAATGATATACGACTTTTTTTGAAAGTTAAGGACATTATATTCTTGGGAGGGATGTTAATTTTTAAAGTGCTATGAAGGGGTGAGAAATCTGAATTGGAAAATCCAAAAGAATGCTAAATTTGTCTTCATGAGAAAAGAATATAAGAAAGGTCTGGATTGGGGGAAGGGGTACAGTAGCGAGGAAAGGCCACCTATTGAGGAGAGTTGAAACATAATGACTATTTTGCTAGTTCCTGAGGAGGGATTTTGAGGAGACAAAAAAAAAAAAAAAAAAAAAAAAAAAAGGAAAAAGGAAAGATAACTTGTGCCTGAGAGAAACTTGTTTGAAAATATTGAGATGTTTTAAGACCTCTTAAGGAGTTTCTCAATAGAATTAAAAGTAAACTGTTCCCCTCTCCTCCACCATCTTCAGTAATCTTCAGTTATTGATAATTCAAATTATCAATGTCTTTGTAATGCATTATGTAATGGGATATATTTGTGTGCCTCTGTGTGTGTATGTGTGTGTCTCTGTGTACATGCATGCGTGTGAAAGTTGGGTTCTGCCTCACGGAGAGGGGAGACAAAAAAAGAGGGGTGCTGTTTATAGGGTTGATGTCACAGGATTATTATTGTTTTTAAAATTTTAAATTTTTTTCAATTACAGTTTATAGTCAATATTATTTTGTAATAGTTTCAGGTATACAGTATAATGGCTAGACAACCATATGCTTTACAAAGTGATATTTCCAGTACACAACTGGCACCATACACAGTTATTACAATATTATTGGCTATATTCCCTATGCGGTACTTTACATCCCATGACTATTGTGTAACTACCAATCGGTACTTCTCAGTCCCCTCATCTTTCTCACTCAGGCCCCCAGTGCACCTTCCCTCTGGAAACCATCAGTCTGTTCTCTGTATCTATGAGTCTCTTTCTGTTTGATAATAGAAATCCAAATAATACATCTGAAAAATCACTTCCTTGGGAAAGTTTATTTGTGAAATTAGAGGATTCTTAAAATTTGGGACCGTCTTAAGAGATCAAGTGAAATTTCTAAAATATCCCTGAACTATAATTTTTACATTTTGGGTAATCATGGTGTAGCATCAATTGGATGTATATGAAAACATTTGGTTACAGATTTTAAACACAATGAAAGTACCACTAAGATCAATATCTCAGGAGTTTGTTAATTTTCATCAGGTTTTGATCAACAACCTACTTTTCAACAATAACCATAAAACCCTTAAATAGAGATATGAGCTTCAATACTTCTTCTATTACCAAACTCAAGGAAGTCAATCAGCACATCTCACATTGAGAAGTGTGTTAGGGAACTTCAAAAATAAATGCATAAAACCCTCATGAGGATACAGATTTATTGGAAATTCCACAAATCCTACATACATATTTTTCTCTTTGGCAAAAACCATACCTGTGAGGCTGTAGATTTGTTCGACAATCTTGATATCACCTGAAATAAATAAACGAGCAAACAGAGGTTGTAACAATCATTTGAACTTTAGCAGGTGTTTTGTGACTGGGTGTAAGGTAGGAGGCAGGAGAAATGGAAGTTCAGAGAGCGTGGGGAGCGACTGACACACCTGTGTAGGCCAGAGAAAAGAAAATTTATCCCGGAAGATGCTGACAACACCTCTCACATCCCACCCTCTAGGAGCTCTATCGACCAGCTTGTGTTATAATAAAAAAGAGGGAGCAGCAAATGGAATGTCTGGTATAGGATGCCACACCGAGGAAATAATGATCAAAACAGAAGGCTTACTGGTTACAATTTCCATCTTTTTAAAATCCTCACCCAAAGACATTTTTTCATTGCTTTTAGAGACAGAGGAAGGAAGAGAAACCTCGATGAGAGAGAGAAATATCAACTGGTTTCCTCCCATATGCATCGCATGTGCTGTGGACCGGGGAGGGAACCTGAAACCTAGCTTTGTGCATCCTGACCCGGAGTCAAACCCCACACCCTTCAGGTTATGGGACGACGCTCCAACCAACTGAGCCACGTGGACCAGGGCTACAATTTCCATTTTGATACTTCCTTCACTCTCCTTTGTTTATCATCTCCCTTATGCCACTTCCATTGCACTTTTGCTAACTCTCTCATTTTCTATGATTTTTTTCCCCCCTCTGGCTCTGTGAAAACAGAAACCCATGGAAACTTTTCTTGTTTAATTTCATTTCTATTTGTTTTACCACCTCCCCTTCCTACTTGAAAACAGGTGGGAGTCATGTCTTCTTTCTGGCCCATTTGTTTTACTCACTTTGATGATACTTGTGAACTAGGATTAGGTTTATTGGGATTCCAAATCCCTTATTTAATTGAATTTAAAATCCCATTGAATCCACTGCATTCTTATATACTAACAATGAGATTTCAGAAAAAAATGAAATAAAAAATTGCTTTTGCAATTTTAACAAAAAGAATAAAGTACCTAGGGGATAAACTTAACAAAGGATGTGAAGGACCTATATATTGAAAATTACAAAGAATTATTAAAAGAAATTGAAACAGACACAATGAAATGGAAGATCACGTATTGTAGAAATGTACACTTCAAACCTATATAATCTTATTAACCAGTGTCACCCAAATATAGTAATAGAAAAGAAATGAGATCCCATTGATTGGAAAAAGGAAAAGAAAACTGTTGCCAATCCTAGTGACATGCCATCAATTGTAAGCCCGATCTTGATTTTACAGGCAGTAAGATGTGAAAACAAATGCGCCATGTAGAATCACTTAAGCTTGTACTTTAGAACACATCTTGTATAAATTCAAACTATGGTACTGTTTGTGGGGAGTACATTAAAGAACACGTACCTTCCATGATGTATAAAGAAGCTCTGGAAATTATGACATATTCAGGAAACATGCTTTAGGTCTCAGCCACATTGTGTTTTGCTCACATGCACTTCCTTCATTTTAGAGTGATAATAGATACTATAACATAACATAATTTTATTCACATAAAAAAAACCAAACACCTGGCATTCAGAAATGATCTGCCTAGTAAGTGTCACTCTCTCACTGCTGTCCCCCCGCCCAGAGGATTAGGGAAATAGGTCCATTATTATTTTTAGAAATGTCAGAGTCATTACTGCTGTGAAAATATATGTTTCACCAATGTTTAATGTTATCAAAGCAGTCAGCCTATTCTACATCTACTTCGGTGCCTAAGTATTCATTAATCAGAAGCATTGTAGACATGAGTTATTGCAATAATGCCCAAAATGATGACAAATGAAATAGCTAAATAATTAAAAATGTGAAGGACAAAACAAAGTTATGGCGCTGTCGCTACTGTGGTTGACACGAAAAGCGTTTTAAAAGGGCTTTTAGTTACAGCTTAGAGGAGAGAAAGGACATCCCTGTGGGACTCAGGAAGCCCGAACAGCTCCAGGTCAGAGATGCCCTTAAGGTGGAGGGCGCTGGCCTGAGCATCTTCTGATCTGGGTGGGACTCCCAGCTCCTTGGTTTGAGTTTTGTGTGGTGTGAGTTCTGTCAAGTCGCTGAGTCTCAGGGTTATTTTTCTGTATCAGTGCTTCTTAAACTTGTAAGAGTACACAGATCACATGGAACCTCATTAAAATGTGGGTTGTGATTCAGGAGGTCTGGGATGTGGCCTGAGATTCTGCATTTCTAGTGAACTCCCAGGTAAGACTGATGCTGTTGGCCCATGGGCACACTTTGAGTAGCAAGATCTCATAACCAATGTCACTGTTATTACCATCCTATCACCTATCAATTCATTAAGTAGTCACTATGTGGTAAGTACCTTGAGAAATGCTTCCCAGCCATTATGTTTACTAATTTTCATTGCAATACTGTGAGGTAAGCGTGTATCGTATAGCTAGCACTATTATGATAGGTTCTCTGAATAAATCATTTTATCTAAATACAGTATTAATCACATGGATTTAAGAAGAATACTATGATATATTCATTCTTCAGTTTGTCAGAAGAGAAGAAACCAAGTGTGGGCAAGAGCTGAGAGTATGTCTTGGCACAAGGTTATCATGAAGAGAGGTAAGACTTTGTGACCTTGTAGACTGAATAAGAAACACATTCTCAGGAATAGTAAGTTGGTGTGAAAGTTTCCAAAAAGCTTTTTCTCCTTTATTTTTCCCATCCTAACCACCTAAATTACTCTAGTACTGTGTGAGCCCAGTGGGAGCTGAGAGTGAGGACTCTTAAATTGAAAATATTCTACTCATTGGCACAGAGAACCAGAAGAGGAAAAAATGGTCTCTTGGTACTCACACAATATGCTATAAATAAGCAAAACCAATTCACAATCATTTTGAAAAATTGTGTAAATGAGACCTCAAAATTCTATTTTGGAACTTGAGTTACAAATGGAAATCAATGTTTTCCATTTTACTGAATGAAGACATTTCTATAGGAGCTTTCATAGTCCCATATCTGACCTTGCCATCCAACTCATTTTTTCCTTAGTTGTTAAATCCCTGAATATTAACTTTACTTCTATTAGGATTTTCATGAGTTTTTAAAAATTTATTTGAGAGAGAGAGAGAGAGAAATCATTCGTTGTTCTACTTGTTTATCCATTCATTGGTTCATTCTCATATGTGCCCAGATCAGGGCTTGAAACTTTAACCTTGGTGTATCAGGATGGTGGTCTAATGAGCTGAGCTACGTGTTTAAGGCTTCATGAGTTCTTCTGGTTGAGACGTGAGCTCTTTGATTTTTTCATCTATCTTCTCCACCTATTAAACACCTCTGAATTTCTACATATGCATTACCAATAAGGTTTGTGGCCCAGCTTCTCATGGGATACTAATTCCCCACCTTGAGAAGGAACTAGTGTTTTGTTTTTTTTTTCATTAGTAGTCAGGCATTAACAATAAACTTTCCTTACTCTCAAGTTCCTTTCAAAAGGCTGAACCACCAAAAAGTTGACTACTATGAAGCAGAAAGGAAGCAGATGTGAATGAAACCCACACATAGACCTTGGAATCCTAAACTGTAATTAAATGGGCCTTTGGTCCAAGAAAGGGAGAAAATCTACTTCCATTGTTTACTTGCTCCAGAGGTCTGGATTGTAAGTCCCCATGAGAGTCTGCAAATGTCCTCTCAAGTGTGGAATCTCATAAGCACTGAAGGGCTCTAGTAGGCATGCTGTCTACAGCTGATTGCTCAGATGGGAAATGAGACAGTAATTACAAGGCTCTTCCTTCTGGCTGATTCATGATATCCTCTGCTTTGTTAATAACACCACATTGATTAAGTTACAAAGCAGACTGAGAACACGTGCCCTCATTGAGAATAAGGAGATTAGCACGTATTTTATCTTGTTCACTGAACAGCAACATAACCAGTATTGGTGGCTGTTTGGGATAAAGAGAATATGAATGAAGGATACTCACAATAACCGCATAACTCGCATAGTTAAAATGTCCACTCTTATAAAATCATACATAATCGGCATATAATACAGGCAAATTGCAGACTAATAGGTCTCATTTTTATTTCTACCTGCTTCTTTATCTTGTAGACTCAAGCGAAGATGCCAGTAAGAAGTGAGTGACGCTAATGGCAGGTGGAGATGGGACGAGTAACTGGCAACCTCTTGAGAAAGACTAGGCTTTGAATGGGAAGTATTCCTTCTCCACTGAAGAAGTCTGAGAGTTCACCGCTATCTAATCTGAAGAAGGACTTTTTGAAGCTGGTCTGAAACCCTCGGTGGGTAATACAGTTTCTATTGTTTCCTCTGTTGCTTATATAACTTAGAAACAGAAATGAGATTTTAATGAAAAAACGGATGATCTTGACATTTCCCAATTTCACACTAAGCCTTGAGGTCAAGACAAACTATTAAAACTTAGAGCAGAATTCCCTTCCCCTAGGTAAATACTATCACTTCTTATGCAGAAAGCACAGGTCAAGTAATTGAGTCCTGAACTTAATGTTTACTAACTGTTAGAGCTGTAAAATCAGCTACTGAGCTAGTGTAGGAATCACTGCAAAAGCTCTTCATCCATGTATATGAGTATTATAGTAAAAGTTCTGTGTGGTGAAGAGCAGGGATTTTCCTAGTCTTGTCACTTACTAGCAGTGTAGTCTTGGGAAGCATGTTAGCTGGGACAGGACAGGTAGTACTGAGGTAACAACTAATGTGCTCAATTTCCTTGGCTTAATAATGGTCAGAACCAATGTCACAGTTACTGTCAATAAAAATTCTGTGAGTTTCCTTTCTTCCTCTTAATAATGACAATATGATCTAGGGTTATTTTGAGGATTAAATTAGATATATATGCAAACTGAACAAACCTTGGAGTCTCAGTTGGCCACATCTGGCACTGTGTCACATTAAGAGAAATAGAGTCTAGCAACCAAAAGCAGTTAAAAAATTTCTCTTATCTTTTTGCGTATATGTTTCCAGCACCTTAAAGGCAGTACACTTAATAATCCACAGTAAGACTTTTTAAAATTACCCCTTCTTTTTTATTTTTGTCATCTGGAACAAAAGTGCCTCTCTTTCAACTCTCTCCTTGGAACTTTCCTCATCCGTTCTGTTCACAACTGTTTTTCCTGCTTCCTTAGGGCAGTAGTCTCGACGGTCCTGTCAGAGGTGACCACTAGGTGGGGCTGTGACCTCCAGGCCTCTCCTTTCTGCAGGGAGAGAAAGCACTTGGAGTCTGCTGGGCAGTGTTTCCTATCACCACCTCAACTTAATTATGCAAATGGAACTCTCACACAGAACCTATAGTGAACAGAGTCCTCACATTGCTGCATTTGTTAAGTGCTTGGTCCAGTGCCAGGCATAAAGAGTAATTTATGTTAATAAATGATAATTCAATTATTATTGATATCTTGATTATGAAGAAAAGTTTTCTTTGAATTGGGTTGGTAGGGAACAAGGCATTATTAGCTAGGTCATGACTATCTAAACAGTCATAAAAATGGGTTTGAATAACTCGAAACTAAAATGTACGTGGACCCCTTAACAAAGAGGCCATAAACTTCTGAAACATGAGTTTTCCCCAAACTGCTCTCCTAGCAGAAGGGCCACTAAAACATAATTTTCTTTGCAAAATAGTAGGTGGAATGCTTCATATAAAGTCATAGTTTGATATTCTATTCTTTTCTCAACTCCTTTATCTGCTTCTCTTAAATAAGACATTTAAAAATTATCTATGTGTATGAATACAGTCAATAAGTAATTGACAATATATACACACGAACTTAAGCACAACTTTAACTTCCTATTCTGATTTCAGAGGCATGATTTTCAAGGCCTTGGAATGAAAAGAAAACCCAAAGGAGTCACTTAATACTTATTTAAATGCTTAGCAAATGAAGGATGACTTAGAGGGAAGAGAGAGTTATATACTAATATGTGGTTCATATCATTCTAGAAAGAAAATATCCATAATCAGGGGAAGCAAGCTGATGAGAAGTCTCTTGGCAATGACATACAGGTTTAAAGGTTTGAGACTGAAGGGGCAAGGTACCAAATCAATGATTTGGGAGTTGCGCAGGGTAATCAGGCTAAAAGAATTTACACAGTTGAAACTCATTATGTTGAGCTGGGATCCCATGCCCCTCAATGACCTGCTTCTGATTAGGGGAACAATGGCTCCTGGTTAGCCTGTAAAATCAGCTACTCTGTAATTGCAAGGAAACACAATAGCTGGTATCATAAGATTTTCAGGATACATGCTGAGTACTTTGGTTCCAAAGCAGGTCGGTGAAGAAAGATGCTCAGTTTGGTGTGAGAAGTTTGTGCATCGCAACTCCCAGTGCTACTTTAAAGTTAATGTGAAATGCTTAATTTGCAGCCTAGGAAGCCCATTGTCAATTTATACACTGTAACAAAAAGTTGGACAGCTCTCTGTGTCGAAGACAGTGTTTGAACCAGCAGAGCGAAATGAGCTACTTTTCTTACTTGAACCACAGTGCCTCCACCACACCACAGAAAATAAGAGGCCTGATATAGGACCATAATAGTGGGGTCATAGGCACCTTCTAAACTACCAAATTAATGCATTTTTTTTAATTTAAAAAATCTTTGAGTGGGACTGGGTGGGGGAGGTGGAGGGATTGAGCAAAAAGGGAGAAAACTCATGGTCACAGGCAACGTGTGGTGATTGTGGGGGAGGGGCGGGGTGGAAATGGGAGAGGTGGTGGAGGAGAATAAATGGTGATAGACAAGGACTTGGCTTGGGGTGGTGAACACGCAATACAGTGTACAGATGATGTGTTGCAGAATTATCCACCTGAAACCTATATCATTTTGTTAACCAGCATCACCCCAATAAATTCAATAAAAAAGAAAAAAAATCCCTGAATCTGAAAAAAAAGAAATCTTGAAACTTTAGCATGAAGACTATTGTTCATCATACTATTCATACTTTTACCAAATATTCAACAATTTCTAGGTAAGGAAGAAAGTCTCAGTAGATCTGAGGCCAAGGTTTTTATGTTAGTTTTGTTGTATTCAAAGGTGATGTGTGGAACACTGTAAGGAAGGTATTGTTTACTAATTATAGATTGACTAAAAACAAGTCTTTGTGAGAATTCACAACGGGGTTACAGCCATTGAAATTTGGGAAGAAATGTGTCTGATTTGGTATATTTGCTTCCTCAGGGGTGCTCTAGGAAGCTCCCAGAACAAAAATTGTTGTAGATAAAATACATCTGATATGTTTCATTTCCTTCTCTGGGTCTCTTTTCTAATAATGTTCTCACCTAAAGTATGCGTGGGTGCAGGGCCGGGGGGTGTTCTCTACTTATTTATATGGTGTGTGTATCTTCTATTTGTTTTTTTACTTAAATTTCTATTTTGAGCCTGAGTTTTTATCATAGAATAAACTTTTTGTTGACCTTTAAAAATAAACAGTGAGAGATTTAGAGGGGAGATTTGCGGGAAGAGGCGAAACAATGTCTTCTTGTCTGAAATTATACCACGAGGACAAGCTTTTACAGCTGTCACATGACAACGTAGTCACAAAGTGATCATTCCCAACTTTGGGGAAAATCAGTGATATCCACTGAGGAACTCCCTTCATGAACATGTGAACAGTAAATAAAGCATGTCCATTTAGAATGGGCATGAATTCTTATAATGGGGTCATTCTGAATTTACAGAACTATCTAACTCAATCATTTATAGATTCATACAAAGACATCATTCTTTTAGTTATACACATGAAATGTGTACACATAATCCTATCAGAACATACTTTTCAAGTTATTTCCGTGATGACAAAATATGCACAAGTGACTCTATTAGAAGGATGATACTTTCATAATTATTCACCCAAATTTGTGCAAACCAATTCTGGCCTTTCACATTTCCAGTTTCCTGGATCAAACTTTGCTTGGTAAGTTGTTTCTCTGGGGGCTGCGGGAAACTGGCAACGCTGGATTCTCTGAAGGAATAATTCTAGCCTTAGTTGAATTGCGTAGGCACTCCACCTTTTTTTGGTAATAAAGATCCTTCTAAAATAAAGCATGTGGAGTCCCGCGGAGGAAGTCATGACTTCCCCATAAGTTGCCATTAGTAGATCTTCAGGAGGTGTAACCTCTGTGTAATCATTGTCCTTTAGCCTCTCCTCTCTTATTCTTTCCTTTTTGTTAATCCATTCAGAATTTCTAAAGAAACATTTACTTTTACTTGGGGAAGTACTATCAAAATAACTCTGTGGTAAAGTATTTAGAAAAGTTCAAGAAGTATTTTAAGGTACGAACACCCTCCTCTTTGTCAATGATTTTGGAAGATTCATATTCTTACAGGCCAGGCTTCCATAAAATGCCAGCTCTCTCATATACCTGTCAAGCTGCATGCATTTGCCACTCCTTGCCTTCTCCTTAAAATCCTAAATGATGCTGTGTGTCAGTTCTGAGTTCCTTAAAGAACATATTCCCATTCCAGGCCAAAAAAGCACAATAATAAAATAAAATACACACTGAGGAAAACACATAAGTTAATTTGGTAGCATGCCTTTCTCATGTTTAAAAGCCTTCTTAAACTGGAATTAAAAAAAGTAACGGAAGGTCATGCTAGAAGAGCCTGTGGCTTAGGCTGGTTAGTTGTTCACCAGCTGAATCTTCTTAGACACACTGCTGGAGGAGGCCTCCCAGACTGTGTGCACTTAAGCTGAATCACATCACTCATTCTGGCGGATGGAATGGGAGCAGAGAGATCTCTGCCATTTCTAGCTCTGGTCCCTGAGAAATGCAAGGAGACCCTCCCTCCACATTCTCTTTTCTTACCGGATTGGCTGTCCAGGTGCAAAGTATCTAGTGGAGCATTTTGAGTTCCTGAGGAATCTTATGTGTAAGGGATGACGGAGCCACCAAATAGAGGAAGTCTGGATCCCTGAATCACCCCATAAAAAGCTATCATCCGTCTGCCATCCATGTGTGGTGATATGAATGAGACAGAACTCAGAAGCCTTTTATTCTGCTTATTGTATTAAGTCACTGAGGCTTCAGGCTGTGTGTTAGAGCATTTAGCCTCACTCGATAAAGTTTCTCAGCAGTCATCTACGCTAAAGATCAGGAACTGGGGGCCTATAAGAGGAAAGAAACTTGTTCCAAGTTATTCAACTTGTATGTGTAGTGAGTCTGATACCTAGCACTCACTGCTCTTTTTGACAGATCCTGTTTTTGTTTTATCATGCAGGATGCTAACATTTTCTCCTATCAAGATGGAAGGGTGACTAATAGCCTCAAAGAAATATGTATACTGTATACAAGTAATCTAAAATATAAATATGCTTCCTTAGCACGAGTCAGACTGGGGACTATTTATGAATGCTGGCAAAATGCAGTGACACAGACTGGTCACCATATGCTCTGCTTTTAAAGACCTTAATCTTCGGTGTAGAAACTGTAAGTGGGATTATCACAGCACTGAAAGCTTAGCATCTTGCAGATGTTCACCTCAGAATTGTCCTTACTCATTTTCTTCAATGACATGGAAATCAAATCCTTTCAATCCCAATTCGTTGGGCAGAAATAGGGCTCCCTGGGTCCCTCCACCCTTATAGAGTTGTCGTTATTGCCGCACGCTGGCCTTCCAATTCACAGTTTTGAGGTAGCACTTCAATTAGCCTCCTAAACCGGTGTCTTCTTTGCTTCCTATTTTGACTACCCGGCTACTGTTTGCCCCTGCCAAAGCCGCAGCTCTTTTGGTGTCCTACAATGCTGAGTTTCAATGCGGGACAAAAAGATGCCTCGAATCTGATGAAAGCGGAGGCCTCCAGGTCTGCCTGCCGAGCACAGGCTGTGCCGCGCTGTGAGCAGATTGTCCCCGCCATATGTCACCCTCTCTGCTGTCTACACCCTTTTGGGGAACTTCGCAGGAAAAGCACTGTTGAAGATGTTTATCCTGGGATTTTGTAATTTGTTTTTAATTTTAATTTAATTTTCGCCAACTTAGCTCATTTACAACAGCTTTAATCATGCCACCCACTGACTCTATACTCTAACAGTTGAGTCTGTGTTTGGGATTAGAGGACTAACCAAAGAAATGTCCCTCATGCACAAGGATGGCCGTGGAACATTATTCAACTAGCAGAGCCCCAACAGTGAAATATTACTGCAGTAAAACATTCAGGATTATTTTAACATCCTAGGGAATCAAATTCTTAAACAAAAAAATAACGGAATAAAAGTATGTTTAAATTTTTTTAACACAGTTAAAATATTTGCAGATTGAGCAATGTGAACAAAACTCTAAGTTAAAAATATTGCTTCTTTTACTTATACTCTCAACCCATAAACATAGTTATAAGTATATTTAGGAGTGTGTGTGAACATACAGGAAGTACTGAGAATGTACTCGTTGGCATATGTGATACCTTCATATTCTAAAGAGATTTTTTTATTTATTTCAATTAATAAGGAGGCCTCTAATTTCTCCTAAGGATGAAACTGAGTCTGGAAAGAAATAATGTTACGTACATTTGAAATCATGGTGGAGTGGAGATTTTACAAATTTACTCTTGAACATGGAACAAGGGAAGGATGAAGAGCAATGCTGTGTATAACGGACTGTAAAGCACACACCTGAATGGGAAAAAATTCTCCCAGAGCTGGCCCGTGACCGTAGGGTTATTTAATAAATGGATGGATTTATGAGCAAATAAAAGCACTAATACTGGGGAAAGGATAAGTTGAATGGCCAAACTACAATAGTTCTGTTGTCTTGTAATTTTGTTAATGAAATATCTTTCCTGAAATAGCATTTAAGCACTGTGAGTTTTTCATGAGACATGACAAGTAATAGTATTAAGGTTAAGAAGATTAAAGTCAATGTTATTCTGAAGATTCAGTTTAGCTTCTGCTGTAAATCAGAATACCTGAAGGAACCCAGAACCTATTAGGGGAATTATATTCTGATGTGTGGCAGAGTGGACAAATATACTCGGCTGAAATTCAGAATACCAGAGCTTGACTCAATTTCATACTTTTTGATTCTTCCACTAATTCTGTAATCTGAGGCAGTAGACTACTAAGAGACCTAGGATACTCCAGTTCCTTCCCTTTATAAATAAAAAATATAACACAAATTCCCAGGAATGATGCAAGGATTAAAATTTCAATTTAATTAGGTAATGTAAGCAAATTGCCTTATTCATAATATATACTAATAAATATTAACGTCCTTTCTTCACCAGTCGATGCGCTAACTGTTCAGTTGAAAAGAGAAATTAAAACTCGATGAGATACATTTTGATTTTTTTGATTGAATCTTATATGAAACATACGCTTGGTGTGGTTAATGGAAGATGTTATCCAAAAATGAAAGTTGGTTTTGACTGTGCACAGGGAATATTCTACTTCATTTAGGTATAGAATTCACTCAGGTTATGTAATTAATGACCAATAACTGGATTTTTAGTTCTGTGAGTAAGTTTTCTTTTCCCTCCCCTTAAACCACTTTGTAATCAAAAGAGAAGCTAAGTTTTATTGGATGGTACATATTGTTCCCTCCAGTTATACAGTTCTATTATTATGTGGATATGAAAACATGTATATATATGAGTGAAAGAGTTAAATTCCATAGGAGCTGTTATACTATCAACATATTTCCTGTCACCAATTTCACTAGAAAAAGGATTACAAAGATGAATAAAATATATTTAATTTTTTCAAGGAACTTGTATGTATACTACTGAGTTCTGCACTTATAACTTGGTTGAATTCTTATGATTCAGTTTTAAAAAAATTTGTATCACAGTATAATATACAGGGAAAAATGCACAGATCAAAAGTATAGAGCTTGATGAATTATCAAAAAATTCTGTGGTGCATTTTTTAAGTTATATATCTGGCATGTGAAGCTTATTTTCCCATGGAAATATGTTTCCCGTGAACGGTCTATTAACCAACCTATAATATAGCTGGCATTCAGTGCTTAAGGGGCAAAGCAAGAATTTATACTTTGTTTTGATGGATAAACTTACAGTAGTTTCAATTGGTTTTTGGAGAGAGGTGGCTTGGGACTGAAATTGCACATTCTGACCTCCCTTGCTTTATTTCTGAGGGACTTCAGACTCATTTTTTTACCTCTTTCATCCTTAACTGGTCATATCTAGTATGTGAACTTAACTTATCTCCAAATTGTTGTGAGAATTAAATAAGTTCATGTTTATAAAGTGCTTTGCATACAGTTTGGCTCATCGGAGCTATTATACTATCAGCAGCACTAACATTGTCTTTATTTCACAGAGCCTTTGCTGCAAGGGCCGGGGTCTGTCACCTCGGTCTATAGGAGAGCTTAAAACGAGGCAAGCTGTGTGCCTTTAAGGCTTAAACAACCATCAATGATGCAGTGGGGAATGGAGGATTCTGGGTTTCCCCCAAGTAACTCCTGAAAGATGGAGTCCTCAGACCTGCTCTACTCTAGGTAGTTTTTTATTCTCAAGGAATGCACATTAAGTTGAGTCCTGCCTATTTGTGTGCACGTGTGTGTGTATGCAAATTTGACACTTCTTATTTCAGGCTGAATATCTGCTGCTCCCGGCAGGTTGGAAGCAAGCAGGGAAATAGCGAGAGAAATACTTTTTTGTCTTGTTTATTTGTTTATGAGATGGCAGGTGGCCTTTTATCCTCTGACTTTCCCAACTCAGCTAACCACCTCCCCTCCTCACAAGGAGCTTAAAATCCTGACTGCTTACTGTCCAACTTTGCAAGCACAAGCTGAAATACCCAGATATCATCAAAATGTGGCTGATCTCTTTGCTGCGCATGCGTCATGCTTTTTGATGGGCAAAGGTTACACAGGAGAGGATCCAGATGAAACTTGAGTCCATTCATGGTGGTCTAATGCTTTTTGTGTGCTCTCTACTTTATGTACTTTTATTTTTATTCTATATTTAAATGGGATTTGGTTTCTAAGAAAGTGTTGCTGAGATACTTGGAATCCTTCTAAGAACTCTCCTCTGCCTCGATGCCCTATTAGAGTTAGAGTTCTATGGTCTATAGTCAGTGTTCTTATTCTGAATTGCTTCAGACTTACCAGGACTCTCAGGCTGGTCTGCTTGCCCATGTCCCACTAGCTCTGTCCTAAAATAAGAGTTAAATATATATATATATTTTAATTTGAGAGAGAGAGAGAGACATCGCTTTGTTGGTCCACTTCTTTATGCATTCATTGGTTGATTCTTGTATGTGCCTTGACCACAACATTGGCATATAGGGATGACACTCTAACCAACTGAACTGCCTGGCTAGGGCTTTAAAATAAGAATTTTTAAAAGAATCAGTCTATAGTTTGAGCAGGGGTGAGAGTAACTGCTTTCTTTCATTTCACAACTTTTAGGCCTATAAAGGCTTTATCTCTCTCAGCCATGGGACCAAGCAGGACAAACGGAACTTCAGGGTTAGAAGGGAAGGTCAACTTAGGGTCCAGTGGAGTCCAGTCCTTCCTGAGACCTTCAAGGGGAAGGAGATGGGGGTGAGATATGATAGTGGAGGGAACGACACAACAGACACAGGCAATCACTAAGAAGAGAAGCGGGCACTGCAGGGCAGTGTGCTGCTGTCAGAGCAAGGCAGATGTGTCAAGATGTGCAAGAGTGACAGGGATCTTTGTTTATTCCACACCATGCGCATAAACACAGTACTGGGCTCTGGGGACACAGACTGAAACCCTATCTTTTCCTTCAAGGTATCATGTCTACTGCAACTTCTGAATCCACAGAAAGACACCAGTATTTCAAAACATAAAAAATACTGGATGCAAGTAAAACATTCTGATCATTACTTACTGAGCTTTTCTTATCATAACTGGCACTGCTGTGAGCACTGTAAAGGTGTATGGTAGGTAAAACCGTTCACTGCAAGGTATTTCAGGGGAAGGGTTCTGCTCCTTCAGGGAGAGTATTTAAAATGTAAAACTGATGAACACAACGCCTGT
This sequence comes from Pteronotus mesoamericanus, assembly GCF_021234165.1. Classification (NCBI taxonomy): domain Eukaryota; kingdom Metazoa; phylum Chordata; class Mammalia; order Chiroptera; family Mormoopidae; genus Pteronotus; species Pteronotus mesoamericanus. Next base: position 15,381,413 of record NW_026555321.1, read on the forward strand.
TGGGACTAGGATGACAAGGAAAGCTGACATGATAAGGTGATACATGAGTCCCTCAATATGCAATTTTCTAAGAACAATGGTCTCAGAACGATGTAGAATTTATTGTGCCCTCTTATTACACAGCAGAGGCATGCGTACACACAGGCTACTCTTGAAGAGCTAAGTATCTGAGCTGTCAGGTATGATTTTAAAAATTATTGCTATTCAGTAAGTCATTTTTAAGAATGATAGTTTTCAGCAGCCCAATCTTATTTTGGACTGAAATGGAAATAAATTTAAACCAAGTCCTTTCTTTGGAAATATTTCCCTTTTCAGTACAATCTTGAATTAAATTATAATATAGTTACAGAGGAGGCAAGAGATGTTGGCAAGTCATAGACTTCACTTGAAAGATTTATGAGGGGGGATCCAAAAAACCTGGACTTTATTTATAAAAAATTGTGTATTTATTCTTCCATGTTTAAACCTGATCCACCTTCAAAATACTCTCCATTTGATGCAATACACCTATTGAGATGTTTTTCCCACTGCTTGGGACAGCTTTTGAACTCATTGATTTTGATGCCTTTTAGTGCTTCTGCTGCTGATTTGTTTCACCTCTTTCACACTGGCAAACCATTTTCCTCTGAGGACTTTTTTCATCTGGGGAAACAAAGAAAAGTTGCTCGGGCAAGATCAGGTAAATAGGAAGAGGGGGGCATGGGGAGCCATGTCCTTTTTGGTCAAAAACTGCTGAATACTGCACAATGTGGGCAGGTGCACTTGTACATCACCCATCATGACATGGGCAAATGCATTGAAAGAGTCTTCAGAAAAATTCACTGAAGCCAAACGCAGCCTCTTACAACAACGCCAGCTCGTATGCTAATACAGATGAGTTCCTAGAACACTCACCTAGCAGGGGAAGCTTGCACTACAAAGGGCCTGCTCTCCAGAAGATAATTTCATTTTTTTGAGGTCTCCCCTCATGGATATAGAAAAGCTGAATTAGGTAAGAAATTAATTGTCTAGTGCTAAGAGGTCCAAGCGGACACAGCTCCAAACTGCATGAAAATCAGATGCTTTTCCCAATGATATTTGCATTTGAGATAGAGGCTACATTCTAAAAACATAAAACTAAAACTAAAGATTCACCTTTGTATATTAAAGACATGGTGTCCAGACCTAGATAAAAATATAAAGTAACATTCAGATATCAGTGAGGTTAATGCTGATTAAGAAGCTTGAGAACTACTTGACCAGATTCTATCATATATATTACAGACCCTATACCTCACAATTTAGCACTAAGGGCAACAGATCTATGCATTACATTTTGATGAAGTATTTTATAATTGTAGATAAGCAACTTTACTAGACCCTAGAGTTTTCCACATGTAAATTTATTTCACCCCAGAAGTTTGTAACCTCATGCTCCAGGTAATAGAAATGAGGTGAATAATAGTTCAGACTAATTTAATGGTTGACGGTATTGATTCTCTACTTTCTGGGGTTATTAGTGTTGTAAGAGTTCATCTATTTCTACAAAAAAGTGTGTGTTAGCTTAGGTTTGAAGGTAGACCCTTTTTTATCTTAACACATCCTACTATCTCAAACTACCTGGTGAAATTACACTATCTATGTGGCAAAGTTTCTTTCCCCCAATTATTCAGCTTAAAATTTCCCCATAGCTTATGAAAACCTTTTGTCCTAAACTTAGGGGAAGTGGAAAATAGCTGTTTTTCAATTTATCTGTTCTTTCAATTTGTTCTTTCAAATTCTACTATTGACACTCTCTTTGGCTTTGTTACTTCTAAGAAATACAATTCTAACTTCCCTTAACTTTTCATTTTAGACTCCATTTACTGGCTATATAGGCTGCTGTCTTGAAGACTTCACTCATTTTCTCAAAATTTCATATCGGTACCAAGTCCAAGTACACTTCTTGACATTTATTTATTCAAGCACTGAATATATATTAAATATTGATTCTGCACTGGGAGCTGACTTAGGCACTGAGGATATAGAATAGAACAAGACAAAGCCTTTATAAAGTATACATTCTGGTGGGAGAAGGTGACCTAGAACAAGAAAATATACATATTAATATAACTCCAGAATTTGCTAACTGCTATGAAAAACATAAACAAGGTGATGTGACAGAGGATAACTGGGAGAGGTAAGGGCAGAAGAGTAGCTCTGCAGGAAGAAAGGACAGCGAGGCGAGGGCCCTGCGGCACGCAAGGCAGCCAGGAGCCTGGCACGCAGAAGGACGAGGAAGCAGCCGGTGCCAGAGTGTAATGCCAGACACAGGACAGCTTCAGAGGAGTGTGAGGGGCGGGCCGGGGGTGGGTGCACAGGATCTTGAAAGTTAGGGTGAGAAGTCTGAAAGGATTTTAACAGCCCATGAGGATCCATTGAAATATTTTAAGCAACAAAATGACATGATCCAATTTATATTTTTGGAATAGAGGTAGGGAGAGCCATTATATCACTTCTTGCTTGTCATGGTCAGAAAGATATGTTTCAGCACCTACCACACGCACACATACACATACACACATGCATGCAATTGCCATGGGATGGTGAGGGCAAGTTGACTCTTCCCTAAGTATAGAACTTTTACATTCGGTTATGTTTATTTATATACGTCTTAACTAACGCATATGACCACTTTGGAGCTTTGACAATTAATTATGTTTATGTATGTATCTGTTTCACCTGAGGGTCAAGACTGATGTAGTTTTTTAACTGCACTTTAAGCACGGTGCCTGCTATAGAGAGAGAGCATGTGTTGTTGGTATATGGGGGGCATTGGGATATTATGGTAAATGTTGAGATTTTGAGCCGCTTTGGGATCAGCACCATAAACGATGGATACTCGAGTATTATCAAATATGTCAAAAGTGAAGAAATGCTGATGTAAGTAGGTGGTCCTCAAGAACCTCCTTGTCTCTGCTTCAGGGACATTCTCTGACCTTCGGTGTGACCTCTTGTGCTATATTTGGAGATGGGAGCTCGAAGACCTCTATCTAGAGGTCACTGACCCTCAGGACTGAAGAAATATTCCTCCCTATACTAAAGAAGTAGAGAGACTGAAGGAGAAGTCTTTCTTTTCTTATGCTAATCAGATTATATGATGAAAATGAAAAATTGAGGAAAAAATGAGGAAGTCAACACACTTAAAATATAATGGGTTTCATTACTTGGTAAGGTAAAACTGGAAAATCCATTATATCTTCAACAATCATTGCCATTCATTGCTCCACAACCAAAACTCCACCAAATCATTATCTATCGTATTGCCAAGCACATGTCATGTTTATATATATAGTCATATCAATGCCTGAGCTTCAGTGCATTAGCATTATTAATTTTTGAAAACTTAATCATTTTGTTTGCTTATCACAAATTCAAAATTCTTATGTTAAGACAAACTAAATTTTGCAACCAACAACAGATGACTTGTGCTAATATAAATTTTATACGGTTCACAATGAGAAGCAGTGAAGCATATTTCTCATAAATTGCATAGAGAGAAATAGTTAAATTAATCTATGTCATAATGACCATTCAGGAGACATAAATAAGGGCAAATACAGAAAAATACACTGGGTGCATAAAATACATAATTAGCATGAGGTCAAACAGTGCTAGCTAGTCTTTTCACAAACTTAGAAAATATTTCATGCATTTTATTTTTCCTGTGAGGATTGGATATGCTGTCATTCTATTGTTATGTAATTTATCACAGTTCTAGGAGTCATATCTTACTGCTACAGGCATATTTTAGTTTTGCCTCTTTCTTACAATGTTTTTTGGTATTTATTTCAAACTAGGTCAACTATCAGTCTTTTCTTTACTCAGGTGTTCTGGTAATTCTCTATGTCACCTGATGGTTAATAAGCTACTTGAGGTGAAATGTGACATCTGGAAGGCACAATTAAAAGGACACAAGACAACCAAAGAGACAGCTAAGCTAATATGTATCAGAAATAATGGGGAATTTGGGGATAAAGGGAGAGCATAGAAGAGGGGAGGAGAGAGACAGAGGCAATAATAAAGGGCTAAACAATGCGGCAGAGTGGCCTCAAGATTTTTAAGAATAAGAATATATAGAAAAGTTACATTTATATGATTTGCATTTCTATCATGCACATGTTCTTCCTTCTAGAGCCCACTGACCAGCCTTCAGCAAAGGCTTCAATCCAGCCAAACCCTGTGTGACTGCACACTTTTGTTTGTGTGTGCATAAAAATTCAGGAGAAGCGCTTGGTCCCACACTGGTCTGACACCTGCTCAGAGGTGCAGACAGAGAGCAGGGATCTACACCTGTAGGTCACCATCAGGATGTGACCTCCCCTAAAAGCGGTGGCCTGCTTAGAGCACAAGGCTTTTTTCCTCCAGGATATGGAACTATGGGGAAGGATGGTTCAATTTTACCTAGTCTTTAGAAGGCATAACATCCCAAGATCTTACGAATATATATGTGCATAGAAGTTTCAAGTGATAAAAGATTAGGAAATACAAAACAATAAGAATTTCAGAGATAAGCTTCAGTTGCATTTGCCTTAAAAATGTAGCTCACAGGAAGTACTCTGAAAAGAAGTTAAACTTTTGGTTCCAGCTGTATTGAAATAACTTGTATTGAACTAACCCTCCAGGAAAAGATAATTGCAAAGCTGGATGAAATACATAAAGCAACTATTGGAAAGCACTGGAGAGCAAGTGACTAGGTTAGACTTGAAGGATTGTGATCCCTGAAAAAGAGAAGCACAAGAATGTGAGCCCCATATTTATCCAGGAATTCTTCTGAGGGAATTTGCTATTTCATTGTGAAGTAGAATCACATAGACTAGAAAGGAGCAATAATCTTAGTGGTGCAGAAGACAGGGGATGAAGTTCAGGCATGCCAAAGCATGTGGGGTTTGAGGAGTAAAATCCTAAAGAGGGGGTAACTGCACCAATGAGGCAGAAGCCAGCTCCTCCCTTGAGCACGCACAGGGTAGTCTCCAAGAAACTCAAAGAAAACAGCAACTGGGAGGCTAAATGGCAGTACCAGGGAGGAGTATGAATGAACATTCAAGGCTTTTAGTTGATATGCTGGAAAAACCTGGATCAGCCTACCAAAGCCTAAGAGGAACTACGGGCAGGATGAAAGTGACTTGCTGGCACACTATCTGCCTGCCAAAAGAGAACTGTATCCTATGTAGAGGGAAATGATATAAACATTCTTTCATAAGCCACATGTACATTTAAATAAAATTATGATAACTGCCAATAAAAAGGGACCAAACAATTAAAAAAAAAACAAAATGAGAGAAGTAACAGATAATGAAAGTAGTCTCATAAGCAATTTGGATATTAAAGTTTTCACTATGATCAATGTTTCAGCAAATAGAAAAAGAAGGATCCAAAATTTGATCAAAGATAAAGATCCTTTAAAAGTAATCAAAGAAAGTAGGGGCTGAAATCTAGTATGTTCCATTTGTCTGTGCTGAGGAGTGTTGGCTATTTTTTTCTTCTCTCATTTCTTCTCCCCTTTGGTTGCTTCTATTCCCTAGCTCACCTCCATTCTTCAAAAACATTTTCTCACATGAGGCTCTCATAGAGAGTAGAAAAGGCACCTGTGGTTTTAAATTTTGATCTATTCAACAGGAAGACATCAAAAGTCTCCAAGAAGAGGAGACAACATAACTAGTAGAAGGTGTACAGGTTTTAAAATGACACATACCTGTGCTCATACAGTGTCCCTGCCATCTACAAATTTCTGTGGTCAATACAAGTTATGAACCATTCTGCATCAGCTTTCTGTTTCATAAACATTGATTGACACTTATCTTAAAAAGTCATTTTAAGCCCTAAACGAGATGCTCTCTACAGGCCGACTGCTTAGCACAAATAGGTTCCCAATAAATAGTGATGCCAATAAATAGGGATACCATCTATGTATTGACTGTCATTGAATATCCTCAACACCGATGGAGTAACACACAAAATTTGGAATTTTTTTCTACCTTTCAAAGTGGAGAATATTGATGACTAACAAAATGTCTGCACAATATTGGTTAGTCAAAACAATAGCTTCTTAAGCTCTTAGAAAAGCAATTGAGCATGGCAAATATCTGGGACGAAGCTCAAGACAGCAGAACAAGGCTGCTTTTGTTGTTATAGAATGCTATGCATGCTCTGGCTTGCCTTTCAGCAATCATTGCTATTAAATCATTTATCTCTTTTACACACTTAATGAAGTCATGTTCATGATCCGCTTAATCACAGGATGCGGTATAGTACATATTTTGACAGGAAAGCTGTTTGTATAAACGGAAACGTGCCACAAATACATAATTTCAAAAAATATTCATTATGCTTTGAATATGACAATCTTGGGCTCGAATCCTTTTACACATATTTAGTCATTTTAAGATAGACTTTTACTACTGGTTAACAGAAAGATTATTGTTAGGCAAAATTCATGTCAATCAAGTAAGTGGAGCAGTGAGCAAACACAGCAAACTCTGAACCATACACTCTGTCTAGAAATTTATCTGGAGAAATTATACATCTCTAGCTAAATATTATATCATTGACATTGATTCTAGTTATAAGCACATGAAAACAAAGAAACTGAGTTAAAGTCATTATACCTTCTAGAATGTGGATAACAAATTTCAGGTTTGACTTGTGGCTCATTATTTAATTGTTCAATTAGTGGCTAAATAGTCATACCTTATACCCTCAGAGACTCTATAGAGTGAGGTCCTGCAATGTGCTTGACTGTTGTAAATGATCTTCAGCCCCGTGTTATTAGTTCTCAACATTAACTAGAGGTGCTACTTACATCACTCTCATGACCTTCTCGAAGGTTGTATGTGAGGTCATGCTGAATGTCTTCCACGAATTTGTGAGCATATTCTGGGTAAAGGTCTAACACTTCAAAGAGTCCTTTGAGGATGATACACTGGAGATCACAGTAGGTTAAAGCCTTCACGTCTGCATTGGTCTTGATCACTTGGTCATTAATTGATAGATTTGCTCCAATTAAATCTCCTTTTCCTTGAAATAGTGAATAAAGAAACATGTCACTTTCAAGAAAAACAAGTTCTGAACCAGTAACTTCATTTGTCTGAGATTACGCTAGAAAGAGAAGTGGAACATTTACCTGGTGCAGGATTTCTCAGCATCTGTAGTGTGGAGATTTGGGGCTGATAATTTTCAGTTGTGGGGCTATTCTGCAGACAGTAGAATGTTTAGCAGTAACTCACACCCCCCATACCCAGTGGTGACAACTCAAAATACATTCAGACATTGACAGATGTCCCCTGGTGGGCAAAAGTGCTCCTAGTTGAGATGACTGGTGTAGAGGATAAAGGCTAGGAGACTAAGAGTTGGGAATTGTAGGTCATAGGTAGGCTTTAGACAGGTTCCTCAAAGGATTCCGTAAATAACTTTAGACAAATCATTTGACATTTTTGTCACAGTTGTTTTAATCTTTCAAGGGAAATAATAAGAGCTCATATTTTCTTAATATAAAAAGGCTCTGTGACTCTAAGGTAAGACTATCAAGAAGTGTATTAATAATTTTGATTCCAAAGTTTTGGAAAATAATATAAGCATTACCATCAGCTTTCTAACACAGTCACATTGTTGAATTGATCTCTAAATGTGTCTACAAGACAAATGATGTGGAAAAAGGAGCCTTCTATCCCTCTTCTCAGGGAAAGGAGGCAAATTAACCATTGGATGTGATGGGCAATAAACCTACTACATAAAGATGTAAAACACAAGTCTTATTTCCCATGCTCTGTGATGGCATAAAGCTCCATTTCCTTCATCAAAAAGAAGCTCTTCATTTATGCCAATACAGGGAGAAAGGACCTCACACTACTTTTTTCAAGTTATCTGTGCTTCCTTCTCCCCCTCCTCACACACATGCACACAACCTTTGACATTTTGTCTGCAAGTACCTCAGCCTATCAGTCTTAGGCTGGAATTCACCTGCCTGGGAACTAGTTTGATTTCTTGAGTTTGTTGATTACATGTATTGAACAGTTTATTTGAATCTTTAAAATCTTTGAATTGATTCGAATCCGTTTAACTCAGCAGGAAGGTGAGCACAGATATAAGTGCTAACAAAGGCTGATTACAGCTTCAGATTTATTTTAGACAGTCACTAATTCACTCAGCATCCAAGTGAGAAAAAGGAAAGAAAATCCATTCATTTGTCAAGCGAACTTAGGTTAAAAGCTGCGGGGATATGACCAAGTTCACAGAGCATAGAGGCATTAAGTTCAGGGCTACAACTCAAGAGTTTCTGCATTTGTGCTTTGTTCTCACATAGCATCATACCTAGGCTTTAACTTACTATTATTTTTTTTTAATGATCACACAGTACACATGCTCACTCAATGGTGTCTACTGCCCCCGCTGCTAGTACAGTGAAGTCATCATTGTTTATGAATGCTCATTCCTGCTCACTCTCTTTGGCTGCCAGGTTGCATTCATGTCCTGCAAGCAGTCCTCATTATATTAAAAACGGCTTGACTTTTTCCAGACAGAATAGATGCCATTGAGTGAGCATGTGTACTGTGTGGCCATCGCATTCAAAGTGACTGAGGGAATAGAACAATGAATCTGCATCAAATTTATGTTAGGCCCTGGCTGGTGTGGCTCGGTGGATTGAACGCTGGCCTGTGAACCAAAGGGTCACCAGTTTGATTCTCAGTGTAAGGCACATGCCTGGGTTGTGGGCCAGGTCCTCAGTAAGGGGCATGGGAGAGGCAACCACACATTGATGTTTCTCTCCCTCTCTTTCTCCCTCCCTTCCCCCCTCTAAAAATGAATAAATAAAAAATATTAAAAAATTTTATGTTAAGTTTGACTATTCCTCCGTGTAAACAAGATTATTCAGAAGGCAGCAGCTATGGCCACCTAGTGATTGAAAGCTTCGTCACGACAGCATGCGTGCTCATGCATCATGTCTTGTGCAGAGTTTTTTTTTTGCAAAACAGCAAATCATTCAGCTGATTTGGCCCCCCTAAGCTCAGATTTGGCACTCTGAGACTTCTGGCTTTTCCCCAAACTAAAATCACCTTTGAAAGGGAAGAGATTTCAGACTGTCAATGAGATTCAGGGAAATATGACATGGCAGCTGATGGCAATTGGGAAAACTGTGTGAGGTCCCAAGGCACCAACTTTGAAGAGGACTGAGACGTCATTGTCCTATGTACAAGGTTTCTTGTATCTTGTTCAATAAATGTCTCTATTTTTCATATTAGATGGCTGGATACTTTCTGTACAGAATGTTTTATTTATGTGTGTGTGTGTGTGTATTTTGCTTAATCCCTTCACCGTCTTTCATCTGACCCCCAAACCCTTCTCTCCTCTGAGAGCTGTCAGTCTGTTGCATGTACCCATGCCTCTGTTTCTATTTGTTCATCAGTTTATTCTGTTTATTAGATTCCACATATACGTGAGATCATATGGTATTTGTGTTTCTCTGACTTATTTCACTTAGCATAATGGTCCCCAGGTTCAGCCATGCTGTTGCAAAATGTTAGGTTTCCTTTTTTACGCCAGAGTAAGCATTCCATTGTATAAATGTACCACAGCTTTTTAATCCGCTCATCAACTGATGGGCACTTGGACTGTTTCTAGGCCTTGGCTATTGTAAATAGTGCTGTTATGAACTTAACAGTGCATATATTCTTTTGAATTAGTGTTTTGGGTTCCTTCAGGTATATTCCCAGAAGTGGAATCACTGGGTCAAAAGGCTGTTCCATTTTTAATTTTTTGAGGAGCCTCCATACCGTTTGCCATGGTGGCTGCACCAGTCTGCATTCCCAGAATACAGTAAAATTTTAAGTTCTGGATGTATGAGGAAAAATTATCATGATGTGCTATCTTGCCATGATGAGCATTGACATTTTCTGTTAAGCAATTCTTGTCTGGAGTCACTTTAGAGTCATTGTACTTTCAAACCTTGAGCAACCAAGTATGCCTCTTTCAGCCACAATGACCACAGCTATAAAAACATTACCAACATCTTGCCACACTCAATTTCTTTATAAGAAAAAATTTCAGCCCTGACTGGTGTGGCTCAGTGGGTTGAGTGCCAGCCTGTGAACCAGAGGGTCAACGATTCGATTCCTAGTCAGGGCACATGCCTGGGTTGCTGGCCAGGTCCTCAGGAGGGGGCATGCAAGAGGCAACCACACATTGATGTTTCTCTCCCTGTCTTCCTCCCTCCCTCCTTTCCCTCTATAAACGTATATAAGTAAAATCTTTTTAAAAAAAGAAAAAAATTTCAGTTTGTTTATTCATTCAATAAATATTTATGAAGTACTGACATACACGTGGGACCTCAGGTTGAGCTCTAGCAAGTAGGCACTGATAATTAACAACACGGTTCTCACCTTCAATAATTTTAATGTCTTGTGGATTTCTTACTGTCTAGATTTAGGACCTAAATCTGTTTATTAATTACTCTGTGTTTCAGTATCTTTATTACTAAAAGAGTAAAAAGGTACCTATGTCTATTACAATCTACATTTTTCATAATTGTATTATTGATGTTTGCTAATCAGTTATTCTTTCATTTATAAAAAAAGGTTGATGAGATGCATTTGCAAACCATCGGGGTTAGAGCAGTAACTTATGTTTCATTATAATTAGGCAGACTAATGCCACCTGTGAAGAGCACGTTTATCAGTGCTTTGTTGTTTTCTTTTAAACAACATTGAAGAAATTGGTGGGAAACCACAATCATCAGGACATGAAATGAAGGTGTACAAGGTAAACAAATTCTATTCCCATAACAAATCCCTGCCTCTGTGTCAACTGCCTCCCAAGCTGCAGATTAAGTCATGCCTTCGTGTGTTGATTGGGCAATGAAGTTGTTTGAATAAGTTATGGCTTGACAGCTGTTAGGTGATACTTCTTTCCCACAACATTGTATATTAGGTCATTTTGTTGGCAGAGTGAACATGTATTAATTATCTACAGATCAAGTGTGAAGCGATGCACTTAAGTTTACCAAAGTCAGTATTAATTAGAATTGGCCCTAAAAGGCAATATTACCATAGGGAAAATAAAATAATGAATCTCCATTGAAATAATGTTAACCACAGAGAGAAAATATTAATAATTTATTATCTTTGTTTGGGTTTAGTCCCAATACTTGTGTTTAGAATGGTCATGTGGTAATTTGCACTTAAAATTGCTTTTGATAGATACACGGTAGAAGCAAATATGCAAAAATGTTAACCTTGGAAATCATGATTTATGGAGAAAATTTGGGCCAGAAGAAAGAGGCAATGGATTAAATCTCTTAGCTATAAGTATAAGAAAAAAAGATAAAAAATATGAACAATAAAATTGCAATAAATACATATATCTATCAAAAACTGAATCTAAAAATAGCAAAATAAATAAAGAAGCAGAATAGAAACAGATTCATAGATACCAAGAACATTTTGACAGTTGCCAGATGGTAAGGGGGTTGGAAGGGTGGGTGAAAAAAGTGAAGAGTTTCAGAAGTACAGATTGGTTGTTACAGAATAGTCACAGGGATGTAAAGTACAGCATAGGGAATATAGTCAGTAATGTTCTAATAAATATGTATGGTGTCAGATGGGTATGAGACTTGTTGGGATGATCACTTAGTAAGTTATATAATGTCTATTCATTGGGGTGTACACCTGAAACTAATATAATATTGTATGTCAACTGTAATTGAAAGATACAGAATGATTTAAAAGAACAAAAATAAATTTAAGACCATGTAATTGAATGATGAATTATTAATGATGGTTATTACATAGAAGCTATCAGATTTGTACTTATTGTGCCATGATGTTCTGGATGATGTTTTTATATTCCATTCCTAGAATTGTTGCTAGTTACCAACTTAAAAAACCCACCACAATCAGGGAAAATTTCCACATAAGGGTTTAAAGATGGTGCATCATTTTGCTTACATGTATATCAAACCATAAGGTTCTGAAGAAGTAAGTATGGGGGGGGGAGTGAGTATGGTATTATTTTCTGTATGAGCAACTGTAAACTTATTTTTGCCCTACCCTGCACAGGACCCTTTAAAAGCAGGCTATGCCAATAGGCAGGCTATGAGGCTTACATTGCTACTAAGGAAACACATAGAAAAGTATTTTGTGATTAAAGTTAAGTGTTTGAAGCAAATTTAGAAATAATGGCCACTTTTAATTTAGAATCACAGAATGATAGAATGACTGGCTAACTTTGCAAAGTTGGTAAGTGGGCAGAAAGAGTGTTAAATTTTCTCTTAAAAAGAACACCCATACTGAGCCTCACTCTAATGCTGATAACAAACTGGCAAGGCTGATATTAAACCCTTTGAGTTGCTCGCCCATGTTGTTTTATTAAGGAGTAAAACATTAGGGGGTGAGTCTGAGCCAGAACTTTGAAAGGCAAACCCTACCTTTCTGCTGCTCAGAGGTAAACTGAAGTCAACATGAAGCAATAAAAAGCACATGGGTATTCCACTATTCACTAGCCTCCATCTCTTCATTTTTAACTGAGGATAATCCCATCAATTTAAGAGGTTACAAGATTTAAATTGGATAGTTAACATAAAACACCCAGCTCATATTAGGGATTCAGTAGGTATTAGTTTTCTTCTCTCTTCCAAAATACAATATGCCTGAAGCTTACTAGCTAGAATCCAGAAAATGCAGGTTTACAATGATTATGTAGAGTAACAAACATGGTTTAGAGATAGAAAAAACAGACATAATGATTTGTATGAGAGCTTATTCTTAATGCGTAATCCTTTTTTGTAACAGGCATGGTTTAAAGGTAGAAAAAAACAGACATAATGATTTGTATGAGAGCTTATCCTTAATGCATAATCCTTTTTGTGCTATTTTGAGCACAGATAAAACTTAATGTTCATGTTCTTCTCTGAATTGATGCTCCACAAAAATATTGGGTTGGCCAAAAAATTTGTTCGGTTTTCTCCATATGATGGCTCTAATGGTTTAGTTGTCTTTAATTTATTTTCAAACAATTTTGTTAGATTGTATTGTGACAGCTGTCATATTAGCATGCATTTAAAAATATATCAAAATTGGTGAATTTTTGTATAGCTATTTTAATATTGAAGGTGAAAGAAAATGCATAACATTTTCAGCATATTATGACTTATCATTTCAAGAAAGGTAAAAACACAACTGAAACACGCAAAAAAAGATTTGTGCAGTATATGGAGAAGGTGCTGTGACTGATTGAACATGTTAAAAGTGGTTTGCAAAGTTTTGTGCTGGAAATTTCTCTCTGGATGATGCCCCATGGTCAGGTAGACCAGTTGAAGATCATAGTGATCAAATCAAGACATTAATTGAGAACAATCAACATTATACCACATGGGAGATAGCCAATATATCCAAAATATCCATGTCAATAAAGTTATTGATGAAAATGAAAATTGGGTTTTTTTTTAAATGGAAAAATCTCAATGAACTTTTTTTGGCCAACCCAATATATAAATGGACTCTTAAAACTGACCAGCTATTTTACCAAAGGGCAGTATACATTCAAGATTAATCATTTGGCTTCAGGAATCAGAAAAAATGGTATTCTCTTTCTTACCATACTAGTACCCTTTTATCCAAGGTTTTGATTTCTATACCTTCAGTTACTTGTGGTCAAAACTGTGGTCCAAAATAATTACATGGAAAATTCCAGAAATAAACAATTCATAAGCTTTAAATTGTGCATTGGTTTGAGCAGCAGGATGAATTCTTATTTCGTCCCATCTGGGGTGTGAATCATTCACGCTGTATATGCTTTCTGCCTGTTAGTCACTGAGTAGCTGTCTTGATGATCGGATTGATGGTCATGGTTTCACTGTGCTTGTGTTCATGTAACCTTTATTTTACTTAACAATGGCCCCAAAGGGCAAGAGTAGTGATGTTGGCAATTTGGATATGCCAAAGAGTAGCCGAAAAGTGAAAAGATTTAAGTTCTAGATTAATAAGGAAGGAAAAAAAAATCCTATGTTGAGTTTGCTAAGATCTATGGTAAGGAGGAATCTTCTGTCTATGAAATTGTGAAGAAGAAAAAAGAAATTTGTGCTAATTTTGCTGTCACACCTCAAATTGCTTAAGTTATGGCCACAGTGCATGACAAGTGCTTAGTTAAGATAGAAAAAGTATTAAATTTGTGGGTGGCAGAGATGAACACCTATCTATATAGAAATACATATTTTTCTATAGGTATTCACTGGAGGTCTTGGAACATACTACCTTTGGAAAGAGGAGACTACTATATGCAATGCTAAGATACTGTTCCTTTGCAAAATGTGAGTAATAGTTATACAGCTGGATTTTTAACAAGAATCAAATAATATGTTGGGTATAATACTTAGCACAGTATAAACTCAATATGTGGCATAATGATTAATAATAATAATAAAATAGTTGGCAAATTGAATCCATGTGAAGAAAAATACTGAGTCTACATATGCAACCACAGTTTTTCCAATCTATAGTGGTTCCCCCCCACTCCTGCAACTTCATCTCTTTAACTGTGTTTCAGAATAAAATTTTATGAAGCTTTCAACTCTGACCTACCAAGAATGGCCAGCACCATGCTGTCTTTAAGAACTTCCATGGAACCCGAGCATACAAAGTAGATGGCCTGCAAAGCATCTCCTTGACGCAGCAGATACTCCCCTGGGGCACAGAAAGAGGTTTTAATGTGTAGAGACAGAGACCTGAGGCAGCCCCGGCTGGCACATTCAAAAAGGGACAACTGTAAGATTTCCTTGTTCAAGTGCATAGTGATGTCAGAACGCAGCTCATCTGGAAAGTCTTTCAGAAGCTGTCAAAAAAGATGAAAGAGGAAATCAAGTTGGGGTTAGTCTGTCTAATTTATTTACTTTGCAAGACAACAGGGATGTTCCTCCCACTGTTTGACCCACCAGAGTACAGAAGAGGAAATATCTCTAGATATAGTCCTGGAGAGATTTTTCAGTGACTGTGACCCCAGTTATGTGCTACTGAATAATGAGCTGGTAAGAAGTCTGGAGATATAGAATAAGTGAATAAAAGACTAGAATGAAAACAGACAGCTCATAGTGACTTGCTTCTCACAAAGACTCAGCTCAAGGTAGAGTATATGGAATGTGGATCCTCTGGTCTTTCCTCTGGTGTCACGGTTATATGAAGAGAGGGGAGACCAAATGATCACAAGAAAATGTTAATTACTGGTTTGGTTGGGAGGTTGGTAGAATGGTTGCTTGATTTATATGACACTTTTTTTACAGTGGTAGTCTGTGGTATTTCTATAAGTCCATAGCTAACAGCTTTGCTTTTCAGCAAACATTTTTTTTCTTTTGTTGGTTTTATTTGTTTGTTTGTTTGTTTATTTATTTTTAAGATGTAGCTAAGCACTTATAAGATTGATTTTTGAGGGAAATTAAGACAGTTTATCAGTGTACAGTCCCACCTCATGTGTATGTATTTACTTATATCTATTTTTTTCTTATGAAAATAGCAAATCTCCAAGTTGGGCAAAATTAAACATCACAGAAATATGTCACATACATTAGAAGTTTATTAATATTGATAATGATCCTTGAAAATTGCATCCTATTTGCCTTAATAATAACTTAGAACCTCTAAGAAAAATTTTAATTATTCCTCTTATAACAAGGCAGATAATTGTACAACAACTATATACTCTCTAATAGTTACACTCTAATATCTGGAAAATTCATTGCATGTATATGTGTGAATTTATTTGCTAAAATTGTCAGACAAATGACATTCTTTTTCTTTTTTTAATCCTCAACCAAAAATATGCTTATTGATTTTAGAGAGAGAAGAAGGAAGAAAGAGAGAGGGAAACATTGATGGGGGAGAGAAACATGATCGGCTGCCTTTTGCACACACCCCGACTGGGGATCAAATCCCACAACCTAGGTGTGTGCTCTGTCCAGGAATTGAAACCACAATCTTCTGGTGTAGAGGGTGACATTCCAATCACCTAATCCACCTGGACAGGACTTTGTTGATTTTAAATGCAAACATTCACTTGATTTATCTAATACAGGGTGGAATAAGAGTAGATTTACAGTTGTATGTGAAACAGTTTATTTTTGCATGATTACTAATTAATTATTATATTATTTTCCATACAGAAAACTGTAAAGCCCCTTTTGTCCCACCCTGTTTCCCAAGATTACATCATTCAACTACCATTAGAATCAGTTTCTTTCAAAGCAGGTTAAAAATAATGAAAATAAGTCCACGTGATTGACCAAAATAGCAAGTTATTATAAATCACTGGTCAAGCCAAAGTGGCATGGTGGAAACACAAACTAAAGCAAAGGCATGAAGATGGATTGGGTTTCTGGAGGGTTTAAAAAATAAAGACATAAAGAAGTTGGTAGGTGCATTCTTCACTTCTGAGACCTACATGGGAGCACCTTGTTTTTTACCTCAGAATATGTGCTTTCTGCCTGAAAACATCAACATAAGAAAGGAACATTACCTCATTTGAATCTATTCCATTGTTGACTGACCAGGTTGTTTGGAAATATTCGAGCATCCTCTGCTTGAGCTGCTGGGGCAGGTGATGGACACGTATGAAGTCCTTCAGGTCCTTAGTTCTAGTGTGATAAAGGGACCATCTGGAGTACATCCTCTGTATGATCGCCGTCACATTTCCAAACACCAAGGCATGCATCAAGGCTGAAGAGAGCAACACAGCATAATGGGAGAGAAATACGACGGAAGAGCTCACCCCTTAAGCCTACAGTCTGTGTATCCTACACTAAAGCAGAGTAGGCTTACGTAGCTTCGTTGATACAGCTCTTTTGATATGGGCATTTTGATGCAGCCACTTTGTCAAAGGGTACATCCTGATGTAGTCATTTTTGATTCCATATGGCTTAGAGTCAAAATATTTAAAAAAATACTCAATAATATGCAAAATAGGCCCCTTTGACCCACACAATCTGTTAGCTGCCATTCTGGCTATGACAATTTTTATTTTCTACTTAATTCACATCTGTATTATTTTAATAGCCATGCATAGTTTAAAGCTATGATGAAAGTTTTAATAATTCATAAAATTAGCCATAAAGTTAAATAGTTATTTTTATTATAATAAAAATCTACTTTAAAAATAAGTCTATAATAAGCAGTTAGCTTTATGGGAATATTAGTCTCTTCCCTAAAGCCATCATTTAAAATTAGTTTTAAGCTATTAAATATGACATTTATACTTCTAAAGGTAGTGAGAAAGTTGTTAAAAATGTAATTGAGTATCCCCGAACAAACTGAAGCTGAGGGGAATATGGCTCCAACCGCCAACCCCACCCCAGCTCCATAGCAACTTTAATTTTAAGGGAGATATTAGAAAATCTGAGACCATTCAAGAGACAAAACAAGTTGCAGAGAAAACAGGTATTCTTCTTAGTCAGCACTGTCATCCTTATGGATCCGGATGGTAAACATATATACACGTGACTCCTGTTTTGGTGAGGTTTCTAGGTCAGGTGGTATTTATCACCACCTCCTCACTGAGTCTTCCCCTTCCTGAAACCACAACCAGGGTGTAATGAGATGGAAGACTTTGTTCCCTAGAACTTGAGGGTGAATAGGTATGGAGGGTGAGTTTTCTACTGTAAAAAAGTAGAGAGAGCAGATGGGCTTCACGTTCCAGGAGTGGCCTGGGGTGGGCAGTGGTCAGACGCCGTGAAGTCGCAGAAGGTGTGACAGGGTTTTGCACTAAATGAGCATGAAGTGAATGTGGACTGGCCTGTGCGGACACCAGCGGAAAGCCCAAGAAGGCATTGGGCCACCGGGACTGAGAAACTGGGAGGTGAGGTACTCACAACTATGAGCCCACCAATTCTCAGTGATACTCAGATTTCAGCCCTTATCCCCATCCTAGGATGGGATTGGCAATGAGATAAGAAGCTTGGGGGCTGGGTGAAATAATTGGTTTTAGCAGTTTTCAGTAAACATACAAATAAACAAAACAAAACAAAGGCAAACAAAACAATCCCAGAACTAAAAACTGAATTGTTTTTCTATTAAGATTTATCGAATTGCCCCTGTGCCCAAATCTCCATGTCCAAGGAGCTACGCTAAAGTTTCTTAGCATCAAAATGGGCACATGAGATCAAACGTGTCAAATTGTTATTCCATCTATCTTACTGAATATTACAGGATAGCACCCATTCAAATTCCCTTTAGTATACATTTACCAGAAATTAGTAACTCCTGGCATGCTAATTTTAAGTTAATCTCACACCAGAATTAAAATTCTTTATCAAGTTAATATCATCTCTTTATGGAAACTATGGTCACTATGCTTATAAAGTCACCCAATAATAATAAGGAAGGCCTTAATATTTTGGAAAAGTCATAGAATAGGGTTAAATTTGGGTTGATATACAAGGGGCTTTACAATGTGGCAGTGAAAATATGGGCTTGAGAATCAGACACCTCCAGATTTGAAGCTTGATTTTAATAGTTTCTAATTGTTGTGAACTTCACAAGAAATGTAATTCCCATAGAGACTCAGTTCTGTTATATGTAAATGGGCATAATAGTATCTTACTAATAGGACTATTTTAGTTTTACAAGGTGATAATGGTGAAAAGGAGAAAAAAGTACAAATTGCCAATTATAAAACCAGTCTCAAGGATGTAAAGTACAGCTTGGGGAATATAGTCAATATTACTGTAGTAACTATATGTGTTGCCAGGTGGATACTATGCTTATTGGGATAATCACTTTATAAGTTATATAATTGTCCAACCACTATGTTGTATACCTAAAGCTAATACAATATTGAATGTCATCTGTAATACAAAATTAAAGTTAAAATAAACGTCTTTAAAGTGCCTAATACTTGTGTGAAAAACAATGGGTGATGAATTTATGTCAATTTTTCCAATAAGAGTGAAAAGGTTATCATGAATATTTAACATGTTCAACAGAGTAAAATTTGGGGAAAAGTACTCAAATTTAAGGCTTTCCAGAAAACTCTTATAATTAGGAGTGTCTTTTGATGGAAATAACTTCTTGATGAAATAAATTCAAGAAATATTCAATAAGTACCTGCTATGTGCAAGTATATGTCAATATATATTCTTCCTAAATTTTCAAAACTGAAATGCCTTTCAAGAGGCCAAAAATGTTCCAAGAAAAATGTATATTTCTTAACAATTTGAATGGTTTTTGGTGAATTCTAAATAGAGTTTCATTCTTCTGAATAGTTTTAGAAGCACAAGAGTTTTGATACTTAAGTATTTTATTTGGAAGAAGAGACTTTTATTTATGACAAACAGTAAAGAAAAGAGCTGATCCTGTTTCAAGTCAAAGAAATCAAACACCGATTTCAGGCTCCATTAATATACTTATTGGCTCAGTGTTTGGAAGCCCAGCCATCTGTAAAAAATATGTAATTGTCTTTTATGGAGATTAAACTGAATACCAAGAACAATTTTTCTTTATTTATTTTAACACTGCTTTCTTTAATTATGTGTATGATTTTTAACTTTGCTTTGCTTAATTATAATGTGGGTAAAGCACTTAAAGTAGGAGAAGTAATATGTTCAGATCATTTAGCATCTTAATTGTACACTATCGATAAAATAAATTACTGGATTAATTGTAGCATTCACACGTGTTGTTGGTAAGTACTAGTCTACATCTGAGTCACCATAATTTCAAGGTCTCATTTCAGCATAGAAAAATACTTCTAATTTAAGTAGTTAGAAAATAAAGCCCTAGGTCTCCTAGTTTTTCAGTTTCCAAAGTTGTTATTGCCTCTCTGTCACTGGTTGTCATTTTCACACTGGCGGAGAATGTGTGTACATGTCAGGCCAAATCATTCTACCTGCTCTGAAAGTTGGATGCAAGAACTTCTCTATCCAGGTCAGTCTGGAAATTATTTTTCTTTTACTCCTGGAATATTTAATGTGTATAATTTTTAAAGTAGCATGCTACACCTGCTGCTGAGTCTGTGGGAGGCTTTTTTTTCCTTGTGTAGGAGTTTTATATAAAATCTCATCTTAATATGAGGTCTTTGAAGGAAACTCAATAATTGGATCCAAGAAGAAAGGAAACAGAAGTACACTCTTACGGGACTTCCTGGTTTGCGCGTGCTCTCTCTCTTTTTCCGTTCCCTTCCCCCCTTCCCTCTCTTCCCTCTTTTCTTCCCTTTTTCTTCCTTTGTTCTCCCTCTCCTCTTTCTCTCCCATCTCTCTGGATCTGGGGCAATATTGTTCTCCTGAGGTATAACCTCATTGCTGACATTTTTCTCCCTTTCACAAATTTTTTTATGAAGCAGAGAAAGGTAACTTTACAGTAGAGGAAAGCCTGGCAGAGAAGTGGTCCAGCTCAACATCACCAATAATGAAACAAACAGATGTTATCTTGATATTTATTACTCATTGAAAATGACACAACATCAATTCCGTGGTATCCTGACAGAAATGCATAACTGGGATTTATTTACAAGCAAACAGCAGACAAACTACAAGATAGCTAGCTTGTAATCTTCAAAAGTGTCCACGTCATGGAAGTCAAGGATAGATTAAGGAACTGATTTTCTACATTAAAGAGACATTGACGATTCAATGCAGTGAAGGAAACCTGATTGAATTGGAGGCGAGGGGATAACTATAAAGGCCATGTAAAACAGCCGGTGGACTTTGAATACATACACTATAGATTAGATCAGGAGTTACGTTAGTAAACTATGTATGGCCCTCATTGCTGATTTTTTTAGCCAGATACTTTGCAGTGCCTTCAGAGTCTACATAGGGACTTCTTTTCTGCTGTTATAAAAGATCAGAGCTCGGCTGTGGGTAATCTTAGCTGCCCTCCTTTTCTCTCCCACCTACTCATTGCCCTGGAATTTTCCACTCCTTGCTACAAGAACACTGGGTTATGGATGGCAGATGGCAGAGAAAACAGAGTGAGAACAATTTCCTAAATGACAAATTTAAATGGCAGTGTAAAGACTTAAAAATAGCCTGAATTTGTGAACACCATAGTCTGTATGGGCCCAATCAAATTATGTCAGGATAGCATATATAGGATAAGTGGACCTAAGGAAAACCTGGACCGTTAAGCGTTTCACTCTATCTTTTCCATGGCAATGATGACTCATTTAAACTGGATACGTCCTCAGTGATCAATCAATCATCTTCACTAGGAAGCTTTATTTAATTTCGGAGGTTGAGTTGATGGTCCTACCAGTTGGGGCTAACGCGTTAGGTGACTATTAGGCAGCCATTACTAAGTATAATAAAGAAACTTTGAAAGACATGGAAAGATATTCTCAATATATTTTGTTTTGTGGCAAAAATGATAAGTAGAGTTGATATAAATATTTCAGAAAATAGAGGTAAATGTGTATAAAAGGACTACAGAGACTATCTTTTGGTGGTGGGATTATATGGAATTTAATTTTTGTGTGTATGTTCCAATCTTTTTAAAATGTGCATTATAAAAGGAAAAATTAAAATGGAAAAAAATAGAACGTTATTTCCATTACTAAACTGTGAACTCCTAGAAGGAAAGTATCATGTCGTAGTCATTCCTGCTTCCTCAGCATCCAGCATGGTGCCTGGTGTACTTTGTGTGCCATCAAGATTTATGAAATTGAAATGTACTTCTGGTAGTTTCACGATTTCTTTAAGAAGTTTTATAATTATAAGCAATAGCTTAGAGAATTTACGATGAACAGTTTAGCCCCAAACCCATCCCTTTACCCTTACTCGACTCTCCAAAAGCGATCTTTTAAAGTTATTTATTTTAATTTATTTTGATCATCACCAATATTTTAGACAATATGATTTTACTTCCAAAGCTTGACTTACCGTTTTTAGACAACACCTAAAAACAATCCAGCACAAAAGGGGAGAACTCAGCTCACTGCTACCCACCTTCTCAACCCATACTTGACAGATATTATTTAGCTCATGTACTAGAATTTTACAAGGTAAAATTAATATCAAAGACATCCATTGAGAAAATTTGACAAATACTAAATGTATAGCTCATTGTGATTTTTAAAGTGAACAGACCTATGGAGTAGCCCCTCCCCCACCCCCAGATGACTAAGCAGGATATTATCAGCACCGTGGAGCCTCTCCATGTGTACCTTTCCCAGCTACTAATCAGGGCCCTCGTGAAAGATAACCACAGTTATGGATTATATTGTAATCAGTAAGCTTGCCTACTTTTGAACTTTCTCTAAACAAAATTACACAATGTGTGCTTCTTTTGTATCTGGCTGCTCTGCTCAGCATTGAGTTTGTAAGATTCATCCATGTGGTTGCAGCTATAATAGTTCATTCTCATTATTGTATGGTATGCTACTGAATAGTTATTTCACAATGTACTTACTTATTGCCCTATTAATGGGCACTTACAGTTTGAGATTATTATAATAATGTTTCAATGGGTATCTATGTATATGTCTTTTGATATATACATATATATACATTTCTGTTGGATATACACTTAGAAGTGAAATTGTTGAATCACATAAAACTTTGGTAGGTACTGACAAAGTTTTTGTACCCATCTACAATATAGGAGAAATAAAGATGTTCTAAATCCTCTCAAACACTTAGGGTTGCCAGTGTTTTTAAGTTACCATTCTGATGAATGTAAATGCTATCTAATTCTGATTTTAATTTGCATGTGCCTCATGAATGTGTAGAGCACCTTTTTATATGGTTACTGTCTACTTGGGTATGGAATTCTATTTTATTACCCCAAAAACTTTTATTGAAAGTTATACTTTTAATATATAAATGTGTGTGGACAGAATTTTGCTCTGTGTGTGTGTGTGTGTGTGTGTGTGTGTGTGTTTTAAACTAGGAATGGTACATATCAGAATCTTACCAATGTTTTGATCACAGAGATGGCTGGTTATGGGCATTTTTTTTCCTTTCTGCTCAATTACAATTTTTTTATAGTAAATATATACAAATTTTTTCTAATTTTAAAGTTTTTATTCATTTTTAAACAGTGTGTTTTTGATGCTGTCCAGGAAGTTCATCAACTACTTCAATTTAAGAATAGGGGAATAATATCTGAGTTCACATTTATTTTGTAATTCCATTTCAGTTGTCTAAGCAAACATTCAATTCTTTTCCAGTGTGGATGTATTAAAAAACACTCATTAGGGTTTTTCCCCTTCAAAATACTCTGTTTTTAAAAAAAGTATCTGACCTCCTCTTGAATTTTTACAAAAATCCTAGATATCATTTTATAGAACAAAAACACAAATCTCCTTAACAGATTAATATTTTGCTGCCAACAAACACCTTCAAAGAGGTGATGAATGTTCTCTGCAATCCCAGCTTCTCTTTAGATATTTATGTACTTTCAGTTAATAAACTTTACAAATCCTTTTCTAGGTAATTACAAAAGTGGAATTTTATTTTTAAAGTGCTTTAAAAAAGATTTTATGTATTTTGGGGTTGTCTGCTCTTGATTTATAAAAGTTCTTTATATATGCTAGATAAGAGATAAGAGTCCTTTGTCAGATGTTTGCAAATATTTTCTCCTATCCCAGTGGCTTGCCTCTTCACATGTTTAACAATGTCTTTTGGTAAATGGAAGTTAAATTCAGAAAACTTTCTTTTATGCTTAGGGCTTTTTGTTTCATGTTTAAGAAACTTTTGTCAAATCCATAGTCATAAAAATATTCTCTTTTATTACCTTTAGAAGCTTTATCGTCTTTTTCACATTTAGATCTAAATTTATCTGAATTAATTTTAACACACAGTTTTTAGAATTTAATGTAAATGTGACCCAGTCACATTTATTGAGAATATCATCATTTCCCCTTTGCATTGCGGTGTCAGCTGTATTATAAAGTGACCATATGTGTGTGGGCCTGTTTCTGCACTGTCTTCTATTCCAGTGGCCTATTTGTCCATTCCTGAGCCAACACCATACTTTGTAAATTACTGTAACTTTATAATACATCTTGATATCTGTAGCACAAATCCTCCAAGTTTGTCCTTCTTTATGACTGCTTTGACTAGCTCTAGCTCTGCATTTCTACTAATTTTTAGGAAAAGCTTGTCATTGGTGAAACACACACCCATAAACACAACATAAGCACAAACACACATTTCCTCAGCTCTTTACTGTGATTACACTGAATCTTAAGATTAATTTGGGTACATCTGATATCTTTATAATATTGAGTCTTAGAACAATCACCATTGCATATCCTTCCAATATTTTAAACAATTTTTAAATTCTCTCACTAATGTTTTGTAGTTTTCTGTGTAGTAGTATGGCACATTTTAAAGATCTATTCCTACTCTGATATTTTTATAATCTTTTTAAATATTTTACTTTATAATTATTAGTCATGACACTTATAAGTGACCACTGATTTTGCAGCAGGATAATTTGCTCAATAAACATTTAACGAGTGACAAAGTGATGTTATCTAATTATTTCTCTTATCTTTAGGCCTTGTGGCCAGCATAGCCTTCACTTTCAGTGAACAGCAGGGAATACTTTCTCCCTTAACAGTTTATGATTCAGAAGCACTGACAGTATAGTAAGTGGATCAATAGAAAGTAAGCTCAATTATCTAACAGAGTCTTCTAATGCCAAATTAGGTTAAGTCTTGAACATTTGAAAATTTCCATCAGGAGTAGAGGAAACATGGGCAAATATTAATTAAGTATAGACTGTTGATTTGACAAATGCTTGTCATTTCATTAGGCTGGAAGGTGGGTCATGAAGAACAACAATTATATATCTTAAGATTGGGTATAAAACAGCCACCATGGGGTATGGCACATTGTGGCTCTTCAGAAAATTAGAATTGCTGTTCTCTGCTCTGTAGGCTGTTACTGCTCTACATCAGCCAAGAGCCTGTTACAATTGCTCAGTTCCAACATGCTAGTTCAGCAACTCTGCCACAAGCAATATCTCCAATCCCTGGCCCTTGTTTCTCATTGCTTCTGAACTTCCTAACTGATTTGGCACTTAGTATTTACTGCCTGGTATTCTTAAAACTCTTTCCACATATTTCAGCCTCTTTCTTCCAAACTGGATCATAAGCTGCTGCTTTTTTTTTTTTTTGTCTTTTAAAAATTTACTGTTGTTCAGTTACAGTTGTCCCGCCTTTTTCCCTGTTGCTCTCCCCTCCCTTTTCCCCTTCCCACTCCCACAGTCAATCCCTCCCCCCTCGTTGTCCTTGCCCATGAGTCCTCTATTCGTGCTCCTTTGCTTGCCCCTTCCCCTTCTTTCCCCTGTTATCCCCTCTCCCTTCCCCTCTGGTCACTGTCAGTTTGTTCTTTATTCCCAAGTCTTTGGTTCTATTTTGCTCATTTGTTTGTTTTGTTGGTTAGGTTCCACAGATAAGTGAGATCATGAAGGAAGGTTCAGCTCTATGCTTTTTTGATTTCACCATAGGCCGAATCACTCACGGCTTAGAGCCCCGGGTACTCATTTCATATCTCCCATGCAAGGAAGCTGGTAGGAGCCACTCCCTATTATAAGGTTCAGGACTCAAAGTGATACCTGGGATTAAAGCCATTTAGAGAACATAAATTAACAGGCTTTGGAAGGATGACTGTAGAAATGCAAATGTTAATGAAACACTGGTCTAAGAAGAATGCTTACTTGATCTAAGTAGACATCCATATCTTCTACTACTCCATGATAGCAATCTTATAATTCATTAATTTCCCACTTACGTGTTTAAAGACAAAGGTAAGTATTTGCTTGGGTTCACACCTCGACTCTGTTATTTACCAGTTATAAAGCATTGAGAAAGTTACTTAATTTCTCCAAGCTTTAGTTTTGTCATGTGAAAAATGTGAATAATAAGAGAATCAACTGTATATCAGTTAGAAGGTTCAGAAATCAGAATGATTCTAAATATCTCAACAGAGGGAATTTACTGCAGAGTCGGTTCCCCTGATGTTGGAAGGGTGAATGAGCAAAAAGAGTAGAGAGGAAACATCGCTGTAATCACTACAGGAAGGAGCTTCTGCCCTTGCAGCTGGGTAAACAGAGGGAAATGGGGTTATGAGAACACAAAAGCCCAGAGAAAGAGCTGGGAGGAGCTGTAAGGACTCTGACTTTGGATATGCGGCACTCCCAACAGACACAGGGTGTCTGAGAAGGCCCAGTGACACTTGCTGGTATCTGGAAAGGCTGAAGGCTGGAACCTTTCGGGGCTGTCTGAGGTGGCCTGCCACTGACTGAAGATAGTAGATACATCAGAATCCTGCTTTTCAGCCTCCCTCTGGCGCCCCCTATTGGCAGAAGTAACTAAAATCAGCTGGCAAAGGAGGAGGTTTGCGGAGTCCAAAACTTGAGCATACAAAGCAGGGTATAGAAGACACATTTGGAGCTCAGAGGCAATAGTATAATAAATTGTCCATTTGATAAATGGGATAATAATAGTGCTGAAACCTTAGATTTGCCTTAAGGATTACTTAGAACATTGTTATTGAAACATCTGCCACAGAGAATGCAGCCTAAGAGCAATTAGTAAATTTAACTATTATTATTGTATTGGTGTTTTTCATTGCTGTTTTTATTTTTAACTAACTGATCTATCAAACATTCTTAACTTACTATATTAGTACTAGTAAAATTTGATAAGATGGATCTGTCTGGGACTATAAAATGGAGTTTCAAACATATACCTGCAATTTAGACTCATGTCATTCACAAACACCAAGGATAAATAGCACAGAGGAAAAATGAAGTGCTTGTCCTTTCGAAGTCAACCACCGGTCAATGGTTTCTTCTTCATTTGCCCAGAAAATGGAATTCTTTGATATCACAGATTTTCATTGCTAATCTATATGTAAGTTACAATGTTTGTCACGGATATCTTAAATAGTGTTTTTAGATTCCTCCAGTGTAAACCAATGTATCTCTATTGTGTTTTATAGGACAGAGCAACACTTTGGCGGACACTCATTCCTCCTCCTAGTATAAAAGGAGAATTTCCCTTACCACCAATCAGCATGGTGCAGATGGAGAAGATCTTTTCTGCATCAGTATTAGCAGAGACGTTCCCAAACCCAACGCTGGTGAGGCTGCTGAGGGTGAAGTACAGGGCTGCAATATAGGCACTTCGGATCGACGGGCCCCCCAGGGTATTGTTGCCATAGTACGGAGACTCCAGTCTCTTTCCCAACTCATGGAGCCAGCCTGCAATAGAAGAA
Source organism: Pteronotus mesoamericanus (assembly GCF_021234165.1). NCBI lineage: Eukaryota > Metazoa > Chordata > Mammalia > Chiroptera > Mormoopidae > Pteronotus > Pteronotus mesoamericanus. Next base: position 15,408,627 of record NW_026555321.1, read on the forward strand.
AGAACGAGAGTATAAACCCCTAAAGTGAACGCCCATCATTCGCACGTGGTGCTAATTATAATGAGCACTTAGGGGATGTACAGATTTGCTTAGGAGAAAGAAGTTAACAGAAAATTAAAGGTTAGGAATTAGAGTCCATTGTTATAACAGCAAAAACATCACTTTCGCATAACTGTTATATATAATACACACAGCAGAGAACTATGCATTCAAGAGCAGATCGGTGGCCAAAGCTAAACAGGTGACTCTAATGCAAGAAACTACCTGTGGAGATTGAAAATAACATTACTATGCTCAGTCACTGTGCTTTATATATTTCATTAGTGATAAAGTTCATTCTTCAATTGGAATTTTAAAAACTAAGTGGTCAAGTCCATCTTTTTAAGCCCTACATAATGATAAATAGGAACCACCACAGACTCCAGACTTCAGACAGGTGAGGTGGGCTTTCATTCTATTCTGTACAACCTTCTCCCATTTTGTTCACTTGGGCTGATATCTAGTTGTCTTTCAAGTCTTAGCTCATTTTACCTTCCTAAGGAAGCCTTTTCTGCAACCTCATTCTACTATTTGAGGGCAGAAAGGGAAAACTTCACAAATAAGAGGTACCTATCATAGTATTGCATGCCTCTCCCTACAACTGTTTTTATGATACTGGTATATATATGTGTCAAAACTTGTCAAATTGAATGATTTAAATATGTGGAGATTATTGCATGTCAATCATACTGTCATAAATCTGTAAAAAGCTATGTTAATAAATATAGGAAGTAGTAAGTGTAATAATGATAATAGAATGGGAACACAACACAAAGACCACTTTAAAATCCTTTATTAGAAATATTTGCCTTTTAAGATTTTATATTTTAAAGCAATACTCTCTGACTCCCTCTCTCTCTGTATGTCTCTATGTTACAAAATATGGTGACAGTCCAGCTCAAGCTACAGAGCTCATAAGACTTTTGTTAGGGATGTTACTCACTGACCACTACTTTCTTATAAACACTTCATTCCATGGCTGTCCAAGAAGAGATAAAAAATCATTACACTTTTTAAGTAGTAATGATGCTATCATTATCAATTGAAGGTATAGATTATGGAACCATGCTAGGCAATTAAAATGCAAATTTGAAACACTAGGAATTCCTTGAGGCCAAGGAGAAATGCTTAGTAGCGAGTACTGTGCCTTATTCATCCTGTGTCCCTAGAGAAGTGTTTCTCAACCCTTATGTTGCCTCAGAAACATCTAGAGGGCTTGCTGAACAGAGCTAGCAAGCCAGGTCCTATCCCTGGAGTTTCCCATACAGTACATTGGGAGGCTGGGGAGATGAGCTCCCACAAGATGCTGATGCTTCAGATTTAGGGGACTACACTTTGCAAACCACTGCTCTAGAACAATGGTTCTCAACGTTGGATGTATCTGCAAAAGCTTTTAAAAAATACATGGTCCAGGTGCCACCTCCACAAACTGAATCAAGATTTCCAGTCCGAAGCCCAGGTATGGGTATTTTTTTTTTAAGTTCCCCAGTAGACTCTAGTACAAAGACAGAATTTAGAACCACCATCCCAGAACTCAGCAAAACACCTGACAATAGTAGAATTTAATAAATATTATTTTAAAAAAGTGAATGAATTAATGAATGGATAAATGGTTCTTGCCCTCTGAGAGAGTATGAGATAATGGGACAATATTGATGCAATATAACAACACATGTGCATTTGTAAATTTGCACTTGATTTATTCACAAAGTCCAATGACTTTTTTTGGATGATAGAGAAAAATTTTAAAGTGTTAAAAGTTACACATTATAAAAGATGATGTTATACCATCATCTTTAAAAGTCAGTTATACTGTCTGTAAAATTTTGGGAAGGAATAAACTCTAGATTTGAACACAGGTTTAAATATGGACTGTCCATTTATAGGACATAGGAATAACTTATTTTAGCTTCACTTTTCTCATTTGTAAAAACAGAGTTACTATTTCACTTGTAGGGTTGCAATGGGGTTCAATGACATGCCACAAGAAGAAAAGGCCAACCACTGTTAATGCCAGAGGGTTATGCACGATATCTCTTTTCTCCCTCTTTCTTTTGTTACTTAAATTGGAACAGAGAAAGCACAAAATTCAGAAAGGTAAGAGAAAATACAAGACCAGCAGTGAATTATAAGGGAAAAAGAAGGTGGTGAATAAATGTATTCGGTAGAACCTAGGGATGGCATGTGATACAAATTAGCATTTCTAACTACTAGAAATGAGAGGGAGGAAATCCAGGTGACAGTAGTTCTTAAAGTTTGGGGAGTCTCACACCCATTTGTGAATCTGAAGAAAACATGGTCCTTTGCTTAGAACAAAGTACATGTGGGAACATACATGTGATTTGGTATACATTTCAAGGCCTCCTTCAGTCCTTTCATAAATGTTTGGTCTAAAGACCCAGAGTAGAGAGCTCTGCTCTAGAATTTTAAGTGAGGGGATGGAGGAAGTGATAAAGTATGATTTGGTAACTTAATTACATCTTCTATGGAAAAAGATTTAGAAATAAAGATAACTTATCCAAGATTAAACAGATACCGCAAAAGCAAATCAACTGTGCATGTTAAAAATATTACTCATGTATGTATATGTACTGTAGGAAGAGAAGTAAGACACTCTTTCTACAGTAAAGTGAAGAAGCAGAGATGATATCTAAATATATCGTTATACTCAGGATAGAGATTTCTGCAGAACAGAGCTCTTACATGCATTTGACCGAGGTGTTGTCAGGTGTGAATAACCGTAGGATGCTGAATGGCTGCACTCTGGCTATTTCTCATGTGTCTTCTAAGTTGTGTTCTGAAAGGGTGTCATACCATTCCTGTTTGACAAAGAAGTAATTAGAGGGGCTTGTCCCTTTGTCCCATATTGGTCATTCCTGCTGATCAGTGGGACGTCTGAGCAGCTGAAAATGTTATTTTTCCCAGAGAGTAAATATTGCATGACTTAATTTTTTGTTTTAGTTGATGCATAGATGGGAAAAAGAAAACATTATAAAGCCACTGCTTCCTCTCAGCTGACCAGCTATAGAATTAGATCATGAATTAACAACTGGACCCATCTGTTGATCTTAAATTAAGGTATTCTTACTTATGGAACCCAAACTTTTCTTCTTTGAAACATAAAAGCAAACAAACACAACTGGTACATTTGGTTAAAATAATTAATTGGAACAAAAGTGAACCATTTAAGAATTTTTTGAGCCAAATCGGTTTTGATAATATTTGATTTCCTTAATCAACTAGGATAAAATTTCATGTTAGGACATAGAGATAATATTCTCACTCAGTCCTTGTTCATTTACACACATGTGAAACTATCTCAGAAGTGATTCAGGAAGTAAAACACAGATGAACAGCAGACTACTTTTGTTGATGTCTTTTTTCTGTCTAGCCAACTGTTCTATTTTCAGAAACACCTTGTTTTTTAAGAAGGGTTGCTACTAAACTGTGTTATAACTGATGGAGCAGAAGCAATAATGATGATTAAAAAACCGGGTAACATGGAAAGGCAGTAACACCCACAAATCTGGGGATTGGCTCTGTGGGCTAAATAAAACTTTTTCACAGACAGCTCATCTGAAATGAGAACACATGTTCCACTGTCACAAGACACCCTGTGACTGTACTGTACAAAGGAAGCAATTTAACCAATTTGGAAACCAATCTTTTTTTATGCTGGAGAAACTCGTCCATAAATGAAGGGATGTCCTAGAACACTGTCTGCTTCTGCTGTTTTTTTCCTAAAGAACATTTTGAAGGAAAAACCATACACAACATAAAGTAGAATCTAAATATACTGAGTATACTGCCATCTGAAAAAAAAATCAAAAGATAAAATAATCCTGTCATAACTAAAATAGATTAGATGAATAAAATAGAGTAGATTTGTGAAATAAATATCAGTTTCAAGGAGAGAATGACTCTTAATGATCATGCCCAGAAGAGCCTATAATTTAGCTTGATAATTCAATCCATTGCATACTTATCTTGGGGCTCAGTATTTTGCTTAATTACATAGTTTACATACTTTTAACTCTAAATGGGAATTTCTTAAAATTTTACTCATTAGGTTTCCTACAATAACATACTTATTTTTACTTTGCATATGTGTGCACAGTTTCTACAGGTGTGACCTGCTTTATACAACAGAAATGTCCCCAAAAAGTTGAGTTTATATTAGCAGTTGGTAAATTGACAGATATTTTAGATTAATGAAAGGAATAGAAGCATCTTATTTAAGGAAAGCCCATGGTGAATCTCTTTGGTCATATAAGATACTTCAGTAATATGAAAAAACATTCAGTAAAATATAAGCTTCTTAAATCAGATTTATATGTGTATGTAAAGTTGTGTTTGTATGAATAGATAAAAGAAAGGATTAGCACATGCATAATCATATCTATAATTCAAAATGGTGTTTTACTAAATTTGGTGTGAATGAACCATGTTGCAACAGAAAGAATTCTAGCTGGAAGCTAGAACAGAGCCCATGTTAGGATTTTATTGTTATTAAGTTGCATGCGGTTAACATTTTACTGAGTTCTTCCTGTGTTCCAGACACTCTACTAGGATGATACGACTTTCGCCTCATTTATGTGCATTAACCATATGGAATAAGTTCAATTATCATTCATATTTTAATTTATTTCATTAATCATTACAATTTAGAAATTATTATCTGTATTTTAAAAATAAGGAAACTAAGACTCAGAGAGATTAATTAACTTGTTTAAAGTGGCAGCGTCAGGATTTTAATCCAGATCTGAATGCTGTTAAAACACCAAGTTCTTGACCACCATATCATAATGCTTCCCATTCTAGATAAACAAAAGATCAAGATCACTGGTGTTGCAGTATAAGTAAATGTCTTTACAAGTGAGGTGCCATTTAAGTGTTGGTTCCAGCAGATATCTTTAGGAGACAGTAGGGCAAGGACACCAGGAAGGGGAGACAACCAATGGAGCGTGCTTGGTCAAGTTACCAGGAGAGGCAATTGGAACTTCACTCCCTTGGGAACCTCTGGAACCAGTAAAGAACACATGCGCCTGCTGGAGCAGGGGAATATATGCACAAACTGTCAGCCAACAATGATTGATACCCTCTTCTAGGAAGCATTAATTTCCCACCAGCACCGTTCCTGCTAGTTAGCAGGACAGCCTTCCACAGCTTGGGACAATGCCTTGGGCCGAGGCACAGATCTTAGGAATGAGGATCATACAGATTGAGAGGACATGGTGGAATATCAACAACATTTGTGACAGCAGCCAAAACTTAGTAAATGCCAAGTATTTTGCTAGGCTTTCATATAACATTATTTTCATCCAACTCTCACAATAACCCTGGAGTTTTTTATTTTGTTTTGTTTTGTTTTCTTTTGACTGATGGAGTCCCACAGAGATGCTGAGCAATTTTCTCTCTTCTTTTATTCTGAGAACTGAGAGGTTCTAATAGTTTCAAATCCGTAATCCATAACTCTCTAACTTAAACATTCATGATCTCTTATATTATACTACAGAGTTTATAAAGACATAATCTCTTAAAATGATCATTTTAATTGTGCTTATTGAAACCATTCTTAAATAGTTTGCTTTTCCAGTGCCCACTTTTGCTTAGAGTGAGAGAACGTGTCTCCAAAGCACAAATTGTAACAGAGAAAATAGAAGAATTATTCAAATGTATTCCACAATGTAGACATGGGGCAGCATGCTATTTAGAATGTGACTGATTAAGAGGTTTCTATTGTAAATTCCAGGTATAGAAAATACCATAGTTAATCTTTGCTTCTTCTCCCTCCATAATCCTGAAGAGCTACTTAGTCATCTTGGACTGCATTAAGATAAGGCACAGGAAAATACTGTGATGCTTGTGAGTCAGGAGGCAGGGGGAGGCTGGCTGGGAGAGGCCAAGCAACGGGGGACAGTGGTTGCTTTGGGTGGGGCACGATGTGAGAACTTCTCTGGTCTCTTCAGGCTTCCTAGCAAGGGGATGAAGTATGGACTGCTCAGTCACAGACGGAACTGACAGATACCCAGAAAAGTGGCAGAAATCTGAGTGTGTGCATGCGTTCACCGTGTGTGGCGATGGTGTGGCAAGGAAGACCCAAAGCTTTTGTGAGGTATTATGTCACTGTTACATTCAGAAAGAGTTGATAACCTGGAACAAAATATCAAAAAAGAGCTTGAGATTTAATCTCTATTGTCTTTTTAAATATCTACACTTGACAGCATTGATACGTAACACACTTATCTCCATTCTTTAAGGCTCACTGAGTGCCTGCCACTGTGAATTTTTTGTTTTCTTTTTTATTTTGTTTAAACAAACTTTATTTTGAGGTAATTTTAGATTAATATAAGAGTTGCAAAGACTACAGAGAATCCCTGCTTATCCTTCACTCAGTTACCCCCAATGTTAATACCTTAACATTTATCAAAACTATGAAATTACCACTGGTACATAACTGCTAACTAAACTCTGAACTTTCTGTATTTTAATTTAAGAAATAGAGTTAAAGAGAAGTTCAGAGACTTAGATTCCAAACATACTCTCAGGCTTTCAACCTTGTCTCCATTTTATTGGATGTGACTAAGGATAAGACCAGAGGGGCACAACATGGCAGTGGTATTTGATATTGATTTCCTGATTGCACTAAGGAGGAGGCATCAGTCAATTTGAGGTCCCAGTTGGAACAGAAACTTCATTACTTAGAGTTTCCACTCTTCTCCCATTTTGGTTCTTATACACTAAGAGGTATCTTACATTTCTGAAACAGCATAACCTGCTCGAGGTAAAAGGCTGAAGAAAAAAATTCATCATAAATTAGTAGAGATGGGACTTTGAATAGAAAACGAGGGTCTTGAAGTTAGTCTTGCCACTACCATTAAGTAGATGTCGATCCTTTATGTATCTATCAAGTAGCCTTTTTGGTCTTCCATTTTTCAAACTTGAATATGACTTGATTGGACTGAGTAATATCTAGGTTCTTTTTCAGATCTAAGGCCTTATTAGATGAGATTCTGTAATGTTTCTTCACACATCATTGGTTTTTTAAAGCAAAATGTGTAATAACCTGATTCTGTGAATTCACCTTTTATTTGTTTTTAATTATTTGAATGATGACCCTCAGCAAATATTGATGGGATAGGATGGAAAGTTTTCACATTTGGATGCATATACCACTTCTGCTCTATTTCCACTGCAGAACAATTTTTTTCAAAGCAAGAAATATTATGTACTATTAGTACTGTCAAAAAAAAGTACCAATTATGCTAAAACCAGTCTAGAGGTCGCTAGTTCGCTAAAATCTGCTTAAATTTGAAGTTTGTATAATAGAAATTTCCTGAATATTGATTACTAATATGTAGCATTTCACTTAACCAATAATTAATTAAAAGATTATACACTCTTGAAAACTGCCCAAATAGGCCATCATCATACATACCAAAAAACCAAAATTAAAAACAATACAAAAATACACTAGAAAGGATGAGAAATGTGAAACAACCACAAACCAGGGCTAAGCAGCTACTGTAGAATTTTCTGATTGATCCTAAGAAAAGGCAGAACAGGCCATCTGTTTTCAGCCAACAAGGGAACTTTCAAATACCTCTCAAATTGTAGCTAAAAATAGAGAAAATTCTAACCAAGATTAAGTTCATGGCTATGTTAGCAGAACAGAAACTATGAACTATTTGCATCGAACCTTCCCATATTAAATGCTCATACAATTCACTGTGCCTTCAGATCTGTGCCTCAACATGGGTGCTTTGTCCTGAATAACTACTCCGTTGTCTCTAGTGGCTTTAATGAGATTGTGGGAAATGCCTTCATGCATGAGCTCAGAGTATCATTTACCAAGACAACTTGCCACTGATTAGGAAAATTCTAACCCAAAGCTCTCATCACTCGTATCTACATCAAGACAAAAAGCCTGTTTTGGGATGATAACTTGGGATAGAAATAATTGATTCAAGCCAAATCATTTTATTTTATTGGTATGCTAAAGTTTATTTCCATTATCTGCACCCCATTTCCTTTCTGTCCTCTTTTTTTCTCTTAGGTTGGAAGTTGGTGCAAACCTAGGTAAGAAAAATGAGTTGACAGGTCCCAGGTTTGCAAACCATTTCTCAGCTGCTTTAGTAGTTACTTAGAAGTCATTTATGTGAGGACAGGGATTTGACATCCATTAAAAAGGAAATCTCAAGTTTCTCCAGTTTGCGGAACTTCAAATTAAAGTTCTGTTTACATTTCTCCAAATGTGTTAAAGGAGATACATTTTCTAACATCTTGATTATAAATGTCAACTCTAAAATAAATTAGACCACATAATATGCTGGAATGTTGTATTCAAATACACCATTAAAGAGTACCCCGGAATTTATTTACCTTCGCTTGGTATTGAAACTGCTGTAAAGGCATTTTCTTCACATTTTCAGGAAATGCCCAAGTCTCAAAATGAAACACCAACGTTGAGGTGTCAGCCTTTGTTCTTCAGAAGAGCTGATTCTGACTCGTATGTCTATCAATGCATTTAAAAATATATAACTAACTTTGTTTGATGGCTCAGTGAGGTGTGAAACACAGTTAGTAGTGGGAGTTTGCATGAACATTCCAAAATAAGTTTTTAGACAGCGGGTGGCTGAGTGGTTGGATTTGAGGGAAACATAGAGTAATGAGGTTGGTCAGAGAGACCTAAATTTTTAAAAGTGAGCAGTAGGTAGAGTACAGAGAAACAACAAACAGAGGAACAAGAAGCCCAGGAAGGATGCACAAGAGAAACACGGCAACGGAGAAATGTGTCAAATCAGGTAGTGCGGTAAATCTGGACAAACCCAGGAGGCAAACAATACAGCATATGAAAGTGCTACTTAATAGTGGTATAATGTTGGGTAAATTAGTTATCCAGGTAGTGCCCCAGTCTTGTTCTTTAAAAAGTGGAGAACGTGACAACAATTCACCTCATAGGCTGTTGTGAGTGTGACATGATTCTTACAAAGTGCTAAGCAGAATGCAGAATTAAACACAGCAAGCAATAGATAAAAACCTATTATTATTGTCGCTGCTGTTTGAAAGGCATGAGGGTTTTCTGTTTTACTGGAAATAATGAAGAGTTTGAAATCCTTCATTGAAAATCTGTATGAAATATTAACCTAACATCTCATTTTCATTAGGAGAAAATAATGAACACCGTAGAAATAATATACACAAACATATTGTTCTTGGAATTCCAGGGCCTTACATTATTCCTACTTAGAAATGCCACTTTCCATTATGAGGCACTGAGAACATGAAAAGGATAGGACATAAGCTCAGAATATTTTCTGTCATCCATTTGTTTTGCTATTCCTTGACTAATTATGGTAAAAATAGTATGTTATAACATTCTTATTTGGGCATTGGTGGTTAGAGACCACACTTTGATCCACCCAATATACCGACAACTTTATATATTATTTAATTCAATCCCATATTGTGTAATTTAATTTCTTATAACTCTAAGAGCTAAGTTTTATAACCTGAAATGTTGATATTAAAATATTAGTACTTAGGTTAAAGCAAAACAGAACCAAGAACAGACATCTATTAAAGAGAAGAACCAGCTTTTAAGTCTGGGTTTGTCTGAGTTTAAGTCTTTCCATGTTTTAATATGCCTTCCTACCTCCTCACCCTTCTTGTCAGTCAAGGTTTTGGTATGAATGCACCCCTTATTGACTTCATCTCTTTCATAGAGATGGCTGCCCCATGGGTTTCTCTGTAATTACTCTTTCTTTCCAGCTGCAAATAGAAGTTTAGCATGTTGTCTTCTGCTCAGTCACCATCATCTAGGACACTTTGTCTGGAGACTTGGCATTATTTTTATTTAGAGCATGAAACCTTTTGTAATGTTCTTCACCACCAACTACCAACCCTGATAGAAGCCCTAGCTATTATTGTAAAGGTATTTGGTGGGAATTGGTGTGTTAATGGTCTATGCATGCAAAGGGTTGGGTAATATAAGAGCTTTCTGGAACCACAGACTGAACTCTCAGAAAGATCCCAACACATTCTCCAAGAATAGAACTCTTTGGTGACCTTCTTGTGGACTTTGCAAAAGACATTATATAAGTCAAGGTACGGTGTGCAGAAACTAAAGTCCACAGTGCTTTTGTTTTTCTTACAAGAACACACTTTCTTATATAATTTCTTGGTCCTTAAAAATATTGACAAACAAAGCACTCTGAATCATGCTTTAATCATTTCATTCATTAACACTTGACTTTTAATTTCACCTGCAGACACCAATTCTCTGCTGATGAATCCATTCTTTAGCAACCCTAATGCCCTTTTAATGGATTTGAACCAATTGAAAGAGGGCAAAAATGGTTTAGTCTCCAGCCAGAAATACAAAAGCTGGTTTAACTCACATTGCAATCAAAGTACAGTATATAGTTTATTTACACATTTGCCTCAGTCTTGCCCTAACTATTTGGAAAAACATGTATTTATGTTTTTATCAGATGGCATCCTCTGAAAACCCTTTAGTCCTGTTTCTGGGAAACATGTTTCAAATTCCATGGGGCAGCTCTGGTAGGTGTCATTCAGGGAGAAAGCTGCACAACTCTGGGCACAAAGTGGAGGTGTCAGAGGCATATACAGTAATGGGAACGGGGAAGTCCATGAACACCAGGACACCTTGGGGGAAGGTGCATGGGAATAGGAGTAGCATGATCAGGCAGTGGAAGGGCCTCTCAGGAAGGAACTAAGCACCTAAGGCCCATGTGAGCCCAGATCCAGAACCCAACTGCTGAAGGTCCAGGACCACACGATTTACCTGTTGACACAGGGCTGGGTCTCTCTCTAAGTCTGGTGTTAAGCTCAGTCTGCCTTCCCTGGCTCTCTACCCTTTTATCCTATTTCTATTCTCTTCCTTTGTAAAATGACAGCATTTTCAATGATTATTAATATAGTTTCTAATGCATCAGCTCTAACTCCACTCTTTCTATGAGGTTGCCTTTTTCAGGGTCATATGACACCACGTCCTATTCTTCGTTTCCTATTAATGTACATCTTGCAGATTATCGAAGCCTATTTTTGATGTTTTGTCTCAGAACTGAACACAGCCAAAGTTCTTTTTCAGCAACTGTCCCTTCATGACAAGCCTTGGTTCCTGAATGCTCTGCTCTCACATCCAGTTTCCAGCCAAGTGTACAATCAAATTCCCTTTGCTTAACCTTCTACTGCTCCTGAAAAAAAAAAACACAAAACTTTTCTTGAGCAAAGAGACTAAAATATTACCTTAATTGTTTCCACTTGTCTAGTAGTCTATATGGCCCCTAATTAGTTAATTAACTAATTTGTTTATTTAGCCAATATTTAGTAATAATGCATAATGTTCAAGATGCTGTGTGGGATATAAAATAAGGGAGGTGGGTCTTCACTACCTTGTAGTCTACTGGGGTAACTCATACAAACATAAGGTTGACCAAACTAAGTGGTCCTTGCAGGAACAATCAGAAAGGGTTAGGAGCAGAGAGAAGTATTCGAATTGCACTGTATAGAATGGGTAGAATTTGGAATAACAAAGATGGCAGAAAAGTGCACTATGGGAAGCTGAAAGCAGAGGAATAAAGAAACTAGGTCAAATGTACAATGCATATACTGAGAAAAGAAGTTCATACAATGTTGCTGAAGAAAAGGGGGGTAAAGGACAGGAAGTCATATATAAAATATGCTTAACCTACAAGTTTTCCAACTCAATATATTTTTTCTTTTCTTTGAAGGTATTAAAAATCAACAACCACAAGAAAAGTTGGGTTTAAGCTGCTACATGAAAGATTAATATCTGATACAATTGCTAACTTCCTAGCAAGAACCTTCGAATACATTAACAAGAAAAATTGTCTAATCATTCTCCTGTGTGTGTGTGTGTGTGTGGGGGGTGTGTGTACAACAGGAAAATCATAAATAAAGTTGGATTCAGTAGCATTCTCCTTAGTCAGTGGAGTTCTTTCAACTTTATTGTGAGAATATTCAATGTACATTAAAAAATTTTAGAAATAATTTTTAAAGAAACAATAAGGCAAAAGGTACTAAGGCTTGAGAAACCTCTGGTATTCTTCTTGGGGTCATTCAGTCAGACTACAGCACCCAATAAACACAGAAGAATGAAAGATACTTTTCCATCTTCAGAGAGGTTCATACTGATGATTTCAGGTTGTTGGCATTCAACTCTTATGCTGGTAGTTAGATAATAATTTTTAATCATTATAAATCATCATCATTATTTTGATACAACACCAACATTTTTAAGAATCTTTCAGGATATTGCAACATTCCCCTCACCTTTAGCAATTTTTATTTAGAGAATATTTTTATCCTCTGGCACTTGTCAGTATCTATGTACTCAGCTTTTCATTCCTATGCTTAAACTGATCAATCTCAGCCCTGAGCCCATTTATCCCCCCCACTGAAGGCCTTCCTGCACTTTAATCTCATCTGACTGTCTGCCTGGAACTCCCACTAGACAAGGTCTATGAGTCAACAATTATATTCAGAGATATCAATCTATTAAAAATGAAGATTTTCATTTAGATCTTCATTTTTAATAGATTTCTGGGAATAGGGATTATGGTCTCTTTATGCACTTGATGCCCAAGTTTGGCTCAGGGTGTGGTACCTCATACACACTCAATACATACTTACCAGATGATAAAGCATATCTTTCTAAGTCATGAAGACTGCAGAATAGATACTCCTGCCATATACATAAGACAGGCTCTGGATTTGCCGAGTGCCTTGAACTTCAGCCCCATCACTAGTTAACATTTTGACTTCACATAAGCTAGTCTTTTAAGTTCCAATTTTTTTTCAACTAAAAAATGGGACTAAAAAACACCTTTTTGTTTGTTGAGAGAATTGACAAAGATAATTACGTAAACCATCTGCCATGGTGCCCAAGGTAAATGCTGGCTCCTTTTCACCTTTTCTGTACCTTCTACCACTTTTCACAAATAACTGTATTATTTAAAAATAAATTAGCTTTCTAAAATAGAAGATGAGCTGACAATTAATTTTCATCACATATCATGTATATAACTAAAAATGGACATATCTCAGTGGGGAATTTTGGGTGTTAGACTAAATTGACCCATACATGTAGACAGAGGATGAAATATATTGAATATCTAAAGTATCACTATCACTTAGCAAAAACATGTGTCTCCTGAGTGATTTGTGGAGATGTCTCAAAATTCAAAGAAGGACACTTTGACCCACTGTTGTAATTTCAATGTCATTTGACCCCTGCCTCCATGTAGGCACCGTCACTTGTTTTATCTCATGCTGTCTGCTTTTTGTCCAAAGAAATAAAGACATTTTTAATTATTTTGTTCAATTAGCAAACATGATTAGTAGAAATGAGATAAATACAACTGACCATATTTAAAACAGAGCATGTTAAAATTGGTTCCTTCCCAAAACAAAACAACCTGGTTGAAAATAAACATTCTTTAGAAACACTGAAATCAGGAAACATTGACTGAGAAAAAATTAGACACAAATAATGAATGCAAAATAAAATTTACAATACCTAAAATCACACAAAGTAAAATTTGTTACTGACCAAAAATGACAGAAGAATAAATTTTGAAAGATCAGTTCCCAAAACCGTAAATTAAGAAAATTGGACTTGGTAGAAATGTTGTCACAAAAGAAAACATCCTTCCCCATGTGGGATTAAAAAATGATTGATGAATTAAATCTTTGGTGTAACATTTCATGTAGAAAAGAACTTGTCTTGATAAAACAATTCTACTAAAATTTTAAAAACAAATATAAAAGAATGGGTTAAACCTGCTATAGAGATATTTGATCCAAAAATTAAATTAAGATAATGAAGTTTTGACAAGCACCCTTTATATGAGAACCCAGAAATGTTGCTTTCATTCCAATGAGAATGTTTGTATTATTAAACATACAGTGGAAATGTCTTTAAGGGTCAAGAGAGTGAGGACAAATCATCTGTGAGGTTTGTTAAAAAGAGAGATTAAAAATGATAGGATCAAAACATCTTCTACTCTTCAAAACCAATTCAGCATTTGGTTAAATGAAGATTTTTAATAGACTGATATCTCCGAATATAATTGTTGACTCATAGCAAATAGAAAATTTTACTAAAATAATTCCATTAAACTTGTACCCAAAGACGGAATCCTTCTACTCTAAAGAATAAAAAATGTTTGATTGACTAATTTGAAAGAATACCAAATTCTAAAATCTGGCAGTGGCAATGAATTGCTGTCTCTCTCTCTCTCACACACACACACAAAACACACACTCAGTGTGGCCATACATTTGTAAATAATGGCTACCATAACATGACTTGCTAAAACCACTCACCAGCCTGTGAAAAATCACAGATTTACATATGCTTAATTGTCAACAAAATAATACTGAATTATTCATTTAAGAATGTCTAATTCTTCAGAATCCTGTTATGCCATGCTATTATTTTTTTGATTTCTGAAAATATATTTGCATTTGGTGTGAAGAAATATTTTTGTATGAAACATATAAAACACTGTTTTGAAGACAGGAATCATGTATCCTCACTTATGACATACTCTCAATATAAATCACATGCTTTTTGCCTCCCTTTGAAATCATTTTATAGGTTACTCCTGAGTGAGTCAGAAAGAGTCACTGCATATTCCAAAATATACCATTTCAGCCACAGAATGGCTTTGCAATCTGTAAACCTAAGCCAGTACATTTTTAAAGTGAATGGAATTAGCTAGCAATGAAACATGATTTTTATGGGCAGATGATAAAATTAGAAATACTGCCCTCCTTTTGTGCATCACATTAAAAAAAGCCAACCTGGACAGAATTCCATTTTAAACTACAATAGAAAGATAGCTAAAAATAAATCCGTAATCCCTGACCATCAGCAGCAGGTTTTCAGTCGAGACTGAAGACAGTTTGGGCACTGGTTTCAATACTGTAAAAAAAGTACATGTCCACTCGGGAACAAAATCAACTCTATAGTAATGGTTTTAATAGAATCTGCTTGTCAGCAACAACAATAATTATAGCTACAACAACAGAGGCGGTGGCGGCAGTAGCAGTTGATGTGCATGGAGCATTAATATCATTTAATTCTCATAACAACCCAATGAAGTACCTAATGCTATCTCTATTTTGCAGACAAGGAAATAGTACCTTAGACAGGTAAGTAATACATGTAAACTCATAGATGGAAAGTAGAGGAGGCCAAATTTGAAGTCTGAACCTAGAACTCACATTCTTAAAAACTGCAATATAGCATCTTATCCTGTGAGACCAAATTCAGGTTCACAGGGAGCTGTCAAGCTCAAGGTTAATTTTCACTATCTTTGTAAGGGAAAATGGATATAGAGTTCAAAAGCTACAATAACTTTTATATCTGTCTTTGATATTTCAATGGAATGAGTTTTCTGGTATCCAGTTTCTACCAGTCTGTTTAATCTTGGTGTAGGGGATAGGGGCATGGACAAATACACCAGGATACAAATACACCAGTTTTATTTTATTTATTTTTTTATCCTCACCCCAGGACATTTTTTCATTTCTTTGAGAGAGAGAAAGAGAGAGAGAGAGAGAGAGAGAGGAAGGGGTGGCAGGAGACGGGCAGAGAGAGAAACACTGTTGTGAGAGATACATCGATTGGTGGCCCTCTCATATGTGCCCTGACAGGAGAATGAACCTGCAACCTGGGGATGTGCCCTGACTGGGAATCGAACCCATGACCTTTTGGTTTGTGGGAGGACACTCCAACCAACTGAGCCACACCAGCCAGAGCCAAATCCATCACTTTTTAAAAATGGGTCTTCATAAGTAATTTCTGTCTTGAATGGGGTTTTGGCCCTGAGCTTCTGAGGAAATAAAATTAGGTTTTGGTTTTGTCTTTGTCTCAATGGCAAAAAAACCAAAATGACTCATGTCCAAGTAAAAAAGATTTTATCAGCAAGGAGAGTTTGGCAGTAGCCTCCATAGGGTCTTAGACTGTGAAACACATTTTAATTATTTCTTGTGTTTTTAGCTAGTTGGAGACACACTAGATACAAAGAAAACACCCACACATTCACACATGACAAAAAAGGAGAGAAGAGTTATTGAAATTTTTATGCCAGATGTCTAATTAGTTTAGATAAAATGTTTAATTACCTTGTATTTCTTATTATGTATTATGAGTTATATTCGTGTTTGTAAAAATCTCAAATGGGGAAAGTATCCCAGTGGAAATTCTTTATAAATCTGATACCCTTTATAAAAATATTCACAAAATCAGCATAACAAACAAGGGAGAACTTTTCATTAGTGCAAGTCTGTAGTGTGTGAGAGCAATTTCCCACAAATAGCATATGTCCTCTTTTTCAGGAGGATATACAGCTAGACTAAAGAGCCTGGAAAATATGAAAAGAAGTATTTTTTGTGTTTCTCCCTTTTGAGTTTGTAAAAAAATTCCTGAAATACTAGATTAGTTAGGTCACACCTTTTCTGACCTTTGTTGTCTTGGAGGATTATATCAGCTCGTCCCAACTAGGCTTCCAACTCATTATTTTGGTCTTATCCCCTTTTTTCTCACTGTGTCTTGGGGATGGCAAGTTGGTGACCTATGTATGGGCTTAATCAAGCCCACAGATGCTTTGTTTGGTTCTTATACCATGCTTTTCAAGTTTGAATGATTTGTCAATATTTAAATATCAGAGGTATTTCACAAAAGACCTCAATTTCCCAAAAAATTGTGATTCCCAAGTTCTCTAGAATAATCAGATTTCATCTATTCTGGTGCCAGAGTTAGGTGGCAGTTGGTTCCCTCAGATGGGTCTTTCACTCTTCACTTCTTTTCGACCTTAATTTAATCAACCTTTACTTTAATACCTGTCCTACTTCATCCCTGGACACTATCTCTTTCTCCTCTGGGCTTCCTATTTTGTGACCCTAGATGTTCAAGAACTTCTACTTTAAACAAATTCACCTCATCCACTCACTGTTCCTCATGTACATTGTGAAATCTCCTCCTTCCATACCATTTATTCACACTGTGTCCCTCTCCTAAATGTTCTCTGATGAATCTTCCTCCAAAATAGTACTCACATTTTGAAACCCAGTTCAAATGCTGTCTTCATGGAGATTCATTTAGAATCACCTTTACTTTCCAATGTTTAAAAAGTAATAATTTTTTGTGTATTTTTATGTCTACCTCTTGACTTTCTAACAATACAGTACACTTCTAGAAGGTGGGCTCTAATTTATAATTCTTCATATTGCTCATAACATTGTCCTTCTGAGGGCCTCATGAAGTATTTATTTTATAGTAAATACTGGAAACCTGGTGGGATTTAAATGCAACAATCTCAATGACACAGTTCCTTTTCTGTTTTATTCTTTCTCTGTATCTAGAGTCTCTTAGGAAAATAATCTGCAGTTCATTAAATTATCACCTATTTTCAAAGAATTACTATGATTAATATAGTAACTAGAAAAAATAATTGTACATTAAGTACATTTAGTGATGTCTCCTTAAGACAGCATTGTAATTTATTTTCCTGGTAGTTGAGCAATTCTGTTAGAAAAATTGGAGATTTGAAATTTTCAGTCTAAATGATATTCCCTCATAAAGGCATCCCAAGCGCAAATAAGATCTTGAGTAATTAACCCTCATTCAATTGGCCTTTTTTGGGTTGAATTACAACCATTCTTATATTTCGAATAAAATATACAATAAAATCACACTGGAATTTAGGTTATTTTGAGGGGGTCAGAAATGGGTACTATGGCTTTGGCAGGATTATGTATATATATACAGACATATTATATGTATATATGTGTGTGTGTGTATTTTTTTAAAAGAGGAAGTGAAATCTCTATCTGTAAAACTGAGAAGTAGCAACTGTGTCAGCTGAGACATGGTGGTGGTGCTTATAGGGAGACAAGGATGAGCAGCTAATCAGAGTAATAACTTCTATGGTCTTGGGTTTCCTGCCTGTACACGCACAGGAGAGAACACTTAAGTCCTAAAACACTGGAACTGACTCCTTGTTTACAGCTGGGAGAGCAAAAGGTGACACATGCAGTGAGAAGGATAAAAAATATTTACTTAAGCGTTTGCAATATGACAAGGAGATTTGAGTTTGAATAAAATAGTCTGGAAAATTTTTAAAATTCAAGTTTGTGCCTTGTATGCATTCGTGTCTGAAAGTACACTATCCATGAGGCACAAGAACCCTGAACCTAAGAAATTTCAAAAATTTTTATTCTTGGGCAAGAATAAGTCTATTGTATTTGTCAATAGGGAAAAAAACCCAAACAACTCAAAAATTCTGGATATTCTCATAAATCAACCTGCATAAGATTTCTACAAAAAGAAGCTCTATCGAAGATGAGTTCATAATAAAAATTTAAAAAATATTACAAAATACATCAGGAAGTAGCTTACCTTTTGCAAGAATTAGATGAACAGAAAATTTGTACATGATATACTTGAATTAATAAAATAAAAAGCAGGAATACAATAAGAGTATGTTTAAAATATTTAAATTCAATACAGAAGCTTGATCTAATAGACAAAAAATAAGGAACTGGAACTATAAAAAAGAAATTAAACACTATGGAAAATGATAGAGATCTGAAATAAACACTACCAAATAAAATTTCTATATATGTTTGATATAAAATAGTTAATAAAGATCTATAATATGTGTATAATAAAATTCAGCAGATCTAATGAACATATATAAAACCTTGAACTAAAAATTATATTCAAGAAATTATACAAAGAGTATATTCCAAATTGAGCCTCAACAAATACTAAAGAATTAATAAAATATAGACCAAATTCTGTGATAAACAATGAATGTAATTAGAAATCAATCATGAGGAGTTAACTTCAAAATTCCCATATAAAGTGCATAACAATTTTTAAATACTTCGACACTTAAAAATATATGACATTAACTAGACTATTTAGGAATGAAAGAATGGAAAATTAGTGAGCTAAGTGTTTAATTCACCAAAGAGGAAACTAGAGTGGCCCCCAAACTTATGAAAATGTGTTCTACCTTACTTACTCAGGGAAGTGGAAATTAAAATAAAAATTAGACACTACTTGATACCTTCCACTCTTCCCCTTAACCACACCCAAGTTTCACAAGTTTGAAAACACTGGTAACAATTTTTGGTGAAAATCTGGGGAAAGAACACCTATAATGCTGCCAAATAATAAATTGGTACAACTGCTTTAGAGAGTAATTTGGCAAAACATGTTAATTTTGCAGATACGCCCTTTGAGCAACATATCTTGCCCAGAGAAATTTTTACTCATGTGCACAACAAAACTTGCATTTCATTCCTGATTGCTCAATAATTGTAATAATGAGAGGTGCAAAGCAACTGAGAAATGGACAAATCAATTAAAAGCAAACTGGCTTACTGTACAATAGAATTCTACTAAACAGATAAAAATAAAGGCAGAGACAAATGTATTTGAAAAAATAAAATAAAATTTAAAAAAATAAATAAATCTATAGGATTTATATCTATTATGTCTTTTTTTTTTTTTTTTAAAGAAAGCTCTGTGAGAATGTAAAAAGTTACAAAGGAAGCAAGAAATCCCAGCTTCAGTATAATCTGTGTGACCTAGGACAAGCTGCTTAATTTATATGCCTCAGTTTTCTAAGTACTGGGCTGATAGTTTGGGGCTTGTTGAATTATGGCAGGATTAAATGAATCCATCGATGCAATGTACCTAAAACAGTGCCTGGCACTGAGAAAGCCCTATGTATGTCTGTTATTATCATCATTACTACTACTACTACTACTACTACTACTACTACTACTAGTTCTATTATTACTATTTCCATCTGTAATGATTTATGTGGAAGTTAAACACAATAATAACATTATTTTATTAATATATGTGTACAGTAAAAATAGCATCTAAGAAAATCTTATGCACCAACTTTAGAATAGTAAGGAGGAAAGGATGAGGGAGCAAGTGGGAATTATATTGCATTGTGGCTTTGGCTTTGTAATAGTGTATTGATTTGAAATATAGAAATTAAGGAAATATAGCAAGATGTTTTACAAGATATAATATCTGAGGGTGTCTATTATATTCATTCTAAACTTTTTTTGCATATTAAAATATTTCATAATTTAAAAAAGAAGTCTCTAAGAAATAAACTTTCTAAGTTTATTTCCTTTTTTTGTAAAATGAGGTTGTATCTGCCACATGAGACTGCAATAAAGATGAGAGGAGAAAAGGTATACAAATATATTGTATTAAGTGTGGCACCATGCATGTAGTTTGTGCTTAATAAATGTAAGCTAAATATTTATTTGATATACATAAATTATTTTTAAAAATGTAAAGAAAAATAAATTCACAAGCAATTCCACTACTCACCAAATTTATTTCCATTCTGTGTGTGTGACTACCTTTTTGTCCTAAATAAGAATCATGGAAATTGAATCCTCAGTTCTTCACTTGAAATAACCTGTTTCCCCCATGTCATTAAATATTCATTATAATCATGGTGCTTTATGATCTATTATTTCTTACAGTTGTGTTTTCTTGAGATCTTTTTTTCCCCTGTCTTTTTCCCTGTGTTCCTTAGTTTTTGTGATAAGGTGCAAGTGCTATTTTAAATTCTATTTGATGGTGACACTTAAATTTTCAAAAGCCCATTTAATTTATAGTTTTCCACTTATTGGTCAATATTAAGCATTTCCTCTAACATTTTAATACCTCCTTGCCCTGTCTTCCTCTCGAAGACAGGAAAGTTTACGCAATTTGAAGACTCTGATATTCTTGGTTGGAATAAAAAAGCTCCTGGGCCTGGCAGAACTACCATTCGGTTTTAAAGCCACATCTGTGCAGTAGCAGGCAAATTGTTCCATTTTCTTGGATACCTTCCCTCTCTGAATCAAAGGGCATAGTGTGAGCGTTTCATGTAAAGGGATAAAGAGCTTCCATTAGTATGGGTCTCTCAAAAACTCCAGTTGTCTGTCGACTATATCTAAAAATCTAATCCTACTTACCTGCTTTTGAGTGGAAATTGCTTTCATTTCTTGTAATAATAAATCAATAGTTGATCCTAATTTTCAGTGATGGCTAAGATGTGACATGATGTTTTTATTCTGCCTCTCATATGAATGTGAGTGGGCAGAAGGGAAAGGTTTCATTCAAGGTTATTATTAAGAAACACTCTTATCTGGACCCAATATTCTAAAATTTACTGAGGGACAGTAATAGGCGAAGAAAGGTAACTAACTTAAAAATACTGACATTCTGGTTGTTTTCCATGGAACTCACATTTTATTTCCTATTATTTCTTTAAGATGTTATCTTTACTGGAAATTAACATACATTATTTTAGTTTGTGGAATATGTTAGAGTAAAATTAAATGTGTTTTATTTCCTCCTTTTTCAAATAAAAATAAGTTGATGATCTGAAGGTTCTGGAGATCCTTTGTTCTGACCACTTCATTTTTCACAAAAGAAATATGAGTCCTGGAGCCAAGATTAGGTTCTTAAACTCGTGACTCCCTGTGCACTGTTCATGATGCCTCATCAAAGAAAAGCAATTAAGTAACATTAGAGGTTTAGTATATACTCTCTCTAGGGTTCTTCCTTACACTAATATGTTATGAGTCTATGAACCACGGTTGCCTTAAATAGAAAGTAACACAACTAGAGCTACCTCAATTGCCTAGTTCATTGAGTATAAAGATTGATAAAAAAAAAATGCTGGAGTTAAAGATACTTTGTGAAGAGATACCAGCTGACTTAATTAGAACACTATGTAAATAACAGAATTCTTAAGATATGAGGAAGTCAGCTTTGCTTCTGATTATCCTTTTGAAATTAAATCAGAAATAAAATTTTGAGCATTTTAATCACAAGTTTCCATATTGCTTCTAGAGAGTGGCATTGCTTTTTCTCAATTTACATTTCTTAAAAGTTTCATGTAAAGTGAAATTACTTATTGAGCTTTGGTTGCATCATAAAATTGGAAGTACATGGTTGTGGCTAAAATCCTCCAATTGTTAAGAAGTTTAGGAAGAAGTGAATTAAACAAAAGGGATTTCATGGCATGTATATTTTTGTAGAGAAAAAAATTACATCCTAATGGTACAGAACTTGGAAATAACAGAAAGACTAAAACTTGTTTTACTGATGAGTTAGGGTAGCTCTGACCCAATTTTAACTTCATAAAAAACAAGACAACAGACTAAGGTACTATTTCTTCAGTGTACCTATGTTTCATGTGCAAGACAATTTTCTTAAAGGAATGGTTAATTAAATTCTCTCCAAGTTGAAAACAATCTCAGAGATCATCTAGCTCTGGGATGTTTTTCTCTTTCCCTTTCTTTCTTTCCTTTCCTTTCGTTTTCCTTCCTTCCTTCCTTCCTTCCTTCCTTCCTTCCTTCCTTCCTTCCTTCCTTCCTTCCTTCCTTCCTTCTTTCCTTCCTTCCTTCCTTCTTTCTTTCTCTCTTTCTTTCTCTCTCTCTCTCTTTCTTTCTTTCTTTCTTTCTTTCTTTCTTTCTTTCTTTCTTTCTTTCTTTCTCTCTTTCTCTCTTTCTCTCTTTCTCTCTTTCTCTCTTTCTCTCTTTCTTCCATGAGCCCATGAAAGAACATCATGAATATACAAACTATCTACAAGTTTAGGCAAACTATTTTTATGTGGGTATACAAATTTACCATCAGAGATCTACAGCTCCCATCATTTTCCAAAGGACTGTGACTCAAGAAGGATTG
Organism: Pteronotus mesoamericanus; assembly: GCF_021234165.1. Classification (NCBI taxonomy): domain Eukaryota; kingdom Metazoa; phylum Chordata; class Mammalia; order Chiroptera; family Mormoopidae; genus Pteronotus; species Pteronotus mesoamericanus. Next base: position 15,431,443 of record NW_026555321.1, read on the forward strand.
AGACTGAGTAAGAATTGGGCAAGGATCTCATTTCAAAGACAAATATATTTTGATAAAACTTCCTAGGTCATGCAAGTAATTAGTAGTCAGACTGTGGTTAGAATAGAGGATCCCAACTTTTAATATGAAATATATTTTTGAGAGCTATGATTTAAATTTGGCTTGATTTTCTGGAGTACCAAGCATCAAAAATAATGTTTGTTAGAAGTTTATAAAATATATTTTCAGTAAAATCATTTAGTGAAGTTAGAGTAAATATTTAATAAAATAAACAATTTTCTCAAACCAGTAGCCAAAAAGAGCATAGACTTAGATGAGTAAGGGAGAAATTTATTAGTACTTTAGATTATATGACTGCCTTTCTAAAAGACTCAAAGAAACTAATTAAAATTTGTTAGACACATATTTGAGATATCTATACAGTGTTATTTTCAAGTCCCTAGATTTTCTTATACCAATAACTGAAACAAAGTTAATAGAAAACAAATCCCAGTCCCATAAGCACAAAAATGTATATGACTCAGAAATAAATTTAACAAGAAATATGTACAACCCATGTGAAGAAAACTATACAATTTTATTATATTTTAAAAAATTTAAATAAATGGAAATCAAAGAACATAACCTTAGATGGCAAAATTATCTACATGGTATAAAAGCATTCATTTCCCCATATTAATTTCTGAAATGAAGACCAATTTAAAAAGCCATTTAGATTTTTTGGGGGACAGATTTTTTTCTTATATTGATCTAAATGAGTAAATTGGCTAAAATGGCTCCACTCTATTTCCTGTACCAAAATTAAAACAGTGCAGTAATTATAATTCTGCAATATTGGTATAAAATTACGCAGTCAGTGAAGAAAAAAATGAAACCTCATAACAGTCAAGTATACATAATAATTAAGTATGATTAAAATGCCATATTTAATTAGTAGTAATAAATGGATTATATAATAAATGATGCTGGAAAACCAGTAAGGCATTTAAAATATACACACATGCATACATACATACACACAAAAGTTATATCTAAGCCTCAATCAGCTATATCAAACTCCCCCAACCACCTAAAGTAAACCTTTTTTTCTTCTTTTGGATGCTCACATTACCTTCTAGGCCACCCTCAAAATAGTGTTTCAGTGTGAGATATGCCTCCAACATTGAACTCATATAAGAACAGAAGCATTTGGAACTCCCTGAGCCAAAAACATATTACTGTCTCTAAACATAACCACCAGGCAACTCAGGAAATGATTGTGAGAAGAATGCAGATATTTTCATTTTCCATTAAAGGCTCTTTTGGTTGACATAAATGAAAAAATGTGTTCATGTGCCAACATTTCAGATTCATTTACGTAGAATTATGTAACAGCTGGAAAATTTCCCTTAAACTCACATGTATTATCAAAACACAAAATTTTACAAATCATACTATAAATATCCAGTCCTTACAAATTATATTTGTATTTATCCAGAATAAATATCACAAATTCTCAAAGTATGCTTAATGCAGAAAGTTTGTCATTTTAATAGCTTTCTTTTTCTTTAAAAAAAAAAAGGAGGGATTTTTTTTCGATTAATTTGCCACCTAAGATACCAATGATAATTTTTTTTATGATTTAAAATATCATAATGATTGGCTGTAGGCCAGTTGCCCGGTGACTTACACTTATTCGCCCTGCATTGCATATGTCAAGGTAAGATCATACATTACTTATCTAAATACCTCTGCAGGCTGCTGGTTATTTTAAGCAGTACACCCACTGAAAGCTTTATCCATTACTTTTTGAAAAAATTGTAAGGTTGTTCCAGAAAACTTTCTCAAAAAGAATCACTTGTTGCAGGGGCTTCCTCCTCACCAAAAAAAAAAAAAAAAAAAAAAAAAGGGACAAATTAACCATCAGAGGATATGTTTTATATATTTATCTTTCACTTCCTCCAAATTCTAGACAATCTTCCCTTTCACTTAAAAAAATGGAAAATGTGACAAATGTAAGCCCTTACCAACTTCCCACTTCAGAAGGCTGTTGTCTTCCCTTTCCATTTTTCCAATGACATACCAGATACAAGCCATCCAGTGTGCAAGGAGGGCGAACATGGACATGAGCAGAGTCAGGACAATTGTGCTATGTTGGGAATAACGGTCTAGTTTCTGCAGGAGACGCAAAAGACGCAGCAGGCGAACAGTCTTCAGGAGATGCACCAGAGACACCTGTGGTAGGAGACAATGCGGCACAAATTGGCTCATGGGTTCACTTAGTGCCATGGCAGGTACTTTAACTTACAGCCATTTGGGAAAGCTCTTGAAATTAAGTATAATCATGATTCCATTTGTATGGCCACTTCTAAGTCATCTCTTGACATATTATATTGGAAAGTGATAAGATAAAGAAAGATAAGACTTTTTCTCCTGTGAGTAAATATTTATCTTCCTTAATTAAGACTTATCTCTTTCTTTACCTGTGTGACTGAATATAATTTTATATATTCTGATACAGAACTGAAACACATTATGATATCAGGAATGTATGTAAGCCATCTCATACCCTCATATATATTTTCTTTCAATCCCACTTTTCCATCCTTTGTGTAAGGAAATTTAAAAAAAAAAATCTATTGATTTTTCTAAAGAGAGAGAGAGAAAGAAGGGGAGGGAGAGAGAGAAACACCAATTTGTTGTTCCATTTATTTATGCATTCATTGGTTGATTCTTGTGTGTGCCCTGACTGGGGATCGAACCCAAAATCTGGTGTATCAGGACCATGTTCTAACCAACCGAGCTACCCAGCCAGGGCTATAAAGATATTCTTTGTAACAATAAATTGTATAAACTGAAATAAAAACCTGAAAACCTAGGTAATAAAAGTAACCTAGGGTTTTGAAAAATAATTGGAACTTTAACACTTGACTAAGTTCTGCTCACAAGTACAGTATCCTGCCTCTTCCGTCTAATATTATCAATAAAGAAAACATTTACTTGAAGCTTCTACATTCTCAAACATACTTAGGAAACCAAAATCAAATGGAAAATTAAAAAAAAATCACCCAGGTCCTGCCTTTGTATGCATTAAAGCAAAAGACTTGTAGCTAAAGGTTATTTTTCTGACTTTAGGGCCCAACAGAAAACTGTGCACCACTGGTGTTCACCAGAATAGTCAATGTCACCATTAAGAACATCTGTAGTGCACTAACATACACTCTTTTCACACCTTCAGAGAGCCTCAAAGGACATTCCAAAAAAGAAGAGTCAAGGAAAACATTAACCCATGCAAACAGAGTTTGACAAATTCTTTGACATTTTCTAATTTTTTTTTTGGTGGGGGGCAATAAATAGAAAAGTGAGTGGTTTGTATGGCTATACCAAATAACAGTTTTTCCTTCACAGTGAGCATCTTTTGAAAGTTGCCTTTGTAATTAACTGAAGTCTGTCAACTTCTAGCTGCTTCTACTACTAGCCATCTTCCCTTTTCTCTAAGAAAGATGTACCTCAATCAGTGCCTGACACATAGTGAGTACTCAATAAGTACTTAAATGGATGGATGGATAAGTTATTAAATTAAATGTCAATGCTCCAAAATTAATATAATAATAGATATTCGATAAAAGTGTTTTCAGTTGTAATCTTATAAATCATTCTATACTGAAATATAACAAAATTATAAGGTCAGTTGAGGAATTTGCCAGCTAGCTGTACTCTTTTATTTCTTTTTGTCATCCTTCCATGACATATTACTTTCTTCTCCTTCACAGCCAAGTTCTCACCTATCACTTCTCTAGCTGTTTGTAAGCCAGACGATTACATGGTAGGACTTTGCACTTCCTACTCTGTAGCTTAGAGGAGTTTCTAGGAGTGGAGTTTATTTTATAGGTAGACAATTTGATAGATACCAGATGACAATTTAATAACTAAAATAAAACCTGGAACAGAAGTCCCAGATGGAAGAAGCCATTTGCTATGAACAGAATTATATCCCTCCATATATCATTTGGTAAAGTCCTAACCCTTAAGGTGATGTTATCTGGAGGTGGGGTCTTTAGGAGGTAATTTGGTTTAAATGAGATGATGAGGGAAGGGTCCTCATGATGGGATTAGTGCTCTTATAAGAAGAGATGAGAGAGTGCTCTCTCGTGCTTTCCCATCCTCTCTCTTTCTCCATTCTCTTTTCCTCTTTTCTCTTCTCCTCTCCTTTCCTTCTAGCCATGTGAGGATGCAGTAATAAGACAGCTGTCTATGAGCCAGAAAGTGGGCTCTCACTAAGAACCAGATTGGCTGGGACCTTAATCTTAGACTACCTAGCGCTCAGAACTGTGAGAAATAAATTTCTGTTGTTTAAGCCACTCAGCTTATATTTTGCTATAGCGACCTGAGCAAACTAAGATGCCACCTGAACATATGATATTGATGCCGGTAATCTCCCATTTTCTCTGATCAGAAAGGAGATATTTGAGGAAGAGTGTGATGCTGTCTGTTGGGAAACACCCCATCTGGTTTCAGGAACTGTAGTCCCACTGACAGGCGAGAGGGCCCCAAGGCTCGAGCTAAGCTAGGAGGCCTTCTGAAAATAGGCCACTGAGGAGACAAAACCTGTCCCCCTGGCAGAGGCACAGCCTTTGCCTCCCTCACATCATCCTGCTTGGCCCCGGAGGATGGCTGGTTAGTCAATGATGGGTAAGACCCCTCGATGACAGGGGCAACCTATGACAGGCACAGCTGCATGGGCATCAGGGAAGATCTTGGGGAACATGGAGAAAGGGCAAAAGACCCTCACTCCCTGGCTTTGATATGGCCAGAGTCCTCATTCTATCTGAAAGAAGTCTCCTTATCTCTTAGTGGCTCTGCCCCGCCCACCTGGCTCTTATTTGAAACATTACTAAAGGCAGATACAGCCCTAAACTGGATCCGGTGGTTCCCAGGGAAAATCAGGCCTAGAAGTAGGTTCCTTGAGGCATGCTTTGTTCTTCCCTCAAAAGATATGATAACCAGCTCATACTAGGAAGGAAATTTACATTATTCACAGACCCCAACCTGAGGCAAATCTCTTGTGTTCCTTCAATTGTTATCTATGATCTCTATTTGTTTTCTGTAAACATAGCCTTTGATATTGATTGAGGAGCTTTGCATCAACACCCCTGTGCATATGGCTCTTAATAAAAGCCACTTCAAGAGAAGGGCTCGGGGCCTTCTCCACTAGAGGGAATCGCCACCCTCCTTCCTATGGCAGACTGAGAGAAAAGCATATGGGACGACTTATTTTATTTCCCCATCCGTGATGACCCCAGGATGGGCTCTGTGGGATCAGAGCCCAGTTCCACCTCAGTTGTCCTTGTGGTGAGAACAATAGCCAATTGCAAAGACAAAGAACATGGTATAGCCTGGTGTTCCAGGATGAGGTAGCCCTAATGATTTTGCTAGCACTTAAAAAAATTATACTTATTCCTTTTAGAGTAGAGAACTTCTTGCTATAAATGTGAATTTTGGCTCCTGATGAATAACAGAAGAAAAAAAGGCATATTTGATTTAAGTGGAAATACATATTTTTTAAAAAAAGGAAAGGGTGCGTTTTGTTCTTGGGATGTTGTACTGAATTTTTTACTGATGAGAATTATAAGCTACTTGCAGACAGGCACAAGAGTGATTCATTCATTCATTCATTAAACCCCCTATCAAATGACAACTTCCTCTGTTTCAAATGGCCTTGGATATCTCCTGGCTATCAACTAGGGAGGAGAAAGGGAGAGAGAGGAGGGAAAGAAAAAGAGAGTGAAGGAGCGCAGTGGGAGGAAGTGAGGGAGGGAAGGAAAGAGGGTAGGGGGCAAGGAGAGAGAGAGACAGAGAAGAGCTAATGAACATGTACTGAGGTCTTTCTAGGTGTTAGACACTTAGCAAGGTATTTTATAGAAACATTGTCCCTTTTTAGGCTGCTTGGAAACCCTGAAGGAATTTTTATTCTTATTTTAGACCAATTTTGGTAATTTTACCAAGGAAGTCACTCAGATGATAAGTGATAAACTAGGATTTGTACTTTTGCCTTTTCCACGCTATCGAACTTCCTATGTCTCGTTCATAATTTTATCTTTTATAGTGCCTTTCATAGGGACTTGTACATAGTAAGTTTTAATAAATAAATATGTGAGCTATATATAAAACATCTGCCATCAGAAATTGTGGACAGAACCAAAGCTAAAACTGTATTTTTCATTGTCATCTGTGGAGATGCACTAATTTAGTGCTCACAATTTAGATCTGGAAGACCACAACCGACCTTCCTTCCTTCCTTCCTTCCTTCCTTCCTTCCTTCCTTCCTTCCTTCCTTCCTTCTTCCCTTCTTTCCATTATAACAATGGCATAACATAAACTTATGCTTTCTGGGAAAGAAATACAATGTGTTAAACAAGCTTTATGTTCAAATAAAATATTTCAACCCAGCTAATTTATTTGGGGGAATATCAATTTTATGTATCAATGTGTTAAATAGTTATATGCTTTTGTGGAAAGCAGAAAAATGATCACTGAAGAGAAAAGGATTCCTTCTGTCCTCCTTTTTCTTTTTGACATAGATGTTAATCTAAAACTTGCATTCTTTATAAAGCATTTGTGCCAGATTTCACAAGTCAGAATGAACAAAGAGAGCCGGAATGCAGTGAAAGTGTACAGGTATTTAAAATTCATTAAAATATGAGAAATAAATGTTTTCAATAATCTTTTATTTGTGTTAATTTTAGGCAATGCAGATGTTGATATATAAATATGTTATATATTTTTATTTTATATGTTTTATAATCTAATTATATAATATATGTAACATTATCCTATTTGTCCAGTGTTCAAAGAGAAATGGAGTATAAAAAATATTATTAGTATTTAGTAGCAATGAAGCAAGTTAATTTATAGCACAAGCTATTAAGCACCATTTATTTAACAATTCTTTAGGAGAATTTGGTAAAAATGTTTTAGCATGTTTTAAATTATATACTCCTTTTGGACTTTTTTTTTTTTTTTGCATTCTTGCAAAAGCCTGATTTAAATCATTATGCTTTCATTATAGTACACTTATCTAGTCAAATTCAATCTTAAAAAGCACTTTAAGGAGGCTGGATAACAATTCAATGTAGCACTGATTGATATTATGTACTAAATTTCCCCCCAGTGCTTTACTTTCAGTTGAATTATAAACCTCTAAAGATGTTAACACCCTCAACTTCCCAACTTAAAAAAAGAAAAATAAAAAGATGCGACTGTACAGGAAACTGACAATTGACAAATATGTATGAAATAGGATTACAGTTCATTCTTCATTCTGAAGTTAATATTACTTGTATTTGAAATATTGATCACTTTGTTTAATATTGGAAACTATGCTTTTATGTTCTTGATAGAGAATATTATTTCTACAGGATGTTGTCATCTGAGTAGGAAATATGCTTAATTAGAATTAATGTTTAATAAATTTTTTCCTCTTAAAATTGCTCATGCTAGCAGCAAATTGCATTACTCATTCAAAAATGCTATTATACCTCCCCAAAACTCTTTCTAATTTTAAGGGAGCACTTAACCTTGTAAGGATATCAATCATTAAATAGCAAAGATTGCTATTACTAAAAGTAGGCATACTTTCTTTTTTTCCTGTGAGGAGACATCATGATAAAGGTTCAGATGAAGAAAGGCAGGTTATAAATATTAATAACAATTCAAAAGAACTCTCAAGTTTATGTTGGTCATTGTGTCATTTAGGTTTCTGAGTCATGCAACATTTTTACTGGGACTTTTAAAAAGCTATGGAATTATCGTACTTTAATTTTAGCATTTTTCTCCATCTTGATTGGTCTCTGTTTGTTTTGCCAATGAATAATAAAACACTCCAGAAGTGAGAAACAAGATCACAAAAGTAGGAAATCTTCAACCTCTCCACCAACCTTTGGAGGCAAAGATCTGCCTAAGTAATATAAATTTATACTATATTTCTATAGATGGTTTTCTTATTAAGGGATTTGCTTAGTAAGTATGTATCGAGTATAAATTTGGACTTTTTAAAATATCTTTGCTCTAAGTATGTATTTAAATAACTAGAAATAGGTAATGTGAATTTCAAAAGGAAGTAACTTTCCCAAGTGGAGAATCTGGCCTGCATATCATTGGGCACCTTCTCATCTTTATTAAAAAGGACATAAAGTCCTGGTTCCCAAATTTCCACAGATATGCAGAACCTGAACATGCAAAAAATAAACACAGGGATAAAACCAGCCTTCAAGGTCACGTGCAAGGGAGCTCTTTTCTTTACTCACCACTGTGACGTTGAAAGCATACAGGAGATCAAAAGGCAGAGCAGCGATTAAATCAATGATGAACCAGGTTGTGACATAGTGGATGCAAATTGATCTTGCTTCAAAGATAACTTGGCCAGACTTGCTGACATAGGTCGTTCGGAAATTTAAAATAATATCTGTATGGGAAAGAAAGAGAAGAAAAGGAAGGAAGAGAAAGTAAAGAGGAAAGACAAAAAAAGGAAGGATGGAAGGGAGAAAGGGAGACACGCATGCAGGAAGGGAGGAACAAAGAAAATTGTATAAAATTAAATAAAATTAGACAAATGGTAACTGCTTAACCTATTTCAAATTGATAACATCCAAAATGCTCTTCTCGACAGATCTGGTTCAACTTCACACACAGGTATTAAGAAGGGTGAAAAAAGTAATATTTTCTGAGTACTTACTATGAATACATTCCAGGTACTATGAAGGGAATGCAAAGTTCTGAGTTACATAATAATCAGATGAACTAAAATATCCTTTACAGCTAATTTAAATCAATAAAAATGAATGGCATAGTGTTGTATGAGGTTAGAAATTTATTGATATCATGACTATGATGATGATAATGATAAAATATATAATAATATGTACTTCATATATGTAGCATTTTTACTTTTTACTTTATATTCACAGTTGTGGAAGGAAGAATTCTAAGATGACCCCCCAGGATCCTCAACCCTATATTATCTCTTTCCTTTGAATGAGGGAAAAACCCACGAGCATGATGAGATATGAGGCCATGATCACGTTGCAGTATATGACTGAATGGTGGCCTAACCTGACCAGATAAGCTTCAGCTAACGGGAAGGGATTAGAAGCCAGGGAGACATGCTCTTGCTGGCCTGGAAGAAGGCAACTGCCATACTGTGAAAAGGGCCACCTGGCAGAGAACAGCAGGCAGTCTCTAGTGGCTGGAAACAGCCCCTCGCTGACATCAAGCGAGAAATGGAATCCTCAGTCCTACAACCATAAGGAAGTGAATTCTTCTAGCAGCCACATGACTTGGAAGAGGATTCTGAGTTGCAGAAAGAGCACAGATTAGCTGACATCCTCATTTCAGCCTTGTGAGGCTCTGAGCAGAGCGTTCGGCTAAGCAATACCTGGAGTTCTGACCTATAGAAAATATGAGATAATAATTGGGTGTTCTTTTAAGACGTTAAGTTTGTGATGACTTGCTCTGCAACAGTAACGAACTAATACAACATTTATTATGTCATTTGATTCTCCTTATAGCCTTGTGAGGTAAAATAATACAGGAATTATAACGAGGCAGATTACTATTATATCTATTATATATTACAGATAATACATATGTTCTTAGCATGAGGCCAGTACTGTTCTAGGCCCTTTAGAAATACAACTCTCATTGACTCCTTACAGCAATGCTAAGAGGTAGGCCACTTTCACTAACCCTTTTATAGATGAGGGAAAGAGGCATGTAAGAGGTCTAGTGACTTGCTCAGGGTCACACAGATGATGAAACTAAAGCACAGGATTAAACCCCTCAGCTAGTTAGTGAAAGAACAATATTCAAATCCAAGTCTCCCAAATTCTGATTCAGCACTTTGGGTTTTAGTGCCTTAAGAGGGACCAATCACAACACAGGTCTGCAAGTAAGTTCCAGGTGACCCCCCAAACAAACAAACAAACAAAAAACCCCAAACAGAAATGCAAAGACAATAATTGCTCTAGTCTCTTGTGAATGGCCTTTTAAAAATAGCATTATTAGACGATACGTTTTGTCTAAAAATAAAATTATCAAAATACTTCCATTGTTGATACTGAGAATAGGAAAAGTTGAAGCTAGTAGATAACCCCCCCAAAAAGGTCTGAACATAATGCTGAGGTGTTTCCCACTGCCCACTAAAAGGGCCATCATGGCAAAGAGCCAGAGCATCACTGAAGCATGGCCACCACGAGGAGCCCCATGGAGCACCATGAGGGTCTTATGCAGCATGACGTGAACTTTTCAGTCTTTCCCTTTAACTTTCTAAGCTTATGTATTTCTGCATTAGCAAAGCAGTTTGCCAAGTCAGACCACCAGCTGTTGAAAGAAAGCAGAGATTTCAACTTACTGGTTTCCAAAAGAAAGCTCAGGTTAGACATTTAGGTTTTCATCTTACAAGTGAGAAATCCAAAGAGTTATTTATGAAACTTTGGTTTCTACAACACATGCTGAGATAAGTCTATAAATTATTGTAAAATTGAAGGGATAAATACCTTGCATATTTACCTGATCACCAGGTCTACCACACATTTCACAGAAAACCCACTGCCGCCATTAACATACCTGGGGCACACCCCTGAATGGAGGAAGGAACGAATTGATTGGCCTTTGGTTGATGGATGCAGCAAACATTTATAAAGCTATGTTGTTAATCATGCAACTTATTAAAGAATACAACAGAGATGCACATTTCTGAATAGAAAAAAATATTTTCTTGAATGAATCATTACAAAGCATTAGTTTAGAAAGCTTTTAAAAATAATTTGTTACTCAACTGAGTTAATTAGGTGAATGAAGATATGCTAATTTTAGATTTCAAAAGAAGTCATGACAAGACTTTCATACACAAATAGTGATAACAGTTAAAAAAGCGATTTTTTTAAAAAAAATCTACAGATACAAATCCATTTTTGAAATATGGAAATAGTTTAGGTTTATTTGGGGGGGGGAACCTAGATATATATTATATTCTAAGATTACCAGGACTATGGTACTGTGCAAAGACTATATAGGTTTGTTGAATGATTAGTATTATTTTGGATACCAGTTTCTAAAACACCTCATTTTGTCACACGATAATCAGAGACATAGTTCTATTATACTGTGATTTACAAAACATTTTTTCACGTTTATTAATGTGGTTCCCATGCCAACTCTCTCATGTATATGGCTATCACTGTCATTTTACCAATGACTCAGGAGATTTAAAGAAATCTCCTTAAATTTATGAAGGAGATTTTACATTTTTAAAGCCCTGAAGCTAATAAACAACAGAGAGACAGGGCATCATTTGATACTTGGTCCCATTTTCTTTCATTATCTTAAATATCTTTTAGAAAGAATAAAAATAGGTTGGTGCAGGAAAATGCAGTCTTCAGTGTAATGCTTAGAACAAATTCAGCATTAGTACCTCCCAGGTGAAAAATATTAAATCAGAGTCATAGAATTGAATGTGAGGAAATGAAATGTCCTGGATTCTGAAAATATAAGAATAAAGTTTTTGTCTAGGGATAACTGAGAATTCACTCCGCTTTCTCTCTACTGATATGAATGCAGTGGTGGTGGTGTTCTAGAACCAAAACTCCATGTTTGTAAATACTCCCTAAAATGGAAGGGCAGAGTGACTAGTACTGTAATAGCAAGCAATTGTAACCCACCCCACCATTCTTTTGATATTGTTTCTGTAAATGCTGACTCTAAATAATATGTAGCTTGTAGATAAACCACATGTTTGTATAACAATCTTAAGAACTAATTTCAGAAGATACAGATTCTGACCTTCAGTCATCCCATCTCTGATAGATTTGCTAACCTTCAACCAGGACGACCTAACACCAGGATGACGAAAACCAGGATGATGCAAACCGAAGCACTGCTTGACCAGTTTCGAGGTCCTTATCAGAAGGGATATGCTAATCTGCCTGCAGAGCTCTTTACTACCCTTTCCCTTGATCTCTTTGCTCTGCTTTCCCTTCCTTCCTTATAAAAACCTCTGCGTGCACTGAAAAGTTAAGAAGGGCTTTGAGATGAGAGTTCCCCATCTTCTCTGCTGGCATCTGAATTAAGCATGTTCCTTTTCACCAGCACCTGTTTCAAGAGATTGGCTTTAGTTGTGGCAGGTAGCCACACCTGCATTTGGTTACGATACAATTTCTTTTTTAAGAGTGAAGGGAGCGTAGAATAAAATGACTGTGATGAGAAAGCAAAGGGTCTTCCACATCTGGTGGCCCTCCTGTGACAGTCAGGGGCAAGTGGAGCCTCAAGAACATTGACTACGACGGCTCCTCCCCCAGTGGCTGGTTGCCTCATTTCCCATAAAGTTTTGTATTTTTGGCAAATTACATAAGCAATTCATTAAAATGTTACAGTAAGAATGTGATCTCCTCCAGACAACCCACAATTTACCTGAAAGGCAGTAGTATCGTTTTCACTTTGAGGCATCTAGAAAGTATAGTGTGATGTTTTCAACTTTATGTTGAAAAATACATAGAAGTGTACTTGTTAATATCCAAATTTTTTGTAGGATTTTTCTTATTAATTACTTGTTACCAATGTGCACAAGTGTCCTATAAGCATATATACACACACAGAGTTTGAATCAGGAAGAATATTCTAAAACCACAGCAAATTCATTCTTAAGAATTTCCCACCTAAAACCTTAGTGTCTCATGTGTTTGTATGAGGTCTATCCAGAAGGTATCCAGCCACATACTATGAAAAATAGAGACATTTATTGAAGAAGATACAAGATACAAGCAACATTGTATATTGGACAATGATGCCTCAGTCTCCTTCAAAGTAGGCACCTTGGGACCTCACACAGTTCTCCCAGCATCTATTTCACTGTTTAAAACACTGCAAAATACTGCGTTGGAATCTCCATCAGCTGCCCCATCATGTTTTCCCGAATCCCTTTGATAGTCTGAAATCTTTTCCCTTTCAAAGGTGATTTTAGTGTTGGGAAAGCCAGAAGTCACAGGGTGCCAAATCTGGGCCATAGAAGGGCTGAATCACCTGGCAGCTTCACCAAAGAACTCTGCACGAGATGTGATGCATAAGCTGGTGCATTGCTGTGATGAAGCTGCCAATTACCAGTCGCCCATAACTGCAGCCTTCTGAATCATCCAAATAGTTTTCCCAGAGAAATGTTTAAGCTTAATGCAGATTCATTGCTCTACTTGGTCAGTCTTTTTGAATGCAACGGCCACACAGTACACATGCTCATTCAATGGCATCTACTGCCCCCACTAACTGGTACAATGAAGTCATCATTGTTCATGCATACCCATTCCAGTCCACTCTCCTTGGCTGCCAGATTACATTGATGTCATGCAAACCATTCTCGTTATATTAACAGTGGTTGAAGTTTTTCCAGACAGATCTTGTATATTCATAAACAATCCCTTTGACACAGGATGCTGGTATCATGTGTAACAAGTTAATAAGCAGGGCATTAGAGTATTACCATACATACTCTATGTGATTTGTAGACTTTCCAGGAAACCAATAATAATATACCCCACCAAAATGAGGCAGAATGTAATTGAATTATCTGATGATTCAGGTGCCACTTAAATTGCTTTGAAGGATAATCATTTTCCCTTGCTATATTTCAGTTTTACATAAGCATGATTAAAATAAAGACAAATAATAGAGAGACAAAGTATACTTTGTTCTGTTTTCATATTCTTAAAGATCTTCTAAAATAGTGTTTCATATTTCTCCCACACTAAATTGCTATGTATGTGGACTAAAAATCAGAAAGGTTAAATCCATTTTTTTCTAGTTTGATTTCCTTTAGAACTATGTAATTAGGAAGTACAAAAAAAGGTTAAATTCGATATGGCACAAATGAGTAGATTTCTTTTCTTTATTAGTATGCATGCCAGATGGAAAATAATTTTAAAATCATATTGGCTTACTCGTTAAAAAGTAAAATTAAAATATAATTGTGTGCATGAGAGCATATGTACTACATACAAATAATTAACATCATCATTTAGCCATTTTTAAAAAATTAATCAATTTAGTACAGTGTGGGTGGGGAGATATTTAACTAAACCAGCTGCTGGACTAACGTTCTGCAGATAGTCTCTTTTTTTATGGCTTTTGAGGTTCTCCTTTGAACACGGTATGATGTCACAGCAAATTTGAGCTACAAGGAAAGAAGGAATAACTGAGAGCTGATTCATAAAGAGTCTTGAGGGGCTAATAATCCTAATAATGACTGCAATCAATTACCAATATTAGCGGATGAGATTTTCATATCACTCGACCCTTGCTCATCTTGTTGGCATTTGTCCCTTTTGCTGGCTGGGATGAAGAAGAAAAAAGCGACCTGAGAAGCCGTCGATTACAAATGATAGAGCCACTGTCAGTCTCAGTCCTTAAATAACTATGCAAGAGAACTGCCTCCTCCCATTTGTCTCTACCAGCCTTTAGTATACTTCCCAGAGCATTAGGTGAGAGAGGAATTCATTTCCAAGTCTCATAAGTCACTAAATTATTGTTGCAGCTCTTGTTACAATAGCTGATTAAACCTAACTAATGCACAAAGCGAAGTCCACAGCTCTCATCCTTCCATTAACTTAGTAATTTAACAGTTCCCAGCCCCCATGAAATAGTGCTTTAGTGCCTGGTCTTGACAGTCCAGCCAACATGTCATCTTTTATTATGATGGGCAAGAGATGTACCTGGTACTCTAGGCTCCACTAAAATGGCAGCGCTCCTAAGTGGTAGTTTTTTGTTTGCAATCCCTAGCCAAAACTTGGTCAGCATCGTTTCGCCATAAGCCTTCCTACAGCAGTTTCTAGGTATTTAACCTTCTGTTTTTGCTAACGTCAAGACATTAATAAGATCCATTGAGATCACCCCAGTATACACTTGTCAGATTTAGCAAATTAAATATAGGACAGCTAGTTAACTTTGAATTTCAGATAAAGAATGAATAATTTTTGGCAGAAATATGTCTTATAAAAGGAAAAATTTCTTTTATTGCTACAAGTATCCTCAGGCTAGGAAGCCTCCCAGGAGAAAACCAGATGACCAGCCCTCATCTCTCCATCATATATGCACAAATCTACCTAATGCCCTTATCAGGAACTTATTGTGTGTGTGTGTGCGCGCGAGCACGTGCATGCATGCACATACCACCAGATGGGGCCTGATGTGGCAGTGCACTATTCAGAAGAAACATGCCTCAGCACCACAGACAAGAACAATCACCTCCTCCTTTGTGTCTCTGCAACTAACATCTCTTGCTTCTACTCTATCTTTGTTGGCTGCTACAGCTATTAACCTCCCTGTAACTTCCTCCTGTTCTACCAAATTTATACAACTTACATCCTAGACCTTTACTTCTCTCACCAACACAAGCAAGGAACATTCCATTCATCTTTTTCCAACTGCTTTTATGGCTATGTATTCTCACGCCCTGTCGTGTATGGCAGTATGCTCCCAGGGAATGCCCTTTTTAGGTCTTCACACCTATATACTCTAAGAGTGTAGGCAGGAGAGTTGGTCAAGGGTACTAGTAATCCAGTCAGAACTGATGATAACAGGAACTAAAAGGAGCGGCAGTAAGAATAAGAAGAGAGGTTGTAGCAATAGATGGTTAGGAGGTAGACCACAAAGGATTTTGAGTTTGATGTTATTAGAATAGTAAGGGGAGGGAGGACTCTCTAACAAGCCCTAAAGCCCTAAGTTCATGGCTCATGGGGACATATTCACAGATATGAAAAAATTAAGGGAAAAACAGGTCTGTTGTTTAGGGGGAGAAGGTGATAAATTCAATTTCTAATTTATGGTATTTAAAGAAAATGAGTTTCATTGGAGAGATAGCTTGTAGGTGGTTAAACACACATGCATGAATTTTGGGAAGCAATAAGGTTTAAATACATATTTTGGAAACTATCAACACTGAAATAATAGGAGCTGATATAGATGAGAAAGGACATAGCCAAGGATAAAACTCAGGGAATGGTGTTATTTAAAATACAGAAGAAAGGAGAAAGCTCATGAAGGAGACTGAGTAGAAACTTCCAGGCACGACAAAGAAAACCCGGAAAACGCAGTATGCAATGGAAGCCAGTGGGAGAGGAGGGTGTCACTAGTATTGAATATGGAAAAAGAGCTAGTCAGAAAAAAATGAACTAGCACTATTTGACAAACAAGAGGCTACAGGTAATTAGAAACCTCTTCTGTGGCCTTGTTACAACCATTAAATGAAATAATAAATGTGAAAATATTTAAGATTATTGCTGAAAATATAAGTTTACTCCTCATTTCCTAACATATTTCCTTTCTTTTTTAAAGTGATTGAACCTCTCTGAGCTTCAGTTTCTTTATTAAACTGGGATGAATATATTACCATCAAATTTAGTTTTTAATTATACTATATTATGTAGAGTCATCTTTAAAAATATTGTAAGATAGGGAGAATAGGAAGTAGGTCTTTACAACTTCAGTCTTCTCAAAGGATTGTTGTTTCAAATGGATAATGTAAATAAATATACTTCCCATGGTCTAATGTTCTCTGTAGAAACGAAGTACCAGTCATTTTCAAAATCAGATTTAACATCTTGACTTTTTCTTGGTAAGCCCATCTGTTTTATCCAGGCCAATATCTGATTCAGCCCAAGCCATTCTCAGTCTTCTTTTCTATTTTAACCAATTCCCAGGCACACCCACTTTCAAAACATTCAATACAAATTTACGAAACAGCTCCTGTACACCAGACACCAGGAATCCAGTATCTTTAGGCTAACCTCTGTTTCTATTAGTGTGAGCTCTATCCAGTAGCCCTGTTGGTGTTAGCTTTCTTCAAACATTGCACTCCGGCCATGAATTTGATTTTGCCTGTAAGGCTGGGCCTGCATAGAATTATGAATGGGTGAATAATCATAACCGTAGCTTATTTATTGGTGCCACTTTGGTAAGCTCATTCTCTTTCCAGATGCTCAGCCCTCGCAGTCTCTCATCTCACTCTTCTATTAGATCTTCTTCTCTGATCAGACCTTCACATTCCATGATGAATATGGACCGGCCTACATGTATTTCAGAGCACACCTCAGATGTCTTTCCTGCAGTCAGGGGATCATACTACGCCACTTGGGGCAAGGCTGCCACTGCTCTTTTACTAACCTGCTAAGAGTTTTGCATGCTTAAGCAAATTTCCCCAGTCATTGTCTAAGTTCCTCAAACACTGGAAGAATGCCTACAATTTCTTCAGTATGCTTTTCATCTTCCAAAGCATGGTGGCAGGTTTATATCAGGACTGTCTTTAAATAATTCTTATTCATTAATTGAGAAGAGAGATTTTTAATTTCCTTGTGGTCCATAGGTCCAGCTGAGTTGAGGCTATAGCATCTCCTTGCTTATCTGCATGTCCACAGGTCTTTCCTCTAGGGCTGTCATTCAGAGAGGAATGGCATACCGACACCTGGCTTTTAGAGTTGCTTGGACTCGTTCTACCATCGTCGCAGTGCATCATTTGGGGGGCCTTGTCAAGCTCTTGGAATGTTTGCAAGGGGCAAGGCACCAAAGCCTGTGGAGTTTCCAAAACTACTGCCATTTGCTTAGTGGTACATGATTTGTCAGGATGAATAACTCTAAAGTAGGATACACTGTTTAAAAATAAAGAAAAGTCACTTAGGGGACCACATGTAAAATCCATGCAAGACTGCCTTTGGAAATAAGGCCATTGTTCAATTCAATGAAATACATTTCATATTTTGTTTATCTGAACTATGATAGTAGGTAGTTCCTCCTTATTATGGGTCAGAAACTGTATTAGTTGAAGGAACTAGATAAAACTATATCAGCCAGTTCATTTCCTCTGGGAGTTCATGGTTTATTTATGGCATGTGTGGGTAGGGAGATAAATAGGCAATTATGATATAGGATTGAAGAATCGGGGAGAGAAACCACTTAAATAGCGCATTAGGAAAGTCAAGCCCAGACTCATGGTGACAGGGATAAGAAGAGTTAGAAAGAAGACTTTGTAGAAGAAGCCCAAGGTGATACTTCAAGGAGAAGGAGAACTCGATGGCGTAAAGAAATGTCTGCTATTTTTTTCTGACAGTAGAAAATACAGATGATATGAAAACACAAAAGATGTAAGGAATAATACAGCTGACCTGCAAGTGACCTGGTCTGGCTGGAGCCACAGAGAGGGGAAGCAACTGGTGATAAATCAAAGGATAAAGAGTCCAGGTCATGAAGGGTCTTCTATGTTACGTTGGGGAAGTGCCATGTACAATCACTTGGGTGACGTTATGTTGAATTTTAACAAATATTTAATAAACTGAATAATACATAATGAATAACATCTAGGAGCAGGTGGCCATTTTGTTACCTAAGATATTTAAACAACTTTTCAATATATTCACTATATATATGGTTTATAAATTATTCATGTATTTATTTTTAAACTATTTGAGTAATTGGGAGAGGAGATTATTCCATTGGCAAATGCTAAATTGGAAATATAAACCACATAAATAATGTAATTTTTACTTACAGAATACAATATTTTTATGTACTACAAGAAAATATACTTGTAAAATTGGGAACAGGAGAGAATGACATAGCAGAGTTCATGTTTGCTGAGAGGAAAATGGAAAAAAAAATCTCATTACCGTGCAATATGCTTCTAAATCAAGAACTCACAATTTTCTTCTGGGTTTCTAAATTTAGTAATATTCCATTCTTAATTTCATTGTCTTGTTCAAAGCAAGCACTATTTCATATTTTATGAGTACGTGCTCCTTTCCATAGTCTATTTACAGTAATATGTAAGTCTCAGGGCAGCTAAGACAATTTTCCTCCAAATTTGCCATCTCACAAATGTTTCATATTTAAACACAGTGAATTCAGGTACACTGTGAAGTAAGTTTTGTGTCTGCCAGGCAAATACAACTTGATTTTCCAAGTATATATCTAATCCTCTAAGGGAAAAGATAGGAATAAATAACAGTAATATTGATAACATTATTTTATCTGAATTACTCCATTAAATAAAATGCCTTATAGCACTAAAAAAAAACTTCAAAAACAACATGCACCTAGAACTTCTCACAATAGCCATTACTATAAAAAATATTAGCATGAACAAATTGCTTTTAAACGAGAACATTATTGACCAAAAAGTGCTCGAAGGGTCAAGTCAAGGAACATGTGCGGAAGACACATGGACGAAGCCAAAGCGGGAAATGATTGAGGGAGGAAGGTGAAGGAAGGGGACAGGGGAAAGTGGTGGCAAGAAGGTGAAGACAAATGTATTTGAACAATAAAAAAATAAAAATAAATAAAACACTCTGAAAGTGAGTGTTATACGCTGTATACATTAACATTCTTTGGTGCAATAATTCCTCTTCTTAAAATAATTTTAAATGTAGGCGTAGGGTCCTTTGCATTTGATATCCTTTTTCCTGGAATGTTCTTCATCAAGACACACAGTTGATTATCTCCTTGCTTCCCCTCCATTTTTATTTAAATGTCACGTTCTCCATTAGCTTCCCATTGCAGCCCATTCCTTCCCCCTCCTCTGCTTTATTTTCTCCATGCAACTCACCACTGTCTAACATGCTATTTATTTTACCTATTTGTTTGGTTTCCTGTTTGTCTCCTACTGGATTATAAATCCTATCAGGGCAAGCGTCTCTATTTGTTTCACTACTCTATTTATAAGACAGTGCAAGGTAAACAATGGGTGTTCAATATGTATTTACTTTGTTTGTGAATAAATATATTTTTTCACAGAAATGTCCCTTATTATTTTTTATTTAAGTGGAAAAACACCACCTTAAGTATGTAACAATTCAGACATGGTTATGTAGAATTAGCTTACTTACATGGTGGGGGTAGTATGCAAATATTAAATGTTTATAAATATTTATGAAATACTTATATATGAATAAATTAGTCATATAAAATATGTGTTTCACTTTATTTTATATAGAAATACTTACATAAAAATGTTATGTAAATTAAAAGACACCTATATTTGCATAGGCCATGATCACAACCACATGAAGAGAAATAGAGGAAACAAACCAGGAAGATTTCATGTGGAGCCAGTGGTTGTATTGGAATGGATGTGGCTGAAGGCCATTTGTTTCTCTCCAGTGTTTCTATTTTAAACCTTATATAATTAGCATGATATATTGACAGAGGAGAAATTAAACTATTCAAAAGGAAATGCCTTGAGAATATAATTTGTTGGTTTGTTAGAACATTGTCATTTGGTGATTTTGTTCATAGTAAAGAATAGTGGGAATATTTCTAAAAACCTACTTGTCTGTCTAATAGGAAACGATCATGAATAAAGTACTCTTTATAATCAAACATGAACCCATTATTGTAGCCTAAGGAAACTCTTAATTGTTATTTTTGAACCAATGAAATGAAAACTATGCTTTGCAGTTTCACGTGGTTGAGAAAAATACAATGGTCACATATTCTGGGTATCCATTTAATAGCTCATTTATCATAACACTTCATCTTCCCATGAGGAATTCTGAAAAGCCTAAAGAAGCAATAATTAAACGGATAGTTTATTTGCAAAATAAATGTAATTCCAATCTTTGCTCAAGTGCTTAGGCAGGTGCTTTTAAGCCAACTCATTTGGGAGCCCTTAATAACAATAATGAAAATACTACCTTACTTTTCAATGCGCCCTTCCCCACCCCCACCCCTAAAGCATTCTGACATAAAAAACCTCTTTATTTTGAGATAAGACACTGGGTATGTGACACTTCTCTGGAAATCTGAAGTGGCAGAGTAATTTTCTAGGTTTTTGCTTGTTTGTTTGTTTACTTGTTTATTCTAGTTATTCTCATCCTTGGGCTCAGATTTATTCAGCAGAAAATAGCTGGTCAGTAGCCAAGTGGACGGTGATTCATTTCTAGACAATGGTTAACGTTCAGTACAAAGCATTCCATTTATTTGATACTCCAAATGTATTTTCTGGGAATGTAGGCACTGAGAATACTCACATAGTTGGGTGAAAAATGGCATATGGAACAAAGGTCAAATCTGAGCTATAGCTATGAATTACTCCTTACTACTCAGCCCAAGCCATTGCTCACTGGTGGGGGTGCCAGTGTACAGATATGGGGTGTTATGTGTGAACTTTCATTATTATCCGATGTTTGAAAGGCAGGGAAAGACTAGGAAGGAGGCTGTGATTACATGAGAGGTAAGGAAAAAAAAATGAGAATGAGAAAAAAAAGAGAGGGAGAGAACACTCAAACTCTGAGATAAATGAATGCTAACCAATCAAAGCTTCTAAATCTTCGTCTGGGAATACCAGAATGCTCAAATAGTTCAGCAGTAAAATTTATTTTAATTCCCTCATCATCAAAAAATATTAACTTTATTTATTGTTTGAAATCCTTCTCTACAGCATCCAAGTCTTTACCTTTAATTTAGTCATTTATGTAAGGGGAAAAAGACATGTCTTTGTACTTATCAGGAAAATGACTGTAGGTTGGGCTTTGCTACAGCAAAATATCAATAAAATGTCTATTCTCTTTCAGATGCCACTGATATTTATGTATTTTACCCTAACAGAAAAAGACACTCAAGAATGCTGAAAGAATGAAAGAACTTGTTTTGAGCCTTGAATTTCTACTGGAGAGTTTTCAAACAAGTGGCATACTCTAAGAAGGTTACTCCTCAGTTCGATGGTAAGTGGGAAAAGACATTTTTACAGAGATTGTGCACAACAAAGAAGGGATTTGAGGAAAGCTTTACCAAACAAATGTGTACTTAAAAATGCTATTAGAAATTGAACACAGATTCAAGAAAATTATGAAGTTGTTGATTAGACACAAGTCTCAGTTGCTCTAAAGCTAGTGATTAGACTTTAGCTGACGACTTCCTTTTAGACTGTGTTACTGGAAGCCCAGCTTGTGCCTGTCAGGCCTCACCAGAGCTGGGAAGAAAACGGGAGGTGATGAAATGCAGATCAGCTTATTTCTTTGTTCCTAGAAGTTGTGATGGAAGATTGAATGGGAGAAGACTCTGGAATAATTGCCTATAACATTGTTTGGGATCATTAAATGCGCACCAGATCCCAAAGTGCTGCATATAAAGAATGCAGGACTTGGGTAAATGTATTGGATAGACCTTCTTTTGGCTTTTCTAAAAGAATGCTGAGCCATGTCTGGAGAAGTAGCTATTAAAGTCTCAGCTTCTTTAACTGGTAAATGAGTCCCCAGACGCTGGTGTTCCTGAAAGCTAAGGGAGTGGAAGCTCTCGTCTACCTTATTCCCATGATTAGCTGGATTTTCATGGGAATTAAAGAGGCTGATTTTCTGAAAATAGCAGATACTGAAACAAACAAAAGAGATAAGGGGTTGGTAACATTATTGACAATATTCATTATTACTGATTGAACAGTGAGTGAACTTATTGTTGATAAAATTACTTCATTAAATCCTCACAAAGTACTATTTTGCCCATTTTACAAATGGGTTTAGGGCTGTAGTCCTACTTTGATCAGTAATTAGCTAGATTGTGTATAATTCACTTCCTGTTTTTCCCCTTTCGCTCCTTTGTGTGAACAGAGATACCCGTTGTATTTGTGTCACAAGGTTATAATAAAACTTAAGTGATATGAAGAAATAAACATTCTGAAATAGCAAAATTTGGTGGCATATAAATGAATAAAGGTGCTGATTAGTAAAGCATTAAAGATAAAAGGAGAAAGAAATAGAGTCAGAAATCACAAAAAATTAGATATCTATATGCTCATAAGAAATACTGCACTGATAAGAATTCTGTTCACTAGTTGAGGTCAAATCATTTGTAAATTGTGACCTAAAAACACTAAACAAACACCAAATAATGGTAGTGCTATTTAATTAATTAAAGTCAAACGTACATGTTTCTGAAATGTCTTTTAGTTGTGATACTGTCTCCACTGAGAACCAGTGACCTAGAACTACCTAAATCAACATAAAATATAACCTTAAAAATATAACATTGGGGAAAACCCCCTTCATATATGCATGGGCTGTTTGGAATTGTCACAATAATTGGGGAGCATCGCTAGCGGGAAACGGGTGCTAGATGTTCAGTCCTGGACAAGATGGTCCACACAGTGTATGATGGCCCTTTACCTCACATGACTCTCATCCTTTTGTGACTGAGGTAAATGTAGCAAATAGGAAGTAGAATTGTACACCAAATTTCCTTTGACCTTTCGCTTTCTGAAGAGTTCTCAGAGAGACCAAGTCAGTTGGAGTTACAGCTTGACCCTGTGAGCCTACCATTCTAAGCCTCCATGGTTGTAACAGCAGATAAGAAGAATGGGAAGGCACTTCCTAGGTAGCCTCAGAATGGGATGACAAGACAGAAAAAAAGAACAGTCAGTTCCTTTGGGAAGGATATGTCTGAAGATTTCTGAAATGACCCAGTGCAAGGGGTCACAGATGCTAGAGTGGCGTGTGTGCGTGTGTGTGTGTGTGTGTGTGTGTATTTTTAGAATGATATGTGAGAGTTATCAGTAGTATACTATTTGATTAATAGTGGCTACAATAATAGGAAGATTATTACATCACTAGAGGTGCAAAACCTCACCTTGCTGCTCTGCCCTCCATACCTCCTTCCCTGGGCCTCTCCTAAAGACTAAGGACGGCTGCAGTGGTTTCGCACATGTCCTCCCGCTCACACATTCGAAGGGAAAAGAAGGAATAGGGACACAAATATTTTCCCCTCGCATGTCTCTCTTTTTTATTCAGGGGAAAAATGATTTCCAAGAAGCCCTCAGAAATGGTCCCTTTATATCTTATTGGACAAAACAGGTCACACACTTACCCTTAGTCCTAAAGCTGGCTAAAGGGAAGGGAATTACCACTGACTTAGAATACTCATAATTCAGTCCCTGGGTCCACCTGGGCATACTGGTGCCTGCGCAAAACTAGATTCTTTGGGGTTTTAGCAAGGAAATGGGGGAGGGGTTTGTTGGACCTATAGATATATTACAGTTTTGACCACCAAGATTCCAGAGATTCAAGCTATTCATTTCTGCATTCATGGGAGAAAGAGAAAGAAGTTGGCACTTTTTCCTCTCATTTTCTGCCTCATTGTTTTAAATAAAGGGAAGCAAGTGGGGTGGAATTTTTCAGAAAATGGAATCATATTGATTATATACTCATAAGAAACATTTTCCAACAACGACGAAACCTGAGTCTGCCCTCAGTTAGTTATGGGGCCTTGAGCATATCACTGGGGTTCAGTTTTCCACCTATAAAGTAAGAAAGACTGGATTTTATAAATCACCAGTAAGTCAATTCTCATTTCAAGTTTCTGTAATGCTTGGAATCTACAGTTAAGTTATGCATGACGGTTTTCAAACTAAAAGTAATTTTATAGCTACTTTGGAACTTAAAGTTAAGCCTTGTGCCCTATTGATCCTAAAGAATAATATGGTTTACAAACAGTTTATTTTAAGAAGAATAGAATAGTTAGGAGAGATTCAAGCTCATCATTCATATTTGCTTTTCACTAGCATAATGACATTCAGATGTTCTTTGGGGTAACTCTATCAGGGAAGGGTGTTTTTAAGTCAGTCTTCCCAAAAGTGTGTTACTAAGTGGTCTGGGAAGGAGTGAGTTCTGAGGTACAAATAACTTTATCGTTGGGTTTCTCAGAGTATTTATAACTCTGTGAAGTTCACTGTGAATCTCCAAAAGAGACGTATTATCTCCCAACTTGAACACAAGCACTGGGATACCATGACAGTCCCTCTGATAACCAAGACGGCTACTGGGGGACTCATGGGCAGGAAGTGTCCCTGCCCTGGGGATGCTGGACCAAAAGATGATTTACATCCAGGATGAAGCAGGATGGCACAAGATTTCATCATGTCACTCAGAATGGCACCCAATTTAAAACTGATACATTGTTTATTTCTGGAATTTTCCACTTAATATTTTTGGAGCTTGGTTGACTAAAGGTGACTGAGACCATCAGTAGTGAAATGGCAGGTAAGAGGGGACTACAGTATTGTCTCCCTAGAGAAACTTCTTGCTGCTTTAAACATAGAGGAAGTGGCAGAAAGAACACAGAGGTTTAGAGGCAACTGTTGGGGAGCAAGCCAGACTCTTTTGCCTAATAAAAAGTAAAATAAAATATCTTTTTCACTGGTGTCAGTTGTGAGTGTAAACACGTCATCATCTGCCAATGAGCGTGGAGTACCAGCAGTGGCTTCGAAGCCCTTCGAATGTCAGATATCTAAGAACCAGGGATAGTGGAAAAGGAAGTTCATAATATAACCTGGTCCCTATGACCAAGGTTTTCATAATAGCAATAGTTATTATTACATGACATATTTGTTAGAGAGGTACTCAGACTTAGATACGTTAAGTGACCTCTCAAGTTCTTGAGAACTTTGACCAGTTATAAGGAGACTTCTTAGAGTGCTAATTTATGTGTGCTTCGTGGGTGGTTGGAAGAAGACAGCAAAGCTTAGCAAAGCAAAGGGATATAAAACCACAATGGGTTGGTATATAGGCATATCCAATCTGGCTACAATTTTTACTTTAAATTCTTTTACAAACTAGAATGTTGTTATTTGTCATTTAACAGTGATTTAATGTTCCTTTAAGGTTACACCTTTCCAATAATGAATAGTACGAGTAAGTTACGGATAAATTTCCTTGCATTTGTAGCCTTACCTAGTGACCCAACTAGACAACATTGCCATCTAGTGGCCTAAACATACTACAGCCACCATTTTTGGGGTGGGGGCAGGGGTACTAACACAGCCCTGAGGGGCAAGTCCAGCAGATGCAATGTTAGTAGATTCCAAAGCCACACTGAGATCATATACAATCGTCCAGAACAAACATGTGCTCCTTCAGTCAGAGAACCCACTTTTCCAAAGCTTTACCAGCTCCATGAAGAAAAGACTACCTCCACCATTGAAAGAAGGTTTTGATCTACCTCACTTAGATTTCTTTACTCTGAACTTTTAAAATCCATTTCTCATTCCCTTGTTCACTGACTTTTTGAAAACATTTTCAAAACATTTTCTCATATTTACAATAAGTATGTTGCCTTATATCAACCATGACCAGGTAGAGAAGTAGATGTGGGATAAATGGAAAGTACAAGGACCTCCACAGGGAGTCAGGCCGTGCCTTAGTGGAGATCTTGAATTTCCCTTAGAATGAGCAAGTGAGAGCTAGGCTTTGGTCTAAACAAGACCAAGATGTAAGGGACAGGAATACAGGAAAAGGCTTATACGAGTGAAGAAATGCAGCTTCACCTGAGGTGCCCAACACTCCAAGGATACTCTTAGCAAACATCCCTGAGGACCTTTTTAATTAAAATCAGATACCACTGTCCCTCCTGACTTACTGGAAGGCTTACATAATCCTTCTATTCTGCAAGCAGGTCTCTTTTGGCAATCGCCATCAACATGTCAAAAGGATTTGGAGAACCACACCCAAGACTGGACCATTATCAGAACACCACCCATGAACTCTTGCCAAGCCCCCCCTCTGACTCCACACCGTTAAGATCATGATGGATGGGAGAGCACAAACAAAACAGCCATTAAGCATTTGTTTTGTTTGTTTCAGCCCATTTTTGACAAAACAAAGATGGAAACACAAAACATGGGTTTATATTGGTTTGAAACAAAGGAACAAAAAGAACATTGGAAGAGGCAATATTAATACATCAAATATGTATGCGTATCTCCAAAATTTGCATCAGAGGCTTGGTTATGCCCATGCAAATGGTTCTTAGTTCTAATTTGTGTCTGAAAAATCTGGAACACCCTTACTTCCCCTGTGCAAATCTCCTAGGAAAACAGCCTTCGGTTCTTACCTATAATAAAGAGAATCTCCACTGCAATGTCACTGACCGTTGTGCTCCGAGTGGTGGACAGGTCATCGTTGCCAATAAAGCAAACGTTGTAAGGTACGGTCACGGCAACATAAAACGTCGCCAACAGAATAAGCCAGTCCCAGCCAGCTTTAAAAGTGCTAAAATGCAAAAGTATGAATTTGGACTTTTTTGCATCTGAAACTTTATACTCCGGAAATGCTGGTTTATCTACAAAAACATTCTGTGGATAAAGACAAAAAGAAAAGAAGAGAGACACAATGTTAGAAACAAGGATCACAAAGCCTTCAACACATTTCTGTATGGAGAATTATTTACACACACAATGTCAGCATATTTTACAAGTGATTTTTAGAAGTTGGTGATGCAAAAAGTAGAGTTGTATATACTAAGATTGAGCAGAGATCTTTGTTAAGAGTAACAGAAATATGCAGAGTTTAGTCATGAATGTTGACTGAACAATCTAGATTTTGTTCATAAAAAGTAAAGAGAACACTACCTGAAATGTCACCTAAAAACTTTCACAGTAGCAAGTAAAATCCTACACACATTCTAAACACACAGATACATTTATATTCCTATTGTTATGGGAAAATTCCATATACTATTAATCCTGAGAGAACAATCGTTATCTAAAGAATATATTTGACCTGAAATTCTTCTAATGACAACAAAGGCCCCATTTTTCCCTAGATAAAGATATATAATCAACATTGTATTTTAAAAATCTGTTTTCATTTGTTTCAAAGTACAACCCGGTTGGGCTAACTACCTGAAATTTTGCACTGTGGTTCCTCCTGAAGTTTCAAGTTGGGAATCCAAACCTTATAACCTAGATTGGCATGGATCCATTCTGACACTAGCTAGCTCTGTTTAAGGTAGCAAAGTAAGAAACAGTCACCTAAGAGTTACTATTCAGGTCATGGTAAAAGAAAGGCAGCTGATTAAAAGGCGAAAGATTTATTTGCTCTGAAGAGAAACCAGAGTATATATGGCAGCTGATTAAATGCAGAAGAATAGCTGGAGTTTTTATAGCTGCAAAAGCACTTCGCTCTGAAAGCAGTCGAAATTAATGAACAACTCTCCTTATTGCTATGAGACAAATGGAGGCCCAACAATAGCAGGTGTGGAAATTTGACAAGCCTGTGACCAGATACTTGCAGACCTTGCTTTGAACTCAGTTAATGAGATGTACAAGATAGGGAATGGATACTTAAATTTCAAAGTTAAATTGAACAGAACAATGAAAAATTCTGGAATGCTTATAGGTCACAATGTGTTTTCCTATTTCAGGGATTCATGAAAGACTTGAGGACTCAAGAAAGGTTCAGAGCAATCAAGACCACTTAGCTCTTTAGCAGTGGCTTTCAGTAACCAAATATTTCTGCTTCGTTACGATCAAGGCACCCCTTACCTCACATCTTTTCTTGGTAGGTATTCCACACACGTGTTATTTCCTGTTAATATTTTTACTTAACCCACACAGGGTTAACCCACAGGGTTAAGGGTTTACTTAACCTCATAATGTGAGAGTTTCATTGTGAGAAACTGCTTCTCTACTTTCAGACTTTCCTTTGATGCCTATCTGCCATTGCATCTACGTTCCACTTAATTCTCTGACACTTGACCTTCCTCCTTTGCCTCATTCTTTAGTTTCCGGAAACAGGTTCCAAAGGTAGATTTTGGCATAGAACTGAGAAGAGAAGAATGAAGTACAACTGTTGGGCTTCTTATTAAAGCTTAGGTTGTTGCGTAGGAGAGAGTTAGGATCCATACTTATTAATCTCCTCAAGGTTGATAAGCACTTTTACTCACGATTGGATATGATACATTCTAATATAATTACTTTTGTAAATATTTATACAATACATAATCACTAGAAGCCATGAGAGAATTATCTCAATTTCTATCCAAATAACTCTTTACCTACAGTGTTACAGAAATAAAAATTTTACCTTCTTTGAGGGAGAAGCCACTCTAGGAGTGGGGGTCATGAAAAGTCAAGAAGTATTTTCTCTGGATTATGTTTTATATGAAGTGTTAGTGATGCTAATGTAAAAGGTCAGCAATATATTAGTTATATTCACAAGTCACAAAACCATTCACACTATTTCATTTTTATAGGCAGGCTACTTAAAATGTATTATCTAAAATTATTTTAAAGGTACAGAGACTCTAACAGATCTCATATTAGATTTAAAGTCTGAAAGGTTTTACACACAAATCCTGCATTTATCTTGACAAAAATCACCTGAGTGAAAAAAATTGATGCTTCTCTCCTCCCACCACTGTATTTATAAAATTTTATCAGAAACCTTTTGAATGAAGGAAAATTTCTTAAAATTATAAAATGTGCTTTTAGCAAGTAAGGAGAAAACACATTTATAACCCTGACACTTAAGGAGTTTGCCTAAAGAATAATATAACCAATTATTCTCAATTTTAGATATATATTACTTATTCATTTTGAAGCACATTCTTTAGTATCAAAGGTGTTTTAGCCATTTAACCTCTACCCTATAAATTATTGAAACATAATGGTTAAGGTTAATGTCTAATTAATGTAACTGTTTCCAAAACTATTTTTGCAGCACTTCTTTGAAACTAACTTCTGAATGAGCAAACGGATAAGAAACTATTTCTACAGTCACCACACACAGGGTAAACCTAATGGAGTGTATGCCTTTGATGATGACTAGTCATACCTTGCTGGTAATATTCAAGCATTTAAAGCACTCTCCTTTTAAGCTCCCAAGGCACTCCTGTGATCTTTCCATTTCTTTGTGTTAGAGATACTTGCATCATCCCAATGTCATTTATTAAAGTAACAAATCAAGGAAAGCAGAAATTAAACACCTTTTCCAAAGAAGTCCTGGGAACATAAGAGCCATGACTAAAAGGTGTTGCATTCTGATTAGGATGAAACCTCGCTAATGGCCTGCTGAGTTCCTTTGGCTATGGTTTAATCATATATTCCTAGTCTACAGAACTGCATCAGAGAGGCAGCAAGGTAGGGTGAGAGCACAGTGTCTTTGAGTCAGAGGATTCCCAGCTGGGTCCCACATCCACTGCTTCTACAGTGGAGATCTGGAGTAAGTTGTTCTTTTTCATTATTCAAATATTCTAAAAGCTGTATCTAGTATTGGCTTGCTGTAAGAATCAAATAATATGATGTATTATATGTAATAGGAATCTATAAATAGTAGAGAACTATACAAATACTAAGAAGTCTTTTTGGTATGTGTGATAGTTAATGTAGCTGGATTTCCAAAAGATTGATTGTTTAGCTAATAAACTGTCCAGAAAACTTTTTCCTCTTCTTTCTTCTCTCTTACTGCTATTTTTTAGCCAACTGCCCTGTTCTACTTGGAAGGAGGTAGTGAACAGGGCCATTCCTGATGCCATACTTCTGTTCCAGAAGTAAGAGTCATCTGAATTGTTAGATCACTGTATGAATTAGATGTCCTCAATTACTATGTATTATTTTAATGATCCACCTTGATATCTGTACTTCTTAAATGAATGGCAATGTAAGCAAATAAGCTAAGCAGTGGGAATTATAATTTTTTAAATGGGACTTTAAAGTACTGTTCTGTTCTTTGTTGACTCTAAAGGAGAAAATGGCATGTTCAGCAAATGCATTTTAAAATTCAATAATACTTGCTAAGTTCATATGACTCTCAGCTAAAAGCCAGAAGGTCGTGTGAGCTTTAGCAGTGCAGAATCTCTGGCTAATATTTGTTTAGGTGCTTCGCTGGTTGACTTGCATAGAATTAAACCCAGATGTGGTTACCTTTGTTTCTCCTTAGACCTTGTTTACTGTGTCTAAGGCGGACTTGGTAACTGAAGGGAGATGTAAATAGGAACCCATGGAAGGATCCATAGATCAAGTCAGGTGTCCTGTTGCAAGTCTATCTGTAGACTCTAAGGAAATCCATGTGACACCGAGGCACACATATCCCTGGAAAACCTTTATGTTAAGTCAAGACACAATAAATAGTGCTTGACACTCAATTGTCGTATGTGGCAGACCAGCACCAGCATGGCCAATGGTCCTGGAGCACAAATGGGTCAAAGCAGCTTGTTCTGGTTTCTGGAGGGATCTCATGGAAGTGGAACTAGATTTGCAGCACTTTGGTGTCATCTCGCTCCAAACCTGGGCAAATGCATCGTTTTTGTTGAATATACTCACAGAAGCAGATACTTTGTATATCTGATGCGTGACTCTGTTTTATCAAGGCATTTGTATGTCAAATTAGGTAGTTTCAAGCTTCATGTAAAATGTAAGATGTCAAAGAATCCTTGTGTCCCCAACTCCCAGAACTTCTGGATCTTAAATCGATTCCCAAATACCTCTGGTTGTCTGGCATGACTTTTTTCTAATGTCACTGGCAAGGTAAGTCCTTAGATTTTCTACCTGCTGCCCATAGTCATACACACACCCCCAAAATTGTGTGTTCCAGAGATTCCACAGTGTAAATTAATGACATTATCATCATTTGAAAAATTATCTTTGAATATCTACAACTAAACAGACATAGTTTTGGGTTTTTCAGTGAAGTCTCTTAGTGCTAGGGACAAATTATGAGGTTAAGTGTGAAATCCTGGTGGATATGTGCCACATAAAACTTGGTAGAATCACCTTTAATAAGCAGTTCTTTGCTGTGGTTTTTGACAGATAAGCACCAGGTTTCAGGAAGTAGCTCTATTGTTATTTACTAAAAGTGAAACTTTTTACAAAATTCTATAATATATGGCATGTAATTTCAAATTCAATGTTCTACTGTGTGAAATTTCCAACTGTGTTTTGTGTAAAATGTAATTTTTTTAAGTGGAGTAATGACTTTGATTTGTTCATAGTCCCCCTGGATAAAAGCATTAAATGAAATTAGATAAAGTGCAAAGTAGATGGCACTAAAATTAAATTTGAGAAGTTTTAACCAACATACTATGAATGCGTAATATGACTGGCTGCATCATCTTGTCCGTAAAATATAGCCAAGATCTCCCCATTTGCTGCTTCCCTAGTACCATATTGTACTGATTGCAATAATATTCTAATCTCTGTGCTGTGATAACACTATGATTAAGCACTTTTATTACAGAAACGCCTCATGACTGCTGACCTTTTCCAGTTCATTCTTTATAGGAAAGCACAAGCCAAAGTGGAAAAAAAAATCTAGGAAAGCTAACCAGTAAATGGAGCCTTTCTTTAGCGAATCAGACATTGCCACCAGGGGAAGCTACCATTCAGAGTGTACACACATATCCACCTACATTATTTATTTTCAATTTGTTCTTTTCTCTTCTTTGCAGGTGCCCAGAGATGTGATAAAGGACCGCACGACTCCGTCTCCGGGCTGAGTCAAAGTGGGTCCCTGCTCTTGATCTTCCTTTGGCTTTATCTAGGGGAAAATAAAACTCATTAGGTACCAATAAGTACATCATTTCATCTCAAGAAAGTAAAGATAGGACAGTTCCCTTTCAGGAACACATGCTTTTCAACACTATAATGATCAGCTGTCTCCTACTGACATTTAATTTAATTACAGGTGTTCAAAATTTATATATTTTAATGATCATACTAACTGCATTAGTTTTTAAGAGTAAAGTTAAACATGCATGAGCA
Source organism: Pteronotus mesoamericanus (assembly GCF_021234165.1). Classification (NCBI taxonomy): domain Eukaryota; kingdom Metazoa; phylum Chordata; class Mammalia; order Chiroptera; family Mormoopidae; genus Pteronotus; species Pteronotus mesoamericanus. Next base: position 15,463,973 of record NW_026555321.1, read on the forward strand.
CAGAGAAACTTTCAAACATTTCAGAAAACTATAAAGTAGTAAATAGAAAATTTTATTACTTCTTTCCTATTATTCTACACTCAATGTTTCTACCCAAATTCAACTCCCAATGTTTTTCTTTTTTATTTTCCAGGAAACTATCTAGTCCATATCTTATACCTACATTTATATATTTTTTGTGTAAATGGGAGTTTATGAAAAATCTGTTGACATATTTTTCACATTATAATAATTTGTAAATCATTCCAAATATGCACATTGTAGTTCTTTCCACATCCTATTTAACAGCTAAGTGCTTACCATATTAAGGATATAACTTGCCTTATTCATTTTTCTATTTGTCTATCATACACATTTGGATTTATCCAGGATTTAAAAAGAAAAAAAAAAAAACTGGGTAGCTAATCCTGCAGTATAAATTCTTAAACACATAGAGCTTGCATTGCTGTGCTGGCATATTCAGCAAATAAATGACTAATAGTGAGTATGTACATTTTCAGTTTTGGTCTATGTATTCCAAATTTCATTCTAGCAATTTACATTCCCAGCAACAATGAAGAAATGTGCCTGCTTTACCACACACATATCAATGAAATACAAAATAAGTGCTGCCTAACACTTTTAAAGATTATTTATTGTTGTCCAGTTACAGTTGTCCCTATTTTTCTGCCTGTTGCTCTCCCCTGCCCTGTCCAACCCCTGCACCCAAAGACAACTTCTACCCCATGTCCTTGTGCATGAGTCCTCTGTACCTAATATTTTGAAAGTTTAAAAATGCCACATTATGGCTTGAATTTGCATTTTCAAAATTATGAATGTGGATGAGCATTCATTTAAATATTTTTTGTCTATTTGAATTTATTTTTCTGAAGTCTATTTATATTTTTGCCAGTTTTGAAGTTGGTGCTTTTCTGTTGATTGATAAGTACTCTGTGTACTAATTCCTACTTTCTTATCATATAAGCCTCCAACAGTGTTCTTATTTTGTTACTTGACTTTAGACTTATTTGATGCAGTATAAAATTTTTAAATTTTTATGTTGTCAGATTTATCAATCTATCCATTTGTAGTGTCTAGACATTATGTCCTGCATAATCAAACTGTTTTCACTCAAAAATTATTTTTTTAAATATATGCATGTATTCTTCCAACATCTTTATGTATTTATTATTTTTTTTAACAATTATATCTTTAATTCAACTGGACTCTATTTCAGTAAAATTAGGTAGGTATCTGCTATTTTTTCCCAAAGGGTTGTTGTTTAAGATAAATAAACAAGTTGAGTATAGGAGATTAAGAAACATTAAGTGTTTATTTGGTCAATTGGTCAATATATAATTTAATCCTAAAGAAATTGCTATCTATTACAATGGTTACAAAATATAAAAATTAAAAACTATTCTTTATCTAAGCTTCATCATCAAATCTCGCTAATATTATGAAGGCTCTTTGATTCCTCTCCTTCATTAAAATGATTTGGTTAAACTGCTACCTTGGGGAAAACCTTTAACTATTATCAGTGGCACCAGGCCCTGTTCTAGATCCTCAGTATTTATTGTTTCAATTAATCCTCATAAATACCAATGAAATAAATATTATCATCCCCCATTTACTGAAGAGAGAACTGAAAGGCCTAATATGATGGCACAAGCTAGTAAGGGGTGGAGCCAGTATGTGAAGCCAGTATGTGCCGTCACATAGGCTCATTTGTACCATTGTTCCTGCACATCTGAGCTTGGACTACAAGTCTTTCAAGGAATTTAAGCATTCTTCATTCTCACTCCACCCTGGGATGCTTTTAATGACCAGAAAATGAGATGTTTTATTTACTGCCAAAGTCTAATCTGATGTTACATGTCTTTTTAAAAATTATTCACCTTTTGATTTACTTTGAAAGAATGTTTAAATGAAATATGATGTTAATACAGTTACTATAGACATGAATCCCTAAAAACAGATTAGAAAACACAAAGTAGAACATCAAAAGGGACACATTGTTGGAAACTCATGGCTGAACAAAGCACGTTTCATCGTATTGCATCTGAAAATGTAATTATTAACCTACCAGAGAGTAATCGTAAATATATTCAAATGCGTAAACAGCCAGGGTTCTAAGGCAATGTCTACAGAAATGTGGTAGGAATGGGCAGCAGCTGCTTTTGCAATATCAGTCAGTATCAAAATGCCAGGTGGAATTACAAAGCTAACTACAAAATGGGCCAGATTAGAGATTTATGACAGTCAATAAGCCAATTCTCTTCTCAGTGAGAAATCTAATAAATATCTGAGATTTTCTAAATCAAACAACAGCAGTTTTATAGTCTTAAAAAAAGCCCCTCAGAGGGAAATGTCAAAGAACTGTATCTGTCTTGGCCGTGGCTCTCAATGAAAGACAGAAAAGTTTTCCTTGAAAAATTTTAGTCACAATTTAAACCTCATGCAAGATTGACATTGAAAATCATTCCACTTGGTGATCTAAAATCTTTCAAGCAGAGGAAAGAAGTTAAATTGGTCCCGGCTTGGTCCTAACTAAATAAAAAATTACAAGTACAGAACAACTCATTGAAAAAATATATAGGTACAAAATATTTATGACAGCAATATTTGTAATGTGTATGTATACACAAACATATAAATACTGTATATACATACACATAATATACCTCTGTCTTCATGTGAAACTAAAAACTAGCTAATTGTCCATGTAATGGACACATATATACAAACATATAAATACTATATAGACACATAATGTAATGTACCTGTGTCTTCATGTGTATACATGTGTCTTCATGTGAAACTAGAAACTAAGTAATTGTCCATAACAAATGAATGCATAAATTGTGGTATAGTCATGACATAGGATATTACAATTTCCATTAAACTAGACTCATGTGGGAATAAATGGAAAATGAATGAAATATTAGCATAGAAATACCTCAAAAAGATAGTGTTTATGTACAAAAGCAAGAAAGAGAAGACATAGACATGGCAACATTTTTATAATATTCATACACATGCAAACTAAATCACATATTGCTTAGGAAATTTTATATGCTGTAAAATTATGCATACTCATATAACTACAGCTACCTACAAAGAGATTGGAAAATAAAGTCTCTAGCTGGGTCATCGTATGTCTTACTAAGTGGCATTAGTAAAATTCTATTTTGTTGTATGGGGATTTGCAATATTTTCACATTACATATATGATATATATATATTTTTGAATGTAAAAAAAGTACTTCACAACAAAAAAGAGGCAAGACTAGAGTGCTGTTGGACCATTTAACAGTGGAACTTAACTAAATGCTTTAGGTTTGTGCTGGTGGTGAAGGTGAGGCATCGATTGCCTAAGATGAAGGACTCTGGGTTAAAATCTGAGGGAGAAATAGTAGTTAATAAGATAAGATGAGGGTAGCAGAGGGGAAAGCATTCCTAACAGAGCAAATAAAAGGTGTGAGGGCCTTGGGCAAGAAGGAGCCACAGCATCTTTGGAGAAACTGAAAGAAACCCAAGAGGTTGGGGCATAGAGAATGCGAGAAAGAAGTAAAAAGGGAAACTAGCAGGTGGGCAGAAGCCAGACAGATAACCTAGGGCCTTTGAGGCTACACACAAATTTTTCCTTTTTACTCTAATGAAATGGTAAAAGTATTAGTTAGGGAATAGCCTAAGCTGCTTGAATAAGTGGCTTCAATAAGAAAATAACACTCTGGGGGTGTATGTTTTTCTGTCTCGCTCTCTTTTCCTTTCCTGTAACAGAATGGAGGTGAGCAATCTGAAGTGGTGGAGCAGTTCTGCCATTCTTCACAAGTGGTCTCCACCACTGAGTCCAAGGCAGCTCCCCCTCTGGAAGGACGAAGAGGAAGTGGAGGGCAGGAAGCTTCCTGTGAAGGAACTGGAAGTTACACACACCACCTTTGCTCACACCATGCCCACCCTCAGCTACAAAAGAGACTGGGAAATACAGTTTCTAGCTGGGCAGCCACATGCACTGTTAAATCTTAGTTGTAACTTGGAGAGGGTTCTGTTATTAATGAATGAGTTCTGGGGGATAATTAACCGTCCCTGCAGATAAAGCCATAACAAGGTTTCTAGCATTCAAATGACATGAGGAAATTTGAATTTTCAAAATAACACATTGACTTGTCGCATGGGAATTGATTAGAAAGAACCAATAGAGGTTGTTAGGAAATCACCGAGGAGGCCCTTTTAGTAGATCAGTTGAAACGCAGTGGTAGCTTAAACTAGAGTGGTCCCAGTAGAGGTAGAGCAGAGACGCGTGAAACGCATTTCAAGAGTAAGGTTGCATGGCTTTGTCAGCTAATTGGTTATGAAATTGCCCAGCAAGAGTTTAAGGTGAGAGGGGGAAATCTAAGACCTCCAAAATGTAAGAGGCCAACTGTGAGACAGAAGTTTGTAAAGGAGAAACACAAAAGAGGAGGGAAATGATCATTGTGGTGTCAGAGAATCTAAGGAAAAAGAATGTTTTAAGAAAGAGAGGGGTCATAATGTCTTCACACCTCACTCTGAGTGATTTCTCCTTCAGTGGGAGAGATATCCCATTTCTCTCTCATAATAAAAGGGAAGGAAGGGATTGATTATACAAGGAGGTGAACATACAGAAATGAAGGCAGAAAGATGAGAGAGCTTCTGTCTGAGAGATTTCCTCTTTTTCTCCCTTCCCCCTTCCTCCCTCCTTCCCTCCCTCCCTCCCCCTTTCCTCCCTCCCTCCCTCCCTCCCTCCCTCCCTCCCTCCCCCTTTCCTCTCCCTCCCTTCCTTCCTTCCTTCCTTCCTTCCTTCCTTCCTTCCTTCCTTCCTTCCTTCCTTCCTTCCTTCCTTCCTCCTTGACATTGGAGGTGAAGTCTAATGCTAAGGATGCTAGGAGCTGGTGGTTTGAAGACAATAAGGAATGCTTGAAATATTTGTGATAGAGGATGGGCTGTCAAATCCTGATGGGTAAGTGATAGATTTGTTGGGGAATTTGACCACCTTATTTGAGGCTGCTAATAATAAATTTAGAGGGGTTCTCATCTGCCTTAGTGAAGATTTTATCCAAGCACTTTTTAGCCACCTGTGTGCAGGCCAGAGAAAAAAGATTGCTGGTTCTTTCGAGTTTACAGTTTTGCTGGATGGATACAGAAAACAAAATACAGAGGTGCAAGAGTTTAGGGTATACTCAAAAGAGACTTTAAAGTTATGAACCATGAAAGCTAAGGTAGAAGCGAAAAGAAAACAGTAGTGAAATAACAGGAAGAAGGTGAAAATTTCAATGTTCTGGAGGTTACTATCATGTTAGAAAAGGTAAATAAGTAACATGTTAGGAGAGGAGGTATTATGTCATTATGCAGGATGATTAAATAAGCAATTTCAGTTATTGAGCAATACTGAAGGAAGGTAATTTTCGGAAAAAAAGTTAAACATTATGTTTTCATTCCACCGAGTTAGGACTTTTCAACAAAACATCATGCATTGGAAATATTCTCTAAGCCTTCAATGTATTCTAAGCATTAGGCTAAAACTTTGTCTTGGTTTTCATTTAATTCTCACCTTGTTAGGCATTAGTTTTTCCATTTATTGAAAAGCAAACTAAAGGTCATGGAAATAGTGTAACTTGCCAAAATTTAAAGTGGCAGGGCTGATATTGAATCCCTAATGATTTTACTTGAAAGCTCCCGTCCTTTTCACCTTACCATAGGAGATTACAGACAGCTCAGAAGTAGACTCTTATTAGATATTTTTACTCATCTGTGTTGTCCTGTTGAGTCACAATGGATCTATCTCCCAGACAGGAATTACCTTCTGTGTTGTCTTTTCTTCTCCCATTTCACTCCTTGCATCAAGAGAGATATACACTGGAAAATGCTCCCTCTCCAGTTGTTATTTTAGGTTACATTTCCTTTCTACTTCTCCTTATGTCCCCTCTTTTACATTGTAAACTACTTTAGTAACACATTTTTGCATGTTAGAGCATGTGTTCCCTTTAAATATTAATTCAGAATTCTGGTTCAAGATGTTTTATAAAAAGCCTTCATTAAAAAATTATAAGAAAATATAAAGCGTGAATTCTTATGTTCTGAAGTACATAATTTTGAAAGCAGAAAATCATTAGAAACCCAAATAAAATTTAAAAAACCAAAATCACAGTGAAATAATTTAACTTGTCCTAGAAATTGGCTGATTGTGGAGACAAAGGTCAGATTATCTGTAGGAATCATGGAAGGAAGGGGTAGTTAGGACTATATAAGGGTAGTTAAGAGGGAAACATTTGCACTTATAAACTAGTTGTATATCTTGATTATGGTGGTAGTCACACAATGTCCCCATGTAATAAAATGGCATAGAACTGTACACACATAGACACATATTATGCCAATGTTAACTTTTTAGTTTTAATATTATTCTATAATTATGTAAGTTATAACTGTTGGCAAAAACTGGGATCTCTCTCTCCCTCCCTCTCTCCTGTCTTTGCAAATGCCTGTGAATCTACAACTATTCCAAAATGGAGTCAAAAGATACTTTTCATGTCGTGTCTAGGTATTGGTCTATTTTTACTGATTTGAGTGCAGTGTAGTGAAGGCTTTTAAATGCTGCATGAAAGCCCGGAGCTGGTCCTTTTTGGTTCATCCCAAGAGTTTGTGTCAATTTGTGAAAGCAATCCTTCCTCAAAGCTTGTTACTTCTATCTTTTATAAAATTGTTACACTGAACTGATCTTCTTAGACTATAAAGCTTTACTGTCATGCTGTTATATTCTATCATAAAAATATACAAATTATTTATCTATAGAGCAAATGTGTATATTTTTACATGTCACTCGTATATTTTATGAGACATAGATGACTTGTTGCTACTACCAAGATTTCAAATAGAGCCTTGCCTATAATAAATAAAATTTTAACCCACAAATGAACAAAGTAAGAGAAATACAAGGCACTATGTATTTTCATATTTATTGATTATTGGGAATTTGGCTACATGCCTTGCTTCTCAAATAATTATTATCACTGTCATTATTTTCATTTCTTACCTTAGTTTATTTTTTAGAGAAATACTCAAAATACTATACATAGACTTGATTTTATATTTTACAATCACCTATGTTCTATATCATTTCTGATATAATTATTTTCAGTTTACTTATTTCCATCATGAAGTAAGAATTTTACTGAGTGCAACACATATAGATCTAGGAAATAGCAGACAAATCATGTATATAGCTTGATTTCTGGTTGATATTGGTCTTGAATATCTAAATCAAGAAAAGATTTATATAGATAGATATAGGTACATAAATATGGTGCATATTTCCCCCCAGTTCCATTTTCTGTAGGACTTTGTCTCTGGTACACCCATTACCCAGCTTTAAGGAGTATGAATACATGCATAGTATTGCTTAGTTCTATAGATTCTTTTGAGGCAAATTGAGACATCAAATCTATTTATTATCTATTATCATTTATCTACATACATGAATACATATATGATTAAAAGTTTTAAAAACAGGATCACAATATATGAGGTCTGTCCAGAAAAAGTCCAACCATTGTTAATAATAACAAGAAAGATTTGTGGTGACATCTACGTAACCTGGCAGCCAAGGAGAGTGGACTGGAATGCGTGTGCATGAACAATGACAACTCAGTGGGGGCAGTAGGTGCTGTTGGTGAGCATGTGTACTATGTGACCATCACATTGAAAATGACTTAGTGAGTAAAGCAAGAAATCTGCATTAAATTTTTCATTAAGCTCAAACATTCCTCCATGGAAACTATTCCAATGATTCAGAACGCCGCAGCTATGGGCAACGGGTTATTGGCAGCTTCCTCACCACAATGTGCCCCTTCACGCATCACATCTCATGCAGAGTTCTTTGACAAAACATCAAATCACCCAGCTGACTCAGCCATCCTACAGCTCAGATTAGGCAACTTCTGGCTTTTCCCAAAACTAAAATCACCTTTGAAAGGGAAGAGATTTCAGATCATCGATAAGATTCAGGAAAATATGACGGGACAGCTGATGGCGACTCGGAGAACTCTGTGAGGTCCCGAGGTGCCAACTTTGAAGGGGACTGAGGCATCATTATCCTATGTACAATGTTTCTTGTATCTTGTATCTTGTTCCGTAAATGTCTACTTTTCATGGTACATGGCTGGATACTTTCTGGACAGACCTCGTATATCACATCGATATATAACTGTATTTTAAAAGTATTATTGAAGATCCAGTCCTGGAAGAATGATGGCTTTTAATTGGGATTTTTAGATTCCCAGGGGCTAGATGAAATGCTGTAGGGATGGAAATGTGTGAGTGTGGGACAGGAAAAAGTTACTAGGTGATGCACTTGATCAAGAAACCTCATTTCTGTGTATCTGTCTTATAAAGTGAGCTTCAAAATGAAATTTTATTCAGTGAAAGAACTTTTGTTTAAAGAAAATGGTCTGTATCATTACATGGCTTAAAAAGTTTGCTAGTCATAACTTAGCACAGAAATAAAGGCAATTCAGTTACTAAAGGTTATTAGTGATACTTAATCATATTCTTTATTGATGTCTTTACATATTCATTTCAGTTGTTCTGTGTGAAGAATTTAACTCACTGGTTGAGAAAAGTTCGGGAGGAGCATTTATGCAAAAATTGGCTAAAAAGACAAAGGGAGAATTGTTTTAGAATTTAATGGCAGGACTTCAATTTCCTTTGAATAGACCTCTTATTTAGTTAGATGAAATAAGAAGAATGCCACAGGATTATTACAGGAGCAAGTAGCTCTTCCTTAAGAGTAAGAAGCAGAAATATCTGAAATAATTTTTTGAAAGTCTGAGAAGTCCAAGCAGCAAAACAGCAAGAAATAAAGTAAGGGAATTTAGATAAACTAATATTAATAATTCAGGAATTTTAAAAGTATTAACAATCATAATAAATTCTTGGGTGAAGATAAAGGTTAGTTTAAATAGCCTAAGGAGCAAGAAAATTCCTTTGTTTAACCTAATATATCAACTTATAAAATGGCTCTTAAGAATTATTTACTTTGATATATGTAATAGCAAATTTATATTTATTCACTTTTTAATGTTGATGATTTTCAGCCACATAATGGATGCATGCAGTTTTGTAATCTCCTTTCTACTTTTTTGCTTGGATTAAAATTTTTCATAATAAAACATTTACTACATAAAGAAAAACATCAAACTTTGTGGTTATAAATCTATGTAGGTAGCAAACCACTGGCCATTTGAATCTTAGAAATGACCACTCCTTACATTTAAAAATTAAATGTAAATTTTAAAATCAGAAAGAAAAACCCATGAAACAGTTAACAGAAGAGGAGATGCAAATGGGAAAGTAAACATTTCTTTTCTTTTTTTTTAAAATCTATGCTCCTTAATAATACTGGTGGAAACAAATTTTCAGAAAGTATCATAGAAATGAAAGTACTTCAATGAGTTATTCTTTGAATCCTTTAAATTCATGAAAGTGTTTCTCAGCGATAAATTCAAATAAGTGGATCAACACAGGAGTAATTAACTTTTAATGAACACCAATAATTTCACTGAGAGAGTTGCATGTACAGAAATCAGAAATAACACAACAATCTTCCATAGGACCATACATTTCTTCTTTTTAATAAATTTCTTCGAATTAAGTTGAGTGTTGCCAATTAAGTAGAAAATAGACTGAGAGAAAATTTTTGGCTCAGTTTATTGGAGACTGAGTTAAAGAATTTAATTTTAACTCTGAAAAATATTGGGGTAGTCTAAAAAGGGAAGACAGGATCTGACTTTTGCTTTTGGATTTAAAGTATGTACTGGAGGATGAATTTGGAGGCAGAAAGACCAAACAAATGGTGTTTAATCATAAAAACTCTAATGAATTGGTAAGAACAATCGTCTAGCTATTTATTCTTTTAGGGCATAGTTCTGACAATATTTATCAAGGACACAAATTTAAGAGTTATCTAGCAACACACACAAAAGAAAAAAGTCCCTGCATATTCCAAATATAACAAGTATATAATATGATAAAAATGGAATTCTCATTCACAATTTATTATGTTTTTAATGCTTAGTCACATATTTGTTAGAAGTTCTTTTATGGAAATTCAAATCACACAAAATAATGAATGAATCAAGAAAAATAGTGTGTTTTGTTCAATCTTGTCCTTTCAAAAATTGCACTCACCCAGTTGTCCCTAATCATTGCTATTAGTTTATATTTATATAGACATATTTTTCCATAACACTTATCAAGACATTGAGTAATGCAGTTTCCAGAAGAAACTCTCATGGATGTGTGGCCTAAAAACAAGTTTTTAATGCTTCTTTGGGTGTTCTGTGGAAAAATTCAAGTTAACATGTGGTTACTGAAAAGTTGCAGTGGCTTAGTTCTCATTATAAGGTGTGATATTTGGAGTGGGTAGTTGAAGGGACAGAGGTTTCAAAGATCCTTAAAGTTGTTATGAAGCATAAAACTGATAGAAAAATAATATAGGAATATAAAATAAATTAAGTACAATGTTGTAAATATTAGGTGCAAGGAACATTAGACAATGACTCAAAAAAAGATTTCACGTGGATCTAGGAGCAGGCAATGATGATAAATTAGTAGGCAAGAGAAAAATATGGGCCAAGGCCTAGGAGTAGCAATAACATGACAAATTCAAGAAAGAATAAGGCAATCAGTATAAGAGAATAGTAATGTGTCAAAATGATCTCTAAATCTTGAGTCATTTTTTTTTTTTTTTGGTAAATTATCACAACGCTTAGAGCAAATGTGTTTGATTATTGTAAGGAGAATTTAGACTTTTTTTTTTTTAAAAATTTCTCTTCCAGAAAAAGGTAACAGAAAAACTGGGACCAAGAGAGAGAAACAAGTAGAGGAATTAATATTTATTGAGCACCTATTAAGTTCTGGTTAATCCTGTGGATAAACCATGTTAACATAAACCTCATATTAATCCTATAAGGTATGTTGTATCAGCTCTACTATGTAGGTAAGAAGGCTGAGGTAAGGTAGCCGATGTGTCATGCTCAGTGCATACAACTAGGAAATAGTGAACCAGGCATCTCTTTGTAGGTCTGTATGTCTTTAAATCCCATATACCTTCCAGTAAATACACTGCATTAAGGAGAATAATGACAACAACTCACCCCTTATAAACTGAGAAACCATGGATTCCACTGATCCTGACAGTAGAAATACGGAAAGGACTCAAGAGGAGGAGAAGGTGAAACGTGGAGTGAAATGGAATAATTTCCCAGAGTGTGGTGCCAACTAGTCCTCACATTCTTATGCATATATGCCTCTCTTCATAGAGTTTGTTTCCTCTCCCCTTGAATCCGGGCTGGACTATGACCAAAAGAATAAGGCAGGATGGGTAGTGTGTGACTTCTGGAGTTATGCAGCTTTCATATTAGCCCTCTTTAGATGCAGCCTCTAGGCAAAGTAACAAGCTTAACTACTGAATAATGACAGATAGCTAGAGCTAGGGCTAGGGATGATAGATGAGCGAGATAGAAAGAGAGATAGAGATAGAGATTAGAGATAGAGATAGAGATAGAGACAGATAGAGGTAGAAGTAGAGTTAGAGATAGAGACAGAGATAGAAACAGAGGCTGAGAAAGAAACCTATACAACCTCCAGTCATTTAATCCTCCCCCGTTAAGGCACTGGGTACTAAAGTCCTTTAGGATGTTCTAGCCCCAGCTGAATTCCCGGCTGATCACAGCTACATGAGTGGCTCCAGCCAGCCCCTCTGGAACAGGAGAATCACATAACCTATCCAAAGAATCATAAAAAATAATAAACTATTTTTGTTTGCAAGTGTGAAAAAAAAATTTGTTATGCAGCAAAGGCTAACTGATACACTCAGTTTTGAAGTCCTGGAGTGGAGAAAACAAACCATCAGGAAGAGCTAGAGCAATAAGAGGAGTGTCACCTTAGTCTCTACCTTCATTCAGGTCCTTGAACCTATACTTGACATTAAAGAACACCTCTATCAAGATATAAATATTCTTTAGAAGGGATACGTAGCTGCTTAGCAAGGATTAGCTGACAGTTAATACAGCACCAACACTATGGTAAAGGATGGAGAAAAAGATTTTATTCAAGCCTGACCCAGAAAAGGTAGTAAGAAAGGTACCAGAGACACTCCATGATTTTGCCGAAGCTTGGCCCTGCCCATGTCTAGTTACTACCACCACTATCCCTTCCACAGTCACCACCAATCATAATCATTGCTGTGCTCACGACCGGCTTACAACCACCTACTTTATGCAAACATCATCTTAGATAACATTTACTGTATTCTGCCATGTGTCATATGCACTTTTTTGCCTACGTTTTGAAGGAAAAATAAGGATGCACATTACACATTGGTAGTCCCTGAAATACCTTGTATCTGTTCCTGTGTTTTGTCATTATTTGTTACATAAAATTTCTTGTACTATAATATGTTCAAACACAAATGCTAAAATTCCTTTATAATACAAAAAGCAAGTATCTAAATATAAATGAATAAGGAATTGAATTAAAAAATTAAAAAGAAAGATTTTTTTTTTCCTGAAAGTTTGGGCAAAACACATGAGTGCACATTATACATGGCAAAATATGGTAATTTACTTTTCTGTAATTCTCATAATGACACTCTGTAGGTATTGGTCTGTTTTAAAGATAGTAACACAAAAGCTCAGTAATTTTAAATAACTTGCCCTAATCCTTGTAGCATACAAGAGGCAGCAAGACAATTCATACCCAGTTCTAAAGCCTTTGCCCTTTGCTTTTATCATTTACTTCCTCATAATTTATGGGCACTTCTTTCTTAAGGACTGCCAACCTCCCAAAAATTATTGGTAATTAACTTTCAAAAATAGTTAAGTGCCATATTAAACTGGTCTATATTTTAGAATTACAGGATACATTAAAATTACTTAAGATGAGAAACAAGTTTATAGCAATTCTAATGTAGAAATCCATTAGAAATAAAAATAAAATTTTTTAAAGTTTTGCCTTAATAGTTTGTAGCAGTGATCATTTTATCACGATGATGGTAGGTGTTAAAATGATTCAATATTTTCCTCACTGGTATTTCCCAATGTTCTACATTAAAAATCCTTAGTGCTTTTTTGGTTCTAGATTCTTTTCAGATTTACAGAAGGCAAAGCAACAAAGTCTTGGCCTTCCTTTGAGCCAGTGAGGGAACAGAATAGGATTATACATGTTAAATATACATACAAACTCTTTGCCTACAAGATCAACAAATAGATTCAACTTATTCACGCAGTTTTAAAGCATGTATTTACCCTGTGCCAGCTACTGAGCTGCAGAGACAAAGATAAATAATTCAGATTTCTTGACCTTAAGGAAAAGTAAGCAGTCTAGTTTATCCAGACAAAAGGTATGCTGGGAAGTTTGAAGGTGGTCCAGCTAGTTTATGGAGGTCCCAAGATAAAGTCCAATTTACTTTCTGTTCTGAGGTGTAACTCCATCACTGCTACTCTACATACAACCTCTGGTTGAAGAACAGTCTGCTAATACAATTCTACTACAGCCATAACATGATATTGATGATATAAATGCAAGAGTAGAGGAGCAAAGAAAGAGAGCCCTTCAAAGATTGCTTTATTTCTAAATGATGGGCTTCCTTAGAAAGCTTTGATAATAATATACCACTCACAAATATTGAATAACAAATTTATTTACTTCATAATTCCTCTCCTATTTTTTAATTCTACATGTTAGAGGGTAATCGCTCGGTTGATTTATAACAATGCCTCTTAACCAGGGGAAATGTTGACAACACCTAGAGGCAGTTTGGGTTGTCAAAACGGGGATATGGGTGCTGGCATTTAGTGGGTAGAGACCTGGGTTGTAGCTAAAATCCTAAAATGCACAGGGCAGCCCTCCACCACAAAGAGTTATTAGGCCCAGAAGTGTCGGTAATTCCACGTTTGATAGAACAACCTATATGGCAATTTTACAAGAACTTTAACTTTTTGTATAATTCAATCATAAAATGATGTAACCAGTCATACACAAAAGATGAACTACTAACAAAATTTTTAGGCTTATTTTTTCAACATAAGGAAATAGACTTGCACAGAAGTCATATGACTGGAAATCAATGAATGATTTAATTTCTTTTAAATTTTTGGGTCAGGCATTAGTAGCCAGGGTGACATTAAATATTTAATTCAGGGACAGTCAATTCTTAATTGGAACATAATTCTCCAGTAATGTCCATTAACTCACTAAATAATGATCTAAGCCTCTGACAACTTTAGAGATTTTCTTTTAAAGGAATTCTCATATACATAACAGCAAAGCACAAGATATTCTGATGTTTTCCTAATAGAAAAATGGTGGCATCCCACTTACTTGAAACCAAATTGTGACTCTATAATAATCTCAGTAAAATCTAAGATAAAAAGTCCAAAAGTTTTAGCCTTGGTTCTATGATGTCCTAATTAAATGAAGATCATAAAAGTAGTTCATGTATGTCAGGGGACGTATTTTAAATGCACCAAAAGAAAAACCAAACTATTTTTGAGGCATCTAAAGCATTCTAGAAGGGTCAACATAGTGGCAAACTACTGATAGAGTATTAACACATATTTTTAGTCCTAAAAATAGAGCCCCAAATGATCTCTGTACATCAATATTTTATGGGTCTGCCTCTATTTACCATGTGTTTGTTAGGTGCTAAGAGTTTCCCAGGTACCTATATGTTTGGGACAAGAACTGGACAAAAAAAAGAAACCAAACCCCCAAAAACCCAACCAAACGACCACCCTCAGTTCATTAAAGGAACCTCTTAGGTAAGAAACAAGCTGGCTAGGGTTTGTAGAACTATTACAGAGAGTTCAAGCAAGATTTCCATTTCTCATTATCTTGGTTGTATCTACCAGTTTGGTGGGTTCCTAATATTCTGCCCATTTGATCACAGGGTCTCCCTGAACCGCTTGCATAGATGCGACTCTCCCATCTCATCTCTTGAATCAGAAATTGAACCAACATTTTCTTTATTATTTCTGGTACTGACACTTCACTTCCCTGTTCTAACAGTGCATAATTCTGTGCCATGTATGTTATGATTCTTGAACATGACCACTTTCAGAACCATATGAAGAAGCTCTTTTTTCCCCCTCCCTATCCTCTGGACCAGAGGTATGGTCCTATTGATCTGAATCCTAACCTGACGTACACTTCTCAACATTATGGAAGCTCCTATGACCTGATAGTAAAGTACTGCACAAGACATAAAACACAGCACCAAGAATCTGATTAGCTCTTTGTTAATACACGGTAAGTGCTAAGTGTAATGACTGAAATAAGACCTATGGCAATGAGACTTTCTAGGGCATCATACCCAGTACTTAGATGAGCCATATTAGCAGCCAGGTGTACAGATCCCCTATTCCAATGCTGTTTCCAGTAAAAAATGATCTAGTGTTGGAAGGGCTTGAGGGAAGAACATTTGTTAATTAATTATATAGATCAGGAATCTGCAAACTTTGGCCCAACAAGTCATCTGTTTTTTGTAAATAAAGTTTTGTTGGAACACAGCCACATCCATATGTTTACATATTGTCTGTGACTACTTTTTTGTTATAGTGGAAGAATTAAGTTTGATAGCGACTAATGGCCCACAAAGTTTAAAATATTCACTATCGAATCTTTTACAGAAAAAGTTTGCTGTTCCCTGATTGAATCAAATGAGAAAGAGCAAATGAGAATGAAAATCTAAACTAATCATTCTCCCAAATATATTCCCATTTGAGAGCTAACTTGCTAGAGAAAGAGAAAGTATAATGACCTCACTTTATCAAAACTTTTAAAAATTAAACTTCACATAATTGATCCTAAGTTTATATATGTAGGTGGTTTAAAGGAAAAGAAAGCACACCAGCAAGTACATTTGAAGTTCAAGTATTTCCCAATTCTATTCATTTCAACATTATATAACATCAAATGCTCCATAAAAAGTAGGGTTTATAAGAATCAAACCATTTAAGGACTGGCACTGAAATGCAAATTCCCACTAACTTCAGCATGGATACTAAAGTTTATTTTTGCCTTTCTCTTCCTCAAATAAGACCATAAGTTAACCAGGGACTTTTCGAAATTTCATATGACCATCTACAATCTTAGGCATTGCACTCCTTGGAAGTTCTTCTTAGCCACAGAAAACCTTTTTACTAGGTTTTTCCAACTGAATCTGTGGGAGCATCAGGAAAAAAAAAGAATGTACACTTCAATTTCAAGAACTTAGGCTGGAACAGGATTTCTTTTCCTGGATGGTAATATTGCATGTGGTAAATAAACTGAGTGTTCTCTTTCTCTGGTAAGCTCAGATGGAAGATTTGGAAAATAGGGCCTTCAGTCCATGATCTATAAACAGAGATTGTGACCCACAATACTATAAGCCTTCCTGTCATATAATATGATTATGGAATTACAGATCCTTGCAATAAAAGATGCCTAAGAAATTATCTAGTCTAATTATTTTATACTGCAGCTGGAGAAATTGCAATTATGAGAGGCAAAATGCCTGGCCTACAGTCATACTGCTAGTTAGTGGCATAGATGGAGTTTGAACCTGTAACTCCTGGGATCTTTTTACTGTATTACAAAGTTAACAAACTGATCTGTCCCAGATAAAATTATAAAATAGAGGAAAGTTGTCCTTAGACAACCATAAATAATCCCAACCCCCCTTTTGATGGCATGTCTTGACAGGTGGACTCACCCACTACTTAATGAAGAATAAGGACCAAACTTCTTAGCACAATCTACAATTAAAGGCCTTACCTACCTACGTTTTCTCCATTGAATGCATCCACTCATATCCCTGGACTTTTTGAACAGCTCACTTGCCAGCATGTACTCATGAATCTCAAGTAGCCAAGGCTAGTTTTGGGAAAAAGTATCTTCAGGAAAGCCTGGACAATAGAACTCATCTAATCCCCCCCCCCCCAAAATAGGTATCTAGAACAAGGAAAGAAGTCTCACCTTGACTACATGAGATATTTACACAATGATTATTCCAGACAATGGCATTGTGTCTTTTCAGAGGAAGATGGGGCTGAAAGGCACCCTATGTAACATCTCATCTAGCTATTTCATAGTTTCAATGTTATGGCCTATAAAAGGAGTGAAGGAACAAACTCCTTGAGGTACCTTTAAAATTGCATAAATCCTAATGTAAGTAATATTTAGTATCATAATACTCATAAGAGCTATATTTATATCATACATTCCTTCTAGACTTTATCTAAAATAATATTTACTAATATCACATGACTAGAAATTCTGATCAGCTAATGATGACATCAGGAGGATTTCTGTGATGTGACTAATGGCATAGAAACATGCCATATGGTAACAGTTCCCTTTCTTTTAATAAGGTCAATGCCAAGGAGAAGTGACATCATCTAACATATTCAGAGTATGTATGAAAAAATTTACACCCTAGCATAAGAAAGTATTACAGTCCTGCCCAAGTTTTTATAAATGGAATCTTCTATAGAAAACCAGTCACATAGACCTGTGTTTTTATGTTCTGAAAAGAGAAAAGAAATAAGAAGGAAAAGTAGAGGGGATAGAGATAAAGTAATTAGGTTCTTTTTTATGCCATTGGTTTATCTATGACATAGATTTGCCTCTCATAGCTAATAGAGGTAAAGGTGATAAGTATTATAAAATATCAGAGGGATGAGAGAATACTTATCAAAGAATTAATGGTGGGGTAAATTGTAGACCTGCACTGAACAGTGAGAAGTAGGTAATTGTGGTATAGAGTAGGAAATAGAGGGCATGCTGAGAGAAAACAGCCCGCATCAAAGTATGATGATCTCTGACTGGCTTATTTCACTTAGCATAATATTCTCCATGTGATATTAGAGCAAAAGTCATAGTAGACCAATCAGTTTGATTAGAGTGAAGAGGAAAATTGTAACAAGGTCATAACTGCTAGAAATTTTTTTAAAAAATGGTGGACATGAGTATATCTGTGTTCTTCCTAAAATGTAATTGAAATAAATATCTTTTTTTCTCAGTATGGATTTATAGGTCCTTAATTGTGAAAGAATAATAAATTTCCAGTTTTATTTAAGCCATTTGCTAAAAACAATTTTATATGAAGGCATCCTCATGTGATTTTTATGACGTATTCATAAAATTACTCTATTCAGAAACAGATTGTGACAACTGACCCCTTTGAACTCAAGAACAGCAAGTCTATCTTACCAATACAGATGTGTTGATATAAGGATTATTGTTCTCATTTCAAAAGCTTCTAACCCTATTGATGGTTTCATCTCCTCTAGACCTGATAACCCTTTCTCATAGCCTCTCCTCAGAGACTTCATAAAAGCTATGGTGTTATGTTTCCTAAATTAGGGAAATCCATAAATAACACAATAATATTGACATTTCATGATATTTTTATGTCCATTCCTGAATAGGATTTGGCACCGTTTTCTAGAAGGTAAAAAGTATGCACCAAGTTGAATAATTATTCTTGTAAATTGTTTTATGAAAAAGAAGGCTTTATTCTTTAACAAGCAGTCAAAATTTTCTAACAAATCAAAGTGATACAGTTAAGTAGTTTTGTAATTGTCATTTATGTAGAGTAACACTGGATTTTACTTAGGTAAAAAATAAATAGAAAAAAATCCTCTCATCCTAATATGCCTTGGTAATAAATACCCATGCATTCCAAAAATGTGTTTTAATTTTTTATTGTATTTTTCCCATTACTATTTAGTCTTCTTATATCCCACCCTCTGCCATCACTGCACCGTTGTCCATGTCCACTGAGTCCTTTTTCCTTTCTGCTCAATTCCTCTACTCCCTAACCTTTTCCCCCACCCCTGCTTAGCTGTAATCCTGCTCCCTACCTATGAGTCTGTCTCTATTTTTGCTTGTTAGTTCAGTGTGTTCATTAGGTTCCACCTTTGAGTTAAATCATATGGCATTTGTCTTTCTCTGACGGGCTTATTTCACTTAGCATAATATTCTCCAGGTCCATCCATACTGTTGCAAAGATTAAGATTTTCTTCATTTTTATGGCTGAGTAGTATTCCATTGTGTAAATTTTCCATAGTTGTTCTACCTATTCATCTACTGATAGACAGTTGGGCTGCTTCCATATCTTTGCAATTGTAAATAACGCAGTAATGAACATAGGGGTGCTTACGTTCTTTCAAATTAGTGCTTTGTGTTCCTTCAGCTAAATGCCCAGAAGTGGGATTGCTGGGTCAAAAGGCAGATTCACTTTTAATTTTTTGAGGTACCTCCCTACAGCTTTCCACAGTGGCATTACCAGTTTGCATTCCCACCAACAGCGCGAAAGTGTTCCCTTTTCTCCGTATCATCGCCACCACTTGTTTGTTGATTTTTTTAATGGTAGCCCTCCTGACAGCTGTGAGATGACATCTCATTGTGGCCTTAATTTCTGGGCTCTCTATTCTATTTCATTGATCAACGTGACTTTTTTTTTTAATGCCAGTACCATGCCGTTATGATAATATCACCTTACAGTATAGTTTCATTTTAAGTAGTGTGATTCCTCCATATTTGTTCTTCTTTCTCAGGATCTCTTGCTATGTGGGGCCTTTGTGGTTCCATATAAATTTTTGAAATATTTGTTCTAGTTCTGTGAAATACATCATTAGAATCTTGATAGGTATGGCTGAATCTATAGATTGCTTTGGGTAGTATGGACATTTTAATGATGTTAATGTTTCTTATCCATGAACATGTTATGTGCTTCACTTATTTGCATCTTCTTCACTTTCTTTCTTCAGTGTCTTACACTTTTCTGAGTACAGGTCTTTTACATCCTTGGTTAGGTTTATTCCTAGGTCTTTTACTTTTTTTAAAGCAATTGTGAAAGAGATTTTTTTCTTAATTTCCTTTTCTGTTAGTTTGTTATTGGTACATAAAAATGCAACTGATTTCTGGATATTAATTTTGTATCCTGCTACTTTGGTGAATTCATTTATCAATTCTAGTAGTTTCTTGGTGGAATCTTTGTGGTTCTCTATGTACAGTATCATGTCATCTGCAAATAAAAGCAGTTTTACTTCTTATTTTCCAATCTGGATGCCTTTTATTTCTTGTCTGATTGCTATGGCTAGGACTATGTTAAATAAGAGAGGTGAAAGTGGACATCTCTGTCTAGTTCCTGATCTTAAGGGGAAAGCTTGTAATTTTGCTTGTTGAGTAGGATGCCAGCAGTGGGCTTGTCATATATGGCCTTCATTCTGCTTAGGTATGTTCCCTCTATTCCCACTTTGCTGAGAGATTTTATCATAAATGGGTGCTGGATTTTATCAAAAGCTTTTTCTGCATCTATTGATATCACGTGGTTTTTATCCTTCATTTGGTTTATGTGGTGAATCACATTTATTGATTTGCAAGTGTTGTACCAACTTTGCATTCACAGGATAAATCCCACTTGATCAGGGTGTATGATCTTTTTGATGCATTGTTGTTTTTGGTTTGCTAATATTTTGTTGAGGATTTTAGCATCTACGTTCATCAGGAATATTGGCCTATAATTTTCTTTTTCTTTTCTTGTAGTGTTTTTATCTAGTTTTGGAATTAGGATAATGCTCACCTCATACAATGAGTTTGGGAGCCTTCCTCTTGAATTGTTTGAAAAAGTTTGAGAAGGAGCGGTGTTAGTTCTCAGACTGTTTGGTAAAATTCACCTGTGAAAACATCTGATCCAGGGCTTTCATGTGTTGGGAGTGTCTCATTACTGCTTCAATTTCACTAGGTTTAATTTGTCTATTCAGATTCTCTGATTCTTCCCAGTTTAGTTTAGGAAAACTGTACATTTCTAGGAATTTATCCATTTTGTCCAGGTTGTCCAGTTTGTTGGCATATAGTTGTTCAAAATATTGTCTTACAATTCTTTCTATTTCTTTGGTGTCAGTTGTTATTTCTCCCCTTTCATTTCTGATTTTATTTATTTGAAGCCACTCTCTTTTTTTTTGATGAGCCTGGTTAAAGGTTTGTCAATTTTGTTTATCTCTTCAAAGAACCAAGTCTCAGATTCATTGATCTTTTTTATCATCTTTTTTAGACTCTATTTCATTAATTTCTGCTCCAATCTTTATTACTTCCTTCCTACTACTCACTTTAGGCTTTGTTTTTCTTTTTCCAAGTTGCTTTAAGAGTAAAGTTAGATTGTTTATTTGAACTTTTACTTGTTTTTTGAAACAGACCTGTAATACTATGAATTTTCCTCTTTGGATTGCTTTTCCAGTGTTCCACCTGTTTTAGATTGTTGTGTTCTCACTTTCATTTATTTCAAGGTATCTTTTGATTTCTTTAGTGATCTCATTGTTGACCCATTCATTATTTAATAACATGTTATTTAGCTTCCATTTCTTTGTGTATTTTTCAGTGTTCTTCTTATGACTGATTTCTAGTTTCATAGCATCATGGTCAGAGAAAATGCTCGATATGATTTAAATCTTCTTAAATTTATTGAGAATTATTTTGTGTCCTAACATTTGGTCTATCTTAGAAAATGTTTCATGTTCACTTGAAAAGTGTGTATATTCTACTGCTGTGGGGTGAAATGCTCTACCAATTAAATCCACTTGATCTACTGTGTCATTTATGGCCCCAAGACTTTTTTTTAAAGACATGCCTACTACATGGCAGGCTCTGTGTTAGGAGCTAGAAAACAAAGACAGCCTTGTCTCACAAATATTTTAATGTGTCTTGGGTATAGAGTTCCCATAGTTTCCTCCCAGGAGGTTCTTAACATATAGAAGATCTAAAAAGTTACTTAAAGCAATAAACAAGGAGAAGAGGACACAGAAATGGTGGGTGAAAGGAGACACTTAACCTGCCCACAAATTGAGCCCCATGTCAAAGCAAATTACCATATTCCATCTTTATCTATAGTGACTGTTGATGCTAGATTTCCATAGTTTCGGGATCAACTATTATGTTCAGTGGCTTCAATAGCATGCTACAAGAATCTGATATTTGGTTTTTGTTCTACCATCCAATCCAAATATTGTTCTTCTGAAACTGTCATCTCCTTTGAGGAGCTTCCCTTCCCTTCACTTTCCCCATCCTCTTTCATTCCTACTCAGAAATAGTCATATCACTTGCTCAAAACACTTTTCTACAGCTCTGCTTTACTATGTAGAATAACGTATTTTAGTTATTTGTGTGACTCCCCATTAGTGGCTTATGCAAAGCCAAGAATTTTCCATTTTCATCCATGTCCCTGGGTGTCTGATAACTCTTTGCTGAGTAGATGAGTGCAACAATGAATCTAAGGATAGCATTTTGGCTAAATCTTAAACTTTTAAACAGTATACTTATGAAGTTGTGCTTTCTGGCTTTATTGAAATGATTAAACCTCTAAATAAGTTTCCACTAACAGTCTAGTTTGATACTCATTTCAGACAGCTCTTCCCTTTCCCTTGGTAATTTACATAAAAAGAAGGGAGGTTCGCCAGTGTTTTGAATGAGCATTTCTCTCTGCACTACAGGGAAACCTCGGTGACTTTTACACAACAGCAGCACCTGAAGTGGGGCCTTCTGAGAAAGAAAACAGCACATTAGCACATTGAAAAGGGATGGAAACCACTCAGCTCAGGTGCAAGAATCAAAAGACAACCGATCATGCCAAATTGCAAAGAGATCTCAAAAAATATGCCCTTGGCTAGTGTTGAGTTTTAATCTTATTGTAACATTCTAGTTCCACTTGAACTCTAGAGAGAGTTGTGATTTGGTGTTATTTCCAGTTTTGACATCTGCCCACACTACTGTTACCTTAGACAGGACCTCCTTTTGGTTCAGATAATTCCGGTAGAGAGCTCACAGCTCAAGGCTGTCAGCCAGCAACAACATCCGGAAGCTGAAATTCCTTCAGTACTGAGTCGGGTATTACAGCACAGTGTCCATAACGATTCAGTACTGTGAAAAATACATGTATCATTTAAAATGTTTTCTCTCAAAATCCTGTGTTTGGGAGATGTGAATAAGAAAGATCACTGAGAACTAGCAAATCAATAACTTCATCTTGCATTTTTTTCTCATCTATTAAACAGATTTGATAGTACTGTTATTCTGTATAGAGATACTTAAAATTATTTTGTTTCTTTTTATTGTTTGATTTGGTTTTCATCAGCTATAACTGTTCCTTTGAAGAAAACAATGTGTTTTACTGCCTATTTAGACCCTCATACTTTTTATGTGAAGAAGTGGTACAAATTTATTAAGCACGTAAGGTCATTTCTTCTGAAAAAAACTTTTCTGTTTCAGTGGTCAAAGAATTAAAACTTAAAGTAATTATTTATGCTTTTCCCAGCACAATACTTAGAAGTAAAGCCTCGTCTTTGAAAATAGTGTGACTAATTTCTATCCAAAGTTGGAGTAGTTCTGAAAAGGAAGGAGAGTGTGTGATTTCAGTGGTTAGCATAGAGCTTTGAGCTTTGTTGATAACTTGTCCTTGCAAGATTTGCTTGAGATGTGATACTTATCACCAAAAGGCAGGACCACAACTCTTGTTGAAATGTAAATAGAAAGCTTCACAACTCACTTTCATGCAAAAAAAGTGTATGTTAAGTGAGACTGAAAATTCAAAGTGCTTGCAATCTTAACAAAAGCAACACTTATGGAGTCTCTTTATGTGTGGGCTTGTCAAGGACTAAGTGTTTGTACGGATCTATTTCCCCAGCTGTTGAGAGTGCCCTTAGTTGAAGACGGTCACTTTGCCCATGAACTGTTTGTGGGGACAGCTTGCCTACAATGAGTGGTCAGTGTGAGTGTCTAGGCCCCTCATCCAACTTAGGACAATTATGAAAGACCACCCTAGTAAGGAGGCCTTTGTATGGCCATATCAGGACCCAAAGTCACATACTCAATCTTTCTTTCCTACACAAATGTTGATCCTACTAATACTTGCTTCCCAGGGAACATGATAATTTGGCAAGGACAGTTGTAGTTGTACATATAAGGAAGGGAATCTGTGGATCTAGCTGCTTGTTAAAAATACTTTCAAATTATCTTTCTGTTTTCAGTCTTACCATCATTATCACTTTCAGAAGTATGTATTCTTGAGCTTTTAGACGGTTCTACAGTGGAAGCCACATTGATTCTTAGGTTTTTCTACTGTGAATTAGAATTTAGGCATCTCAGATCCATTAAGTCAGCTCACACTCATCAATTTTGTTGTTATCTTTGACCTGTGATTTTTTTTTTGTCTTAAAAAATCTCTTAACTGTTGTTTTAGTGATGTTTTGGAAACGTATGCATTGAATCTTTCAGTGTCTTGATGTAGAATTCACCCGGCATCGAGAATTTCTGACATTTTTATTTGCAGGCCATATTGTGTAGTAAATAGAAATCTTTATCATTAAAGCTTTCTGGCTGCACTAATCCAGGAAAGAAGAGTAAGAAAGAGATTATATGTCTTGAAATTTGATATATTCTTAAGGAAGTAAATGACAGGAAACTATCAATATGGAAGGAGTTATAATAAGTTTGCAATTACAAGATTATATAAATGACTGCATAAAGATTGAAAAATAGACATTATCTCAAGGCTCATGATAGCTTTGACTTGAATGACAGTCATCATTTTTTAGCAGCTGTCCTGACAGGGGTAAAATACATATAATGCAGGCATTTAAAAGCTATCCTTTCATTATATTCAGTAGTGATGAGATATAATATGCATTAGTATGTGCCATTCCAGACTCCAAAGAGTAGATGAACTTCAAGAGGGCTTAAAAGAAAATAACAAGTATGATTAAAGGGCTGGGATAAGGAGAACTTAAGTAGTAAGCAGAAGAACATGCAGTTTATCCAGAAGAGACGAATTAGATGGTTTTCTAATGGCCCTAAAGCATATAAAGCAATACTTACTCGTTTTCACATTTATAAGTGCTTTTTCTAGGAAAATTTGATGAGATAATTTGTGGGTAAAAGTACTTTATTGATAAGAGGCCATTCAATGTTAGTTTTCTTCTTTCTTAAAGGATCCAAGCATAATAAAATGGTCTTTAATTTTAACAAAAAGGAATGAAGTTTTATATAAGAATTCCTACAAGAGAGGTTTAACATAAAATTTATTGCTTAAAAAATGAAATTTATGTAAAAACAGCAATGGATAGAACTAGATTAATGGATGTGTAGAAGTCAGCTTTCTTTGTAAAATGATCCTAGTAATGATGTATTTCCTTATTCATTTTTGTATATTTTCCTATTTTTCCATAATTTTTATAAATGACCAGGTAACATTTTTATAATGGATACAAATTTACATTATTTGTATGTTCATTATGACACGATATTGTAGATGTATTTTTTTATTCCATGGTTATAGGAGATCGAACTGAAGCTAAACAAGGCTCAGGTTCAAGTTCTGACCTTGCCACTCGCCAGCTTTGTAACCCTGGGCATGTTATTTAACTTTTAAAGACATCAGTGATAATATTGGCTATACCACAGGGTTGTTGAGAGGATTAAATTAAAATTTTTTGTTCATAATTTTTTGTGTGTCTACAGATATACCTTGGAGATACTGCAGCTTTAATTAGAGATCACTGTAATAAAGCAAATGTAGCAATAAAGCAAGTTGCTTGAATATTTTGGTTTCCCAGTGCATATAGTAAAGTTATATTTATGTGTAGTCTAAGTGTGCAATAGCATTATATCTAAAAAATGTATATGCTTTAATTAAAAAATACTTTACTGATAAAAATGCTAACAATCATCTGAACCTTCAGCGTTTCCTAATCGGGTCTTGCTTCAGTGTTGATAGCTGCTGACTCATCGGGGTGGGGATGGCTGAAGGTTGGAATTGGCTGTGGCAACTCCTTAAAATAAAACACAAAGAAGTTTGCTGCATCGATTGATTTTTTTTCTTTTACAATTTTTCTGTAGCATACGATGCTGTTTGAACGCGTTTTACCCACAGTAGAAGGACTTTCAAAATTGGAGCCAGTTCTCTCCAACCCTGCCACTGCTTTCTCAAGTAAGTTTATGTACTATTCCAAATCCTTTGTTATCATTTCAGCAATCTTCACAGCATCTTTGCCAGAAGTAGGTTTTATCTCAAGAAACCACTTAAGAACTAGCAGTTCTCTAAATAGCCGGGACCTAAGTTCTTGGCACCCACAGTCTGTTTTCTTCACACTGACAAAGCCATTCCACATTAATCCATATAAAAAGAAAAGCAAAAAGGAAGAACACTGCTTCCCTACCACCCACTGAAGCACAAATCCATGGTGTCCTGCCTGTCTCCGGCATGCCTCTCTACAAGAGGCTGAAGCCAGTGCCGCAGGTAGGACTTGCAGAGCTTTCTGCCCATGGTTTCCCAGCCTGTCCCAAGTGATGCTACCACCATTCATGAGGATAGCATGACAGAAATAATCCCTGAATGAGGAACATTCCCTAATACCAATGTCTAGGTGAATTCTCATGCATATAGAGAATTTCACTAAGAATGTATATCCAACCAGGGAGTCAAGTTATATGCCTTTTAAAATTCTTAGCCCAAACTTACTAAACTTCCTAATACATATTAAGTTAAACTTATATATAAACTTCCTAATACATATTTGTATACAATAAAATACAGATGTAATGCTTCAATAATTGGTCGTTCAATTGTAAAAAGGTTTTAAAGGTTAAATTCACCAGAGAGAGAGAGAATTAAAGCATGTCTCCATTCTCAAAGTAATAAAACTAGGAAAAATTTTAATGAAAATTAGACTAATAAAGAGTTAGCTCCGTAAAGTTTTGTGCAATAATCATAAACTACTGATTAACAGAAGACATTTAGTCTATAAGTATATTTTGCTTGACTGCAGAAAACTGAAAATTTTTCTTTAAAATGGGATGACTTGGTGAAGAATTCCATGTGTATTATGCCTCAAGTCCTCACCATGGTCTGTCACAGCATCTCAGCCACCACGTCACCGCACAGTCCCTAAAGGGCACTGTTTATGAACCCTAGCTTCCATTATTGCCTTGGGAAGATTCTAGGAGACAATGATATTGGTGAGTATGAAAAAAAAAACAACCCTTTGGGTTTCAACATATAGGTAATGCAATTAAATACAGATGTAATTAAGTTTCTTCAGCCAATTTAGGCATCTTTCTGGGCTTTTCATCTTCAATTTCATCACATATTTGACAAGAGTTAGTATAGATCCCCTTGAAGCAGAAATCTATCTCCTCAGAAAAAGTACTAATGTTTACAACAGTTTTTTCTTCAGGCCACTGCTCTTCATTAGAATTTTTGCTGTGTTCTTTCATTATGCAAACAAAAAAATCAGGCAGAATATTTCAACAAGTGAAAGGAACATTATTACTATGTTCCACATTGAAAATTGAAATACTCAAAGTACATAAAATCATCTTAGACTTAATTAATGTCTGATCAGTAGGTTAATGTCTGTCCTTGTGGAGAATATATTTTTTTAAATAAATAACTTCAACTGTCTCAAATAATGTGACCAAATTGAGATTCTCAGAAACTGAAAAGCAAACCCAAGAGTCAACAAGGACAAAAAAATAACCAACAGCAGAGATCCTATTTGAAGTGAAAGAACTATTCAATACCAGCAGTAAGAACACATTTTGAGAGGGAATAGACTTTGGTAAATACAAGTCAAATTGTCTTTCACTTAAATCAAGCAGAAAACCAAACAACATATTCATCAAACTGTGCACCTGAGACATGTAGCTTTGATAATTATGAAAAAGCAAGAATGTTAGGGTTTTCCATCTCTGAATAGTTAAAATTCTTAAATTGGACATCATTTATGTATTCTTTTATTTACCCATCCATCCATCAAATATTTTTTAAATCCTCACCTGAGGATATTTTTACTGATTTTCGGAAGAGAGTAGGAAGGGACCGGGCATGGGGGGCAGGGGAGAGAGAGGAACATCGATCAGTTGCCCCCCGAAACACACCCTGACTGGGATTGAACCCCACAACCTAGGTATGTGCTCTGACTGGTGATCAAACCCACAATCTTTTTGGTGTACAAGACAACAATCTAACCAACTGAGCCACCTGGCCAGGGCTGTCAATAAAATATTTATTGAGTATCTACTAGCTGTTAGTCACTCTATATGTGTTGGGTTTATGATCCTGAACAAGAGAGGCAAATCCTGTTGCCTGATGAAGTTTACATTACTGTGGAGTGCATTATATTTGGCAATAGGAAAAGGCAGATGCAATAAAAAAAAAAAACAACAACTTTTGTCTGTGTACTTAATAGCGACCAGATACAGCCTGCCAAAAGTAAGATTGCAAAAAGGACACCATTGCATTTGAATCTTGATTTATATGACCACTGAAGATAACATGAAAAGCTTCAATCAACTACCCCTCAATTCTCAAGACAAATCTGAAGTCCCCACTTTTTAAAAATTAGAATTGGATTTTTCCAGTCCTACAATAAATGATGATGTTTTCACATAGTGAATAACCTAGTGTCAACCATCATTTCAAACCAAATCTGGGACACCAAACAAAAAATAAACAAGGTAACTGTAATGGGTCCTGTGTTTGGAAAAACAAGGCACATTATTATACTAAACTGGCTTATATGAAAAATGAAATTAGCATGATAAGTGAACTGCTGTGACAAAATACTGGAAAACTGAGACATGCAACCTTGTTAGCCTTTTCTATAAAATGTTTTTCTTCATTTCAAATAAAATGCCTAACAATGTAGATACTAATAATGGAAGTTTTTTTTAAATATAAGTACACAATTTATATCTCTTAAATGAAGTCCATCACATGAGCCTTAGAGAATTATGTTAAGTGCTTAGGTTCTTGTAGGTAAATGCAACTCATATCCAATTATTTAGTACAGCTATTTTTTTTTTACAGAATTATTTCTTATTATTTCTTAGATAATTAATTTAATTAACAAAAACCGTATTCTTACCACTTAGGTAAACTTCAGTGACAACATTGGTATAAAATGCAATATTGGGTCAAGTGAGGCCACATACTCATTCAGAGTTTTCTAGTTCTATGGTGCAACCTACTCCGGTTACACTGTGACATTTTAATGATTTCCGAACACTTTTCTTGAAGTTCTAAAAATACCATACACGAGGTGTGCCTTTCCTACAAGACATGCCATCCATTGGTGAATTTTAAGGTATTTTTCTCTATTAAGTGCAGGTATAAAAAGGAGAAAGAGAAATACATACCTCGCAATTTTTTATGCTCATTTAATAACCATACTGGCTTGCAGTAGTTACTTCATCTCTACAAAAAATACTATATAGTTTTGTAGGACATTTTTAATAAGGCAGCAATGGAAAAAATGTGCTCTCACACACCTGAAAGAGCATGGCAACTCTTCAACCTTCTCACCCCTATCTTGTCTTATGCACCTCTTCCATTTGGCTGTCTCTGAGTTGTATTCTTTGTAATATAAGTAAAGCATTTCTTCAGGTTTTGTGAGCCATTATAGCGAATTATCGAAGTGGGAACCCCTGACTTTGTAGCAAAGTTGGGCAGAAGTTTGTGGGTACCCTGGGCATACAATACTGTGACTGGCATTGGAAGTAGGGTAGCCTTGTGGGAAGTAGTCCTCAGACCTGTGGAATCAGACACTAACTCCATGTAGGTAGTGTCAGAACTGAATTAAATTGTAGGACATCCAGAAGGTATCCAGAGAGTTGCAGAATGAGTCTGGAAAAAACTCCCACATATTTGGTGTCAAAAGTGCTATGACTAAATACAGTTAATACTGACCTTGGGTATTCTAAAATACCAAAGAAAATAGTAAAAACAAAAACTGCACAGTGATTTCCATATTTTTCTCCCATTGGATGGCTATTGCACTTGCTCTCATATCCAAGTAACTCTAATTATAAGACTGCTCTTCCCTTGTGTATGTAAAATATGCCACAGTATTTAGTCAATACACAAGAGGAAAAAGTTGTATATTTGCAAACACTTCAAATAATAGAAATGGAGGCAACAAACCATAAGTGTTCTCCACAGGGGTTGTCATTTCAAGACACAATATATTTGAAATGCTCACACACATTTGTTAAAAGAGCTGAAGTAAAATAACCCATTCTTAACAAGACATGATTGTTGAAATGTCAAATAGTTGGTTCTAATAAAGACCTTACAACATAGGAGAGCCCAGCAATGACAACTACTTTTCTCTGGTCCCCAAATTATCTCATCCTACTTCTGTTTAGACAAAATAATGGCAGTTTTTTTTTCAGTATTAATTTTTGTCAGTTGACACAGAATTCAGGTTACTTCTAAATAAACTATAAACAGCAAATATAAGGTAAGCAAAATATCTTACGAAGAATCCTTTAAAGATCATTGAAAAGCTTGTTTGTGCCTTAAAACAAATTATTGTACAGTCATATACTATAAAATACAGATATACAATTATTTGCAACATTCCACTCTTTCAACCACTAACTTTGAGTTCTTAATTTTGTATGTAAAATGAAATTTTGCATGCCAAGTTTTGAGCTTCTGCAGCTTAAATAAAACAGAGATGTATTTTTAATCATATCATTTTAACTTCACTTATCTCTCAGTTCATTTTTCCCTAATAAAACAAGCTGGTATAAATCTTTTTATTTTTATAAATTGCTTTCTAACCATCAACCTATTTACATGTGGATATGAACTTCTGGTTCCTGTCAATTCAGTCTTTAGTACAAGGAAGAGAATGTGAGTTTCTGAGATTTTGGAATAGGTACCAAATACTGGCTGCCTGGAGTTATGAATATTTATCAGTTGCTGTTATTTAATAAAAAACAATTTTTTCAGAGTATTTGAGTAAACAATTTCAAAATGTTACTCCATCTGTCAATGTTTCCTGGAAACAGTACAAACCTTCTTTTTTATCTTCTGAAGTAATCTTCACTTTTGTATCTGTTATATCTTTGAAGGATGCCAAAAAAAGTACCACGTCTCCTTTCTCGTTCTTTATGGGAACAATGTCCAACAGGCACCAAAATGGAGACCCTGAAACAGCAATAAAAATACGAATCAACCACTGCCTTTTTTTTCTATAAAAATCTCAAACATTAGTAGTATACTTAATAAAGGCCTTACTGTTTTCTTCTATCCTACAACTCCCCCCCAAAAATCTTAAAAATGTCAGTTTTCAGATTCCATAAATGTTTAACCAATATACACATCTCTTCAAATGAAATGCTGCCTCTGAAAATAAGGCATTATTTTCAACAAAAACACTTGTCTGGGCTGAGACATTTCTGCTTATGTCACTCAAATTGTATTTCTTCTTTGAACTTGTGAAGAATTTCACTTCATGAAGCATTGCTTCTTCCCACCCCCACCACATACTTGTTCACACATAAGGCCCTTTGTTTGGTGGGAGTTCAACAGGGGTTTACTTAGTCAATATAAAAATCAATGATTGCTTACCAGAAAGGCTAAAATAAAGATGGAAAGTACCAAGTTTGAGGTTGAATGTATAGTCATGTAAACTCTCCTACATTGCTGGCTGGTAGCAAATCAGTACATATACTTTAAAAACTTTCTGGCTGTAATAAGATATATTCTCATAATATAATATTATACAGCAATGTGAATGAGCAACGTGCAATAACTGACAATAAACTGAATGAATATCAATAACAATATGCTGAGCAAAAGTAGCCATACACAAATGAGTGGAATGCAACATAAGTACATTTACATTAAGCACAAGACAGGCAACACTAATCTATAGTGTTACAAGTCAGGTAAGTGGTTAGCTTTGTGGTATTGTGATTAGAAGGGGACACAGGTCAAGGGTTTTTGGATGCTGGTCAACTTACTTTTTTCCCATGATCTTCATGTTGTTTACATAGGAATGTTCCATTTTTGAAAACTGACCAACTCTATATTTCTGCTATGTATATTTTTCATTATGTGTGTTTTATTTCAAGAACACATTTTGAAAGCAATAAAGTTCAATTCAATTTTTTTTAGCAATAAGAAATTGAGAAATATCATCAATAGGCTCAAGTTTAAGCCTAAGGCTTATGTTTTGAAATGGTTCTATATACAGGGGTGGGCAAAAGTAGGTTTACAGTGGTTTGTATGGAAAAAGAACATGCAGTTTACGGTTATTACAATAACTTTATTAACTCAAAAGAATAAACTCTGTGTTTCATATACTCACAGATGTAAACATACTTTTGCACACTCCTGTATTTTAAAATACACATTTTAAAAATATATATTAATTTGCACTAGATTTTATACTAAAAACATTTCTGGGAAGAAATATTAGAAAATCATGAAAAAGTTGTTGTTTAAAAAGTAAACTATTATCAATATAAATGAAATTCAACACCAACTTAAACCATACACAAAAATAAACTCAAGGTGGATAAAGCACTTAAATATAAGTCATGACACCATAAAAGTCTTAGAGGAGAACATAGGCAGGAAACTCAGATATTCCACACAGCAATATTTTCACAAATATACCCCCTAGAGCAAGGACATAAAGGAAAGAATAAACAAATAGAACTTTATCAAAATAAGAAGCTTCTGCACAGCTAAAGAAACCATCAGTAAAATGAAAAGGGAACCAACTGTATTGTAAAATATTTTGCCAGTGAAATCTTGGAGAAAAGTCTGATCTCCAAAATATATAAAGAACTCACATGACTCCACTCCAGGAAGTCAAACAACCCAATTAAAAAATTGGCAAAGGACCTGAACAGACACTTCTCCAAGGAGGACATACACAGGGCCCAGACATATGAAAGGATGCTCAGCATCACTAGCCATCAGAGAAATGCAAATGAAAACCACAACGAGATACCACTTCATACCAGTCAGAATGGCCATCATAAACAACTCAACAAACAATAAGTGTTGGCAAGGTTGTTAAGAAAAGGGAACCCTAGTACACTGTTGGTAGGAATGCAGACCGGCACAGCTACTGTGGAAAACAGTTTGGAATTTCCTGGCAATTCCACTGCTGGGATTATATCCTAAAAATCCTGAAACACCAATTCAAAAGAACCTGTGCACCCCAATGTTAATGGCAGCACAATTTAGAATAGTCAAGAATTGGAGGCAACCTACATGCTCATCAGTAAATGAGTGGATCAAAAAACTGTGGTACATTTACACAATGGAATACTACACAGCAGGAAGAAAGAAGGAGCTCCTACCCTTTGTGACAGCATGGATGGAACTGGAGAGCATTATGCTAAGTGAAATAAGCCAGGTGGTAAAAGACAAATACCATATGATCTCACCTATAAATGGAGCCTAATAAACAAAATAAACAAGTGAACAAAATATAACCAGAAACATTGAAATAAGGAACAAACTGACAGTAACCAGAGTGGAGGGATGAGGGGGATAAAGGGGTAAAGAAGGGGAAAGGTCAAGTCAAGGAACATGTATAAAGGACCCATGGACAAAGCTAAATGGGGGTAGGGTTGAAGGTAGGAAGTGGGTGTGGCTGTGGTGGGAGAGAGTAGTAGGGGGAAAATGGAGACAACTGTACTTGAACAACAATAAAAAAACAATAAAAAAGTAAACTATTAATCTATTCACACGTAATTTTCCTTTTTTTTCTTTTGATTGGAAAACTTCAATATTGTAAATTTCCATCTTACTTGGGAGTTGATCTCAAAGTTGAGTATAAGACAAAAATAATAGAGTCAGAAATAGAATCTATATTTTATTGCATCATACCTCACAATTTCCAACACAGCTGATATGTCTATATAGCCTTGGGACCTATCATTATTTTTCTTTAGTTGAACACCAGATGAACCATTTGATTTGTATTTAGGAGCCATCTGACATAAAAAGTCATATTTTATTATAGCTGCTGCTCTTGTATTTTTAAAAGTGGAGTTGAATTCACATGCAATAAATGTATATATGATGTGTTTACTATATAAAGCATGAATGGAGTATGTGTCTGTCCCTTACATCCTCTTAAAAGTTTTAGAGCCATGATTTCCTCTTTGCTCTTTTCTCTCATTCTTATGATTTTCATTCATTCATCTTCCTTAATATCTATGCCACAGCAATTCCATTTTAATACTTTATCACCAGCTCCATGAAACTTTGGATCCAACCTCAGCTCCAATGTTAACTAGTCATGTGTCCATAGGGAAGTCAATTAATTACTCTGGAACCTGATTCCCTCAATTGTAATATTCTTACATCTTTCAATCCAGGGTGGATATAGTATTCCAAAAAAATGTGAGACAATATATCTATTTATTGTCTACAACTAATGCAGAAACCTCATAAGTGAGCCATATTTTTGGCAAAACACTGTTATCTCCATCATCCCAGAATGGCTCTTACTTCAATTTTTTTCAATGGTTACTACTTCAAGTTGAAAGCCCTCTTCACTAATTCTGTAGCTATGGTAGGAACAAAAAGAACCATTGGGCCAAGCTATCAATCAGACCCTACAGTCAGTAATAGTGAGGACATGGAAAATGGTATGAATCTGATATTTTGGTTCACATTTTAAAAGCATCTCTCTGTCAATTACCTTGTAAGAGCATCATCCAAGTCAGAATAGAGGTTATTAATTTTCCTGAAAAGCCATTTTATCTATACACTCAAACCAGCATCATTATTGTCTCCACAGTCTTTGCATGGGCACACCAATGTATTTTAGAGAGGAGCAAAAGCATAAAATGAGGTGAAAGCCAGGAAATCGCTGCCGACACTACAGCATTCTCTAACCAGTCTTTGGTGCACGCCAGTCATTTCACATCATGTTCTGGGAGAGCTGAAAGATCACTTTGAGATCTGTCTTTTAAGATACTATGAGATGTGTTCTTTGATGTTGTCTAAATTCAATAAAACTTCATTAATATGGGTACCTCTAAATTCAAGTTTTGTAATGATTTGGAATGAACTAGGTTGATGTCTACCTTCCCATTGCATATATGGCAAAAGAAAAAGTGTATTAGGGTAATAGTGTACAGAAACTACAGACCTATTTTCTCCCTCCCTCCTTCCTGTTCTCTTCTTCTGCTCTTCTTTCAACTGCTCCTTCAAATACATCCCCACTAAGTGCCTTACAAGTGTGGCTGTGGGTACCTTTAAAGTTGGAAAGCAAGGCATATGGCACTTGCTTCCTTTTCCAGAAAGAGGACTGATGCCAAAAGCTACCAATCATGTTCAAAGCAATACCTTTCCACAATTTGCTTACTTATCCTTCCTTGCTCCTCTAAATCCCTCCACCAGGCCCTTGCACTAGCTCTCTGACAAAATCTCCAGCCTTCCATGACTATGATACTCACAGCTACTCTCCAGGGTCAGCCTCTTCCTTTTCAGCCAAGAGCACAATGATGTTCATGCCATGCTTTTTAGTTAGCAGCAGTTGAGGCCTGGCACAGTAAGTCTCCACCAGAGTTAAGGTGGGAGGGAGCAAATCCCCCACCCTCAAATTCAGAGTTGTGAAGGATTCTTAAAAGCAGGGTTAGAGGGCAGAAATCCTGTGTCAATTTTAACTTGTTTTGTATATAGCAGCCAGTAATTACCATGTGGGTTGTTGAGTGCTAAAACAGATGAGGCTGTGCCAGGATTTAAGTTAATAACACCTTTAATTTCCATGGATAGATACAGTTCATGGGGAGAAAACAGGGTTTATACCCTATATGGTAAAATGTATTTTCAGGATTGCATAAATAATTACACAGAGTTTAAATCTGGTGGAATGTTCCATGTCTCCATTTTGGTACTTTCTTTTTCTTCATTGGGAAACAAGGACATAGGAAAATTTGACTTGCTAATATTTACAAGTGAAAAAAGATTTATATGTATTCCATATACCATCCTAAATATTATATTTGGCAATAAGTGAAAACTAATGATAAGGTTTCCAGTATAAGTTCATGGTTTAATAACCTAACACAAGGAGGTACAGATATAAAGGAAACTGAGTTGTGAATTATTTCCTTCTCTTCAATGACTATGTTGCCATAATGAGTTGTTACAAGTTGCATTTCTGAAATGTCCCACAAAATGGGATATGGATACTTTGCATGTCCTCACAGCTCTTGTATCAAGCAGGACTTTAACTGGATTTTTAATGATAAATATATGTGATCATAGTTTTTTGCCATTATAACAATATTACAATATCCTGAATGTTACCAGCATCAGTAACATGTGCACTACATATTTTCAGGTGCTCCTCACATTTCACATTAAATCTGATGAGTCTTGTTTTCAACAACCATTTTCTCAGCGCTATTTACTTATGATGTGGTGACAAGTATGACAGTTTTCAAACATGAGTCCAGGGGATATGTATTGGGGTGGGGTGGGGAAATGACCACACGCAGGTGAACAAGGCCGCTGGTAATAGTAGCTGAATGTTGGGACACTTCCATCTGTAGCAGAAAGAGTCAAGCCAGCTATAGGAGTGCCACTGAGTCACCACAGAGCTCTTCATCACACTGGCTAGTGCCCTGTTCGGGCCTTAATCATCTCTCACCCACGGCTCAAGTGTTCTGTGTCTCTAGTGCTTTTCCCATGCCGCTGCTTCCAATAAGCTGTGAAAATACAGGGTACCGAAGAAAAACACCCAATGGCTGTTCTCTGTTTGCTTGCAGCCAAGTTTAAATCAAGAGTTTTAAAACTTTGATTAATATGTAAGGTCTGTTTTCAAGAGACTAGGAAGGAAAGCAAGAGTAGGATGGTTAGTGTGAGGAATGAATTTAAAGTGTCATGTGAAAAAGGACAGGGAAGTTGCCTGGAGTACCGAGAGCAGGCCACGCTGGGTTGCCCCCACAGCAGCACGGCCAGCTCTTTTTGGTATTTGTACTATAGTAACGAATGGAAGCGATGACTCTTTGGTGAAATAGCAGGTTAAAGATTCACCTTATCTTCAGAGAACACCTCTTCCACGGACCATCCACAGTGTAGCCCATATATGTTTTAAGCCTTTGCTCAGTCCCCGCTGAATTTGCCTTGATTGGACACCTCTCCTCCAAACACTCCAGGATATGAGTTTCCAGGTAGCAGGAGACCGTGCAGGATCAGCGCGAAGGGCACGGGGGCCCTGACACCTTGTGCGCAGGGAAGAGCAGAGGGGTTGGTGAGAGATGAACTGAACCAGCCGGAGACTTCTCTGAGATGGGCAGTGGGTATGCACACCTTTCATTTCAATGTTTAATGAGTAATGAAGAACTCAGAAAACAATGTGTTTTAAATTTGTTTCAGCAAAGGAAAACAAAAAGATTGACAAAATACTCACAATGTATTCATGGATTGTGGTGGAATGTGGAATTATCATTTCTATTTTTTTTCTTTCAAAGGAAGGAAGGATAGAAGGAAAAAAAAGAAGGAAGGAAAGAAGGGAGGGAGGGAGAAAAGAAAGAAAGAAGGAAGGTTAAATCAAGTGACGCTTAACTGATTTGAAGGTGCCAAGTTTTCACATTATTTTTCTTCCTTCCATTTTGCTCCAAATTCCCTTTGTCCTTAAATAAAACACTTATTCCTCTCCCAGGAGTACATATAGCCACCTCCCAGAAATCTCTAATGACTATGTGGAAGAGAAGCTTGGGAACTTGAGATCCAAAGGGTATCCCCAAGATGGGCTTAGTCAATAGTTCCAACATCCTTGCTCAACAAATCTTTTACTGGATTACTGACCAGTAGAGCTATTCCTTGCTTTAAGAAAACCAAACTGCTTCTGACGATAAACACAGATAATTCTTAACTACAATTGAAAAGCTTTCCTATATGGTTTAAACACAAATTCAGGCGGGATAGATTTTGAGGAGGAGCCAGGACATTTGGGTACAGTCTGATAAGAAACACAGATGGAGCAGTCCTGGCAATATTATGCACACAGCAAGGACTTAGTAATAGCTGCCATTTATTAATCTTCTATTATGTTCTAGACACTGGGCCACATGCTTTTTATGGATTATATCTAAACTCCTCCCTGATCAATCTGACCAATATTTTCCCAAACTGAACCATACTTTACAAATCTGAATATTGTGATGGGTAGTGTTATCTTTAGGGTCACAGAGCTAATAGGTGTCAAAGGCCAAAACTTAAGATAAGTATTTGATTTTCTAATTTTGCTTTACTATATATTCTAGGAATGATCCTATTCTATGAATAATATTTGAGGAACTAAGTTTCACTTCCACTTAATTTTCCTTTCAACTCATGCTATAGGACATAATGATACACACAGTTTTAAAAATGTCACATTAGAAAAGAAGAAAGGGAAGTAAAATCTTCGGATAGTCAACAAATTTTACTCTCAACCTGATAATGAAAGCAGAACTTCTGTTTGAAACAAGGTTCAGCTACTTTGGTTCCAGATTGGAATACATCTTTTATAAAGGTACACATGGCACTCATTCTTAATTTCCTTGAGTAGCCAAGGAGACAATGAGATCAGAAAACCACCAGAATGGTGCTGCTTTCAATGGAGACAAAGAGAATGCACTTATAGAAACTTCATGATTAAAGTTCCTAAGTATAGTTACCTAGTTGTCATTGCATGTGTATGTTACTGGTCGTTGAGTTGACTCCAACTTCTGGCAATTCCACGAATGAGTGATGTCTGCAATGCCTTATCCTCAATAGTCCTGCCCAGCTCACAGATACTCATGCCTACTTCTCCTTTTATAGAGCCAATCTATCTCGTATTTGGTTTTCCTCTTTTCCTACTTCCTTCTATTTTTTCCCAGCATTATTGTGTTTTCCTAAGAACCTCAGCTTCTCATAATGTTCCTGAAGGAGGACAGCTTCAGTTTTGTCATTTTTGCCTCCAGCAATGTTTCAGGCTTACTTTGCTCTAAGACCCATCATTTAATGAATGCATTACATATTCTGACCTCATTCACAAAGGCTTTTTTTGACCCCTCCTCTCAATATGTTTCTGCTTTTCCATTTCATAGGAAGCTTCAGAAAAGGTGAACTCCAGCTCTATGTAGAACACATGAAAACATCCTTTGCACTCATTTTTTTTCTAAGACTGGAAATAACAAAGGGAACTCAGTCCCAATCAACTCTGAACCATGGCTCTCTCTTTTCAATGATCATCTGGGAGAAAGAAGGCTCAATGCAGGAGACAGTTGTCAGCAGAAAAATGTCTGATCCAACAGGCTCAGCCTCTTGATTGCTACTTGTAAGCCATTTCTTTCTGGAAACAAGGCACTGAAACAGACTTACTCCCTTGATACTTCACTTTAAGAGAAGCAATTTTAGATTTCTTCAAACTTGCAGTTGTTTGGCGAAAAAGAACTTGCTTTAAATGAGAATTTGAGGATCAAATTAACCCTCTATAATTGCACAAAGCTTCTGTTGGAGGAATCTGTGGTTTTTGTGGGGCAATGGAAATGATTTTTTTATGCCAATAAACATAATACCTACATGACCTCAGAATGGTTAGGAAGTTTTGGGACCCTGTATTTAGTTTAGGGCCCGCCAAAAATATTTGGAGGTTATATCGCAAGCTATTGAATACAGTTGTTCATTTAGACAACAAATATTTACTGAGTGCCTGTTATGGCAAGAAACTGTTATAGGTGTTTGGATACATCAGTAAACAAACCAGAATAAGCCTCTGTCTTGTGTCCTAAGAGAATTTATATTCTACTCTGGAGAGAAAAACAATAAGGTATAAATAATTATATAGTTTATTAGAAGGTTTTAAATGCTACAGCAAAAAGATAATGTAGAGAAGGGTAAGGGGAAATAGAATGTGGGAAAAGGTGGTATAGGATGGTAGCATGACATTATTATGGAAGTATTCATGAAAATGTTACTTAATAGTTGTGATTATTGCTGGTCCTCTTAGAAGCAAACAGTGGAAAGA
The DNA here is from genome assembly GCF_021234165.1 of Pteronotus mesoamericanus. NCBI lineage: Eukaryota > Metazoa > Chordata > Mammalia > Chiroptera > Mormoopidae > Pteronotus > Pteronotus mesoamericanus. Next base: position 15,503,830 of record NW_026555321.1, read on the forward strand.
CCATGATGCAGATCTGAGATCAAGCAAAGGAGAGAAGAAAGGAAGGAAAATTGGATGGCAGTGTCTTAGACTGCAGTGTAGTTTTAAGGATAGTTCACTGAGGCCATCAGGGAATCATTAAGCCAAGTCAACCATCAGAGAAGCTCTGCATCTCCCAGGAATGTTCACTCCGTCCTTGGCTGGGAGCAGCCCATGGAAAGTTTGGCCTCTGTACTCTGGTGTATTTTAGAGTATAGCAGCTGTGGCCATCAGCCAATCTCCTATAAGCAGATATACAAGAGACATATTCTCATGGTTGCCATTTTAATAGACATCTCATATTTTTGACAGGATAGCAGCTTGCCCTTTCCTCTTATCCCTGTACCTTCATATTCCTTTGGGAACCAAAACACTTCTCTACATGACTAGTCCTCACTGGAAGGATGAACAAATGGTCCACACTGGACCAACCAGTCTTTCTCTTCTGGTAATTTTAATCTTGAACAGAGGAACCCAATATCAAAAGAAGAGGAAGCATATTCATTCAACAATGAGGGCCAGAAAAATCTTTCCAGTTATTCCTGTTACTTAGACTTTATAGAACACTACTCCTTCCTGCCTTTACAAGGGTTAATTGCTCATTGCTTTCTTTGATTCTATAAGTAACAACATATTTTCAATAAATTATTATTTTTGCCTAAGATAACTAGAATCAATATATGTTGCTTGTAAAAAACCCTAATTACAAAATGATATATTTAGAAAAGATAGTCATGATGAAATGTAAAGAATACAGAGCTTAGATGATATTGCATATGGACAAGTCCTGGATTCTTCATTTACTTGCTGAGTGTCTTCAAATATAAGTTTTACGTCTCTCTGCATCACATCTGCATACTGGATATATGGCTGCTTCTTGTGATTAAAAGCTTTGAAAAGGCTAATATATATAAAAGTGTTTTATATCTTTTGTCTAGTTATATAAAGTAAGGGTTCTATTTGTATGTGCTTTAACTTTTTTAACCATGAAAAGCAGCAATCAGGCACAACAATGGCTCAGTATTAATATTTGCTAAAGCCAGATAATAGTATGGGGAGAGAGTATTTTTTATGAAAATATTTGGCTTCTGTGTATATATAAAACATTTCATTTTTTTAATTAAGGAAAAAACACTTTGGAAAATGATCAATTATTTAACATTTCCTGGCTCATCTATTCTAATATCAAGTGGTAATACACAAAGTTATCTTAAATTTCTGGAGTTAGAAAAAATCTTAAAGATTATGAGATGGAACTCTTTATTGTAAACATGAAAATCCTGAGTTCAGAGTGGTTAAGTCAGCTGTCCAAGGTCAAAATGTTAATTGTTGAAAGAGCTGAAACTAGATCTCAAATCATATGACTCTTAGTTTTATGGGGTTTGTGCTAAAACACAGTGCATTTCTCCAAACATTAAACAAAAATTACCAAAGGAAAAATATCACAGAAGTGAATAATCTAATTTTGATATCTTTAAAGGAAAAATTGTAGTGTTTGTGTATATCATTAATTAAATAAGCCAGAACAAATAACAACTCTGGCATTGATCAAATCCTTTTTAAGCAATTAGGTTCAGATTAGAATCTATGTTTAAAAGATTGGACAAAAAAGATAAAAAGGGATGGAAAATTATGTCCTATGAGAGAGCCAAAATTTTGAGATGAGCATTTAAAAACAAAGAAAAATGAATTAAGAAGATATGGTTAAGAATCTCATAACAATTCTCCAGTATATAAATAGAAGATTGCAGTTTTAGGAGTCAAGTTAGCACTTTCCAGGAACATGCAGACAACAAACATACTGAACATTTCTTCCATTGTGCAAACTCTCCGTGAAGACTCATGAACACTCTGCCAGATTGCCCTGAGTCACAAGTTGGCACGCATGTGAGACAAAACAGTTAGATGCTTCCTCAACTTACTGCTTCTGCTCTAAAATGCAGCTGATACCTCACCAGAAACTTGAGGCCAAACCCTACTACCTGGGTAGACACTGCTGTATCCACATGCTCAGGTGAGGTGTTAGCACTGACCAGCTTGCCCCAATACAAGCCACCGTCAGTGAAAAATAAATTTATGTGTAGTATTTTCTCACTAGCTTCTATATGATTACAGGCATTTTCCTCCAAAACAAAAAAAGACATTTGGAACCTACACATGTAATTAAAACATGACAATTCAGAATTCTCCTAACTGTGTGGGCTCCAATTTGTTATTCTACCTAACAGATTTGATAGGTTCATCTTCAGAGGTCAGCACACTTCCTTTCATAAAAGGCTAGATACTAAATATTTTTAGCTTTGTTCTTCAGGCAGTCTCTGTCTTGCCTACTTAATTCTGCTATTAGAGTGCTAAAATAGAAACAGATAATACATAAACAAATGAGCATAGCTATTTTCCCCCCAAAAAAAGTCCTTTATAGAAACAGGCATCCTGTCGGATATGGTCCACAGTCTGTACTCTGCCTTCGTGCAGAGGTCTGCAGATTACTATACATTAGCAGTTACCTTTTGATTCCTTGGGAGTTTTGACCAGGCTCTCTGCTACCACAGTACTAATAAGAAACACTGTTGGCGCAAGAATCAGGTAAAGTCTTTCTTTAGTAGGAACCCAGACTGTGAATGCCTTAGTGGTGTGCATTCTAAAATACTGTCTAGATACCTCTATTTTCTTAAGTATAGTCATTTCTTTTCTCTTTTGACTATGAGAATAGACTTAATTATCTTTCACCTGACAAATTGGCTTAGAGGGATCATTGACAAAGCTTTCCTTTCAATTCCACAACCAAAAGCTACTTTGGAGATTATGGCATTGAATAAGACCTCTCTGAGCTGCATTACAAAACAAAATATATGCAAATTGGGAGCCTAAAGGAGTGAAATGGAGATTGTTGTCGGAGTCTATAGGCAGCAGACCAACATAACTAGAAGCTAAAAAATATTTGATGCTTCTAGTCTGGCAATCTCTTTTATGCATGTAGAAGAACAGGTAGTTTTCTAAATCATTACAGATATTGTATAAAATGAGACTACCTTAGGCAAAAGGGGATTTTTTTTTAAACCTTAAAATACATTCTGAGTTTCATGTTTTCTCTTTTAATAGTATCTCTTTTTAGGAGCATTGTTAACAAGATTCCTTTTGCTGTTTGACTCCTCCAGTATTTCTGAAAGAGTGTCTTTTAAAAAAAATAGTGGAACATGATGTTTCAAAAGATAATTTAGTGGACTCAAAATTGAGGAATTCTGGGAAAGCAAAGGCTTCAAGAAAAATAGCTCTTCTTATCAGATTAAATCAGCTCTCAAGTTATAGTTTGGTTATACTGCCATTTGGTAGTACCAAGCCTTAAGATATTTTGTCACTTGATGTCATTTTTAACAATGATGCTTCTTGGATCTTATCATCAGTGATTGCAGATTAGTAAATATTTTTAAAAAAACAAATATGCATAAATAAATCCATGCCCCAGACTTCCCTCCTCTCTCATATCAAAACAAATATACCCAACAAAGTATAAAAAGCCAGATGCACATTTTAGAGTAATTCCTGACACCTTCTTCCTTCTCATTTCCCAACTCAAGAGCTCAAATCCTGTCAATTCCAGTGGCTAAACCTGTAAAATCTGTTTAAAATCCATTCACTCTCTTCCACCTTTGTTGGCTACATCCTAGACTAAGCCAGGGAGTCTCAATGTGCACTGTGCATCAGGACCCCCTGAAGGGCTTGTGAGGGCACAGATTGCGAGGCCCCACCTCCAGATTGGATTCTGTAGGTCTGCATGAGACATTCCTTAAAGTTCCAAGTGATACCAATACAACTGGTTTTCAGATCACACCCTGAACAGCACTTGTCTGAGTGACCATCATCACTTACGTGGACCACCAGCAAAAATGATCTTTGTAAAGTGGAATAGTCATCATGTGACTTTTCTGCTTATAACACCGAGTGCCTTTAGTTCTCTGGCGATAGCCTGAGCATGATCTATAAAATTTCTGTGACCTGCCTGATTCCTATCTACCTCCCCACTCCCACATGATTCCTTGGTGCATTTCAGAAGAGAAACTTGGCCTTTTCTTCTCCTCCCAAATTAAGCAGTTTCTTGTGGGACCTTTGTACATATGACTCTCTTTACCTAGAATGCTTTTATCCTTTCTTCCCCATAGTCAATTTTTACTCATCCTGCAAAATTCAACTCAAACATCACTTCCTTGATGAAGCCTTTTTTGTACCCAAGGCTGGGCTGGACACCCAGTTATTCCCTCCATAACAGCCTGTACCTTACCTGCAAACTACTTAACAGGTTCGTGTGATTATTTGATGCATTTTTCTTGGTACACTATAATGGTCAATAGAACAGGAACTGTATCTTATTTTTTTCTTGCACTCTCTTACTTTCAAAGCAGAGTACTGGCCCAAACATCACATTTACTCTAAGTTTCATGTTCAAAGAACAGAGTTATTTGTTATATGATGACTTCCAACTTTATATTAATATTGCTGTTGGTTGCAAAGATGATAGCTAACATTTACTGAGTGCCTAGGTGCCAGGCAACATGCAAAGCACTTTGCAAGTGGTATTTCCTCTAAACTTATGAAGTAGATGCTATTACTATTATTGCCATCTTAATTATGGCCATCTTACAGATGGGAAAATTGAGGCTCGGGAAGCTGAAATACATTACCCCAAATCACATAGTTCAGAAGTATGGGAGCTTTTTTGCCTGGTAGGAACAAATCTGGACTCAGAATCATTACAGCCAACATTTATGTGATTCTTTATATTTTCTATCATTTACCATCTTTACCTGACCCCCTTAATAGCATTAAGAAAAAAAATCTCACCTCTGCCTTTTACAGGCAAGATTAGATATTGAAGGGTGAAATGACTAAGGTAATGTATAGCATGTCAGTGACTTAGAACTGGAACTCAAGTCTTCACACACAAAGCTCATATTTTTTTTTCCACTGAAGGTGGTTAAAAAATACTCTCTATGGTAAAATGATTTTTAATTACATTCCTGTTTTAGAATAGGCATCTGAAAATTTGAGTATCCTGCCAAGTTGTTAAAGGCCAAGAATCACACTACTTCTTGAGGTGCTCTCTCAGCTTTGGGAGGTATTTACATGCCAGAGCTTCTAGGTAGAGCAAAAATACTTCTTTTTTCCCTTATTCAGAGGGTTCTCACTGTCTCCAATACCAAGCACAAGGATCGCTGAGTTGTGGGCAAGTTGCTGGCTTTGTCTGAATTCTCTGGTGCTGTCTCTCCAGCTGCTCTCTTTCTCCTTTTCTTGCCAGCATGCTCTGGGGAGTCACTCACCTGTCTTGGCTGCCTTATTTGTTTACCTCCTTTGTGCCTGCATCGGCCCAGCCTCCCAGAGGCAGCTGTGACCAAAAGGACTAAGAGCAAAGGGATGTCAATGAATAAATCCTCCAGACGCCAATTCTGCATTCTTGAATTAAGGTACCTCAGGACAGCCTGGTAACTCCTCATACAAAAAGATTTTGACATAGTAACTGAGCAGAAAACTCCAGAATGCCACCTTCTCTACCTGTGTGAGATAGAGAGTTGAAATGAATCTTCCAAGTAGAAAAGAAGAAAAATGTTCTAGTAATGAAACCAGCGTCTAAAAACAGGAAGAAATGGAGTGAATGGGGTCAGAGATCTGGGGAGACTTGGAAGGAAAGGCAAGTTCCTAAAGATGAAACAGAAGAGCAAAATGGGTTCATGGAAGAATGTGGAAGTGACTGATACAGAACCTCAAGGCTATTTCAATATGGCAGTAGTCAGGGCTTCAGTTAAAACAGCAAGACAAATATTTGTATTCATTCACCCAATCAGTAGGTATTTATTATGTACCAAGAACTCTTTTAGACACCGTAGATACCAAAATTAATATGACATCAGAAATTTCACCCCCCAGCCATGCACAATCTCATGGAGAAGATAGATGTATAAAGGGAAGGTTAGAACACAGAACGTGTCTTTGTTGGTTTGGGCCACTACAACAACGTACCATAGCTTGAATGACTTACGAACAACAGGAATATATTTCTCACAGCTCTCAAGGCTGGAAGTCTTAAATCAGGGTGCTGGGGTGGTCTGGTGAAGATCATCTTCCAAGACACTGACTGCTGACTTCTCATTATATCCTCACATTGCAGAAAGAGAGCAAGCTGGCTCTCTGACCTCTTCTAATAAGGGCATTAATCCTATGTCCAAGGGCTGTATCCTTATGACTTCATCTCCTAAATGCCCCCCTTCCCCGTCACTGGAACTCAAGTCCTCACACACAAAGCTCATATTTTTTCAGTGGGACAGTGCCTGCGAAGTGGGGTTTCAACTCAGAAATTTTAGAAGGAAATATTTTGTTTATTGCAAGGTGGTACCTATGACAAAGAATGGAAACATAACATGAAACAGGTCATAGCTGTTGAAGGCCTCACAGAGGAGTTAAGCTTGAACTGAGTCTGGATGATTTCACTAGTTTGATGTGAGGCCGGGCACGGCAGGTTGGGGGTGCCATTCCTGGCAGGAAGAATGCTAAGTACAAGGGCACAAGACAAATTAGAACATGAAACATTAAAAAACAAAAACTATAAAACAGGCTGAAGCAGGGGTTATTCTAGTGTATGAATGAAGAATGAAGAGAGGAAAAAAGGTAGAAAGGGAAAGTTGATTTTAAAGGGATAGACTATAGACTGAAGCAAGCTCATGAGTGGCCTTATATGCAGACTAAAGAGTTTGCATTTATCCTGAAAGGCCATGAGGAATCGCTGAAGGCTTTGTCATAGATCAGGGGCGTGATCAGATTTGCACTGTACAAAGAGGCTTTGGAGGCAGTGAGAAGGGGAATCTCAGGGGGCACATCTGGAGACTAGGTGACTAGTTAAGTGGAATTGTTGAAACTCAGGTCCTTGAATATGAGTCTGAACTAGGGCAGTGGCAGGAAGAACAGCTTTTTATATCAGGGCAAAAAGATCCAGGTAGGTGCCCTAGAGATCTGAATTCCTGGTACCCGTTATCGTATATATTTGGTGGGTGCCATGGAGTAAAAGCTCATTACTGGGAAATAAAGCTCAACTCTACTATCACAACCAGTCAATATTATATAATTATTCAAGTTGAGAGTATATGCTAAGCATGACTAGAATGGTGTAATTTTTTTTGGTGTGTTAATCTTGTAATTCTTATACAATCCAAACACAGAACTCTTGGCTAAGACATAACAGAATCCTTGCAGGAGCTTTTTGAAGATGGTTAGATGCCAATGGCTTTCTGGTGAGGTAAGGGGGAACTAGTAACTAACCCACAGGCCAGAGTTCAGAGTCACCCAAGACCAGGTTTTGGATTCACGTACCAGCTGTGAGGTTCTGAGGGTCTGGCACATTGTGAAAATGGAAGTAGACAGAGGCTTCTTTTTGGGGGGAAATCTCAGAGGAGGAAGGGATAGTTATTAAATCGCTATAATGTTCAGGACCAGCCTCATGGGCATGCAACCTGTGCAGTCCCATAAGCCACACACTCAGAAGAGCCCTAGGCTTTGGTTTAATAATCTTCTGTTGGTGACTTGAAATTTTTAGTAATTTTTTTAAAAAGCGGTCTGCATTTTCACTTTGCCATGGACCTTACAAATTATGTAGCTTGTCCAGATAATGTATATTGTACAATGGTTATTTCATCTGGTTCTTCATCAGACATCTATGAGGGTAGCATTGCTATAAAAAAGGTCAAGGTGAGGCTCAGAAGACAAAGTCAATTAACTAGGGTACATACTTAGGGAGTGGGAGAGAGCTAAGATTCTACCCCAAGCCTTTCTAACTATTGCTTTCTTTATAGGAGCTATTCAGAGCCCTTTAGCCTGTGCCCTTTAGGCTGGAAGTACAGCTGGAAGACCTTGGCCAGGGCTTGATCGTCCAATTTCAATGTCACTTCTTCTCACCACAGAGAAAGAACCTTTAAAGTAATAAGCTTTCCTTGTTTCAAAGGGAACTTGTTTAACACCAAAGAGTCTCAAACATTGTAGTTGTATTTCATTTCTGGCTAATAAAGATGGAATAATGAATAGATGAAGGTACAAAAATGAGGGCCCTTAATGGCTTTTTTCCTTGCTAGGTTGCCAGTTATTCCCAGAGGGGTATGCATAGCACCTGGGAAGTCCACCCATCTACTCCCATAGACTGGTAAAGGTGAGAAAGAGCCATGGGCTTTCTATGTAGGGAATTTAGGTTGACCAGGCCCATGAGCATGGCTTAGTTTTTAAGGTACAGGGGTCAGGAATCAGACAGGCAGAACTTGGATCCCAGCCTTCCACTTAAGTCCTCTGTGAATCAGTTTAACTATGAAATGGGGAATTAATAAGATCTACATCAAAGGGCTGATGTGAGGATTTAATGAAGTAACAACCCAGCCAAGGAGCAGAGCCTACGGCTTGGCCCACAGTGAACACTTGGTAAATGTTAGCTGCAGCTATTGTATGAAGCTGACTGTGTTAAGTCAGGACGGCTGACGCTAAAGAAGTGAAGGTATGCAGGAATCTAGTTAGGTAGGGACGGTGACCGCTCAGGCTAGGACAGGCGAAGCTAAGCAGTTCCTGACGAATGCACGGACGCCCCATCCAACGTCTGTCTCGTTTGTTCCTGTCATTTTGGCTGGAGAGCCTGGATGAGCACTTCAATAATTGGTCTAATGTAAAACTTCTGTTCATTGATTAAACAATGCAACCTTAACCGTGGGCATAGAAAAAGAACAAGCTTTCTGTTAGAGTAGCTTGCTCAGATATATGAGAAGTAGACCAGGAAAGCTGCCTAAGTTTGTAAGTACAAAGCTTTGAATACATACAAGTGATAAGATAAACTGCAGGGCAGGCTCCTCACTCAGGCTGTGCAAGCTGATTTTAACGCATGTTCTTTCTGAGCCCTTTGCCTTTCTGCTATAATCACTTCAAATCTGTTTACTGTATTTGCATTTCTGAGCTTCATCGCTTGAATGCAAAAGGCACAGGACAGAAATATAAAATACTAATCCTCTATCAAGATACGTGAGGGACTCCATCCAAGATCTCCAAAGCAATGCACCTCTCACCTAAACCCCGCCCAATACCAACCTCTGCTGGCTCCACAAGGAAGAAGGAACATGGGGCCAAGCCCTGCCTTGATTTGTGACCCACACTGTTGTAAGATATAATGGTTGTTATGTTAAGCCACTAAGTCCTAAAGCAGTCATCACACCGCAATAGATAACTGCAACACTAGGTCCCACCTTCACTACATTTTCAGGAATCTAAGTCCCCCTTCAGCTCTCCACAAATGCTTCTAATATCTAGAAGCAATGTCTGCACAGTCCTGTCCTCCTGGGTCCCAAGAATGCCGGACTCACAGTTCTTTGTTGTCCTCTAGATTTACTTTGATGCTGCCTAAGTGACCACGGCATGCAAGACGAATGCCCATGGTACTGTGACTTGGACAGCCTCAGTAGCCTGAGGAGATTTTTATGAAAAATATTGCACTTGTTTTTCTATTGCCTTTCTCTTGGACTCTGGTCCGAGTCCTTGGGAAAGTGAGTTGTGGACATAATCTTGCTTTGCTCAGAGTTCTCTCTCCTTCTTCCCAGGCTCTCACTCAACCTTAAGCGAAGTTTCTTTTATTTTCTCTAATCTCAATCCTGGTTTCTCTAGTTGTTGTTCAAAGAAGTTCCTGGCTGGCTGGCTTGCCTCATTGTTCTCTGGATGTGGTGAAAATTTAAGGTGACTACCAATGTTACCCATGCTGGGAACCCCCATGTCCACAGAACACACTCATTTAGACACTGCACTTTACATTAAAGTGAATTTTTTTATGTTCATTTATTACATGAATGGGCATGGCACTCCTTGCTCTGAAATTTGGATCTTGCATAAAACCATTCTATATTCAATGCTACAACCTCATTTCTTAAGTCAAATAAGGAAGTAACTATGCTGCATATTTTAAATGTTAACTTTGAGAATAATTTGACATTCTACAACACCAAAGCTTTGTGTGTTTTCTATATTGAGCTCCAATTCTAAAACACCTAGAGGGCATAATCAAATATTCTAAAAATCTTCTGCAGTCATATTGAATAACTGAGTATAATAGAACTCACTAAGAATATCTTAAATATAAATGTACCATTAGGAGGAAAATAATGTTTCTTATTATAGCTATTTACAGTGAGCAGCTCATTGTAAAATCAGAGGAAGGTCAGGGGAAAATCTGCTTCCTTTTGTCTTTTATCACAGGCTGACCTCTCACTCTGGGTGTGAATATGTGTAACTCAGAGTTTCTTTGTGCACTAGAATGAAGACAGTGTGTTGCTCAGTTAGGGGTGGTATGATTCCCAGTCACACACAGATTATTTTAGGTAGTGCATTTAAATATCTTATATTTTAATATCTGTGTATTAGTTTTAATGTGTATTGGAACAAAAATATGCAGCTAGCACATCAAATGAGCTACACTTTTTAAGGGACATGGGTGAGATACCACCAGATGTCTCCCTAATTCTCTCTCATTCTCTCCTCTACTCTCATCTCTTCACATCTTTCCCAGTATCTTCTCTTCTTCCACCCATCTCACACAGAGGGAAGTCCCTCAGCGTCCCGGCTCCAGCTTTCTCCCTACTCTTCAACATCACTTTTTATTTACAGGACAATTCAGTTTTTCAGCTTGTGATTTACATCTGAATATACATCTAGCAGCTGAATAAACAAAGTTTTCTCCTTTAGAAGGCATTCTCACTAAATAAATAAACCAACAGATAATAAATTATAAATAGTTTTTGTTGTCACAAATATATATTTAAAATCTACATTATAAAAAAATAAAGTCCACAGTATAAAGAGTTGAAAACTTACATTTGAAAAGAAAGAAAATCAACAGATTCAGCATTGATTTTTCTATGTCATAAGAAAATTAAATAAAGCAATAGGAAAATAAAGAAATGAGAAGTATATTAGTGGGTAAAGATATGAACAAGGAGGGAAATTGCTAGGGCAGTGACAAGCCGAGGACTGTCTATCACATAACACACAGACATGTGTTCAAGTCATTATTCTGCATCACACTTTCCTCATCTGCAAATGTGAGACAATTAATACTTACTTTAAAGTGTTATTGGGAAAATTAAATAAAATAATCTATGTGCTGCTCAGCACAATATAGTCAATTAGATTTATTACTTAGATATCATGGGTTACTTTTTATTTTTTAATTTAAAAAAGTTAAACAACAATAGCTTCATTGAGTAATTATTTATGGTTACCTTTTATTTGAGGCTACTGATTTTGCTTTCTTTTGCTTCCGGTCTGAGTTTCAAAAGCAAATTAACTTAAAGAAAAACATTAAGAAAGGAATAAGTTCAGGAGGTACAAGGAAATAAACGGCAAATCTTGGAGGCGACATGGGAAAGAGTGAGTCTGTGAGTCAAAAGACCTGCAATCCTATCAGACTCAAGATTCCCTTTTGTATGAAATACTTGTATTTTCCTCCTTTTTTTTAGAACTGAAAAATTATAGTAATAAAACTTGGCTACTTACACATATCTGTAGAAAGAAGATAATACTATGTATTATTAATAGTAATATAATTAAAAAATGAAGTCATTTATTATTAAATAATATGCATTTCAACACAAAAAGCCCAGAGGTGGTAGACTACAGCAGGAGATATAATATGGCAGTTGGATAACTGGACCAGCATCCAGAGTCATTGTGAACAGCTACAAGCGCAGAACGCATATAGCTGCGCTGTCTCTCTGACAAGTACTATAAGTCAGTGACAAGATTTTTCCAAAATGGTGAAATTCTGCACAAGATAAATTCAATATTCCCTCACTACACTAGGGTTTTATTCTAGGAAATTCAGAAGGAAATTAAAGCTTTCCAAAAAAGCACTGTGTGTTAGGTTCCAAGTTCAGGAAATTAGAAACCAGTGTTTTACTCCCTGGAAAGCCTGGTAGGGCATTAGGAAATCATGCAGCGCACAATACCATGACTATACCTTAACTATAGGTATTGTGCTGTACAGCAGTTCTTCCCAACTTATTTGTCTGGTAAAACTAAAACCTTATACTTATTGAGCAATAGTTCTCCTTTTCCCCTTCCCCTCAATCCCTGGCAACTACCATTCTGTTCTTTGCTTCTGCAGGCTTGATTACTTTAGATACCTCATATAAGTGGAATCATGCAGTATATGTCCTTCTGTGAGGGCTTATTTCATTTAGAATAATGTTAAGAGAATATATCTCATGTTAAATGTTCTTACCACAAACAAACAAACAAACAAACAAACAAAAGTACATAAAAAAATGGGGTGGGGTGATAGATATATATAGTGCATGTGTGTAATTTTCTGTATATCACCATCTCAATAAAGCTAGAAAAAAAGTCACACCAGACACTGGACAATTCTTCAATTGCAAGACCATCCCATACATTACAGTGTATTGAGCATCCCTGATTCCTGCCCATTAACGGGCAAAAAAACCCTCCCAAATTATTGAGTCAAACACCCTGAGATTTGCAAAATGCCCGTGGAAAATGGATTATTCTCACCAGCACAGAGAACCAGTGCTTTCAGAGCAAGAATGTTGGAATGAGAGGACATTTATGTAATCTGGTTTCTATGTTTACTCTTTTACAATCCTAGGCAAGTGACTTCAATTCTAACCTATTTAATGTGAATATAACCGAGTGTATTAGGTTGTATTTTATCCCTTTCCCCCTCCAAAGATGTTGGAGTCCTAACCTTCAGTACCTCAGATAGGACCTTTACAAATGTAATCAAATGAGGTCAGAAGGGTGGGCACTAGTTCAGTAAGACTGTTGTCCTAAAAAGGGAAGATTTGAACACATGCACTCAAAAAGGGAGAATATTACGTGAAGATGAAGGCAGAGATCAGGGCAATGCTTCCACTGGTTAAGGAACACCAAAGATTTCCAGCAAACCACCAGAAGCTAGGGGAGAGCCACGGAACAACTTCTTCCTCACAACTCTCAGAAGAAATCAGTTCAACACATCTCTTGATCTTGGAGCTTCCAAAATGATGAGACAATAAATTTCTTTTGTTTAGCCACTCAGTCTGTGGTACTTTGTTATAATAACCCTAGCAAACTAATTTTTGTGAGGTTAACTATATCATTTTAATTTTCTTCCTAATTGTTTGTTCCCTTGCAGCATTTCTCTTCCTGTTGGATCTATTTAATACAAAGTGAGCTTGAAATATAAGTGTTCTATAGAAAGGATGTACTAAGATAAACATATAAAGATTGAGACTCATAGACCCAATAATGATGGTCTTCATGATATAGAGAAGATATAACTTTCTAAATAAAGTTTAGCCAAGCAGCTTGAGTCAGGAAGAGAAAAAAATATGACCTGCCCTCTAACTTATCCATTCTCAGTTTGAGGGATTGTGCAAAAGACTATGGGAGGCCAGACATTATCTTTCCACTATGAGGTTCCACAGCTCTGAAGCAGGGAGAAGGTATGTTGGATAGTTTTTTGTTTTGTTTTTTTTAATCACTGAAGGCATTAGGGACATTTTTCCTTATCTATCTGGAACTCTTGAAGGAAACTGCTTGTTAGGCTAATGTTTTATTAACATGGAGGTGGTTGCCAACTTTTGAGGAAGTGTGATAGCATAAAGTGTGCTCCTGTTTATTTCTGCAGAGACTCTCTTTGTTTCTATGTGTAAAGGATGGATGTGTTCACCTAAGGTAGCCATAATCCTCCCAAGGCTGGAGATACGGAGGACAGCAAATAAATGATGAATTCCTAAATTCATTGCATGATGAAGGAGGAGGCAAAAATTAAGAAGGATCTACAGTGGTTTCAAGAGATATGGGGAAGTAAAATCACTTAGCCAGCACTGCTAGCCACAGATGCCTAGTGAGGGGAGTATCAGGCAGATTGGCCATGCATGAAATCAGTGAACACAAAGGGGTTAGGGGCACCCTTTCTACACTATGTCATGAGATCAGATAGGCCTCTCAGACCCCAACCATGCAAAGGACAATTTAGGGAGAAAGAAAGAGGAAGCTCTCAGAAACTGGGCTTATATACCCAAAGCACTGAGTGTACATTGTCTCAAGAGATACTTTAAAATGAGGCATGAAAGACAGCAATAGCAATGGACCCTTGGTTTTTGAAATATCCACAATCCTTTCACAAAATTAAAGTACTGAAGATAGTAAAAGCAGAAATCCACAAAAGACATCAGCAACAAAACTCTATGATACTGTGTTCCCATAGACCTCAGAATACAGGATGGTGGTGTGTATCAACTAAGAACCTGGATCCTTGTCAGAACAGTAGCTGCACGGAAAAAACAGGATGGGAAAAGCAAACTTTACTCATAGCCCTAGGAGCTTGGGACCCCATAAATCATCAAAAGGTATCTGGTCCCCATAAGAATATCTTTTCTGGGAGTGAAGGATTCCGCAGACAGATCTGAACATAATCAAAACTAGAAGGGAACTGCACAGTCTCTAATTTGGAGGTGAGAGCAGTGAGCTACAGAAAGAGGATGGAGTTAGGGCTACTTAAGCCGTCAATGCTCTCAGAAATATCCAGCAGAAATCCTTTCTTGGAAGTATAGGACTACCTAACCACAGGAAAACTGCTGGAACCAGAACACTGCTTGGTCAGAGCAGGAAGATCAGGGTAAAGAAAGGAAAAGTTTCAGGTACTAGTGTAGGAGAGTCACACACTAGAGCAAGGAGAGCTCAGAGAGTAACAAAAATGTGGTTATGTGGAAAAGCTATTTAAGTTAAAAAAAAAAAAAAAGAAAAACTTTGGTAATGGTAGAGGAACCTTAGAGCCACAGATTTAGGAAAGTTTTCCTAGCATACCATGCTGCAATATTCTCTTTAAAATCATGGAAAATGCATCTCATTAAAACACGACAACAGAAAAGGATAAAAGAGAAGATAACGGGAAAAATTATATGAGTAACAAACATAGAGAAATTAAGACACATCCAAAATATTCCAGAAAGCACATATAACCGAATATTTCAAGACAAGTAAAAAAGTAACTAAGAAAAGTTATAAACTCTGAAAAAAAATGGCATGCATTGATTTAGAAAGGCTCAGAAATAACATGACTAGGTGTTATAAGCTGTAACACCTCAAAATGAGACTATATTTGGAGATGGGGACTTTAGAGAGGTAATTGATTTAAAATAAGACATATGGGTGGGTCCTAACCTAATATGACTGTTGTCCTTATAAGAAGAAGAGATAAGGACAAAGACACACAAAGTGAAAACCATTATGAAGACACAGGGAGGAGAAGGCAGACATATATAAGCCAAGAAGAGAGTTGTCCACAGAAAGCAACCCAGCTGGCAGCTTCATCTCAGACTTCCACCCCCCAGGATTGTGACAAAGTAAATTTCTGTTGTTTAAGTTACCCAGTCTGTGGTATTTTGCTATGGCAGCCCTAACAATTAATATACTAGGCAAAATAATGATATAAATAATATGAGTTAACTAAGCTCAGGAAAGAAGGTAAATAAAAGATAAAGAATTGAAGACTTAAAGAGAAGAAATAAAAGTCTTCACGGATACCACAAAAGTAAAGAAAAGGAAACAGATTGTACAAGGTGAAAATCAGAAGGAAAAAAAAAAGAAAAATGAGAAAGTGATTAATAGAGGACAGGCAAAAGATGACCCAATATATATATATATAATAAGTGATCATAAAGATGAAAACCAAAGCGATTAAACAAGACAATGACATTAATTAAAATTCAGAAAAATTGCCTCAAAATAAAATAGGCTTACACATAAATATTACAGGGCATACCATCTATAAGGGGAAAAATCTGACCCAAAATATTCTATATCCGGTATCAGTAAATTGTGACCTGTAGGCCAAATCTAGCCCACCTCCTGTTTTTGTCAGTAAAGATTTATCGGAAAATAGTCACATCCACTCACTGACATATTTTCTATGAGCTCTCACACTACAATGACAGAAATGAATATTTGTGACCTAGACTGTATGGCCTTCAATACATACAGGAAGGGGCAAAATTAGGTTTACAGTTATGAGTATGCAAAACAGTTTGTTCTTGTATTATTATTTATTAAATTATAGTACTATTTTCCATACAAACAGCTATAAACCTACTTTTGCCCCAACCTGTATATACTCATGTATATAACAATTGAGTGTAAAAATGAGTATATACATATAAAGCATATAAAATTTATACATATATATGTATACAAATAAGCATACAGGGTGCGGCAAAGTAGGTTTATAGTTGTTCATATGGAAAACAATACAATAATTAATAAACATGATACAAGAATAAACACTTGTGTTTTGTATACTCACAAATGTAAACCTAATTTTGCCTCTCCCTGTATACTACTTACTACCCTGCCCTTTACAGACACATACAGTGCAGTAACACTATTGGATTGGAATAAAATAAAATAAAAATATTGAACATCCAGGACAAAACATGAAGTTGCTTAATTAACAGCATTTTTAAAGTAAAACAATACTCTATGTCAGTGCACAAGGGACTAACATAATTGATATATTTAAATAACAAGCCAAAGTTTTGCAGTTAAATTGATCTACAAGTATAAGGGCCATACTCATGCTGTTATTAGCAAGCAAGGGCTCAGAAAAATGGTTCCCGTGAGCTCTTCCTGAGAGATGGTGCAAGGGACAAGCTTTAGAAAACCAAGAAATGATTAGAGAAGTTTTAAGATAGAATATAGGGTGATCATTAAGCATACTTAACTAACAGCATGATTAAATGATGGAGGATAAAAGTGATAGAATATATATATAATAGATGTTATTTGCTCTGATAGTGTAAATATAACTATGAAAGAGGTGAGTGGGGACCAAAGGGAGACTATAAGAAAGGCAGAACAAGTGTGCTGATAGGTACTGGCAGGTACTAAAAAAGCATTAAACTTATTGGGAGAGAAGGGAAGAGAGAGAGTGGCTCCTGGTTAATTACAACATTGCTTATAGTAGGAAATGACAATATCTTTAAAAAGTGGGACCCTTTGTATCATATAAAGGTAAACGTTTCACATAACAGGTAATTTTTAGAAAAATATAAAAAAAACCTTTCAAATAACAAAAGGAGTATTTAAAACAGAGAGAGGCAAAAAGAACAAAGAAAAGAGGTCTAGAAGGAACACAGACATCCATTAATAGAGGATTGGTTGAATCAACCATAATAGATCCATATGGTGTAATATTATGCAGCTTTAAAAAAGAAATGAGAAACCTGCATATATTGTTCTGTAAGGTATACACAGCTGTACAGGACACAAGATGCAGAACAGTATGAAAAGTATGCTATGTGTAAGAAAAGGAGGGACCCACAAAGATATATATTGCTTATATTTTAAAAAATGAGAGGATAAACACAAAATTAATAAAATGGTTACCCTAAGTTAGAGTAACGATATTTTTGTTTGACTAAAAGAGCCTGATTAATGTCTTTTATAAACCAACAGAAGTGGAGGGGACTGCTTTTGAAAAGGCATCTTAATGGTACTTCTGATACATAAGTAGATCCTTAACTATCTAGAGGGAGAACAATAAATGAAAAATGTTAGCTGCTGAACAAAAAATTGTGAAATATTACTATCTCCATTTTAGACAAAGTAATGTTTGTGTATCATGTTTATCTGTGAAACTATTTGTCTTCCTAATTATTAGCTCATTAAAAAAATTCTTTCTTGGTGCCTTTAATTATTTCTACCCAAAGAGGTCCAAGATGGTAGGCATCTTATAAACAACAAACAAACAAACAAACTGGAATCAGCCCTGGCTGGTGTGGCTCAGTGAATTGAGTGCTGGCTTGTTCGATTCCAGTCAGGGTACATGCCTGGGTTGCTGGGGGTGGGGGTAAGGTAGAGGGGATCTGGGAGCATGCAGGAGGCAATGGATGGATATTTCTCTTCCTCTCTTTCTCGTTCCCTTCCCATCTCTCTGAAAATAAATAAAATCTTAAAAAAATAAAGTGGGCTCAGAAAATTCTTTTGGGTGTTGACTTCCCTTTGTGCTCCATTTATTCTACTTATCTGGCTTTCAAAACTTCTGTTCTTTGGGCTTCCCACCTAGATTCTCCTTCTTGGCCTGAACCTTTCTCAGGTATCATATTCGGATATTTTAAGGAGGCTTAAAAAGAAACACACTCAGTTGGACTTGAAGTGACCTATACAATGTTACTTTTACAGGTCTGCAGTCATCAGATATCTCAGACAAAGGATATCTTTTTTCCTTTGTTCTATCACACGATGGCTTTATCATTTCCTACCAGTCTGCATTCTCATGACATCCTTTATTTTCTTTTATCTCAGTCCCTCTTTTCAATTATTATACTATAATTAGGTAGAACTGGAATCCTTTTATTTTATCATACCTGCTCTGAAGGCCTTACCTATTGATTCTGGGAAAAACACAATGGTCTGAACTCTATTACTAGTGCCAAAAACTTGGGATATCCCATCTCTCCCAGAAGGGCACTCTCCAATACTTTATGACTCCTCTGTATCCGAAATTCACATGCTCAAGAAAAGTCCATCAAGGACAAATATCTTATAAATGGACATGGAGTGGCCATGTTCAGACTCCTGTTTCTCCTCCTGACCAAGACCCCAGTAATAGGTATTGAGACCAAGACAAAGAGGCCAGGGATGCTGTTAATCATGTACAATGCATAAGACAGCTGCCCGCAACTAGGAATTACCTGCCGAACATGTCAATAATGCCAAGGTTGAGAAACTGAGTACAATTTGAATGTTGTAACAAAAAGATCTAAAAGATAGAGATTCAAACATATTTCTCTTTAAAAGTATTTAGATAGAAAAGTATTTTTCTTTATCTGGGGTGACGAAGGTGGATCTCTAACCACACTGAGACTGTTTTCCATAAAGCTTCTCAGCATTCCTCAAATGTATTGTCCGTGTCAATGACTGAGGCTGGCTTTTTAGCCTTATGTTAACATTCTGACCCATTTGTATTAGTTTGCTAGGACGGCCATAACAAAGTATCACAGACTGGATGGTTTAAACAACAGAAATTGATTTCCTCACAGTTCTGGAGGTTGGAAGTCTGAGACCAGGGCACCACCAGGGTTGGCTTCTCCTGAGGCCTCTTTCCTTGGTTGGCAGACAACTGCCTTCTCACTGTGTTTTCTCATATGACTTAAGTGTGGATACCCCTGGTATCGCTTCCTTTTCTTATGAGGATAGTTGCTGTATGGGATTAAGGCCCATCCTTATGACCTCATTTAACCTTAATTAACTTTTTAAAGGCTCCATGTCCACATACAGTCACATTGGAGATGGGGGTGGTTAGAGCTTCAATATATGAATTCTGAGAAGGTACAATTCAGTTGATAGCACCACAGGAAAGGAGAAGAGAAATGAGAGGGTAAACAATTTCATTTTTTAGGGATTTTACCTAGAAATTGCATAAATCATTCTTTCTTACATATAATTGGCCCCAAACATAGACACATACCCAACCCAACTGCAAAGAAAGCTGGGAAATATATTCTTTAATTTGGCAGCCATGTGTCCTTCTAAAACTCAGGGGTGTATATTATTTTAAGGAGAGAGAAACTGAGAAAACAATAATTTGTTCTAATTTTTGATTTAGCATTTTCCCAACATAGTGCCGCTTGGATTTATCTCAATTTACCAGGGCCCACAGGATAATGATATCTGTTTCCACAAAGGATGCAAGCACTGATAATACCACACCCATCCCGAGATCCTCTTTTATTTAGAGAAGAATCACAACACTTCAGCCACAGGAAAGTACTCAGTATTTTCCCAGTAGCAGTTTTGATTTCAGGCAAATTTACTCTCACCTTGAGACAACACGTGTCTCTTGTTTTGGCTCTAGAATTTAAAACAGTAGTGAGAAAAATTCTCTGTGGCTGGGGAACTGAAAGAGAAAAATGCCTGTGTTGATGTTTGTTAAATTCACTTTCTGCCAGCAAACATTTGGATTTCTGCCCTTAAGGAATGAGCTTGAGATGTGGTTCTTAAAGACATAAAATTTGGTAAACTATCTCTAGATAAAAGATCATCTGTCAATATATTAACAACTATCATATCTAATATATTTTTTAAGAATGACCATATACAATAGTAATACACTGCATTTTAACATATACTAATATATTAACATATTTGTTAACGTATTTGTTAACATATGAGCATTGAAGTTATAATTCTCATGCTAAATTTTCAGGCAGTTTATGTTGCTAATGACTAAAACAAGGCCATTGTTCAAGTCATTTGTGAAACTTCTGTAACAGACTGTATTTAAGTGAAATACCATTAAGCTTTAATGGGACTTACAGAGCAATTATTGAGTTGAAAGAAGGTGACCCTTCACCACTGTCCAATGAGCACCAAAGAAAGCCAACTCACCATTCTTCTTGTAGAACATAATTTCTCCTTTGAATTCTGTTTTCTCCTCCAGTGACTTGTCTATTTGAAGCATCAGTTGCTCGTTGGTTTCAACTCCAAATAAGAATTTGCAGCTGCAACTCTTCTGCATGACTTCGGTCCGGGCAAATCCAGCAAGCTCACAAAAGCCATCAGAACAGTAGACTATGGGGAAACCCTTAGCTACCTGGGCATTCGCGAGGATGAAGTTGCTGTCTGTAGAACAACAATGAGGAGACACTCAGCAACTAAACAAACAAGGAAAACTTTTTCTTTAAATCAGTTTCAGTAATAAATTATGAGCACATATGTTTAGTTAACAGTGCCTAAAAGGCATGTCTTGATGTATTGAGATGGAAAAAGACTCTCCAAAACATAAAATGCTGCTGACTGGCAGAAGTATGTATTAAGTTGTGACTTTGATTTCCATTTTGAAACACAGGAGGTAAGGAACACAGTACTCATGCCTGCTTTGAGGCATTTACCATCTCTCTAGTTGGCAGTTACGTATGGGGCTTTTGAGCATAACTTCTGGTTCATATCCTAAATCTGCCACTTGGTGTATAGATGACCTTGAAAAGTTGCATACTCTAAAACCTTGCTTTCCTTAGCTTTGATTTCCCACAGAGCAGACACTGAGATAAGGATTTGAGTAGAAATAGTATATTTGGCAGGTGATTTCAGAAAGTGAACAAGGGGGGAATTAAGGAAGAGAAGAGGAAAGGTAATAAAGGATGAGATAAAAAGAAGTTTTACTATTAAAGGCAACCAAGGCTCAGTCACTCAAAGACCCAACAAGTGACTGGGTAGAACACAACTCAAAATTTCCCCACCGAGGAGAGAGAAAGCTGCTGTATTTTATCCGTCAATGACCATTCCTCATTGGTTGAGGGTCACTTCTGGGTGTCAGTATGTTAGCACTTCTGACTTACCCACTTTGGCTAAGCACACTTTGTAGAGGTCATTTGAGCAGCAAGATGCTGGAAACAACTGGTGCATAAGAAACAGTCTGCTCCTGATCTCAAGGGTGAGTCAAGGTACTATTGGAAGGAACTGACAGGCATGCCACACGGTGATATGATGTTACCGGCTTTATAGGTGTGTTATACAGATTAATGAAATAATGCATATAATGTGCTTCGCAAAGTGATAAGTACTCAGTAAAAATATTAAGAATATTATTCACACCTTCGTGCTATTAATTAACAAATGAAAATCAGAGGACAATAAAAATGGTAGACGCTTGTTAAATGCTTAGAGAGAACTGGAGAAGGCACTGAGAGGCAATATTCAGGGAAGGTTCCTCTTGCAGGATGAAATTTTTCAGATAAGTTTGAAGAATGAATATGATTTTATGGGCAATGCAGATGCATACTGGAGATGAGGTCTATGATAAAGCATTTATAAATGTTGGTGGTGGCTTTTAGATTCAGAATGAATTAGAGACTATTATTTTTATTTTTTTCAGAAATAAGTAGATCGATGAAATAAAATGAGCATTATAGAAACAAACATATATATCTGTCTAACAATGTAATATATTATTAAACTGATATTTCAAGTCAATAGGGAAAATAAGGCTTATTCAACAAATAAGGTGCATGGACCACTATTTCTTGAAATAAAACATAGAGCCTTATTTCACACATTATACAAAAAATATTCAGGTGAGTTAAAAATCAATATGGAAAATCTGAAGAGTTTTAGGGGAAAATACAAAATAATATATCTCTTACCCTGAAGTAATATATTCAAACCTAGAAGCTATAAAGTAAAATATTGACAATATGACTATATTAAACATTTAAGACTATACAGTAACCTACATATAAATAAAGTTAATGGATAAGTAATAGAATAGGAAAGTATTTGCAACATCTAAAAAAGGGTTAATAGTGGTTTTTTAGGGAAAAAATTATACAAACATTTACTCAAAAACTGGAATACCAAAAAGTCATTTAAAGCTTTTTAAAAGCAATAGAAATAGGCAAGCAATATACAAAAACAAACTTAGTTTCAACAAATAATAAAGTAACAATTAAAATAACACATCATTGTCGCTATCAGGTTAATAAGTATTATAAATATTGGTAATATTAAGTGTTGGTGACTATGAAAGATACTGGGTATTCATAGACCCTTTTTCTTCATCTTAAAGCAGTCCCTTTAGCATATTTTGCAGTGCTGGTTTTGATGGAGGGGTGTTCTTTTAGCCTTCTTTTGTCTGGGAAACTCCTTATTTCGCCTTCCATTTTAATGAAGAGCCTTGCTGGGTAGAGCAGTCTTGGTTGCAGGCGTTTGCTTTTCATGATTTGGAATATTTCTTGCCATTCCCTTCCGGCTTGCAGTGTTTCTGTTGAGAAGTCAGCTGCTAGCCATGTTGGGGCTCCCTTATATGTTACTACCTCTTTTTCCTTGCTTTCCTTGCTTCCTCTGTCTTTGAAATTTGCCATTTATATTATGATGTGTCTTTAAGTGGGCCTCATTGTGTTCCTCTTGAATGGGACCCTCTGTGCTTCCTGGACTTGTATGACCTTTTCTCTCCTCCAATGAGGGAAGTTTTCCAACATTACTTTTTCAAACAGGTTCTCTATCCTTTCCTCCTCTTCTTTTCCTTCTGGTATCCCCATTATACAGATATTACATTTCAGGTTGTCCTGTATTTCCCTCAATGCTTCTTCATTCTCTTTGAGTCTTTTTTCATTTTCTTGCTCTTTCTGGGAGCTTTTTTCTACCTCATCATCCAGCTCACTGATTCGATCCTGTGCTTCATCTAGCCTGATTTTGATTTCTTCTACTGTGTTCTCCAATTCAGAAATTGTATTCTTCATTTACTCTTGTCTCTTATTGATGTTTTCTATGTCCTTTTTCATGCTGATATAGTTTTCAGTACGTTCATTGTAGTTTCCCTGTAGTTTTTTGTAATTCTCTCTGAGCTCACTGAGCTTCCTTAGAACCATTGTTTTGAACTCAATATCTGATAATTTACTTGCCTCTATTTCATTTAGTTCTCTTTCTGGGGATTCCTCCTTTCCCTTTGACTGGGGGTGTTTCTTTGTCTTCCCATTATTTGTGAGACTTTTCTTTTTTGCTTCTGCTTCTTAAATTTATCTGTCTTGATTTCCTCACTTTGTGGTGTGAACTTCTATGGTAGGAGACCACTGATTTTTCTTTCTGGATCTGCTCTGATGATGTCAGATGTCCCTGTCTGACTTTAGGCAGTCCATTCGAGACTTCCAGAAATCTACTCTCTGTAGCTATCTCCTTCAGCTGTTAATCTAGTCACTCTGCACTCAGCAGGCCAACATAGACACGATAGGGTGCGGCAGAATCCCTCCTGGGGGCAGGGTTATTGGGTCCTGTCATTCTGTTGCCACTCAGGGGAGTGGTCTGCCTGAGCCAGATGGCTCCTGCTTATGAGGGAGGAGTCAGCACCAGATCCCGTTGGCTACTCTCTCCATTCTCTCCCCAAAACCTCCATCTCCAGTCTCTTCTCAAGTGTCTCTAGACCACTCTGCCCACTTTAGCCACAAATCTACTACCTGTGGCTGCCACTCTATACTCAGCAGTCAGGCTTTAGCACCACCGGGTCAGGGCCAAGTCCTTCCAGGGGGCAGGGTTATTAGGTCCTCTCATGCTGTTGTAGTGGTCTGCCTGAGCAAGATGGCTGCTGCCATAGGGGGGATGAGTCAGCAGCAGGATCCCACCGGCTACTCTCTCAGTTCTCTCCCCAAAGCCTCCTTCCCCAGGCTCCTCTCAGGGATCTCTAGCTCACTCTGCCCCTGCATTTGCTGGTGACCAGGGTAAGTGGCTGCAAATAAAAATTTATGCGTTGGCCCTTTAGACAGTTCTTTGTGTCTCCAGCCACCAGTCTCTGGCAGAGAGCAGCCCTGCCACTTTTTCACAGCTGGCTGTTATCTGTGTACTTTCTGGGCTGTGGTGCTGTAGGCTGGGATCCCTGCTTATGGTTTAGACCCCATCTATCTCAGGGGGATCCACCTGGCCGTTTCAATATCCTTCTGGTGCTGCTGCCAATGGGTGCCCTGCCTGCCTTCTTGAGCCTCTACCACACTCCTTACCAGTTAGGTTGTGTTAGAGCTGATTCTTCTGTCTGTCCGAGGTTATAAGGCTCCTCTCTTGCTATTGTTCAGTTGTTTGATCCAGGTGATTTCTCCACAAATTAGTTGTAATCTCAGATTGGTCCTGAGAGGAGGTCAGTGTGACTTCCACTCAGTCCTCCACCATCTTGATCCCAAATTAGAGACTATTATTAAATCATTCATTCATTCAACTGTTCACTAAAAGATGTGGAACATTGACAATATATCACATGGCAATGGAGACTGGGCTTTTAAAGACCATAAAAATAAAAATGAAAAGAGTTACAGCATAAATTCTCAAATAAAACAATATTAAATATAGTATGCTATATGAACTCTTTGTCTAAAAATATATAAATACATAGAAACATGTGTATGTATACCCAAGTATGAAATGCTTATGTAACTAAAATTAAGTGAAGTCACTGGTAACTATAGATATCTCTAGAGAAAGCAGCTTTGAGCAATGGTAATAAGTACACTTACATTTTTTGGCATACACCTTACCGTACACTTTGAATTTTAAGCCACTTGGTTTATGTATTGGCTATTCAAAAAGTATTATGTTTAAAAGAGTTTGCAGCAGATGCCCTATCTTGTATGTCACGAGAAGAGAGGAATTCCAGCTACTTCTCCATGGGCTTCCCCAGCTCCTTTGAAACATCTGTTGTGTGTTTCTATTGCCTACCATCAGCTGGCAGACCCAAATCCATTCTATTCAGCTTTGCTCCAATCAGCCCCTAAGCACAGAGTATAAAATCTTGTGTTGGCATCCCCATCCCCCCTGGGAGGGACTGGTTCTTCTGCAAGCCACTCCTCTCCACCCATCCCCTTCTGCCTCAGTCACCCTCTCTCTGTGGGGAGAAACCAGAGCTAAAGACCCGCATTGGGAAACCTTCCATGATGGGTTGTTTAGAATACATGGGAGTGAATTAAATAATCCCAGGCTAGTATTTAATTCTCTCACATTTTGCAGGAGTATTTATTGACTTGTACTATATGTTGAACTTCATTCCATGAGCTGAGGAAAGAAGTCTATTTATTACATGCAGTCCCTACTCTTAGTCATGAATGTGTGGGAGTTCCCAACTAGATCCAGAGGGGGGCGCCCTCCTTTTGGGATATGGTCTTAGCCTAACCAACTCCTCACAGTTTTGGGCTCGTCTCTAACCATAGTGTCTTATCCTGTTTCCATTCTAAAACTTTGGTGAAGTTGCTTAGAAAATGTAAATGCATAGCATTGGCAAAGTACTCCATCTTGCAAGAGCTTTTAATGTTCTTTCAGAAACAATTTTTCAGTTGACTGCTGACATGTTTATTACTTTCTACTATATGCCAGGTGACATGGTTCTACCATATGGCAGGTCCTAGGGTGAAGTGACAGGAGTTGTTAAAAGGTGAATAAGGTATAGCCACTAGTGCCAGGACATTACAGTTTAGTTGCATGAATATCAATGACACTAAAATACAGTATATAATAAGTACCAAATTAATGGTACATACATAAGTACTACCAGAGTTAGAGATTGAAGATCCTAGGTTTTGGAAATGGTTAGCTGATAATAGGAAAAAAATATATGGAGATGATTTATCAAAAGTCCTGAGCAGATGCCTGGATGGAGTAGCCTCAGAGGATAATGGATAAATAAGAAGAATTGCAGACAGAGAGAATTTAAAAAGTTGCATTTTGTCCTAAAGTTCAGTCTTTCCATTATTGAAATAGCTACAGTAGTTAGTCTTGTGTTAGTATTATCTGATATACCTTTTCTCATCTACTTATACTTCAGCCCTTCTAAGGACTTAACACTTTGGTTATATCTTGCATGTGGCTGTATTTAAATCTTAGAAAAGTATAATACGAAGATACATCTATCAACTTGAAATGACTATATTTACTTTTATTAACATATGACATTAATTTTTAAATAACTTAATTTGTACTTTCTCTTCACCTTATTTTATTTCACTGTTTCCATTTTTAAAAATTAGGAAATATATCTAAAAAAGGATTTTATAACAGTATTTAAAAACAACAATAAGCACCCATCGATTATTCATTCAGTGAAAAATCCTGTCTTCACCATACAGATTGTATTTGCCTCCTTCCCCAATGAAGAATGCATAGCTTGAATTTTTGTAAAAACCATTCCCACTTACATAGTTTTTACCACTTATATATGTATCCTCATGCAAAATATTGCTTAATTTTTCTGATTATTATGGCACATACTTTGATATTTCATTGTGCATGTGTTTAGTAACTTGATTCTTTTATTAATTACCTTAGCATCTTTATACTTGCTTATGGACAGTAAGAAAAGAGCACTTCTTTAGAGGTACAATAAGCTTTTGAAAAAAGCTTCTAAAGGATTTACCAAATTGCCTGATCTCTGTGTTTCAATTAAGAATTATGCTGTGTTTGGGATAGTTAATTCTTCCCACAAATATACTGCAAAAACAAAGCTAAAAAAAGTCATGTATTCAGCCTTTTCTGTTTATATTTGGCACTTGTCCTTGATATATAATTGCATTTCAATTCTAAAGATAACTTAGTGGCAGTGGCTCCTTTGAAAGCTTCATGTGCGAGCTACTGAACAGTCCTCCTGTTTGGGAGAGAGTAGCTCCTCTTACCCAGCTATCTACTTGCAAACACATGCTTTGCTGAAAACCAGTCCTGGAACCTCCAAAGAAGAAACATGGCATTTACTTTAGAATTGTGCAAAACAAAGCCACTACCATAAGGATTACGAACTCATCATGGGTATATCATTATCCATACACATGCTAAGGTTTTTAACCTTTTAAGGAATCGATTATGACTATGTGACATATATCTAATGGTCACATAGCTTTTCTCTACTGGTTTCAAGGCCATCTTTTTGCCTATATTCAGTTTTGAAGTGCCAGTAAACAGCAGGATCTAAATGTGTTTAGATCTTAGGCAGTTTATTTCTCTAAACGTTTCCTTAGCAGAAAGTTTTCATAGAATTTCTGGGTTGGTTGAGTCCCAGGTCATTTGTTCTGACTTCCTCATACAGAGCACCATTTGCTCATTCAAATGGAGATGTTCTATTCATTGTTGACTTCCAGGGCATGGAAATTGGGGTAGGAATGCAAAGTCAGAGAAGGAGGAAAAAAATAAAAGAGGAGAAGCAAACATGCATCTGTTGTTAACTTTTAAATCCTTGTACTGGCCTCTAGTTTTCAGATGAGAACACTGAGACCTAAAAAATTTTAGTTCCCCATCAAAGGTCTGAAGCTAGGAATTAAAACCTGGCGTATGTGAAAGATGTATAGTATGTTTACTATATCACAATTTTTTTTTCTGTAAATAACTGACTTGTTTTCTACTTGCAGCACAAGTGGGTTAATTCTAGAAAAATATTTTTACCTCTTCTAGCCTATAAAGAGCCCAAAGTCACAGATTATTCTCTATACAGATCATTTATTAAATGTTCATTGATGATAGCTCCTAAACCAGTCTGAGTCTTTCAACAACCTCTACCTCACTTTCTCATTTCCTGTAGAAAGTCAGTTATTTCAGAAATATGAGAGCAACTTTCTTGGTTCCAAAATATTTTGCACAGACCTACTCCAGAGGCATGCAGGGGGCAACAAAATGTAGTTGCCATTCAAACAATCTGTTCCTTATCTCCTCATGCTCTTTTAATGTATGCCACAGTACTTCTAAATGTTCCCATTGGAACATCCTTCTACTGGTGGAAGCCCATAAATGTGTTCTCTAGGGGGCCTGGAGGCATAAATGTAAGCTCTGTATCATTTTGAAATCTCATGTTTAACATAAACATCCATTAGGATTTTGCATTCTACTGTGTTGTATATTCGTGTCTGTTTGAGCGTTTTTGACTTTGTTTTAATGTAGGTCTGACAGATTTTTAATTCAATTGAAATTTCAGCAAGTTATGTCTTTTTATCTATGACACTGTGTGTAGCGTTTAGCGCACCTCTACGCTACCTTTCTGACTCATGCTCAAGAGGATTAGGCAGATCCCAGTCAATGTCTCCCAGCAGTTCGATCCTGCAGCCTCAAGCACTTCAAAACAATCTTCTCAGCACCCAGTCTAAGAACTCTCCATATGGCAGACCTCTGCAGCCATTCAAACCAAAGGCATCATTGATAGACACTAACTTGGCATCAAAGAGAAATCTGTACATGCTCTGCTCTCTGCTAATAACACAGAATTTGAAAGTGAA
The DNA here is from genome assembly GCF_021234165.1 of Pteronotus mesoamericanus. Lineage (NCBI taxonomy): Eukaryota > Metazoa > Chordata > Mammalia > Chiroptera > Mormoopidae > Pteronotus > Pteronotus mesoamericanus. Next base: position 15,532,629 of record NW_026555321.1, read on the forward strand.
TGATCCAAATTTTTATTTCTGAATAGTGCTGATATTGGTTGTCTTTTAAAACCAAATCTTGTGTCAGCAAGTACTCAGAAACAGAGTAGGTGGGCAAATTTGAGCAGTCTAAGCATTTTTTTTTTTTTTTTGCACACAGCAAGATACAAACCTGAACTTTTCCTCTTTCATGAGTTGCCCCTTGCTTTCTGATCCATTTGCATATAAGTCCAACAAAGATATTAGTACCCCGGTTACTATTGATCATTGTCATCTCTTAAGACTATTTTATTCAGGCAGAACATGAATGTTTATGACTAAAATATTTAATGATTTTGCACTTTATATTGATTTTAAGGAGCTTAATTGTACCATTTCCAAGTATGATGACATCTTTATTGGATTAATGGTACTGGCTGGAAGCTAAAGTTCTCATTGTGCCCTCTGCCAAAATTTAGGAGGTTGCTTGAATTTGAGGATTTTCTAACATTATTTTAAAAAAAGGATGAAAAAAGTGCAAAGAAAGGTTCTCATAGTTCTTCTGATTTAAGCAACACCTAGTGGCATGCTCCAAATGGTCATATTGCTAGTATTCATTCACTTATGGTATGATTTTTACATACTGCATGAATTATCATTTCAGACAAAGATTAGTAGAAAATTTTGTAACAAAGAAAGGCTCAAAGCTGGAGCTCTGGTGCTGAAGCTGTAGTAAAAGAGCAGTAAGTTGTATATGTATATAAGAACATCTTGCTCTCTTCAGTCCAATAAGCAAATAAACACAGAAACAAATATAAACAAATGTGCTTCGTCACCTTGCAGCTGGAGTGTGGTCCTGGGCCGGCAACAGCAGCCTCAGGGGGGAAATTACTAGAAATGTTAACTCTCAAGCCTTACCTCAAATCAGAGGTAACCCTCTGAATCAGAATCTGCATTTTAACAAGATTCGGAATGCATGGTAAAGTTTGAGAAACTCTTTTAGAATATCATTGAAAAGAGCTACAAGAATCAAGCAACAGTATATGACTGAGGGAGGGTAAGGACAATGCAACAAAAGCAGACTTATTTTCATTAAATATCCCTTTAAACTTTTGAATTTTGTACCATATGTGTATGTAACACCAATTCAAAATATCTTTTTTATTATATTTTATTGATTATGCTATTACAGTTGTCCCAATTTTTTTCCCTTTGCCCCCTCCACCCAACAGCCCCTGCTCCCTCAGGCAATCCCCACACCATTGTTCCTGTCCATGGTCTCTGTGTATGAGTTCTTTGGCTACTCCATTTACTACACTGCACCTTACATCCCCATGGCTATTCATAACTACCTATTTATACTTCTTAATCCCCTCACCTCTTCACCCATTCTCCACACCCCCTCTCATCTGGCAACCATCAACACTTTCTCCATATCCATGATTCTGTCTCTGTTCTTTTTGTTTGCTTAGTTTGTCTTTTAGATTCAATTGTAGATAGATATGTATCTATCAACATTTTACTGTTAGTGCCATTTTATTGTTAATAGTTTTGATCTTTCTCTTAAGTAAGTCCCTTTAACATTTCATATAATAATGGTGTGGTGATGAACTCCTTTAGTTTTTTCTGGTCTGGGAAGCTTTCTTCTGTCCTCCAATTCTAAATGATATCTTTGCTGGGTAAAGCAATCTTGGCTGTAGGTCCCTGATTTTCATGACTTTGAATGTTTCTTGTCAATCCCTTCTAGCCTGCAAAGTTTCTTTTGAGGAATCAGCTGACAGCCTTATGGGAACTCCCCTATAGGTAACCAACTGCTTTTCTCTTGTTTCTTTTAAGATTCTCTCTATATCTTTAACCTTTGGCATTTTAATTAATGATGTGTCTTGGAGTGGACCTCTTTGTATTCATCTTGTTTGGGACCCTGGACTCACGCATCTGTATCTCCTTAAAGTTCATCTAACCATTCATTTGAATCACTAAATAAAAATAATGATTAAAAACAAATGATAATCATGATAAAATAAGAATGACTAGATAAACAAATCTTAAAATTTCCAATAATAAAAATTCATTAATACAGATGTTTTAAGGAAATTTAGTACATAGTTTATCATAATTTGATATTAGCAAAATCATCAGTAAGTTTTGCAAATTCTACTTTTTCAAATATGTGAGCTTCAATGTTGAGTTGTACCAATTCTTTTTACATGTATTGTCTCTTAGAGTTCAATAAAAGAGTTTTAAATTTTATCAAGGATGATTTTTAACTATGACAGGGTTACAGTGCTCTTAAGAGAGTGAGATTCAGAAAATCTAAAGGTAATAAAATGTGTTTGGTTTTTCATCCACAATTAATTCTTTATGAACACATATGAGATAATATTAAAAATGTGCTCCAATTTTCTTTGGTTCTTGTCCTAAAGAATTAATCTTTCAGACACAATGGTCTTTCACATCATCTGCTTACTTTTTAAAAAATTTGTATTGTTAATATCTATCATCTGCTATTGAGATGTACATGCCAAATAACAGGGGTTTGTTTTCTTTTGTTCATTAATGTAGTCACAACCTCTACAACAGTGTCTGGGCACATAGTAGGTGCCCAACAAATTTGTTAAGCAAATGAGTGGAATAAACTTGTATCCTATTAGCTTTTGTTAAAGTACTAAAGTATACCAAATGAGGGCAATTTTTCATTTAGCTCAATCTATTATTTAGCAGGAATCGCTTATAACTAGCACTTTTGCTTTAAAAATAAAATCAGAACTTCCCTTAGTAGCCCACCTCATTTCTACAGTTTTCACCCTGACATGTTACTCTGTTAAAATTCTTACTCAAGTACATGCTTATGATTTTAGAGAGAGCAGAAGGGAGGGAAAGAGAGGGAGAAAAACATTGATGTAAAAGAGGAACATTGGTTACCTTTCATACATGCCCTGAAGGGATGGAACCACAATCCAGGCCTGTGCCCTGCCTGGGAATCAAGGCCATGATCTTTCGGTTTAGGGGACAATGTTCCATCCCCGATCGTGTCACATCGGCCAGAGCCAGACACGGAGCTTTTAATACAGTTCTTGGGAAAGCAAAATTTGCTTTCTATTAGAAAACTGCTTAAGCAAAAATAGAGCTAAATAACAGTAAACAAAGCTCCTTCTCCAAAATAGAAAATGAAAAATTATGAGTAGTAAAGAAAACTACTGTGTGCATATAAATTAAGTATTTTGGAACCATGTAGAGTCTTTGGTGTCATTAAGGGGCTACTTTGTGCTGCATTTTAATCACTACCCTAGTTAAGATAAGCTAACTTGTTCCTAAAAGTGTTTAGAGAAATAGAACTAGGTATGATGTAAATATCTATGTATTTGTGTATTTATTATTGCTGCACCTTCATAATTATAATTCCTGTTTCTTGCTACCCCTCCTCCCCCAAATCAAATATGAACCATAGTTTTGAGTTTCCTCGGAAGGCCGAGCTTTTTCTCTGCTTTTGCCGAGAGCGGGAGAGGAGAAAGCTCAGCGTTTTCTATACTTTCCCCATTCTCAATATACAGAACAGGATGTTATAAAAATCCCAACTCCACCTAACCCAGGGGAACGGTAAAGTAGAGAGAGAGTTAGGTGACAAGTGACAGGCCCCTTGGCAATCATGGGGCCTTGGTTTTCTGGCACAATTCTCATTTAGTGTAATTTCATTCTCTTAAATGAATGTAAATTACCAAATATGTGGCTAATAGTGGTTTAAATTTTATACCTTTGCAAAACTTTTCTTAGGAGTTCATTAAAAGAAGAAGATCATATGACAATATTTTTATTCTGAAAAACATAGTTATTTGTTTTGGCATCTTTGGCCTTATTGGAAGGTAGGTTAAATGGAACCTAGCAAATGAAACCAGCCATACTTTGTGAATACCCAGATTTCCCAAATATTTAATTTAACTTGTCTCCTGGTTCTCTTCCAGTACAACCTAGAGTTTGCTTGCAATTATGTTTAATTCAATGAGTATTTCCTTTTAATTTCAAACAAACTAGAACAGGCGCTTAACTTCAAACATACATAAAAAATGGAATTAAGTGATTAATTTAGTTGTATTTTAGTCCTTTTATGTATATATATGTTTTTTACATGTAGACCCCTTTTAAATTTGAATTTTTGAAGATAACATATACAAATTAGTGTGCCCAGTGCTTCAGAGTGGACTGACCTTTCTCTGTTCAAGCTTTGTTTATATTCAGTGGAAGCTAATGCAATTCAAATGTTTTTCATAATTTGGTAGCATTTTCCAGAACCTCATCTGTCCACTGCATAGTCGTCTCTGCTTCACAGTATTCATGTTAGATTAAACAGGAAAGATGAGTGGTTTTACAAGAGATAATTATAAGTCGCAGGAAACACAAGAGTAAACTAATTTGATAGTTACAGATATTCCATGGATGTAATGTTAGTGCTTTTATTCCAGTGTCTTTATAATAATGCAGAACTTTAATAAAGGTGATAGCTGCAAAAGGCAGGTCTCTGGAAATTTGTGGGAGAGGCGGAAGCAACAGGAAGACAACAATAATTGAGAAATAAACCAGCACAGGCGAATGCTGACTCTGCATTAGGAAACTGAGACGAGTAGGAAGGAGGCAGCCAAAGAAATTGGACGGGCAGAAGTAAAGCAGATAATAGCCACTGTTAACTAGGCAGCTGTGATATGCCAGGCGCTCAGGTCAGCATTTTGCATTTTGAATTGTTCGGTCATCACAACAGCATCTTATGGACGAAGGGACTTGGGCTCAAAAAGGGAAAAGTGCTACACAGGAAGAAAAATATCCTTGGAGCTACAATGTTCCTGATGTCACTGGAGGACAGCTAGAGGTGAAGGAGAGATAGGATCTGAATAGGTTCCTAGTTACCAAACCCAGTGTTTCTCAAGTGTAGCCCTGACCCACCATGCTCGCTGGAATCTCCTGCGTGCTTATTAAGGTTGCAGTTTCCCAGGTATCACCTTAGGTCTATTAACTTTGAATCACTAAGGTGTGGGAGCCTAGGATCTCCATTTTAAACAAAATCACTAGGTGATAGTACTAAGCATAAAAACAAAAAAGCAAAAAAAAAAAAAAACCCAACCTCCCCCACACCCCCTGATGCATCTGCCCTAATGGAAGGTTAAGATTAGAGACCTCAGCCCCAGCTTGGGAAAGGGTGTCTCCTTTGTAGGTAAGTATGTACTCAATTTCTAAACTTTTGGAGGATTCCATTCTAAATAATAGCTCCTTTGATTTTATGGCTTTCTATAATTCTTAAAGAGACCTTCAATGATTAGGTCACTTCATGGAACTATAGAAGCTCAAATTTTAGGGAGAATTATAAAGGTCAATATATAACTTAGTGCTCAATCTATGACCCTTTAATTCCCCTCTGTGATATTGAAGCTTGTGGCTGTATGACTATCCTAGTCATGGATACTTTACCCTTCCATGAATCAGTGAAATTCATACTGTGACTGTGAAGGGTGCTGACCTACCCCACATATGGATTTAACACGTGTTCTTGGTCTTATTACCATGAATAATCTTTGCCCCAAAAAAAATCAAGTCTTTTACTCTCCTATTTAAATTCTTTAAAGGCTTTCCATTGCAATTGAAATAAAACTCAAATGCCCTCTGCCATGGCCTGTAATACCCCACCTAAGATTTCTCTTACTCCTTACCTAGTATTGGGCATTTAAGAATGTTCTCAGCTCATTCAAGCCTCAAGGTTTTGCCCATGTGGTTCCTTCTCCCTGTGTTGTACCTTCAGATTAAATGCCCACTTTTCTGAGACTCCTTCCCTGATCGTCTTAGCTAAATAGGTGACCCCTCCCCATTATTCTCTGTCATTATTGCCCTTTTCCCCCCCTTAAGAATGAGTATTATAATTTTTAATGATATTCAATATGTTTATTTATGATTTGTTAGCCACTCATACCCAAGCCCGCTATATACAAAACTATAAACACACATTAAACTGTAAACTCCCTATGGAAATGGTCCATTGGTGCATATCCCATCATCAAGCACATTGCGTGGTTGTGCTTTTTTTAAAATTAAATACCAACGCAGGTACACACATTTTTTTCTTAAGTACATGGAATTGGTCCATTTGAGTTATGTTGACCTGACAACACCATGGCAGCCATCTCACCTGCAACATAGAAAATTGTTTTTTTAAGAAAAAACTCATTTCTAGTGATAATTAGATTTTAGGTTGAATGCCTTTTGACCTAATTCATGAGAGGTATAAATATGAAATATAACATATCTAGTAGACATTTTATGCTTTGGATGAACACTGGTATACATCCAGGTATCTTAGAATTGGGTTCTGGTTCTGTTAATACCAAGCTTTGTGATCATGCCCAAATCACCTTCCCTCCCTGGGCCTTACTTGTCTTATGCGTAAGTGAGGAAGTTGAATATATGATCTCCAAGATATTTCTGAGCTCAGACAAATGGTAATTCAATGAATTATGGATACAAAGGTATGTATATGTAAATAGTGACCAGAACTTAATGACTGTAATGAATGATATAAATACACTGCATATAATTTTAACCTTATGAATAGAAGGAAGGAAGGAAGGAAGAAAGGAAGGAAGGAAGGAAGGAGGGAAGGAAGGAAGACAGGAAGAGAAAGGAAGAAAGGAAGGAAGGAGAAAAAGAGAAAGAACAAAAGATAGACAAAAGGAAAAAAAGCTTGAGTATTATAATCCAGCAGAAGGAACATCTTAAAACAACATGGAATTGCCCTAAACTCTAATGTTCTTCTGCAGTTTAAGATAGGGTTTGCATGAGATATCACAGTATTCATTTGGGGTCATTGCCAAATTCTGCCATTTTTACCTTTGAGGAGAGGGCAAGCTGTCTAACTTCTATGAACTTTAATGTTTTTCTCATGAAACGAGAGCTGATTATTCCTTCACATAAAATATCTAACTTAATGCCTGGAATATAAAGACATTGTTCAGTAAATCATTACTATATTATTTCCTTAATTATTATTTTAAAATTTACTCTCTGGAACTCTACATTCAGATCATTTAAAAACTGTACACAGATTTTTTTGGTTCAGGAAATTGATTGTATATATTCATCCCTTGGCCAATAGTCTCAAAATGGAAAAATCACATTTTTCCTAAGCAATAGAGATACTGGATTTAAATTTTTTTGAAACAAAAAGTTCATAGAATACACACACACACACACACACACACACACACACGCTCTGGATCTACATTATTCCTTGTTCCTCTTCTGGGTTCCACAATGGTCCATGCCCTTTGATCTATCAGAGCTGGTACACTAACTGAACAGATTTCTCAGTCTTGCTATTTGCTTTTGTTCTAAGCTCAGTCTGTAAAGTACAGGATCTTCATCACCTGTATTTATATGACCCTAATTACAATATTTACTGATATTTGCTTCTGTACAGATTCATGTAAATCACTGAACTCGAGGAATGTGCTGCTGTTCAATGCATGTGCCTACTACAGTTGCCCTCAAATACTCAGGTGTGTGGTTCCTGTGCTAAAGGGCAGGGTTTTATAAGCTATCATTGCTTTGGGAGAGAACAACCAGGGTTGCCACATACAATTAAGCAGGTCATGTTCTGAGCAAGTGTGCCCAGCTGAGCGCTGTGTGTGGACTGAAATCCATTCTGTTCTCAGCTCATCAAGCAATAGCCCTGGTACTGGGCCATGTTTACTGGAGGACGGGTGTCTTTGTCTAAGTCCCACAAAGTCTATGGGGAGTTCTGAGATCAATGGCCTGACTGAGTAATATCTCATTTCCATTAATCAACAACAACAATAAAAATATCTACAGATGCTTCCTGTGACTGCCCATCAAATGTCTATTCCCAAGTGATTTATAAATAATAATTTTAGAAACAAGGCAAATAACAAAAGTCTATATTGCTCTTTGCTCCATTTACACATATTATTTAACTTGACCATGAAAGGTACATTTACATCCTATAATCTCATACCATTCTATAGTACAGATAAAAATATTGAAATATAGATAAACTGACTTCCAGAGAAATTACAATTAGCCAAAATATAATAATAAAGTCAAGTTCAACTAGATTTTAAACTGATTTTTAAAAATGATTGCATTAAAATAGTTTTAGCAAATATATATAAGGCACTTAGGATATTGAGACCTATTTTATAACAGAAAGGTATGAATAATCACTATCTTTAAAATTTACTTCTTTGTCTTTTCTTATCTTAGATACCTCCATTAAGTCATGTTCTATATGAGCACCTATTAATGGGAAACATGCCATTCTAAGCTTGCAATTTGGGTAAAGATAAAACAGAAGTATATTAACATTTTAAAGTTCATTTGAGCAAAATCAGTTTCAACTGATTGCCAAACTGGAAGCAGTCTACAGGGCTCCGTTAGCAAGAGCCAGGGGAAAGCCTTACACAGAGAAGGTGGGGAAGCAAAACTAGGAAATTATTTGATCAGCTATAGCATAAGTCATAGTTAGTTGTTTTCAACAGGTTATGCTTAGGTTTCAAGGTCTTTTTTGAAAAATTTTTTTGTTGTATTTTTTTCCATTACCCGTTAGCCCCTGACACCCCCGTCCCCTGCAATCAGCACCATGCTGCTCTTCTCTCCCTCTCCCCCGACCATTCCTCCTCTGTTTCTGGCTTCCTTTCTTTCTCTCTTTTCTTATAATAAGGGAAGCAGTCACCTATATATAATAAAAACATTATAAGAAGTGAAGCTGTCAAAGTTCCTCAAAGTTCATTCAAATATCTTAAGTTTTAATAGGAAATTGAATAACCTTTCTTATTGGAAGACAAAAACTCATTTATTCCACACAAAAAGCTAAACCATACTGATCATTATAATGTACAAAAACACTGTACTTCTTTTTTGTAAAATATTTATCCAGCAATTAATCTAGTCATTTTATTTTTTTCTAGGTATATTTAACAAATGATGCTGGTGACTCTTCTGCTACTATCTTTCCACTTACTAAAAAGAAAAACACAAAATCTTTACTTACTATGTTACCCTGATATTGGCACCTACTCAAGTATGCTGATGGTAACGATATCAAATCAAAGCTGTTTTCAACAGTAGCAAGAGTTAACAGGGCCAGGCACAGGAATGGTGGCCCTTTAAGATACCAGCTCAGCTTACATATACAGAATGAATATAAAAGCATGAGGTGTAAGGATAACAGACAAGAAGCACTTGAAATCAGAACATGAGAGAAATGGCCAAGAACTACTGATCAGAGAAGCATTTAGGTTGAACCAAAGAAAATTGCCATTTTGTAGGTCAAATATTGGCCATACATTATAGTTTGTTGCTCATGCATACTGGACTTGGCATCAGTTATTCTGTGATATAGTCAAGAAGTATTTTCAAAAGACCTGTAGGTACTCACACACATATGAACAATGCCAATCGAGATTTGAATGCATTCCTTTCATATACTTCTCAAACACTTCCTGCAATTCTTACACTCACGGGGGAGTCTCCCCTTTTACACAGGGCTGCCATCCAGAGCCTTTGATTCACAAAGGATCCCAGTCAAAGGGGTGGTAGGGGGCTGATGACCAACCGTGCACCTCGGGGTGCTACTCTGTCCATCCAAAGAAGTCTCTTTTACTAACCAATCTGCCTGAGAAGTGTGCCATTTTCTAATTTTCACAAAAGCGCCTTATAAATTACTGTATGTGATTTCTCAATCCTATGGGAGCCTGAAAAATTGAAGCCTAAATGAACTGAGTATAGGAGGGGAATTGTGAGCTGGGCCTTTGTAATGCAGACAAATGGAAACTCTCCTCTGTTAGATGGGTCCCTTGGTTTTATTACAGATCAAAACTTTCTACATAAAATATTCCTCTGCTAAATTGTTGAAGGATTTTCAGCTCCAGATTCTGAGTAAAGGATATGGTTGGGAAAATAAAGCCTGGAGTCAGATTATCTTCTTGGCAACCAAACTGAGATGACATATTCCAGTTACATTAGGACATTTGCAAGCTTATCGATTGAAGTTATAAACCTGTAAGGTGTGTTTTGTTTGCCTATCATGCAGAAAGCTTCTGTTTGACAATGTATTTTCTTTTTAAAAAAAGAAAAAAGAAACACTGTAGCACTAATTCTTCTCCACTGTTTTCTTGCTAAAAAGAAATTCCAGCTAAGACACAGCAACAAGACACAGCAACAAACACCTCAAATGGATAATTCAAAGATTTAAAAAGCAAGTCAGCATAGTGACCTCTGCCTTGATCTAGGTGTCATGTGTTCTCTTTTGGTTTCAGGCCTTAACTGATTGCAATTAATTTGATATATTGATTTATATTTCAGGATGAGATATATTTACCTGGCAAGAGCACTGTAGAAGATGTTCCTAAGAGAAAGCAAATGTTTGCAAAGGAAGATGAGATCCTCTGATGAAATGAAAGCTGAGAGTGAATAGCATTCACAGAATCAGACCCCAAACACTCATTACTTCAAGGCTCAATCCCCCATACTAGAGCTGATAGTGATTCAGCATTGCATTGTTGGATACTTTCATTCTGTAAAAGAATACCTTGGGGTAGAGAGGAAACCAAGCAACGGATATGCTCTTGTAAGCTGGTCTATTAAGACAGGGTTATTTAAACTAGAGCCAAATTACAAAGAACTATTTCAACAATAGATATCTAAGCTACCAACAGTTCTGGAGAAAAGATGCCACGTCTCTTTTTTTGACATATCAATTTACTATCACTTTAAATATTGTCTATTCTGGTAACATGTGTAATAAAGTACTAAATAAAACATAAAATGTAAAATCATAATTTTGTTACATAAAGACTTTTTTCACCTTTCTTACTCATTCAAAAGAACGTATAGGTTGTCTGCAATCTACCAAGCATTATGCATAATAAGAAGGCATTGAATAAGACATAGTCCCTACTCACAAATCATGTCATCCAATGGGGAACACATGTAAATCAAAAAGAAAAGGTGACACATTAGTAATAAAGCTAAATAAAGCACAATGCATATAGAAGTACATATGCATATGAGACATGATTACATTTTTTAAAATTTAGATCTCTTATTTTCAATTCATATAAGTCTTCTCCATGATAGTAGATATGTGTTTTTAACAGCATGTGACTGATTGCAAAGTAGTTCATGCTTTGGATATGCTATAGTTTGTTAACCTTTTTCCTATGCTTGTATGCTCTGATTATTTAAAATGGACATCTTTCATATTTGTTCTAAGGCAAATTCCTAGAAGTTAAAAGTTTTGTTTCAAAGAATAAGAGCATTTCTAAAACTCCTGGCACAAATTGCAAGGCTGCTTTCTAAAGAACAAAACCATTGTGCCAAATTACAAGCCCACCAGGAATTCAGGCTTTTGAAAGATACCTACACACAAATACACACACATCTCATAAATATTCACACAGTCCTAGATTTCTCCTAAGTTTAAAAGTTTTCTGTGCATAAACACAATATTATTGTTCTTGGGCAGAAGTGAATACATGTTTGCATTACATGCAGATTCAGAGATGATAATTGGTTTTGTCTGATTGTAAAAGATATCTATTTCAAAATCAAAACATTTTTAAAAGCAATGATTTTTGATATTATATAACTCATTATATATTATGGATATTTGCTATAACCTTTCGTCACAACCATCTAAAACCATGATGTTTCAGATTGGCCTGGTCGCTGACTTCTTTCATCATCAAGTCTGGTATATATGTGCTATCTGTTCCAAGTAACATGAAATGGTCCACTGCTTATTAGTGTTCATTAAACTTCTATGTTTATACTATGCTACTTGCAAAATTGAGATAACAACCAATCACAAGTTAAAAATTCTCATATACATGAAAAACAAGGAAGTTATCCAAATTCTATAAAAGTTCCAAATTCTATAAAAATTCCAAATTCTGTAAAAGCTGGGAATAGAAATTCATCAAAACTCTCAAACTATTAAAATGTTTCTTTTTGGTCAACATCTTTAACTATTTGTGCATGAGAGACAGAGATGACCAAATGGCCACTTCAACTACTTTTCTACCTTTCAACAGCTAATAACACACAGAAGAGTCAACTGATACACAACATTTAGAAAGTGAATCATTTGTACTGCTGGGTGAGTGATTCTACAATAGTTCACAAGTTGAAATGATAAATATCTTGAAATTCGTTTTATAAAAAGATACCAATTTGGAGTTGAGAGATCTGGTTTGGCTTTGTCATTTATTAGCTGCATGATTTGCAGCTATTACTTTACCTCTATGCCCTGGTGCTCTTATCTATGAAATGGTGTTGTACGAGTAACACCATTTAGTACAGTTACACCCAAAAAAGTGCATGGCACATGATATATGTCTTGAATATCAGTCTCTTCATAGTATGGCTAATTCGTGTAGCTTTTTTCATAGGCCTTATGAGGCAAGCCATCAAGTGTGTGTCTTTATTCATAATTCCCAGTTAATATTCTGCTTATCTATTTTGAAAAATAACGTGATGAATACAAATGAATACAAATTAGCTAAATAGACTGTAGCTAATTTGTGATGTAGCACATGAATAAACCTCCATTTTATTTGTCAATTGGGATGAATTTTTCTAATGAGTCATAGAGCTAGCAATGGTGTGAGTAGAACATTTATTATATTTTCCATCAATATAATATCAAATCTATTTTATGGTTTCATTGAGCTGTTCCTAAAATTTCACATCTGTGCTACTATCACCCAAAGGGTCCCAGATGATTCTTTTCATTTTAAAACTCTCATGGAATGCAAAATAATCCAGAAATTTTAATATAAGCTCAGCATAATATAGTGGGGAAAGTATAGACTAAAGGTAAGCTTTTAGAGTAAAGATCAGCAAAATTTCTTTTTTTAAAAGGCCAAAGACTAATTATTTTAGGCTTTGAAGGCAATCTATCCCCAGTAACAGATACTCAACTCTGCCATGCTATGAAAGAAGCCATAGAAAATACATAAATAAGTATTGTCATGAAATATTCTTCTTTTTATTCTTCTCAACCATTTCAACCGCATGTTATTCAAAACCAGGAGGGGAGCCAAACAGAGCCTGCAGACACCAGTTTCCAGATCCCTGTTGCAGAGTCAGACTGTCTGGACTCAAATTCTTATTTGTCCCTTTGTGGCTATGTCATCCTGAGCAAATGAGTCTCCTGCTATCACACAGGGGTCTAAGTTGGGACAATAACCTATACCTCATTCATGTGATTTTATGTGATCTGATCTGAATAAGGAACATATGAAGACATACAGCATTATGAACAAGGGCTTTGCCAAATGGTAACTCCCTTCCCACCTAAGTGTCTTTATTTCCATAGGCATCATGTGTGGTGGGAAGCCAAAATCCAGCCAGATAGACTTGCACTCAAACCTGTACAAAACCACTAGTTTTACACTGTGTTGCAGCTCATCAGGGTAGAACACTGGGCCTGCAAGGCCACCTGCAGTTCTGGGTTGCTGTGAGAGCCTGGTGCATAGCACCTAGTGTCTCTCAGAATCTCTGGCATCAACAGGATGTTTAAGTTTTTGTTATTATTGTTTTGTGCTGAACTCTTTTCTTAATCTTCATAAGATATAGGTAGTTGATATGTCTTCTCTCTCTGCACCACTTGTAACTTTTGTGTGCCTCTGTGTGTGTATCTCCTGTGAAACTCTGTACTGAGAACAAAGCACTCATAGTCTAAATAACCCATGGCGATTGTTGTGAATTCTTGAGTTCCCATGTATATGTAGGTTATTAATCTAGACAATGGGTCAGCTCAAGAAGCAAGGGTTTTCAATACAATAAAAGTGTCATGTATTATCTTACTTCCCACTTGCCCCCACTTCTTCATGGTATGCAAAGAGAATAAAATATGGGCTCATTAGGGATACATCATTAATACATGGAGAATAGCAACCTTGCCTGGGCTGGGAAGAAATGAGTGAAAGGAAGGATCAAAGACAAGACAAGGGAGGCTAAAGAAGGCAGCACAGAGGGAGGGAGATGTTTTCGAGATTAGGGGGAAAACCAGACTGAGGCACACAAAGAGTGAGGTTGGGTCTAGAAGGGAACAATGATACTTTCTGTATTATGCCTGAATATAAGTAACAAGTTCCAGGCAGTGGTTTGAAGGAGTCCACTGGATCTATTCAGACAAAAGGAGCCCTGTGGAGAATCCAGGTGAAGACTTGAGAGTACAGCTCCAAAAATAGACCCTAAGTCTTGTGGTCTAGGGGAAAGGTCAGGAATGAAAGAAGGGAATATTATGGATCTCCAGAAGTGTACACCAACTGGAGCTCATGTCTGCTGGTGTCACTTACTGTTACTGAAACTTTTGGGGGACTATTTTAAGCTGAGCACTGCTTTTGCAGAGCAAGGCAGAGCTCCAGGAGACATATTCAGACCATAGCCTAGTAGTCTCATGTGAATGGCACCTGCTAGAGCTCTGCAGAGCACAGCTCCCATGGCCCGAGCATTAGCAAGTTGACACCTGCTTTTCTTACAGAGTGAATTCTCCTCTGTGTGTGTGTGTGTGTGTGTGTGAGAGAGAGAGAGAGAGAGAGAGAGAGAGAGAGAGAGAGAGAGAGAGAGATGCTGCAGCAGAAACCTTAAAGCTAAATAAAGCACAATGCCTCCAAAGTGCAACTCAATCTCCTGGTGCCAAGGCCTTACCAAGACAAGGATTATAAAGCACATACTGTCTTTTGAGGACCTTGTTTTCTAGAAAATACCAAGCATGCTCTTGTAACATTTGAAGCGAAAATGTTTCTGGGCATTTCAGCTATTACTGATCAAAACTACCACACATGAAGGGCAAGCTATTCTAGTGAACATACACACCACATTCAGGAATCGGGAAGAAAGCTATCATTCTTAGAAGCCCTTAGGAGAAAAATAGAGATTAAAAAACAATGACACCCTGGCTGGTGTGGCTCAGTGGACTGAGTGCCAGCCTGCAAACCAAAAGGTCACTGGTTTGATTCTCAGTCAGGGCACACACCTGGTTGTAAGTCAGGTCCCCAGTTGGGGATGTGTAAGAGGCAACAAATCGATGTCTCTCCTGCACAATGATGTTTCTCTCCCTCTCTTTCTCCCTCTCTTCCCCTCTAAATAAATTAAATAAATAAATAAATAAATTCTTTAAAAAAACAACCGCACAACTAAGCCAATCTACTACATATTCAAGAAGCAGTAGCTACTGAAGGCTTTGACCTTGAATAACTTAGCATGATGTGATAAAAAATTTCTTAGGCTGAGATTCAGCAAATGGGTATTTGGTGCCATTATGCTACTGATATTCTATATGACCTCTAGTAAGTTACTTATCCCCTCTGTACCTCAGTTTCTTTATCTGTAAAACAATGGACTGGATTTTAGGGAACATTCTGTACCTCTATTATGTCTCTTCAAATCTTCGTATTAACCTTTGATTTCAGGGACTGCATATTCTGACTACATCCTTGTCTCTACCTTTATCTTAGTCTATTCCTGACACCACATTAACATACTATTGAGATCCTCTTTTCCTCTTGTTCTTCATCATAGTTACCTCTGTTTTTCTTTCCTCATCATCAGCTGAACTTTCTTTTACTCTATTTTATCATTTTCGAAGACCATCTTTGGGTCAGAGCTCTGTATATCTTTTATTGATCTAAGCTATAAGTCCCTTGATGTCAGAGGCTGATGTCAGGGCCGTAAATACAGTTGCATCCATTAGGACAGTACCCAGCAACACCTCGCCCAAAATACAGGGTGGGGCAAAACTAGGTTTATAGTTGTTTGTATGGAAAATAATACAATAATTAATAAATAATAATATAAGAACAAACTGTTTCGCATACTCACAACGGTAAACCTACTTTTGCCCCACCCTGCATATCTGTGGGAATGACTGGTGGTTCTATTTTGGTAAAGCAACAAAGGTCTGGTTCTACTTTAATCAATAATATATTTTGTTTAAAAAAATCAGAACAAAGTGAGCCTTAATGAAAATCAATTTCTCTCACCCTTGTGGGAATACATGTCATTAAAAAGGAGGAAGAATTAAATGACATCTCAGATAATTATAAACATTATATTTATCTTTAAAAATGGACTAGCTAGAATTCATAATTTTCAAAGCAAGCATGGTTCAGGTAAACAAAATAAACATTATCGTACTAATTTTTCACAGGCTCCACAGCACATTTTAATGAATTATGTTGTCAAGTACTTCAAAAACCTAATGGCAAGAATAAAGTTAAATATTTTCGAAGTTGAAACATATAACATACTCACCACTGAAACATGTCAGAATTTACCTTCATGTCTAAGAAAAATTGGTCTCCTGTTTGAATTAGGCTACTCTATTGGCCATGAGAAAAAAAAGCATTTCTTTGAAATCACTCTGTGAATAACCACTCCGTGCCAATTAATCTTAACAGAAAGCTTGGCTTTGTCTTTTTAAGATATGCAGTGCACACATATTCCCATAGGGAAGCACAAATCAATAAAAAAGTGTCACTATAGATCTTAATCTGCCTTTATTATTTCCTCTGTTCTTTACCAAATGAGATTTATATGATTTCAAATGATTTCCTAGACATCTCCCACATCTCTGATTTTGCATATCTTTTTATCTCAGAAAAGATATTAAAGATTAAAATATTTGAGATAAAATGAGAAAGTGAAATAGCAATACAACCTTTAAAAAGGCAGAAATTATTTTTAAAGTTTTCCCAAATAGAATAAATGGCAAGTAAATGGTAAAGCCCTTGTAAAATTGGGCCAGAAGTTTGTGGTTTCATAGTCCCAAATGGTTACATAAGACTTGGAGGCAAAGATGATAAGTTATAAAAATGTCTTACTCTAGCAGTGTGAGTTAGTAATGAACGGCTGAACCAAACCCTTGTTATTAGCAGTAAACTTTGATCTCAAATGAGAAGTGCAGTGGAGTTCAAATAAGCACACTTAACTTACCCAAATATATAAGGTCAGCATTAACATATAGATAAATCAATAAATAAGCAAATAATTTAAAAGAAACAAAAAAGAAGTAAGCATTTAAGTCATATAGGTAACTTGAGCATTCAGTTTGAAGGGTTTCAAGATAAATTTTTTGTTTGTTTGCTTGTTTAAATATAATGTGGCCCCAAAACATAAGGCAACTATTTCATCAGAGGCTCAAGAGTCAATTACCTCTTCAACGCTGGGAAAAATATGACTGTTCGTAACAGACAAAATGTCGGTCTGCAATAAACTAACTTCACTGGGGACAGTGGTGGGTAATTTTGCCCACATGCAAATTTAATTTCATGTAGTGATCTTAGCACAGAATTGCTGAATAATGTGTGACTGTTCTAATGTCCTATGGTTTGGATTGTCGATCTCAAGCTAGAATTATCCTCTCCAGTAACTCCTGCCCATGTGTCAAGCAATAATTTAGTGGAATCTTAAGGGCTCCAGTGGTATCTTCATCTCCCACAGCATCTGTTATACCTAGAGTAATTACTAATTATTCTAATTACTTTTCTTCTCCTTTATGGATCTGACCCATTTAATACATAGATAGGGAGACCACAGAATATTCGTACCAGATCTGGAAATAGAGTTAGGGATGTGGTTTCAATCCTTTGTTTTATAAAATGAGGAAACTGAGACCCAAAGAAGTGCAGGGATTTGGTCAAGGTCAACACTTGCGTGGGGTAGTGCACACTGGAGTCACTTGGGAAATCTCTGGGGACGGGAAAGGCAGGTTCTTCATTAGAAAGGCCTAATGTGCACGCTTTCTTTTGTTTTGCATGTGGGCTACATCTGAAGAAGCATGCTGGAACAAAATGGATGCTGATGATCTTGCAAATTTATCTGTTGTCCAAAAGGAAGTTTCAAAGGTCTCAAAGCTGTACAAATGGCTTATACTTGAGCTGGAAAGTTCTTCTGAACCACTTAACTTTTATCAAAGCTTTTCTTGGAGGGCACTTTATTTAAAGGGTGAGCTGGTATTATTTGTTACCCCACAGGCAATTTTACAAGGTACTACTGATGTTTTCTGAAATCTTTACTGCAGTTATGTTGACAGTTGGAAATGGCAAACAAAATTATCCCCAGGACACAAATACACATGCTTTGACCTATTCTAACTAGTCAATTCCAGTTCAAGTAGAAATTATTAAGCATTTCACCACCTTCTTTTCTCCCAGAAAATTTGAGGATTTGGCTATATATGGCCATGTATTTTTAACTAAAGTATCTATGTATACAATACATAGAATAAAGACACTCAACAAGTGTCACTTAGAAATTCTGTCATAGTATCTGCAAATAATTAAAAAGAAATTTTCTAATGCAGAAATATAATTTTCTATGTAGATGACATAGCTCCATTTGGAAGGCAGGAAGGTAAGAACCCTGAGTAATGCATTGAACCTTTGAGGTTATGAAGACCTACTCAAGTTGCCTGACTTCACTTGTCCTATGAAAATGGAGTGCTTTTTCTCACACTTAAAAACTTGAAAAGAATTAATTATTTAATAGCTACATATTTTTCAGAAATTTCAGAAGACAGTGAAATTATTAATACTGACTGAAAAATGAAATTAAACTTTATTTTTATTTGAAATTTTATGCATTATACCCCAGGGGGCTTCTCAAAATATAACAAATTATAGAGAATTGATAAGGCAGAGGCAGGAAAGATCTGAGTTTTAGAAATCTTAAAGTTCTGTTTTTTCATAAAGGGAATTTTGTAATCAAAAATATATTAGGAGTAAAAATGAAGATTCTTTTAGGATGAGAAGAATCACAAAATGACAAATTGTAAAAAGCTGACAAACATCATAAAATCCAGAAAAATACCATAATAGCTTCATTAATTGACTGCCTGACATAACTT
This sequence comes from Pteronotus mesoamericanus, assembly GCF_021234165.1. Classification (NCBI taxonomy): domain Eukaryota; kingdom Metazoa; phylum Chordata; class Mammalia; order Chiroptera; family Mormoopidae; genus Pteronotus; species Pteronotus mesoamericanus. Next base: position 15,551,494 of record NW_026555321.1, read on the forward strand.
CTGTGATACTTTTCACAGACCAGTTGTCGGCTCTGTCTATTTCAGTTCTCCTGTCTCCTCCTCCATTCACATAATTCTGCGCAGGGCATCATGGGAGCTGCTCACCTGAGATGACCAACTCAGGCCCTGCACTGCTGTGTCCTGACACCTGCTGTTCACAGAGTGGATGGCCCAACTATTCCTGCAAGCCATTCATTTCTTCCCCAGGACAATGAGCAGTAGCTACACTTGGAAATTTCTGTAAATTCAGTAAATACATAAATATATTCTGCTCAACGTAAATAAAATACATGCATGGCCCATTCAACTTCCACTTTAGGTGGATCCCAAAATTGCCTGCAGCCCAATGAAGGAAAAGAGTATGGCAGAAGGGAAATTTGAATGGCAAGTGCCAGGACAATCAACCTATTGTAGTTAGAATACATTACTTTCCAAAATTTTATAAACAGAAATGATTAATGGGACATGCTGTGGCCCCTATTATGGCAAGTGAAAGACCCCGAAACAAACTTCATTAGGTTCCTCATAAATTCTCCTCAGAAAGAAGCCATCCTCATCCAAAAGAGCTACCTTTGGCAATCAAATACACCCAGCATTTTCCTCTATATGGATGCATGTGGACAGCATCTATAGGACTACAAAGGGAAAAACAGACATTGTTCAGGAAGCATATGACAGGTGGCTAAACAAGGAATAAGATGGGTTTATTATCTGTGGATTGAGGGATCAAGTGTGTTGCCTCAGTCAGCTTCTACCTCCCGATACCCCTGCTGTTTTATGGTCAGTCATGGATAATGTTGCTATCTGTGAATGAGTGTGGAGGAAAAAAAATCAATGACACGTTTCCCACATCTATGTGGCCAGGCCTTCCCCTGCAAAGTCTCATCTGTTTTTGATGCCTTGTTGAGACGGTTCAGCTCCTGGGCCTCATGATGTTGGAAACACCTTCCCACGCTTTCCTGCAAATCACCAATCTTCCCTCTGACAGAAAAATGGCCTAAAGTGGGGTTAAGGCATTTATTTTTGAAAGCCATTCATGAGTTAAAAAATAAATAAATAAAACTAAACCAAAATGGCCAAGGCAAGGTTGGGTGCTGATGCAGCCTACATGAGACTCTGTACTCTGAGGCTATACTTCAGGTGGGGGTTAAGAAGCATTTCTTAGGCTTCTGTACTGGCATGGGTACCTGTACCAGCATCTATGTGGGTACCAGAATGGAAACCAGCAATGACTAAGACATGCTTGCCCTCATTAAACTCCACCTTCTATGAGGACACAGGCTCATAAAAAATAGACAGTGTTTATGAGGACAAAGGATCATAACAAAAATAATTTTAATAGAAAATGATGGATTTTAAGACCAAGGAGTGCAGAGAGGGTTGACTGGCTCAGTGATTCTGCTGGGAATGGCTCCTGACATTGGCTAGGGGCCTGGGAGAGGCCTTGATATAATTATTAAGGAAATTGGATGTGACATCCGTGGGCAGTTTAAACCTCATCCACTCTAGTGAAGCCAGAGAGCTGTCTCCCAGAGCACTTTGCGGTCACTTTAGGAGCTTTTTGCTTTTTGATGCTAGCAGGAAAATCACAGCAAGTCATGACACCTGAGTTCTCAACCTGATTATCAGTTTCTTCCAGGAGACTCAACGATTGCTTCTCCATGTGCTAAATGACAGTAGCAACAAGTCAAATGAGGCCTCTGATCACCTCATCACAAGGGTTTTGGTTTTATTCTGTACATGGAAAATGCTTTGAGCTCTCAGAAGGGGAGGATGGCAAGCCCCGCCAGGATTTGCAGTCATCCTGAAAATGACATTGGGCTAAAGGTCCCAGGTGGAGGATCCAACAGGAAAGCAATGCCACCATGTTTGAGAAAATCGTGCAACTGCCTTACTCCAATATGAAAGGTAGGTATCTCTACAACTAAGCCCACAAAGAAAAAGGAAAAAGCTCCACACATTTTTTGACCTGCCCTTATGCTCAACTACTGTTGTATCAAGTATCTGGAATACACCAGAGAATAAAACAAAGAAGCCCCTCATTGGACTTACATTCCAATGTTGTAGTGGGGGGAAGACAAACAATAGACAACTGAAACAGTAAATAAGTAAATAAGGTGATACAAATTACCAAGTACTGTATATTAGAAGGTGGTAAGTACTAGAAAATAAGGAAAAGCAATGGACAAGGGGAACAGAGGGGCATGGGAAGAGCAGAGGTATGATTTTATGCAGGAGGGTTAGGGGAAGGAGGCATTTCTGAGGGGGGTACATTTCAAGACAGACTTGTGATGGAGCAGTTTGTGAGCCACGTGAACAGATGGAGTGTAGGGATGTTCCAGGCAGAGGGAACAGACAATGCAAAGGTCTCAAGGCAGGAGCACAAACAAGTATTCAAGGAACAGCAAAGAGGGGAGCATGGTGTCCCCACATTGAGCAAGGGAAACATCATAGTGCTATGGGTTGGATTATGTCCCCCCAAAATTCATGTATGGAGGTTCTAACAACATGACCTTATAAATCGAGCCACTGCGGATGTAATTAATGAGGTCTCTGAACTGGGGTACAGTGGGCCCCTAGTCCAGTAGCACTGGCGTCCTTATTAAGAAAGGATAAATTTGGGCGCAGAAACATGCGCACGAGGGGAACATCATGTGAAGACTGGGGTGACACTGTCACAAGGGAAGAAACTCCCAGGGGCCAGGAGACAGGCCTGGAACAGACCCCTGCCTGGTGCCTTTAGAGGGAGCACGGCCCTGCCGATGCCTTGCTCTCAGACTTCTAGCCTCCAGAACTGTGAGACAATGGGTTTTTGTTGTTTAAGCTGCTCAGTTTGTGGTACTGTGTTACGGTAGCTTTGGGAAACTAATACAGCTAGCAATTAGGCCAGAGAGAAAGGACCGGATGATAAGGGTCTTAACGCAAGGATTTTGGATGAAGAGTCATTATAGCATTTGGAGCAGAGGAGTGATAGGATCTGCCCAAAGGCTGAGCTCTGGAGCGCTTGGCTTTATGAAGTCTCAGAAAAGAGGCGAACGCGGCAAAGGAGCTGAGAAGAAGCGGCCCGTGATACAGGAGGGAAACCAGGAGAATGTGCAGAAGGAAAGCTCGTGGTGTTTTCAAACTAAAAACACGGTCAGATGGTATTGTCAAAGCAACACCAACACTGTAGATGAATCAGGGATAATTACTGAAGCGGGAAGACAGGCAAGCCCATCAACTTCTTCCAAAGCATACATAAGCCAGTTAGTGCTTAAAACAAAAAAACTTAAGTCCATGCAATTCATTATGGTTAGTGGAGTTTAAATTTTCTTAAAATTGTTAGTTTATTTATGAGAAGAATAAAAGAAGATAAATGATAAAATCTTGGTCTCAATGTAGAGGTCTTCAGTTCTCATGGAATAGAATTACTTTGAGCCACTAAGCAGGGATTTTAAAGCAATTCAGAAAGGTGTCGGAATCTTGTTTAAAATCATTCAAGAAACAGGCTAATTTACTTGACTCCACTGACTCCTAATACACGTGACACAGATTCTTAAGAGGGAATCATTAACACCAGTTTGCTGCCTCCCTCCTTCCCTAACTCCCTGTCTGTAAGGCCTCATGCAAAGGAGAAATTCCTGGTTAAGGTACACTCCTTAACTAAGGAAGCTGACTATGTGTCAACCCAGAAATCCCATCCTGACAGCCACATGAAACAATTTAAGTAATCCCAACTCCTGTTTTTCAAAAGACACCACAATGGAAATGAGTTAGATTGGCCTAGCCTGACACATGCAAGCACATATTCTGAAGCCAGCCTGCCTGGTTAGAATCCCGGCTGGGCAGCTTACTGCCTATAGGATCTTGAGCAACTTGCTTAATTGTCTTCTGCCTCATTTTACGTATCTGTAAAATGGGGATAATAATAGAGCTGACTTCATAGTGTTGAAATAAAGATGAACATGCCTGGCACTCAATAAAAATTATATAGGTGTTTATTAAATTCATAAACAAACAAGTATGTATTTTTTCTGGAGAAAGAGTTCAATTAACAAATTTTTAAAATGGCTTTTTATAAAAGACTTCACATAGTAAGGCAGACTTTTCAAACTCTTAAAATGTTTGCTTTCAGAAAGGAACATGTGTGGTCATCACAACTACTCATACCTATGCATGCGTGCTCAGCTCCTCACAAAACAGCTGCCTATTTAAAAAATTTAGACTCAATAGATTCTTATGAACTATAAAAAGGTAAGGTGAAATTCCTTAGGCCATATAGCTAAACAAACTAAAAAGAACACCTTTGAACAAAAGCAAATGATATCTCTTCAGCCTTAATTAGTGGTAATGATCATTGTACCCAAGCAAAAATATTAGCCTTTTACAAGGGACTATGCTAAGACTTCACAGGAGTCCCTCATCTAGCCCTTACGATAACCTTATAACAGTCTCTGTTTAAAGATGAAGAAATGGTTTCAGAGATGTTAAATATCTTCTGTATCACCACACATTTACAATATAACATGGAGGAAAAAACCTAGTGTTTGAGCTCTTCCCAGGTCGTCTTTACCTGCATCAAAGCCATGCCTTTGGACTACTCAACCTGCCCTCTGATCTCTGGATCCTTTCTCAACCCTCCCAGAGGCCTTAGTGCCCTGCACTTGGCCAGCTGCCATGCTCAGCAACCCCAGGAGGCAAATGGAAAAATCAATCCTGCTGATAAATGTTTCCTTGAGAACATCACTTGAACTGCTGGGGAAACTGCAGAGAATGCAAAAGGGATTCCTAATGTATTTGTGAATGGGTAACACATTGGATTTTCTTGAGGAACATGTATTTCTGTTCCACTGGTGAAAGCAAAGTTATACAAAAAGGGCTATGAGCACATAAATAAAGGCTGGTAGGCAAATTTTAACATCCTTTCTTGGTGTGGGGAATTATTATAGGAATATTAACATTGTGAAGCTGCCAGTGACATTGGCTCATTTTCCTGAAGTTAAAATCCACTGTGGTCAGAGGAGTGGGGATCATAACACTTGCAAATGTACCAAGTAGAGTGGTCAAGAACTAGTGGTAGATATTGATCATAATTAGGAGTTTCTATTGAGAGCTGGCCTTTCAAACACACATAGTACCACTTGAATTTCATCCAAAGTTACCTTCATGAAATAAACACACTTCATCCCTGTTGTAGATGGAGGCCAGCCTGCCTTGCCTGGTGCTAAAAGCTCTTTCTATCTCTTTCTCCCCCCATTCCCTGCCTATAATGAAGAAAATCTGCTCTAAGGGCCGACAAGCTAAGGGAAAGGGCAGCATTTGATGGGAAAGTGATAATTCAAGTTGTTTGTGAATGATGGGTAGAGCCAGAAGGTTCACTAAACACAGACAAACTTTATTAGCAAAACTGCTCATTCAAATTACTAAAGAAACCAGGTTTCTGAACCCATGAACGGTTCATTGCAAGCCTGCCCATTATTCTAAATTTCTATTAGTTTCTCAATTCCCAGTTGGATTTGGCTGCCTTCAAAGGCGCGTTTCTATTTGCAGTTTGCTGACACTCTGTAGGGATGGCTAATAATTTCATTTTACTCTAGGAAAACTAAAATTGTGACTGGATTAGTTACAGCTGTACTTCATCCAGCCACAAAGAAAATGTGGCAGTGCTGAAGAGGGTGGAATCACTTCTAAAGTGGAATAGATTGCCTCAGTGAAAAAAGGGGAGCCTGCTAATAAGAACACCAGTCCTTTATTTATTTGTGTGTGTGCGTGCATTTGAAGATGGGAGAAAAGCTGTGTAACTGTCAAGTAATTACTACCAAATAGGGAAATAGGAGCCAGAGTTGATCAGGGAGCATTGACTAGGCTGAGAAACCCCTGAAGGGATCTGCATGTGGTGGTCAAAGAACAAACCACAAAACCAAAATACATGCTGGGTTCATGGAAAAGAGACAATTAAATCTAAGACCTGTTGACTTGTCTGCTCCATCTTTCACTATGTGTTAGAGCATCTGAAAATGGAATGGGCTAGAACAGGCTGTTCTTGTGCACTGTTAGCCCAATTATCTTTCAAGATTGACACATACCATGTCTGCTAAGTCTCGATCCTTGTACTTCCTCTAAGTCCCTAAGCAGCCTTTCAACTGTCTCTCCCCGCCATTCCATTAAGTGCTAGTGTGTGGTGGCAGGAGTTATAAATAAACCCACTGCTATGGCCCCAATAAAAAAACTATTGTTTACTTAAAAGGTATTCAAGTGTCAATCTGTCATCTTAGTTTCTGAATGTTAGTGAATACCAGTGCACAATTCCCAGGGCATGGAGAACTAATCTACTCCAAATAAATGTGGCTGAACAAGAGAAGCATAATTGAACTAAACAAGCTGACTCACTTCTGGGAACTGGGAGGGTAGAGCTTCAGTCAGAATGCTAGTCTACACTCTTGAGGGATGAGAGAAGAGGAAGAGATACATCCCCAAGGTAGTAACAGCAAGGGCTATGTAAGTATGTCAGTCTCCATGGAATACACAGGAGATGAATGGACCTCTGGTAACAGTGGACAGAGACCTTGGATATGGCTGAGCCAGTATCACAAACTTCACTTTGAACCAGTGGCAGACCATCCTCAAGGCCAAGATAGCTTAGCACAGAAGACACATTGGGTTAGGGAGATTCACATACTGGAGACAGGAGATTCCTCATCCATGAGAAGTTGGTGGTTGAGTACAGGATTTGGATTCAGATAGACCTAGTAAAATAACCAGCTTCATTATCTTCTAACTCTGTGGCCTTGATACATGTCTGAGGTCAGGTTCCCTAAATGTAGGACTGGGATACACCCAATTCATTGAGGAGGTACTCTCAGGAAAAGACGATGAGGGAATGCAGGGAGCAGGGCTGGGAAGGGGAGAGAGAGCTGAGAAGAGGGCTTTTGCTCAACTTTGGCTTTGACCCGATCCATAGGGGAGCTCTGGAAGGTAAATTACCCCACAGACTTGACCTTCCCTGAAGTCAAAGGTGCTGGCTTTTGTGGGTTAGTCATTGGTTCTGGCCCAAAGGTGGAGCGTAAGGATCAGGGAGGATACTAACTTCCTGGTCAAGGCAGCTCCTATTGACCAAGAGTGATTATCTGAGGAACCTGGCAACTGTGAGTTTAGCAGCCAATGCTTGTAGCAGTTAGGAGATGGGTCTTCGGTGATCTGGGCACAAACTGGATATAGAAATGATACAATAAGTCAAGCAGGAAAATTTTAATATAAATAAGTACTGACTATGATAAAAGAATAAATACATAGTACTCTAGGGCTGGAGGACAGAATTCACAGAAGGAATAACTTGAAGAAAGTGGTGTTCAGCCCACCAGACAATAAAGAGAAGTATGCTGGTTTGGCCAGGATAGAGAAGGTCTGGGTTGCTGGGCAACCAATAGGCGACCACCCTCTGGAGTGTTGATTACAAGCCTATATAAGTGGTCAGCAACTGATGTCCCTGGTGTGTTTGATGGAGGTCTGGGTGCTGGGGAGGGTTGGGTAGGGACGGAGGGTGTGAGCCATGCTGGGGCTCTGGTATTTGTGTCAAGACAGCTGTGGAAAGATTGTGGCTAGGCTAAGGCTACAGATTTGCTGGGGCATTGTGTTTGGAGCTTGATGCTTCACAGGAAGTCCTCACACTCGCACAACCAACCTCTAATACCACTGTGAAACAGGCAGAAGAGCCTCTTCTTCCCACAGTATCTCCCTTAGTGCCCTCTACTGGAATTCCATTAACAGCATATAATGATGGATGTTTTAGGAGCTGGGAGGCAACAAATTGACAACTGACATATTATCCCCAAGGACTGGTTAAAACTAAACTATCTTTCTAGAAGGTGTCATACTAACCAGTATCTTGTCACAGTTGAATAAAGTTCAAGTAGTTTCTAAAGGGAATCTCTAGTTGTGTACGTGTTTGTCCTTACCTGTATATCCTTCAGCACTTACAATCAGTGATTTATATTAGGATGGCATAATCATAATCAGTTTTGGATTATGCAAATTGAAGTTGCCTATACAAGAAAATGATAGCCTGGACTACAATGGGAGCAGTGGAGTTGGTAAGAATTTGTTAGATTCTGGAAGTAATTTTAAAGTAGAGCCAACAAGGGGGTTTAGGTGTATAATGAAGAGAATAAGATACATTTAAGTTTCTGGCCTGAGTAACTGGAAAAATAAAGTTTCATGAGGTGAAAAAGACTGAGGGGTGGGCAGAAGAGAGCTTCTGTGTGGGAAGGTATAATCAAGACTTGGTTTTCTGGTATTAAGTCTGAGAGGCTTATTAGACATCTGAAGGGGGATATCCAGCAGGAATTGTATATGAGTCTAGAGTTCAGAGAAGAAGCTTGGTCTAGAGATACAAATTTGAAAGCCCTCAATTTATAGATGTATTTAAAGACTTGGGACTGATAGGATCACTGCAGGGAGTGCTAGAAAACTCCAGTATTTAGAACAACAGATATGACTATGAGATTGTATTGGGTTCAAGATAGAAAAAGACACTCTTTAATTTGAAAGGAAATAGATTTCTTCCAAAAACAAGGAGTCCCTGTTCCAGGCTCACAAGCAGCACCTTATCGACATCAGTCAGGAGGGATACTGTAGTTGTGGATTCCTACATTGGGTGGGAAAAGAGTACACGGCCCCCAAGCTCAAAGCCATCAACACGGAGAATATTTTACTCTCAAAAATCAAGAGATCTTTAATTGAGGCCTGCCCAATTGGCCTTAAGCAGCTCATGAAATCTCCTTAGTCTTCAGTTTCCTCATTGATAAAAGAGTTGAGATATTCTTCCAAATTCTGAGATCTAAAAGTCTGTAATTACCAGGTACACATTTTTGTTCTATTTAACCCAGGCATTACAAAGTCCAGGAATAAAAAGAGTCCAAAATGATTTTAAAAATCCAAAGCATTGCTGATTTGCTCAAAATTAATTAATTAGGTTCTTGGAGTTTGACAAAGGCAAAGCCTTTTCAGGTAGCTCCTGAGTAATCTCCAGAGCTCCTGTTCTGACTTCCAGTGAGGAGGTGCAGCTGTACTTCTGTGATAAGCCACGGCAAAGGAGAGAAATTTAGCTCAATTCAAACAATGTGAGCCTTGACCATGAGAAAAGCACAGTGCTGATGTCCGGGGACATGTGAACAGGCCTCATAGGCAACCACGACCCAGTCATCAGATGGCCAGATAAACAATTCTAGTGAACAGGAAAAGAAAATTACTGCCCAGAAATGCACAGTGCTAATGCAGAATGGCCAAAGAAAAAAAACTGGACATCTGTTGGAAAGTTAGGCTTAGGAAAAGCTAGTATTCATGTTGGATCTTGAAGTTAATTAGGGTTTCCAGGCATGGTGAAGAACAGAAGTTTTAGAATCAAATAGGCCTGGGTTCCAGATTCATCTACGTTACCAATTAGCTGTGTGCCCTTTAGTAAGATCCTTCACTCCTAAACTCAGGCTAATAATATCTTCCTCATAGGGTGGTTGTGAAAAAACAAAAAAAAAGTGATACTTTTTTAAACCATAGTTATTAATATCAGGGTAAAGGAGGCAGTATGAAATCCTAAAGATACAACGTGAATAAAGCTCATAAACCTAGTATTCTTGATCTCCTTGAGCTGCTCAGAACCTGTCTTTCAAATCTTATTCTAGCTACTTTCCATCATGACTCTCCTTCTTATCACATTTAGCTACTTACCATCCCAAGTGTAATTTATATTTAACTCAGTGTTTTCCCAAATTCATTCAAATAGCACCCAAACAAACTTTGCCCTATCTATACAACTCTTGTACTATTATTTGCCTCCATTTTGCTTCAGATTATCTGTTTTCCTGTAAATACATGTATTTGATTAAAACATTTTATAACATAATTTAACATGGACATCCAGCATTACTTTCCATAAGGTAAAGAGAACTAAAAAAAAAAATAATTAATTAATTCTAAGGGAGTTTTTATTAAATTATAGTTACTGTCATTCTGCCATCATCTTTGAGCCTAGGACCCTACTGGCTGTGTGTTAAAGAACTAGGGGAGGGAAGAGGGACTAGTTAACTAGCAGGTATGGAACTGGGTTAACTATGCATTAGCATGAAACTGAGGCCCTTTCTGTCTTTGAATAGAAGTATTGAAAGACAATTGAAAACTTTCTCACTGTTAATTCTCACAGTATTAAATACTATCAATATTATTTAATAGTATATCTGTATATTGTGCACATCAGCAGCAGTACAGAGCCTTGGAGAAACATTGCCTTGGTTCACACCCCCTTGCCTGCTCTACTTCCCTCAGTCCTTGGTATCTTTCAGCGCTCCTTCAAGCCACACTTCCTACTTGGAGCCTCCCCTGATTATTCCCATCAGCATTAAGCTCCCTGCCTTTGAATCAAAATACTTGGTGTTTTTTTAAAAAAAATTGGAAATAAGTACACTTCCTCATGACATCTGCTCTATGGCTGCCATGCTGGCACTTTGCTCTTGCATTTTACTCATTGCATACGTTTTTCATACCCCTTCCCCAGTATAAGTCACTGTGGGTGGGGGCTCTGCCTTTTCTGCACACATTATCTCGTTCATGCATACCTTGCAAATGGAAGGCATGTAGCAAATATATGCAGAATGACTAAAACATGTGATGGATGAGAACATCAAGTATTATGGCCACATTGGAGAACTGAGATCATCTAGATGAGGGCTGAGAAGAGTGACATTGAACTAGCCATCACTGAAATATTTGAATATTGAGTCATAGAGAAAAGTTTTTCTGAGGTAATTTTGGAGTCGTATTGCTGTGAAAAAGGGACCTGTCAACAGGAACTCACCATGTCTCCAGGGGCCGGTAGTAACAGTGCTCTGTCCAGGTGGTACTATCAAAGGAAATCCTGTCATATTCTTGCCAAGGTGTTTTATTTTGATCTCTTATTTGACTCACTAGGAAAAATGAATAACCCCTATTTGGGCATTTGCCAATGCTCGGTTTTTACCACTTTTTTTTCTTTTACTAATAAGTATATGACATTTAACCTATGCCACCTCTAAAGCAGCCATTTCACAATATGTCAGAACCTGAAACGGTGGAACTTCAGATCTTCAAGAAAGCATTGTGGAAAAAAATAGTATTATATAAAAGAAGGTAATGTATTAAAATGAATTCTCTCACATCTTACACTTCAAATGAGATTGGAACATCAAATACAAGGTTTTATTCAACCTGGCGGTAGGGCTCCTGCATCGGTTTCCACCAAGCCCTGTGTAATAACCAGGTCATTAATCAGCATCGCTAGGCATACAGTCTGAATGGATATAATTTCATTTTATGCATTTGGGTAATGTTACTTTAGAGAAAATCAGATAATGAAAAAAGAAAGCAAGTAGAAGGAGAAAAGGAATCATAGTTGAGAGCCTACACTGTTGCCCATTTTTTGCCTTTCTCCATTTTCAGATGTGATAGCAAGTTTGTTCACACATGGAATGTGAAAGACTTCCTTAGAAATAAATAGAAAATTCTAAAAGGGCCTTTTATTAGGACTGACAGAGATCTTAAAGGTTGCCTAGATCAAACTCCATATTGTACAAAGAAAGAGAAAGAAGACCAGAAGAGTGTGTGAATTATTTAAGATCACTCAGTTACTTTTGGCAAAGGAAGGTCTGGAACGCAGGTCTCTTGAGACAAATCTCTAACCTCAACCTATCCAGTGCCTCCTCAAACAATTTGCTTCATGTAGCTAAGAGCCTGAAACTTCTCCTTCACTTTAGCCTAGGTTGTACTAATACTGAGAAAACAGGGTATATGTTAGACAAGTGACAGATAACTCATCAGACACCAGCAATTCTTCCACAAATGGTTCTGCCAGGTCTTTAGCTAGCATATGGGTTATTTCTGTGACTTCTTTCCTTGGCAATTGGAGCAAACAGAGTGTTTCTCTCAGGTTTCATGCTACCATTGATAATACATCTTCCTATGAGCAAAGCTGCTTTCCATTTGGAACCCAATAGACAAAGCTGTGCTTGGTAAATGAGAGCAGATGTAAAGACACAATCATTTGCTTACTTCTGCAAGCAAATTTAAATCTCTTGGATAATTTGAGACTGTTCACATGACTGGTTTGAATGTTTTACAATGTAATAGCCAATTTCTGGGTAAGTGTTAAATAACCCTCTGAACTCCCACAGATTAAATTGGCTTTGCTTGCAAGAACCTACTCTATTTTAAAATAGTTCAGGTCTTTTCTTAAATTTATCAGCATTACTTTCTAGATGAATATACTTTCTTGGCCTCAGGGAGTGCGATGACATTGTGCTCAAAGAATATAAATTATTCTCCTAAATGAAAAAAAGCATGTATTAGTGATTTATTTTCATTAGTGAATGAACTTCTAAGTACAAAACAGATTATTGGTTTGCTTGTGGTGGCAATTACAATGAATACTTTTAAACAAAAAGCATATTACTTTAAACACCAAAAATAAAAAGCTAAGGGAAGGAGTTTTAAAGTATATATATATACTTTATATATATATATATATTTTAAGGTCTTTTTTTAAAGGAGCCATTTCCCTAATACTGCAATTCTCAAAAGACTAAGTAAAATTACCTATTACCTGCGGTTCTGTTTTCTTAATAAGGAAAGTATGGTAAAAACACCCTTCAGGTCCAAAATATTGAATATCTGTTCTCTCTTGATCCCTTCTTTCAACCCTGAACCCCTCCAAATAGTGAATTCAATTCCCCTTTTCCCATCTGCCACTCATAATCAGGATTCTAGTACAACTTGGGAAAAACAAGTTTCTCATTGGGACTATCATGAACATCAACAAAAATAGGAAGAAGACCATCTTTGCCTCCAAGCCTCGTCCTTGGAGACCATGGCTGTCTACTATCTTAAATATCTTCTATCCGCACACAGAGCTCTAAGGAGCTCAGTACACAATTGTGTTCTTATTGATTTATAGATGGTTCCCTCTCTTCGACAGGCTTGCAGACTTCTGAGAAGAAGGATTTATAATTTATGCTTATTATTTATGCCTTGTGATTAGTCAGCAATATATCAGTACCAACAAGTATGCAAGTAATACTAACTTGATTGAGAATCACACATTACTCTTTTCTATCACTCAAGTCCTTGGAAAATGTATGTCCAAACAGAGTTAAGACATTAATTAAACTACAAAAAGAGAGTGGATTTATTCTTTGGTAGCACTCAGACAACTTCTGAATGGATCATTCACAATATTTTATTATTCACAGTGTTTTATCATATACTGGAGATGCACAATGGGAAAAAATAATGACATCTGAGTCACTAAATGTGTATTCTCTGAGAGTAAATACACAGAAAAAATATCCTCTTATCAGTAAAATCATAATGTAAAGAATTTCAAACTGGCACACTTCAGCATAGCTTCTTTCTTGCTGCATTGACAAGAAGAGTAAATGACTAATTTCCTTAAACTGCAATTGACTCTTGGGAAATTAATTTCTGTAGCATTTAACATTTTGACTTTCTCAAACTTGTAGAATAAGAGAGAAACTAGCAAAGGCTATACATGCTTTCTCGACTTGTAGAATAAGTAGAGAAACTAGCAAAGGCTATATATGCTAGTGTTTTATAAAATTCAGCTGAAACTAGTTTCTCATTTTAAAACTATCTTAGTAGAATTTCCAACTGATATCAAGTGCATTGAACACCTTGAACTACATGTAGAAAAAGTAACTCAAATCCATACCAAGTACATTAAAATTTCACACAAGGAAAACTTCCCTCCACCTTTGGTATCCAGAACATCATGGTGGTGACAAGTATTACACCTGCTTTACGTCTCTGGTGATAAAATCCATTAGCTACATGACACAGCTGTTCACAGCCTTCTGGACACGACTTGGCATATTTCAGGATGTACAAATGATCCTTTATAAAGCAAATGAGTCAATTCCATAGTGAAGTTATTTTGTCACTGGCATAATTCAGATGTCTATATGTGCATATTGGTATGGAAAGGGACATCATAAAAATATATTCTTGAAATGCTTGTTTCTGAGAGTCTCAAAATATTTCAGAGACAGTAACAGATAATTTTGTATTACCTAAAGGTACTTAGATAGGATATTTGATGTAATATTATAGTCAAAGACTATTATGATAATCCAGGCATAGAGACCTGCTTCTATATTCTCAAAATAGGTCCTTTTTAGTATAATTCAATATAATTTACTTATTTATTCTTCCACTCATTTCACATTTTTTGAGTACCCACGATGTGTCAGCCACCAAGTTTATAGAGCAGAATAACACTGTCTCCACTTAGTCTTGCATTTTCCTCTCAGGCTAACTGCTATGTCCAAAGAACGTTTTACATTTATTGTTTCAATGTGTTTTACTGTAGCACTGTTACTAAGACAACTCCTTCTTGAAAGTCTTCTTTGTCAGACACACTATCACACTTTCCTAGCTCTTCTCTTACCCCTGGCCGTTCTCTGTCTCTAATAGTTCTTTCTCCTGCCATCCACGCCTCTATTTCCTTATGTTCCCAAAGGCCCGATTGCTGGCCCACTTGTTTATTCCTCTATACACTTCCTCCTCACTTTAGCTAGTAACACTCAAATGGCTCTTTTAAGGGCAAACTTCTTCACAGAGTTTCAGGTCTGTATGTTCAACTCTCTGCCAGACAAATTTGTTCGAATATAACTCAGGTACCTTGCATCCGCATCTCAAAAAAACAAAAAAACAAAACAAAAACACCCATGATTTCTCCCAGCATTCCATCCCCCATTTCTCTTTTTCTTTCAATGTTTTCCATCCCAATGTCTCCCAAATTATCTGTTCTGATTTTACCTCTTGTCTTTCCCCCTGAAATTCATCCTCGGGGTGATTCATCTAAAACTGACAGTGGTTTTGCCCCTCAGGGGACATTGGCAATGTTTGAAGACATTTTTGGTTGTGACAACTGGCTGATGTTGCTTGTATCTATAGCACATAGGGCAGGGATGCTTTTCAGAATCTTACACCACACAGGACAGTTTCCTCCCATCCCACAGTGCAAATAATTATATGGCCCAAATATTAACAGGGCTGAGGATGAGAAACCTGATCTAGACTAAAAACCGACAACCGCTGCTTAACACTGGTGTCTCAAGACCTAAGCTTCTTGAAAATCCATGAAGCCCTTGCAGGACAGATCCCAGTCTTCCGCTCCAGCTCGTCTCCTGCCTGAGGTGCTGTTCTCTTTATGCTTCCGCAGCCTCAGCATCATCCTGCACCACACCTTCATCACCTTGGAGCCTACGCTCATTCACTGCCCACTTCCTGGAATGCCCTTCCTCCTTTCTTCTTTGTGGTTAACTTTCATCCATCCTTTAAGACCTTTCCCAGAGGTCTTTCCAGACACCATTTTCCCTTTTGACCACTGTCAGGTCAGATTAGGTGCCCCTTCTCTGTGCTCCCCCAGTTCACTGAGCATGCCTTGCTCAGAGTATCAGGGGGGTGGTTTTTAAATTATCCATGTGTGCCTATGCCCTCTTTGTTTATGTGCAGGAATGGTGTTTACCAGTTTTCTCTGTAACTCTGTGTCTGGCTTATAAGTAATTACTAAATATTTGTTGAAATAAACTAGTAAAGGGGAGATTGACTGTAGTTACCGAAGGATGAAAATTTTACTAGCATAAAGCATAACTAGAAGATATTACTTTTCTAAGTTCTCAGGAAGAACACTCATGTACTCAAAAGTAGCACCATAGAGCAGAAATTCTCCTAGCTACACTGAAATATAGATATTGGCATTGAATCCCTGCCATAGACTACAAGCAATTTAGGATCAGAGCAGGTCTTCATATTCCTTGCCAATGAAGTATGTAAAAAATATGCACTCATTAACTATTAGCTGGATACATGAATGGTCGAGTGGATAAATAGGTGGATGGGTGGATGAGGTAGGTAGATAGATGGATGGATAGCTTGATAGATGGGTGAGTGGATTAGTGAATAGTTTAAACACTGTATTCTCTTAATCTCTCTTTTGATCTCTTTTTATGACTAATCACTAATAGGCTTAGAAAGCATTCCTTGCACCTCATTAGTTGGTGTGTGTATATGTATATGTGTATATACACACATACACACATATATTGGTGTACATATATTTATTACTATATATGTAATATATTTCATATATATGCATATGTATATATTTTTTATTTACAATATGTTATATATAATATAATTGTCCTCTATTTGGGGGAGACTCAAGAAGACCAAGTACAAATACTTTGGGGACTATTTGAATGGATAGTTCAATATTTTTAAAGTTTATTAACAAACATTTTAATTCCATTTATAATGAAGGAAGCAAAGGTCTCTTGCAATCAGGTATATTCTCCTCCTAATACATTTATTTCCCCTCAACTAATTTTAAATGTCTTGGTAACTCTTTTAAAAAGTTATTTTGACTAATATCTGAATTTTAGAAGAAGAGTAAAGCTGACAACAACTTGTGTGATAATTTTTTTAAATCCCCTTCAAAGCTTTGTCTCATTTTTTTGTGGAAGAGGTACCATAGTTTAAAACTATCATTTGCAATTTCAAGTAAATGATTAGTAGACACTTTTGGGGACTTCCATTATAAAGCCACGTTTAGCCATTGTGATTTCATTACCAAGATCACAAATAATTTATGACAGAAGAAAGACAGAGTAGCAGCCCCAGTTCATACTAAAATCAAGTTCCTAAAATGCCCTTCCCTTCCTTCTTTTATCTGATTAATTTTTATATCTCCTTTAAACATGAGCAGGGAGACCATATAATTCATCGTGCTATGTAGGGTATATTTAAAAGTAAATAGAAGCAATAAAATAATTAAATTATGGAATTTTAAGAATGTTTAACTAACAACTGATCATTTGGTTTTAATATATTGGTGAACCAATAAAAAGGTTCTATTCAGCCCTGACTGGTGTGGCTCAGTGGATTAAGTGCCAGCCTGCGAACCAAAGGGTTGCCAAGTCAATTCCCAATCAGAGCACTTGCGGGGGTTGCAGGCCAGGTCCCCAGTGGGCGGTGCGCGAGGCAACCACACATTGATGTTTCTGTCTCTCTATTTCTCCCTCCTTTCCCCTCTGTCTAAAATTTATAAGTGTAGAAAAACACTTAAAATGCTACTTCATTTAATCTGAACATTCAATATAAACATTGTTCACTTCCAGAGTGATGGTTGTATCGATTTTATCAGACTGTCCTTTATATACTGAAATAGAGTTTTTAAAAAAAGGATTGTAAAACCCTCTAAAAATTTACCAAGGAAAATAAGCTTAGAAACAGTATAAATGGAAAAAGTATATTTGCACATATTTAGATGCTTTAAACAGGTCCTTGTCTAATATCTCTCTAGTATTATGTCAGTAGTATTATTTGAAAATGTATTTTTTAAATGTGGTCCTATTATTTTTTAAATATTTCTGGTAAAATCATTGGCAAACTGCTTCAAAGATGGATAATATGTAGGAAATTGTGAACATTTTAACTAATCAATTTTTTGTATACCTTAAAAATTTTACCTGAAAAATATCCTTTCTATAAGTGCTAAGCTACCAAGTAAGCAAAAGCATATTATGTTACATGTAATATAACCTCAATTTTAATGTTTTATATAGAAACATAAATATTTTTATAGATTTTAAAATTTTATTTATAAATTTATTTGCCAAATATTTCTATAATCAATAGATCATCTCTATTATTAACCACTCTTCTGAATGGTTAGCCAAATTTAAATACTTCAAAATTTATAAATATATTCAATCAAAAAGAGAAGGGCCAACAAACCATTTTTCCCATAACTCAAAGTATTGTAAAGTATAATTAAAAAGTTTAAAAAGTAAGTCAATTATGCTCGTTGAGCTCTCATTTAATTTGTTTAGTTTCTCTTTTAGTAAGGATCTATTTAGACATGTTTATTTGCCAGGTCTATTTGAAGTGTGTCACATATTCAAAATATGAATATTTTTGCCACTCTGAATATTTTGATTCTAAATTTTTAACTAATTTCAAGCAAAATGCAAATAGAATTTGATGTGAACAATGGTGCTTCATCAGCAAATTTGCACCTTCTGGTGGTCATGTAACTAGTGACATGTCTACAGTTTCGGTAATGGGTGGTAAAGATCAACAAATTTTTTTGTGTGTGCAAGTTACATGCTTCTCATCAATTTTTCTAAAGAACTGTAAATTCAGAACCTAACATTTCTTTAAATATTCATTTTTTTTCTCTGTTATTTCTACAGAAAGGTTTTCCAATCCATGCAGCATGCAGGATAGTTATAGACGTAAACCATACAATAAATGACAAAAGCACTAGAGACTACTCTCTATAATACAGGAATGCTTATCATCTACTTTCCATATACATTTCCCACACTACAAGCAAAATTTCCCACATTTCCTACTAACCCCAAGCATGGGTGTCCTAGCAGCTTTGTGTATCTGGCACAGAAGGAGTTAGCTCTTCCTTGTCTCTGAGATCTGAGACCTTTGTTTTATCAGCAAGCACAGTGCATACAGTCTTTGAAGGGAAGCTGGAGCTAGAAAAGGTTAGGAATAGAGAGACAGGCTAATCATTGTCTTTCAGATTTAACCACAAGTTAAAGCAAGGAATTTTTCCATTGCAAGTGATCTCACAAACTACTAGACCAGACTATGACAAAGATGAAAAAAAAAAAAAGGCAGAAGTCTATCAAACCCAATACATGCCATCTTAATAAAAATGAATAATAACTACATATCTTTAAAAACTGAAAAACTTGGATATATGCTAAACCAGAGAGAATGACAGGATGACAGGCATAAGTCAGGACTAGCCTAGGCAAGCCAAGACATGCAGTCACGGTCCCCTGCCTCAGGAGGCCTGTTTACATTTCTAGTCCCAGTTCAATAAAGGTATTTTTTCACTCGATTCTTCTAACTCACTAATGTGTTGCAGGAGATATGTCGATGAAGTTGATAGTGTCAGTTTTTATCTTTAAAACCAGTGATGAATCTTTCAAACACAATGAATCAACCCTTCATTTTGTTTTATTAGTGGTACTTTGTTTATAAAATGAAAAGGCATTTAGTGACTAATATAAATTAGCATCCAGAGGTTTGGGTCTAAACTGTGAAAGCAATCAACTCATTATATCCAGGGTAACAATACAGGGTGGGGCAAAAGTACGTTACAGTTGTTCATAAGGAAAATAATACAATAATTAATAAATAATAATACAAGAATAAATTCTGTTTTGTGTACTCATGACAGTAAACCTACTTTTGCCTCACCCTATATAAGTGAAGCATCTAAAGGATTAATTTTTTGATTATTAAAGTGTATATAATGGTGAAAAAATAGAATGGAGCTTAGCGAAAACTCCTATCTTGGTGTGGGAGTTGAGATATCATGTGCTTATTCTGTCTTAGACTGAAGACTCAGTGGGTAATATTAGTGTGGTCAGCTCTTCAAGGCCTCAGGAGATTGCTGAATTAAGGCGAGTGGCACAGGGCTATAGACATAAAAAATTCAGATCTGAATAGCGTGTCTACTAAGGTCATCATTCGGGGGATTACATTATGTAGCAATTTTTGGGGTGTTATATCTAAAAATATTTAAAAGTTTATATTCCATTACTTCCCTTCTCTCATTTCCTACGATCCTTTAACATTGCTAAGCTACAATTTTCTTATCTGTAAAAGAGACATGGTAATATCCTTGAGGAAGGGAATCTCATGAGACTAAATAACACAATGGCATTGGCCCTTTAAAAATATTTGATAAATTTTGAATGTGGAAACCTAATTAGATGGAAGGAAAGAATTATAGAGGAACAAAGCAGGCACATGATAAAATGTTGTTAATAGCATGTATGAGTATCAAATATAATTTTAACAGAATAATTGTTAATTATATGTTCATTTATATACTTGAAAATATCTGTCATTACACTTAACCTGTGGGTACGAAGTTAATTAAACGGTACAAATTTAAGGCGAGATTTTCACCAATGTAGTCTCACTAAGAAGTAATGGTTTGGAGAACTTTATTCTTAAAGTTGTTGGGGTTTTTTGTTTTTTGTTTTTAAACAGTTTTGAGACATGTAGGGTGAAACCAAATGTATAACAAAAATTAGTTGATAAAGATGAAGCTGAACTAATCTTAATTTAAAATTGTAAAGGACATAGGAAAAACTAAAAATCATAATTAGCTAAACATCATACTGATTATACCGATAATATTTTCCAGAAAAATTATTTATGTAGTAAATAACTATTTACTACAATTATTTATGTAGTAAAATCATTGCAGCTTTCCTTGAGTGCCATATTGTTTAGGTTTTTGGTAAATTCTAAAGACATCCAAATATTTTTTTGAATGTTAAATTGTAACAAATATATTTAATTAGAAGATTATTATTAATTTTCCCTAATCATCTGTAAGAATATCTAAAAATAAAAATCTGCAAGATTTCTGTGCTTAATATTACATCTGAATACATTTTTGAACCACATTTAGCAACTCTTCAAGATCATCTTTTACATCAAGATGGTCCCTAGGCTTTTATCTTATTCTCTACTTTTATTTTCTCTTCACTCTTATTTTTATACCGATTTTTTGGTTTTAATTTTTATATGGAACACCATTTTATTTATAAGCAGTTATTTGTATCTCTGAAAGCTGCCTTATATCAGTTCCTGGAATGATGCAAGGAATAAATTGGTTAATTAGTTTTATTTTAACTAAGCTTACTAATTCATTGAACAAGGGATATATTCTTCAGTTTTACCATTAAAATTTGCAGCATAATATTCATAGTACGTGAGAGTTTATAGACAGTTTAAAACAGCTTAAAGAAAGATCCTACTCTGAACTCCCTCATTGTTAACTGTGACACTAGATTATGAAATCAGCTGAATAAAAGTTCATCAGGACAGACAGGACTACTCGCTCTTTAAATTGAAAGAGTATTATTACATTACACACTACTTTGTTTTCTTACCACATCTGTCACATGTCTATAAGACTCCCAGTGATTTACATATTTTACTGAATATATTTCTTTCTTATGAAGGTGAGAGGTAGTTCCCTATCATTAAACTGTAGGTATCCTTTGCTAAGGGATTTTAAAAATATATATCTTAGTGTACTTTATATAATTATGTGTAAGTACATAAATGTAATATATATATACAAATTGTTCTCAGTAACTAATGACTTGAGCACATTTCTGCTTCCTGAATTACATAAATAATAATTTTTATTCAGGAGCTATAAGAACTTTTAATATTACAAGCTGACAATACATATTTATAAATTTGAGGGAGTGTTCCTTTGTTAGATGTTTGAAAATTTGCCTCTTAGGACGCGATGTCCTTTGTTTCTCATCATGATTTATGTAACATTAGTAAATTGCTTCTATAATGAAGGTTTGTTTGTGCTCTGACGTTTGTGGAACTTATTGTTCTAAAAGTACCCTGTCAGATGAAAAGAGAGGATAGAATTAAGCTCAGTTTAACACACAACATGATTTATTTCAACGTGATTGGCGACATTAACTATCAGACTTCATATATTAGTAGAATGACACAATACAATGAATGCAAGAACATGCAATGTGGTAGAAGTTAAATATTTGAGGGGAGAGTAAAAACAGCTTTCAAAATGTCAAGCTATCCCTTTCTACTGCATACTTTCTATTTTATAATTTTCTTCCATAAACATGAGGCTGATAATAGGCAGATGTTGGCCAGCCAGCAGTCCTCATCATCTGTTCATCTGCCAGCAGCCACCGCTTTGGAGTTCTGGTTCTTCAAGGTTCAAAGATGTTTATGGTTCTTTCAGGTATGTCCTTGCTTGGCGCCTCTCTCTTCCCATCTCCTTCTCTCCCATTTTTTTCTAAGCTGTGTCTCATTTCTGCAGATCCCTATTCTCACTCAAACATCACAAAAGCTATGGCAAACTTAATGGAATTCTACATTCTAAGAGACACCCTAAAAAACAAATGTAATGATTTCCCTGTGTTAAGAAAGCATTGAAAACATCATTGGAAAGTGGGATGCGGCATTGATTATTATTGTTGTTTGGGAAAATCTATGTTTTCAGTGTTTGAGCTGGATGACTAAGGAGCAGGCAAGTCCAATTACAAGACTGATTCTTCTGCACGATGTGATCACTGCAAGAAGCCACAGCCACCAATGATAAACCTTGCTGCGATCACCGTGGCTCCTAACCAACCCTGCTTTCCTGAGTCACTTGCTCCAGAATCAGGATCTCAGGCTGCAATATCTGATTGGCCAAGCTTGGGCCACAGGCTGTGCCTGACTCCTGGGGAATTTTCAGGTAGACTTCCGTCTTCCCCTTTCATTTTTGTGGGGAGACACAAAGACACTGCAGCATACCAGTCTGATACATAGTGGTAAATTCCACCAAAATTCAAAGGGGGTAATAGACGTTCCATGTCAAATGATAGAGCAAATGTCTAGGACTGCCTGGGTATTGAGAACACAGAAAATCTCCACTGGGTATAGGAAAGAAATGGGATGCAAAACCATCTCTGGTTCATCTACTCTGTCAGCCTGAGAAAGAAGAAGGAACCAAGCAGGAATACCCCTATAATGCCAGAACCATGAAGTTCTGCTCTGGGATGCCATCTAAAAAGATACAATAAGGTGGGAAAAGGAAGCGCTTCTCAACCAGAAGAGGCATGGACACACTGGAGTCTTGGAACTGCAGGAGGCCGAGTAGCAGGGGTTGAATGGATACAAGGATAGACGATGACAGTAGGGAAAAGGCATGGGGGTGATCCCAGGAGCCTCATCGTGGCAAGAGGACTTAAAGTGTTCCAATGTTCATAGCTGATGAGGCTCAGGGAAATATTTGATTATAGGAGTTATTGGTATTTCCTCCTAAAGCATATCATGTCATCTTAATCATTTTTACTGTCACTTTCACTTCTGATAGTCTTCTCTATAATGCTTTTAATCCACCCTGAAATGATTCTCTACTACTTTTCATCAAACTTTTTAAAATAACTGGACACTCCCACCTTTTAACAAAGCATTTCCTGACCTAAATCAGCCATACTGTCTTCTCCATTATCTAAATTGTCAATGCTCTCAGTATGCACTTTTGTACTTAAAATCAAACATTGTCCATGGTTTTCTCTAATTGTTTCTGGCCCAATAGTATTTGTCTCTCCAGCCAATTTGGCAGCTCTTTGAAGAAGCTGTACTGTCACACTCTGAAATTCCCTAACTCCATAATAGGTGCTTAATAAACTCTTCTTTCCTCAGGGTTTTAATCTTGATGGAGTAGAAAGAAAACAGACATGAGGTACTCTGGGTTAAGCCTGTCACACATTGGTTATGGAATAAATAATTTATTTAACTGTTGACACTTACTTCCTCATCAATAAAAAAGAACAAGAAAGATGATGAAGATAAAAATAGCATCACCAAGACCTAACCCCAATTATGATCATGAGCTAATAAAAATATAGCAGAACACTTTAAAACATTAAACCACTGCATTATAAAATTTCTATTTTTGAATGCATATCTACTATTAGCATCAAACAAAAGCAATATTTTTAGCTGAATTTCAAATGCCATAAGAGGCTGCAGACTGAAGATATTTTTGGAAATGGTATCCATTCTGGCATGCTTCAAAATATATCATTTCAGTAGTTAGAATTTTGCTTAAAACTTACTCTACGGTCTTTTCCTGTAACAGTGCGCCCCGTGTGAGCTTGGCTCTGCACCTTCTCCAAGTCGCTCCGTAGTCTCTTCATGCCACCTTCTCTCACAATAAGAGCCCCTTTTATTTATAGAGCACTTTACAGTTTACAGAACACTCTCCCACCTACTGTTTTATTTAATCTTTGTACCACACAAACATTATCTATGAGAGGTGTTAATAAGCGCCCCAAAATGTTTGCAGTTTTAAAGGTAAAGCAAACATTCTTCAGTGAAACAGCTCTCTCCTTAAGGATTCTCCTCTTTTTGCAATAGCATAATTTTCTTCAATTTAATATTTAGTATTTAAAACAATTTGAAAGTTTTAGGATTACTTTTACAACATTTTTTTATCTTTTCCCAAAACTTAAGTTCTGTACCTACCTGTGCTTTCTATGGCAACTTATATTTACACAGCATATTACAGAACATTTTCATCCTTGCTATTATCATTTGTACTTGCAGTCACAAAAAGGTCAAAACATGAGGTTAAAATCATGGCTTATTTATTTATCTTGCATCTCTTTTTTTGTATATATCTTATTTAGTTATCTTTGGTACTAACAGCTCCTGGTACCTATGAGATATTAAATAAATGTCTGTGAAATTAAATGTGAAGGAAGAGAATGAAGGAAAACATGTAGGAAAGAGAGAGAATGATATGAATTAAAGGCAAGGAAAGGTCAGTGTCCATGGAGATACAGAAGATGTTTGTATTGTTCTCTGTGAAGAGATTTCTCCA
The DNA here is from genome assembly GCF_021234165.1 of Pteronotus mesoamericanus. Taxonomy (NCBI): domain Eukaryota; kingdom Metazoa; phylum Chordata; class Mammalia; order Chiroptera; family Mormoopidae; genus Pteronotus; species Pteronotus mesoamericanus. The sequence goes on from NW_026555321.1 coordinate 15,575,987, forward strand.
GATTGCATTAATATTCAATTTTCACACATATGCTTTGTGTTAAGCACTAAATTACAGGTTTTGCAAAGAGACGACTTATTAAGTATTGGAATTAGAGCACGTTCTCTTTACTGTTTTTTAAAAATGGCATATGGCTAAGAAGGTAAAGCTTTCAGTCAAATAGGTAATGAAAAGAATCCTTGCATGGAATAAGCCTCATGTTTCAAAGTGAAGTTCTTTCTCTCATCCTGATACTTTAAAATGAGGAACTTTCAGTTTAGAATCTTTCTAAAATGTGGTGTGGAAATTTTAAATCTTATATGACAAATCAGCGGTAAATCTGCACTAAGTAAAAAAAATGAAGAACAATGCGTCTAATAAAATATGACTGGCTTAAATTTCCAGGAAGTTCATGGACCATTTCTAAATATACATGCTACATATATTTCAAACCAAAAACAAGATAAGTAATCATCTCTTTTATTTGAATCAGACTGAGTAAAAATAAACATAATGGATTAAATTCAACCACAAACCCAAGCAATTCCATTAAAAACTGAAAAGGAATAATTTGGAAAAATATAATAAATTACTCAAAATAAGTCCATCATTTGTTTAGTGATTTTTTATATCAATAATAAAAAAAAATGTGGTCTTAAATCAGGATGGAAAAGAAGTAACTGAACAAATCTCCTCACTCCTTAAATCCCCTTCAAGGGCAAGAGAAAAAATAAAAGTGAATAGAAAAGAGCGCTGGAAATTTGGAACGATTAATTTCCTGGAAGATATAAAGCAGAGGGGAATAAACTGAGGACAAAAGCCAACCAGATTATGATTATCTCAACCATAGAAGACCTTAAGCAACCCTAAGATGAAGGCAATCTTTAAAGAAGAATTGAATCATAGACAGTCAAGATAAAAGTTACAGCTCATAACATACCAATGAGAGTAGTTGACTCTTAAGGTTGGTAACTATTTTTGCTACCTGAAAAAAACCACAAACAAGCATGAGTATATGCTATCAAAGCAGGAATGCTGACATGGGGGACTCCAACAGTGGGCCCAGGAACTGGAAATATGAGACAAAATCCTAGGTAAATATTTCCTGGGATACTCAAGGAAATCTCAGACTGGCTGAAGGTCACTGCCCTGCCTCTTCTCTGAACATTGACCAGAAGTAAAATTCTTGTTTTTAAAACCTTTTATTGCCAAACACAAAACCATAGTCATTCAGTCCACAAATACATCCAAGCAACCAAGACTGTATAATCTGAGACTTACAAAGGAAAACCAATAACTTGAAAAAAGGTAGCAATTTATATCCCAAAGGGAAATTCAAATAATCCTAGTTTCATTGCAGCATTTTTTGAACAGATAAAATTGAAACAACCTGAATGTCAACAAGAAAGCAAAATGTGATAAAAGATATATATCTATTTTATGGAATATATTATAATGAAGCAATACTGTGGAATAAACTATGGTACTTTCATTACATAAATTATGTATGTTATAGAATATTATGCCAATGTTAACTGAAATATATATAACTAGCATAGAAAGATCTCTAAAATATATGAGATGATAAAAGTTTTACAAAATATTAAAGTATGAACTTATTTATATTATATACATGAAAACAAGTGCACAAAAAAGGTATATAAGGATGTATACTAAAACCTCATACAGAGAGGAATAAGATTACCAGGCATCAAATCTGTGTGTGTGTGTGTGTATGTGTGTGTGTGTGTGTGTGTGTGTGTGTGTGTGTATAAGTCATGGAGTCAGAGGAGGACTTCACTTTCTGGTCAATACATGTTATGTATGTACTATTTGCATTGTATACTCATGTGTTAATTTTGTAACTTAAAAATATTTTCCTGTCTACAGCCATACCACCCTGAACTAGCCCAATCTTGCATGATCTTGGAAGCTAAAAATATTTTCCAATAGACAGTTGTTATCATTCTTTTTTAAAGATAAAAGATTCATTGAAAGTTTTAAGATATGGTCATTGCGATGCCCCAAAATAATCTAGTCCACAGGTTGATGAAAATTAAGGACAATTAAAGTATTGACAGCCACTTTTCAGCTAAGTATCAAAAGCATTATATATACATATATATCTATCATGTATATTTCTATCCCTAAAAATAAAATTCACACAATATATTTGAAATAAGATCATACAAAGTTGTAGAGACACCCTACCTTCATGAGCTCAAGTGTGAGATACTTTAGGTGGTGACTTGAGAGACAAGGTTGTCAACGAGTATTTCTTCCTTGTGTGCTCTGTCCTATACTGGTCCATCCATTGCATATTGTGAAAGACAAACTATTGCTACATTGTCATTCCCACCATGTTGCTTTAAGAAATTAGCTAATCTCCAACAGCATCCTGTTTTCTTCCACATTAAAGCCATTAGGCTTCTTATCCATGCAGCTGATCTTTCTTTGGCTATAAATAAATTTAACACATTGTATTCTCCACAAAGCTATTCCAGAAAAAAATACCACTTCGGGGCAACCAGGTTTATATATTTTATTCATTTTATCTCACCAAAGATCAACTTAATTTCATTTGAGTTGTCCTTTCTTTTTAAAATACTTCTGGGGTAAAAAACAAACAAACAAACAACAACAACAACAACAAAAAACCTTGATCTAGTGGATACAAGTGGTCTTTTCTAGCCAAGAGTGGGACTAGATATAGCGAGGCATCCATTCAACTTCTGCTCTTGGCAAGATGAAGGGAAGATGAAAAAGAGAGAGAGAGAGAGAACTCATAAATGCTATAAAGGAACCATAGAGTTTCTAACTGGGTTATAGTCTAGTACCTAAAAGAAGTTAGAATGGAACAAGGACATACAAATAGAACCTGAAGATGACTAATGAGAATGGCCATTCCATGAAAGTATACAAGGGGCTTAGGATTTCCTATGAGAACTAGGGGGAAGATTATTTGTTACCAACACAAACAGTTGCTGTTACAATAAAGAAGACAGTGAATAAAATTTTTCTCTTAGAACTTTTGTAGGTAAAAAATGGAAGAAAGCATTTACTAGTTTCTTGAATCGACAGAAAACCGGTGAACATCAGTTTTTAAATGTTCACTTCACTACAGGACTTCACAGAAACATTGATTTTATTGTCCAAACTTAAGTTTTCCATTCAAGGCAAGCAAAGTTGCTTTTTTTCCCCTTAACTAGGTCATCTCTACTGGCTCTAGATCAATTTTGTTCCAAATCAATTAATTAAACAATCACCAACATTTACCATTTACCAAATGTATCAACTCTTGTAAGGAATGTGTCAATGAATCTTAACATTATGACCAATGACTAGGTATTCTTTTTATGACTCTGTTATGACTATATCAGCCTTAATTTGTATTTTTAACAATTAAAATATAAAATTTGAGTACTTCATATGTGATGAAATTGTTTTTTGCTCTTTCTTTAGTTCTTTCACATTCTTAGCAATTTTATTTTTATACTTTCAGGCTTTAAGTAAATATATCATTATTTCACTAAATGGCATATCAGCCATGATTTTGTAATTAATAACCAAATAGTTAACAATTTAAATCAATGCATGTTTTGGAACATTTAAAGTTATGTTTATTGTCATTATAAATCAGATTTCTGATGATAATCTTACAGTAAATTTTAGTTGCTGAATATGAATTATAAATTTCTGAATATTAAATATATATATAAGAAATTAAGTCATTCTTTCACCTTTTAAAAATTACCTTTCAATCAAATAATTATTTAAAATATTGCTATGAAGACAAAAGAACCAATAACAGAATTTTTAAATAACTATTAATGTAGTACTACAGTATGAATTGCTATAAAATCTATTAATTTATAAATAATTAAATAACAGGCTGAATGTGATTGTGACTCAAAGTGACTTGAGATTTTTAAATGTCCATTAAAAGACAAAATCAAAAGTGACTTTAAAAGTAATTTAAGAGATTACTATTTGCTAAATAATTCACATAAGAAACATTCATTAGATTCATCAAAATTAATAAATAAAACATTTGTAGATGCATTTATAAAAATTAATCAACTTAGTAATTGACTATTCACTGAATATTGAAAAAAAGAAATGGTAATTTTGATAAATTCTGCAAATCATTCATCTAACAAACAGATTTGGGGGAAATGAGAACTTTCTGGTCTGTCAAAGGATGACCTACCTTTGAAACACTGAAATTGCTTCATCCAAACACCTTTGACTTGGTTGATAGTCTAAAAATTCTGCACTTGCAAGATGAGCATGAAGAGGTGACTCCTATACAGTACCTAAGAATATGGTTATGGCTGAGTCAAAAAAAGATGCTACCCATAGTCTGTGTAAAAAACTTGTGGAATTCAGACCAATTTTCTTCAAGTAAGAGGTTTTTATTAAAAAACAAACAAATTTGAAAACCCTAGTTTTTTAAATATCAACATAAAGTGTTAATAATAATGGATTTTTAAATTATACTTCTATAAAGGAAAGATAAGGTTGCCAAGCAAATAATGACTTTCTAAATTTACTATTCTTAGTTTATTATATGTATAATTTTGTTAAATAATATATAATTATAGATTGATTTTCTTAGACTTTTGAGATTTCATCAGGTGCTCTAGAATAGGACTTAAGAAACTGAGTCTCTTGGGCTAAATTCAACGCACCACTGTTTTTGAAAATAAAGTTTTATTGGAACACAGCCAAACTCCTTCATTCACATATTGTCTATGGCTGCTTTCACATTACAACTGCTAAGTTGCATATGATGAAGACCTTATGACCCACAAAACCTAAAACACTTAATATTTGGCTCTTTACAGAAAGATTGTTGAGCTCTGTTTTAGAATATATTTGCATACCCTACAACAAGGAGTCGAAGATCATAGTTGGACCAATGTCATAGTAAATACTACACTTGAAAACACAGGCTATAGCTCCCCAAGAAATAAACACAAGTGCAGAAACAAAAGTTGTACAGTGGTAGTTGGTCATAAAGGGGGAATCTAGATGATAGATAATATGCTTATAATTTTATTGTCATTCTTAAAAATAAAATATATATTTAAAAAACTATTAAGAGCTAGTGGATCCCAAGAATATATCTGATGCCTCTAGTACATTTATAGCAGTTATAAAACATGATAAGAGATAATATGAACAAATATTTAAAAGATATAATTTTATACCTGTTCCCAATTTATGGAATCATCAGTTTATTCAACCAATGGATATATGACGGCTGATAAAAATTTATTCTAAAAATTTTTATTATTTTACATGTGCAGTTTTTAATAAATCACTTCAGGGTAAAGGATCTTTATTTTCAAAAGCAATTATATGATCATATGTCACTGAATCTTATGAGCAAAGTGGATGATAAACTAAGGTAATATAATTCATGTCAATGACAAGGTATCATAATTTTTAGTTAGCCAAACATGATTTTTTCAGCTGTTTTAGCATAAGGCTTTATTGTTGTTCTTTCATCATTATTATTTATAGTTATAGATAGGTATATATATTTATATTATTATATATGATAATTTACCATAAATCATATGCTCTGAGAAATAAATAAATAATTTTAGTTATCAATCTCTCTGTATAAGAGGTTAGTCAATTTGCCCCATAATCCCAATTTGAGAAAAACAAAACAAAACAAAACAAAAAGTATTTTATAACATGTGAAAATATTCAAATTTCAGTGTTCATAATTAAAGGTTTATTCAAACATAACATGTCCATTTGTTCACATACTGTCTATGGTTGCTTTCATGTTACAATTGCAGAATTGAATAGCTGACCACAATGCTCATAAAACCTAAAATAGTTACTATCTGGCACATTACAGAAAAAATTTGACAACCCCTGCTTAAGACTATACAGATATTTGGAATAAGTGGTAAAGAATACTGGATGTCTCCAACAAATACCATGCATGCATTGCCCCCTACCTTCTCACTATTTCCCATGGAAAAAGCCAGTGGCACCTCTTATAAATCCATTTCAACATGTCTTTGCTCCACATAAATATGAGATTTATTGACTTTTCCTTTGAACTTTATATTGTCTACATAGTTTCCTTTTTAATAATAGCTTAAGTAAAATCTTTAACATGTTTATTTTAATCTAAATGGAAGTTATGATTTTTTCTTTTGTTTTTTTTTACATTTATCCTTCAACAAAATAAAAAGAATGGATCAAAGGACATGTACTATTCTCCTTGCCCCACCTCTTATGTGAGGGTAGAGCACACAAAAGTGATCTGTTTATGCTCTGCCCTTTCAGTATATAAATAAAAGACAAGGCCCAGGAAAAGCACCCTTAAGCAACACAATCATTTGTGAAATGCCAGGTGTTTATGCAAGGTTTTCTTTTGGAGAGACTTTTGAAAATGAAACAAAAGGCATATTCAAGTATAAAGGACAATCATTTCAAGCCAGTAACTTTTTCCCCTTTTTTTAAGAGGAGCACTCTGCCTAAAATAAGCCTGTGGAGGCATGCATCCCAGTGGACTATGTCAATACAGCTTGTCTTCCGGAGCATCCAGGAAGGTGATTCAGGAGCACAGATACCCATCCCAGTGAGTTTCAGTGCTGATTGATCCAGTTCCTTTACAAGAATTTGACTTATGGAATTGTGGCTTACTGTTGTTTTTTAAAGCATACTTAAGAATAATTTTTATTATTTTCTCACTAAATGCCTATTTTTCATGAGATACTAATCTTGCCGACTGGAGTTTGCTCAATGTCCATGGGGTGACATCGGCAATTGGCAAAACACTAACTTATATTTTGAAGCAGAGAAAATGAATGTGAGTGTGTTTATATTCTATCCAGGGTTTAACACTGGCTAGGAATGCAAATCATGAGAAAACTTCAAAGAATGTTTGAACAAGGGCTATATTTTTGGAATAAATGCATAGAGTAAATATAATTACTCTGACAGAAACACTGGTCATCGGGATGCATGAGTTGTAATAAGTTTGAATCAATGTTTTTCATAAGATTCAAATCTCCTTTAGAGAGAAAAAGGGCAAATAAATTATAGGAGCACAAATAAGCTAACAACATAAAGTATGAGGCATGGTGATAATGATCCTTTTTAAAATTGTCTTCTCAGTTGTACTTTCTGCCCAAATTAAGATCATGTGAGACATGTGATACACATGAAAAGAAAGCCTCACTTCAAATATTTGCAAATCTTGTATCTGGTAAAGGACTTTTACCCAGACTATAACTCTTACTACTCAATAAATAATAATCATCTGATTTAAAACATGGCAAAAGACTTGAATGGACATTTCATCAAAGAAGACATCAAAGACCAAGTAAGTATATGAAAAGATGTTCAATATCACTGGGAAAATACAAATTAAAACCACACTGAAATACCACTGCATATCCACTTGAATGGAATGAATTAAAACAAAGGCAATAACAAGTTTTGGCAAAGATGAGGAGAAATTAGAACCCTCATATGTTACTGGCAGAAATGTAAAATGGTGCAATCACTCTAGAAATAATCTGGCAGTATTCAAAGAAGTTAAACATAAACTTTCAATGACCCAACAATTTCACTCCTATTAATCTACCCAAGTGGAATAAAAGCACATGTCTACAAAAGACTTGTACATGAATGTGCATAGCAGCATTATTCACAGCCAAAAAATAGAAACAATTCAGAAGACCATCAGCTGGTAAATGGATAACCACATGGTATATGCATGCAATATACTCCTATTCCCCTGTTTAAAGGAACACACTATTACCACATACTGCAACATGGGATGGACCTCGAAACATGTTAAATGAAAGAAGCCAGATGCAAAAGATTACATATCATATGATTTCATTTGTATGAAATATGCAGAAAAGGCAAATTTATAGAGACAGAAAGCAAATTAGTTGCTTCCTGGGGATGGTAACAGGGACTGACTAAAGGCTGGTGGGAATTTTGTGGACGGATGGTGGATACACTACAAAACGGAACTGTGGTGATGGTGGCATAACTCCAGACATCAACTGAAAGTCATTGAGTCATATACTCACGAAGAATAACCACAGGACATAAAGGAGACCTCGATAAAACTGCAAACAACCTTTTTTAAAATTTTAAATTTTAAGGATATTTCATGGCACAAGTTTTAAGAACTTTTAGATTAGATTCACCAAAACTAAACCATAAATAACAAAGCCTCACTCATTTCAATGAAATACTTTAACCGTGAAGCAGATGCTCATCTAGGCCCCAGGGACTTGCATTACAAAACAGTTCCAAAACATTGTTCTGTGGCAATTCAGTATTTCATGTATATCTTCAAAATCCATTCCCTTGTGAAATGTGTTTGAGTAGCACTACATGCTACATTCACCTCCTAGAGAGTCATAGTGCTTCCTAGCATAATAAAAGCTCTGAGAAGTCCTGTATCAGCAACAATGCAATTTGACATTAACACTATTTTTTTTAAAACTGAGATATTTTTACCATCCAGAAAAGTATAGACAATGACTTGTATTCTCCAACCAGTTTTATTAAATAATAAAATTTTCATTTTTACGTTAGATGTTTTTAATAAAAAATATTACATATACAGTCAAAGTGCTTATGTATCCAAATTCCATCACTTCTACAGCTGTATCCCGTATCCTGAACTGGTGTTTATTATCATCTCCATGCCTATTATTTTATTAGTACTACAGAAATATATGTCTATAAATGCTATATGGTACTTTCTACCTACCTATAATATTTATATAAACAATGACATGCTCTTTGCTCCTCAAAATTTTGTTTTTGAGATTTGTCTATGTTATAGATGATTCATTTTCATGGGTGCTTAGCATTTCATTTTATGATTACATCCAGAATTTGCTTATCCAAATTACAGTAAATTTAGCTATTACAAATAATGATGCAACACGCATTCTGGATATATATATTTGCACAACCATAGTGAATTATTTGCTAGAACATATTTCAAGAGGTGGAATTGTTTTATCAGAGTATGCTCACATTCAAGTTTACTGTAATGCCTAATTGCTCTGCCAGAGTGTCTGTTTCAATCCATACTGACATAAACATGTTTAAAATCTGTTTCTCTAAACTCTTGCTAATACACATTATGACCATTTTTAAAACACATGTATGTCATGTACATGTTCAATGTTTTAATTTGCATTTCCTGGGTTACTAGTTAGGTTGAGCATCTTTCCCTTTTTCTTTCTCCTTTTGATTACCATAAGCATTTCCTCTTCTATGATTTGCCTTTGCACCTTTCTTTTTTAGATTAATAGAAGGTCTTTTAAAATTCTATATGCAATTTTTTGTCAGCCATATGTGTGGCACTTTCAATCTTCATCTTGCATTTCAACTTCGTTTATTACAGTTTTTGTTGTGGTTGATAAATAATGTTTAAATTTTAATTTAATTGCATTTGTTAATCTTTTTAAATAGCTTATGCTGTTTTGTGTATTTTTAAATGCTTCATTCCTTATGATCAGAAAGATATCCTTCTACATTTAATTTTTAAGTTATTTATGCATTTCTCTAACTGTTTAGTCCCCTTAGAATTTAATAGCTCACTCTCACCCAACTCATTTGTAATGTCAACTCAGCTCTAACTATATTAAGTTTTTATAAACATACACGTCTGTTTCTTGGTTCTGCCTTCTATTCCATTGGCCATTTTTCTATGTCTACACATTAACTTATCTACTTACTATAATTTAATAAATAATAAATATTGTCATCGAGAAGAGCAGGTGTCTCCCCCTAACTGTATTTACATTCTCCAGGGCTTCCTACATAGATAGTCTTATCATCTGCACTTAAGATATTATTTTCCTTTCTAATTTGTATAGCTAATTTCTCTTTATATTATATTATAGTGGCTGAAACTTCTGGCACAATAGTAAATAGAAGAGGTAATAGCAGGGTTCTTGACTGGCTCCAAATTTTAATGAGGATGCTTCTAACCCTTCACCACTAAATATACTAACGGGAAGTTTTAGATAAATAACTTTAATCAGGTTAAGAAAGTTCTACTGCTCTTTTGCTATGGTGTTTCTTAATGAAGAAGCATTAAAAACTATAATTTTTTTCCTGCAGACGATCATGCTTTAATGTATTATTTAACATTTGCTAAATAACAAGATGCCTCTAAAACTTCGGGGTTTAAAACAACCATGATTTATTATCTTACGATTTTGTGTGTTGGCTGAGCAGTTCTGCAGCTTCCTTTTAGGCTCTCACAAGCTTACATTGAGCAGGCAGGCCCTTGAGGGCTCACCTGGGACTATCGTGGCCACTTTGGCCACTCGTCCAGTCCTCCTGTCATTCTGTAGGAGGCTAGCCCACACTTTTTCACATGGTCATATCAGATCCCAGAGCAACAAGAAAAGGGACAACCCAATGCAGCAGCACTTTTTAAGCCTCTTGTATATCATGGATGTTTTTACATTGGCTTAAAGATGCTAATGAAAATCACAGAGATTTTTAAAATACCTATGCGCCCCTTTTTATTCCAAATTCATTTCCTTATATCTTTTCTTATTTTCTAGATCAAACTTGACATAACTTTATATATCATTAATTTCTTCAAAAGAACAAATTCTTGGTTTTGGTGGTCCTCTCTTTATTTGCCTTTAATTGAAAATTTCTGATCGGTCTTTGTTCTTTGTTCTTTCTTCCTCTTTCTTTCTTTAATTTAATTTAATTTTTATTTTTCTAACTTTTGGAGTTGAATAAGATACAGAAGAAAACAAGAGAATGGCAGGAAATAGATATGAGAGTGAATAGAGCAAAGACCAGCACACAACCCTGAGAAAGTCTGTCTCTTAAAGGTGTTCTCTGAATGTTTATTGGGGCTAAACTCTCTCAGCCTCAATATGACTAAACGTGACTTTCACAAACATAGATTTAAAAAAACAAAATTATACCATATTATTGAAAAACATACAACATAATAAAGATGTTAACACTCTATTAATTAGTGTATACTTATAAAGATAAGATTCTGGCCATCACAAAAATTACATATCTTTTATATTACCATATTATATTCATGTCTCTATTCAACTAAAATAATTTAATTTCTATTTTATTTCATTTCTACTAATGTATATCTTTTTTCTATGATCACTGTGTGCAATTATATATGGCAATTATTTATTAGCATAAGTATTAAATGGAATATATTTTAAACTTGTTGCAACAATCTAAAAATAAGTTTTCACAGAATATTTTACAAAGACTACATCCTCATAGCTTGTCAAACAGTCTTTTGGGGAGATTTAAAAAAAATAAAACAAAATGAAAACATAAACAAACACCTTGGAACTGACTTTATAAGGACTATAGTAAACAACATTTTAAAGCCCCAATAGCAATTTTGAAGGTTTGATGCCACGTTGAGAAGACATATGAACCTTCCCAAAATGAAACTACTTTTACAAAGGTCAAACTTAAAACTAGTAATTGCTTATGCTTGCTTATCTCCCATTTTGACAGCCTCCTGCTTATCAAGTGATGAATATCAGGAAACGCAATAGTGGCTTTCACAATTGTTTCAGTATGAACCATGACTCTGTGAATACTTTGAAATACAAGAGGTCTGTCCAGAAAGTATCCAGCTATGTATTATGAAAAACAGAGACATTTATTGAAGATACAAGACAAGAGAAACATTGTACATAGGACAACGATGCATCAATCCCCTTCAAAGTAGGTACCTTGGGAGCTCACACAGTTCTCCCAGCATATCTCTACTGTTTAAAATACGCTGCAAAACCCTTTGTTGGAATCGCCATCAGCTGCCCTGTCATATTTTCCTGCATCTCATCGATGGTCTGAAATCTCCTCCCTTTCAAAGGTGATTTTAGATTGGGGAAAAGCTAGAAATGTCAGGGTGCCAAATCTAGGCTGTAGGAGGGCTGAGTTACCTGACTGATTTGATGCCCAAAAGCTCTGCACAAGACATGATACATGAGCGGGTGCATTGTCATGATGGAGCTGCCAATCACCAGTTGCCCATAGCTGTGGCCTTCTGAATCATCCAAATAGTTTCTGCAGAGGAATGTTCAAGCTTAACACAAAATTTGATGCAGATTCTTTGCTCTACCCACTGAGTCATTGTGAATGTGATGGCCACAGAATACACATGCTCACTCAATGGTGTCTACCATCCTTACTGACTAGTACAGTGAAGTTATCATTGTTCACGCATGAGCATTCCAGTCTACTCTCCTTGGCTGTGAGGTTACATTGCTGTCATGCAAACCATTCTTGTTATATAAACAATGGCTGGACTTTTCCTGGACAGATCTCATACACTTCAAAATAATTTTAGCCCTAATTCGAAAAGCTTGCTTCAGCCCTGTGGTAAACCAGACCACCTTTATGAAGTTCTGTAAAAGTAGGTAAAGGGTAAAAATAGTTCATTTTATTGTGTTATATTCTAATTTGTCCTAATATATGTTCTCCAAATATTTCAGAATAAACAAATTATTAGGATTCATAGGGATGATTTTGACTTTAAATGTTTTCAGGGTTCAGTATTAAGTATTTGGTACAAATTTACGAAAAGGGCTCAGTGCTAAGCCTCTCTGTTTTGCCTACATGCTCTCTTTCTGGTCATGGTTAAAAGCATTGGTTTTATAGTAAACCCATCTCTCCTATGCTTTATTAAACATTTAAATAGGATGTCTATCTCAAGAAAACTCCTCTCCCTATTCCTCAACTCTACTACAACGCTATCAGGAACATCATCTACCTCATGTGCATCAGTCTGATCTTCTCTACATGGAGTCCAGTGTTTACAGATGCAGACCTCTCTTCTATCTAGACCTTTAGTCACGTTCAGAAAGCATTAATGCCCCTTTCCTCCATAGCTTGCTTAAACAACAATATCCTATTATTGTATTTCTATGAGATTAATAAAAATAATGGTTTTATTGTTGCTCTTATTATTTAGCTTTCTTAAATTTACTGCAAATACTGAACTTATTCAAAGATATTTACTTTTAAGTCTTTCAAATGAAATCTGCTCACGAAACCACCCATTAAATCTTCCACAGTCCTTGAGATAAAGCAGAATGTTTCTGTTTTTAAGTAAAATGTATGTCAGAAATTCACTTTTCAATTGTCTGTTAACTTTCATCAAAGTGGAGTTCAAAAGTTGTTTCTATACTGTATAATTTAAACAGATTGCTGTAAAATTACTGATTGAGTATATAACTGTAAGTTCTTCCTCTGAATTCTATTAATCAGCAATGTTATAAGAAATAAATAACAATATCCTAACTGTGACACTAAAGTTCATGCATGATATTAAAGTATCTTCTGAATGACTAATAAAAATTAAATTATTAGCACAGTTTTAGGGTTAAGTGAAATATTTTGTCCTTGTTGCTTAAAAACGGCTAATTCATATGTGGTATCTAACAAAACAGCTAAGCATATTTGGCAAAACTGCAGAGAAACAAATAAACTTCCCTATTCCTGGTAAAATAAGAACACAATTTCTACAAAAACTCAATGTGGGGGACAAAGAATCTCCCAGCCAAGTGGAAAGTATTTCTTACATTAAAAACCTAATCTTTCTCTACAACATGCCTCATATTCATCCTTAATTGCCTTCTCGGGTTCAGGTCCCTTGATACACTTAACACTACTCCTAACTGGCTTCTTGGCCTCTAGCATCTCATCTCTTCTAATCCATTGCAACTCCATTGCATCTCAAAGTAAGGCTCTGATTTTACCAGCTCAATATTTTGCAATACATCCCTATTGTCTATTTATTAAAATCCAACCATATTAGTTCCCTTCCAAGACATGAATATGTCCACATTACCATTCCAGTTTTCCTTGAACTTGCCACCCTACTATTTACTTTCAAGAATGTCCTGCTCCCAGAAAAATCAGCTAAAGAATTACATTTTTCCTGTCTATCAATCAAACTGTATTCAGAATTTCAGTCCCAGTCAGAATGATCCCTTCTCTGCTCTCCTTAAGAAGCAGGTTTCCCCCTGTTTATCAATTCATAGTCCCTGTTGCTAGTTCTTATATAACTTTTCCATTATGTACTGTGTTCCAGTCATGCCAATCTTAACCCCTCTCACTGTAGTGTGTCTTGAGATAGGAAAGATTCATCCTTTGTTTCAGCCACTCCCTTAAAAATCTGTAACAGTGATTTGCTTAGGTGGTAGTTGAACTAATGTTGGAGACATTCGGTTAGAGCCTAAACATTAGGAAATCGACAGAGTGCCCACCTTTTATTGCCTATTCCCAACTATTTTTTTTAAAAGAACCTAACAAAGCAACCAAGTATTTCTGTTCTCCAAAAACATGATCATGAAAAATACATGATCATAATATAAAATATAATATAAAACCAGTGAAATTATTTATTTTTAAGAGGTCTCAATTCTAGATCTGATTAATATCAAATGCAGAATTTCTAGAAAAGGCCACTCAGTTACTGTATTTACTTTCCTGAGCTATTCAATGTTACTAGAAGGTATAAATTAATTTTGATAAATGAACAAAGGATTGAATTGGTAATATACTAAGCAAATGTTCCACTGGCTTTCATATTAAGAAAGAAAAAAAGGCAAAGCAAAGAAGCACCTTTAATATATAACATCTTCAAATTCAGGTGCTGTGTGGCAAAAAGTGAATTAACTATGTCAGAAGATGGATACTTCCCATTAACTGAATTTTAAAATAATGTTAAGACTATATTAATTATGGAGCCTTTCAACCTAATTGTCTATACACAGAAGAGGTTAAGTCAATTTTATGTACTTCAAAGAACTTTTAGGCAGGCTGCTACATGAATGTATGAAAAATTAGGAAATTCATTACTCTTAAACATGACTTTCTTCTGTGCATGAACATGTCCCTTCTTTCATTCTCTCTTTCACTCTTGCTCTCTCACTTGCTCTCTGTCTCGGTATGTATATATAAATAATACACAGGTATTTAAGTATACATGTACTTAAATACTTAAGTTTGATACACATGTATATAAAAGATAATAATAATTGCACTTAGAGATATTTTCCTATAACTGACAATAAGTGGAAGCACAGAATGGGCTTAGCTAGCCACCAAGTATTATGAAATGATAGAACATAATAGAAGATAATTCCCACCTTATACTAACCAAAATGTCAGAGACATATCCTTATTCAACCAATCTTCATTATTTATGGATTCTTTATTTGTGAATTTTCTTACTCACTAAAATGTAACTACTAAATCAATACTTATGGTACTTTTTACAATCATTCACAGACATGCCCAGGGCATTGAAAAATGTCACCCGATATGTCCCCACCTGAAGTTGAATAAGACAACTCTGCCTCCTTGTCTCAGCTTTCATGCTGTAAACAAGTGTCCTTCTCAAGGTATATTTAGTGTCATGTTTTTCACATTTTGTCCTTTCAATTCGTGATTTTGCGGTCTAAATGGTCACCGAGTGTAGTGCTGTTTAGTGCTCCTAATTATAAAAAACTGTGACGTGCTTTATGGAGAAAATATGTGTGTGAGATAAACTTCATTCAGGCATGAATTATAGTGCTGTTGGTCATGAGTTCAGTGTTTAGGAACCAACAATACATATTAACTAAGTTGTCTTTAAACAGAAGTATGTGTAAAACAAAAATGTGTATTGATCAGTTGACAAGAATGCCGTGACCAGAGGCTCACTAGAACCTAACCCTGTGTTTCCCCTAGAAGCACTGGCTCAGTATTTGTTCATTCTGTTTTCTTGACAACTTTGTAGAACATGACTACCACAAACAGAGAGGATCAGTGGTGTGTCACACACACACCATCACACACTCACACACACTCAACACAAACAGAATAGAAGAGCCTAAAATAAAATTATGAAATCAAAAACATCAAATGATAGGTAATGTCAAAAAATTACTTTCTTCAGCTGTATAACACTTTCCATTCAAAATCAGTATGTTCTGGTTAAACTAAGTATATAATAAATTTCAGTAAAAATAATATTTTAATTAACTTCTCTGGTTAATTTTAAGATAGAAAACAGTCCTAAAAGAATTTTAGGAAGAACAAATAATTTGTATGCTACATTAAAAGCATGCTAAATGCTCTAATAACCACATTCTCAGCATTTTCAGATCTTTCCAGCACTTTCTATCTCAGCAATGGTCTTAGTCAAACCAGGGAGATCTCTGTTGTATGAGAATATTCTTATCCCATGCTAGCAGAGCCCCATGCTGTTTAGCTGGACATTTCCAGTAGAGTAAGTACTCAATATAGACAATGGCCTCCCACCTAAACAACTCCTTGAATTTACATTCTTAAGTTTTGTTAAAATAAATGAGATTACTTTCACCAATAGTTTATGCAAACTCTCTGTTAATCCATGGGATAATAGAGAAAATGTACTCCTTAAAATTGATCAAAATGTAAATCATTTATCAAAATTGTCTCATTAATAAAGTCATTAATTAGATTTATAATAATTCTTCAAAATATTACAAGATAATTTTGTCATTACTAACATTATAGTTGTGCCATGCTAGAAACAGCATAGAACAATTTATTAAAAAATATTGTTCATACCCAGAAAATGGTTAGATTTTGACGTTATTAGTAGTCACCATTTACTGCAACTCCTTTATAGTAATCTATCTCGCAGTACGCATGTATGTTCTTCTATATACAGGATAGGTGCTTGTAAGTAGAAGTCACCATTTCTGTAGAGGAGATGCAATGTAATGGTTAAAGACAGAGAGTTTGCAGTCAGCCAAAGCAGTGTTCAATCTCTGATCCAACTGTTTATCTAGTCACTTAATTTCTAAGAACTTTAATTTTCTCATTAGTAAAAAATTCTTGATTACAAATTTTTTTAAAAACTCTGAAAATGAGGAGCTTTTTGAAAGCTTACAACAAACTCTCTTATCTGAAAACCTCATCTGAACTGATGTGAAGCTATTTAAATCTTAATGTTTCCCATATTGTGTCAATAACATGTTTTGTTGCCAAAAATATTAATGTTTGATGACAGAGTGTCACCCCAAGTAATAGCTAACATATGCAATATATTATCTTAATTAACATCTGAGAAAACCTTAATTCCAAACCACAATAGCCCTAAGCATTTTGAATAACGGGTTATGGAGTAGTAGTACCAATTTGTCATTGCCATAAAGAATAGATGACAATGCATGTAAAGTACTTATGTGTACTTTTATGTGCACCTGTGACTACATAATGTCAGACCACATCATTCTAGCCCATATCACCTTTGGCCTAACAAAAAGTTGGAAAACATAGAAATTCTTAATGTTTATTAAAATTATCTCAAGTTAGCCTTCAACCCACCCCTGCTTTAGTGAGTTTCCTGGCTGTGAGATCCAGATCAGTCTCCCTTCCTTTCTCTGGACTACTGCCTGCTCCATCATGTCCAATTTCCCTTTTTCAAATACAATTTACCTTTTCCTTCAAGGCCTAGTGTTCTCTCAGGCATCAAGATCCCATGCATGCAGAAGAGTAACCCAAGTCCTACTCACTCACACTTATGCACACACATGATCCAAAAGGACCCACCAAGTAGATTTTCAATTCAGATCTATAGAGAATAATAAAATACATGAAGAAATGGTTTCCATTCATGTTTATCAACAATGCTTTCTCTCAATACAGCCAATGTGATAATATCACTCCATTTCTTAAAACCTTATCTAGCTTCCTATGTAGATTTTTAACATGATCCAAACTTCCAGACTCCTTCCATGATGGCCTATATGGCCCTACATGATCTGGCCTCTTCTTATGACTCAGAACTTGTTTCATATCACATTCCACCTCCCACCCCACCACATTTGCAACCTTGTTGTGTCTGCTTTGGATGTTCCTTCTCTGCCCCCAGTATTCCAAGTGCTGGTTTATTCTTATTATTTAAGTATTAGCTTAATGATCATTTTTCAAGAGTCATTTTGTGATCATCTTATCTAAAGAACTTCTTTTCTACTCTTCTTACTTTTTCTTATGTTTTCTTAATATTGAGTATATCTCTCTAAACTTACTTTATTTGTGTGTTTAAGAATATCCTTCCATGCTAACCATCAAAACATAAGCTTCAGGAAGGAAGGGGCTTTTCCTGAATTATTCACAGCTATACCCTGAGTACCTTGAATACTGCCTGGCATATAGTAAGTGCTCAATAACCATTTATTGAATGGGTCATTGCTCTGACTTGAAAACAAGTTGACATATATCTGAACTTACCACACTATAAGCTTTTTTAGAGCTTAGAGTCTCCCATCATGACAAGATAAATTAAACATAGCACAAAGTAGTAGAGTATGATGTAGAATGACTGGAGAAAAGGAAATTCTTGCTGCTAAAGTGGTCAGGGAAGGCATATTTCCAGAATAAAATGATGCTCTGTCCACATTCACATTTCTGTCCACAAAGGAAAACCCCAGAATGCTGCTAGATGAACTTCTATAAGCTATAAAAAGAAAAGTCACTCTATGGCCAGGATGAGACTATCCACAAAGATAACCCAAATTCATGCTGTATGGAAACACAGACATTTAACTTAATAGCATTTTTTTAAATTAGTTTTAGACATTAGAACCTTAACCCAAATCCTGACACATCTATTCAGTGAGGTACTTTTAATTTTCCAAGATTAAAATAAAAAAGAGATTCTTCTTTCCTTGCCCTGTGTTCACGTTCAGAGGTGAAGGAAATTCTAAAAATCACTTTTCCTACATAGAGCAAAAAGATTCTAATTTAAGAGAACAGAGGTGTCCCTATCCAATGGAATATGAATAACACTCAGGATAAGGCTTTATACTCAACCAAGAACCAAAGATGTTAGTATATACTTTAAAAAGAATTCATAACAATGCAATTAAAAAATGGGCAAAGGACCTGAACAGACACTTCTCCATGAAGGACATACACAGGGCCCAGAGACATATGAAAGGATGCTCAGCATCACTAGTCACCAGAGAGATGCAAATTAAAACCACAATGAGATACCACTTCACACTGGTCAGAATGGCCATCATAAACAAATCAACAAACACCGAATGCTGGTGAGGTTGTGGAGAAAAGGGAACCCTAGTACACTGTTGGTGGGAATGCAGACTGGTACAGCAACTGGGGAAAACAGAATGGAATTTCTTCAAAAAGCTAAAACTGGAAATGCCTTTTGACCTGGGCAATTCCACTGCTGGGATTATACCCTAAGAATCCTGAAACACCAATTCAGAAAAACCTATACACCCCAATATTCATAGCAGCACAATTTACAATAGCCAATTATTGGAAGCAACCTAAGTGCCCATCAGTAGATGAGTGGATCAAAAACTTATGGTACATTTACACAATGGAATACTACACAGCAGAAAGAAAAAAAGAACTACTACACTTTGCGACAGCATGGATGGAACTGGAGAGCATTATGCTAAGCAAAATAAGCCAGGGGGTAAAAGACAAATACCATATGATCTCACCTATAAGTGCAACCTAATCAACAAAACAAACAAGCAAGAAAAATATAACCTGCAACACTGAAAGAAAAAACAAACTGACAGTGACAAGAGGGAAGGAAGGAGGGGTTAGCAAGGAAAGGAAGGGGAAGGGTCAAGTCAAGGAACATGTATAAAGGACCCATGGACAAAGCCAAAGTGGGGAAGGATTGAAACTAGGAGGTAGGGGTGGGTGGGGCAGGGCAAAGTGGTGGTGGGGAAATAGAGGCAAATGATTTTGAACAATAAACAAATAAAAATAAATAAATAAAAAGAATTCATAATGTGCTTTGGTAGGACAATTTCTATCAAGATACTGTCTATCATGAAAAATTTGGAAGAGTCAGAATCAGATTTTAAAACTTAAATAGGTCTTTTCTTTTTTATCGTGTCCTCATTACATTTTCATTTTTCTTTGTCCAACCTCAGCTTTACAATGCCTATAAAATGGTCATTTCAAAGAATATACTAAAATGTTAGCATTATAGTCACTGTTATCCAAGCAAATCTAGTAACTTCTAGAATGTTTACTATCCTAAAAGTCAATTCCCTTGGACTAAAAAATCTATAGAGAAAAGATTTTAGAGTCTTGAAGTCAAGTGGTCTTTCCAGTTTAACTTATTCACCGAGAAAATGGACATGACACTAGATAAGCGTGGGTTCTAACCAGCTGTGTGACTGTGGACAAGTCCTGTTGCCTTTCCAAAGCCTCATTTTCTTTATCTTCAAATAAGAAGCTGAAACAAGATAATTCTTCAGATCTCTTTCAGGGTGTTACTAAAAAAGGTCTCCTAAATCTACTTGGGAGTGACCTTAGAATGAAATATTAAAGGACAAGAGGTTAACAGATATTTCAGACCAAATTCAGCAGCACACATTTTCTGAAAAAAAAAAAAAATCCAGTAATAGGAAACAAGTGCATAGGAAGTACATCATAGTTTGAACTTGTACCCTTTAAGATAGCATTACTGCTAAAAAAAAAAAAAAGCTAACGTAGCTAAATTGATCCTAAACCCACAAAACAGCTGCTAAAATTTTGTTAGTGGAAGAAAATGTCTAATGTGAACTCTGCGTACTATATGGGAACTTGTACTTAAATTCAAGTGTAAATATAAACGACACACATATTTTTTGCTGCCTCTGAAATGTCATAGAGGGTACTGGAGGGACTAGTTTAGAGTCAGTTTTTAGGTTTAATTGGATAAGTATATGATCAATAGAAAAATTAAGATAACAAACTATTTTAGAATTGATGAAAAGGTAACATTACAGTATTTCCAGAAGAAATATCCTAGAAAGTGTGTAAGAATTACTCTATGTTTTCATGAAGTATGTAGAAAATATTACCATAAAATAGCATCTAAACTGTTTAGAATCACATAATGTATAACCAATTCATTGTCATTTTGTTAATGAATATAAAATAAAGATTGAGTAGAGAAAAAAGCATGACTGATAAAATAGAACAGCTCTTTTGCATGTTCAAATGAACCACTTCTTAGCCTACATATATTTTCGGCTAAATGTGAACAAGGTATTTCTAGAGTACTATACTTAGACAAAGCTAATCCATTATTGAAAGTTTTGTTTTAGAAAGTATTTACCCCAGTTTGATAATGTCTTTTAAAACTCTTCTTCTAGGGTGATGAGGCCAGATTCACCATTTAAAAAAAAGAAGAATATACCATACTCGGGCTAGTTGGTCAAATACTCTATGAAATATAAAATGACCGATGTCTAATCCAAAGGGGAACAAACACTGGCACATTTCTTTTGTAATACTTTTTACTAATAAAACAAGACAATTATGGATTGACTCAAAAATTCTTTGTCTTAAAGAAAACAGGTACAAACATTTACTGTACAAAAACCAAGGTAATTCAAATTTTATACATTTCCCCATTATAATATTTTCTAGACTTTACTGGTAGAAATAAGGCTTATATCTGTTTCCTATGCTAGACATCCCCTCTTGCAGGATAGTGAATTTTTTTTTTACTAATTACATTCTAAAATATGTGGTAGGTGCCAGGTGAATTGAAAAACATACTTTAAGACATGACAGGAAAATAAACTCATACAAATATGAAAATTCAGTTTTAATTTAGTTATTAAGAATGAGAACATGAAAAATGTCAACATTCCTTAAAAATGTGAAGGAGGTCCAAATTAAGGCTTTCAAAGTAAATCTTTGACTTGCTTGACTTCATCCAAGATGTCTTTCCATCTCTTTAAAGGTAAAGAGAACACAGCGATTTACAAACTTGCCAAAAGATCTGTGTAAGCTTGATTCTATTCTTAATTCTTAATTACTCTTAACAATTATACTTAATTCTAATGTCTGTAGATCCTTTGGGGGCATTTTTAATACTATTTTAAAGAAATCACCATATTTGTTTTAAAGTTATTCTGCTCAAATGTATTTTAATATATACAGCAAAAACAAAAATCCTTAAAACTGCAATTATTTTCTAAGGCCTCAAGCTAAGGCCAGATGTAAAGATGTCAAGGCACTACTGAACTAAGGGAAGAAACCCACTTCAAGAAGAGCCTGGAGAGAAGCTGCAGAAAGAAGCAGCAGGAAGCTTGCTTGCTGCAGTATCTGCCCCTAAACTTTTTCTTTCTTTATTATTTAAATTTGTTTAGCCACAGAAAGGAGAATGAGATGATGTCAGGGAGAGGGTAGGCAGAGATGCTGAGGGGGAGGAGTCACTCTGGTGTAGCTGTAGTGATGAGAGGAAAAAAAGTAATGTGAGTATAACTAGATACTAGAATGGATCAAATATCAATAAGATCATCCATCCATGGGAACTTTTAGATGCCAAGTCTGATAAACACAGTTGCCAAGATTTTGTGCTCATGTAGGAAGTCCTGCAGAAGAAAATAAAATTATCTTTTTGTGGATGAAAATGTACAGAACATGCAGTGAGAATCATAATCATAGATATAATTCCTTTGTTCTACAGTGAATTTATTTAAATATTGTTCTAAATGTTCTACCATTTTCTTATAAATCATACGTTGTGAATAGCTTACATTAATTAGTCAGCTTGTTCTTCTGCCATGATAAACAAGTAGATCAAAAAACTATATATATAGTAGCTGACCACATACAGTTTGTGCCTTTCTTCACTGCTCCATCTTCTCTAGATTCCTTATCTCTATGCAGCATTTATAAATTGAGCAAAGAACTAAAAAGTGAGAAGCTAAGTGTGCTGTAGACACAGTATATCTATCTCACAATCTTTTTTTGGGGGGGGGGCCTTTTAGTATGTAATTTTATTTATTTTCTAAATTTATTTATTTTTTCAAATACATTTGTCTCAGCCTACCCCCCACAACTTTCCCCTGCCCCTCTCCCCTACTCCCTCCCTCCCTCAATCCTTCCCCACTTTGGATTTGTCCATGAGTCCTTGCTATATGTTCCCTGACTTGCCCCTTCCCTTCCTTTTCCCCACCCACTCCTCCCTCCTTTCCTCTTGCTTCTGTTGGTTTCTTTTTTCTTTTTTTTTTCAGTGTTGCTGGTCTTATTTTCCTTGCATCTTCGTTTTGCTGGTTAGGTTCCTCTTACAGGTGAGATCACATGGTATTTGCCTTTCGCCCCCGGCTTATTTTGCTTAGCATAATGCTCTCTAGTTCCATCCATGCTGTCGCAAAGTGTAGTAGTTCTTTTTTTCTTTCTGCTGTGTAGTATTCCGTTGTGTAAATGTACCATAAGTTTTTGATCCACTCATCTACTGATGGGCATTTAGATTGCTTCCAACACTTGGCTATTGTAAATTGTGCTGCTATGAACATTGGGGAGCATAGGTTCTTTTGAATTAGCGTTTTGGGATTCTTAGGGTATGGTCCCAGCAGGGGACTCACTGGATCAAAAGGCAGTTCCATTTTCAGCTTTTTGAGGAAATTCCACACTGCTTTCCACAGTGGCTGTGCCAATCTGCATTCCCTCAACAGTGTACTAGTGTTCCCTTTTCTCCACAGCCTCACCAGCACCTGTTGTTTGTTGATCTGTTTATGATGGCCATTCTGACTGGTGTGAGGTGGTATCTCATTTTTATCTGCATTTCTCTGATAGCTAGTGATGCCGAGCACCCTTTCAAATGTCTCTGGGCCCTCTGTATCTCTTCCTTAGAAAAGCGTTTGCCCAGGTCTTCAGCAAAATGGGAATAAATGGGACATTCCTCAATGTAATAAAGGCCATATATGAAAAACCTACAGGCAACATCATACTCAACAGGCAAAAACTAAAAGCTTTCCCACGAAGATTGGGAACACAACAAGGATGTCCGCTTTCACCACTTCTATTCAACATAGTATTGGAAGTCCTAGCCATAGCGGTCAGACAAGAAAAAGAAATAAAAGGCATCCAAATAGGAAAGGAGGAAGTAAAACTATCATTGTTTGCAGATGACATGATAGTGTACATAGAAAACCCTATAGACTCCACCAAAAAACTACTCAACCTAATAAGTGAATTTCTCAAAACAGTGAGATACGAAATTAATATTCAGAAATCAAAGGCATTTTTGTATACCAGCAATGAAATAGAAGAAGAAGAAATCAGGAAAAAAATATCATTTGATATAGCAAGAAGAAAAACAAAGTACCTAGGAATAAATTTAACCAAGGAGATAAAAGACCTGTACACAGAAAACTGTACAACATTGAAGAAAGAAATTAAGGAAAACACAAATAAATGGAAGCATATACTATATTCATGGATTGGAAGAATTAATATCATCAAAATGTCCATACTACCCAAAGCAATTTATAGACTCATCACAATCTTAATTAAAGGTAAAAATAGGACAGTTCAAGCGATTGAACTAATTTTTGCTCCCTACACTTGGGGAAGTGCAAGCTCTCACACATTGTCTGGCACATAGTAGATACTCAATAAATATTTATAGAATAAAAATATTGGGAAAAACCTGGCAACTGTCCAGGCATCTATCACTCAAGGCAACACCACTCATATTGATGGTCCATTGGTCAAGGGACAAAGCTTCAAATCCCCATTTTACAGATCAAAACCATGATTGTCTGCTCCAATTGCACATAAGTAATACACCATTACATTTGTATCTTTTAAGTCTCGTGCCTGGGTCCCTCTTAAGAGATTCTGATTCAACAGTTCTGGGACAGAGCCTGGTGATTTCCAGCTTTCAGCTGTTCATGAGGCAATTCTGTTTTACAGCCAGGGTTGAGAATCACCTACAAGAAAATGAATCTCCTACATTTGATAATATTTAAATATGTACCTGTTATCTTTAATCCTTTGGTGAACCCTAGACAACCTTTCTTTCCTTTTCAATATATAACAATACATCCAAGGAGGTAAGTAACTAAGCAAATAGCAGAAGATGCGATTAAAGGAATGAAGCAACAAACAAAAAACTTATACAGTCAAGAAGATTTGGTGTGGGGTGGGGTGTGGTGGAATGGTATGCTCTACCACAACCACTTGGTAATTCAGACATGAAGTAAAACAGACCTGAGTCGAGATCTTGCCTCTTTTGCTTTTTCAGCTGTGACACTTGGACAAATTGCTTAACTTCTCCCTATTTCATTCTCTCCATTTGTAATATAAAAGTGTGGCTAATACCACATCAGGTGGTTGTGTGAGTTCAATGAGCTTATGTGTAACACACGCTTAGCAGAGAGACTGGTGCTTATTAACAAACCAGTAAATGGGAGGTGTAATGACAACAATGACAATGATGAGGAACGTGATGGGGATAATGATTCCTGCACGTAAGTGGCAAGGGATTTTGAAAAACCTTAAGTAGCTGAATAGAAAAACACCTTCTATAATTCTTGTTTCACACTTACCAGGTTAAACACTTTGAGTAAATATTGTTGGTATGTTTACCATGTTTTGGGCACTTTGCAAGGCACTGAAGAGATGATCATAAAAAAAGACAAGACTGCCTCTGAGGAGTGTGTTTCTTTCGTAGGGAGACAAGTATGTACACAAAATAATAATAAAACCATAATGAAAGGGAACAAGGCCTACCACATTCTCTGAGCTATTGTTCTAAGTAAAATGTTTGTTAAAATAACCTACATACTAAGAGGCATCGTAATTTACCATGATATTGCTCTTTCATAACTGCCCAACTCAGGAAGGTAGCCAAAGCATTCCCATTACTGTGCAGTAACGAGTATCAGGGGGAAAAAAAAGAGAAAGGTTTAGCTAGAAATCCCATTGGCAGAGAGCAACTTCCTACGAAGATCCGAAGCCTGTCCCACTCCCTCCTACGTGGCTGAGAAAGGGAATCGCCGGGCTCAGAAGAGATGCTCCCACTGTCACATTCTGCAAACACTGTCAAGTTGCCATATACATTCACCTGAAGATCTTCACAGCTGAGTGAGCAAAGAAAACTCAGGCAGCTAACCAACACCAACACGGCAAAAATTACCCGAGTTATTATTCTAGGTTTCAAAATCCATCTCAGCTTCTCACTTTATATAAGCAACCCAGAGCCATGTCTAATCTCAGTTAATGGGATATTTCTCATTTCTTATGTGTAAACTCAGCAATGGAAGCAATTAGCATGTTTCCATCCTCACTTCAGAAAATGTCACAGACACTCAATATAAGTGTACACATGAAATCATAGAAGTGAGTTTAGCAATCAGAGGAACAGATCTGTCATTCACAGAATCTTAATCCTGACAGGCTAATTTATTTATAGATTTATGCTACTGAACATCTTGAATACTGAGGAGTTGAAGAATAGCCTTGCATCTCCACTGTTGCATCAACCCTTAACATTGACAACTTTAAAAATATATTGCAAGCAAGGATCATTTATTTTTCCTGAATCTTAGCCTCTGAAAAATAAGCAGATATATAGAAATGAATAAAGAGAAAGAAAAATATTAGCTGTATCCTCGAAGGAACTTAGTTTAACCTAGAAAACTCTAAGCCAGAGAGAAACTTTCTCAGAAAGTAAAAAAAAAAAACTTACTTAAACCTTATGTTTATTTATATGATGAATTGTTCCAAAAAAGAAATTATTCATAAAGCTCACAAAAATACATATAACTTATAAAAATAAATAACTAAGGAAATAAGAACAAGAAAGAATAAGAAAGAGACCATGTGGCTAAAAATACTATCTTTATTTATATATGCCACAAGAACTCTTACACTGGCTGAACATTGGACTTTACTCAACTTTACAGGCTGAACATTCAACTTTGAGCATCCATAAGCCTGTGCAAGGAAGAAACACAATCTGTTTCACATTATTCCTAAAATCTCTTCCCCATCTAACTCTCTGATATTGAAAAATGCTAAAAATTCTTTAATCATGAGACACTACTATATTATACAAGATATTACACTTTGGGAGCAGTTAACATTTAGTTGCAGTAATACTAAATTTTAAATAGTTGTATGTGTACATGTGCATATGTGTATATGTGTGTGAGTATGTGTGTTGGGGCTAGAACATGGGCAACTGTTAAAAAAGAACAGCAGCCCTAACCAGTGTGGCATCATCCCACAAAGTGAAAGGTTGCTGGTTCTCTCTCTGGTCAGAGCACATGCATGGGTGGCGGGTTCAGTCCCCAGCGGGAGCGTGTACAAGAAGCAGCAAACTGTTCGATGCTTCCCTCTGACGTCAATGTTTCTTCCTCTCTTTCTCTCTCCCTTTCCCTAGTTCTAAAAATAAATAAATTTTTAAAAAAGAATAACAAACAATAGGGAGTTAATATAGCAGATGAATTTTGCCTAGAATAAGAATGTCTTTTTTCAAGGAAAAGAAATCAACAGAGACAAGAGGGAAGGGGGGGGCAGGGAAAGGGAAGGGAAGGGGAAAGTCAAGGAACATATAGCAAGGACTCATGGACAAAACCAAAGGGGAAGAGCTGAGGGAGGGAAGGTGGGAGGGGGCAAGGGAAAGAGGTGGGGGGAAGGTAGAGACAAATGTATTTAAAAAGTAAATAAATTAATTAAAAAAAAAAAGAATGTCTTTTTTCAATATCCATGTCTGTGAAATGAGAATGATACCATTTCTTTAAGTCACACAAAAAAAGTTAGAATAAACTATTAACATAAAGTGATATAAGGATTCATAAATACGAATCTCCTCCATGGACCTCTAATGAAAATATATCTAATTTTTCCCCAAACCAACTTGAGTACTTGAGTAGAATAAATGTGATAATATTTATGTTTCTGTAATAAAGCATATACATATGCTTTTCATCAACATAGCATAAAACATAAAATTGAGGTTGAAATTCTTGGACAAGAAAACAAAGGTATGTATATATGATCTTTTGGTCACCAGGAGAATATTTATTGATTCGTGATAATGACAAAATTATAGAGATGGAGGCCAGGTTGCTGGTTGTCGGGGGTGGAGGGGGAGGTGGCTGTGACTGCAAAAACGTCACACAAAGGCTCCCTGTAATGAAATCGTTCTGTGTGCTGACTGTGGTGGCTCTCCACAAATCTACATGTGTCACAAAACGGCAGAGAACTGAACACACACACAAGCGTAAATGAGTATGTGCAAAACTGATGAAATCTGAATAAAGTGGATGAATTGTATCAAAGTCATTTTCCTGATGATATTAAACTACAGTAAAACAAGATGCTACCACTGGGCAAAACTGGATACAGAGTATATGGAAACTCTCTAAATAACTTCACATAACTGCATTAGAATCTAAAATTGTATTTTAAAAAGTAGGATAAATAGATTAGAATTGCTTCCAATCAGTAAGAACAGAAAAGTACTAGAATCTTGGCACAATAAGTAGATTGCCATTCACTTTTGTACTTCTCATGTTTTAAATATTTTCAATTTCATAAAAAGATATTAACTTATATAAAGCTTTAAAAACAATAATTCAGAAATATCTTATTTCAAAGGAATAAGGGGAATCGCATCATCGGTTTAAGACCAAAAACAAAAAACACAACCAATGCACAATCTTCCCTCATGAAAAAGGAATAATGGAAACACCCAGATTTGGGTGTTTACAAAATAAACATTTTGAATAAACTAGAATACATCTACACTAGCAGAAGCAACTTGGTTCAATACTTACAAAGTTTCTATTATGCATATCTTTTCAATTCTGTCATACAAGAAGCAACATAATATCATTTAAAAACACAGGCCTAAGGATTAGGATAGTTGGCCCCAGTTCTGCCTGTTTCACTCATCTGCTCAGTAATTATGAGTTAATCAAAACTCAATTTCTTCATCTGTGGGATGGGGGTAAAACTTCTTCCTCATTGTGATGTGAGTAACCAATAAAGGAGACACTTGTAACAGAAAATTAGAAAGTACAAACATATCACAATATCTAGTAAATGGAAGAGGTTGGATGCATCTCTCTGGTTGCTTACAGTTGGCATTCCAGCACCACTGCTGAGCTACTGTAAGCAGAACTCTAACTCTAGCCTACTAACTACTAGTGGTCTTGTCACTTGGTGTCAGATAGCACCCAGGAGTGACTTGGTTACAGAAACATGGTGGGAAAACCATTAAAGGCCTAAATTTATAAAACTTGCTTTAAGAAATCTAGATATCCCTGTTGCTTTTTAGTTCCATATAGAGTTTAAAATTATATACCATCACCATCCTTGACTTAACTTTAAGAAAAAATCTATTGGTTTTTTTGTTATCCTCAAGCCTCTGGTGTGTCCATTGTTTGACACCATTTCAATAAGGTAACCGAACTGAATTTTTGGTTTATTTTATCAGTTCACATTTATTATATCAAGGAAACTTCTCAATTTATAGTTTGCTAATTTTTTTATTGTTGATGCTATTACAGATGTCGCCCATTTCCCCCCTTTGCCCACTTCCACCCGTACCCCCTTCTCCCCTGGCATTCACCACACTATTGTCTGTGTCCATGGGCTATGCATGTATGTTCTTTGACTAATCTCTTCACCTTCTTTTATCTCCTCCCTTCCACTCCCCACCCCCACATTCATCAGTCTGTTCCATGTATCTATGTCTCTGACTTTATTTTGTTCCTCAGTTTATTTTGTTCATTGGATTCCACATAAAAGTGAGATCATATGGTATAACATTCTTGCTTATTTTTTAGATGTATAGTTTCCCATTATATAGTAATATTAACAATTCTTTTTTGTAACAGTTTTATAGATTTCACAAGTAGCAGCACAGATTTTCTATTTTAAGGTATTTATTTTAAATTTTAACAGCATGTAAGGAAATAAAGAAGCCGTTTCAAGATATCAGATTGTCATTTTACAAAGAAGATAAACATGGCTAATCTCTTTTTAAGAATTTTTAATTTCTGAAACTTGTTTTCCCTTCCCAAAGATAATATTAATAAGGCACGTAGGAAACATTTGGTTAATTATTCCCATTCCTGTTTGACATACAATTTTCTGTGCCTACTCATCAAGGGACATCCTATGTTTGTCCATTTGACTGACTTTAGCCAATGAGATGTTAGCAAATGTGACACAAGCAAAAGCTTGAGAATTGTTTGTGTTACTGGGCTGGGGCTTTGCTGCACCTCTGCTATCACCACAGATCATGCTCAGGCCGGCATATGACAAGAAACATGTGGCGCAGAAGTTCCCCCAGCTAAGCTTTCCCAGCCAAGCCTAGATGGGAGCGGAGACTGTAGAAAATCTGCATATGCATGAGCGAGCCCAGCCAAGACCTCAGAGCAACCCCGCTAAACCCAGTCTCAATCAGGTGATGCCCTCGTCAACCCACAGACATGTGAGCTATAATGGTAGATAAATAATATTAAAACAATCTGTGCAATTGACAAAAAAGATTAACAGTACCTTGAATACAATTTTACCGTTAAAATAGTAATTTTGTATTATTAATTTCAATGTTCACTGTTAATTTTCCTTGTTTCTCAAGTCTCATACACTCAATACTCTGGATCAGAACAACTAATAATATACCGGAAAAGGCTGTTGCTCATCAAGAGACTGAGAGACAGAGCAGATTAAATACATTTGAGTGTTTGTCATTCTTAGTGCTGTAGCTCGAACTCTGTCCTTCTCCCTACCACCCAGGAAAGCAATTTAAACAGCTTTATTAAAGTACGATTCACATACACTAAACTGCACATATTTAGATTGTACAATTTGATAAGTTTAGCAGATACATACACGCAAAACACCATCACCGCAATCAACAAGTGACCACGTCCAGCAACCCTGCAAGCTTCCCCATGCTCCTTTATAATTCACTCCCTCCACCCCACTCCCACTCCTAAGCAACCACTGATTAGCTAAAGACATATTTAAATTCAAGTTAGTGTGACCCTGTTCAACAGATAACTCTGAATCTTTTCTCATATTATTAAACTTCTGGACTTGCAGCATAGCTCTCAGGTAATCTCCAGCACCTCTGGGCCATGACTTCTCAGGTAAGAAGAACCATTTGGGGTACTTATTGTAGCAAGAAAAGTAAATTCCTGGATAATCCTCTATATACTGTTCATAAAACATTGCTACTTTGCAGCTTTCTAAATTGGATTTCCCAAATGATGTGTTTTTAAAAAGCATGAAAATGATTTGTAAGTATCTCAAAGTCAACCATGCCCATTCAGATCTTAGTGATATAAATTTAATGCTTTACAATTTAGCTCTGGTTTTTATGGTCTTTTTATTAAACGTAGACTGCTAATGTCAAAACTATGTATATAAATTCAGCTTTACTATTTATAAAGTGTGTGACTTGAAAATTTATTCAAACTTTCTGGGCTTTAATTAAATTTTCTATCCCTAAAGTAGAGATAAAAAAATATCTATCTCTTATTATTAAGAGATTAAATAAACTAATATAGATGAAAATACCAAACATAGCATCGGTTCATGGTTGCTCATTAAATGTCAATTT
Organism: Pteronotus mesoamericanus; assembly: GCF_021234165.1. NCBI lineage: Eukaryota > Metazoa > Chordata > Mammalia > Chiroptera > Mormoopidae > Pteronotus > Pteronotus mesoamericanus. Next base: position 15,607,392 of record NW_026555321.1, read on the forward strand.
TTTTTCCTTTTCTTCTTTAAAAGTTAAATTAGGATAAAGTTGAATAAAGAACTTGGGTTTCTCAATTAAAGGATGAGAATAAGAGCCCAGCCTTCTCAGGTACTAGTTTCGGGACAAAATACTGAGGCTCCCGGGAATTCTTTGCTTCCTTTTCACTCAAGTGAGGACAATAAAAATATTTAGGAACAACAGAGGCCAATACAGACTCAAGTCACTTTCATTTCAAGGTTCCTGGCATATCAAAGTTAAAGATATATCAAACAAATATATATAATTAAATATTTATTTTAATATTTTATATTTACATTAATAATTAAAATTGTGGGATATTTTCCACCATTTCTTAGACTTCTTATATAATTTACTTTTGATAATGTCTTCTAACTGATGATGGCAGTGTAAAAAAAAACATGTACTGTACTGCCAAATATTTTTCTGTATTTAATACCACATATCATATAGTATAACTAATGTGACTAATTTCTCATATATGTGTATAAATATTTGGAAATTTTGACCACTATAATATCTCTAATGGTTGATAGAGTATTACCATTTTTAACACAACAATGAATTATGCATACACTAGAACCAAGTCCAGGCACAATTCTGTTTCACACATTTTAAAAAATTTAACATTGTCTTTACTATGACATTGGGTTCTACTAAAATTTCTATTTGTCTTTTCACATGAACTAAATTTATTTTTAATGATCTTTTTACTGACTTTACAACAAAATATGATTTATCTTGAACAAATACAATAAAATAGGAAAAGCTTTACTTGCATCTTTTAGATTTAAGCACACATTAAAGTCAGAACTATATTCACTACACAGGCATCTGAGATATTATTAGACAAGATCATAGCCAAAGTTATAAGAACTAGTTGGAGATCTACCAACCCATCTTGGCTAGTTTTAATGCAATTATCAATAAAAATAATTTATTAAAAATGAGAAATCTGGTACAACTGCTAAACCAGATGGGATTACATTATAATGGGCATAAATACGGATGTGTGTTTCCCCCAGCAAAACCCAATAATACACACATACAAAAAGAGAGAATAAATGCCAATGGTATATGCACAAACACATCCAGTGTAAAAATTCTAAATAAAACATTAACAAGTACAGTACATCCTACTTAATATCATCGATAGATTCTTAGAAACTGTGACTTTAAACAAATTGATGTGTGACAAAATCAATTTTACCATAAACAAATTGATATAAGTAAGAGTTGTTATGGCAGATTTTTGGTTACAAAACATCTAAAGACCCAAAACACTTCTAATATTAAACATTAAAATAAATGTGAGCTATATTTACACTTAAGAAAGATTAATAAAAATTAGAAAATACTTCTTTTGCAACCCACTTACTCTAATTCAGCATCACACATGATTGGACCCACACCAGAAGTTCAAGGCACAACAGTGGACAGTGAGCCCTTCCAACCAGAGCCACTCGCACACACACCCACATGCACTTAGACTGGGGCAATTTAGACATGTCAGTTTACCGAATGTGCACATCTTTAGGATGTAACTAGAATCCCCACAAGAAACATATACAGACCTGAGGGATTTGCAATCTCCACACAGGGAGTGGCCTCAAACAAGAATCTATTTTTTTTCTCACCAACACAATGATGTTGAATCAAATGACATTATTCAAAGACCTGCTGTAAAATTCAGCAACATGGCCAAGTACCTTGTATTGAAAGAATGAAAGGGAAGTTCAATTTTATGAATTCTGTTAATAAAATTTATTATAGTCATTGAGTCAATAAGAAATAAAGTTTCTTGGCTAAATCTTGAAAAGTCACTTAATGAAATTGGTTAATAAAATAGGAATACATGACAAACCTCTTAATAAAGCAAAAATATACAATAAAATTTCTATTATGCTATAAGCCAGAAAAACACTAAAATAATTCCAATTAAAGACAGAAACAAGAATAATTGTGTTTATCATAACCATTTTTTTAGTACCTATGATACTAGGCAAAGCAATTAAACAAGATAAAAAAATGAGGGAACAAAGAGTAAAAGTGGTAAATACTGGAAACAGGAAAGTAAAATTTTTGTAATTTGAGGAAAAATTATTCCTTCTCTGAAAACCCCAAGAAACCCACCCAAATAAACCAACTGCAAAAGTACTACAAAAAAAAAAAATGGTAGAAACTCAACAAGCTGCCTGGTTTAAAAAAATTACATGTAGAAATCAATTTCCTTCAATAAACAAACATGATTGAATTTTTTAAAAAAAGAGAATTCAAAAAGTGGAAGAAAAGACACCATATATATTTTATATAGCAATAAAAAGATGAAATTACTAGGAATAAAATAAATAAAAAATGTACAAGAGCTTTATTGAGCAACTCCTAAAAAGGTGTAAGTGACAGAAATATATAGCAAGTTGTGTGTATAAATTTTAACATCATAAAAATTTCATTTTTCCTACAAGAAATTTCATTGACAATACATCAGGATTTTTTTTTTTTTTTTTTTTTTTTTAGCTAGATACTTCCAAGTAAATATGATTAGCCAAGTAAAAGTATAGGGAAAATAGAAGGGAATGAAAGTTTTCTAAAACTCCTATAATTACAACTGTGTATTAGCATGTAAAGAAAAAGATAAATACAATAAAACAGAAAGTCAAAAATGAAAAGAAATATATATATGAATAAAGAACATGATAAAGTCAACCTTTCAAATCAGCATAGAAAAAATAAATTATTTATTAATGTTGTTAAGAAAATGGATAGGAATCCAGAAAGAATTAGTTTTGATCCCAACATCAATAGGTCAAATTAGAGAACCTATTAGTTGAGGGGAAAAAAAGAATATACAAAATTAAACTATGGAATAATACATAGAATCATTTTTAAAATAATTTCAGAATAGAAAACACCTCTCCCAGTATGACACAAAACACATAAAGCATAAAAGCAAAATTGCTTAGTTCATTTATCTAAAAATCAAATGACCCACTAAAATTGGGGGGAAAAACCCATATACAATTCATATAACCAATAGTTGTTCATTTTGTTACTATGTAAGAGCTCATTTACATCAAAAAGAGAATGCCAAAAATCCAAATAATAAAGAGCAATGAATATGAACAAATAATGTCCAGAAAAGGAAATTCAAATAGACCTTAAATATATTTAAAACAATGCTTGACAAACGTACATTAAAATTTATAATAAGAAGCTCCTTTTTATCTATTAGTTCAGAAGCAATTCAAGTAATGAAATAAAAATGAATATAATTAAATGCTATTCAAATATTAGTAATTATTACTATTTTTCAAATAATTTTATAACTTTTATTTAAGCAAAAGAAAATACACTGCATGACATAGATCACTGTACAGACAGCAAGGAACTCTTGGTAATTATTACTTCTATATCCTAAATCCTAGATTCACACATTTGTTAAGAGAAAGTAGCAGGCTCATTTTTAGGTGATTGAATGTAACCTAAATAAAAGTGAACCAGATTAATACAAAAACAAAAAGTTTAGTCCCAAAGCATTCATTTTCTTTCCTCACTCATGAAATTATAGTAGAAACATTTATTTAGGTGTTAAGGTCAAAAGTATGCCCAATTTTATCTTCTATACTATTCCTCCGTTGAGGAAATAGCCAGAACATGACACTTAATGACCAGTCTACTTGTCCAAATGGGTATTTCACATGTCAATAACATCTGAACTTCTTATGCAAATCCTTCTTCTTAGAAAATCAAATAAAGCATGAAAGGATGAAGTGCTCTGGCTCAGTTCCCTCTAGTTCAATAACTAGAATAAGAAACTCAGTTAGACTGACAAGTACAATTAGAAAGTCTGTCCAAAAGACATAATAGAATAAAAGAAAACATGAAGAAAAAAAAGCTTTAGATTAGATTTGAGAGTTGGGGAGCTAGATACTGTTATTTCTTTCTTTAAGTTCATTGCAACAAAAAGGTAAAGGATTTCTGTTAAAAGATGTCAACAGCATCTGATATTCAAAACATATTCTCAATAAAAGCATACTCAAAATAGAATAATTTTCTCTGTAAGATACTAACAAGGTAAAAATACAAAATGATGTTACTGTAATAGCTATGAGAATTAAAATATCTTCTATGGAGGGATTAGCCTGTCAATTAAAAAAATCACAAGGAACTTCTATACTCAGCAAATTGTAAGCACCAAAATCTCAAAGAAAATAGATATTTTTATTTCTTTAAGAGAAAAAATGGATAGTAGATTTTCTTTGTTAAGCAAAACTGCTTTATACAACGGATTCATTTAGTAGTTCCAGATATGTCTTAAATACCAATTTAAAAACATTCTTTAAATGACAAGCACTTAAAGCATAATCGATGAAAAGAAAAAGAGCTTATAACCTGAAATGACTAAAAACTTTAAAGCAGAAATCCCTTTTTGCAAAAGGTGGAAACTAGAAATGATACTACTGATTGTCCCAGTCTGTTTATACTTACTATAAAAAATAACACATATTAGAGGTAGTGTGATATAGTAGAAAAGTCACAGGCTATAGCAGGCTAGTGTAATAATGCAGAAAAATTATGAGCTTGAGTTCTGTCATCTGTAACAAAAAGGGGAGCTACCATCCTCCATGAGGGATTGTAGTTGGAACAGATAAAACACCAGCACAGTACAAAATGTATATATAGACATGACCCAAATGGTAGCCACTGTTATCAGTAAAGTTTTATTAAAGGAATTAGTGCTTAAAATTTGTGAAAATGAAGAGCTGGGAGCCAGTCCTAGAATTATGTTTCAAAACTAAATTTAATCCCACAATACTGAATAAAAGGAATACCAGCTATGACTGAAGGGAAATAAAGACAATTAACATACAGCTCTGGCCTTAATGGAATTTAAGATCTTCTACTCAAAGAAACATTTATTGGGCAAAAACTTTGTTCCAAGCATTAAGTCTAAGCTAAGGGATACACAATGAAGGAAGACACAGGTGGGGCTTCAGGGAGTTAATAGTTGAGTGTTGAAATATGAAAGCATATAATTAGAATCCACATTAAGAGCTAACTGGAGAGATGGACAAAGTAAAGTGGAAATATAGAGGAAATGTCCCCTAAATACCTGGAGCTTCACAGAAAGAGTTCAAATAGAAGGTAACCTTTGGGATGGGTTTTGAAGAAAATAAAGGATCTTGCTCAAATGCCGTGAGTGAGCAGGTGATTGGGGGCGGGTGGGTCTGCAGCCTAGAAGGCAGTGGTTGAAAGATTTTGTAGAATCACCTGGGGTCAGATGACACTAAGAACTTCGGACATTCTCTGAGAGGTTGCAGGGAGCCCATGGATAGTTTTGAGTAAGAGGGTGGCATGATTAAATAGTCATACAGTTTTTAACATTTATCACTCTGGGGACAATGTAGGTAAAGGAGGTTTTGAGAGAGCGGGATCAGGACCTATGGCCACAGCAGTCTAACTAGAATAAGGTCATAATCATGCAGATAAGAAACAGGATCCAAACTAAAGCAGAGGCGATGAGGAGGGAGATGAAAAGCCAGATTAGGGCATTTTCAAAGTAAAATCTCAAGGACTTGATAAACAATTAGACATGTGAGCAGTCACAGCTGATGCAGGTTTTGCACTTGGAGAAATGGGTGGGTGGTGATGCCAATAATGGAGCCAGAAAACATAAGAAGACAGATGGGTTTCAGAGGCCAGAAGAGATTATTAGTTCATCTGAGGACATGAATTTTGGAAGGTTTAAGGGAGATAGAGAGCTGCATTAATAGCTACAAATGAAAGCAAAATATATCTTCCAGGGAATTAATAAGCCAAGAAATATATATTATTGTTTATATTACAGAAGAAGCTCTTTAATTGCTCCTATTGCTAAATATACCATAGGAAAAGTTGAATCTCATCTTTTTTGTTTGTAGGCTCTGGTAAACCAAATGGATTTAAAAACCTAGTATTTAGATTATATCAGCAAATATACATTGCTGGGGTGAACCCTATTCTCTCTGCAGCAGCTGCAATTCTCTATCTTTTACTGTCGGCATTTCTCCAATCGACCTTACTGGGACTGAATTCTAGCATACTGTCCATTCTTTTTCTTCTCCACAGGCATAATTCTATAGCACAACACAGGGGTGGAGGAGAAGAAGACTCAGCTTTGTGGCCAGAAACCAATGTTTCCCTTTCCTGAGACAAAGTTAGCTCCCTAGGCAAAGCAGGCATTCATAAGAAAATGAATAAATCAGTTCCACTGTATTCCATGGAACCCTGTGTAAAGGCATTATTGGAAACATCTTAGGTTTTAAGGTTGGCATTTCTCCTGTGTTATGCATCAACCCGGAATATGGGAAGGCTGAGAGTGTTTACCCCGGGCATAGATGACACCATATTTCTTTTGCCAACACATGGATCTATCACCTCTAACAGCTTATTATGACACAGCATTCTGGCTTTGAAGACATTCCATGCCTGGCCTATTAGACTTTCTGTTGTCTTCCTGCCTCTACCTTGCCCCTTTCACATCTTTTAAGACACTTGTTACTCTCCCTGAAGCCCCCCACCATTTTAGCCTCAATGAAAAGTACCACACAAATTGGAGAAGTAAATAGAATATAGATTTTGCCCTTATTATTGATAAGCCAATTATTCCTACCCTGAAGTCATTTATTATATGAATTGCTCTCAGATCATTCCCCCACAGAAATTATTCCCCCCTCATCCAAATGTGCACAGCCTTTTGCCTACACCTCTTGAATACTCTGATTCCTTTCCAACCCATATTATGGTAATTTGTGTGTATACTTGCTGTTCCTCTTTGAGAAAAGGACAAGCCTAATTTATCCCAAAGATCCTAGCATAGTGGTTTTGTATATAATCAGTGATGATTAAATATTGTTGAAGGAATGAGTAACTGATTGACTCCCTGATTGAATGAACACAGTAAAGATTTTTTCAGAAAGACAGTGCCCTCTCAGAAGTACATTAGTTCTAGGATATCCCAGAAAACTGGTGACTCAGGACCTTCAATATGTTTCTCATGCCAGAGGAGGGCTCAGGCCATGGCTTTGGTCTACAGTTAATACCAAATGCCAGAGCCTAAAAATAAAATATCATGGGCATAACTTCCATTCTTGACATATTAATTATCTATTTTTCCTCTATGTGATGATGTCAAAAAACAAAATTACAGAATATTTTTAAACACTATATAATAAAATATTTTTTATTATTTGTATATCTCACTCATCAATAGAAATGCATTTCTGGTAAACATATCTACCTAATTCTTGTAAATCAAAATAAAATACTTTGTTAATTGTGAGGAAGTTATGAGAATCCCTGCAATAAGTCCTTTGCAGGGTAAAGAATTCATCTAGAGAGGCAAAAGAATGAGAATAAATAATTCCTTCATCCCTCTTCTCCTCTATTTCTTCCCTCTTCCTTTTCTCTCTCCCTTTTCTTTTCTTCCTTTCTATTTTTAATAAACCTGGAATAAAGTTTAAATTAAAAAAATTATTTGGTTTAACACAGCCAACTTCAATACACCAGTGTTTAGTGGCGAATTTCTTAAATCTGAAATATGGTTACAGGCATGAGAAAGAGATGGAGAACATACTGTTTCAAAACAGTCCACATAGCTGGCCCAGAAATGACCTGGTTAATAGTTAATAAGGTGGAAACAGCCCAGTCATTTTAGAGTGCATGAACCTGATTCAGTATCACTCTTTGAAGATGCCACATTCTTGGACTGATTCCCTACCCGTGGCAAATTAAGATACCTGTGCATAAGCTAACAGACCTCATGTAACTTTCCATCTGAAAAGAGGGAACACCCTAACAAAAGACAAGGAGTAATGTCCTGAAAATATTCCTACACCTCCCATATTACTTTTAGATCAGAGAATGAAGAATCTGACCGCACAATTGACTGAATATGTCTTAGGTTAGGTTTACTCATATAGTATTACCCAATGGGAAGGAAATCCCTCCTTCCAATGAGTTGGGCCTTATAGTCACAAAGATTCCAGACATAAACTCAGCAGAGTTGTTCATAAAGAATTCCAGAGTATGCTCTATACACCTGTTTCATGAAGGACAAATGTGAAAACATTAGACTTTGTATGATAGTACAACAATGCAATAGCAACTGCCATGGACAGAATTCTAAAATAGCAGCCAAGATTCCCAACTCCTGTATACATACCTGTATAATCTCTTTCCCTTGACTGTGGACAGGATGTATGATTTTAGAAGGGATTTCACAGATGGAATTAAGATTCATAAGCAGTTGACTTTGAGTTAATCAAAGACAGACTATCCTGGGTGGGCCTGACTTAGTCAGGTGAGCTCCTAAAAGAAAGACATTCCTGTTGGTCTTAAAGCAGCAAGCTGTTCTGTTGTGAGAGGGCCATGTAGCAAGAACCTGAGGGCAGCTTCTAATTGCCAAAAAGTCCCTGGCTAACAGCTAGCATGAAAAAAGGGACTCCAATCATAAAATTGCAAGGAAATAAATTCTGCCAACAACCACGTGAGCTTGGAAGGGGGCCTCAAGCCAAGCTGAGACCACAGCCAAAGCTGACAACTTGTTTGCTGCCACAGCCAAAGCTGAGCAGAGGACCCAGCTTATCCTTGCCTGGAAGTCTGGCCTACAGACAGTGTGAAATAACTCACTAAGTTCGTGATAATTTACTACAAAACTAACACAGGAACTATCTCCCTAAACATAAAGAATAAGAACAAAAGAGACTAATGGCTTGCAAAATATAAAAATAAAATGTCTTTATAATCTTCCATTTGTGGATATTTATGAAGTGCTAGATGTTTCCTTGAATGTTTTCATGTAATAGCCTTTTGTAGACAGACCCATAATAATATAGCACATTTTCTATTGGCTAAATCCTTTTGATGATATTCTCCAAAGTACAACTCAGCAAAGACTTTGGATCTTCACAGCCTACCTCATCCTTCCCTCTTCTGACGACACTGGGCACGTTACCTTTCTCTCTATGCTTCTAACATTAAGAGATCTGTGTAATGTGATGGGAGTATAAAGAGGAAAAGGAAAAATCATTGAGAATTATTTCTGTAAAGGAAGTATTTTGATTTTAACAAATTTCCTTGGACCATTAGGCTATACAGGAGTATATAAAATATATGCAAACATGAATGAGTTTTTGAAGCACCATTATTGAATGCTTTGGTTGAAATCTCCTTGATAGAGTCCACTGGGCTATACACTTCCTTTAATACTTCAGTCTTGCCTCATTAGCCCAGAGAAGAAGTATTCTGGCCAAATTTTGATATGACTAAAAGAGGCAGGCTAACGTACCATTCTGTTTGAAAATGGATGCTTCCTTCTGAAAGTTTTATATTCGAAAAAATGTGTTTTCCTCAAATGGTACCCTGTAGGAAATATTTGTACTGGAAACTATGTTATAAAATATGTATTTGTGTGTTCTCTTGTTTTACTTTCCCTTTGTCAAGATTAATAGTCATGTACTTAAAACAGATGTCTACTAAGAAACTACTAAGAAAATATTTTTAAATACATTAAATGTGTTTAAAAAAAAGAACTATGGAGGAGCGAACTTATGCAGGTCATAATATTAAAATTGTGTGCACACATGTGTGTGTGCATGTATGTTCTAGAGTATTTCAAGTGAGAAGATTGGCTGTAAGTAATGAATTAAATAAACACATTGGGGTTATTTTTCCCCCTAAATGAGGTATAAATATTCATATTTCCAAGGTTCTTAATTTTTCTGTCTCATTTGCACTTCAATTAAACACAAATCAGGAGAACATATTTTAAGAGTAAATATGTCTTAGCATAGTTTTATTTTAAAAGATTCTTATTTTCCAGTAGTTTTTAAAAAATTTATATTGTATATAAGAAAAATAGCTCTAATTAATGATACACAACTGTCTTTCAATTCTGACAAAGTACTCACTTCTTAAATATTAAAAGGAAAAAATGTCTTATTCTGTAAAACAATAAAATGTCACTAGGTGATAAAAGTATATTATTAACTTGTTTTATGTTGACCTGTGATTATACCTCAACTGATATATTAGTAGGATAATGTTGTAGGCTTTTATTGTCATATAATTGTTTTTTTCTGGGAGAAATTTTAGATCATGTTTTACATTTTATTATTTTCTATTATAATATTAAATCAATAAGGCTAGCAGTAATACAAGATCATGGTTAAGTTAGCAAAGGGGTTTGTCAGGTTATTGTTTGTTCTGTTATTTTTCATTAGAATTGTCCAAAATAAGAAACTAACATGACTATAAAATGTATCCAACAAATAATGCAGAACATGTACCAAATAAACACATTGCATTTTTATTATAATAACACTGTCAATTTCCCAGGAGAGTTTTTATTTGAGGGGGTAACAATTTTGCAGATTTAAAACTTGCAGAGTTTTATCTTGCACAAGAAAATCAATAACTACTACAAAAAATCAAGAGAAAGAAGGGCAATCATAGAAAAAGAGTTTCTAGGATAGTAATTGTACTTAACTAAATTGTGTCAACACAGAAAAGATAGCATAAGATAAATTAAATATTTAGCAGGGAAAATGGTATGCTTATGATTCAAGATACAACAAAATGTGTGGTTAAAATTGGCTTAAATTATCTTTTTTAAGTTTTAGATTATTCAAATCATTCTGCAGTTCAAACAAAAAGCAAATGAGAAAACATAGTCCTGTTTCATTGAGTGGAGTTTGTTGGGACAAGGGGTATCCATTAAATGTTGTTAACAAAACGTTTATGTTACTCATCAGTTTGAAATTTGCTTTACTGATTTTCAAACTAATATTATCCAATGTGGTTCCCCCCAGGAATTCCCCAGACCCTGTAGATCACAGACCACGTATGCTTTCCAACAGTTTTAGTGTTTTTCAATTTATTATTCTAAATGCTGATAGGTGATGATGCTCTTCTCAAATAAGGATTTAAAATTTCTAACCTTCTATTTTATTAAGGTTAATGTTTAGCTAAACTAGAAAAAGAGCTACTCATCTCTCTCTACATCGTAGTGATGGAGGCATCCTCACACTGGTGATCCAAGGCCCTCATTAACAATTGACATCTAAGTATAACCCTGCAGAAATTCCCAGGGCTATGCTGGGATAATTCCCTACACATCACACTCCATTCAACTTTAAATAACAATGAGATAAGCGACTACCACTTACCAATTACTTCATTTTTATTAGACATATTGTGATCAATCTTGGAAGGCTTTTTTTTGGGGGGGGGTGTTATATTTGCAATGTCGAGACCAAACATCCACATAAAACTGACCAGTTCCTAAGATAATAAATAGTAGTACTCCAAATCATGCATGGCTCAGGACTGCAGTGGTAAATTTGTGTGGCAGCTGGGTGGTGGAGGTAATGGCAGTAACAGGGACTTGGAGTTTTATTGCAACATTTTCTCTTATTATCTAAAGACAGATATATAATGGCATTGAACTTCTCTTATACTGTCTGACACATCTAGGATATAAAAGGGGAGAGAATGGCTAAAGCTAAAGAGAACTTAACACTGGAAGAATATCTACCCCCACTACCATGAGTAGGCTGGATGTCAAAAATAAAAATTGAACAAAATCAAGTAAATGTTTCATTTCTCTTTCATGTAAACTTTTCTAACTATTCCTTAAGTGCAAAAGTCCAGGACTCACTTTCCAGCATCATCAGAGTGTGTATCTAGACTACTGGAGTGTAAATAAAATTCAGTGCGCTCTCCATATTAGCTACAAGAAACGTACCGTCAAAGTGAAAAACAATGATACCTGAACCACTGGGGGCGGCGGGGGAGAGGGAGCCTTTAGAATAAATGTTTCTATGAGTATGGTATAATAGTAAGAAAAAATAAAGATAGTACACAGAAGCAACATAAGCTAGGAGGAGAGTGTGGATGGCTATTCATAGTGAAGCCAACTGAAAACATTTGTTAAGAGTGTGAGTACAGTCTTCTAATTACAGGGAGAAAGCCTGCTGGAAAGACCAACTGCCTCAAGAAGGGAGCTGGGGAAGCTGGGAAGGAACGGGGACCTGACCGTGGTCCTGAAATAGACTTCTGCTCCAAGCATCCACACACCATCTTTGTTATTTTTTGTTGTTGTTGTTGTTTAAACTGTAGCTTAAACAAGCTAAACATCCAATAATAGTTGTCCTCAAAAAACAAAAACACGAAACTTTTTCTTATGATCAGGTCACCCTTTCCAATGCCCAGCTCCTCCTTCCTCAATAATCCCCTCGAGTGTTAGGATAATGTCAGGATTGAAACAGACACTATTCTAGTTGAAAAGCGGGAATCAAGGTCCTGACAAACTCACCGTGCTTAGAATTCTACAGAAAGCTCACACTTGGCAATGCCTCATTCTGGTTTGCTTTTCTTAAACTCATATTGGAAAGCATGGCTATCCGAAAGCCCTCACAGAATGAAGATCCATGGACGAAGAACATTCCAAACTCTCCCTATGATCTAGGGAGGCTTGAAATTGTAAGATACAGTAGCATTTCACCAATAAGGGCAATTCCCACCCTCACCTCATAAACTTAATAAAAACCAGTTCCTTAAGAGGTACCAAAATACAGGTTCGACAGTGAACGCGGGGTCAGTCTTTCTCCAGGCTCTTTTGAATCCAAGAAGTCAAGGGGGCCAACTGCACCCAAGTGTTCATGCTGCACCGAACCATGGGCCGAAAAACATTTTCTCCGCACAACAGACACCTTAGCAAGAACAGAAGGAAATTCACTCCGCTGGTGCAGAAAGGAAGGTAGGAGCGAAAGTAATTTATACGAGAAATATCATTCTCAAAAAATACTATGCAACTCGCCGAAGTGCAAGACTTACGTGTTCCGTCAAAACGGGTGGCGATGGTGTCCAGGAAGGTGTTCTGGGGCGCCAGTAATCCTTTCATAACCGGCATTTTTCCAGCGTGGTGTGAAATTCTCCATCAAAGTTTGTCCAGAAGGATGGTTCGAGAGGAAAGTGCCAAGAAGGGAGAAGGGGAGCGTGACGGTGGCGGGGAGGGGGACCTGGTGTGGCAGTGGGGCCGAACGGGGAAGGGGGAGGATGGAAGGAGAGAAGGAGCAAGTTCCAACAGCCGCTGCTCAGACAGGAGCGGCCCCGAGAGCGCTCTCGGCGCTTGCCCCGCACCTCCAGGCTCAGCCGAGCGCAGGTTCCCCTCCCGCCTCCTCCACCTCCGCCAGCTGCTGATCCCCCGCCTCGCCCCACAAACCCCCCCGGTCAACCGCGGGCTGCAGTGCCCGCCAGGCGCCGCCGCGCGCGCCTCGTCCCCCACCCCGCCCGCACGCCCGGAAAGAGACCTCCGTGGCCCGGGGCGCCGCGCCCTGACCTAAGGCGCTGAGGTCTAAGACGGCGGCGCTCCACACTCGATGGCGCTGAGCCTCCCGGTCTCTAAGGGGCGCGGGGGAATGCAGGCGAGCACAACTCCCACCCCCCGGAGCCAGTGAACAAAGACCCCTTTGTTCCTTCTCTGTCCCTCTCTCGGGGAGACCGGAGTTCCGTGGGTGTGGTGTTGGAGAAGGGGAGGAGATAGGTCGGGGCAGGTACCCGGCCTCCGCCTAGAACTCGGGAGGGGCAGGCTCCCCAGTGGTGTCCCACCCAGCTGAGGTGGCCAGGAGCCCCAGGGGGAGGTGGCCCCCTTCCGGCGCACCTGCCATTGCGAGTGCCCGAGACTAGAGCGAGGCTGCCTGGAGTTAATTGCGCGGCCCCCTCTCCAGCCACCCGGGAACCGGTGCAAAACGCCGGGGTTTTTCCACCTTCCTGGGCTCCAAAAAGGGGTGTTTCAGCCCCTCTCCCCAAATTGCCATTGGCGTCCCCAAGCCATTTTAAACTAAAAGGAAATAATAATAGCAGCTTTGTATACGGACAATGGATGGCTTCCCCCGTCTCCGGTAAAATATGAATAAAACATTTCTTGAAAAGTTTGCTGTTTTTATTGATTTGCGAAACACAATGTAAGTAAAAAACAGTAAGGTTGCCTTGTAAAAAAAATAGCTGTCAGACAAATGAGCGTAGCTTGCCCCCTCCTCCCCTGACCAACGGCGAGGCTCCCTCCAAGTCTGGCACCTCCAGGTAGAAAGCCAGGTGGAGTCCCTGGACCTGCGAGTGTCTTGGAAAGCGAAAGTGGTCTCTCCCTCCCCGGCTTCCTCACTCGGGGACTCCCTCTCTACCACGTTCTGCCTGGGAAAACCAAGCCCTAACCTGGAGCGGGGATTCGACAGGGACCCCTGGAAGGGAAGGAGAGGCGGTAGAAAGTTAAGAGCCCAGGGGCAGAAAACAGTCGTGAGCCCGGGCGCTGGAGCACCCGGAAGGAATGGAGGGGGGAAGCGAACAGGTGTGTGACCCGCGGCGAGAGGCAGCTCGGGTCCCCGCCGCCTGGAAGCGCGGGCGTGGCGGGAGGCGAGAGCGCCCGGTCTCCACTACTGGTTTTTGGGGGGGCGGGGGGGGGCGCGGGGAGCTTGTTCCTTGTTTGAATTCTCCGGGCTCCGGAGGTGTAGCGGGACCCTTACGGTTTCGTCACCGCTGCCCAGGTTCCGGGAGGGCAGGGGTGTAGGGAGGGAGGGAAGCATCCCCTCTCCCCGCCCCCGATCCCCCTTTCTAGTGATGCACTTCCTGCGGCCGAGGATTCCCTTTGTGTTGAAATTCAAGCGAATCCGGCCGCGGCGCGGCGCGAGCAGGGCGGGGAAGTGCCAGGCAGGAGACGGGAATCCTCAGTGGGCCTGGCGCTTGGCAAAGGGTCTCCCGCCCAGCTAGACTCCGCTTTTGGCTCTCGGGCTGCTTCTGTCCTCCCCGGAACCCTGCAGTCCCGAGCCAGCGGAGCTTTGCGGAAACCGAGCTCACGAGGGCGGTGTCCCCCACGTGGCGCGCCGAGCCAGCTGCCGGCGGTGCTGTTGGCTCCCTTTTGGGCAGAGACGGAGAGAGAAAAGACCAGCGAGTCCCTGCTTTTGTTTGGGCGGTGCATCAGGTCCCTGACAACCCAGACTGCTGCTGTCAGTTATTGAAATTATTGTATTTCTGTGGGATTAATAAAAAGCATGGTTTTATTACTATTTAGCTCTGTTAGATTAACTGCAAATGTTGAATTTTTTCGAAGATGCGTCCTCCTTATTTTTGAGTCTTTCTTATGAAATATACTCATGAAAATGCCCATTAAGATAGAAAAATGCCTCCCTTGAAGTGGCTTGAAGTTCATCATAAACTATTTTAAGTGAAAGCCACTATTTAGGTTTATAAACTTTGCACTGTAAGGCTGTTTGTGTGTAAAAAACTATTTCCTGGTGGGTTTGATCTGTGTTGCCAAATGCATGAAATCATTTGCAAGAAACAACAACAAGAGAGGCTTAAGAGTGACAACCCTGAAGAAAGCTTAGGTTTTATTGCAAAAGGATCCTGGCATTTATCACTCCATGTTTTGGTCTCTCTTCCACCACCTCCTGTGTGTCAGGGGCTCGATTAGGCATGACACGATCCCTTGCCCTAAATTCATATTCAATCCAGAGATTCTCCTGGATCCTGTTGGTCTGTAGTAAGTAGATCTCGCCACCTTTTTTCCCCAGGTGTCTTTTCTAATGATGGCTGTCATCAGCTCTGTGGTTTTGGGCCCAGGCCCTCTCTAAACACTGAACTTAACAAGGACCAAATGCTCCTCCTAAGTGTTTGTGGCTCTGGTGAGGCAAATTTCAACGTCAAAACATGACCTTAATAAAAGTGTAAGTGCATTAAGTCCCCTTACACATACTTTGGCACCTTGAAATCAAAGAGGCACAATGCTGGGTATTCATCATCTGTCCTAAATCTCATTCCCTTTCTTTAAAGGAAATGTCCCGCTGATTGACAAAAAGAATTCCAACCCCTTTTGCCAAAGACCCAGTCTGTCCCATAGAAATGTGAACTTTTTCTATGACCTTAATGAGACAATGCTACAAGAATACAGAATTACCACACAACAGAGTAAACCCACAGCCTTTGTGAAGAGATTCATCTTCACAGAGAAGGGGATCATTTCTTTGACTCTGCTGTGTAAGAGAAGACACAAAATCCCTAAATTCAAAGGTACATTCTGTTATTGTGCTGTAGAATGCCTCTAGGTAAAACAAACATAGGCAAATTTCATTGATTTACTTGTAACAAAGCATCCTAAGACCCACTATTTTAAAACCATAGGTTCCTTGTTTGAAGGTTTGTTTGCTTTGCTCATAGATCTGCCAGCTGGGCAGGGCTCAATGGTGCAGCTCACTTCTGAGTCACTTCCAACAGGGCTCACTCACGGGTGGCAATGGTGCTGGTGGGTCAGCTAGAAGCTCAGCCAGTGCTGTGACATTGGGGTTTCAGTTCTTCTTCATGTGGATCTTTCCGCAGATATTTGGATTTCCTTACAGCATGGTGGGGATTCAAGACTGAGTGTCCCAAGAGATGGGAATTAGGAGCTTTCAGTTTCTTAAGGTCTAGTCCAAAAACTGCCAGAGCTAAAGCAGGCCCAGAACCCAGATTCGATGGGAGGGGACATAGGTCCATGTGTTAAACTCTCCACACCAATTTGCTAACATTTCAAGTTTCATAGGAAGTAGCCTTATAGTAGTATTCCAAAATTTGATTGAAAACCTTTTTTTACCTGTTCTACATATTTTCATAAGAATTTATGATTTATGGGTACAAGATCTGGGCTCATGTCTGTAGTTCTTAACAGGGAAAATGTAAGTCAAAGAAAGGTACATTAAAATCATTTGAGAACAAAAGCTATGTATTAATGGCAATTGTTATTGTTTCAACTAGATTCTCTCCTGTTGGGAGAGGTCATCCAGAGGCCATGACCACCAGGTGACCTGAGTGCTGGCTCTTGTGCTTGGAATGTACGTACATGCTGCCCACTCTTCCCCAGCCTGCGCTACTTAAAGGACGCTGCCTTGAAAGAACAATGTGTTGCTGAGACTGACTGTTAAGACCTCTATATCAACTTTTAAGATTCTGGTAGCAATTCAGAGATCTATTGTCATGGAGCTCCTCAAAATGATTCATATGTTAAGTTCCCTTTGTTTCTAAAATGGCCACCCACTAATCTATAGTGATATGCCTTTCACAGTGTCTTTTTGCACTCTGTGCACCAGAGCCAGTTTCAGATTTCCCCTGGGCAGCCCCTGAGATTTCAAATCAACATCTTCCCTACACTTTGTGCTATCTTTTCATTCTAGATCAGATTGAAAAGAGCTTTAGAAACTCCCAAGTCTGGTTGATGGTTTTAGGTCTTCTTCATGTCCATTTTCTAATTATAGCATTCATTCAACATCAGGGCACCAACGAATGTTTCACTGATGTTCATGTATTTGACAATAGGCTCTGAAAATATTCTTAAACATTTTCTGGCCAAGAATTTTAGCCCTCAAGACAAGTAACTATTTTAATTTCTAGGCGGGTTGGTATAAAAGAGCATCTACTCAGAAGTGTTGTGTTCTGGATTTGTCTCTACTGTTTATCCACTTTGTGACTTGATGTGACCTTGGGCAAGTCATTTAATTTTTGTGTGTTTCTATTTCTTCACCTGTAAAATGAAGATAATACTTTCCCTATCTACTTTACTGACTAGAAGAAAATATTTGTGAATAATCTTTGAAACCTGTAATATGCGTCACATAAGAGATTATTATAATAATATATGTCTCATTTTTTTTGTATTCTTAGATACCAAATTTAAACTTTGTTTTATGTAGAAATATCGTTGACTGTGTTCTTATTCATGTATTAACCAGTCACAACTTATAGCTCCTGAGCTTTTCATTTAAATATAAATGGCTCTTAGAAGCTCAGAAGAAAAATCAATTTCATTCATTTCTTTTACTAATGCTCTTAAATTGTCCTGCTCTGATGTCTAACCAAACCGATTCTAGTGATATGGTTACTGCCTCCTGTTCCCAAAATACTATTGTCTTTGTCTATGAGTTTTTTTGCTTTGCTTAATCCCTTCAACATTTTCATTCAGCACACACACCCCCTCCAAACTTTCTCCCCTCTAGTAGTTACCAGTCTGTTCTCTGTATCTATGAATATGTTTCTATATTATTTGTTAGTTTATTTTATTTATTAGATTCCACATATAAGTGAAATGGTATGGTATTTGTCTTTCTCTGACTGGCTTATTTCACTTAGCATAATGCTCTCCAGGTCCATCTGTGCTGTCCAAAAAAGTAAAATTTCCTTCTATTTTACAGCCAAGTACTATTTCACTGTGTAAATGCACCACAGCATTTTTATCCACTCATCTATTTATGGACACTTGGACTGCTTTCTAATCCTCGCTATTTTAAATAATGCTGTAATGAACCTAGGAGTGCATATATTCTTTAATTAGTGTTTTCAGTTTTCTTGGGATATAGTCTCAGAAGTGGAATCACTGGGTCATAAGACAGTCCCATTTTTAATTTTTTGAGGTATCTCCACACTGCTTTCCACAGTGGCTGCACTAGTCTGACTTCCCACCAACAGTGCACTAAGGTTTCCTTTTCTCCACACTCTCCCCAGCACTTGTTGTTTGCTCCTTTATTGGTGATAGCCATTCTGACAGGTGGGAGATGGTATCTCACTGTGGTTTGTAATTTGCATTTCTATGATGATTAGTGATAGTGAGTATCTTTACATATGTCTATTGACCATCTGTATATATTCTTTGGAGAAGTGTCTATTCAAGTCCTTAGCCCATCCTTTAATTGGATTCTTTCTTTTTTTGGTGTTGAGTTGTATAAGTTCTTTATAAATTTTGGATATTGAGCCCTTATCAGATGTATCAATTAATAAGTTCTCACATTCAGTGTGTTGTCTTTTTATTTTGCAGATGATTTTCTTTGCTGTGCAAAAACTCTTTTAGTTTGATGTAGTATCATTTGTTTATTTTTCCTTTTGTTTCCTTTACTCAAGGCAGTATATCAGAAAAAAATATTTCTACGAGCAATGTCTGAGATTTTACTGCTTGTGTTTTCTGCTAGAATGTTTATGGTTTGCAGTCTAACATTTAGGTCTTTTGAGTTTACTCTTGTGTATGGTGTAAGAAGGTGGTCTAGTTTCTTTCTTTTCTTTTCTTTTTGCATTGCATCTCTCTAATTTTTCCATCACCATTTATTGAATAGACTAAGTTCACTCCTTTATATGTTCTTCGTTCCTTTTTTAAATATTAATTGGCCATAAAGGCTGGGGTTTGTTTCTGGATTTTTTATTCTCTTCCATTAATCTATGTACCTGTTCTTATGCCAGTACTGTGATGTTTTTATTAGTCTGAACTTGTAGTATAGTTTGATGTCATGTAGCATGACTCCTATAATGTTCTTCTTTCTCAAGATTATTGTGGCTATTCAGGTTCTTTTGTAGTTCCATATAAGTTTTTGGAATATTTGTCCTAGTTCTGTAAAATATACCATTGGTATCTTGATAGGAATTCCATTAAATCTATAGATTTCTATGGGTAGTATAGACATTTTAATGAAGTTAATGCTTTAATGATGTCAACATCTTTAATGATGTTAATCCATGAGCACTGTATATGCTTCCATTTACTGTAATTTCTTCAATTTCTTTTTCAGTATCTGTAATTTTCCAAGTACAGGTCTCTTATATCCTTGGTTAAATTTATTCTTAGGTATTTTTGATGCAATTGTAAATGAAATTGTTTTCTTAATTTGCCTTTCTGATTGTTCATTATTGGTGTATAAAAATGCAACTGAGCCAAATTTATAATAAAAACTCTAAGCAAAGTGGGAATAGAGGGAACATTCCTAAACATAATAAAGGCCATATATGGCAAGCCCATTACCAGCATCATACTCAGTGGGCAAAGACTACAAGTGTTACTTTTAAGATTGAAAACAAGACAGGGGTGTCTACTTTCCTCACTTTTACTCAACACAGCACTGGAAGTCCTAGCCACAACATTCAGGCAACAAGAAGAAATAAAAGGCATCTAAATTGGAAAGAATGAAGTAAAACTGTCATTATTTGCAGATGACATAATGCAATATATTGAGAACCTTAAAGATTCCACCAAAAAACTACTAGAACTGATAAATGAATTTAGTAAAGTAGCTGGATACAAAATAAATATCCAGAAATCAGTTGCATTTTTATACATGGACTGTTTTAAAATTTCCTCTGTCCATCAAATCTTTAAGCCTTTATGTTATCTCCTGGCTCTGTTCTGAGGAATCCCTAATTTTTTCCATCCAATTGATGCCCTAGTTCAAGGATTAACCATATCTTGCATGAAACCCTTCTATATCTCCTGAGTGGCTTCCTGACCAAAAGTTTTGTCTAACCTAAAACCATTCTCTACAATGCAACTGGCATGATCTTTTTAGGAGGGATAAAGTCAAAAGTCTACGTTCTGTGCTCAGCTTATCTTTCATTATGTATCTCTTATCACCCTCAAATTTTATGCTAAAAAAAAAACTCCTAAAAGTTCCCAAAATATAAAGTGTTTTTCTAGAGACTATGACTTTGAGCATACTACCCACACTTCCTAGATAGTTATTCCCAAGCTTCCACACACACTTCTCACTCAAGCCTAATATGGAAGCCCCTTAAAATGGATATACTTTGCTTTCAAAACAGTTGTTGTACATAAGTTCCTGTATATCACCTGACCTATGTGGTTTTAAGTAAGCTACTTATAATTTTTGAGTCTTGTGGGGATTACACATTTTACAGAGCAATTGTAAAACATAAATGAAACAACATAATGAAAACAATTAGGACAGTATGTACTATTTGTTCACCATTGTATTCCCAGTGACTAACATGGTCTCTGGCACATTGTAGACACATAAATATTTGTTGAAAGGATAAATGTTAATTATCATAATTATTATCTCAATCATTTCACCAATATAATGCTTCATATTTATTAGTTTATCTTTCAGTCTCCTGTACCACACACTGAGATTTTTAAAGGTTTAGTATCAGAATATTATTTTATCCAATCTTTTATTTAATGGTATCTGGCATATAAGGTAGATTTAAAAGTGTTTGATGAAGGAAGAATGAATGGATGGGTTAAATTATTCTATAGCAGGTCTTTCTTGAAGTAAATGATAACACTGACTTCATGGCTCTCTATAGTATTCTTTCATTACACCTTTCTTTGCTATTAAATCTTTTCATTTGTTTTTGATTGATTTAATCCTGAATATAAATATGTGTGTATGTGGATGTAGGTGTTCATTTTTAATTTAGTGATTTATATATGACACAAATTTGAACTTAAAAGAATATGGAGTGTTTTCCCCAATATTGCTGCATTGATTGTTTACATGCAAAAAGTGAGAAGTTGGCATGTTATTCAAACTCCTCTCTTCAAATGATTGAACAGGTATTTTACATAATGTACATTTCTTAAATCACAAAAATTTTAAGCTATAGAATATTTTTCAAATCTACTTACTGGGAGTCCATGGGAAGCTTCCATGCCCCTATTCTGGTTTAGGGATTCCATTTCCCCATGATGTATATATTTTTAATGAGAGGTCTCAGTCCATTTGTTGGATGTTTGTTAAGCTAAATGGATTACACGTATTAACAGATGGGTATTTGTGAAGTGATGTGCTACCATCTTTGTTTAATGAAATTAACTTATTCATACAGCAATCTTCTTACTTCTTAAACTATCTCAAGGTAGTTTACAATGAAAATATATGCAGGAAGGTAGTTCAAATAAAGTGATATTAGTGGTGAGATTATAAGAATTTTTTGTTTCTTTATAGTCTGACATGTTTTCCATAATGAATATGTATTACTTTATAATGAAATCTAAAATAGACTGGGGAAAAAAGTAGTAAAAATAATAAATTATTAAGAAATAATAAATTATATAAGGGAAGGGGAAATCTGTTGTACAAGGAATATGGTTTACTTATCTGAGCATTAAATTAAGCTCTGACCTTAGTAGAGGCTAAAGATGGCCTAGTGAGAGGGATCAAAATCTTTCCTGGCACTAAATTCTAAAAAGAAACTGTCACTTTTATAGAAGTGGCAAAATATATAGCATCAAAAATTCAGGTTTTATTTCAAGCTCATTCTCAACTAAATTTGAGACTTTGAACAAATCATTTAATATCTCTGTGATTCACATAAAGACAGGAGGAAGAGTAGTTTCAGATCTCCAAGTTCCCTTCCAGCTTTTATATCATTTGATCCATGTTCAGGTAGAAAGTTTCCAAAATAAGATTGGGAACCATCTTTTTACACTTGAAAAGTGAATCCCAGCTACAATCCTTGCTGCCCCTAAGAACTTGAAATAAAAGCTGTGTCTTTTTGCTTACATGCAGATAAAGACAATTCAGGGGATTGCCTAGCGCATTAACGATGAAAAGAATGATTCTTATCCCCTCCTTCTCTCTCCCAGATTCTATCCTGGTTTCTCTTTTTAGATTTCACACAAGAAAAAGATATATGTATAAAGTTAGTCTTTTTTCAAGTCCCCTGCTGCTCTTTTGTATGTATTTAAACCCAATGTTTTAGCAGAAGATTAGAATAGATGCTCAGTGCTGATGTAAATGGCAATGCCGTCATCCCTCAGCTAACAGAGAAAAGAAAGAAAAGGGTGAAAAGGGGGAAGGGGAGCATGAGAAGTTCTAAGTGTTGATGAAGTAGATGTTTAAAAATTATAAGTTCCTGGTAGTCAGACATCATGCTGTTCATTTCTTTTTTTATCTCATGGTGCTAGCTCAGTGATCTTTCTTTTCTGAATTGTAGTAGCACTACCCAAATTCTTTATTTGGTGGTGTTTCATGAAGTATCAAGACATGCCTTCTTTTAATGTCTTGACTTCTTCCTATAAAATTTAATTTTATTATCTTTCAATGTCTGCGTGCTTTGGTTCTTATAGTTAGATTATAGAGGTT
Source organism: Pteronotus mesoamericanus (assembly GCF_021234165.1). Classification (NCBI taxonomy): domain Eukaryota; kingdom Metazoa; phylum Chordata; class Mammalia; order Chiroptera; family Mormoopidae; genus Pteronotus; species Pteronotus mesoamericanus. Next base: position 15,630,329 of record NW_026555321.1, read on the forward strand.
TTAGGGACCAGGATTGTATTTTAGATGCTTCATATCTTCATGATCCCTAACTTTACTTGTTCTCTTTCAGAAAAAAAAAAAACAAAACTCATGGACATGGTCAACAGTGTGATGATCTCTGAGGGGAGGGTATAAGGAAGATAAATGGTGATGGTCAGAGACTTGGCTTGGGGTGGTGGATGCAAAACACAGTGTATGGATGATGTGTTGTAGAATTGTGCACCTTAAACCTGTATAATTTTGTTAATCAATATCACCCCCAAATACTAGTTTCTTCCCTTTGTAGCAGCCTCAAAACTGCAGGCAATCAAACCTTATTTTAAAATTACATTGCTTAAGCTATTTCTGGTGGTGAGCTTGACACTTAGGGTGTATTCTACCCTGCTATGTTCATTAATTCAAAGTGGAGTACAGTAAAGTGACAAGAAATTCAGTACATTTTGAATCATAAGATAGTGAAACTAGAGAAGACCATAGAGGCCATGCAGCCATTCTAGCACAGGGAGAGTGGTACACTAAGAAAGGTTATGCCTTTTCCAAGGTCAAACAGTCAACTCAAGAGAGGATACTTAAATCTAAGTTGTCTCAGCAGAGTACCCTTGTGACTTTTCTTTGTACCTTTGCTCTTTCTTGGATGCATATTTTTCAAAGTATTAAGGCAGTGAACTTTTGATGCTCAATGTCTAATGTGGCCATGGAAAATTAACTTTCTTTTTTTCTTTTTGTTCTAACTCTTCTGATAAAATATTTATGGCCATTTATCTTTTTAGATCACCTTTAAAGCTTCTCAAGCTAAAGTATATGTGCCTCTGATGATTCATGGTATATGGCAAAGTTATTTCTAGAACCACGGGATGAACAAGACAAATCTTCCAGAAAATTTATTTTCATATTAAAGTTCACCTATAAGTTTCCTTTTTAATAAAGGTGGTTTTTTAATACTTCAAAGTTGTGGCTGTTATTTCAGGCTCTTCTCCCTGGAATACACATTCAGACTGCCTGAAGTTAGTAGAACTCAAAAGACAAAAGTTGAAGTAGAGAATGTAATAATATCCAGTGAGTTGCAGAACATCTGCAATATTAGTTTGTAAATCTGTCTGTAATATTTGTATGACTTATGGTCCAGACTTGATTTCTGCCACTCCCGTTCTTTTAGCATTTAGCAAAGTATTAATATATTGCATATTTGTTTCCTAGAATATGTTGAATATATATTAAGTATAATAAATAGTTATTGAGACTACATGTAGAAGCAGAGGATACAGCAGGCTCTGACTCAGGAAATATAAAGATCTATATATGCTGTAATAGGTATCCCAGGAATTGAGAAGGTATAACACTTTGAGAATTCTGCTCAGGCAGACCATTCCCCTCTGAGCAGCAGCATCCTGACAGGAAAACATAGCCCAAACTCAAAAAGGATTCTGCCCCACTCTATGGTGCTTAAGCCTGACTACGGAGTGCAGAGTGACTAGATTAACAATTAGGAGACAGACACAGGCAGTAGATCCCTGGAAGTCTCAAACAGATTGCCTAAGGTCAAATGGGGTCAACATTTGACATCACCAAAGGCAGATCCAGAAAGAAAAAACAGCAGTAACTATTAGAGGCTACCCAGACAAAATCCACTATGGTCTTCTCCATGATTTTGCAGTATTTTCTTCACTACATAGCTTTTTACCATTCATTTGTTGTCCATCAAGTTTGTGAATATTAAATCATTAGATTTTACACTACAGTTTATTTCTCTCCTTTCCTGTAATAGTCTTAATCTCTTTATGGGCTTATTAATACGGGTTCATTTGCTGTTGATAGTTGGATTGCAGGGGGAAGTTAATCTTGTGAATGTGGGTTTATTTCTTGGACTTTGCGATTTTCTTCTGGCAGTACCTGCACAACAACACACAAGGCATGATGGGCAGAGTGAACCTTAGTCAACCAGCTGGAGGAAAGGGCCCACCAAAGAATGACCAAACAACAATCAAATCCCAATTACTTCCAGAGAGTCAACGTAAACAGAATAAAATGCACCCCAAGAGCATCAAGTTCAGGAGATCAAGGGGACTGCACCACTGAATCTCAGTTTTCCTATCATAGAAGTTCACAACGCAAACTCAAGAAGTCAAAATAGATCAATTTAAGAAGCAGAGGCAAAAAGGAAGAGTTTCACAAATAATAGGAAGACAAAGAAACACCTCCCAATTGAAAGGAAAAGAAGAATTCTCAGAGAGAGTACTAAATGAAATAGAGGCAAGTGAAGTTTCAGATACTGAGTTCAAAACAGTGGTTCTAAGGAAGCTCAATGATCTCAGTGAGGTCAGCAAGAATTGCCAAAAACTACAGAGAAACTATGAGGAACTTACTGCAAACTATATCAGCATGAAAAAGGACATAGAAATTATCAACAAGAGGTGAGAGGAAATGAAGAATACAATTTCTGAATTGAAGAACACAGTAGTAGGAATCAAAAGCAGGCTAAGTAAAGCAGAGGATCGAATCAGAAAACTGGAGGACAAGGTAGAAAAAAGATCCCAGGAAGAACAAAAGAAAAAGAAAAAAGACTCAAAAAGAAAAAAGAGGGGTTAAGGGAAATGCAGGATAACCTGAAACGTAATAATATCCATATAATAGGGATACCAGAAGGAGAAGAAAAGGAGCAGGGGATAGAGAACCTGTTTGAAAAATAATGATGGAAAACTTCCCTAATTTGAGGACACAAAAAGTCACACAAGTCCAGGAAGCACAGAGGGTCTCAATCAAGAGGAACCCAAAGATGCCAACTCCTAGACACATCATAATTAAAATGGCAAATATAAAAGACAAAGAGAGATTTCTAGGGACAGCAAGGGAGAAACAGGTAGTAATACACAAAGGATAAGGCTAGCAGCTGACTTCTCAACAGAAACACTACAAGCCAGAAAGGAATGGTAAGAAATATTCCTGGTAATAAAAAGCAAAGGCCTGCAACCAAGACTACTCTACCCAGCAAGGCCCTCAATTAAAATGGAAAGTGAAATAAGGAATTTCCCAGACAAAAGAAGGCTAAAAGAATACACCTCCACCAAACCAGCATTGCAAGATATGCTAAAGAGACTGTTTTAAGAAGATGAAGAAAAAAAAAGTGAGAAAGAGAGGAACACAAGTACAAAGGCAAAAAATGAATAAGTACCTAGCATTAATAACTTTAAATGTAAATGGATTAAATACTCCAATCAAAAGATATAGGGTAGCTAAATGCATAAGAAAACATGACCCACACATATGCTGCCTACAAGAGACCCACCTCAGAATAAGAGACCTACACAGACTGAAAAAAAAAGACTGGAAAAAAATATTCCAAGCAAATGGACAGGAAAAAAAAGCTGGGGTAGCAATACTTATATTGGACAAAATAGATTTCAAAACAAAGGCCATAAAAAGAGACTCATAAGAACACTTCATAATATTCAAAGGAAGAACCCATCAAGAAAACATAAACATTGTAAACCTATATGTACCCAGCATAAGAGCACCCAAATATATAAGGAAAATCTTGGAGGACTTCAAGAAAGATATAGACAGCAACACACTTTTAGTTGGGGATTTTAACACCCCACTGTTAACAATGGGTAGATCTTCCAAACAAAATGTCAACAAAGATATTGTGGAACTGAATGATGCATTAGATCAAATGAATTTAACTATTATATATAGAAACTTTCATCCCAAAGAAGCAAAGTACACATTCTTTTCAAATGCACATGGAACATTTTCAAAGATAGATTACATAATAGGACTCAAAACAAGCTTCAACAAATTCAAGAAAATTGAAATCATAATCAAACAGTTTCTCAGACCACAAGGGCCTGAAACGAGAAACCAACCTCATGGAAAAAATTTAAAAACATTCAAACTCATGGAGACTTAATAGCATGCTATTAAACAATGAATGGGTCAGTAATGATATCAAAGAAGAAATAAAAAAGTTTCTGGAAACAAATGAAAATGAACATGCAAGAGTCCAAAACCTATGGGACACAGCAAAGGCAGTCCTGAGAGGTAAGCTCACAGGAATACAGGCCCACCTAAAAAAGATAGAAACATTTCAAATTTAAAAAACCTAACCCTACATATACAAGAACTGGGGAAACAACAACAAACAAAGCCCAGAGAAAGTAGAAGGATGGAAATGATCAATATCAGAGCAGAATTGAATGACATAGAGACTAAAAGAACAATTCAAAGGATTAATAAATCCAGAAGCTGATTCGTTGAAAAGATAAACAAAATTGACAAGTCTTTAAGCAGACTTATCAAGAAAAAGAGGGAGAGGACCCAAATAAATAATATCAGAAATGAAAGAAGAGAAATTATAGCTGATATTACAGAAATATAAGTGATTGTAAGAAATTATTATGAACAACTATATACATAGAAATCTGAAAACCTGGGTGAAATGAACAAATTTCTAGAAAAGTACAACTGAATGAAGAAGCAGAAAGCTGGAACAGACCAGTAACACCGGGTGAAATTTAAGCAGTAATCAAAAGACTCCCGGCACACAAAAGCCCTGGACTAGATGGTTTCATAGGAGAATTTTACAAAACATTCAAGGAAGAACTAATCCATGTTTTTCTCAGACTATTCCAAAAAATCCAAGAAGAGAGAAGACTCCTAAACTCTTTTTATGAGGTCAGCATAATCCTAATCCCAAAACCAGATTAAGATACAACAAAGAAATAAAACTACAGGCCAATATCACTGATGAACAGACACTAAAATCCTCAACAAAATATTGGCAAACCACATCCAGCAATACATTAAAAAGATCATACACCATGATCAAGTGAGATTCATCCCAGAGATGCAAAGATGGTACAATATTCACAAATAAATAAATGTAATGCATCACATAAACAAAAGGAAAGGCAAAAATCATATGATCAAATCAATAGATGTGGAAAACCATGTGATAAAGCACAGTGCCCATGTATGATAAAAACACTCAGCAAAGTGGAAGTAAAGGAGGCATACTCAATATAATAAAGGCCATATATGAAAAACCTATAGGCAATATCAACAAGCAAAAACTAAAAGCTTTCCCACTAAGGTCAGGAACAAGACAAGGATGTCTGCTTCCAGCACTTCTATTCAACATAGTATTGGAAGTCCTAGCCACAGCGATTAGGCAAGGAAAAGAAATAAAAGGCATCCAAACTGGAAAGGAGGAAGTAAAAGTGTCATTGTTTGCAAATGACATGATAGTGTACATAGAAAACCCTATAGACTCCACCAAAAAACTACTCACCCTAATAAGTGAAATTGGCAAAGCAGCAGGATACAAAGTCAATATTCAGAAATCAAAGTCATTTTTGTATACCAACAATGAAATATCAGAATCAGAAATCAGGAAAAAAAAATCCCATTTGCTATAGCAACAAGAAAAACAAAGTATCTAGAAATAAACCTAACCAAAGAGGAAAAGATCTATTCAGAAAACTACACAACACTGAAGAAAGAAATTAAGGAAGACACAAATAAGTAGAAGCATATACTGAGTTCATAGATTGGAAGAATTAACATCATCAAAATGTCCATACTACCCAAAGCAATTCATAGATTCAACACAATCCCTATGAAAATACCAATTACATATTTCACAGATATAGAACAAACGTTTCAAAAATTTATATGGAACCATAAACAACCCCAAATAGCCACAGCAATTTTGAGAAAGACGAACAAAGTAGGAGGAATCATAATACCTGACATCAAACTATATTACAAATTCACTGTAATCAAAACAGTCTGGTACTGGCATAAGAAAAGACACATAAACCAGTGGGACAGAATAGAGAGCCCAAAAGTAAACTGATGTCTCTATGGTCAATTAATATTCAACAAAGGAAGCAGAAGCATAAAATGGAGTGAAAATAGCCTCTTCAACAAATGGTGTTGGGAGATTTGAACAGCTACATGCAGCAAAATGAAATTTGACCACCAACTTAAACCATATGCAAAAATAAACTCAAGATGGATTAAAGACTCACATATAAGTCCACACACCATAAAAGTCCTAAAGGAGAACATAGGCAGGAAACTCTCAGATATTCCATGCAGCAATGTTTTCACCAATATGTCCCCTAGAGCAAGGGACATAGAGGAAAGAATAAACAAATGGGACTTCATCAAAATAAGAAGCTTCTTCACAGCTAAAGAAAAGATCAGCAAAATGAAAAGGGAACCAACTGTATGGGAAAATATATTAGCCAATGACACCTTGGACAAGGGTTTGATCTCCAGAATACACAAAGAACTCACACAACTCTATGCCAGGAAGACAAGGAATCCAATTGAAAAACAGGCAAAGGACCTGAACAGACACTTCTCCAAGGAGAACATACAGAGGGCCCAGAGACATATGAAAGTATGCTCAGCATCATTAGCCATCAGAGAAATGCAAATTAGAACCACAAATGAGATACCACCTCACACCAGTCAGAATGGTAATCATAAACAAATGAACAAACAACGGGTGCTGGCAAGGCTGTGGAAAAAAGGGAACCCCAGGGCACTGTTGGTGGGAATGCAGACTGGTGTAGCCACCGTAGAAAACAGTTTGGAATTTCCTCAAAAAGCTAAAAATGGAACTGCCTTTTGACCTGGCAATTCCACTGCTAGGATTATACCCTAAGAATCCCAAGACACCAATTCAAAAGAACCTATGCACCCCAGTGTTTATAGCAGCACAATTTACAATAGCCAAGTATTGGAAGCAACCTCAGTGCTCATCGATAAATGAGTGGATTAAAAAACTATGGCACATTTACACAATGGAATACTTCACAGCAGGAAGAAAGGAAGAGCTACTACCCTTCTTAACAGCATGGAGGGAATTGCAGCGCATTATTCTAAGTGAAATAAACCAGACGGTGAAAGACAAATATCATATGATCTCAGCTATAAGTGTAACCTAATCTATAAAACATTCAAGCAAAATATAACCAGCAACATTGAAAGGAAGAACAAACTGACAGTGATTAGAGGAGAGGAAGGAGGGGGATAGCAGGGGAGTGGAGGAGGAGGGATCATCGAGGAACGATGTGTGAAGGATCCATGGACAAAGCCAAAGTGGGGAAGGATTGGGGGTGGGAGGTGGGGGTGGGTGGGGCAGGGGAAAGTGGTGTCGGGAAAATGGAGACAACTGTACTTGAACAACAATAAAAAAATTTTTTAAAAAAGAATGATTCAAATCTTGTTTCAATGCTAAAAAAAAGAAATATTTGAAAAGAATAATTTCAGGTTACTTTAAAGAGTAATTCAATGTTAAATTGCTAATATGAGATGAAATAAATGAAAGTTTAATAAAGCCTTTTATGCATGTGGGTTATAATAAGAACAAGAATTAAAAGCTCAGTAATTTTTACATGTACTTTAATTAATCATTTTATTACATAGTTGCTTGATCTTACATGCTACCTAACTTGATGTATTCTAAGAGAAACACACATAAACATTCCTCTTTAACATTAAAACAATACTTAAGTTTTCATTAAAAGCAAATAACAAAAATATGCAGTTTCTGAAATAATGAAATTATTAGAATTTTAAATCTTCTCACTTGTGGTTTTTATTGTTTTACCAAAAACAAACAAAAAAACCTGTCAACACTTTCTAACATATTGTAAGGTAAAGGCTACAAAGAGATTGTTTTCCAAGAACAAAATTATCAATGTCTTAAAAAATATAATTTGTAGTTAACTTTTTATTTCTTTCTTTTGGCTGATAACTTCATGAGGTAGTCACAATCTTTTACGGGGGGTGGGAGGTTAGATCTGGAAATACAAAGCATAAAGAATCAAACAAAAAAAAAAAGAACTTATGGACACAGACAACAGTGTGGTGACTGGGAGGAAGGAGGTGGGTGGAGGTGGAAGAAGGTATGGGGGATAAATGGCAATAAAGAAAACTATAATAAAAATAATAGTGTATAATAGTAAAAAAGAAAAAATAAAATAAAATCATTGGAAATGTCAAGATACATTGGAATGATGTAAAGCCTCAATGACTTTTATAAATTCTTTTATTAAAAATCCATATAATATCTGTGCTTAGTGGAGATATGATTCAAAATAAAAACCTTTCACACAAATGACTCAGGTACCATAGAGATTGTGATTGCCCCAGTGAAGAATGAACGAGCAAATGAATGATTGGAGTCAAGTACTTTTTGAACATGGCTCGATGTGCTATTTTTGTGCAGTATGGTGCAGAAGTGTGGACTTATTTGAATTTTGAAAATAAGTATTTTTATCAAACAACAAGCCCACACTGCAGCTCCTTTATATGAAGTTCAATTTCAACAAACACTTCCCTAGATAGCATTTTGTACGCTTACTCATTCTTCACTGCCAAAGGCAGCAAAACAGGAACATCTAACAATTTTAATTGTTGTTAAAAGCTTATTTAAGTACATGTGGAAGAATTTGGACAAAAGTAGCTAAAGTTTCTCTTCCTTGTCTTTTTCTTAAGGATTAGTTCTCTCAAATAGGTTACTTTATTTTAAAAATAAAGTATAGTATATTATTACATTCAGTAGATAAACAGTACTTAATCATATACATTACATTCAGGAAAAGTAAAAAATTCTATTATAAACTAGATAGTCAAAAGTTAATTAAATTGAAAGTTGATTTTCTTATTTATAAAATGTTAGTTTTATTTATTGCTTCCTGAGACATAAGTTAAACAAACCAAAATTTGTGGTAGGGAGCTTTCTTTGAGCAGTAAGTTAACAAAACTCAAAGGTACAGCATGACTTACCAGTTGGGCTCTTCCCTTATAATTATATTAATATATTAATATGGATAAAGGTTCCATTCTCATAGAAACTATGTTAATAACATTTTTAAAGCAGATTTAAAAATTAACAGAGAAGAAAAGTCTCTTTAAACATGGCAGTTTAATTGAAAAATCAATGGACTTAGAAACAGAAGACTCAGGTCCTAATCTTGAATACTTAAGACACATAAGCGTATTTTAACTACTCAAAATCTTTGTCACCAAAAATGAAACTTACTGACTAGATTTACTATCACTCTCTTTTTTGTGGAAATCTCCCTAAAGGACCTACAGCAGTTCCATAGGCAGCTAGTATTTCTCAGACTATGATACGAGTTAGTTATTTATGGGATGATTTTAGGTTATACCAAAGTGACATTTTATGTTAATAATCATGTTATGAAAATAAGTATTAGAAAAAAGTTTTCACATTTCAATAGTGACAAAACATTGTTTAATATTTGTTTTTTTAATTTATTTATAAGATAAATTGTATAAAATATTCCATATACAATCCTCCAGGTGATATAAAGTTAAATATATATTATCTTAAAACATAAATTATATATATATAAAATCTTAGGAGAAGGCTGATCATTGGGAAATAAATTCTGCCTATGTTATGCAAATCCCAGTTTTTGAAAGGCTGGATGATATTATGATATATACTTGAGATTTTTTTCCAGGTTTTAATACAGACTTTTAATAAAAGTGAAGCTGCCCTGGCTGGTGTGGTTCAGCAGATTGAGTGCTGACCTGCAAACCAAAGGGTCGCTAGTTCAATTCCCAGTCAGGGCACATGCGTGGGTTGCAGGCCAGGTCCCCCATGTGTGGTACACGAGAGGCAAACCACAGATTGATGTTTTTTTCCCTCTCTTTCTCACTTCCTTCCTCTCTCTCTAAAAATAAATAAATAAAATATTTTTTTTAAAGTGAAACAGTAGCTTCTCACTAAATTGCAAAAAAAGAGGCCACACAGCAGGTATCCTAAATATAAATCTTGGGAACCCTCAATGAGTTTAGTTTTACTTCAGGATGCAGTTCCATATGGTTTGGGAATTTCCTTCACATTTGTTATTCAGGAGATTTTAAATCTTAGTTATTCAAAGGCTTTAAAATAAAAGCTATTATATGGATATAGAGCATCACCCAGGACTCCTCCAAAGAGACTGCTGAATTAATTCTATACTAACTATATTGGTACAGGAACAGACATATAAACAAAAAAACTAAAATAGAGACTACAGAAATGGATCCATTTATATAAAGTTAATTGAATTTCAATAAAGGTATTATAATATTTCAATGAGAAAAGTAAAGCTTTTTTAACTAATAAAGCTGATACATCTAAGGTATCCATTGGGTAAAAAATAAAATGAGCCCTGACTCATTTTACAACATAAATACAAATTAATGCCAAATCCACCATTGACCGAAACATAAAAGTTAAATATATAAAATATTTAGATACAACAAAGAGAAAATATTTGTTAACAAGATGTAAAGAGTTTCCTTATATAGGTTACAAAAAACATCAATGATACAAGAATAAATTGTAATTTGGATGGATTCAAAATAAAAAAGAAACTGCTTTTTGAAAGCCGTTAATATGAAAAAGAAAATGAAAGCCACTGACAATGGGAAAAAATCATAATACATATATCTGATAGAAGTATGCAGCAAACAAAAACTCTTAGGACTCAATAATAAGAAGACAAACAACCTAATTTTAAAAGATGGGCAACATATTTATCAGGGACATACAAATTAAAAAATTATAAGATATCACGTCACACTCACCAGAATAACTTTAAAAGATTGACAATAACACATGTTGTCAAGGAAGAGGGGCAAATGAGTCTCACACATACAAGTCAAGGTTGTATGAGCACTTTATAAATCAGTTTTCATTAAAGTACAGGTAAGCACATGCTGACTAGAAGATACATCAGTTCCATCTATAGGTACTTATCCAATAGAAATATTTAAAAATGTGTCCACATAAAATCTTGTACAGGAATGCTCATAACAATTATAATCATAATAGGCCCCAAACTGGAAACAACCTGAAGTTCACTAGCAGGAAAATGGTTAGAAAAACTATATTCATATGACATAATGCCACTCGGTAATAAAGAAGAATGAGCCACTGCTACACGAGATAACATGGATGAATCTCAGAAACACTGCACAGAGTTAAAGAAGCCAGAAACAAAAGAGTACATGGTGTATTATTCCACTTTTAAGAAATTCTAAAATAGACTCAGTGAATCTAGAGTGACGGAAAGCAGATCAGTGGTTGTCCAAGGCCAAGGGTAGAGGGGATTGACTTCAAAAGGGAGAAATTTTTGAGGTAATAGAAATGTTCCACATCTTCATTGGGATATTAATCATACATGCGTTAAAGCTAATTGTAAAGTACACTTAAAACGGCTTCATTTTTATATCAACTGTGGTAAAAGTTGATTTTAAAAACCTGTAAAATCAGAATAATGTCTGCCTAAGGGGAAGGATTGGCTTGAAATGGGCACGAGGGAACTTTCTGGATGATCAAAATAATGTATATCTTGATTGCGGTGATGGTACGCTGTTGTAAAAATTTGTAAAAACTTATCAAACTCTAACCTTAAAACCTATTCACTTTATTTTGTGCAAAATATTCTTCAATTAAATAAAAACAACCACTGGTATTTTAAGAAACAACATGCATATAGTAAAGAAAGAAGATATTGGGTTGGCCAAGAAGTTCATAAAATAAAAGACACATTTTTCATATTACCAAAAACTTTATTGATCTGGATATTTTGAGTATGTTGACTATGTCCCATGTGGTATAACATTGATTGTTCCTAATGTCTTGATTTGGTTGCTATCAACTTCAACTGATCTACCTGCCCATGGAGCATTGCCCAGCAAGAAATTTACAGCAGGAAACTTTGCAAACCACTTTTGACACATTCAATCAGTCATAGCACCTTATTCATACACTGCACAAATAAATGTTTTCTTTTGCATTTCAGTTGTGTTTTTACCTTTTTTGAAATAACAACACATATTATGCTGAAAAAATGTGTATTTTCTTCCATCTTCAATATTAAAATGTCTACACAAAATTCCACCAGTTTCGATAAGTCTTTTTAAATGCACACTGATATAACAGCTGTCACAATGCAATCTAACAAAATTGTTTTGAATGCAGTTAAAGACAACTAAGTGTTACTAGAGCCTTCTTGAGGAAAAACCAAACAGTTTTTCACAGGCCCAATAGTAATTTTACTTCTTTCAATAGCAAAAATACATAACATACATGTAAGGTATATGGGGATTGTATATGTGTGTGTGTGTGTGTGTGTGTTTGTGGTGTATATACATATATATGTGTGTGTATATACAATGTTCCTTCTAGGATGTATCCAGCCATGTAATATAAAAAATAGAGACATTTACTGAAGAAGATACAAGATACAAGAAACATCGAACACAAAACAATGACGCTTCGATCCCCTTCAAAGTAGGCACCTTGGGACTCCACACTGTTCTCCCAATTGCCATCAGCTACCCTGTCATAGTTTCCTGAATCTCATCAATGGTCTGAAATCTCTTCTCTTTCAAAGGTGATTTTAGTTTTGGGAAAAGCCAGAAGTCACAGGAAGCCAAATCTGGCCTATAGGGGGCTGAGTTACCTGGGTGATTTGATGTTTCACCTAAAAACTGCACAAGATGTGATGCACAAGTGGGCTCATTGTCATGATGAAGCTGCCAATCACCAGTTGCCCACAGCTGGGGCCTTCTGAATCACCCAGGAGTTTCCATGGAGGAATGTCCGAGCTTAATGCAAAACATGATGCAGATTTGTTGCTCTACTCAGTCATTGTGAATGTGATGGTCACACAGTATATATACTCACTCCATGGCATCTACTGCCTCCACTGACTAGTACAGTGAAGTTGTCATTGTTCGTGTATGTGCATTCCAGTACACTGTCCTTGGCTGCCAGGTTACATGGTTGTTGCACAAATCTTTCTCGTTATATTAACAATAGCTGTACCTTTTCCTATATATATTTATTTATGTATATGTATATTTATATTTATCAGCACTGGTATGAAACTTAAAAAGATAGACATATTTTAATATCAATGGTAGGAGTAAAAAATTAGTACATTCTAGAAACATATTTGCCAATATTCATAGGCTTCTGAATATGTTATACCATTTGATTAAGTAATTGTATTCCATGGAATCTATGTAATGAAACACTCAAAAGTCCAAAGATTCATGTGCAAGGATATTCATTTCTATAACTTGTAATTTAGAAAGTTGTAAATAAATAGTTGTTGAATGATGTTTACAACTGATTTTGACTAGTATTAAAAATATATTAAATATTTAGCAAAATTAAAAGATATCAAATAATATTAAAATATTATGTTTTTAATGTAAACTATAACAAACTTAAGGAAAATAAATAAAAATGCTAACAGTGGTCATTACTGGGAAGCAAGGTCATAATTATTTTTTCACAGTTTTCTATTTAATTTCAAGTATTTTTGTGAGAAAACTAGGATTAAAATTATACCATAAATTTAAACATTAATCTTGTTAGTATTTGCAAATATAAACATTTATAATATCAGTGATACTAAAAATGTTAAATGTAAACATATTTAACTATGTTACAGACATTTGTAAATTATGTTTAATGTTTTCAAATATAAATGAAAACTAATATATTTCTCCAAATATAAGGTTCTTCATTATTTTTATCAGTTTGGAATATATTCTTTGGGTCATTTCTTCTTCTTTCTATGACTTTTGAAATATAACTTCCATTGTTTTTATTTTCTTTGGGAAGAGGCAGTAAAAAATCTGTAGGAAATGGATTTACATTTTTCAATATTGTACTCAATACTCATAATAAGTAGTGACATAAACATTTAATACGAATACCCACATGCTTCCTCACACTTGACCCCTTTCAGTTGACATGGCCATGTGGTAAATATTGGCTAATGGTGTTATTCTGCAAATTTTTCTTTCCCTTATGCAGTAAACTGGAAGCCTCATCATAAGACTGAAACCAGGAGGTCTTCTGCACAAACTTCTGCTAACCAAGAGAGTCACCAACAAAACACACTGTTGTAGAAAATGAATCTGTTGTTAAGCCACTGAGGTTTCGACATTGGTTTCTTCAGCTTCAACTAACTTTACTAACCAATACAAATATCACTACAAGTGAGCAATGCCATAGAAACAATAACAACAAAAAAGGAAAACTAAACTCTAAAATATATGGCATTAGCTTAATAGTTAGGCAGTAGGAAGTGAACAAAAAGTATACAGAGGCTGAGATGATGGTTATCCATATTTTCCTGTAACAAAACACTTGGTAAAACTTGGCAGTATTGAATGGTCAACAATTGATGACGTGTGGAAAGTTATTCCAAGAAAAAAACTGAGATTTTGAAAACAGTAGGCTACAAAAAGTGGAAATGAAAAGAAACAAAGAGTCTAGAAATTTAAGGCTTTGTAGGATTAGAAAAGCAACTGATTCTAGACCCCAATCCATTAGACATAACATTTAAGAAGGCTCTTTTCAGTAAATATGAAATGGACAGCTGGTTAAAAATGACTCAGGACAAAGGTTAAGAGTATGACCTTTATATCTATTGTTCTGATAGTCTTAAGGTACTCACCATTAGGTTAAATAAGAGAAGCTAAATAGGGGAAAGCAAGCAAAGAAATCCAGTAAATTTGAGAGCCATGGTCATGGCACATTGATGTGACTACCAGCAACTAAATGGCAAGGGTATTGAATTTTTTTGTTTTACTTTTAGGACATCAAGAATTTGATCCAAAATACTTGTGATTATTCAAAAAATCATACTCCTTAGGCCCCCAAACTTCAATGGACAGGAAGTAGACTGAAAAAGGAAAGCCATGAGAAACAGTGATCAAGGACCTTTCTTCCTGAGAGCTGAATCAGGGCCTAATAAAGGTGCATTCAGGTGAGGGAGCACAGGATTTTAGTGCAGGCTATGTGTCTCCCGTTCTTTCTCTTGCTGGTTGGAGATGCTACTGAAGTGATCCTGCCACTGTTCCACCATTGTTTATTGGACGATGGAGGAGCAGAGAACTTGCCTTTTTGTGTATAAATATATGGACCAAGAGGAGCCACAGCCAATGTGAGGAAGAAACTGGAGTAAAACTTGGACTTTGAGCTGGGTGAAGTGACTGTTAACCCTGAGCTGTCCACTTTGGGAAGGGTTGTGTGTGTTCTGGGACCCTTACAATGTATAGTGTTTCAGATTAAATGACATGTATCAATAGGATCATTTTGTTGTCGGTAAAACAGTAAAAGACTCAAACTTGCCCATACAATAAAGGTAATTATTTTACTTCCCTGTAAAGTCCAGTTTTTCACTTGATTTTGGATAAATCTTGAGCCAGAGGCTCCTACTATCATGAAAGAATGTACTTCTGTGTCCTCCCCTGCCTTCCACATAGTAGGTTTCATTTCGTTGTGATGCCAAGATAACTTTTCAGCTGCAAGGCTGAATAGGTTTATTTGTTCACACCCATCAGGATTAAGTGTGAATTTCCCTCAGAAATATCCCTAGCAACCCAAAGGTAATAGAGAACTCATGGGCAGGAATAAAAAGGGAATAGATATAGGGAAAGCAACCACAAATGACAAAATATACTTATATACCAAGAGTAGCAGATCCATTAATTCCTTATCTTTATTATCACACACATTTGTGCTGCCAGACCTGATTTCCATCTACCAGTACCCACATCTCTTTGCCTTAGGACATAGGCCAGAGTGACAGGAAGTTAAAGGACATGGGCCAGTGTTGGTGGATAAACTCCAACTTCTAGCTCTTTTGTTCTTTGGGTGAGATAATTCTAAGGTGTATATACTAACCTGGTTCCCAGAGCAGCATTAAATTCCAATAGCCCACAGTGATGAATGAATTGATAACAAAATGATTGCTTTCCCTTCTCTGTCTTACTTCTCCACTCCCCTGCTGGCGTTTCCTTCTTTTCCCAAATAACTGTTTGCACGTACATCTTTGACTCAGGATTTGCATCTGGGAAAACCCAAACGCAGACAGTGATATGAAAGCTTCATTTTCCTTTACTCATTTCAAATAAACTATTTATTTTGCAAGATATATCTGAACCTGTTTCCTCCTGAAAAATGGAGATAATAATGCTTGCATCATGTCATTGATATGATTCTGAAGACCAAATGAAATAATGCATATAAAAATATTTTGTAAGATGCACAAATGAGCATAGCTATAGTCATAATTATCATATAGTTTAGAAAAGCCAGCCTCCTCAATATATTGGTAAGTAAATAGCAAACACAATAGTATTGAGCAGTGGTAGGATCCTAGGCAGTGCCTTCTGTCTTCTCTTGAAATCAAAAGGATAAGAATTAATAAAAAATTAGATGATTCACCACAAAGGGATTACCTAGGGCATTCCTTTGTATAGGCTACAGCAGCCCATTTATTTGGTGTTAATACCAGAGATCTGTCAGCAGGAAGGGAGCTTAAAGTAAAAGGAGGAAATGCTAGTAAAGGGCAAAAGGAAGACGCCTGCTGGCACAACTCACTCAAAGGCTAATGTGACCTGAACTGACACACTTCAGGCACCACAACGTGTTAATTGAGAACATGACCTATGTAACAGTCATTTACTCAATGCAGAATATTGGTTTCCAGAAAAAATTTAGATGCAATTAACAATAGTTATCAAGTTCACAGCCATTAATTTCACTCAAGTTTGGGACTCAGTATGTTTTACATTGCTATGTTTCACTTTTATTATTTTAAAATGTATACATGTTATTGAATTCTAACATACATGTAAGCAGGATCACAAGCCATAATATACAATTCAAGGGATTATCACAATGTGAGGAAGCTTGTAATTACCACACAAATCAAGGAATTACTAGCACCTCTCATGCTCCCTCTCAGTCACTACCCTACTCTCCTCATAAAGGTTACCTCTATCTGGATTTACAACCAAAGATTAATTTAGCCTGATGTTGAACTTCATGTAAATGAAATTCTATGTTAGATATTGTTGGTGTAAGAATGTCTAAATCTATAGATTTGTAAGAGTTTATTTGAACCAAATTTGTGAGGACATGTCTGGAAGCAAGATTTCAATGGATTTGGAAAATTCTCCAGAGAACAGCAGTTTTGCAGCTTTTTTAATACATCAGAATCAAAGGAGAAAATATAAAGAGGGTTCCATGAAACCTACTGGTTAATTACGGGGGCAGGAGAAAACAAAGGAGGAAAATCTCTAGTATTGTGTAAGAAGCAAAATGGAGGAACACATACTTCTTTTACATTAGAGGGCACAGGATAGTTAATAATTAATATTTATAGAACATAAAGTCGCATTCAGGCAATTAAGATAACAATAGGGGTTTTGTAGCCTCATGCTCTGGTGGTCTTGTGCTCTGGCACCTGTGCTTATGTATCTGAGGGGTCTGGAAGAGAAAATTACTCTAACATTTCAAAGGTATATTAACCTACATGAATAAAAACAGTGGACAGGCTCGCTTACAATAAAGGTTGACCTTTGCTAAGGAAGCTATAATCCTGGGACTTGGCTACTTGCCATGACCTGTCCAGTTAGGTATTTTTATAGTGAGACCATTCTATGTGTTTACTTTGGGCCAACGAGTTTGTAAGTTCCTCCATAATCCCTCCCAACTTCCCTACCTGGAGATTGCAAGGTTTAGGTTTAGTATATTGCCCATGTTTTGATTGACAGTATTCTTTGCTGTCTGGTTTCTTTCACTAAAATTTTGGTTGTGAGATATCTAGGCTGTTGCCTATAGCCATATTTTATTCATTTTATTGCTGCAGTAAATAATTTTATTGAGAGTTATTTACTCATTCTGCTGTTAATAAAAATTTATTTGTTTCCTATCTTGGGCTATTATTACTGAATCTGTAATGTGTATTCTCTTAAAAGTATTTCTATGGATATATGTACGCATTTCTCTGGGGCATATTTTGGATTATAGGGTCATGGAGTAATACATATTTAATTTTATTAAAAATTACATTTTTTCCAAAGTAGTTGTTCTTTTACAATCCCACCAACAATTTATTGGAATTCCCATTGCTATACACCCTTGTAAACACATGGTATTGTGAGTTCTTTTTATTTCACACATTCTGATGGTATATTATTTGCTTTTCAAATGCATTTCACTGATTATTAATGACTGGAACATCTTTTTAAATAGTTTTGCTGTTCGGATATCTTCTTTTGTAAAGTATCTGCTTAAATCTGTTGTCCATTTTTCTCCTGAATTGCCTGCTTTTCTCTTATTGATTTGAAGAGTACAAATACTTTCTCTCAGTTATGTGAGTTTTGTGGATTGTGGCTTGTTTCTCCCATTCTTGGCTTCCTTTAGAATTCAATGAATGTATTTTAAGGAATTTTACATTTAATGTAGACTAATCTATCAGACATTGTTCATATCAGGAGGTTATGAAGACATTCTTCTACATTATCTTCTATAAATTTTATTGATTGAATCTCTACATTACCTTTAAAATCTATCTAAATTGATTTTTGAATATGAGTGGAATCAGGATTTACTTTTTTTCTCATAAATATCCAATATTTATCCTATGCCTGAAAAAAATTCCTTTAATATTTCTTGTAGTGTAGGTATGTTAGTGATAAACTCTTTCCATTTACATTTGTCTAAAATTTTTTAAAAGATTTTTTATTGGATATAGTATTCTGTGTTGACAGAGTTTTTCCTTTTAGAAATTTAAAGATGTCTCTCCACTCTCTGATTTGTGTAGTTTATGACAACATGTGGGCTATAATTCTTTTCTTTGTCCTGTATATAATGTGTTTTTAAGATTTTAAGATTGTTTTACTCTTCAGTTTTCAACAGTTAGAAGATGATAAATCTAGGCATGGGTGTTTTTATTATTATTTTTGTTTATTTTTCTATGTTAATTTGATCTGTGCATTGTTATTTTTCATTAATATTGAATAATTTTGAACCTAATGGCTCAATTTTGAGCCCTTTAAATGTTTTTTTTCCTGCCCCACTCTCTATCTCTCTTCTCCTTCTGAAACTGCTACTATATATATAAACTGCTTAATATTATCCCATCAATATTTAATGATATTTTCTGTTTGTAGGGTAGGTGGAGGTGGTCTGGCTCCCTCTCCCAGATGTGTGGGTAACCAGAGGGAGCAGCTCCTCACAACCTTGAAGGAGTCTGATAAAGCAATGTTCCCACAGCCTTGAGCCCAGGTCTCACAGCCTTGAGCCTAGATGTGATAAACTGCCCTGTAGCCTTGAGTAGGCTCACATGCACAGCTCATGATAGTTACTTCACTTTCTGGCCTGTAGCCTGCTTTGTTTAGGGCCAGTATTTAAGGGGCAGGAGCTTTGGACGAGGTGGGGAGTCACAGTGCCAACTTGGACACGGGCTTGTGGCCTGTGTAATTTCTCCGGACATGGGCTTGTGGCCTGTGTGACCCTCCCAAATAAAGGCATGTCAAGCATCCCCAAGGCATCTTCCATGCATCCTCCATGCATCTTCTTCCATCTACCTGAGCCCCCAGCAGACCTGCTCAGCCTAGAGAGGTTGCAACACAGCTTTATTTACCTTTTATTCTAATCTCCTTTGGGGTAGTTTCTCTTGACCTGTCTTCAAGTTTACTGACTCATTCTTCATCTGTGTTGAATCTCTGATGACCCTACTGAAGGTATGTTTCATCTCTCTTACCATGTTTTCCACTTTTGGTGTTTCATATATATTTTTTGACAGAGCATTTCTTTGTTACTTCTTTGTTGCATTATTTTTTGGTTGAAAGTTGACATGTTGTATAAAATACTAGAGAATGAAGTAAATTGAGTTTACAAAGAGAAAAGAACATGTCTTATGTTTTGATCAACCTTTAGTATAGGAAGTTGATGTGGATATCAGCTTTGTTGTTGCTAAATTCTTTAAAATTTCTTTAGCACTACCTTTTGCTTAGGCTGAGATTTGGTAAATTAAAGGTTTTTTCCCCTCTCTGTCTACTTTACCTTCAGTCTCAAGTCCTCTCTTTAAAGCTGCTTCTTAGAGAGAGTCTCTTCATGTTCCTGAATTAGACTATTACTGATTATTCATCTCTTACTTGCCTGAAGGTGAGGGGCAAAGGGTGTGTCCTGTATTGTTTGAGTTTGATTTCAGTCTTAGGCAGGTGCTGAGATTCTGGATGTCAGGAATAAGATCTTATCAGCAATCCTGCATCTCTTGTGGAAAGAATTTCTAATGACCTGGTCTCAGAATGTTTTCTTTCCCCTCTCCCTTGGTAGTTATTGTTCCTTTCCCCTCACTGCAATGAGTGTTCACCTGTGGTCTAAAGGCAGCTGGGTCTAACATCCCTCTCCCAGTGGCTTAAAGGCTTTTGTCAGTATGAGTAATAGTGGAAAAGCATCGGGGGAGGTCTTTGGCTTTCACACAGTGGCTGCCATACCCCCTCTCTCAACCTCCACCACAGGGGAGTCTTACTTAGGTTTCCTCGTTACTTTTAATCTTGGGTTTTCTGGGGAGATCTGAGCATAGGAGCCTTGAGGTAGGTGGTGACACTTTTATGTCTGTTGCTACACAGAGATGCCATAATTTACTGCTAGTCTATATATGTCCTGTGGTAGTTTGAGAAATGTTTTGCTCAAATTCTTCTTATTGGTTGTATGAGTCCTAAATTGGGTAATCAATTGTTTGTCCCCACTCTCCTAGGAGCTCATGTTTTCTCTTACATTGAAGGTTAGTTGGTTACCCTGCAACTTCACTTATCTACTGGTCTTGGAAAAAATAATAAATTTACAAATCATGTGGTTTTAAATTTTTGTAAGGGTGAGAGTGATATTCTTCCAGTGTTCTCCATTCTGAGCAGAAATTAGAGGTCAATCATAATACATTATTATTGTTTTCTTTTAAATAGTAATTTGTCCTTAAGAGAAATTAAGAAACAGGAAAAATAGCCTTTTTTATTTACCCACATTTATATCTAAAATTGTTTCTGTTCTTGGTTCCTTTGGTATCTCTGAATTTTTATCTTAAATTATTATCCCTCTGGCTGAAGAATTATCTTTAACATTCTCTGTAATATAGATCACCTAGTGACATATTTCTTCAACTTTTGTTTATCTAAAAATGTATTTTATCTTTAGTTTGAAGGATACTTTTGCTAACTATCAAATTCTAGGCTTCCCATCCCCAGCATTTTAATGATTCTAGACCATTGCCTTCTGGTTAGCATTGATTTTTATATAAGTCAGTGGTAATACTCATCTTTGTTCATCTATATAATATGTTTTTTTCCTCTCTGGCTCATCTCAACATGTTCCAGTGACATTTAGAATAGGATTGCCTGAAGCTTTCCAGATATAATTGAGCTTTCAAGAGGTCTAGTTTTAATGTCATTGGTGGAAAGAAAAGCTTCTACAATGACACCAATACAGAAAGCTGAACCATTTTAAGAGGGGGTGGGGGGAGAAAGAAGGAGATTACTTAAGGTGACCAATTTGTTCTTATTTGCTCAGGGCTTTCCCAGTTTTAGCACTTAAAGCCCTACAGTATGGGAAACCACTCAATCCCATGAAAATTAGGCAGTTTGGCCAGGAATATTCTGGTTTTAAAACTAAAATACCTACATCTTAGGAAACGTCTCGGTCCCACACAAACCAGGATGGTTGATCACCCTAGATCAGCTTATTTCTTTATCCATTCCTTCCTCTCCTATTCATTACTAGCTTGGATAATCTCCTTGCAATTTTTAATTCAAATTTTTATAATGGCCCACTGCTTGGTTTTCTTCCTTTTATCATTGGCTCCATACATTTTTTATTTTATCAATCATTTTCAAGTTTGTGGACCCAGAGCATGCATAGCTTCTGAACCATATTTCTTGATGCTAATTCTGTGTCTTATTGGCCTTGAAATTGAGCTTTCTCTCTGCTAGAACTTTGATATCTATCTGTTTGTTCTACTGGTTGAAGAGACCATCCCTGGGTGATGGGAAATTAACTATTTTGATTCTATTAAATGCTCTACATTTTCTAGATCCAGTGTGCATCAACTAACTGCCAATGCAAAAGCAGATCTAGAACAACTTAATATATTCTCTAGTGCTTTGACAGAATCTGATGATTTCCAGCACTCACTATGTGGAATGAGTATCTACTATGTTCTTTTCTAGTCCAGGAGCCATTAGAGTAATCCTGGCTTCTCAGATTGCTACTTCGGAACAAAAGTGAATTGCTCTGAGAAAAGAGTGCTCATTAAAAGCACATATTGAAAGTAGGGTTTGGATGCAAACTAATTAAAACTAATCAAGAAAGTAGAATGGATTGTGAATTAAATTTGAGCTTGTGGTTATTGAAAAGTTAGGACAGTTTTTATTCTCTAGGGTTCTTTGGTTAGCAATAGCCAAATATTCTTTTTCTTCACTGATTTCTTGTATATAAAGTCTATATATTCGTAACCTAGAGCAGTTTTCTAGAAAGTTAAGAATTTTTCTGGAGAGATTGTAAGCATCTTAACTACCTTCAACTGAATAAAATAATGAGCCCTGACTGGTGTGGCTCAGTTGGTTGGGCATCATCCTGAAAGCAAAAGGTTACCAGTTCAATTTCTGGTCAGGGCACATGCCTGGGTTGCAGGCTGAGTTCCTAGTCAAGTGCATATGAGAGGCAACCGATTGGTGTATTTCCCTCACGTCAATGTTTCTCCCCCTTTCTTTCTCCCTCCTTCTTCCTCTCTCTAAAAATAAATATTTTTCTAAAAAAAAGTGATACCAGGGTAAAATATTTATACCAGCTCTTCAGTAGCATAGAGAGGAAAATTTTCCATTCTTATATTGATTTCCAGTTAATATCACCATTGCCAAAACTCATAAAATAATCAAATCCCTTAATCCCTCTAGTAATATATTTGATAGAGATTTTGGCAAATGAATTACTTGGTGACTAGAAAACCATAGGTTTTGTAGCTAAACTCCATTTCTCTTTCTCATCTTCCTCTTCTCCCTCTCCCTTCTTCTTCTTTTCTCCTTCTCCTTCTTCTTCTTCTATTGACTTTAGAGGGTGGGGGGGGGGGGCAGGGAGAGAGAGAGATTGAGATTTTCCCTGACTGGGGATTGAACTCACAGCCTTGGCATATCGGAACAATGCTGTAACCAACTGAGCTACCTGGCTAGGGCAGAATCCCATTTCTTAGAGGCCATTTAGTGAGATAGTTTTGAAACTGTATTTTTCTTTTGCAGCAGATAGCTTTCTTCAAACAAAATTTTGTGCAGAAATGCAATATATAAAAGACAAAGGAGCATTCCTCTGGATGAAGCATGGGAGGGTGACATCTCACCATTTTTCCTTCCCCCAGTATTTGTAGTATTATATAAAAAAAGAGCAATTAGAATTTACAATAATATTGTGCTAAGTTTGCACAAAATTGTAACATAACATGTTCATCAACTGTATGAAAAATTGGTCCCTGAATTATAACCCTGTGAAGAACTCAGCAGAAATGTAAGTTGCTGCATCAGCTTGAAATTGGATACTGCACACACTATAACATTTCAAAAGAGCTCAAAAAGGAACCTCCACAAAAATCTAGTATTTTTCAAATCACTGTATAAAAAACACCCTCATCTTATGCGTAAAATGCCAATGAAGTGGTAAACTGTTATCTCTTTACAATTTATTTTTATAAAAATAAATAGGAACAAACTTAGAGTTTTAGACTATGTTAGAGATTTTAACTCATAGAAACATGAACTCATTTTTGCTTCAGATACTTGTTTTGTATACTTTGTACTCTACATCTGTGGAATCCCTTCCTCAAATCAAATTTTGTGGAAAGCTCAATGGGTAAAGTAATTTGAGGTTGAGTTCTTCTGCCTGAAGTAATGATGGGATCCCAGAACCCTTCCTTCCGGCCTTCCCCATTCTCATGCCTGCTTTCCAGGCCTCTGAGAATCTGTCTCACAAGGTCCAGACCTCCTCTCTGCCAGAATAAAAGCCACTCTTCTAAAGGCTATGAAAGCAGAGTGCTTAAGGATATAGGGTCTGGAATCAGTGAAACCTAGACTGACTCACATCTCTGCCATTTATTAATTTGTCAACCTCATCTCCAATGTTTACATCTGAAGCAGGAGAACAATTGCAGCAGACAATCTCTAACACGGACATCCATCTTTTCCTTTTCTCTCCATATGCCCATGCTGCTTCATCCATCAAGAGTTAGATACAATTTCCCTTTCCCTTGAATGGAGGCCAGCCTTGTGAACTCCTTTCCCAGCAGATTTCAGAGGAAATGACTCTGCATCAGAAGCAGGAATAAACATTAAGAACTCTGGTAGCTTTCATTCAGGAAAGCCAGGTACCATGCCATGAAGACTCTCAGATGAGACTAGTAGATGGGGGAGGAATCATGTAGGTACAGAGATGCCACAGGGCCTCAGATATCTAAGTGGAGTCTTCATGGCTCTTGCAGCCTCACCCAGCCACCACCTGGAGTCAGGTGAATGAATAATCCCTGAGTAGTGGGAGAATCTCCTAGCGGCGACATGCCTGATTGACCCACTGAGCACTGACAAATGATAAAGCGTTGTGCATCAATCCACATAGTTTTGGAGTGGCTTGTTACGTAATAATAAAAACAAAAATAGAATCTACGTACTGTGGTGGTTAAATGATATAACAATAATAAAACAATTAACACCTTATGGGGGGACATTGCAATTAAATTTAACTGTTGTTAGTAATTAGACTGTACCACCAAGTCAAAATTCCAGAGACATTTGTGGAGCTTACATTCTAGAAGGTGAATACAGAAATAATAAGTAAATAACATAAGTTGTTAGAATGTGATAAGTCCTATGGGGAAAAATAGGAAAAGACTAGAGCAAAGGAGATTGGTGGGGCGGAGGAGAGGGGAACGAGTTTAGAGTTTTAGGTAGGATGGTCAGGGTAGGCTTTATGGAGAAGATTAAATACAAGGAAAAGAATGTCAGGGGTTGGGAGAGTTATCCATGCACATGTCAGAAGAGATCACTTTAGAGAAAGGTCACAGCCAGTGCAAACACTAGGAGAAGGGAGCATGTCTGGACTGGTCAAGTTCAGTAAAGAGGTCACACAGTCTAGAATACAGGGTACAGAGGGGAGAAAGTAGGGGGCGATGTTCGGGGAAGGAGTGGCTGTAAACTCTTCTGAGGTCCTGGGTTGTCCTAGAGCATTAAAAAGAGATGTTCCATGTAATGAAAGCAATGTTCTTTTTCAAATTCTATAAAATGAAAATTCAGCAACAGTTGAAATAACTGGTATTATTTCCTTCCTAACATTTACTACTACTGGCAAAGAATGACCTTGTTTTTGTCTATTTGTGTATTCTGCCAGTCCTACTGAGTGTAAGATTTACAAAAACAGGGACTTCCCTAAAATCATTGTATGTGCAAAACCTAAGAGAATTCCTGTCGCAGAGTAGATGCTTAAGAAATATTTTTGATTAAAGGAATTTATGGATAAAAAATATATGAATAACAAACATCTCCTCAATACTTCATAGTTTACAAAATGTTTTTCTGTAACTTATCTCATTTTAACCTTACAGCACTACCAGGTAAATCACATTATTCTATGTTATTGTAGTGTTATTCCAATTGGAGACTGAGGTGCAGAAAGTTTGAGGGCCTTGGCAACGCTGTCTCTCTGGGATGCAGGCAAGCTGACCTAATTTTGGGGGGGTCTTCAATGTTTTAGTGTACTGTTTCATTTTTAAAAATTGTGTCATATTGCACATTTTCACTTGATAACCAAAGAAATTTTATCATACATTTAAATAAGTACAAAGGAGGTAATTTCTAGTATAATGAAAATTTGACACCTATTTTCTGAATCCTACAGATCTAATATAAGAGCCATTTGGTACCCACTGTTGTCCTTCTTAAAACATATATTAAGATTCTTTTCTTTAACAGTAAGAAATCTTTACATAGTAATCCTTACATATTAAATTCATATTTCCTTGAATTCATTTTTCTATTACACTTTTTTCATAGGATTTTATCTTGAAAATATATTTATATATATATATGAATGGCTTGAATTGATCACTCTTTCAAAATTCTCTGTGACAAAACAGTTCATATAAATTGAAATTTAAATATTTTACTTATTATAAATAAGCCTCCAGATTGATGTTTTTATAGCTCTTACTATTAGTTAACAAAACTGAACTAGATATATTACAAATATTAATAGAAAACCAGCATAAAAAGTAAAATTGTATTGTATTTATTAAGGAGATGCATGGGGATTTTTCTTATGTAAACAAGGTAAATTTTACTTTTTTTTTTTAAAGTGTCTATCCACCATGGAGATATTTTTTACAGCTATTCATTTATTTATAGAGAGGGGAAGGGAGGGAGATAGGGAGAGAAACATATATCTGTGAGAAAAACATTAATTGGCTGCCTCTTGCGTGCCCCCAACCGGGACGTGACTTGCAACCCAGCCATGTGCCCTGTTGGGTAATTGAACTGGCAACCATTCTAGTTCACAGGCCTGCGCCCAATCCCACTGAGCAACACCAACCAAGGCAATTTTACTTATTTTTTAAAAAACACAGCATTTAGCATTAGTGTTAGTCTTAGTGAATGCTGTTTTATTTTTTCTGATATTAGCACTGAGAAAGTGTGTTTGCATAAATAGAAATATGGAAATAGAATTATGTTACTAGCAATAATCCTTCAATTCTGACAGCCATTCCAAATAATATAACAAAAGTTACATAGGGATCTATGATCAAAAATTACTTTTAATAATTTATAAGCTGATAACTCACTAGATGATTCATGAAAATCAGAGAATTAGAAAACACCTGCCCTGAAAGAGGTCTGTTACCTTAGTTATTCCCTCCGTGGCATCTGCACCAACATTTAGAGGTGATTCTTTGTCATGTACAAAGAAAATCTTTTTCGAGGATTTTCTGACTTGGACACAGCAGTAGAGTGATTCCAGGCCTGAGTAGAAGGTGTGCTGAGGGTTGTTTGCAAAAAAGAGGTGAAAAAGGAGAACTTGTGAAAGAGCCTCAAGCAGGTTAATTTTAGTTGAGAATATATGTGGAAGATGAAGATTTGGAAATTGACTCTTAAGATATCTACATACCCATATACCCTTTGGGAAATCGGTGACTTGCAGATCCCAGTGTGAGGACTGCCTGCTAAGAGGACTGGCTGCACAACTGCCCAGTGTAGGAAGGGGCAAGCAAAATGTGGTAACCAGACGACATCCCTAAGAAGCATGACCTCAGAGAGATCATGAGGTAGAAAATAGACACAGAGACCAAAGGACTTCTTCACAACAAGGGCATAAAGGGACAGAAGTAGGCATTCAGGACCAATGTTCTAGAACCATGGGTTACAGGGGATGGGAAGGAGCATAGGAGGGGCAGAAAAATGGTTGGATGGGAGAGGGGCCTTTTTAAGGGACTAGCACCACCTGATTACTGGGAATACATATGTGAAACTTCTCTTAGAATCCTATGGGAAAAATATGACAGGAATAAAGGAGAAAAATGTTGAATGGGAGCCATATAAAAAAATCATATACCTTTATGTACTAGTTTAAATATTGTTTTGTTTGGTATCTACTGTACTCAAATAAAAGATAAAAGTCAAATCATTTTTGGATAATTTTATGTTTTATATTTTTAAATATATTTTTATTGATTTTGCTATTACAGTTGTCCAAATTTCCCCCTTTGCCCTCCTCTACCCATTACCCCCATTCCGTCCAGCAATGCCCCTTTAGTTCATGTCCATGGGTCATGCATATGTTTTTTGGCTACTCAATTTCCTATACTGTTCTTAACATACACTTGTCTATTCTGTTACTTACTAATTTGTACTTCTTGGTCCCTGTGCCTTTTTCCCTATTCTCCCCCTTTGCCTTCCCAACTGATAACCCTCCAAACGATCTCAATCTCTATGATTCTGTTTCTGTTATGCTTATTTGCTTAGTTTGTTTTTAGATTCATTTGTTGATAGTTTTCAATTTATTGCCATTTTAATGTTCATAGTTTTGATCTTCTTTTTCTTAAATAAGTCTCTTTAACATTTCATAAAATAATGGCTTCATGATGATGTCTGGGAAGCACTTTATCTGCTTTACCTTGTCTGGGAAGCTCTTTATTTGCTCTTCAATTCTAAATGATAGCTTTGTAAAGTACAGTAAGCTAGTTTGTAGGTCTTTGCTTTTCATTGCTTTGAATACTCTTTGTCAGTCCCTTCTAGCCTAAAGTTTCTTTTGAAAAATCAGCTGACAGTCTTACTGGAACTCCTTTGTGGGTAACTCTACTTTTCTCTTGCCGCTTTTAAGATTCGCTCTCTATCTTTAACCTTTGGCATTTCAATTACAGTGTGTCCTGGTGACATCCTCTTTGTGTCAATCTTGTTTGGGACTCTCTGTGCTTCCTGGACTTGTATTCTTCAAATTAGGAAAGTTTCCTTTCACTATGCTTTCAAATAAGTTTTCAATTTCTTGCTATTTCTCTTCTTTTTCTGGCACCCTATGAGTCAAACGTTGGAATGTTTGAGGTTGTCCAAGAGGCTCCTCACCCTATCCTCATTTTTTTTGGATTCTTTTTTCTTCTTGCTGTTCTGATAAAGTTTTTTTTCTTCCTTATGTTCCAGATCACTGATTTGATTCTCAGCTTCATCCACTCCACTATTGGTTCCCTGTAATTCTTTCTTTATTTCACTTAATGTAACCTTCATTTCTGCCTGGGTCTTATGCTATGAAAGTCTTGTACCCAATGAGTTCTCTGAGTGTCCTGATAACCAGTGTTTTGAACTCTGCATCTGTTAGATTACTTATCTCCATTTGGTTTAATTCTTTTTCTGGAGTTTTGTTCTGTTCTTTCATTTGGGCCATATTTCTTTGTCTCCTCATTTTGGCAGTCTCCCTGTGTTTGTTTCTATGTTTTTGGTAAAGCTGCTTTGACTCACTGTCTTAGTAGTATAGCCTATTGTAGCAAAGTGCACCAGTAAATTGGATGGAGCAGAGTCTTAGGTAATCACCGGGGCTGGGCAACCCGTATGAACTAGGTTGATGGGTCTCCAATATGGTGTTGCCACTCTGTGGCTCTGTGTGGGGTAGGGCTTAGAAAGGGGACAATGCCACTGCCTGGTCTCTGAAGTTTTGTCTGGGAGGAAGCTATCCCCCAGCACCTGCCCTAATGGAAAACATTTCAGTTTCTCCCTATATACCACTGGGGCCCTTCCACCTGCTGCCCTGGACCTGGAGCTAGGGGGAGTGAGTTTGCATTTACTCCTAAGTCTGTTGTAGGCCCTGTAAGAGGAGCCAGCTAAGAATCCTGTAGTTTCTTCTGGTGTCCCAACCCCCACTGGTTTTTACAGCCAGAAATTATTGGAACTTGCTGGCACTGGAACCTTGGGCTGGGTGATTTGGTGTGGGGCTAAGATCCCTCAATCCCAAGGTATCACTCCCAATTTTTATCCACCACACACAGGTGTGGGCGCCCCTGTTCCATCTCTGCATCTCCGCACATCTCTGCATCTCCACACATCTCTGCATGTCTCCGTGCTTCCTCCTCTCCTACCCTTCTAGATTAATGTGATATCTTTAATTTCTTGGTTGTCGAACTCCAAACAGCTCAACTTTCTGATGATTCTGGGGGATAGTTGTTTTGCAGTTTAGTTATAATTTTTGCTGTGGTTGTATGAGGAGGCAAGCCATATTTACCTACACCTCCATCTTGACCAGAAGTCCATTTCTGGATCATTTTAAAGTCATTTTATATCATGTGCTAAGACATGAGATAGCAATAAAAGGCACTTTATAAATTTTTTAAGATGTAAAATATAAATAGATGCTTCAGTTATATTAACCAAATAAAGCACTATTAAAACAGCAAAGTGCATTATAATTTCAAGTTGGATAAAAATAAGCTCACCTATGGATAAATGTCTTGAAAATTCTTCACAAAAATATTAATAATAAGTTGCTTTAATGGTGGGGTTATGAGTGATTGAGGCTTTTTTACATGTTTTTATTGTCTAATTATCCAAAATAGGCATGCAAAATATTTATTATTAATTTTAAAACATCATAATGGGAAAATGTCTTCTTGTTATCTATTTACAAAATATTTAATTTTGTATTTTATATTTGTATTTGTAATTTTGTATTTAATTAATGTGTTCTAATGGAGAGTTGTA
The DNA here is from genome assembly GCF_021234165.1 of Pteronotus mesoamericanus. Classification (NCBI taxonomy): domain Eukaryota; kingdom Metazoa; phylum Chordata; class Mammalia; order Chiroptera; family Mormoopidae; genus Pteronotus; species Pteronotus mesoamericanus. The sequence goes on from NW_026555321.1 coordinate 15,660,449, forward strand.
CAGATGTCCAAAGTGCTCTAAAATCACAGAGGACAGAGCAATTCACAGCAATTTGGTTCTGATTTGCAAATAGGGTTATGGGTTTGAGGAAGGCTTCATGAAGAAGTGTGATATTTGGGCCTATCCTTGCCAGGCAGAGAGTTAACAGTAGAAAAAATGAACAGAAGCAATAAGAAGTGTTTATTTCTACTGTTTGGTGCAGTATATATAACTAAATTATGTGATAGATGGTAAATATTTTAGAAATACCTTCTAGTTTCCTTCCCTCATTGTCCACTATCAATTAAGACTTCTTGTTCTCTTTCATTATCAATAGACTTCAAAGTAATGGCTGTCAATGATGAGAAGACATCAAATTTTCTGGAAAATACTATAATAAAACAATGAAAAAAATTGCTCAATTTTTCGAAAACACTGATGGCAAGGAAGTCTGTCTACTTGGCCACTACAAAAAAGCCTAAGTGCATGAAAGCCATGTCATGGAACCGATCTCAATACAAAAACAAAAACAAGAATTAACTGATTTGCAGAACTCTCTGACATGGTTCTAAATAACCAGGTATGGTTTCTGAAGGTACAGAATTCTCCCAGAATCTGTGACCTTAAGATTTACTTTTTTAATTTGCTAGAACAGTAATATTCTGATTATACTCAGCAAGCTAAAAGAGAAATCTGCAGTTCCCCAAAGTATCTAATTTATAATTAAGGAATCATTCCACTGAGACCATGTGATTCTCTTTGCAAGTATATCTCAAACACCCATATCTGGTTCATAAGCTTATAACCACATGATTCCTTTAAAGGGTGAAGATATGTAACCCAATCTATGAGAAGCACTGCTCTCTGAAGCCTTCTGAATGACAAAGGAAAAAGACTTGTTAATTAAGAAACAGTAAAGTAGTCTAAGCTCAGCAAGAGAGCAACAGTTCAGCATTCAGACTGATCACTGATCTGCTTTTTAATCTTCTCCAGCTCATCAACTTCTTTCTGTTCCTAATAACTACTTTATTAGTTTGTGTTACTCCTGAGGCCCAAAACTAGAAGAGGAGATGTCTATGAACATTTCAGGACTGTCATTCACGCTGCCTTTCTGCAGTGACTCACTTCAACATGCATGACTTACTGGGCAAACACTGTCAGAAAAAAAAAAAAAAAAAGACTCCTCTATTCCACCTTTTTATTGCAGCTGATAGACTTCAGTTAAGATAGATGTGGGTGGAAGTGGGTGGAAAACTGCCATTTTAGAAAATGTGATATGTGTTCTAATGGAGAGTTGTACAGATGTCCAAAGTGCTCTAAAATCACAGAGGACAGAGCAATTCACAACAATTTGGTTCTGATTTGCAAATAGGGTTATGGGTTTGAGGAAGGCTTCATGAAGAAGTGTGATATTTGGGCCTCTCCTTGCCAGGCAGAGTTAACAGGCAGTGGGAAGGGGAGGTTTAAACGAGTGGTTCCCAGACTTTAACACAGATCTCCCGGCCTCACCCCTATGGTTTCTGATTGAGTAGTTTGGAAGGGAAGCCGGAGAGTATTAACTTCTAACACGTTCCCAGATCATGTTGCTTCTGCTGGTCTGGGACTGTACTTTAGATTCATTTTTCTAAACCAAGGGAAGAAGAAAAATGTAATCAATTCGATGGCAATGCCTCCCTTTCCCACCATCACCGAGTGTAACACAAACATAAACACTGACAAAGGGAAAAAAGAGTTTAGTGTCATGTCTAAAGTTAATTGGGCCCTTCCAAAATATTTTTTTGAAACTTCAGTTTTGTCGTTATAGGTCTGGTGAACCAACAGCTCACTCAGTAGGTGACAGGCTCTTAATCCCCAGGGGGCCTGGTGGAATACATTTTGAAAGCTGGAGTAGAGAAAGATGACATGCAGAAACTAATAATGCTCTATGCCACGGGTGTAGCGCACACTCTGTTGTGTTCTGAATGACCTCGAACATGAATGAGTAGTTATATAATCATCATCTTCTTAAGGCTTAAACTTTATCGATTATGAAAATATTTTTTGCAATATTAAAATTTTTTTGTTTCTGCTATTACAGTTTTTTATTATGAAAATATTTTAAAATAATCATTTATCCTGAGATTGTAAAGACTTTTTACTCTATTGTCTTCTGTAATTAGCATAAGTGTTTGATTTGACATGTAAGCCCTTAATACACTGGGATCTTATTTTTTCCCATATAAATAACCAGTTGTTCTAGGGTAACTTTTGAATTGTCTAACCACTAATGTGAAATGCCAGGTGTATCATAAAACAGGTTTTCATTTTTATATTATTTTCTTTCTTGGATTCCCTTCTGTTGCCCTGTTTATTTTTAGCTCCAAAAATGCCACATTGTCTTCTTACCCACTGTGGTTTTATAATAAATGGTATATGAGAAAGTAAATCTCTCATGCTGTTCTTCATCTATAGTAGTATCTTATCTATTCTTGGCCTCCTGGTTTTCCATCTATATTTAGAATTTGTTTGCTAAGGTGAATAAAAATGCAATTGGAAATTTTGTTAGAATTGTATTGACCTATAGATCAATTTAAGGAAAAGGATCATCGTCATAATACTGTACCTTCCTATCTGTGAACTTGGTAATATTCTCCATGATTAAGAATTTGTATAGTGTCTTTCAATAGGATTTTATCATTTTTCCCAGGAAGTTTTTGCACACCTTTTGTTAGATTTATTCCTAGGCTCCTTATATTCTGATGTGTTTTTTTTTTTATTAAATTTCCTACCTTTGTCTTAGTATTCAGCTTGTAATTTTCTTTATTGAGCTTGAGTCCAGCTATGTTGTTAGATCTTCTTAATTATAACTATTTATGTTATTTTGTTTTATATATAGAAAATCATCTCATCTGCAAATAGCAAATCTTTTTACTTCTTTTGAAAGCCATATCTATTTTCCTATTAACTGGCTAGCATTTCCAGTACAATGCTAATCAGGAGTCCTAAGTCTTATTTAACTCTGATTTTAAAATAAATGCTTTTAACATTTAACTGTTAAGTATGATGCTTATATCAGAGTTTTCTTCCCACCCCCCAGGAAATCAAACACTATTTATTTTAGAATTAAATAGGACAGATTGAATAAAAGAAAAGCTTTTTCCTGAACTTTCCCAGTAGATATTTTCTCCCCAGGCTCTATGTTATTGATTTTAGCAGTCCCAGTGGCCTTCATAATATTCACAAAGGATATACAAAGTGTGTCATTTGGTTGAGGGGTCAAGTTTGAAAATAACAACCTTTGTGCTTTAGAACGATTCTTCAAACACATTTATTATGCTCCCTACTCATAACTGGTCAATTAAATTTTTCTTCTAAAAATAGCTTAGAACAAGAGAATCATCGACTTTATACATTATTCAAAACTAGAACTCATCTATTCTCTCCAGGGGTTCCATGGTCCAAGCAAACAGGTGGAAGAAAAAAGTATGTTTCCTATTTTGGTTTCAGTGTTTTAATGACCAGAGGAAATCCTTTGTTGTTCTCATCTTGGTTTCAACATAATACCTATCAATATCCTTTTCTTCCTCTGAATCTTGATCTGGAATTCAACAGTGATCTTCTACATTCAAACACGGAATGTTTCAAAGCTTCACCGTTTCCTTCCTTCAGACATCCCCAGGGGATTTTCCTTCCTGGTGCACACGGTCGGACTGCAGCCTGAGACAGGCACTCAGGTTCTCCTTCACACCTCGGCACGTGCCGCCTTCGGGCTTGTCCTCCTGATTCCAAGGCGTGGCTGCACCTCCGGCCACCTGCTTCCATCTGTCCCTCCGCAAAGGCCGCGACCAGGCTGCGCAGAAACAACGCCCTCTGCGGAGTCAGAGTTTTCTTTGGGGCAAATTCTATACCTTAATTGTATCCAGATTAGATTAATTACCATAGTTCTTAAAGGGAAATACAAAATAAAAGCAGTTTATTTATTGGGAACTATTCTGTTATTTAAAATAGTACAGAAGTTATCAGCCTGAGGATGGATATACCAGCTACATAAAATCATCAGGAATTTAGCTCTTCCATCTTGCTTCTCCACCATCGTTCATGCGAATTGTTTTCTAAGGTCATTTCATGACTCCAAATAGTTGTTGGCTCTCCAGTCATCACAGCAATCATTTGTGGGGGGGGCAAGAAAGAGGAAGACAGGAGTGGGGGAGGGAAGGAAAGGGACTTAGACTCAGTTTTTTTAATAGGTTTTTTCAGAGGTCTCACAAAAGAAAAAACTTGCCTTTATATTTCATAGACAAGCAACTAGAAGTTAAGAAATGCCATTTTGTCATCACTCACATGCTATGTTCCTCAAAACTGAGATTATTTAACTAAGAAAGAATGGGATAATGGGCAGTAAAAAGGAAAATCACAGTCAGTGCCTTTATCAGGTTTATAAGAAACTTTCAACCTGTTTGCCAATGATTTTTTTAAACTCATGAATATACATTGACTTTTATTGGTGCTTTTATGCATCTATTTAGATAGTCATATTTTTCTTTAATCTGTTAGTGTTATGAATTACATTAATTGATTTTCTAATTTAAATGTACTTTGTACACTCAGTATAAACTCAACTTGGTCTTGATATATCTTTGCTGTACATTGTTAGAATTGACTTGATAATATTTTGTGGAAGATTTTTTCATACATATTTAATGAGTGAGATCAATTTTCAAGTTTTTCACACGTCCTTGCTGATTTGGTTATAAAGGTTATATTATCTTATAAAATTTATTATAAGGAGTTACCTATTGTGTAAACTTCAAGTTATCCATACCTTGAAGGTTTGGTAAAATTTTCTAGTAAAACTAGTTTTATCTTGGGGGTTTTTTTGTAAGAAGATTTTTTAAAATAGCATTTTTAATTGTTTACAATTATTATTTTTTCAATTCGTTTCTCAGCCCTTTATTTTAAAATGAGGACTCTTGCCGAATTGTTTTGTTTTGTTTCATTTTTTAATGTCATAAGCTTACAAAGAACACAAAATACAGTGTACATCTCAAAACCCATCTGTTAAGGTTATGGTAGTTGGTCCTTTCCTCCTAGAGGAAAAAATTTCAAACTTTTCAATAGGAGCAGGTCCTACGTATTCCCAGGATCAAGAACAGGGCTTGAAAGTATACAATAAGCTGTACCCTAAATTGGAACCTGAAATAGTCTGTCCCTAAGCCCAAGCTCTAGGATGCCTGAATTCACGTGCTCAGTGAACTGCACCTCACCCTTTGCTCCTGGTAACTAGCTTTATGTTTGATTTCTCTCCCAGTCTCTCCCCAATCCTCAGAATCAAGCACTGAGCTCCCATCCACTTTGTACATGATTTCTTCTCTTCCTCAGATATGTTCTACCAACTCACCTCTTCCATCCCAAACACCTCATCAACTTCTAGTCTTTTGTAATTTTTATTATAAAACCCAATTCGTGTATCTTTTCCACTGGGGAGTCTTCCAGGTTATAAACAGAGTTGAACCCTCACGTTATCATCATACCTGCTACTTATCCCCATCAATCCACATATATTACACATAGTATTTTTTAACACTTTTTATTGAGATACATCAGAAATGTGCATGTCATTGGTATACAGATCTAAACATTTTCACAAAGTGTAAATATATTGCATTTTATGTTTTTATATCTTGGTCTTACCTATCAGACTGGAGCTGATTAGTGGTTCTCTATAATATTTCTAGAACCTATCAGAGTGTCTGAAACAAATATTTATTAATGAACAAATGACAGACATCTGTTTTGTTTACCAGTGATTGACTATTCAGCGATTTATTAATCTTTTTTGACACTGTGAAGTTGTAATTGTTATTGCCATTTTTTCTGTTAGGAAAGCAGTTTACCTTTCTTGCTTAAAGTAACAACTTGGAGATTGAATTATTGGCCCCAATATTTCATCCCTTTACCATGTACTTTTGCAGTTTTTCCCAGCACCATGGGAAGCATCTTCTTCCCTGACCCTGGACTCTGGGCTCACCCATGGAAATTGCTTCGGCCACTTGGAGATTGACACGTGTGACGCAAGCAGTGGCTTGATATGTGCTCCTTACAGTGAGTCAAGCCCCATGCTGCTGTCATGGCCATGAAAAGAGCTTTCCCTGGGCGGCCACTGACCCCTCAGGCTGCGCCCTAGAATGAGATTCCCAAACCCAGCCTGGATCAGCTGACCTGTTGATATGAGTGACGGAACTGAGCTCAGCAGGGACGCCCCAAGCAACCCAAAGTTTGACAGTCCCCTGCCACTGAGACTGCTTATTGTTACACAGCACTAGCTCACTAATTTGGCCAATGTTGCAAACAGACTTTACTGCTCTCAGATCATGTTTTCAAGCATGGTGCAGCTCTCCATCTATGATACATTTCCTATTCTTCAACCCAGGGTTTAGGACTCCTGTCTTTTTCTGCTTCAATAGGAAAGTTAAAAAAAAATGTACTTACTTTCCATTAGATACTAAATGTGGCCACCCCATCCTCTCTTTGGGGATGACTTCTTGAGATGCCCAACTATTCAATGGAGGCCCAGCTTCTTGGTTTGTGATTATGAGAGTTAAATATATTCTCCTGTGTCTAATGATATAATTTACATTGATAGCCATCCTCCTTGGAAGCAAGCCTGTTAACAACATTAAGCTACTTTAAGCTCTTTCCTTTTCTAGTTTACTTCTCCCTCCTCTTGAATCCATGGCTGAGGACTCACTGTGCCTTGAGAGGTGTTTAACCTGGACAGGTATGACAGTCATGGCACCTATTAATAGAAATAAAACGATGGGATTTCCGTGTAGCTCACTGTAGAATCAGGAAATTGGAATTAGTCATCAAGACTCTGGCATGGCTAGTGTTACTCCATCCCAAGCCACTCAGCTAGTTTTGTGAACTCATGCCTGATAAAAAGGAAATGACTATCTCCACAGGTGGATGCCCACCTCTGCACACTTCTGTCCTGCCTCAGTAACTGATTCCACAATAAATACATAATCTACAGTCTACAGTGCCCAGAAATGCCCAGAAATGCCCAGAAATAGGAGAATGCAGGCTAAATGCTCGGTTCCAGAATTCTTACTCTAAAATCATTTCTACCATCCATGACACACATTCCATCCTCTTTCTAAAATGTTAGGTATAGAGTGTTGAGTTAGTCATATACCCTATATCAATGGTTCTCTTAAGCAATATCAGAATTACTTGGAAGAGTTGTTAAAATACAGTTTCCTACAGCTTCTGATTCAATAGGTCTGGAGTGGGCCCTGGAAATTTGCATTTCTAACAAATTCCAGATGATGTTGATACTGCTGGTCCAAGCACCACACTTTGAAAATCCATGCCCAAGTTCATAAGGCACTAAAATTATTGGTCTATACAGAGTCTACCTAATGTTTTATTTACTTATTTTTGTCCCCATTATCTACCCCACGTCCCCTTGTCTTAGTTCAGGTTGAAAATGAGTCTAGGATGTCTATTTGCTTGAAGAAGGTTTTTGGTTAGAGATCTCAGGAAATACCCAAGTTAGGAGGTAGGCAACAACAAAGTTGGGCAGAAACACGATAATTTTCCACTGTGGCTTCAGCTAGTCCTACGAACTGGGAGCTGAGCTAGCTCTTTTGAGTTATCCCCAATGGAAACAGAAGGCTCGGCCTTTGTATTCCCATATCAGTCAATCACTGCCTGTAGGCAGTCACAAGAAGGGGCCATTACTTCAGGTGAGGCGTTTCTCTGTTGCCAGGGTAGCGCCCAGGGGGAGTGCAGGTGTGAGCTGTCAGCAGCAAAAATTCGCAGCAGCTGGAGAATGGAAGTTTTTGCTCTATAGAGAATTATGTCTGTGTATGCTGACCTCCGGGGTTATTTATGATGTATTGTTCAGTGGAAAAAATAAATTTTGGAGACAGACATGCAATATCAGAAAACAAACATCCCTGGTAGATTTACAAACTCTTGTATGTTTAAGTTTGGAAAAAAATGTGGAAAGATAAATATTTGGCTTTTAACACAGATTGCCTCAAAAGGATGGAAGTGTCAAAGGAAGAGAGGTTGAATGAGATTAACTGTTTATATATCTCTGTGCTGTTTTAAAGATTATCTGAACATGTCAATTACATATTGTTATTAAATTTAATTAGAAACAGGTACAATTGAATGTGGATTATTCATACTACAAAGGAATGTCTGCTGTCACTGTCATCCCCCTTGGGGTTCATTTACAATGTAAATTTCTTCAGTGTGTTTGAAGCATAAATCAATTAGAAACAATTTACAGGTTTTCAGAAGAGCACATGCAACAAGATTCCTGGTAGTGAACAGGTTACCTGTAAAATAGACATTTTTAACTTGAAATCCAATTACATATTCTGCAGTGGAACCTTGAATTCATCAACAGAAATTTCCCTACTCTCCTCATTTCCTCTTTTGTTCTGGGAAAGACCACTTCCTGAGGCTGAACCAGTTTATACTCCTGCCAACCATGCAGGAGTGTTCTAGGTGCTCAACCTTCTCACCAGTCCTAGGTAATGTCAGCCCCTCCCAGTTTAGACATCTTGTGGGTCATAGGGGGGTATCCCTGAGGTGTCATTTTGCATTTTCTTGATGGCTGGTGATGTTGAGCATCTTTACATATACATATCGGCTATCTTATTTTAAGCGCCTCTTCAAATCTTTGGCCTTTATAAAAGATAAATTTGCCAATCTTACTGATTTCTAGCATTTCTTTATATATTTTTGACACAATTCCTTCTTGTAATATAAGTATTGAGACTGTCTTCTCCCAGTGTGTGGTTCCCAGAATGTCTTGCTCTCTCTATGTTGTTTTTGATGAACAGAAAGTCTTAAATTTCATGAAATATACTTTATCAATCTTTTCTAGTTAGGGCTTTTGGTACAGGAATGTTTGCCTACTCTGTTATGAAGATATTTTTCTAGAATTTTCTCTGGGATCTTTGTTGATTTATCTTTCAGATTTAAATCTCTGATCTCTGTCAAATTAATTTTTTTATGGTATGAGGTTAGGTGTAACATTTTGTCATTTTAAGGGTTCGATGTGTTTGTATATGTAAATATGTGTGTATATTATTTAGAACAGTGCCTGACAGAGAAGCACTGCTATACAAATGTTAAATATTATTAGCATTACTTATTAATGCTAATTATAAGTTATTCTAACTTATTAATTTGCTAATGATGTTTTAAGTTTTATATTCTTAGCTCTATAATCATTTTTATATTTATTCATTATTTAATATCTAAATGTTTGTTTTACCTAATTTTTGATCCTTTTAAGTTCTGCTATAATGTAAAGCACTTTCAGGGTTATTTTTCAGTCTTTTAAATCAGTCCTTTTGCTTCCAGACTGGATTCATTATCAGTCTTTTAGAGACCTTTCTCCTTCTTTTCTTCATTTTGGTTTTTGTTCTTTTTCTTTCTTCCTTTCTCCTCCCCTTCTTCCTTCTCTCTTTTATTCCTTCCCCTTCTCTCCCTCCCTTCTTCCTTTCTCTCTCTCCTCTTCTTTCTTATATTTTTCACATCACATCCTCTCACCTTTCTCATGATATTGTCAAAATATTTCTCTAGACATTTTATTTCATTTACTATGAGTAGTTGGTATTTTCCCAAGGAAATAGGCAACATTACTCTTTTTTTTATTGTGTTAAATATTTATATCTGGGTCCACTCCAAAAAAACAACAATGTTTTCTCTTTCTTTGGGGACATACATTTAGGTTTTGGATCATTTTTTCTATTCAACATGGAGATTTCTGACTGTGCTGAGAGTCTATGTCAGAAATCAGGAACTTCTGTTCTTTAGGGATTTTTCATTACCCTTCTCTAACCTGTGCCTATTCATCCGCTGAATTGATTTTTGTCCCAATTGGTAGAAAGAATTCTTAAGATTTATTTCACTCATGTTCTTTCTTCATTATTGGTCTGGAAGCTGTGATAGGTTTAGGAGCTATTCCAAGCCAAACCAGAAGCTTCCATTTAATTCCTAGATCACGACTTTTTGTAATTGATGAGATACATATCATTATTTAGTTGTCACTATTAAATTATATTTCCATTTTCATTCTTATATTTATCTTCATACTATTGTATATCTTAAGAGGTATCACTTCTCCATCTTTTCCAAGGAATTAGCCATATCTACATCTATGTCATCAATACAGAGTCTTTGGCTTTTCCTGGATATTTAGTTGATAAAGTGCATCAGCTATTTGCAAAATTTTTCTTTATTTCTTAAACTACCATTTTACATTTATATTTTATCTTTAAAATGGAAAATTAGTCCCATCAACAAATTAATGCTTCAAAACAGCATTTGCAAACTACTTTATAAATCATTTTGAAGGTATTCTCATAATTTAAAAATTCTTTATTGACATTGCTACCCAAATTTCAAAATTTCCTGTGACCCTAGATAGGTCACTTAATCTTTCTGGCCTCAATTTCCTCACCTCCAAAATAGAGATATTTATAGTACTTGCTTCTTTAAAATGCTGAAAATGTTACTGAAATTAATTTTTGTAGATATATATCACAACTGTGTGACACATAGTAAGTGCTCATTATTATTAAGCTATCTTAGAATTTAAATTCAAGTGACTCCCTAAGCTTACAGTATTTTTGCTTTGAAAAATGTTTGAAATTTCAGCTGGCCCACTTCCCTGACTTGCAATAAGATGGTACTTCCCCAGAACAAACAAGACAATTTATTTTTCCTTTGGTCTCAGAGCCTTCTTAAAAATGAATCCATGTTCAAATCTAAAGCAAAACCAAGTACATTCAGTGATGGTGGATATTTTCTAAAAATAAAGACTTACTTCACTCTTAGAGTCAAGCTGGAGTTGCCTGTGGAGGCCAGTTGCTGAAAGCTTGCTGAGAGAACAGCATGTGATGAAACCGACAGAAAAGACCAAAATGATCACATCCTGGAAATGCATTTTGTCAACACAAAGGCTGTCCACTCCCCTCTTCCCCACAGCCTCTGGCTGTGTCCACCTAAATTGCAGGACATTGTGGTGCAAAAGCAGTGATGTAACCTTTGGGTGCCGTAGGGAGGAGTCCATAGCAGGCCTAACAAGATTTTGATTCTCCTCCCCTCCCCTTTTTGTTAAATATTTGTTTTCATTTTATGGAATTTGTCTAGGTCTGGAGTGAGGGGCAGCAGATAACACAAGCACATGCATGTGGCAAGCTCTAGAATAGTGGTTGTCAAAGCATGGTCCCTAACCAGGACACAGCATCATCTAGGAATTTGTTTGAAATGCAAGTGTTTGGCTCCTGCTGACTTGGGGAGTCTGGGGGCTTTGGAGCTCAGAGATCTGTGGTCTAACAAGAGTTTCAGGTGATTTTAATGCACATTCAAGTTGAGAACTAGAGAGCAGAAAGTGGGGATCTAGTCTCCTGTGCTGACTCTGCCATTTGTTTCCTGTGTGGCCTTGAGATAAACCTTATAACCTCTCACCCTGAGCATTCCTCTGCAAAAGATAAATGGAGGTAATGTGTCCCTGGCTAGTAGATAACATGTGAGAATACTCCATAAACTCTAGCATGACGTGAGGTTATCCTCTGAGCCCATTGGCACTGGTACAGGATGACTAACTATGTCAGAAGGGGACTAATCAAAGGTTTTGTTAAGGCTGAATAAGGTTTTGTATTTTTTTTTTTTAATTAAAAATATAAAGATAAAGTAGCAATAAAATTGTTTTTGGAGTTTGGGGCTGCCTTTTTTGGGCATCCGGATGGACTGGTCAGAACAACCCATGGGGCAGTGTCCGAGAGGTAGAAGGCAATCCTAGAATTGCGGCCCCAAGAGGAGGTTCCCCTCGGGAGGAAGAGAACAATGGTGATCGCCTCTCATTTTTGCATTTGCTTGAATACCGTTAGTCCACAACAGATTGCCTCTTCCTTTGTAGTAGAGTGAAGGGGTGAGAGATGGTTTGATTTACCTCCGAGTGGAGAGTCACAGTCAAGAAAAGTTAGCTTAAGGGAAACAGCTTCATAAAATTACAGCTGGAAAAAAGGGTAGCCTCACTCTTTAGACCCCAGGAAAATATGTTCTCTGGATTTAACGTTAGCATTTCCCTGTATCTAGATTGTAAAGACTCAAGCTCATTCTCTAGTCCTTCAAAAAGGATGCTATTTTCCAGTGACAATCACGACTATTAAACGTACCAGTTGAAATGAGAACCATGCGTGGCTCATGGAGCCAACATTCCAAATCAGGATTCTTTTTTAATATCAGTTAAATTGGTGATGCTGTCTGTTCTTATGTGGGTTTTTTTTAAGTTACTTATGTGTGCCCTCAGATTTTATAGAAATATTTAAAGTATAATATCTGTTCATAAAATGTCTTTGCTCTCAAATGATATTTTCAAAGTCATTAGTGACAATGAACACGTGAATCTAAAGACATTTTTTCATATTCTTTACACATTTCATGTGAATGCTGTTTGTAAAAATTGCCAGTGATGTTCTTTTTCTTTCAAAGTTCTTCCTTCTAGTATGAAGAAAATACTTTTAGTCAATGGAAAAATTGAGTTACACATGCCTAATGTTAATCTACACTTTTCATTTTTTTACACATGCCCCTTTTAGGTTTGAAGGGGATCACAATATTACTATGAAACTACTGGTTTATTTTGTGTTTTCCATTTTGTGACAGGGCTCCTTTCAAGTGAGGGGAGCACCCGGTCCTGTGTCACGTATGCCAAGCCAGCCCTGACCTGGGAAGCACGCAGGGAATGGGGTCTCTCGGGCACACTTGGAAATTGTGACTTGGAAAATAAGGCTGCAGAGGAGCCGGCTTTGCCCAAGTCACATATCTGCCCCTCCTCCAAGTCTGAGTCAGAGATAAGTACAGAATGATCTAGAACTTTAGACACTAGGTTTAACATACCCTGGTGCCATTACAATCTGAGGTTAGATGTCTTCTATTTAATTTCCAGGATTGGGATAGTAGTGTACCCCACCACCTCCGATTCCCTGGGGTACCACAATTTCCTTTTAACACAAAATATAATAGATACTCTAGCAAAATCAAATTATTACTTATACTGCCTTATCCTCTTCTTGATATTTAAAACAGACTGCTTTAGAAGCAGTTTTATCTTCACAGCAAAACTAAGCAGCAAGTGTGGAGAGTTTCCATATACCTCTACTCTTACCACATGCATACCCACCTCGGCTGACTAGCAATATCCTGTACCAGAGTGGTACATTTGTTAGGAGTTATGAACCTATATTGGCACATCATTTTCACCCGAAGTCCATAATTTATCTTATGGTGCACTCTAAGAGCTGTATATTCATTCTATGTGTTCTGACAAATGTTTAGTAATATGTATCTACCACTGTAATATCATACAAAACAGTTTCAGCGTCCTAAAACATCCTGTGTTCCACCTATCTATCCTCCCCTGCCTCATAACTCCTGGCAACCACTGATCTTTTTACCATCTTTGTGGTTTTTGTCTTTTCAAGAATGTCATATAATTGGAATCCAGTGTATAGCTTTTTCAGATTGGCTTCTTTCACTTAGGAATGTGCATTTAATGTCTCTCTGTGTCTTTTCGTGACTTGATGCCTCATTCCTTTTTAGCACTGAGTCATATTGCATTGCCTAGATGTACCAACATTTATTCATCCATTAACTTCCTGAAGGACATTTGGTTGCTTCCAAAGTTTCAGCAATTATGAATAAAGCTGCCATTAACATTCTTGTGCAGATTTTTGCATAGATACATGTTTTCAACTCACTGGGGTAAATTCCTAGAGGTGAGATTGCCGATTTGTATGGTAAGAGTATGTTTCATTTTGTGAGAAACTGCCAAACTGTCTTCCAAAGTGCCTGAACAATTTTGCATTTGCACCAGCAATGAATAATTCTTGTTGCTCCACATCCTTGCCCCCTTAACATTTGAGATTGGGCCATTCTAATAGATATGTAGTGGTATCTCATTTTAATTTGCAAATCCCTAATGACATATGATGTTGTGCATCTTTTCATATGCTTACTTGTGATATGCATATCTGTTTTGGTGAGGTGTCTGTTCAGGTATCTTGACCATTTTTTAAGTGGGTTGTTCATTTTCTCATTGTTGAGTTTTAATAGTTCTTTGCATATTTTGGACATTTATCAGATATGTCATTTGCAAATATTTTCTCACAGTTAGTGACTTATCTTCTCATTCTCTTGATGGTGTCTTTTACAAAGCAGATGTTTTAAATTTGAATGAAGTCTATCATATCAATTATTCCTTTCATGGAACACACCTTTGGTGTTGCATCTAAAAAGTCATCACCATACCCAAGAGATCATCTATATTTTCTCCTGTGTTATCTTCTAGGAGTTTTATGATTTCATATCTTACATTTAAGTCTAAGAACCATTTTGACTTAATTTTTGTGAAGAGTATAAAGTTTGTTTTTAAATTATTTTATATATATATAAAATAATTATATATATTGCATTTGGGTGTTGTGTTGGGTGTGTGGGGGTGTGTGTGTGTGTGTGTATGTGTGTATATATAGCATTTGGGTGTTCAGTTGTTTTAACACCATTTCTTGAAAAGACTATTATTTTTCCTCATTGTGTTGTCTTTGCTTCTTTGTTAAAGATTATCTGACTATATCTATGTGAGTGCATTTCTGGATTTATCAATATGTCTATTCTTTAGCCACTACCACACTGTTTTGAATACTATACCTTTAGAATAAATCTTGAAGTTGGGCAATGTCAATACTTTATCTTCTTCAGTATTGTGTTGACTATTCTAGGTCTTTTGCCTCTCCATATAAAGTTTAGAATAAGTTTGTTGATATACACAAAATAACTTACTGAAATTTTGATTTGGATTGCATTGAACGTATGGACCCCATTAAGAAGAAGACACATCTTGACAATGTTTCCTCATTCATGAACATGGACTATCTCTCTATTTAATTCTTCTTTAATTTCTTTCATCAGAGTTTTATAGTTCATCTCATAAAGAAAAATATTATATATTTTTGTTCTATTTATATCTAAATAATTCATTTGGGAGGATGTGAATATAAATGGTATTGTTTTAAATGTCAAATTCTACTTGTTAATTGCTGCTATATAAGAAAGTGGTTGACTTTTCTTACATTAACTTTGTATCCTCCAACCTTGCTATAATTGCTCATATTATTTCCAGGAGAATTTTGTTCATTCTTTCGAATTTTATACATAGATGATTATGTGATCTGCAAACAAAGACAGTTTTATTTTTTTCCTTCCTAATCTATGTGCTTTTCATCTCCTTTTCCTGATTTATTGCATGAGCCAGGAATTTCAGTACTATGTTGAAAAGGAGTAGTGGAAGAGGACATCCCTGCCTTTTTCCTAATATTAAAAGTGTTGAATTTTTTATCACTTAGTGCGGTGTTAGTTGTAAGTTCTTTGTAGATGCTCTTTATCAGGCTGAAGAGATTTCCTTTTATTATTATTTTGCTGAGAGTTTTTTAAAATCATAAATGGATATTAAATTTGTCAAATGTTTTTCTGCATCTATTGATGTGATCATGCTATTTTTCTTCTTGAGTTTGTTGATGTGATAGAGTACATTTTCTGATTTTCATCACATTAATTGACTTTAGGTGAGCCAGTCTTGATACCTGAGATATATCCCACTTGGCCATGATTTATAATTATTTTAACATTGCACTATTTGATTTACTAATACTTTGTTGAGTATTTTTGTAATTATGTTCATGAGAGATATAGGCCTATAGTTTTCTTCTCTTGTATAGTCTTTGTTTAATTTGGCATTAGGATAATGCTGGCCATGTGGAATATATTTAAAAATATTACCTCTGCTTCTGCCTTCTAGAAGAGATTGCAGAGAACTGATATAATTTCTTCCTTAAATGTTTGGTAGAATTCACCAGTGAACCGGTGCTTTCTGTTTTAGAAGGTTATTATTTATTAATTTAATTTTCAAAATAGATATAGGCCTATCCTGATTGTACATACTTTTTAGAAAAGATTTTTATAGTAACATGCAATAATTACTTATTTGCAGAGTTCCAACCAATACATATCAAGCCTTTCTTTTCATGACAGCATTTATATTTCTATGATTATGAAACCATATTT
The DNA here is from genome assembly GCF_021234165.1 of Pteronotus mesoamericanus. NCBI lineage: Eukaryota > Metazoa > Chordata > Mammalia > Chiroptera > Mormoopidae > Pteronotus > Pteronotus mesoamericanus. Next base: position 15,676,562 of record NW_026555321.1, read on the forward strand.
TCTATCAAATTTGATTATGCCAGCTTATTTTCATTTCATACCACTGCCCTAAATGTCTTTGTTCAAAAGGTTTTTTCAGGCTTTTCTCATCTTCTAGACTTTAACATGAGCTGTTCTCTTTAAGAAGAGACCTGTCATTTACTGATGTCAAATATGACAATATAGAGTGTTAATTTTGCCCATATTTTGATATTTTGAGTCATCCCTTTACCAGAACTTAATCCAACCCCAAGAGGGAATTCTTTTTCTTCACAATGGAACTGTGCATGAAGCAAGTAATGAGTCACTTCGAGACACATGGAATACATCCTGCTCAGGACTCAAATTACCTATATTTAAATTAGATTTTACCTCTGCATGATTATGGGTTCCATCCTGGACCTTATGGAAAAAACACAAAATCTTATGTCCTTCCCACAACTATTTAGAAATAAATACCCAATTTAACATAAAATGTCTCAAATATATAGCCCTACATTATAAAAGTAATGATTGGCTGTACCCAATATTTTAAATGTCTGAATAGACATATAACAGTATTCTAAAGATACTCAATACATCAAAATTATGGAAGAAAGGTCAGAATTTATAATTACATTATACTATTTTTAACATTATAAAATTACCATTTTTAACGTTATAAAATTATGTAATATTATAAATATAAACATAATATATATAATATTATAAAGAATCACACCCATCTTCAAAAGAGGGTTTAGCTCTTCCTGCCAATGTATTGCTTATTTGCATATGGCACAAACAAATATAATGTCCAAAAATACAATCAATCAAATTATATTAATAGTATATTAATTCACTGTTTGGAAAAGCATGCAAAGCATATAAACAGTGATATTAAAAGTTATATAGGAAATTCTATCAACCTGGTGTGGCAGATTGCATTTTTCAATGATGACACTTTCTCTCCCATCCTACTCTTTTCACAGAGAAGTAGATTTACATTTTTTTCCCCTTGAATCTGGGCGAACTTGTGACTAGAGTATAAGTAATGCTGCATGAAATCTGAGGCTAATGGACTTTGATGGAGCTTTCAGGTGATTCTCTTCTGAGACATCTACTCGTGGAATTTACCCACCACACAAGGCTACATACTATGCAGCAGCCCAGGTTGCATGGAGAGGCTACATGTTCAGCTGTGCAGGCTGACAGCCCCTTGTAAGGTCTCAGCCAACAGCCAAAATCAGCAGCCACACATGTAGACAGCTGAGCAGACTCTAACCTTTAGACATCAAGCCACTCCCCAAAGCCTTCCCAAGAGATATTCCAGACATCTGGGAGTACAGACAAGCTGTGTCCCCATGATGTTTTTTTAATTTCCAACCCCAACTCCCATGGGATGCCAAATATAGTCTGTATTTCTGGACTCTGAGATGTCCTGTCACTGAAGTAAGTTTCAGGTGGTTCATTATGCAGCCGTGGTAACTAGGACAACTGTTTAATGCTGTGGGGAGGATATCTCCCATTTGCCTCTTCATTCCCAGACCCTCAAGTTACCACAGAACAGTCTCCTGGGACCACCCACTACCTACCTCACCAATCCCCCATGAGCAAGGGAACCCCACTTGGCTAGCATGCTGGACCTCCTTAAAGGCTCTGCCCTATGGCTCCTTCCTCTCATTCTCCACCTGCTTGTTGGGTCCCTGTGTCATCCAACTTCCTGTTGGCCCCAAGAGGCCAGCTGCAGTGTCCTCTCTGGGACTTTTAAGTAATAGAGCCTATTTTCCTTCGGCATTCGGGTCTCTGGAACGGCTCTCACTGTGCTGCACCACAAGCCACCATGTTCTAATAAACTTTGGCCTGGGGTAACGCACAAGTGGTAACTGCTGTGATCACCGGGTCCCTGCATATCCTGGTGGTGCCCCTACTCCCTGTGCATGACTTCGTAATTAGTCTTTGTGTAAAAAATATCTAAAATTATTCTAACATGAGTGTGTTATGTATTTCCTGTTGAGAATAACTGATTACAGCTAATATTTGGTTTAGCTGAACCTTCAATTTTAACCCCTATATGAAGTCAGATACTCCTCACCTGAACTTCTTTAATGACACTTAGAATTCTGCAATTGTATAGATTCCTTCTTTTTTATTGATTTATTTTCATACCCCCCATTCTTGTAAATGTGTTGCTCATAATCAACACTCCGTAAATATTTTGTTGAATATATAGATATTTACCAGTCACTAGGCACTCACAGAAATAAAGGGTAGGTTTAGTTTTAAAACTAAAAGCATATCCAGGCATTTATTCATGACTGTAATCAGTGAGTACATTGTACATCAGTGCAAGAGAACTAAATTCAAATTCAGCTCTAAAATTTACCACATGCTCTTGAACAGTATCCTCAACTTCTTTGCATCTGTTTCTTCAACACAGAAGTTGTTCTGAGAATCAAATGCTATAAGGTACATGACAGCACACAGCAAGGAACTGAAAATGTTCTTGCAAATCTTTAAATGTTACTTCAATCTGCATATAATGCTTCTCTGTGGTTTCAAGTTACCAATCAGATCACAGGTGAAGAGTTATAACATGTAAATGTACCCTTACTAAAAAGGGCCTTAAACAGTAACTGACACATAGATACTCACTTTATTTTTGCTAAAAGAAGGAGGGATGGAAGAAAGGAAGAAAGGCCAACCTACATAACCATGAAATTATTTAAGAAGTCTATGACTATTCATAAACTTGCTTAAAGGGCAGCAAAATGAGTTGCAAATATGTTCTATATGGATTAAGACTTTGTTATATCTCTTTAAAGTAGAGTTTGATGATGAGTTTTCAGGATCATTTGTTTTTATTCCACACTATACAAAACACTCACCTGGATTGTGCCCCCAAGTGCGGAGTTTTAGACAAAGCTTTTGTTTTTATCTTCAAGATGGTAATCATAAAGCAGCACTGTCCTACTGAACCTATGGCATGTCATAATTATTGTTTTCTTAATGAATAGTTCTAGCAAGATAAATTGGAACATCAGCAGCCATCTGACTTTAGAGAGCTGATTAAACTACGATGTTAACAGAAAATTAATGAGATTAATACTTTTAAGTTTCAATTTAGGAACCAATTGTAGCCCAGTCATTTGAACATTTTGCACTGCTTACAGAATCTATGTCTTACAAGCTCATAGTTGGTGGTCAGTTCCTAAGCCAATCCACAAAAGACAATTTAATGGCTAACACACCTGAAGAAGTCTTTACTTCCACACGTGGATGTGGTCAAGCTTTTCCCATAGGTGGCAGGAATATATCTGTGTTTTTAAACTCTGTGAGATAGAGAGTTTCTTTCTTCCTTCTAATTCTTTCAACTCCCATCCAGCAGAGAGAAGAATATACTAACTGGAAGATTTTGTATGGAACATTTGCCTTGGATTGAGTTTAACAGGTACAAAGATTAGAGGGGAATTTCTGGCATGAGGACAAAAATGTTAAATTACTCTAAAGGACCCTATATAATAATTCTGAGACTTAAGTTTTTATTCATCTTTTAAATCGCTTATGTTGTACAAAAATGGAGGTTTTAAATAAAAATTATGTATATATACACATACCCAATTTTTAGCATGTATTTCATCTATAATCCTGTAATTATTTATCGTTATAAATTAATCATGCAATTTAAGAGCTACAAGAAATCAGCTATTTTAGTGTATAATTGCAAGTAAACTGGGGTTTTTTTGATGGGCCCCCAGAGAAGCTCTTGACAATGATTCTAACCATGCAAGGCGCAGAAAGTGAACTTTCCTAACCTCACAGGGAAAAAGTCTCCCGAGCATAACTACTGTTCCACTATTCAGCAGGGGAAAATTCTATCACCTTCACATAAGCCTTGGCTCTAGGTCTTGGCCTCTTACTCTGAAATCAGAGAGGTAGACTCATTATGAGTCCTGCATTCAGAGTTCAAGCATTCTGCTTCGAAATGAGAACTGTTCTCAGACTGTGGGCTTAGGTTGGGGGCTCATGGGGCAAGGCTGCCATCTAGTGTGCCATAGGCTTCATTACATTCTTAAACCAGAAGAACTAGAATAGAATTGCAGTATATATGTGTGCAAATATGCTACTACTACGAGCTACATTAAGGACGTTTTCTGGTGATTTTAAGGTGCAAAGCTAAACACCTTAACAAACAAACAAACAGGTCAAACCTAAACAAACAGGTCAAAACTAAATAACATATTTCTATTCTTAAATGTATTTTACTATGACTAAAAAATACCTTCAAAATGCAGCCCTCACATTTGGGATAGTTTGCAGGTCCCATAAAAACATACGTGATCCCACCCTTGAGCTCCAATTTGTGGGAGAAATCACAACTACAAAAATTAGATCATGAGTAGAATGAATTAGATTAGAATTGGCAGAAGTTTTCTTGCTTTCCTGCTAATTTTTAAACACATTTAAACAGTTTATATAAATAATGTTGGTATCCTTAACTCTCTTATAGCTTTACAATGTATCAGTGAATTCATACCAAAGACTTTTATAGAGAGAGCTTTAGCTAAGAGGCAGCATAGAATGGCGGTAAAGAGCATACGATTTTTATAAAGCCAGACTTTCTTGGTTTGAATCCTGGCTCCCCTACTTAGCAGCCATGTAGACTAGGGGAATGTTACCTTATGCCAATGTCCCTCAGTTTCCCCATTTGTAGATTTGACTGGCAATAGCAGTTACAGGGATACTGTGAGAGTTATAAGATACAAAGAAATCTAGCTCATTAAAAAATTACATATTGTATACATAACCAAGGTTATATATGTGTAACCTTTATTGAATAACCAAGGATAGCCAGCTTTTGAGTTTTGGAGTCAGTAGCATTTTATTTAGAAACATACATTTCACAGGTAATAGGAAAGGTGGCCTAAAACCTATCTTCATATTTATTTTTCTTCTCTAGACATTAGCCAAAGAAGGTGGACCTGTTTCCTGTGCTAAAAAAATTGCATTTTAAGCTTCAATGCAGTGAAATAACCAAAAAGGGTATGGGGGCAGAAATTTGGAAGCATGAATGTTATCAGGGTTTTTCAAACAGTAGGAGAAAAGCCAACTGGTTTGCAATGAAAAGACATCTGCTCTAGAGTTTAGCTCTCTCTCCACCCTTTACTGAATTATATTCAGTGAGTCAAAATGAAGTGAAATGTCATATTTTAACTGCCTGAATAACTGGGGGGGGGGGGGAGAGAAGGAACAGAAGCCCATTTCATGATACATAATGCAATTATAGAATTTGAAGATAAGATGCACAGAAACCCAAAGAAGAAACAAAGCTAGTGGTGAAGGCTAACTTTAAAGGTTACACAAGACAGATTTTTAGCAAACAAAATGAAAGGTCACTAAAATGACATTTTTATTGGTAACTGGCTCTTTTAGTAAGCACTGATTAAGCCAATCATTTAAAACACATGTAGTCAGGAGAAACCGCACAAGTCTGTAAATACTCCTATATAATCTTCTGACCTCTGCTTCTCTTAGCAGGTATAGGGTTGATATTTACTGGGGATGAGAAGAGAGGCTTAGCGTAGATAAATTACTCTCGCATCTTGGAGCTGGAACTAAAGGCAAGAAGCTCACAAATGCCATAGAGAAACGATTCCTAAGGGCACACGTGTTTTCTAATGTGAAAACAGGAGGAAGGTCCCATGCGCATCGGAGAGCAGAAACATTGAAGAACAGAGTTGACAATCCAGGTGACTATCCACTCTGGCTTTTGTGAGAACTAATCTTTCAAGCGGTCATTTAGATAGCTGATCGGACGACCACCAGCTGTAGGAGATACCTGTGGCACAATACTCAGTATTCCCTCAGCTCATGTCTGATTTCAGCAGCAGCTGTGCTGGACAGTACCTGTGGGCACAGACCACAGTGAACCTGGACTTGCCATTGTTCTCATTCAATGCTTTCTCTAAAATCATGGAAATTTGCTCTGGAAACTTGGGAGACTGAATTACCCTAGGGGAGACGGGTGCACAATGGGAAGCTGGAGTCACTAGGAAAAGTGCCCCAGGCATCCATTCTTGTTGGGGCAATTCTGAGGCCGGTTAGACAAGGTTCCTCAAAAGGTCTTCAGCAGGATTGAGTCCCAATTGCCAACAGCAATAATCGGCTCAGATTACAGACATTTCAAACTCTTCTGTCTCTCAGTCTCTTTAATTTTCTCTCCTGCTTCCTGGGATAACCTCCTGTTCCCGCTCAAAAAAAAAAAAAAAAAAAAAAAAGCCTGCTCTGTAGCTCCTGTCTTAGGCTCTGTGTATAAAGGAACCCAAATTGACCCCATTTTCTGGTTTGGATATGTCTGGTTCCTTCTTCTCAGGTAACTCCTCATTGGCCAGAAGAAGCATTCAAGAATGACCCTTAACTCACACAGGCTTCTCTGAAGTGAATCTTAAACCATCTGGCACCTGGGGGCAAGGCAGGGTGGGGAGCGGGCAATAGTCTGTGCCTGCCAGCATTGACCATATTCTCTTGCAAATGGCAAAGACCTCTTTCAGGATGGGAAGCAAGGGCTAGAGGGAGTTTACTGAAGACCCAACTCTCATTCCTACAGAGCACTTTCCAGGGTTCAGGAATGGCTTGGGGCTCTCTGTCTCTGCATGCCTGCAAACCAGAGTGTTTTTTTTAGAATTACTTAACTATACCTAGAAAGGAAGTGGGGATATCAGACTATAGCATGCCTCTTCCCACATCTAGTTCACAATTGTTGCAGCCAAACCTAACATTTACTTGAGCAACCAAACCAGGAGCATATGTTTTGCTCTTTAAGATACATAATCTAGAGCCTAGCTAGAAAGGCTAAAACTTTGGCAATAGTCATAAACAGCATTCCTTGTGCATTCAACAGGCATAACAATATGAGGGACAAAGCACGTGCTTGGAGCCGCACAGGTATGAATTTGAAAACTTGCTACACTATCAACATGCAGTGGACACTGACAGAACTCCCTTTAGGAATGACTGGTGATTTCTCCCAGTGACTGCGAGTTTGCCATCTGACAGTTTTCAGCTGTCATCTATCTCCAGAAATTATTCCTGGTAATCCTTTGCCCAAGGTCACATCCTTCTTGAGGCAGCTGACTGATATATCCCTTGGTTAGCTGACAACATATAACGAGACATGTCTCTCTCAGCCCAGGTCAGAACACCTGTGCAGAGCCCAGCGGCAGGGCTCCCCTTGAGACTGGCTGAGGCCTTGCTTGAATCCTCACTAAAGCTTAATGTATTCCTTGGCCCTGTCCTCTATCCTTCCCTTTTCTTCTATAGGTGTTGAGCTTGAGGAGACGCCCTAATAAGTAGTTTGCTTGCTAACGTTATGTCAGAGTCTGCATCTAGGATACCGACCCATGGCACCACATTACTGGGGCTTGATAGAGATGGTGAGGTCCTTGGAAAGCTAACAAATGCAGCCTTACTTTTAAGAAATATTCTTTTAATATTTGGTCAGCATTTACTCCATGGGGATGAGATCAACACCAACAAAGTGTGTTTTATACTCTTTTGCTTTTCTTCCTTCTACCCTAGAGGGTGATTTACATTTCCCACGTGATCGTAAGAATCTAATGTGAATTCTTGGGTTAACTGTCAAGTAATTTTCCAACTACTTATATAATATTTTAATGCTGGATAGAGTTTTATTCCATAGGAAAATATTTAGGTATCCCACCCCTTAACCTATTCTGAGCTTACACATATAATCCTGAGAAAGTCCCTTAAATTTTATGAGCCTTGAACACCTTAGTCATGGAATGTAGATAATGTGTATTTCTCACAGAATTATTGAGCAGATTCAACTAAATAATAATATAATGCCCTAAGCACAAATAGCTACCCAAAATAAATTATCTTCGCCCACTTTCAGTAAACTGAGCCATCTATACTTATGGTGTGGTAAGAAGTTACAAACCATCATAACATAAAAACAACAGTACCGAAGGCAAAATCCGGTTATCCTGTGGATCTTAATTAGGCAAAGCCATTTATATGTTGGGAAAATCGGGTCTTTGTCAAGGAGTGCGTCACAAATACCTCCTAACACTGTTTGGTGATTTTCATCATGTCAGTGGCCACAGTCCACGCTAAGCTCTTCTCTCCTTAGCCAAGATTTTGTTTTAAATGTGTTTTAACAAGAGAGGCCATTTGCATCACAGCTGCTTGATCAGGTGTTCGTAGTGACTTCCGCTTCTGCTGACAAACAAAGAAACTTTCTACAAGGCAGTATTTCCCCAAAAGGATGGTGATGGGGTAGGAAGAGTGATGATGGGAGACAAGAGGACACAGAAATAGAAAACGTAGTTTTCTTGAATTTTAAATTCCATGCAGATCCTGCTTGACATTTTAATTAATCCAAGCATTATCCAATCTACAGACTCCATAATAACTGTTTATTTCCCTGAATTTTTCTAACTTAAAAGAAGTTTAGCATAGTTCACACAAATCTTGTCTGTGTGTGCAGTGAGGAACTGCAAACCAAAAGATTCAGGACTTCTAGGTTCCACATAGCTCCCTGGCTGCCAGAGATCCAGCCATCTCATTAACATTTCCAGGGTCTTTTTTATGGAATAGGGGATATAGGAAAAATTTCTTTTGATATAACAAAAATGTACTATGAATTTTTAAAACATTCTCATAAATTCAGAAAGCTATTCAAATAATTGTTAACACTGAGAAGGAAAAAAGGAGAAATGAGGTGATCATTCAACCTGTAGACAATGACACTAGAGAGCAAAGTCAAAGGTGAAGGTTAGATGGGTATTCCAAGGGAAGCTCTGATCCTTCTCTCAGCCTGCCAACTGAAATGCATTTCTTAGTCTTTTCTCCTCATTTGCTCTTATTCTTTTCCAAAGCAGAAAACCTTAGTGATTTTTCTCTGTATTCACCATAAAACCAAAACACTATTAAGTTCCTAAAAAACTAAGTGAAACTGTGTTGAAATAGAATCATTCTAATTCATAGCGCAAGTGCCCAGACAACATTTTGAAATATGAAGACCTGTCATTTAGTGCTGCTTCAGCTTGACATCTTTTACATATATCTCCTCTTCTTGCTGAGACTCATCACCCTCCTGACTTACTTAAATGTGATTCCCCATTGTAGTGACTCTGGTGGGGTGGGATGGAGAGCTTAGCATGATCAAACTTATCTGCTTTGTCTTCCAGCACTCAAGAGCTCCCAGCTAATTCTCAGGCTCGAAAACAATGCAAATAAACCTACAATAAAATATCAATATTTCCAGTTATGGTAATGAATACTCCTTCCCTTTCAAAATGATTTAAAATTTTTACCTTAGTTTTCCTCCCATTGCCCTGTCCCTCTGTGACAATCCTTTGCTAAATATTGTTAATTCCATTTCTTTTATTTTTTTAATTAAATATTTAATTGTTCTATTACACTGTCCCAATTTTTCTCCCTTTACTCTCCTCTGCTCAGACCACCCTCCTCTCTCACAGTCAATCCCCACTCTGTTGTCCATGTCCATGGGTCATTCATACATGTTCCTTGACTAGTCCCTTCCCCTTCTTCCCACCATTATCCTCCTCCCCACTCATGGTCGCTGTCAGTCTGTTCCTTGTCTCCCTGCCTCTGGGTTCTATTTTGCTCATTTGGTTTGTTTTCTTTTTAGGGTTCTCTTATAGGTGAGATCATATGGTATTTGTCTTTCACTACCTGGCTTATTTCACTTAGCATAATATTCTCCAGTTCCATGCATGCTGTTACAAAAGGTAGGAGTTCCTTCTTTCTTCCTGTTGCATACTATTCCATTGTGTAAGTGTACCACAGTTTTTTTATCCACTCATTTATTGATGGGAACTTAGGCTGTTTCCAGCACTTGGCTAATATAAATAATACTGCCATAAACATCTGCATAGGTTCTTTGGAATTGGTGTTGCAGGATTCTAAGGTATACCCCCAGACGTGGAATTGCTGGGTCAAAAGGCAGTTCCATTTTTAGTTTTTTGAGGAAATTCAATACTGTTTTCCACTGTGGCTGCACCAGTCTGCCTTCCCACCAACAGTGCACTAGGATTCTCTTTTCTTCACATCCTCACCAGCACTTTTTATTAGTTGTTTTTTTTTAATGATGGCCACTCTGACCAGTGTGAAGTGGTATCTCATTGTTGTTTTAATTTGCATCTCTCTTTATGGCTAGTAATGCTGAACATCCTCTCATATGTGTTTGAGCCCTCTGTATGTCCTCTTAGGAGAAGTGTTTGTTTAGGTCCTTTGCTCATTTTTTAATTGGGTTGACTGTCTTTCTGGTGTTGAGTTGTCATATGAATTCTTTATATTTTGGAGATCAAACCCTTGTCCAAGGTATTATTGGAAAATATGTTCTCCTATACAGTTGTCTCTCTTTTCATTTTGCTGGTATTTTCTTTAGCTGTGCAGAAGCTTTTTAGTTTAGATGTAGTTCTATTTGTTTATTTTTTCCTTTATTTCTCATGCCCTAGGAGATATATCAACAAAAATATTGCTGCATGGGATATCTGAAATTTTACTGTCTGTTTTCCTCTAGGACTTTTATGGTGTTATGACTTACATTTAACTATTTTATCCACTTTTAATTTATTCTGGTGTATAGTATAAGTTGGTGGTCTAGTTTCATTTTTTGCCTGTTCTTGTCCAGATCTCCCAACACTATTTACTGAAGAGGCTATTTTTACTCCATTTTATGCTCCTGCCCCCTTTGTCAAATATTAATTGACAATAATGACATAGGTTTATTTCTGGGCTCTCTATTCTGTTCCACTGATCTATATGTCTGTTCTTATTCCAGGCCCGGACTGTTGATTATAGTGGCCTTGTAGTATAGTTTGATATCAGGTATTGTGAGCCCACCTACTTTCTCAAGATTGTTGAGGCTATTCAGGGTCATTTAAAAAAAATTTTTTATTGTTGTTCAATTACAGTTATCCCCATTTTTCCCCATTACTCTCCCTTGTCCTACCAACCCCCACGTCCACATTCAATCCTCCCCCTCTGTTGTCTTTGTCCATGGGTCCTTTATACAAGTTCCTAAACTTGACCCTTCCCCTTCTTTGATTTCATAGAAATTTTTGAAATATTTGTTCTAAATCTGTAAAATATGCCATTGGTATTTTAATAGGGATTGCATTGAATCTATACATTGTTTTCGGTAGTATGAACATTTTAATGATGTTAATTTTTCCAATCCATGAACACGATATATGCTTCCATTTATTTGTATCTTCCTTAATTTCTTTCTTCAGTGTTCTGTAGTAGTTTTCTTTGTTCAGGTCTTTTACCTCCTTAGTTAAGTTTATTACTAGGTACTTTATTTATTTTTCTTGTGCTGTAGTAAATGGGATTTTTTTCCCCTAGTTTCTGTTTCTGATATTTCATTGTTGGTGTACAAAAATGCCTTTGATTTCTGAATATTGACTTTGTATCCCACTATTTTGCCAAATTCACTTATTAAGTCCAGTAGTTTTTTGGGGAACTGATAGGGTTTTGTATGTATACTATCATATCATCTACAAATAGTGACAGTTTTACTTAATCCTTTACAATTTGGATGACTTTTATTTATTTTCTTGTCTGATCACTGTGGCTAGGACTTCCAATACTGTGTTGAACAAAAGTGGTGAAAGCAGACACACTTGTCTTGTTCTGATCTTAAGGGGAAAGCTTTTAGGTTTTGCCCATTGATACGGTATTGACTGTAGGTTTCTCACATATGGCCTTTGTAATGTTGAGGTATGCTCCCTCTATTCTCATTTTGCTGAGTGTTTTTTTAATCATAAATGGGTGCTGTGCTTTATCAAATGCTTTTTAACTGTCTATTGAATAATCATGCGATTTTTGTCTTTCATTTTGTTTATGTGTTGTATTACATTTATTGATTTGCAAATATTATATCATCTTTGAATCTCTGGGGTGAATACCACTTGATCATGGTATATGAACTTTTTAATGTATTTCTGGATCCAGATTGCCAATATTTTGTTAAGGATTTTAGCGTCTATGTTCATCACAAATATTAGCCTGTAGTTTTCTTTCTTTGCTGTGTCTTTACCTGGTTTTGGAATTAGGATAACACTGGCCTCATAAAAAGATTTTGGGAGTCTACCCTCTTCTTGAATTTTTTGGAATAGTTTAAGAAGGGTAGGAGTTAGTACTTCTTTAAATATTTGGTAAAATTTTCCTGGGAAGCTGGCTGGTCCAGGGCTTAAGTATGCCAGCAGGTTTTGATTACTGCATCCAATTTTACTAGTTATCAGTCTATGCAGGCTTTCTACTTCTTCTCAGTTCAGTTTTTGAAGATTTTTTGTTTCTAGAAATGTGTCCATTTCACCCAAGTTATCAAATTTCTTGGCATATATTTGTTTCTAGTAATTTCTTACAATCCTTTATATTTCTGTGGTGTCGGTTGTAATGTCTTCTCTTTCATTTCTGATTTTATTTATTTGGGCCATCTCTTATTTTTTCTTGGTGACTCTGGCTAAAGGCTTGTCAATTTTGTTTATCTTTTCAAAGAACCAACTCTTGGATTTCTTGATCCTTTAAGGTTTTTTTTTAGTCTATATGTCAGTGAACTGTTCTGATCTTGATTATTTCCTTCCTTCTACTTGCATTGGTCTTTGTTTGTTGTTCCTCTAATTCTTGTAGATGTAGGGTTGGGTTGTTGATATGAGATTTTTCTATCTTTGTTAGGTAGGCCTATATTGCTCTGAACTTCTTTCTCAGGACTGCCTTCATTGTATCCCATAAGTTTTGGGCTGTTGTATGTTCATTTTCATGTTTCCAGAATTTTTTTTATCTCTTTCCTTGATCTTATTGTTAAGCCATTCATTATTTAATAGCATGTTATTCAGTCTCCTTGTATTTAAATGTTTTTGATGTTTTTTCCTTGAGGTTGGTTACTACTTTCAAGCCATTGTGACCCAAGAAGAGGTTTGATATGATTTTGATTTTCCTGAATTTGTTGAGGCATGTTTTGTGTCCTATCACATAGTTTATCTCTGAAAATGTTCCATGTGCCCTTGAAAAGAATGACGTATATATTGTTTCTTTGGGGTGAAGGGTTCTGTATATATAAATTAAGTCCATATGATCTAGAGGGTTGTTCAATGCCACAATATCCTTATTGATTCTTTGCTTGCAAGATCTACCCATTGCTGACAATGGGGTGTTAAAATCCCTTATGCTTCTAAATCTTGGCTCCATTTGCTCCCCTTCCCCAAAATCACAAGATCTCTCTTGATCAGGGCTGGCCACAGCCTGTCAGAGCCTCTGACAGTTTTAGATCAAGTTTCTCTGTGGCTTTCTACCAGGTGGCACTGGGAAGAGTCCTGCAGTGATGCCATAACATGGGGCAATGGTAGGGTGCTCTTCCCATTTTCTCCAGTGATTTTCAGCCTTATGCGGGCTTGCTTCCACTGTGCTGTTTCTGCAGCAGTACCTCTCTGGCCATTTCTCTCTGCACCCAGAGCTCACAGCTCTAAGCCAATATGGAGCCACTCTGAATCTGTGTAGCCAGAAGTGCCAGGTTGCTCAGTGGTGACAGAAGTTGTTCCGCTAGGAAAGCACAGGACTCCTGCTCCCTAGTGCTTGCAGGCAGGTAGGCTCTTGCCCACTCACACATACTTCTCATACTCTTATCTGTGTACACACTCTCGCACATGGTCTCACTCTCTGCTGGACTTTCAAGTTGATTGTTGCGTGGTTTAGCTGCAAGACCAGTCCAGGTTTGGGAGCAAGTGGAAGGAGGTTCCAGCTACTCCGCAGCCATCCTGGATCTGTTAATTCTGTTTCTTTATCTCATTGAAATAGTCTCCAGTCTCCTGCCACTTCCCTTGTTAAGTCCCTAAGTGACAATTTCCTAGCTATTGGAGTAATTTCCTAAAACACCTCTTTCTTTCCTGTCCCTATTGCACCCCTTGATTCCAGTGAAATATGGAAACTTTATCCAACATAGATTTGCTCCTTTTCCATTCCTTTATGCTATTATGTTATTACATATTTACATCTTTATTGTAAATCCAACAATAAAGTTTTATGCAATTGTCTTTAAATAAAAGACAAGAAAAGAGGAAAAAATACAATACTTGCCTATTTACTTATATGTAAGTACAGTATTTTTCTACATACTCTTTTTTTATTTTCTTACATAATTATATTTATCTGTGCTCTTTCTTTGTATGGATTCAAGTTACCATATGGTGTCATTTCCCTTCAATCTGAACTGCTTTCTTTAGTATTTCTTGCCATGAAAACCTGCTAACAATGAATTCTCTCAATCTTTGTATCTGGAGATATTTTAATTTTGCCTGCATTTTGGAATTATGCATATACTATTGCTTGATACAGAATTATTGGTTGACAGCCTTTAGCACTTTGAATATGTTACCCCACTGCCTTCTGGCCCCATTTTTTTCCTGTCATCTGCTAATTTTAATGTGGTTCCCTTGTTCGTGATGAGTTGGTGTGTGTGTGTGAGCTGTTTTTTAAATTTTCTCTTTGACTTTTTCTATGATATGTCTGAATGTGGATTTCTTTGTACTTCTTTTACTTGAAGTTCATTAAGCTTTCTGGATTTTTATCTTGTAACTAAATTTTGAAAATATTTGGCCATTGTCTTCATATTTATTTTCCTCTTCTTCTGAGACTCTTTTACACATATGTTAGTATACTGTATATTGTCCCATATATGTTTGAGGTTCTATTTATTTTTTCTTCATTCCTTTTTCTTTCCATTCTGCAGATTTGGTCATTCTGGTTGATTCACTTCAAGTTTGCAGAGTCCTCTACCACCTCAAATCTTCTGTTGAGCTATTCTATTATTTTTTTTTATTTCAATTACTGTACTTATTCAATACCTAAAATTCTATTTGGTACATTTTTACAATTCCCCTCTCTTTATTCATATTCTCTACTTGCTGTTCCATTGTCATGATTCTAATTATTTAAACAATGGTTTCACTTTGCTTTTATTTTTTTCTAGAATAAACACCTTTATTACCTAAGCTGAGATGGGGGGAGGAGAAGTTATTTGCCTTTCTGGGCCTTGATTTCCTCAGGTAGAGCTCCAGCTCCTTGCCCTCTAGCACATAGCCTTCTTCTCAGCCACACTGGCCTGGTCTTGAAGTGAAGCAACAAGAAGCTTTCATGTTAGAACTGCTCCTCTAGAAGACTGCTGATTTAGACATTCTTTTCCCTTTCATCATATTTCTTCTAAATTTTCTTTGATCACTTTTTGTTTAAAACCTCTTCTTTCTCAGGAGTCAGCTTGGCTTTCATCCTGCAGCCCAGGGGTCAGTGCACAGTGGAGCCACATCACTGTATGGTGTGCTGTCAATGAGCACGATGCAGTTCTTCTCTAGGCTCTTGGGGAGGAGCAGTTCATTGTCCACTGCATTACACACAGCATCAGTGATCCTTGTTTTGCATGCACAACACTCAGAGCCCCAAAAGAAGCTGCCCATGTCCCACCTCAAGGCTCGGGACTTCTTGCTGCCTCCCCACATGCAAACCATGTGTATGCAGCAGGGACCAATCTTAGTTTTGGCATCAAGGTGTGACAGTTCATATTTTTGCTTCTTGGGGTGAGGTTTTCTCTTGCCCCAGTCGTGACACTTGTGCCAGTTGTCCCAAGAGATCCCCATGGCTCAGCACCACTGGAAAGAGTTCATTTTGCTTTTAAACGTAATAGCTGCTTTTCTTTGTCTGTTAGGTCCAACAACCAGGCCCCATCAGAGAGTGTCTACGGAAACAGATAGGCTTCTTCCCCTGTATCAGCCACATGATCTTATTTCATTGCATGTCTTATTTTTTTTTTTTGTTGAAAACTGAATATTTTAGATAATATATTTTATTCTCTAGATGCTGATTTCCACTCTCTGAGGGGTTGTGGATGTTGCTGTGTCTTTTTTCCACTTGGTTATTTGTTTAGTGATTTTCCTAAACAAAGATTGACTAAAGGAGTGGTGAGAAATTTCAATATGAACATGATTTATCCAATGCATTTTCCGATTTTAAGGAAACCCAAATTTCTAAATGCTTAGAGATATTCATGCATTCCACAAATATTTGTAAGGGCCATACTGTGTGTCTAACTCTGTTAAACTGTGGAACTATGTCAGTAAATAGGAAAGTCACCATTTCTGCCTCCATGGAGGCTGCAGTCTCCCAGGCATGGAAAAAGAAAAAGGTGGAAAAAACCCACAGTGGTCTATATTCAGGGAGTGGGGTAGGTGGATATAAAAAAAGAATACTTTTGCTTTTCACCTTGGCTATATTGGTTATTTTAAAATGATTTTTCCTCAAATACAGCTCAAAATACCTAGTGAGATTCTGAATTATTCCAGGCAATGATTGGAGTTGCAAAAGGGAGTCATGGTATTTTAGGATATATTTTGTTTTTATTTATTTTGAGTCAGTTACTGACATGGTGGATTATTACTACACCCTCATTTCTTACCTTCTGATGGTGGAAAAAGAAAGCAAAAAGGGAAAGGAATCATTACTGTTTCTTTTCTGGCCACAAAAAAACCTCACCTTCCTTAATATATTACTCACTGCAGTGCTTATGTATATCTATGCAAGGATTCTGATCAAAAGATTGGTTTCATTTATTTGTAATCATAAAAGCTATTTTACTATAATAGTCAGAAACTAAATAGTTTTTTGATTATTAGTATTCAGTTGCATCTAGAAAATAACTAGAAACTTGTAAATCTTGAACTCACAAGGACTGAAAAACCACTGATAAATGCAAAGCAGTAGCTCTGACCTATGTGTGGTGAAGTTTTCAAAATAATAATGAATAGGCTTGATTGAGGCATCAAATGTGGGTTTTCTGAATGCAATTTATTTCTGTATGGTTGCTTTCAGGACCCACATTACAAATCACTATACCAGTCATTGCAGTCTCTCCAGCAAATACAATTCACAGCGATAAATATGGTATTGCATATATCAAAAACCTACAGTGTCAAGGAGCCAAAAATGACTTTGAATAGGAATGTCACAAAATATGGAGTATTTGAGACACATTGAGTTAATCTGATTATTTTATTATAGAGGCCATGAGGATTACAGATCAGAAAGAAAGATTTAGAATTTGAAGTGATGAATTATATATTCACCTAAAAATACAGATAGTTATATTGCTTCCCACTTTACAAGCAAAACAAGAAAAAGATACTCATAGAAATGAACCAAAAGGGAGGTATCTCTTGCTTTCAAAGATTTATTTCTCCATTTATATGTGATTTGTCCATTTTCCCCTAAAATCTGCCAGAAGAGCTTAGCTTCAGGAGAGGCAGTCTTGCTCAAGAAATGATTCTCTAGCTTCATTGTGAAGGGACACTTCAGCTGGTAGAAAATTGCATTTATGCTCCTAAGTAAAATGATTTGACTATGAAGCATAATGAATGGTAATTTTCAAAAGGAATATGATTTTCAAAACAAACTTCACAATACCATATTCAAAAGGTTTCTTTGTACTGCAATTAATGGAAGCAACTTCCCCAGCTGAGCCTGTGAGTCCCGAAGGACAATGTTGTTTTATCTCAAGACTCAGAGAAAAGTTGATATAGGTGGTCTGCAGGTAGCCGCCCAGTACAGGAGGAATAGGAGCCTGAGCCTAAAATTAGATCCAGCTCCTCCTGCTGCAGAAGAGATATGAGAAGTCTTGGGATGGAGGAATGTGTCTATGCATGTTTTTTAGGGGGAGGGAGTGCTAAAGAGAATTTCTGGCTGACCCTGGAATTGCATGCACAGTCTTCAGAATTGCAATCGACAGCCATGCTTCTGGTAGAAACAACAACCTGGGAGCCTATATTACAGATTTAACAATATCAAACAATATGCATTCAGTATCTCACAGTTCTTCTGGGTCAGCAGTCCTGGCACAGCTTAAATGGGTCCTTTGCTCAGGGTCTCATGAGGCTGCAGTAAAGATGCTGACTGGGCTGTAGGCCTTTTGAGATCTTGGGTTCCTCCTCAGAGGTCATGTGATTGTTGGCAGAAGTTAGTTCCTTGCATTTGAAGGACTGAGGTCCCCATTTCCTAGAGGTCACCCGGCATTCTCTGCCACTTGGCCCTCTCTTTAACATGGCAGTTCACTTCTCCAAGGCCAAAAAGGTGCATCTCCGCTAGCTGCTTTTTGCTCGCCTCTTGACTCTTTGAAGGGGTGCAGATTTGGCTAGGTTTGCCCGGGATAATCTCACTTTAGGTTTCTCACAATTAAACGATTGGAATTTAATGAAAATATCCCTTACATTTTGGCATACAGTTATGTGCCGCTAAATGAGGGGGGATACATTCTGAGAAATACATTGTTAGGCAATTTTGTCACTGTGACAACATCACGGTGTGCACTTAGATGGTACAGCCTGTTGCTCTTGGGCTAGAAGCCTGTACAGCACCCTACTGTACCAAAGAAGTAGAGATTAAACCAAGCACAAGGGAAAATGATGCAGTCCAGCGACACAGGGAACACGAGATGTCTGAGGCTACTGTCTGTGTTAAACGGCATACTGTTTTACAGCTAGCTTTTCTTTATAAGCAGAAAGAACGCACTCTAAAATAATGACAAAAAAGTATAGTATAGTAAATATGTAAACTGGTAACATAGCCATCATATTATCATTATCAAATATTACGTACTGTACATAATTGTGCTATACTTTCATATGACTGACAGTACAGTGGGGTTACTTACACTAGCATCTCCACAAACATATGAGTAATGTGTTGAGCTATGTTGTAAGGGTGGCTACAAAGCCATTCAGTGACAGAAATTTTTCAGCTTCATTATAATCTTCATGGGACCCCCATCATATATGTGGTCCATTCTGGATGGAAAAGTCATTATGTGGCACATGACCGTATAATGCCAACTAATCATGGAGTGACATCCATCATATTCACTAGCCCCACCTGCACCCAAATAGAGGGGATTATACAGGGTGAATATATCTGGGACTCTCTCATAATTCTGCCTAACCACAAAACTCAAAATGAGGCAGCAGGGTAAATCACCAAAGCTGAGGAGAAATAAAGAAAGTCAATACTAAAATCCAGCAGGAAGAGACTCATTATTGAGCACCATGGCTTGACTTGGATGGGAGACTGAAATAGTAACCCAGAAGGACCAAGACTGTGGACAGAGAAGCTTCTACTTGGAAATTCAGGATAAAACAAAGACATTAAGGTCATTAGGAATAGCTATAATTTGTAGAAGAATAGGGTCTGTTTTTCTATCTTGCCTTGAAATGCAAGTGATGCAGGGTTAACACTAGAATATCATGGGCACATGAGACTAAAAAAAGGGGGTAGGGTCAGAGGATCCAATTTTAAGCCTCACTGGGAGTTAAGGGTGAAATTTTAATTTTATCAAATAAAATATGCCTGAATCAGAGTATGGAATTTGGAAATGTCTGAATCCTGCTTGCCAATCGGCTTAAATCTTTTTGACTTCCTAAGGGAAATGTGTCAAAAAAAATAATAGTGAAACTTAGAATCAAAGTAGACCTTTACTGATATTTGAGAGAATATTCAATATCCTATTGAAAGCTATCTCATAAAATCTGAATGGGAGCATGGGGCTGAAACTTGAGGCCTGCTCAGAAACTTCTAACTTCCTGACTGCTGCTCCTCCACACTCACCTCCCAAGGATGAGATCAAGATAAATGGTGGAAGCTGGGCTCATACAGTTGTTACAGCAGCCTTGTCCATTATTACATATCACCTGATCCAATGAATATCCTGGGTTATGGCCACTCATAATCTCTCCTGGAAGTTAGGGAGTTGGATGATAGTTTTGTTCCCTCAGATTAGTGGAGGGGGGTCTAAAGATGCTAAAAATTAATCAGGTGCATTTTTTTCTGGAAGCTGGCATAAGGAGAATAGTAGATATGCTTTTAGGTAGCAAAGAACAGATCAGGCCACTTTCAACAGCTCCACTAATTAGCTCCACTAATTACCAGAAAGTTGATTTCATTGTCCTTTATGCTCTGGTCATCACTGGCTCATCCTGCACTGGAACTTGGGTCTGAACTCAATTCCTTTATATCCAGTTTTGAATCCCTAATGTTAGACACTATATGTTACATTAGGCAGGGAACTAAAATCATAACATTTTGATACATACAAATTATGTTGTCATATTCTGAGTGCTGTATTACTTAGTTTAATTACAATGTTGTTTTTGCTTTTATTGGTGCTTTAAAATGTCTCTTTAAGTTATTTAAAATATATAAAAATATTTACTTTTTTCAGAGTGTACAATGTAGGTGTTTAATGTAGAATCTTCAGGAAATATTATAGTGTGCAGAGGTAAATAACCACAATATACAGACTTAACACCTTTAACCCCTTTTTACTTCTTATAAAAAAACTCAGCTTACTGGTCAATGAGTCAATAATGACCTTGCCTTGAATTTGCCAAATTGGCATGCTTTCTGGGGTGGAGTACATTTGCCTATGGCTGGTGGGCAGAGCTTGGGTTCATGATAGTAATTGGAGTGAGCCACTGATAATTAATACATATAAAAATTGTGCGCATCTCTGTTTATATCCTTTAGGAGAGATTTCAGGAGTTACAATTCTGGGTTAAATGGTAGGAAGCTCTTTAAGCCTCTTGATAACATGGCTGTGATGGCCAGTTTTAGATGTCTACCTAGTCAGGCTATGGTCTCCAGTTATTCAGCCAAACTCTAATTTAGGTATTGCTGTGAAAGTGTTTTGTAGATGTGATTAACACCTATGATTAATTAAGTAAAAAGTTATCTTCAATAATCAGGGTGGACCTGATTCAATTAGTTGAAAGACCTTAAGAGCAGAATTTAGCATTTCCTAGACAATAACAAATTCCTCCTGAGAACTGCAGCTTCTCTTGCTGAGAGATTTTAGTCTGCTTTTCTGCTATAGATTTCAGATTTGTCTAGTCAGTCCCTCCACAATCACTTAAGTCAATTCCTTGCCACATGTATCTAGCAAGTATGTGTATATATGCCATGCATGTATATGTAGTATGTAGGGGCATGTGTCTTATGTACATGTATGTGCGTGTGTCATCTCTACATATCATATATATATGTCATGTGCACACATACATATATGTCAGGTAGATGGTAGGTAATACTGGTTCTGTTTCTCTGGTAGAACTCAGACTGACTCAGTTGCTAAATTCTTTCCCAGAATGATCATTTCCATAGTTCACAAGAATGTCCTAACCAGCACTTCTTAACCAACATGAAATATTATCTGCAGAGGTGAGGACCCATTGACCAGTATTGGTTGGGGATCTTATCACAAACATGACAGTGAGCAGGGTGTACTGAAAGGGAAGATGAAGAAATCAGGGGACCTGATGAGTTTACTCTCACAGCTCCTAACAATGAAATACTCAAGGCAGGACCAGTTGATAACATGTATCCTTAGTATTCTCATATATTCTTTCATTCTTGCCTTGCAATTATCTATATAAAAATTAACTGAATCTATAAACAGTTTACCCAATTGCTCATCTAAGCATTAGGGTTATTAAAAGGCTTCAAATTCCTGGTAAATTCTTTTAGTTATTTATCTAGCCTGGAAAGGGACATGGTGTTTCTGAATTCAAACTGCCATTTATCATATTTTCTTTGGCTTACGGTTAGCCACACTTTATAAAATATTACTTGACCTCTTCTATCAAAGGAGAAAGCTCGGGACAAATGGGGAGAATGGATCAGACATAAATTTGCATAGCAGGAAACTCATTCACAGGCCTTAGGAAGGTGTGATAGATACTGTTTGTATAACCATAATGGAAGACTCATCACTCGTGGAAGCATGACCAAGCAAAAGCAACTTTAATTGCAGCATTCAGTTCTCCTTTTAAATCTCCACTGTTGAACAAACCCTACCTCTCTATCAAATCTCAGGCCAGCCTTTGACTTTTCTGGTCCCTCTCCAGTAAAAATAACAATTACAATTCTCCAGTCAGTAGAAATCACAAACACACCCTTGATTGAGTAACTTAAAAGTTCAGCCTCACCTGTGATTAAAGATATCCCCTCTTCCAACTGTTCAGGCCTCCTACAGGCACCAAAGCCAGAGTCAGGAATGAGAATGGAGTTGGCATATTTCCATGTTTGATTCATTCTCTATCACCTGACAAACCTTGCTTGTGACCCTTCCAGAGCTGGTGCAAGAGAGGGAGATGCACTAAGGGGAAAACTTTTCACTTGACAGGTAGATTTCTGTTTACCTAACTTCATTGCTCTTGAGATTTGTCAGGTATTTAAAAATGAACTTTCTGGAGGCACCTAACTGGGTCGTTAGAGATACTCATGCCCCTCATTCTGGGAGAAATTTTCTACCTGTCATTGCATTGTTGAAGAAAAATATCTCTCAACCATCGCTGTATCTTACTCCCTTTCAATGCCTACATCCAGCAATCCCTGCGGCCTTTTCTACTTACCCCCAGAAGGCTGCCCTCTTGAAAATAATTTAAGAAGGCCCTTGCAGATTCCCTCACACATAGACCATACATCATCAAACATGGAGGGCACATCCATATTTTTCCCTGAAAAACTCCAGCAGCACAGGTAATTCCAACATAGTACCCATTTCCTCTCTGCCCTGCCATTGGCTCAGCTAGCAAACTGCTCTCCCTGGCTGTTTAGATTTCTCAGGGGAGAGACAAATTGTAAGGAAGTTTTTTCTCTGCTTATGATGGGAGGTGCCTGCACTTTCCAGCCACCCCTACTACCCAGGAGGGGATGGGATGCAGCACACAAAACCCTCCCCTTCACTCATCTCTAAACTTCCACTCTTTTATATCCTTGCTGTGAGGGGGAGCTTTAGCTGCCTCCTCTAAAAAATTTGTGTCACAGTAGCCTTGTACTTCATTTTAGAATGCATATCCATTCAATGAGGGCTGTGACTCTCAAACAGTGGTTCCAGACCAACATTATTGGCACCCCTGGGAAACTTTTTAAAAGCGCCAATTCTCCAAACCCACCCCAGAACTACTGGATCAGAGATGGTAGGGGTTCAGCTCAGAAGTCTGGTTTAACAAACCCTCCAGGTGATTCCGATGTATGCTCGTTTTAAGGCATCTGCCAAAATGCCACTGTAATAGCCTCTCACATGTGTACTTGGCTGAACTTGTCAACCCACTTAATCTGTTTCTCATAATAACTCATATGTTTACAGATTCAAGAAATAACTATAAAGATGATAAATCATAATTACCCTTTACTACAATTAGAGCCTGCTGATTTTCTGACACTCGTCAGACCTAAATCACCATGACTTAAAGGTTTGGCCAGGAAGGGCAGCTGGAGTAATGTGTCATTATCTTCCCTCTCTCATCTCCCTAGCTCCAGCTTGCTCACTACACTGTGAAGTAAGTGATGGTTTTATAAAGTATTGTATTAATTTTTAAGCTTTGATCAGAATTCTTTGTGTTCTGTTTGTTATTAAGAGCCATCATCTCTTTTATTTTACTTGCCACCTTATATAGTAAGCTTTTAGGTCCTTTTGTTGATATAAATCAGGATTCCTCAGCTTTGGTTCTGATGGTTTTGGCCAGGTGATTCTTTGTTGTAGCGTCTTCTTAGATGCCAGCAGCATCCTCTAAGTTGTGATAACTCCAAACTTCTCCAGACATTGACGAATGTTTCTTGGAAGTTAAGACCAACTCTAGTTGAGATGCAGTGGTTTAAGGATACTCATTTAGTCCTCCAAATCATTAAACGTGTCCTTGAAAGATTCCACACATTTTGAAGACCAAGAGGAAACATTTCGTTTGGTCAGGGCTCCTAATTACCATGGAGATAATTTTGAAATACTCTAAATAGTATTATATTGCAACTTGCTATAAAATGCATCTTTAGATTGCTGAGCAAATATTCTTGACTTCATCTGATTCATATCATCAATTAAGCCCTTAGAATCTTTCTGAGAACTCACTGTCTGAGAATCCTCATTTATAAATGCATCAAGCTCCAAGAAACACAATTACTATACATTTTCTCAAGGAAGGGAGTGGTGACGGTATCGTAGACTGTTGATTTAAATTGTCTTCTTTTTTCTTCTTTCATTAAGTGGTAATTCAACTCTTCATATTTTGTGATTTTCTTTACTCACTTCAGGCAATTATTGCTGGCGATTATGATGTTAATGAGTTATGCAGAGCAGACTGGAAAAATGAAATATATTTTTAGGAATTTAAGTTGATGGAAGCAACAACTTGAATGCATGCAAAAAGCAGGCATCTTTCTTATTGTGCCCTGATTGATTTTATAAGTCAGGTGTTCATATGAATAGATAACCTTTACTTAGCACAGGGAGTATTTTGACAAGAAATTTACTCTGATGAGTCATAAAGGAAGTATTTTGTGAGATTGCCTATTCTGCATTGTGTCTGATATGGGTTTTTTTAAAAATACTGCTTGAGTTAATTTAAGGCCTCCAAATCTAAGCAGAAGATGCTGATAAACATGAAAAACAGAACTCTGTTCTTAGCTCCTTTGTAGCTGAATTCCTATGGTGTTGACATATTGCACTATTGTTCATTAAGGTGATATAAAACACAATCCAACACACACAATGAAGACTACACAAAAGCAAACTCTGAAGACAACTTATATCAACAGATTCTTTTTTACCCTTTTCTTCTTATTCTTGAGTGACATAGCAACTAAAAAAAACTGTCTTACTTCAATGCCTTTGATTCAGTCAACTACATGTTTCACCCTCAGATGAGGTTGAAATATTAACATTTCACTGTCAAAATCACCTTTGTCTCTAAATTAATACCCATTATTTACATACTAATAGGACAGATCTTAATATGCCAAGACTCATCTTTCTCTGCCTTCAATCTTACAAACTAATTTCTTCTGTATAAACTTTCAAACTCAGGTGCTCTTGAAAATAGTGTGCATCAATGGTTCTGGACTTCTGGATGAAATTGTAGATAGAAGCAGGGAGCTAATGCAAATTAGCCACATTTATTTTTTCAAAGTAAGAATTAAAGCTTAACTTTAATTAATGAAAATGTAAATTTAGATAGGCACATGTGACTAGTGCCCACTATATTGGACAGAGAAAATATATATGGTTTATGTATTTGCTTATGTATTCCTACTTTTCTCTTTTTACAGAGACCCTGACATTTGGCTATTGCTGTATGCTAAACTGCTTTATTAGTACCAAACCATACAATTTACTAATTTAAAGTGTGTGATTCAATGACTTTTAGCACATTTATAGTTGTGCATTCATCACCACAATCAACTTGAAAATATTTTTATAGCCCTCGAAAGAAACCCCACATTGTTCAGGTACCATCTATCATCCCTAATCTTTCCCCACCCCCACCCTCCAGTCCTAGGTAACCAATAATCTACTTTCTTTCACTTTAGGTTTGCCTATTCTGAACATCTCACACAAATGGAGTCACACAATACATGGTCCTTTGTGACTGGCTTGTTGCACTTGGCAAAGTTCTCAAGATTCACCCATTTGCAGCATGTATCAGCATTTCATTCCTTTTTATTGCCAAGTAATACTTTGTTTTATGGATATAAAATTTTTATTGACCCATCTATCATATGATAGATTTTGGGTTGTTTCCACCTTTGGACCATTATAAATAGGGCTGCTATGCACATGCATGTACAAGTTTTTATTTGAACCTGTGTTTTTATTTCTCTTGGGTATATACCTAGCAAGGGAATTGCCAGATCATGTGATAATTCTATGTTTGATCATTTCAGGGACTGCTGGACTTATTCCAAAGTGGCTGCACTACTTTACATTCATGACATCACCATGTATGTGAGTTCTGATTTTTCCATACCCTTACGAGCAAGTGTTATTATCTGCCTTTTTTACTGTAGCCATTGTAATGGATGGGAAGTGGTATCTCATTGTCATTATCACATATAAGAGTTACAAAAATTTTCTCTTGTGTAGATTTTATTTTTACTTTCTTGATGGCATATTTTAAAGCAGAAGTTTTTTCATTTTAATGCTATCTATTTCATCCATTTTTTCTTTTTCTTTTTGCTTGTGCATTTTGTATTATACCTGAGAAACCATTGCTTAATTCAGGGTCATGCAGATTTACACCTCTATTCTAACAGCTTTTATAATTTTAGGTCTTACATTTCGGTCTTTGACCCATTTTGTGTTAAATCTTTATATCCTATGAATTAGGGTTCAACTTCATTTTCTGCAGGTGGATATCCAGTTGTCTCACCATCATTTGTTGAAAAGGATATTTTTGCCCATTGAATTTTCTTGCATCTTTGTTGAAGATTGATGTTAGGTTTTCATTCTAGGCTCTCCCTTCTCTTTCAAAGGTCTAAATATACATTTTTATTACTGTCTTGATTACTTTAGTTCTGTGTATTAAATTTTAAAATTAGAAAGTCCGAGTCCTCCAGATTTGTTCTTTTGCAAGATTTGCTTTTGGCTATTCTAGGTTCTTGGAATTTCCACATAAATTTTAGGAACAACTTGTCAATTTCTACAAAGACGTCAACTGACATTTTGACATGATATTGTTGAATCTGTAGGTCAGTTTGCAGAGCATTGCCACCATCTTCACAGCATTGAGTCTTTTGATCCTTGATTATGGGATGTATTTACACTTACTTAGGTCTTCTTTAAATTTTTTCAATAATGTTTTATAGTTTTCAGCATATAAGTTTTTTTTTTAAATTTATTTGTAATTATTTTATTCTCTGTGATGTTATTTTAAATTGAATTATTTTCTTAATTTCATTTTTTAGCTTTCTCATTGCTACCATGGAGAAATAGAATTGATTTTTGAATATTGATCTATATGTGCAAACTGTGTAACTCATTTATTATTAGGCCTAATGTTTTTTAGTGAATTCCTTAGAATTTTCTACATACAAAGTCATGTCATCTGCGAGGTGGTAATACTTCTTCTTTCCCAATCTGGGTTGTATTTTATTTCATTCTCTTGCCAAATTACCCTGGCTAGAACTCCTCGCACAATGGTGAGTGAAGTGGCTGGAAGTGGTTCCTGATCTTAGAGGGGAAATCATTTAGTATTTCAGTATTAAGCATTTAGTATTAAGAATGATGCTAACTATGGGTATTTCATAGATAACCTTATGAAATTGAGAAAACTCCATCTATTCCTAGTTTGTTGTATGTTTTTAGCATGAAGGAGTGATGAATTTTATCAAATGCTTCTCCTGCATTTATTGAAATGATCATATGGTTTTGTCCTTTATTTTATTGATGTGGTATATCACATTAATTGATTTTTGATGTTAAAACAACCTTGTATTCCTAGGACAAATCCACTTTGTCATGGTACATAACTTGTTTTACATATTCCTGAATTTGATCTGGGAGTATTTTGTTGAAAATTTTTTGTATGTATATTTGTAAGAGATATTGATCTTTAGTTTTCTTGTGATGTCTCTCTCTGGTTTTAGTATCTTGGATGTGTTCTTTCTTCTTATATTTTTTTGGCAGAGTTTATTAAGAATCGATATTAATTCTTCAATGGTAAAATTCACCAGTGAAGCCATGTATGTAGTCCTGGGGTTTTCTTAGTAATATTTTTTATTACTAATTCAATCTTTTTACTTAAAAATCTGTTTAGATTTGTAAGTTCTTCTTCAGTTAGCTTTTGTTGTTTTTTTCTGTCTTTTAGGAATTTTTCTATTTTAATTAACTTATCTAATTTACTAGCATATAGTTGTTCATAGTATTCCTCCATAATCCTTTTTATTTCTATAAGGTTGGTAGTAATGTCCCCTCTTCCATACCCGACTTTAGCAATTTTGAATCTTCCATAATGTTTCTTTGTCATTGAGCTAAAGTTTGTAAATTTTGCTGATCTTTTCAAATAACCAAATATTGATTTTGTTGATCTTGTTTGTTGTTAGCCAATTCTCTGTTTTATAATTCCCAAGCAAATACATATTATTACCTTTCTTCTGCTTGCTGTAAAATTAGTTTGCTCTTTTTCCAGTGCCTACAGGAAGAAATTTAAGTTGTTGATTTGAGGTTTTTCTTTTCATGTGGGTGTATATAACTATAAATTTTCTTCTAAGCACTACATTAGCTGCATTCCACAAACTGAGGTATGTTGTGTCTTCTTTTCATTCACTGTAAAGCATTTTCTATTTGACCTTCTAATTTTTCTCTGACTTATTGAATATTTAGTAGTGTCTTGTTTAATTTCCACTTGTTTGTGAAATTTCCAAATTTATATTATTAATCTCAAATTTCACTACATTATAATAAAAGGACATATTTTGTATGACTTAAATCCTTTTACATTTACTGAGGCTTGTGTCATGACTTACTATATGTCTGTCCTGGAGAATATTTCTTGCGTACTTAAGAAAAATGTGGCCCTGGCTGGTGTGGCTCAGTGGATTGAGTGCCAGCCTGTGACCCAAAGGGTCTCTGGTTTTATTCCCAGTCAGGGCACATGCCTGGGTTGTAGGCCACATCCCTAGTAGGGGGCAAGCAAGAGGCAACCACACATTGATATTTCTCTCCCCCTCTTTCACCCTCCTTTCCTCTCTCTAAAAATAAATAAATAAAATCTTTAAAAAAAATAAAAATGTGTACTCTACCGTTGTTGGGTAGAGTACTCTCTAGATAACTATGAAGTCTATTTTACACATAGTGTTTTTTAAAACTTCTATTGTTGATATTAAGGGAAAGTAAGGTATGTGCAATAGCTAATATCATGTGTCAACTTGAGTGGATCACAGGGTGTCCAGGTATTGGGCTAAAGATTTCTGAGTGTGTCTGTGTGGGTGTTTATGGATAAGAGTAGCATTTGAATCGGTAGACTGAGTCAAGCAGATAGCCCTCCCAAATGTAGGTGGGCATCATCCAATCAATTAAGGGATGGGTTAGTACAAAACAGCAGAGGAGGGTAGAATTTACCTTCTCTGTCTGACTACGTAAGCTGGGACATTGGTTTTTTTCCTGCCTTTGGACTAGGACTTAGACCACATAGGGTCTTCTGGTTCTCAGGCCTTTGGACTCAGGCTAGAACTCTATCATCTGCTCACTTTCATCTCCAGGTTGCAGATGGCTGATTGTGGGACTTCTCACTCCCATGATCATGTGAGCTGATTTTTTATAATATATCTTTATTGGTCTTGGTACTCTGGATAATCTTGACTAAAACTGTGTGTTAGTTGAGGAAAGGGTCAACTGAAAATAACAAAAAACATGACTATAGTCACCTAAGCACATATGGTTTCCTTTGATCAAATAATAAAAAGTACAAAGGTAGTGAGTCCAAGCTTCTTGCCACCTCGTGGTGGCAATATACTGGCCACACCTCTGCCTCACTTCCATTACAGAAGAAAGAATGTGAAACAGAAGGAATAATACCTATCCTGAAAAATCTAAACATTCTCAGAAAACCTTGGCCCTTTTTATTGGCTAGAATTATGTCCCATGTTCATCTCTAGCTGCAATAGACTATTTTTAGAAGGATATATTGCCACCCTGAACAAGGAAGAAGGAATTGAGGAGTTAATATTAGGTCAACGATGATCTTCCACATAAGGCAAGGACAAGCAAAACTCAAATTATCTCACAGCAGGGTTGGTACATCCCTCTGAGGTTATTTTGTAAAGTCAATTTCTGAAGAATGGGCCCTAGAGACAGGTCTATGACTATTCTAATGGCCTCATGCAATTAACAGCCCACCTACATTGTGTGTGTAGTGGGTGTTGGGGAGAGATAGTATCTAACATCTAAAAATAAGATCGCTTAAAAATCTAGGATAACCTAATAAAGAAGAGGAGGTGCCAAAAACAGAGAGACAAGCAGAAGTTGTAGAACTCATTCAACAATCCAAGTGATGGAACAGTAAGTACTTCTCACCCAACTGTATAGCTGGCCAATTTAATCACAGCAAGCCAAAGAGCTCACAGGTGGGTCTCCTGCACATAATTTCCCATCTGTGGTCTAAGTATGAGGTTGAATGACCTCATAGACTAAAAAATGGAGTTTCCAATTTAAGAACTTATATCTTGACTGCAGGAAGAAGGCCTTAGTCATCACATTCTGTCAGTGCATATTTTTGTGTGTTTGTGCATTTGTGCACATTATATGTGCACACTAAATTATGTGTGTATGTGTGTGCATTATATGAGAGTGAACATGCGCCCTCATGTGTATGGCATTTTCCAGGTCAGTCATTTTAGAATCAACCTTCACATTAATTTTCAATTTCTAAGGGCTTTCTTAGAGGAGTGTTAAGACATCATTCCTTTGCACTCACCTGCGCAATTCACTTGTAAATAATGAAATCGTCAGGAAGATATAACATCAATGTGCTTCTGTTCTTCCCCTACTTTCTGAATACCTGCAATGACATTTTCGCTCTCTCTAGAGACATCAAAACCAGCTGTGGGTAGATAGATGATTCTTCCAAAATTCATAATTTGTATTTTTTCTTTATGTATCTGTACCTTTTAGTACATGTATAGTACACATATGATAATGTGAAAAGTATAAACATTTTTTTAAGATTTAGAATTAAAAGTCTTCTGGAAATTCATTGGGATGGCAGTAAGTAAAGCATGCTCATGCATTATTAATCTCTGCTATAAAAATGGAATTTACAGTAACGTGATGTTTATTGCTCATGCTCGTGAGATGCAGAGACATGCGCCTTCTTTGCCAGGCACTTTAAAGCAGGGCTTGCTGTTCCACTTCATGCTGATGGCACTGCAGCATCAGACAGCACCAATGACATTGCTCAGGGTCTTCCAAACACATTTCTAGATTTCATTATCAAAAAATTGTTTGCCCATTTGTACTTCTTGTCTTAGTCCAAACTGACAGCATGAACTGGAATGACTCCAAACCTGTTTTTGTAGGGATATATCACAGATTACAATGGGAGTCGTAGAAGTGCATTATAGAGTCCCATTACATTACCTCACTTTCTTTCCAAAAGAACCAAAAAAAAAATCCTAGGAAGAGGATTTGTTATTATCATCTTGTTTTATTTGTTTTGCAAGAGGTCTAGCAGATTTGTATTTATAATTTCCTGCTGAAAAGGTTGAGCAGGGTTACACCAAGTTTTCCTGGAACAGGGGCATGAGTACATAAATCCTGTTTCCAGGCATATCACCTATATTACCTGTGATCTCGTAGACTGAGTCAACACAAGAATGTGTAGAGTTTGCATACCTACCTCTCTATCATATATTCCGGGTTGCTATAGGTTAGCTGGTTGGTTAGATATTTCAGCCTATACATTCGCAGGCTTAACCTAATCAAGGATGGCATGTGTTTTTCTAGGAGCCCCATAAAGTAGGATTTTATGTCAGATTGTCCATGTATAATGATCGTTTTCTAAGTCAAAAATGGTTGAATATAGACAATTTTATTTGGCCTAGCCTAATATTTGGACCCAAGTAGAAAAATCACTCTGAATGAAATAGAACTGCCTCCCTTCCTTGAGTGTTTACTTAGAGTCCTGTCTTCTGAATGGTGCCAGAGAAAACACTCTAAGTCATTTCCTAATTCTAGTTACAGGAGACAAACATACTGCACAAAGAACTGGGTAAACATGACTCAAACTGTGCCTCTTACATTCCCATACCTTTAAGTTACTAATTAATAATGGCTCCCATGTCAGTCACAGTGGTTAATGTGAATTTCCATGATGTTTTTAAAATACTCAGAGGAAAGATGAGTATATGTTCATCTTAAAGATAAGCAAACTAAGGCTAACTGTGAGGAGAATAACTTTCAGTTATCATTCAGGTAGTCATGATGTCAAAGGCCTCCTATCAATTTCAAGTTTCTTTTCTGTGCTCCCCTGCTGCATCCTCACAGAAACAGGGCTGTTGGCTCTCTAACTGCTCATCATCAACCACAGTGCTTCAGTCCCCATATTTACAGCTATTTATCTTCACTTCCTTCACTTCTCATCTCTAAAATGGGAATAATAATATCTACTTTATAGGATTGATGTGAGGATTAAGATAGTCAATAGGTGTGAAGTATTTAGAATAGTGCTTGTATTGGAAAAGTGCTATGTGTGTTAGCTCTTATCATTAGACTTTTTAATCAAAAGCTTCCTGCTCTGGGAAGTTGAAACTTGATGGAAAACCTATACTTGAATTTAATTACGATGAGCTTTTATATGCATAAATTCAACAACATAAAAAAAAAACACAACCAAAGATTGATGATGAGTAGGTAGATTGCATTCTGCTCTAATAGGTGTCTTATATTTCACTGTTCAGGGAGTTCATCCATATTCCTCTTTGTTTATGGTCTTATGTTGAGCTGAGGAATAATTTCAGAGAGTCGTAAAAAAGCCAAGATGTTTGTCATAGCACCTGGAAGCAAGCATACTGTGGGCAGGTGCTGAGAAACCATTCTCCATCCCTTGTGCCAAAACACCTCAGCCCTTTCCCTGCCATGGCCCTGGTCTTGGACATCACCGAGGCAGCCCCTGCCAACCCAGCAGGCTGTTTGATGGCTCTGTAGTCCAGAAAGTGAGATTATGGGATGAATGCTCTGGCTGCCTCTCACAACTGGCACTTTCCACAAGGCCTGTGGGATTGGAGTTGTTGATCTCTGGGCTCATGGCACGATGGCCAGGTATGAAAATGCTCAAAAAGGCTGGATGGGAGCAAATTGGAAACTTCTGGATTATTACCAATAAACCACTCCTTCCAAAAACCCAAAACAGTACATGAGTAAGACTGTATTATCAATCTGCTAATAAATGTCCTTGTCTTGAATACCAAGTCATCTCTACCATCCGTGTAACAATTGCTGCCACTTCCCTATCTATGTATTACCAACAACTCTTGATTCTTTGGTTACAAACAGTTTGCTTCTAGGTTATTAAGAATATCTGGATTTAACTTTTGAAGCTGGGATACATCAAGCGAGGATCTTTCTATCAGGGCCCAAGGAAGCAGGAGAGCCAAGCAGATGCTGGAGTGTAGAACCCAGGTGAGAAAAATGGCCTGGTTTATTAACATTCTGTACAGCTGCTTGTGGAAATGCTTTTTACATACAAGTGCTCATGGGAATGGGGAGGCTAGATGGAGAAGAGATAAAGTTGGAGGACAAACCAAGCAGAGGAGTATATTATATTTATGTCAGGACAGTGAAGTGATGACCTAGGTGGAGAGAACAGTGAGGGCAGAAGCAGATGGAATTTGAGAGGATGAGCTGAGGAGAAAGACTCAAAGTGTGAGGGCCGGCACTCCAGGATCCATACCCACAGACATGAGGAAAGGAGTATGTTTTATTCATAAGACTAAGGATCGGTGCATTTTCTTGGTTCCTTAAAGAAATGGATCAGGTTAGATAACAGAATTTTAAACTTAAAAGTTGTATAAGAAATGCCCTTCACTAAGAAAATAAATTGGTACATTTTTAAATAAATGGCATTTCCTCCAAATTTCATAAATTAAAAATGAAGGTTAAAAAAATCAGTGAAAAAGATCAACAATGTTGAAATCAGCACAAGTAGAAATACGTCCTCCACTGAACAAATACTAATAAATTTGCTTTCTTTCTTTCCTTTTTTTTTTTTTTTTTTTTTTTTTTGATGCAAGAAGCAAGATTTTCCCAAGACTTGAACTTCTGTTGCTGTCAAATAAAAGGTTACTAGATTCTTACGCTTGGAAAACTCAGTATTAAACAGATTCTTAGTTGCAGGGTTTCTCAGGGTCTTTTTAAAAAAAGTAAATGAGTCTGACAATTTCTAATAGGTGCTTATAGAACACATTCCCCAAACTTTCTTGATAGTTGAATCCCTTTATAAAACTAATAAGGACTAATGTTTTCCCAACACATTTTGAGAAATGTCACCCAAGAGGTCTTAGCAAATCTCTTTTATGAGCCTCAGGGTATCTTAATAAACCTCATTAAATGGTAGGTATTATTATGTGTGAAGCACTTTACACATATTATTTTTAATTCTTACAATTGTCATCTATGTGAGGCATTGTTATTGCATATTACAATTAAGGAGACCCAGAGAGGTTAATGGACCTACTTCAAGTCACAAAGCTAGTAAATGACAGAGATGGGTTTTAAACACAGATCTGCCTTAATCTATAATCATTTTTTCTCTCTAATATCTTTCTGTATAAATACAGTTGAATGTCAGAGTTCCTCACTCTGTGTTTGCTAAAGAAAGTGATATTCTTCTATCCCTTTGAATTAATTATAATAAGTAATACCCTTTTGATAACCTTAATGTTTGATGTAAATGGCTATTGCAGACGATAGGTTGATTAGGAAAACAAAGGAATGAAATCATTCCATATGAAGTGGAATGTAACCAGATTTTGTTGCTGAGTAAGACTTGAAAATGATTTTCAAGACTGCATTAATGCATCATCTACTGGCTTCCCCTGGCCCATGCTGTTACTTTGCCAGATTCAGATTTGATTTAATAAGCAACAACTTAAGAAAAACCATTTATGAAATATCTTTGCAAGGCTCAGAAACATGTTCAACTTGAAAGCATCTTGGGGACTTTATTGAACCAGAAGGACCATATCCTACACTGTTCTTATTTTGCCTTACGCTCTTACTTTGTAAAGCCTGGCCTATAAGTTTAAATCTCTTGTCCCATGGGAATAATCTTTGCTACTCTACCTTTGCTTCAAGTACATTAAATGCTTGAAAAGCACAATTGCCAAGTTCAATGGCCTTTGCCTCCCCAGCCACACCTCTCTTCATAATGAGGATCTTCATAATCCAAATGCTTGATTTCTAAAGAGAACTATTGAAGAAATAAGGCTCCTTTCCTAAATCTAGTGCTATCAAGCTGAAAAAATCCAAAACCTGCTCTCATTTCAACTGCAGTGTGAAATTGTTTTCACTTTATTTTGTGAATTCAGAATGCCTGATTATTATAAACTGTTCAAGTTTTTTTTTCTTGTGACACAAACCGTCTCCCAACCTGAGATTAACTTTTTATCTTGACTCTATTTCTGCCTCCAATGTAGAACCTTAAGCTGTTAGATGTGTGCCTCCGGAGGCCAGTTTCCTGCTTTTCAGACAGCTCAGGGTCTGGGAGCACAGGTGGAGAAATTCATCGGAGGTTTGGGGGTATTCAAACAACAGTGGCTTCCTTTGAAGATTCTTTCACCTTTGCTACAATGGCTTTTTAAATGTAGCAATTTTCTGTGAAAGGAAGTGGGAGAGGTTTTAGGGAAAAGATCTTAACCTGGGGATTTGAGTAGGGTTGCTAGGTAAAACACAGAAAACTTAGTTAACTTTGAAATTCGGATAAACTCTGAAGAAATTTTCAGTATAAATATGTTCCAAATATTGCTTGGAACATACTTATACTACATAATTCTTCATTATTATCAGAAATTCAACGTTTATTGTGTTCTGCATTTTTATTTTTAACTCTACTACCCTAGATATGGGAGGAGTCCAGACAGAAGGCCAAGATACACGCCTCTATGAGTGAGAGACACACACAGGGAGCTGAGTGTGTCTTGAAGGGGTTAGAACCGAAGGACTCAGTAGGCAAGGATGACAATGTATGTGGGCAGAAAAAGGGACGAAAGAAGATATGCTTTTTAACTTCAAGAGTTATGCTTCATAGGAATGTTTAAGAAATAAAATGAAAACATCCTAAATATTTTTATAAACAAATATAATTAGATAAAACATCAACTGTTAATGTTTTATCACATTGTCATCCAGAACATCAAATTTGGGCCTTTGTAAATTTTGAATTCAACCTAGTTAATTTAATTTTTCTAAATCATTCCTCTTTTTACATGAAAAAAATGACAGCTGAACTGTGTTTTGTAATGTTTAATTTATTAAAAAACAAAATTACATTGCTTTGCACAACAGTTTATGTTCCAGGATATGTTTGTGTTCCAAGATAATACTGTTTGCCCTGTCTATTCCTCTCACCTGTATTCTAAGCACATAACTCATTCTTTCGCAAACAGACCTCTGAGCTGTTTTAGCCTGGTAGAAACATCCCAGTTTCTTGAAGCTGGAAATGTCTAAAAAGATGATGCTAAGTAGGCTTCCAAGGCCAACTAGAAAGAGAGCAGTAAGTGGTTGTTCAAGCAAGAGGTATGAGGAGGGAATGACGTACCAGGAAAGGAAAAAAGAGGCAGGTGCAGAGAATTAGAGGGTGGGATGCCATATTTCTTGGTGGTAGAACTCATCTGTACACCGATGAGGGATTGCATTCGTGACGTATGGCAGGGGAAGCTCATCCCTGGAGTGAACACAGTCATTCCCCAGCCTTCCAAAATATGCCACATGGCTAGAGCACAGACAGAACACAGTCAGATTTGAAGGGACTCTGAGAACTAGATCCATAATGCCTCGGGGGTAATCTTGATGGACTAGTGACTAGGAGCTTTCTCATCCCTACAAGTTACCTAAGACTCCAGAACCTTTGTAGGGCATGTCACATAATAACTGTGATTAAATTTCCCAACAACACACAGCAGGATAACTCAGAACTAAGTTGATCCAAAGAAAATAAGATAAAATTTCTTGCATACTTGTTGCCTAAGATTCATACCCATCCCACATCTTTGCTTCCTCTGCATTCTACATTTATCAATTACTAGGAGGACATCTTTTAATTTTTTCTAGTAATTATGCCTAAGGTATCATAATGTGGAATACCTATTTCATGAATTTGTTATTAAGATATTGTGGGTTCTAGAGAAATTCCCTAATTGTTTGATTTTAATTCAAATAGGGCAGACTCTAACTAATTGTGTCGCCTCTAAGATTTTGAAATAATTGAACGTCTGTGTCTGTTTTTTGATCCAAGTCCTAGAGAGTAGTTTTCAATATAATAATATTTTCCTAACATTACTTTAGCAGTCAAACAAGAATATAATCCAAAAAGCCCCTTGTATTCACAGAGACAATACTCTTATGATGAAACCACAGAAAGAAGTTGTAATTAATGCAAGAAATAATGCGAACAATCTATTAACATAATCTGAATGAAATCCTTGCACTGTTAAATGCAGACACTAAGTGCTCATATAATACTTTATTAATTAACAAAGTATTTATCCACAGGGAAATGAGGATAAGAGACCATACATTTTGTCAGACTACAGGAAAATGTATTAGTGCTTCATAAGAAATGCATACAATTCAAACAATAGCATGATTATCTTTTTAAAGCAATTACATTTAATCTCAGAAGAAAGAATAAATACATTAATTCTTCCATGTTTCCTGATAAGTCACCAAGATACATAAGCGATCATTTTCTTTTCCTACAGCTCTGGAGGCTGGTAGAAATCCAATGTGTGCTGCTTAGACAACTTATACAGTAAAATACCACTTAGTACATGAAAACACATTACGGGAACAGCTGACTTTTGGCTGAATAGATTTCTCTTCTCCGAGAAACCATGGTTTGTACTTGACTTTGCACATTTCTTTCAGCCTTTGAGACTTGGATGATGAGAAGGTGTATCATTCATACATAATTGTGTTTGGTACTGAATTCCAAGGGTTTTTTTTTTCCTTCTTATTTTGTATGCTGGGCTGCATCAAGTATGATAATTGAGAATGGCTTTGACTTTTAAAATTCGAAACAGAATAAAGTCAAACTAGTTTTTTCTATTTCTTTCTCTTGGCCCTAAACAGCCTCCTCTTGGCCTTCCAAGACTGAGAGCTCATAAGCATAAAGCACACCCCCCATTGACATTAGCTGGTTGTGTCAACTATGTGATCATCTACCCATAGGCCACGCAGCCACCGACGA
Organism: Pteronotus mesoamericanus; assembly: GCF_021234165.1. Classification (NCBI taxonomy): domain Eukaryota; kingdom Metazoa; phylum Chordata; class Mammalia; order Chiroptera; family Mormoopidae; genus Pteronotus; species Pteronotus mesoamericanus. Next base: position 15,714,334 of record NW_026555321.1, read on the forward strand.
ATGACAGATGACTTTGGCCACATGACTCTTGTTCACCACCTCCTAAGCAGCCACCAGACTTTCATATCTCCAGTTTCCAGCCCCATGCATAACTCCTTCATCCATCAGTCTCAAAAGGTCCTGCTCCAACTTCTCATCCAGCTGCCCCATAGATGCTGTGTCTCTCGGGTGCTGGCTCTTCAGAAATAACCCTTCCCAGTTTACCCCTGGACTCAAGCCCCAGGGCACTGAGTATCCTCAGATGTTGTCATCTCCCACTAAGGTTGCAGCAAATAGACAGGACCTGGTACAAGACAATAGAAAGGCTGTGGGCCAGAGGTCCACTTATTTCTTGAACAGGAGAGTGTTTGAGAAGATAAGACTGAGAATCAGTGGTCTAAGGCCTAGGTGCCACATGGTGGGACAAGAAAATAATTGAACCCCCTAAGTCTTCTTGTTTTATAATCTGTAAGTGGTAATACTAATTGGTTTCCTGATGTTTCCCAGGGACTGTGACGATGGCAATTATTACTGCATATATAAAAGTATTTTGGAAAAGTATGAAATAGTAAATGCATTGCATTATTGTGTATATTTTGTGAGTAAAACGCTGTTTAAGTAAACCATTTGAAATGTTTTCCTAAAGCACACAAGTTATACCCTACCTCTAGGGAAAATGCTGCTAATGTATGTGGTCAAATACATTTGGTAAAAACTGCTTATAGCATCTCCTTCTAGGAGACAGAAAATGCTTGTTGGCCTGCTAAATGCTTTGAAAATCTCCACCAAAAAGAAACCTGTTAAATTTTTGTTAAGTCAATGTTTATTTTACCTTTTTTACCATTGAATTTTTAAAATTATTTTTAAGTATTGTTTAAAAAACCAACATAGGCAATTAAAACTACATGGGGAAAAGATATAAAAATACATACAGAACAACAACAAATGTTCCATGGAACTAGTTTTCTATAGAACATAATTTAAGAAGCCAGCTCTGAACTATTTTAAATGTGACCCTGAAACAAAATGTAAAGACATCATAGTTCTCGAAAGAAAAGTTGTTTGTTTTTGGATATGTATTTTTAAGATAAGATTGAAATTGTTTTATTGTGAAACAGAAATCTACCTGATCTCCTCCACCCAATTTTTGTAGGATTTCCCTCAACTCTTTAAAAAAAGTACAATTTTATTTTATTGATGAGAGAGATTTGTTGTTAAGTGTATTTATATGTTCATTGGTTGATTCTCATATGTGTCCTGATGGAGGATCTAATCCACAACCTTGCCTGAACTTTTGATCATAAGGTTTGTGTTCAGGTTTCTGGGGAAAACTGAGAGAGTCAGTCCCTCCCACTTCCCTGTTGCTTCCCTGTGGCCTTCCCTCCTGACAACTTCTGACTCAAAGCACCAGCCTCAGAAAGAAGGACCTGAGGGGAAAACTGTACAAATCTTTCTAACCAGTCCTGTGTCTTCAGCAGCTAAATAACTGGTGTGAGTCTATCTGGGCTGCTGTAACAGAATATCATAGACTGGTTTATGTGGTAGCCGATACACAATATTTATTTCTCACAGTTCTAGAGGCTAGACATCCAAGACTAAGGTTCCAACAGATTCAGTGTCTGGCAAGAGCTCGTTTGCTGCTTCATAGACGGTGAATACTTGCTGTGGGGGAAGGAAGCCCTTGTGGGGGGAGGAGGCCCTTGAAGGGGGAGGGGGCCCTTCCCATCTCTCTTACAAGGGCACTAATCCCATTCATGAGTGCTCTACTCTCATGAGCCAATCACCTCACCCAGATCCCATCTCCTAATATCATCACATTGGGAGTTAGGATTTCAGCATATGAATTTTTGGGCGTGGGGCACAAACTTTCAGTCTATAGCATAGCTATCCTGACTCATTCTCAGTTTCTCTCAACTACTTCATCCTCTTACCTAAGTGCAAAATACAAGATCACTGTCAATCTCAAGAGACAGAAACCAGACTAGAATGATGAACCAGGTTGTCACTTTGTCTTCTGTGTATCTTTCCGCTTTCGCTCTCTTCCCTTCCTCTGCATTTTCTTTAGTCATTTTTCTCATTGTATTTCTGTTTTGCTTTCCTTTAACTACTCTGTTTATTTGATTTTCAGATATCATTAATTATAAGATATACCATACATTTAATAAAAGCTTGGGAAGGTGTTGAAAACATACAGTAATTTTATGTACCGATTTTAAGATGCATACTGATTTTATATATTTATTTGTATAACAGACAATTATGAAATGCTTATTATGTACCAAACATACTTGTAAGCACTTTTCATTTATTAACTCATTTAATCCTAACTACTGTATCATACAGATACTGTTATTGTCCCTATTTTATAGATGAGAAAGCTGAAGCAGAGAAATAAGGAGGTTGCCAAATATCACACAGCTAGTAAGTGACAGGGGCCATATTTAAACCCAGCAATTCTTACCACTACCCTATTCTGCCTCAAAAAATTTTGAACCTCAAGAAATAGAAGGTATTAGTTGAGAAATTTTCATCTTTCTTGCCCATGTTGTGTAGTGCAATGAAGATCCAAAAAGACATAATTTAGGCCACTACCAATTATTTTACAATTTTCTGTTTTTGTTTTTTTTTATCTTACAGATACATATCAAGCTCCTACTACATTCATTCTTGTATGAAAGGCTCTCCTTAAAGGAGAGAGAGGCTCTACCTCAAGGTGAACACAGTTGTGTTGGGCAAAAAGATGTATACATGGAAACTAAAGTATAAGAGAGAAGGCTGTTTTTGAGACTGTGGCCACAGATGTTTATTGATGCTACTCTCAGAGTTCCCAGCTCTTGCTTAAGATGACACAGGACATTGGAGTTAGGATTCCAACTTTGGCCATCTGCATGCCTCAAGCCACGGCCCTGTCCTGTCTGCTGCTGGTGAGGATCTCCTGAAAATTGTGCAAAGGTTACTGTGGTCCTTTGGCATGAGTTGTGTGTAGCTGAGCAGATGGAGGTAAAAGAATTTTTATTTTTATTTTTATTTTTTTTTGCTTTGAAACAATGTTCAAAATGTTACTGTGTGAGGTGAAGTTGATGCTAAAGTCAAAAATCAAGAAGCCAGAGATGGTGTCCAAGAATCATCAAAATCTCAGAGGCAAGAACTTGGGGCCAGGTAAGGGGACTGGCCTTTGATCACGGGCCCATTCCTCTCGTTTCATTGCCATTGTGCAAGCCACTGGTTGCCTGAAACACACTCCGTTCTTCAATCTGCTTATTAAATTTCTTTATTTATCACTTCAGATTTGACAATTTATTATTTTTTAAAGCAATATCGTGTTTATAATCTAGGTTAGGTTTATTCAGTTGAGAATGCATGAGGATTTTTACTGAAGAACAAAGCATCTACCTTATATAGTCTACATTGCAGCCTTATCCTTAAAATGAATTTCAGGAATAACTTTGGGGTACTCTATTCAGGTAGAGAAGCTCTCTTAGTGGTCTTTTGACCTAGTGAATGGCAATGATACCATTGCTAAGCAGAAATAGCTAGTACATGATCACAATCCATTAGCAGAAATATGATGCCAGCAACACTGAACTTTATTGACAAGCTGGAAAAAGTTTTATCTTTTATCTTTGAAAAAGCTGCATGCTATGATGATTATCTAAAGGTGTGCTTTTTTCAGAAATAATTTTTTCAGCTATAATAATACATAAAGATGCCTAGAAGAATACAACAAAAGTTTATATACACCCTCCCAGGAATGCATTATTGTTCCCCCTGTATCATTTTGTTTCAGATTTTTTTATTAAATTAAAAACATTTAAAAAAGAAAAAAAAAAGAGAAAGCTGCATGTTATATTGTCTTGCATGGACAAGCTATTACCCATGTTGCAGAGTTCAGTGGGACTTCGAGGAATGTGACACATGGGGTTACAGATAACTTTTTTCTTGTTTATTCTGGAAACTGGCTTTACTCAGGAGAGACCTTGAGGTTTGTGTAGTCAGAATTGCACTTTACACCGATAGCTGGGTACTGATGGCTGAAATGATCCAGCATTATCACCACTCCTTTGTGTTGGGTGACTTTATCTGGGAGAATCAACTCTCTAACTAGATGGCACATACAGAATTGATTTATGGGAAAATTATTTTATCCTTAGGGTAGAAATAAAGCAAAGAGATTCAAGTCTGGCACATTTTGAGGATAGAGTAGCTGCACAGGAGGAGAAAAAGCCTGTAAAAAATTGCCTTAAGTAGCTAAAATCAGAATTATAATAATTCTAACACTGGTTTCCAAGTTCTTTTTGGAGTCACTAAAAGTCACTATAAATCGTACTCATTAGAAGACACTACTTTATGTCAGTGACGTTAGAAAATTAATCTGCCTAGAAGATCTCAGATTTAACATGAGCATGGACTCATGTCCTCAGGGAGACCTTTCTAGATACATCTAGATAGATTGCCATGTTATATGGTCCCAAAGGGCCCTGTGTTTCTTCATAGCACTTACCACAATTATAAAAATGGTTTAAAACTGACAACATCAGGATCTCTCTTTCCCAGTTTCTTGGAGTTAAGTTTTTCTCTGCTGTTCAAACAGTCTGTTTCACTTCTCTGTCCCCAGGATCTCTCAGGATCCAAGGAAAGTCCTTTCATTCTCTCAGTATCTGCCACTTCCTGGTTGGAAAACTTTTCCCAGCTCCACTTCAGTCAGCTTCCACCACCTCATGACCGCTGCCACCCACAGGTCCGGCCCTCTTGCCTTCCTTCTCTAAGTAGGGCGACCAACAATCCTGATTTGCCAGGAATGTGGGGCTTTCTGGACTAAAACCAGAGAAGCTCTGAGCAAACCTAAATAAGCTGTTCACCTTATTGTCTAGACAGCAGTATACAACTCCCCCTAACCTTGGTTTTTAACAGCACAACAAACTTGCAGTTCTAAAACTACAATCTATCCTCCAGGGATGAAAAGTATATGGACTAAATATTTGCACTTCCCTCCCCAATTTATATGTTGAAATACTAACTCCCAATGTGATGATATTAGAAGGTGGGCCTTGGGCAAATGATTAGTTCATGAGCGGGGAACCCTCATCAATAAGATGAGTGGCCTTACAAAAGGGACCCCAGAGAGCTCTCCTCTCTCCACCATGGGAGAATACAGTGAGAAAACAAGCTGATTGCAACTGAGAAAAAGCCTTCACCAGAACCTGATCCTGCTGGCACCCTGATATCAGACCTCCAGGACTGTGAGAAATACATTTCTGTTTTGCATAAGACACCCAGTTTTGGTATTCTGTTATAGCAGCCGGAACCGACGGACAGAAAGGTTCCAGGTAAAATCTGTAGACAGGCTGCAACAGGAGAGAGCATTGGTTTGCCTTTCAGAAAGAGGGCTCTGGCAGGATTCTCCATAAATCACAGTGCAGATCTGGAGGCGCATGGAAGTTGTCTTTCTGTGGCTGACACCATACCTTGTGCCTATGAGGCGCTCAATAAATCCAGCTGGGTCACACGATAAGTATTCTAGAGTAAATAAAGAGCATACCTGAAAGGATTTTATTATGAAAAACTGTCTCCCGTTATTAATGATGGTCTTGAGGGTGATAGTAGTATTTTAGTTTGAATTACTCCAGAAGCCAATCCTGGAACAAGGATCTGAGTGCAAATAATTTATTTGGGAGATAATTCTAGAAGGTTGCAGCTAAAATGTGTGGGAAATGAACCAGGAAAGGGAAGAAAACAGAAAAGTGATGTGTCATTATGTCAACTGCCACTGTGGACAATTGGAGATTCGTTTCAGGGGGATCTCTGGGAGCCAGGGCAGAACATGCGGCCCTCAGAGTTATCCCACCTGAGCGGTGATCGAGCTGGGATGTTTACACTCAAACCCTTATTAGTCATGAGTTTGGGCTGTTGCCAAAGGGCTCTCACTCTCTGTGCTTCCAGCCTATCACACTTTTGGGTATGTATCAGACCACTAGAGAGAAAGTCTTTAGACAAAGATTTGTAGGGGCCAGCCATTGGAAATTGGCCCTACACGCGCAAAGCACCTATGGGTGCAGAGATGGATGGCACCCAGACAGCATCTACTACGAGTTGAGGAGTAACTATTATTTTGAAGAATCAGGATTTGGACATAAATCCACACTGGGGCGCTGAAGGAAGAACTTAAATTGTCAGTAAGACCTCAGTTAGCTAGACACAGATTTTTATGTGTCACATGGAAGGTAAGTATGGTTCATTTAATAGGGGTCAATATAGACAGTCCCCTGCTTAAGGTTCATAATAAGTATTCCAACTCATTTTCTTTAACAACCCTCAAATGTGACCAAGAAGCACCATGGATTTTATTTCAACATATTAGGAGATATAATGACTATCTACAAAGGGTCGGCAAGGAGATTTTCTGGGAGTCTTCAGCTGCGGTTGTCTAAATGGGTCAGAGTTTGGCCACTAAGGATGGTGCCAAAAAAGACACAAGGAGTGACAGCCTATCATCAAAGATTAGATTTGATTTTTCCATCTTTGCTACAGTGATGGCACAGTTCAGAGAGCCAAGAAGATAAGGGTTCAGTGTGAGGCAGTACTCTGGTAAGAAAAAGGAAGGCTTGGACTATTTTGTTAAAAGAGGAGGCTGCTGCATCCTCAGTGAAGCACCACTATACCTGTCTAAGAGATCCCACCATGTGCACATATAAATACGGATACAGAGCAGCTTGGCTTTCAGGGAGCAGCCTGTCAGTGCCTGCAGTCTCTCTGCTCATCCATACATGACACTCAGAAAAAAGAAATGGGAAGTGGGAATGATTAGAAAAAGCCCTTTGGGTTACGCTGATCCTTACCACATGCTGCAGGAAACCCCACTCTCCTAAAACACGGAGGTCAGGCTTCCAAAGAAAACTTTCGATGGAAGGTGATACAGAAGTCTTTGCATAAATTGCATAAGTGAATCAGATCCCTTCCTAGACCTGAGAGATCACACTGATTTCCTCTCCGATCTCCAGTTAGAGTATTTATTTGAAATGATATCAAACATGCCTGTCCTTAGGCCAGGAGTAAAACAGTGATTTTGAGGCTGAACCTAAGAAGAAGAGAACAAAAAGATTGCAAGGAATCAAAATAAAATGGGGCATGTTTGGGGGAAAAAATGCCAAAGCATGACAAAGATAATTCCACTCTCTGGGATACATAAAGGGGCAAAAATTAAACAAAGAAATGTTAAGGCTATATTCCATACAAATGCTATTGTTCAGTACAGGAAAGTGGATATGATGGCAGGGAAAGACACAACCAAAACCAACAGTCTTCGGCCCTTTTTCAAGTAGCAGAGAGTATTTGGTCAAACGGAATCGTCACGGACTTCAACTGATCACGGAGATAAAAATGCGATGGCTCCGACAGAGTGAAGGGAAGCCAAGAGCCCGTACCCCTGTCTCTGTTTTCCTCCTGCAGCTGCTGCTGTGGCCCTGCCCGGGAATCCCTGCCCTCTGCAAAAGGGACTTTGAAAAGCAAACATCGCAATATTGCTGCTCCTAGCCACTTCATAGTTGCACAGGTATGAAATATTATTAGTGCCTTTGAAACCACTAGACATACGCTAATGAAGTTGCAGATCTTTCTCTTTTCCTGCATCATGATTTTGTAGCCTGAAAATAGAGTTGAAGCATAGAGCAGCCAACAAAAGTACAGGATCTGATTCAGCCCATGTTGTACTTCCTGGTGTCCCTGCTGGTATTGGACAATGTGCGGTATTCACACCAGTAATAAAATTCTTGCCTGACCTCCTGATATGATTTATTTGAACTTCTTATCTCTTCTTAGATCCTTGACCCGGAGACTGTTGGCAATTTGCATGGTTTCTACTGACTGAACCTGACACGTTTAATATTTATCTTGAGGAGGTCAGAGACCTTAGGTGAACTCTATATCTAGTTAAGCTGAAATGATTAATTCATACATCCAAAGGCTAAAGGATGCTTTCTGTGAATTGTCTGCATCATTCTTTGAAATGCAGCAGGATGGTTTAATGGCTTAAATGCACTAGTGATGAAGAGATGAGGAGGGCTCAGTGTTTCTTGATCCCATGAGGAACTCTAGGCACAGAATCAAAAAGGGCTATTTAGCCTTTGCTTAAGCCATAACCAGAATGGAGAGGTCCATGGCCCTGTAATTTCAATCATCATCAGTCTCCAGCGAAGAGTAGAGGTGGGTCTATATCTCTTCTGAGTGAATGATGTGAGGGATGAGAAAGCAGCCTATGATGTACTTGGTGCTTAAAGAGAAACAGCAGTGGGAGAGGTTAGGAGAAGTACAGAAACTGAAACTCCTAAGCTTTTCCTGCCTGCAACCTACTTTCTTGTCTGCAGAATGGGAACAAGAAAAACTACAATGATAGGTTATATTATTTTTCAAAATGTTTGCACTTTTCCATCACCTTCATGGGAGTAATAAACTTTCCTACCCCACTGATGCTGGGTTTGGATATGCAGCTTGACTGGCTTCCTGCTGGGCAGTGTGTACTTCGTCACAATTTGGCTTTGACCTTGGCCACGTAATTTGTATAGGGCAATGGGATATCAGTAGATGTGATGCAGTAGCAGTTGAAAGTATGTTTGCCCTGAAAAAAATATGCTTTAGCTATTCTACTCTCTAAGGAGGAAGAGAGGCTCCCAGAGAGAACTTGCACTTGACCAGGAGCTTGAAGCCAAGCCCAGCCTATACTACCAACACCCAAGTGACCCACAGGTATATGAACAAGAATAAATCTTACTTGAAGTTACAGAGTTTTAGGGTGCTTTGTTACACAGCAACGGCTAACATATGCTTAGGTTATTATGAGGACTAAATGAGGTGACATACATAAAACAGCTAATACCAGGCCCATCAACCAGTAAGTGCGCAACAAAGAATTTCTGCTATTATAAACAATATTCCCATTAATATTTGGGATAACTTTGGTGGGTAGTTTGTTCCTTCAAATGTTGGTGATAAGTAGAGAGCTCTCACAGCACCTTCTGGTGGAGTCTTAAACTGGTGGCGAAATTCATGACAACACCAGTTCTGTTCACTTGCCAAGGCAAGTTGCCCTCTGTCTCGCCCTCCCCTTCTTGCTCCTTCATGCCTGATGGGGACTCCGAAAGGGTGACAAAAGTAGACATCCTTTTGGGGCTTTGGAAAGAGGTCTTTTTGTTGCAACCAATAAACACAGTAGGCTTTCCACAAGACTGCCTGGGGGTGGAATGCTCAGCACCGGGAAGCTTGTGGTCTGACGCTGGCTCTGCCTGAGGAACTTAACCTCCCAGTGTTGCACTTCCCCCATTTGCATAATGGGGCTGATTATAATTGCCAACCTCACAGGATTGTTGTACGAATTAACTAATGTTTGTAAAGTGCTTAGAGGTCCATAGATGAAAGGTGCTATATAAGCCTATTATTATGTCATCAAAAATGAAATTCCAATAAGATTACACTTTCATTTAAATTTCCATTAAATTTGTCATCATTCTAGATGAATTCTCACTGGTTTTCTAGAACACAAATAAATAAATAAATAGGAGAAAAGGGTGATATATTAAAATACGAAGCATTCATATGGAAAGGAAATTAGCTAGAAAAAGCTAACACTTAAAAGTGATTTTTAAATTATTATCCTTTAATGAGCCCTGATCATGTAATCAATATTATGTAAAACCTAGATATGGTCTCTGAGTTTACAAACTAAATTATGAATCTGACTAATTAAATAGCTAACATTTTCTATTTCAAGTGTGTAAAAATGAATGCTATATAAAGACCTATAACTCAGCTCATTTTTAAATTGGTCCTCTTGTTATGGGAAATAGCCTCAAAAGATTAAAAAAGATAAATGTATAAAGAGCATATTTATGAAATTACCATGCTCTCTGCTTAATTCTATATTTGGTCTGTGTGAAATGGCATTAATATTCAGATGTACTAAAGTGACCTGTAGGTAATTAGTACCATGTAGTTTGAGTATAAACCCTCTCATTGAACCAGGAAATGCTAGGTCTTGAACCTCTGGTTTAATGTCCTCATTTCACAGAGAAGAAAACAGAGACTCTGAAGTTCAAATGATTTACTCAGCCACACAGCTAGAGGTTGGCAGATGTGGTCCTTCAAAGTCTCCATCCAATGCCCTTTCCAATACAGCTACTTATTCCTGTGAATACGAGAAGTTACTTATCCATATTATCATATCGATTATTTATTCCATGCTTCTGCATCAAGGGTACATTAGATGGACATTTACAAGCCCCACTGCTCGTTGAAATAAGCTTGTTGTATTAATACCAGTAAAATATCTGCATTAATTGGGCCACGTTGCTAATTTAAGAAAACAAGAATTATTGTGGGTATCTTTAATACATAGAAACGAGTCTTTTTTCCAGAGTCATTAAGAGATGGCAGATGGGCACTGGAATCTGTTATCTTTTCTGGAAATTTAGGGGGTAGAGGAAATGTCATCCAGTTCCCTTACTCTAAGCATCTTATGCACCCGACATGCCAGGTTCACTAAAAGCAGAGCATGGTACTGGAGCCTATGTTTGTAACAAGGAGAGTTCATTGGATTCCATTGAATTTTAATGGCAGTAGAAAGAGATGGATGCTGTTGCTTCATTTTCCATTAGATAGATGCTATATACAGATAATAAAGGAAAAGTCTATTTAGAGGCCTAATGCACACTTATTTCTTAGGTTGTATCATGCTGCTGATGTCTGAAGATGCAAATTTTCTTTTTTAAATTGGGAGCGAGAGTAGTGGTACTGAGTCCAACTAAACTTCATCGGGTTATGGATGGAGGAAATTATGTTTCATTTGATGACTGCAGTGATGCCAAAAGAAACCTGAAAGACAAATGCCTGCCTTAAATATTGAGACAGAGACAGATGAACTAAAAGAAGCATTATAGGAAGACGGCAGCAAAGCCTGTACTTGCTGGGAACCTTATTCGTTCTCTAGATTTGATTCATTTTTCCACTCCAGTGCCAATTTTGCCCACGGATTTATTTTCTGTCTCTAAGAAATTGAAAATATTGGTTGCTTAACATTAAGGTACATAATCATGGGAACTTATTCACTCATTCATGCATTCATTCATTCAGTCCTTTCCAAGTACCTCCTACTTTGTGGGAGTCATTGTGAGATGTGTTAAAGTGACAAATACTATTACTAATTTTTACATCATATTTCCTAGGTGTCACATAGCTGTTCAGAATGATATATGTATATGTTCATTTAATCTTCACTACAACCTTATAATGTTGTAATTATTTTTATCCCCATCTTACAGATGAGGAAAATGAGACAAAGAGGTTGAGCAACTAACTTGTCAAAGTCATTGTATTAATCATGGTTTTTAAAAAATGTTCTATACTGTTTTGACAGTTCAAAAAGTCTTGTTGTCTAAGGAAAGACTGCCTCTACTAGTGCCAGCCAATTCTCAGAGACAGCAAAGGTCTCAGCCAGGAGCATGACTTTTAGATGCAAACCAACCAATCCCAAGTCTTTCTTCCAAACTACCTGCTTCATCTAACTCGCACACACCAAGCCAATAGTTCCCTTGCCCTAAATCATTGTAGGGCCAGGTACCAAGCAACTAGAGACCATCGTCATAGCACCAAACCTATGGAAATTATTCCAATTAGCCAGTTCTTAACTTAATTCTACCCTGCCTCGCAGCCTTTCTCAAAAAAAAAAAAAAAAAAAAAAGAAAGAGCCCTGGTATGGGTTTCCTCTCACTCCTCTCCTGACTCCTGACTGAACTTGGTACTTCCTCCTGTGGTCTGGAGTGGTGTACCATGCCTTTTGTTTCTTTCAATGACATCAACCACTCCATGTTGTCAATCGCTCACCTTTATAAATCAAGACCCGGGTACAGGTCAGTCACAAAGCTAGTAAGGGGGAGTGGGTACTTGGGACTAATTAGGTTGTCTGGCTTCAGTCAGTGCTCTTAATATATGTGCTATACTGATGATAATAAGATACTCTCTTAAAAGGCTCCCAGTCCTGTGTAACAGAATAAAAAAAAAAAGCACACAATTATGTAACTAATATGTAAATACAAATATGAAAATGCCATTGTTACAGCTAGCTCACTCAATAATATTGCAAATGTGAGAATAATGTATGTTGATTTGAAAAATGTCGGCTAGAGTGTTGGCTAGATTTGTGTGAACTGGCTGCTTGGTTCAATTCAACACGTATTTAACCACCTACTATATATATGTGTAGGCATATTCTCAATTAAGATACAGAAAAGACCAGGGATTGAACATACCTGTAAGAAGCAGAGGGGAGGATAAAGGCTCCTAAACCAATGATCGTAATACTGTGCAATAGGCACAAACACAGAAGGTTGTGGGAGCTCACGGGAGAGGTATTGAACTCTGTGCCTAAGAGCAAGTTGGGGCAGGTGAACGGTAAAATGATTGTGAAAAGTTAGAAATTTGGAACATTGTGGGAGATGGCACAGGGCAAGGGGTAGGGATAAAGTGTGGAGTCTCATTTAGTTGGAAGGAACAGAATCAGCCAGCATTTTGAGATATGTCGTTATGCAAGTATTATGAATTGGTTTATGTCTTCAAAACTCTGATTATGTTGAACATCAAAAATGGGGCTGTATTAAATTCAGAATTCATAGCTAGTATCGCAAACCTTACTGTGTGTTAGTGAGGAGCAGATCAGAGTGTAAAAAGAGTACCAATTTTCAAAACTCAATAAATCAGAAATCAAATCCCAGCTTTTTTCACTCACAAGTTATGTGATTTGGGGCAAGTTCCTTAACCTTTCTGAAATTCAGTGGAAGTAATTTTACCAAACCAGGATGTACAAAATTCTTGATACACAGTTAAGAAATAAAAGGAAGATTTCTTCTTTGTTCTGGACCCTTCTAGTCCAAAGGGGTTCTGCATTTCTACATGTCTAGCCAAAAGATATGCAAATGTGTAGAACACCCAGGAAGATTACATGAATTCCAGGAATATGGCAAAGGCTATAGTAGAAATACTCTGCATAGATTTTTACTAACATCCACTGCATTATGAGAGTAATGAATAAGCTGAACCAATTTTCTGTCTTTCTTATTTTCTTGACTGACCTTTTGGCATCCATCATTCCTCTTGGATAAACCTTAAGCATGAGTAGGTTTGTGAATTCTTGAACTACCAGAGTCTGGGGTATTTTGGTGGAGCATTACTCATACAAAGCAAGGATGATAAATGAAAAGCAGGATTATGTATTAAGCTGTCAATAACTTGCTTTCATTTCCCAGCTAATGTTTCTCATTTGTTCTTTGTCAACAAATGATCAGACCCAAACATGTCTTCCACATTTTCCTTCTTGGTTGCTGCATCAGATTACCCCAGAGAGTACAAATTCACCACTTCATGGATGTATATTATGCGGCATGCTGTTTGGGTCACTCAATATATATCTCAATAGTCTTGGTTCTAGGCTTGCCAGCCACTGACTAATATATTTGAACTCAGTTTCCTGGGCTTCTATCTTGTCAATATTAAGACCTGAACTGATCGTTGGGTAATCTATCCTTCATGTGACACATTTCTTTATTATTCATTCATCATTTCCTGTTCTCCTGTTATATACCTACAGAAATTGACTCACTGTGTATAAGTAAATTCAATAGCATGTTTCTTGATGCCACCTTAACAAGAGTTCCATGGGGAAAAATCTGGAGTCAGACTGTCTATATTATATCCTGACTCCTTCACATGCTAGTCTGGTGACTTCAAGATAAGTAACATAATTTCTATGGACTTTAGCCTCCTCAACCATAATAGTACCGGCCTCATAAATTTGTTGTGATAATTAAATGAGATAATGTTTAGCCCAGTGCCTGGTATGTAGTAAATACTCAAAAGATATTAGCTATTCTTATTGACAAGGACAACTCAATGAAATTAAGTTGTCCTGCACTGTCCAATTCAGCATGTGGTTATTTAAATTTATTAAAATTAAATTTTAAAAAATCAGTTCCTTAGTCACACCAGCCACATTTTAAGTGCTCAATAGCCATGAGTGGCTGGTGGTATTGAATTGGGCAGACACTGAACATTTCCCCCATCACAGAGAGTTCTGTTGGACAGCACAGACAATTTGCCATCAAACTCTAGAAATACCATAAAATAAAAATGTGAAATCCTCTGCATATTTTTAAAAAAACCACTGTGCATTCTATGGGGGCTTTAAACTCAAAGAAATATCTCTAAATGCCCACCTAGAGCATGTGTAAAGCTTTTGAAACAATTAGAGCAGACACTGTTCCCTTGTACATTGTTTTGTAGCTGTTTCTATCTGCCCCCTCCTCCACATTCAATATCTTTCTGATGGAGTTACGTTCCATATGTAATATTGTTACAGGTGAAAAAATTGTTTCTTTCAATCCTGAAAGCATTGAACATGTGCAGCAATAGCTCTGAAGGCCAGCGCACCATTACTGCCGATCCAGGCCTCTCTCACAGTCTGTGGGTCAACAGCGTTCTTCTTTGCTTGCTAATGCTTTATTGTCTCTTAGTATACATTGGAATAATAATGGTAATTTATGCAGATATTTTGTATGCATAGCAAATAATGAGAAACACCTGCAGAAATTTCCCTCCTTCTCTGAGTTCAGCAACTAATTATATTTTTAAATAATGGCTACCATTGAACACAATTATCCAAATCACTTTAAGTAATGGAATCTTTTTAAGGTGTTTTTGAAAATTTTAGCATAGTTTTTAAACACTCATTTTTATCTGGAAGATGAGAGGGGGAAAAAAAAGGCTAGTGGGCGGCTTACTCACCCAAAAAATGGTTTCTGCCAAGAATGGATCAGTCCTGGATTTTCCTTGGAGCTCTGGTCAGGCTCCCTAGGCTATGCCCAGTTGATGAAAACCAAGTTTTCCACAGAGTTCACCTTGCTGATCTGGGCCGCTTGCTCTTCCTTCCCTTCTCTCTTTCTTAATGCAATATACATTAATCAGTTTACCCCTAAAAATCCTCTTTTAAAAAGTGCAGTTGCCATGGGATTTTTCCTCCTGTCGGCCTAGCAGTCTGAATGGGAAAAGCACTGGCTGGCGGTCAGAAGACCAGTTTGTTTTGTCCTCCTGCGTCTCGGTTTCCTCTTCCATGCATTTGGGGGGTTGAGACAGATAATTTCCAAAAGGTTTTCTAACTGTAAAGAACCACAAGCCCGTGACAGCCATGAGCCTTAGCTCTCAGAAATCAAGTTCACCAGGAGAATCTGAAAAGCGGAAGGGGTTGGCGGAGAGCAAGACCAGTAAGAAATGCATATTGCTTCTCCATATCTAAACCCTAGTTTGTGGTCTTAGGCTCCCAAAAACTTAAATCTCAACGTGTGTGTGTGTGTGTGCGCGCGTGCGTGTACATATATATAAATATATATATATATTTATATATATATATATCTCAACATATATATGTTGAGCATATGGGGCAAAAGTAGGTTTACAGTTGTTTGTAGGAAAAATAATATAATAATTAATAAGTAATAATATAAGAATGAACTGTGTTTCATGTACTCACAACTGTAAACCTACTTTTGCCCCTCCCTGTATACGGTGATGCGGTGGGGCACCCTGTATATGGTGACGGATTTGGAGTTGAACATAGAAGGAACAGTTGGGAAATTTCCACCTTCTTGGGCATGTGCCCTCATTGCAGCACGTGTGAATGCGATCAATTCCACATCCTACCATGTCTTAAGATTCCTTTTGCCCATGTGGCTATAAGGAGTTTTGGGGTTTTGACCTGCTAACTTGAGAGACAGACTGATGAAGACAGCACAAGCAAGCACAGGGAGAGGTTAAGAGTTTGAGGGTATGTAGCCTATTGAAACCAGCTGACTATTAAAAAAATATCCAAAAGATGCTGATAGTTGTGCATTTGTAGGGGGAGCTTAACACGGCCATTTACTTCTGTGTTATTATAATATACCAAAAGGCAGAAAGAAACGTTGAGGGAAAGAAATCCTAGGCAGCTGTTTGGGCACGAACTTCCTGGAGAGACTCACACTAGACCTGGGACAGCATGAGAAAGGGAGGGGAAGGGGGCGCCTGCCAGCCCCAGTGAGGATGGAAAGAAGAATAAAGAATCACCATGCTTTTTTCTTTAACTTTATTATTTCAAGAAAGTCATTCGTCTCAGTTTTGGAATTCGGGCTAAAATTAACTGATGTGAGTCTTCTTTCCCGAATCTCTAACCTCCCTTTGTTATGTGCGCTTCTTATATGACTCACATTGCAGGTGGGTAGTTAAAAATTAACTGCCTGTGCTCTTCTGCAGGGAGTGAAACCTGGTCAGTGAGTATGCGAGGTGGCCTGGGGTGTTCCCGCTGCCTTGGCAATGAAGGGAAGAGATTTGTAATTTGGTGACAGAGCCTGAGGTGGACCGGCCAGGAGGGGAGCAGGGGAGAAAGAGTTGCGAGCAGGAGAGTAAATAACCTGTCGTTAGTTATACGAGCTCTATGTTCTTGCTTCTTGGCAACTCGCTCACTTTTCCACCGCCTTCCCGCGGACCCCCAGCGAATGTGTCCATTTCCATTCCGAACCTCAGTTCCCACGTTCAACTTCTAAATAAATAAACTCTATAGTGAATGAGAAGGATTGGGGCTTGAAAATGGCTTGACAAATACATATGCTTTTATTCTTTAAAAAGGATCCTTAGAGAAGAATTGAAAGATGGTATTTTTATTACTCGAGATTTTGAAGTATACTAAAAAACATTGCATCCATCTTGATCCTTCCCAGGTACTTAGGGTCATATGACCACAGAGCGGCTTCTAGTCTCTGCTGCTAACAACGGTTTTCTTTCACATTAAACATGATCTTAAGGAAAAAAGAAAATCTACTTAAGGGACATCTCTTGGCTGTTGCCATTCTGAACATAGCTTAACACCAAAAAGAAAGCATTTGTGAGCTGTTTACAGTTGCTGTGTCAGAAGAATGCTCTTTATCATAGTAATTTGAAGAGTGTAAGATGGTGGTCCCTGGGGGAATCTGACTCAAAATAAATCTTCAAGAACATGTATCAGAGATGTTTGGAAAGACCATCTTTGAGCAACTGGTTAAGTATAAAATTTTTCCGTTTTTCCAATGAACTTTGAGGACAAAAGGCCTGAAGGAACACATAGTCTAGATTTTAATTCTACACTTGTAATGTTTCCTCATCGGAGGATATTGTGAGTAAGTGAAGTTTTAAATTCATTTTTGAAGCTTTTCAGTGAAAGTCTAGACTTCTTTTTTTTCCAGCATTCACATTAACATCTTCAAAAATGTCCTAAAAAGTGGACACTCTGTCCCAAAGGAGAGATCCTTGTACCTGGCTGAAAGATAGGTAAGAAAGTCCCAGAAGACCATGAAAGGCCTCCAAATATAATCTGCAAGTAGTTTAATTCTGTATGTTTCATAATAATCCGTGTTAATGTTGCAAGAAATTTTACTTCCTCACTTTTTCAAAGTGCAGTACTCCAGCATTGCCACAAGGAGGAACCATTGTTTAAATGTTGGAAGGATTAGGCCCTTAGAAGAATTCCTCTGGTTCAAATCTCTTTAATATAAGAACCTGGTGAAAACGGTTGAACAAAAAAGTAAAGGGACAGATGCAATCGTCGATGCAGTTCTATTTTTGAGCGCCAAAGTATTTCAGCTTTTAAGCATTCAAATAATTAAAGGTGCTGCTAGGGCTGTAGCCTGACTAACAGAAACCGAAGAACAGAGTCAAATACCTAACAGAAATGCATGCAATAAAGAAAGCACTGACTAGCCTTTATGTTTTTATTGGTCATAGTTTGCTTAAGAACAAGGCAAACTTTTTTTTTTTCTGATGTACACAGAAGATATTGAAGTATAAGGAAACAAAGACAAATCCAAACCCTTAGCTCAGTGTCGTCTGTCAAATAGCAACTGATAACAGCAATCGGTAATGGGAGAAGGGGAACATATGTTGTAAAGAATTCTTGCTTACAGCCCTTTGAACCAGCACAGTTGTGAAATCCAGATTAATGTGATAAAAGACATATAGAATGGCCTCTTAGAGGGTGCATGGCACCAAGCTGGCCCAGGGCCAGTTTCTGCACCACCAGAACTGCCAAACAAAATGGAAAATATTTGATGCCAGTAGGGCTTTTATAGGAAACCAGATGACGGCTGAGATTATTAATCTTGACAGTTTCCTGATTTATTAGGACGTTGTCATCCTCTTCTTTTGTATAATTTGGCAAATGATCACAGTGTTAGACTTGGTGGAGGCAGAGCTGAGGGTTTCCCCTGCTCTAAGAGTGGCAGCAGGTATGAATGAAGCCACGGGCTTGGGTTTAGGCAAGAGGGAGATGAAATGAATTTTCAGTTACATACTGTCATTCGAGGACCCCCAAGATTATATTTTCTTAGGACTGTTAGCCATTACAACAATGTAACTAAACTGCATTAATTATCTCAGAGAAATAAACTTTCTGTTTATTTAATAAATCCTAAGCAAGGGTGACTAAATTTCAAACCAGTCTCTAGCACTCAGGAATTCTTACTGTTTATCATGCCGGCAAGGAAAAACAAAGAAAACATTTAGAAAATAATAGTAGTCTTTAAAAGCCATTTTTGTAAATTGTAATACTCTGCAAAACAAAAATGCATGGAATTTCTCACTCTGAATTCATGCAAAATTACTAAAACAATCTTGGGTGACTTTGTAGACTCAAAATTACAAAGCATTTGCAATATTTTATTAGGGATCTTCTTCACCATGATAGTTTTACATTCTATTTTTTGTAATATCTTCCATTTAAAATAACTGCAGCAGAAATTAAGCCTCAATAAAAATGTATCACAATTAAAGATACTTCCAACTAAACAAT
Source organism: Pteronotus mesoamericanus (assembly GCF_021234165.1). Taxonomy (NCBI): domain Eukaryota; kingdom Metazoa; phylum Chordata; class Mammalia; order Chiroptera; family Mormoopidae; genus Pteronotus; species Pteronotus mesoamericanus. Next base: position 15,733,199 of record NW_026555321.1, read on the forward strand.
GTTATCCCCAAGACAGTTTTATCAAAATATAAAATCCCAAATTTAAAACGCTGTAATTGAACACTTATTTATTAAAAAGAAGCCATGTCTGCACCTATGTTTTAAGACTGACATATTGCGCAATAAACAGCAATCAGCCTAAAGATGCTATATTAAACAAACCAAGTTTTGTTTTGCTAAACTAAGCAAAATTAGTTGAATGCCCTAAGTAATAGTTGCTGGTATTTTTTTTCTAAATTATTTCTCCACTTGTTTTTGTGTCTATGCATAAATTAAAAATCTGCTGAAATTTATTATTCATCTGAGATGTAATTAATATGCAAAATTATGCAAATTAAGATGCAATTAGGCTTCAATTCTCTAGTGGAATTTTCCATTATAATTTAATACAAAGTAATAGAGTAATTGGTGTCACGTGTAATTACGGTTACTCACGTGTACTTGCAGACGTGCAAATGATGTGGTATATGTTAGTTATCCTATGCAAATGGATCATGCAATCTCTTAATACTTGGGAATGAAGTAAACAAAGATGGTCTTCAAAAAAAGGGTGAGAGGGACCCCTCTTTCTTCTGTGTTGCCATTTTGAAGAACTATGTGAGTAATTGTAACTAATCTCCTGCCTTTATTTCTAAGAATTTTAAACTTGGTGTTATACAGTGCATTGTTTATTACTTGAGAGAAATTATTTCTAGTAAAAATGAATCTTTAAACAGAGACCTAACAGCGATTCAGCTGCCACATGGATGCGTACCGGATGAGAGCAAGCGAACCAGAGGGCTGTCTAAGGGGGCAGAGGCTGTTTACGCATTAGGCTCAAAAAGGTCGCATCTCGAAAAGACAGAACATAGCCAGCTTTGCCAAAGAAATCATTGTCACACTGCTGTGTTATTTCCTGATTACAAAGTTGACCGGTTTGCCTTGCAATCTCTTGAGAAGCCAGACAGTTTAATTTTCCAAACCAAAATTTCTTGCCTCCTTCTTTTCAGAATTACAGAATTCTGTGTTACTATTGTTTTTTCTTTAATGCATAAAGCACTCAACGAATTAAACTACATCATTCTCTCCGTCCCTAACTCTGCCATTTGGTTCAAGGGACTCAGCCGCTAACAATCCCGTGTCTCGCTGTGTCTCCCTGGGGAAATGAAAGGAAAGTCTCCCGTGCGTTTGTCCTGAGCCTCGAGCTGCAGCTTATAATTTCTCCATGAGAAATGATTACCCCTTGTTTTAAAACACCCATGCTGTGTTGAATCCTACACAGAAAACATTATGATCTCGACACTTTCCTTCTCATAACTGAAGCACACACTTTAAGATGAGTATTTTATATTCTCAGCTCCAATTAACCTGAAGTGTTTCTCTTCCCTATGTCTCCCCTGCACCTCCACCTCCTTCACCTGAGTGTATCCTTCTACCCTTCTCTAACAGATAGATATTTTTCTCAGGGAGGGGATGTCTGATATACTTTGTTGCAATTAACAAGAGTGGGCACTAACAGAGAGGAAAGCATGAGACAGAAGAGTGGGTAAACAGCTTCACTCTTTCCCGTCTACATTCCCACTTCTTATCCCTTCCCACCACTTCCTCAGGCTGGTTATTTGAAAGAAAAAGCACAAATAAGAGAAAGGAAAAACTACCATTAGTCTCTCATCCTGCCCCCTTTCACAGCCCCACCCATTCATCCATATGTGGCTTTTCCATTCATTCCAATAATAATACCAATTACTATGCAGGCAGGGCCATTCTTATTCACATGTGCAGCTCGCTGTGGACGTTTATGCTACGCTCTGAGCAATATTCATATCTTCAACCACATCGATTGTACAGCTGTTGTACAATCATTGTAAATGAAATACACAATGCCCTGTTCAGGAACCTTCTGTAACAGTGGGAGCTGGGACGGGAGAGGGGTGACCCTCCCCCGACTGATTTCTCTCCGTCACTGGCTTGGTTCTCCAAGTCTTGATGCATCCAGGGACTGAGGGTTGGAAGGGGTCAAACTGATAAAATGCAGAACCACAAAACTGAGGCAACATTGTTTTTCTTTCCAAAGAGGGACTTTGGGATTTGGGTTAAATGGAGAAATGGGGTCCTCGAAACTCCAGCATCACAGACAGTGACTCTTCCTGGACTTGCTAAGCCCACACAGCCTACGAGACAGACGAGTTTGATTTAAGCTGAGACCACCCAGCCAGAACGTCCAATTTTGTCTCTGCTATTTTGTCTCTGCTTATTTTGTCTCTGCTATATTTTCTGTTATCCCATCTCTTCTTATTTTCAATAGGTTATATTTGTAGCAAAAACCAATATTATAGGTTTCTTAGTTTTACTTTTCCAAGGAACTTGACTGGTTCAATCTGCCCTTCCCCAGAGACCCAATCCATGAATCCGCTGTGCTCCTTTCCCCCGACCAGCTTTGATTCTTCCAACTTCCTTTCAGGCGACATTCTATAGGCAACCACCATTCACCCATGTGCTGTCACATGCAATTAATACAACTCAGATTATACCTCTTTTATGGGTAAAAAGAGTAACGTCTTAAGGAAGGCCACATACGAGGTCTGCCCAGAAAGTATCCAGCCATGGGCCATGAAAAACAGAGACATGAAGAAGATACCAGAAACATTGTACACAGGACAATGATGCCCCAGTCCCCTTGAAAGCAGGCACCTGGGGACCTCACACAGTTCTCCCAGTCGCCATCCGCTGCCCTGTCATATTTCCCTGAATCTCATCAACGGTCAGAAATCTCTTTGGCTTCAAGGGTGACTTTAATTTTGGGAAAAACCAGAGGTCACGGGAAGCCAAATCTGGGCAGTGGGGGGCTGAGTCACCTGGATGATTTGATGTTTTGCCAAAAAAACTCTGCGTAAGATGTGATGCATGAGTGGGCACGTTATTCTGATGAAGCTGCCAATCACCAGTTGCCCATAGCTGTGGCCTTCTGAATCATCCGAATAGTTTCCATGGAGGAATGTTTAAACATAACGCAAAATTTGATGCAGATTTGGTGCTCCACTTGCTCAGTCATTTTGAATGAATTTTTGAATGGCCACACAGTACACATGTTCACTCAATGGCATCTATTGCCCCCACTGACTAGTACAGTGAAGTCATCAGTGTTCATACATGTACATTCCAGACCACTCTCTTTGGCCCAGGTTACATTGATGTCGCACAAACCATCCTCGTTATATTAACAATGGCTGGACTTTTTCCGGACAGACCTCATCGGTATTTCATGATGAAACTGAGACTTGAGTAAAAATGCTAGCTTTTTTCCTCTATATAGATTTTATTTATTTTTATTGATCAAATACTTTGATATTCTTTTATCTTCTAAGAGCTTTGCAGAGGCTCTGTGGAATAAAATGTAATATACACCTTTTTTAACACTTAAAATGTAGGAAAATATCTTGCAATCAGTGACATTTTGACAGTCAACCTCAGCCAAACAACAGTTATTACATAGCTGCCAATGTTTGTACATGTACAAACCTTTGTTGCTAATCCTGGTAAGTAACTGAACAACTGAAATCCTTTGAATATTTAGCCAACAATCTTTAACTTAAGGACCATTTACGAAAAGAATAGAAGTTTCTGTGCTGTCTGAAAATTCTCAATTTGACATTTTCTGGCAAGATCAAGAAAGTGTCAGCATGAAAACTCTCACTGTGGGTGTCAGCAACTTGGAAAAAATTCCTGGAGACAACGGTGGAGCCCTCTCTTAAGAAATGCTTTATCATCACCAACACTTTTAATAGCACCAAGGATGATACCGTGTGGGAAAACAGGGTCGAAAACTAATTCATAGTTGTCAAACTCATAATGCAGAGAGATTTTTAAGAATATCAAACCAAATTATTTCACTTATATTTCCTTTATATATCACCCAAGGGTGATAAAAGATAATTATATCAAATTAACACTGAAAGATTTCTTTCAAGAATTATAAGACAACAATTCTAAGTGATAAGATAGCATGGTATTGCAGCTTAATTATCAGCCATCTTTTTTTGTTTTTTAGGGAAACATAAAATAATAGTTCATCTTACATTCAGCAGCGCCTTAGGAACGAGAAAATACATCAGTATTTCATTTGATTCTCATAGACATCCTATGCGATCGATGCTGTTAATCTCATGTTATAGATTAAGAGAGACTGAGGTACAGAAGTAACGTGTACCTAGTAAGTAGTGGAGCAGGGATTTTAACCCAGGACTCAAATTCATGCTTAATGTGGATTAAATGTGGCCTATAAATAGGATTTGTTAGATTTAAACATTGAGTTTTGAAAAAGATTACTTTTTGGTTTTTTATTGTTATAGACATTTAAAATTGAGAGATTTTGCAGAATTTGAATTTCCAGCTCTTCAGGAAAATCAAATCTAGTAATATTGGATATCTCCATCCTCACCTGGTAACAACTGGCTTAAGGGATTTGCTGCCTCCCTTTACTGAGGCATTGCCCTCTAGTTGCCACCTTGCCTGCTTCACTCATGTCCCTCACTTCCTTCTTCCCTGCAGGGAACTGATGTGATGTCAGCTGGGCTTCTGTATACAATGAGTCCTGAAGACCTTTATCAAAAACTACTGTTCCTACCCCAAGCTCCCTCTTTCCTTATCCATATTCTGTACAGCATAAAAAATCAGGCCCACAGTTGTGAAACACACCTTTGTGTTTGGCCATGGCATTAGATAGGGGTTGATCAGAGAAGCAAATTCAGTAGGAAGTGATATCCAAAAATAAGCTTCTGGTTGCTGGTGAAGCAATTTATATAGAGCTATTGCTTTTGCATCTAGTTCTAAGCCAACATCAGCAGGGATGGCAGTGAAAAAGGAAAGATGATTATGAAATGGGGAAGGGCCAGGGCAAACTGGAATCCATGAGGACAAAGTGAAATTCACACAGTGTCACACCACCTCCAAGCCTCCAATTTTGTTAATGTGAGTGATCTGCAGAAGTCAGCCCATTTTCATGGAGGTAGAGAGAATCCTGGCCCAGGAATCCAAGAAGCCAGGGAAGGAGGGCTGGGGCATGTAGAGGAGTACTGGCTTAATTGTAGCCACATATCAACCAGGTAAGCCAATGCACCTGTGACAGCGTGCATGCGCTGCAACTACTCTTGACCCCACACCAACTTTTCGACATACGCAACACTGTCGCTTCACTTCTGCCTTCCCTGCCCCATGCAGAATTTTCTGGGCACCAGCTGTAGCCTGGAGCCTTAAGAGGAAGGGTGTTCTGGGAAACAGCAGAAAATGCAATAGCCAAAAGTCAAGAAGTCTAAACTCTCACCAAGCTCTTGCTTAAATAGCTTGTTTCCCATCTTTGAGCCACTAGAATGTTAGAAACATGCCAGGAATCTATGGCACTTGGATAACATGAGATATCCACAACCATGGTGCCTCCTTGTTGTCTGCTATTCTTACGTAAAGCCTAGAAGACTCATTTTGCAAATCCAGCTTCTACCTGGGCTATCACAACAAGTCTCTGTTCTTTCTGAATCAATTCTATCTTAATCCAGTTCCAGTGCTCTGCTGCACTGTCTCTTGTGAATTATAGATGCACCCCCCTGGAGTAAGGATGGTTCTATCCACACAGCAGCAACTCTGATATTACTGTTCTGTTCTCAGGCCCAGAGCTAGTTTCAAGAGTCTCTGGCAGAAAGAGGTACAGAATCTAATGCTGTGCACACAACACAGGTCTTATGAAATCCTGCCCACTGACTGATGACCAACATGCACCCGCTCTGACATTACTGCTAGTTCAGTGGCTTACAGGGCAGACAAGAAACAGAAGCACTTCCCGCAGGGTTACCCTCATCTGCCAGGGCCCACGCTGCCTTGGTACTGGGCTCCCATGATTACAGCAGCTTTTTACAAGATGGATAATATTACCACCCTTTTTGCAAAAGAGGAAATTAAAGTTTTGAAAGATTAGGTAAGTTGCCAAATGCCATACAAATAGTAGTCAATGTTAAAGTCCATGAGTTCTAAGATAAGAAATAAAGACTAGGTTCTTTCTAGAATATCATATTGTTGCCTTGAGTCGAAACAAATATAAATTGAATTAGAATGAACTGATTTGAACTGTATTGAACTGAACTGGAAAATCTGTCACAATGCAGACATGTGGGGCTGAAGACTGTAGTTCTCTTATTACTTACGGTGTATCATTACAGCCAACACCAATCACCATATGCCTATTTCCTAAGGGTGATTCTTTAAAATATTGAACTCTTAATATGTTTTAATCTAGTTTTATTAATAAAAGTTTTAGCTAATAAAAAAAGTTCTGAACCAAACTCTTGGGTGATTTATATTGCCATAATAACACCTGACTCTTTCTCTGTGAGAATGGCTTCTCTGGTGTCAGAGTGCAGGCAAGAAGCCTGACTAGCACTGGTTCATAATACTTCTGGTCTCATATGACTTGTTCACATGGGGCAGGGCTGTCCGAAATGATCATCACAGTAAGGATTCACTAGAACATCAACAATCAAGAAAAGCTTTCTGAGGTAGGTTCTGTAACTGGTTTTTAAGTTACCTCACACTTTGAACCAACAGACTAAAGGAAAAAGCAGCACTTTGTGTTCATATCATGCTGGAGTACTACTTAGACTGTTTTTGAAATAGATTAGGTTTGACAGTCTCATTGCTTAGAAGAGGAAGCGATGCTAATATCTGGAACGGTTCTTACAGTTTATAGTTTATACAGAGTATTCACACAGCCATTATTTCATCTATTATGTCATTTGAGGCCCCAGCCCTATAAGGTTAAGCAAACTCTCTACGGTCACATGGTTAATTAGTGACAAAATGAAAATAAAGTGTTAAAAACCTGAGGTTTATTAATTGTGTGTTTTTCATTGAGCTATTCACTCAACAAATATATAGTGTGCAATACCCAATAGACGTTGTACTTAGAACTTTGAGTTGGCATGAAAAAAGAGGGTGTGAGATATTCAATAAATGCTGAATTGTCCTCAACTTGCAGACTAATAGCAAAGAAGAGGTGTTGCCAATACAGGGTAGGAAGTAGCAAGTACTTCTGAGCGGTTCCAATAATTTTCTAGGAGAGTTCATAGAAGACAATCACATTCACTTCAATGAAGAGAAAGGTTCTTCAGAATTTGTAAGACAGGGAACATTTGAACAGATTTTAAATAGGTAGGATTTGAATATGGAGACCTGGAGCCTATAGAACAGAGGAGATTGTTCTAGACAGGAACAGAAAGCAGAAAATAGAATACATATGGAAAACAATGAAGACTCTTTCCTTATTTCTCAGTCACATTTTCTTTTTTATATTTTAATGTCTAGAATACTAAGAGCTATCTCTGAATCAATTTCAAAAGAAACTCATTATCTGCTAAACTATGGATTAAAGTGTGTACTAAATGAATGATGGACTCTTCAATCAATGGTGTCTTATAGTCTAGGACTTATCATAACTCATTTTGACAAAGCCAGGGGTGAGTGAAGACAAGTAGCAGAAGCTTAGATTTAAAATTTAAGTTGTGGAGAAATCATGAAAGACCTTGTGTAACAGATTAAAATTGTTGAGACTATTATATGGACAATCAGGAACCATCAAAGGTTTATTGAGTAAGGAGCAATAGGACAAAAATAGTAGTTAGGAAGTTAAGTTGACAGCAATATGTAGGCAGGATGAAAGTACAAAGGCAGAAGTGGGGTAGAATACTAAGAGGTGATTAAAATAGTTAAGAAGGGAAACTGAACTTATTGAATCAGTTATTGAGTAACAAATCACTACCTCCAACACTAAATTTAGTGGTTTAAAACAATGACCATGTATTTATCTCTTAATTGTGCAAATTGGAAATTTGGGTTGAGTCTACCTGGGCAGTTCTGTCTTCAGCTGGTCTTACTCATGTACCTACAGTTAGTTATTAGAGCTGGTTGGTCTAGGATGGCTTCAGTAGGGATGGAACATTCCTGTTCCATATTTTTTTTCATAATCCAGCAAGATAGCTCAGGTTTGTTCACATGGAGGCTGGGTGGAGTTCCTGAAGAGAGCGTAGAGGTACCAAGGCCACTGGGAGCCTAGGCTTGCAACTGTCACGTCCACTGTCTTCTGTTGTCAAAGCAAGTCACAAAGACCAGATACAAAGGGACAGAAAGCAGTTCACTTTTTGATTCAAGAAGCTGCAAAGTCAGCTTACAAAGGGGTAAGAATGAAGGGAAGGGAAGGAGAAAAATAATTATGGCCATTTTTTTTCTGGCAATCTGCCACACTCCCCGATTTATTTCTTCATTGTTATTTTTTTTTGCATTATTTTTTATCATTATATGAATGATATAGAGGAATAAGCCATTTTTCTGCAACATATCTTATTATAATTCCTATCTAATTGTCACCATCCTTGCTAAAAAGCACAGTAATATTGTTTTAGTTTAAAAATCACCAATTTTATTCTGATGATACACTTCTATTAATCTCAAAACACTTGCAGTATCTTACACCATATTTAATAATATTAGTTAATGTGATTTTATGACTAAGTTTGCCCTGTTTTTCTCTTCTATGTTTAAATTACATTACAATAAACATCATATGAGACTTAGTAATTGAAAAATATAAACCAGTGGGAGACTATAAAAAATATTCCAACATGTTGTTAGAAAAAAATTGGTGCTTAAAATATTAAAATTAGTTTAGATCAAGAATTTTACCAACCAGCTCATTTAAACATTCTTTTTCAATCTTCTTCATTCCATTGTTAGGTGTATTTTTAAAGATCTTGAGAAGTCAAGGGGAACTTTATACATTTTAGTGACTAAGGAGAGCAGAATAAAACATAATTGGGTATCTTAGGAAAATTTCCCTCCAATGTCAATCTCCCCAAACTATGTTTTTCTTCTCTATTTATTTCAAATAGGTATGCCTCTGGTTTTCATTCAGTTGCTTTCTTAAAATTTAAAAGTTTACAAAACATGTTGTTAGATAAAATACCTGGGATCCCATTTCATTAGAGTAAATATTCTTACCAGATCATGTAATTTTATTTTCTAAATACTTATTGAATCTGTTTCTCCTCTTAATGGCTACCACCGTTTCTCTAGTTCACATTTACATCACTTCTCTTCTGAACAAATGAAGTAGCCTCTTTAATTGGCGTCACTGGTTCTAGTTTTTCCTGTTCTACAATGCAGCCTTTTGCTCCTGAGTATTTCCAATGGACTATTAGTCTGGCCATATGTTCTTTAAAAAAGAAAGAATCTGGGTTTAAATAAATTGGAAATGCTATAGACTATATCCTCCATGCTTGTAGTGTCATTGTCATAAAATTTGTTAGCACATTAAAAAATTTGAGAAGTCCTGAGTAACGTAAAGGTAGTCACGTGCTTGTCTATCCTGCATTGCCCATGATTACCACCCTGTTTAATCTGAAGCACCTGGTGCCTTAGGGAAAACTAGGATAATTTCAGCAGGAATTTGAAGACACAGAGCCAATATTCAACATGCAACTTTCAAAAGACGTGTTGAGACCAAAGCTAGAAAAATTCTTGAAACCTCAGCTTTATCAAGATGGAATGGATTTATAAATTCCAAAAGACATTTTAACATTTGTGGTATAGTGGTTAGCATAGCTGTCTTCCAAAGATCTCTTATATATTAAGATTCAGGCTTAATGAAATCACAGATCACTCAGTTTTACAACAATAAATAAATAAATAAATAAACAAACAAACAGAGTTGGGCGTTTAATCTGAGAGAAGTTGTGTTTGAGGAGTGCCTACCAGACAGAGAAAGGACCATGATACTTTTCATGAGGGAAAAAAGAGAGATTTGGAAGGAATAGGTATAAGGTGAAGAAGCAGCCTGGATCCTTTAGGCACCCAGTCCCTGCTCTTCATGGGCCTTGATCCAAGGGATGCCGGAGAGGTGAGGCTCAACCCCAGGCAGGTTGAAAGGGCAACTGCAATGCTAAGGTGCGTGCACTCTCCTTACCAGTTGTAGCTCTGAAAAGCACACTGACATGCAAAAATTCCCTTTTGTGCCAATATAAGATGGCTGGGATGAAACAGGAAAGACTGTACACATATTTAAGCACAAAAACAGCAGGAGATTTTGCCAGTGGAATCTTCCTTGACAGATATGTGATGTGGAAGGAATTCACAATTTTTCTAGTTGCTCCTATTGAAGCAACTGAAAATAGCTGAAAAATAAGACAGTGGATCTGTTGTGAGTCACCAAGTAAATAACAAGGTGATCCCATATGAAAAACAGTAAAGCAGAATGAAGTAGTCTCGAATCAGAGGGTTTAACATGCCATTGGGAGCCAAGGAGAAGCATAAGGTTGGAAGTGAGGTTGAGGTTAGGACTCTCATGCCTCAGATTTTGCTGAGAGAACAGGCCATGAGTTACACCTGTTACAGTCACTTAAGAAAAAAAATCACTGCCCCAAATTAGATGAGACAAGAGAGACCTCAGTCATAGTTCAACAATGGAAAGCACAGAAGGCATTTACCCCAATTCCAGGCGCCACTTTGAAAAGGAAATTATAAGAGACCATGTGCAGGTAAAAAAATTGTTTTGAAAGAGAGCTTAAACTTTAAATTAAATAAACATTTATCTAAGGGAAAAGATTTTTATACTGGAAAAGACTGAATTACCTGTAACTTGAAATTTTACATTATTATTTTTTACCCATTATTAGAAATTGGGATGATAAAGGAACTGCATTATATAGAAATGTCATGCAATTTTATACAAGTGAGTTGTAGGGATAAGTTGTCTACTTTATTACATAATTATATTTAATTCTTGTTTAATACAGATCCTCCCAAACTTATTTATCAAAAAATGTATTTTTAAAAATTAACACATTGCATCTTCTCTCAGGAAAAGTATTCCATGGAATATCCTCTGGGAAATAAGACTCTATGCTCTTATTAAATGTATTTCTTAAAAACAATCTTGTTCTCTTTTAAATTCATCTTGTTTATTTTTTTTTTTTTAAAAAAGGCTTTTTGGAGTTCTTACTTCAAAGGTTCCTGGACTAGAATTATGATTCAGTCATAAGTTCTGACTTCAAGAAAGCCACAGATTTGCAGAGGAATATGTGCTTGTTTTGGCAACATGTATACTAATATTAGAACAGTACAGAGGTGACTAGTGTGAATCCTATACAGAGATTGCATGAAAATTTATGAGGAGTCCTACATTTTTATCTGAGTTCATACTTTCTCTTTAAGAAAATGATCAATGCAAAGCTATTCTCTCTCACCATTTCTATTCCATATTGTAAATAGAAGTTTAAGGAGGTGCAATAGTCAAGGAAATAGCATAAAGATTAGAAAAGAAGGATAAAAACTTTCAATAAATTTTTAAACAGATGTGATTGTCTGTTCAGTGAATCCTAAAGAATATACAAAACATTTACTTGCCCTAATAGTTATTTTAACAAGGTCGCAGTATACAAAGTTAATACACTAAGAGCAAATAGTTGGAAAATAAAAATTAAAAAATTCCATTTAAAATAGCTCCAAATACATGAAGTACTTAAGGATAAATTCAGCAATGTATAAAAACTCTCTATACTAAATCCACAAAAGATTAATGAAAAAAATTTAGAAAATATTTATAAATGGGGAGATATACTATGTTAACAGATTGGAAGACTCAATGCTGCCAAGATGTCAATTCGCCCTAAGTTGTTGTACAGGGTCAACACAAGCCAAGTCACAATCCCAGCAAATTTTTATTTTAGAAATTGATAAGCTATTCTAAAATTAATGTGAAAGGGCAAATAACCTAGATTAATCTAAAGAGTCTTGAAAAGAGAAAATATAGTACAGGAGGGCTCATATTCTCTTACTTCAAGTCTTACTTACTATGTAGGTATGTTAATCAAGGCAATGCGGTATTTATAAAAGGATAGTTAAATAGAACAGAAAAGGTGTGCCTTGGTGTGTTCCTCCTTGGGTCCAACTTAAGCCAAAGAACTTACATGCACGACCCATGGGCATGAATTAAGGGGGAGGCAATTATACATGGAGGGGGACGCAAGGTGGAAGGGGGTGAAGGGGAGAAAAAAATAGGACAACTCTAACAGCATAATCAATAAAATATACTTGAAAATAAATAAAAGCAGAATAGAGAATCCAGAAATACACTCACACTCACACAGTTAAGTGATTTTTGACAGTAGCACTGAAGAGTTTCAGCAAATGGTGCTTGGACAACTAGATATCCACATAGAAAAGTGAACTTTGATTCATTTTTTTATTCTATAACATGTCATATGTTAATTTAATATGGATGATAGACCTAATTTTAAAATCCAGGCTTTTAAAGCTTATACAAGAAAACCTAAGAAAATATCCCCATGACCTTAGGGTAGTCTGAGAAATCATTTGCAAAACATATACCTGGCAAAGGACAAAGAACTTGTATTCTACAATACAATAATAATAAAAATAAACAATAAACAATTCAATTTAAAAAGACCTAAAGAGAGATTTTACAAAGAAAGAAATACGCATGGCCAGTAAATAAAAGTAAAATGATTCACCATCATTAGTCAGCAAGACAATTCAATTAAATCAAAGAGGTACAACTCCACATTTAACAGAGTGGTTAAATTTAAAAACAACAACATTAAGTGTTGTCAAAGATATTAAGCAAGTAGTGATGATGGAATGTAATATAGTACAATTTGGAAAACTGTTAGTTTTTTTTAAGTTGAGCGTATATCCTCCTTACATTCTAACAATTTCATCCTAGAAATTTTCCCAAAAGAGATGATACTATATTTCTACACAAGACTTTATGGGAAATCTCCAGAGTATTCATAATAATTCAGAACTAGAAACAGCCCAAATGCCTATCACCCAAAGAATAGGTAAATTATTTTCATACAGTGGAATATTATTAAGCAATAAAATGGAAAAAAAACAACCTGTTGACTCATACAACAACATGGGTGAATCTTTCAGGCACTATATTGGGCAAATGAACACAGACATACTAAAAAATGCTCACTGTATGATTTTTTTTTAATTTATGAATTTCTAGAACAGGAAATACTAACATATTGGAACAGAGGATTTACCAGGAAGAGGCAAGAGAGAAGTTTCTACAGTGATGGAACCTTCTATATCTTAATAGCAGTGTGAGGTACATGGATGCAGGCATTTATCAAAATTCATGAAAATGTGCCTTTGGATTTGGATATTGTACTGTATATGAATATTACTCTCCAAGAAAACAAATATTAAACTTTAATAGGAATTATTTTCACAATGGTATAGGCAACTAATTCTGAAATAACTGTTTTATGATTGTACAAATAAGTAACTATATAGATGGAAATGGGTGCCAGATTTTTCTCTGTTTGGGGTATAAAAAAATAGAGCAGGAACAGCTAGAATAAACCCAGGGATGTTAGACTGGAATTGGAATTATCATTTAAATTTATTGTTTTTATATAACAATATAATTTATTGTTAGTATATAAATAGGTAGAAATGTGTGTGTACTTTTGTTAGTGTTTTTACTGGCTGAATGCTGAAAGAGGTTGAAAGCAATGAGATACTAGTAGCAATGAGCACAACTAATATGCAGATGTTGGCTCCTAAATACCACTCACCACTAAAATATACCAGGGCTCCTTGGAGGAAAGGTTAATTAATATCAAAGCTAAAGCTGAAAAAGTACCAGATGAATTGTCCAAGAAAGTAAGAAAGTATTCAACAAATGTTGGAGGTATGTCAAAAAGACACAGAAGATATATTGAAAGGGCTACCAATGTCTGAAATCTGGAACAATTTGACCGTTAATATAAATAATACTAGGAATGGATTATAACGCACTGCATAAAATAGAAATACGTGGTCCTAAAGTGATATAAAAATAAATAAACGAAGAAACACATCAAGTGGCAGGCTGATGGTAGGAGGAATTAACAGGGAGGTGAAGGCAGGTGTCAGATCGCGGGGTGGGAGGGTGACTCACCTCTGCATTTCCACAGGCCCCTGCCCCTGCTCGTGTTTTCCCTGCTGCTACAAATAGCCTTCCTTCTTCTCACCAGCTTGATGTCCTTCTTCTCTCCTCACGGCTCAACTTATGTCACCTCCTTTGGGAAGATTTCTTGTTTCTTGGAAGCATCTTAGTGAATACTTGCTGTCTCGTTTTTCATAATATCTTTCTCTCTCAGTATAGGCAACAGAAATCCTTCTTATATTTCTTAGAGCTCTCTTTTCTCTTAGGTTTATGTTGTTATTTTCCCTATTGCCTACCACCATCCCCGACCTAAATCGGTGAGAGACTTAGATTTTAACTCTTTTTTTTTTTTGATGCTTTGCTATGAAGGATGCAGTAACATTAATCGCATTGTATTAAACCCAAAAAAAAATGTATTTAAAAAGTAAATAAATTAATAAAAAAAAAAAAAAAAAAAAAAAAAAATTGTATCCCATCAATTGGTTATGAGCTATGAAAATGAAAGTAATAGGGGTCAATTTAGTAAAAAAATTAGTTTATCTTGATGCCAGCTGTGAGAAATGCATAAGACTGGCTGGGAGCCAATCTCAGAGGCCCTGTAAGGTACATCCATCCACCTGCTTGCAGGGGAAGCCTTATTTAAAGGAAAAAATGCAGACGATTGTAGCTCTCCTCCTGTCCTGCAATTCAGGGCTATGCTTTGCTTTGCTCACTGATTGGACAGTTCTGCACCGGGCTCCCTCACAATAGATGGCTCTGTCAGCCAGTTGGATTGAATGAACCACAGTGATCTGCCACAAAGATGGAAATCAAACAGCCTTGGGGGTATCAGGATACCCGCTCACTCAGGGTCAGAAAGAAACCTCATGCTGGATTCCAGGCCTCCCTTCCCCCTCCTTGGCACCTGCTGAAAATAAACTTATAGAAGCCACACAAAGAGCACCCCTCAGGCCCCATTATTCTTTCTAAGGATAGATATAAAAATAAGAGCCATATCAAGAAGAAGCAGATGCCCCTCCTGAGACTGGGAGAAATTCCCCAGTGTGGGTTAAACCTTAGGGGGCAGGCCAGTTAAAACAGCAGACACAACACATGACAAGTGCTAATCACTCTGCTGTCATCTGATGGTTTCCCCTTGCTGGATACAGACATTGTAGCCCTATCTACTTCAACCGTTTGAGTTTGATCATATTATGTAGTGGTAACTGAGACGCAAACTGAAGCTAGATGAGCACCTATTTGAGATAAAACTGAGGGGATATTTAAGTCTTCAAGGTATGCACAGCCCCAGCTTCTGAGCAGCTTTGGGAAAACTAACATTTCAGTGATTTTCTTTCTATTTTTAGAGGCTTCTTCAGACCTGTTTCTTAATATTTCAATAAACATGAGAATTATGTTTATATACATAAAACTGATATATATAGATAACAGATATGGATATATTCATTTCCAATTTACACACTGGTATCAGATCTTCAGTCTCAGCACATCCTCACGATATATCTGACACCTATAAAGAAAATATAATAATCCCCATTTTACAGATAAAGAAACAGAAACTTGGAGAGGTGAAAACATTTTCTACTTATAAAAGGAAGAGAACTATGTAATTCTGGGTTGAAAAATAAAGAGTTATTCACAGGAAACCGAGTGGGCAGTGAACTTTAGAGAAAATAAAAAATAGTGGAAGAAAGAGATATAATTGGTTATTATCTGGTCAGAGGTTCTCAGTAGAAGATGGTATTAAAGTGGGCTGTGATAAGTTAACTCCAGCATTTTTTACCTATTGGACTTGGACTTGAGATGTTCAGGAATGTTGTTGAGCTCAGTCCAGGGAATGGAGACACCCTTTCCAAAACTCACCCAGATATGTTGCAGATTTGTCGACAGGGGAGAAGGGTAGATTGAAGAGAATGTAAGGTACGTGTATCATATTAATGAAAACAGTTCCCAACTTCTATCTACTGTAAGATGCTATTCTGTCCTTTCCTTTTGTAATCCTTGTCCCCTACTTTATATCTCTGCATTTGGGCATTGGTGACTTCTCATTCAGTACTAATTACTTCACAGGGGGATAATGCAGTAAAGCTGGAGGAAAAAAATTTTAATTTTTAAGTCTTGCTTCATGCTCAAGATAAAAAGATTAAAATAAAATATCAGTCAGATTCAATTTTTCCTACCATTGAGGGGAGGAAAAGATTTCATGAAATGGGAGAATGCTGAAGAAAAGGTAGAGTACAAACCACAATTGGATAATCATGGATTCCAGCAATGGGCTCTGAGTCACTCACTAGACTTTCTCCATGCCTCTTCCCCCGTTTATGTTTAATCCCAGAAAACATGATGGAATATCCACAGAGTTTGAGGATTTCAATGTAAATGAGAAAATGCAAAATTTTTATAAGTAGCATGGAGGATGAAGGCAAGACTTCTTTCCTTGTGCCTACATGGTTATTTTCAACAATACAAAGTATTCCAAAACTTACCTCAGATGAAATAGAAAATTTAAACAGACATTTCATAAAAGAGAATTAGTCACTTCCAAAAAACACCAGGACTAACTAGGTTCATAAAAGAAGACTGCTAAGCCTTAAGGAGTAGATATATTAATGTTATTTAAACTTTTCCAAGGCATTAGAAAAAGAAAAAAATTCAAATGATTTTTTGTTATGAATAGAGATATCAAAATGTAACAAATACTATACAAAAAATAATCCTAAAGAACAATCTCACTAAAGTATATCAATGCACACATTCTAAATAAAACATTAGCTGATGGAATTTAGCAACAATTAAAATACACCAAATACACTCTAAATAAAATGTTAGTTAATGGAATTTAGCAACAATTAAACCTGCCAACTGGGTTCGATTGCAGAAATGCAAGGATGGTTCTATGTAGGGTATCTATTAATATCATTCATTGCTTTTATACATTTAAGGAGAAAAATAATGATGACATCTAAGCCTTTGAAAAAGCATTTGATAAAGGTCAATATTCATCTTGTATTGAAAAACAATAAACAGAATAATAATAGAGATACATTTCTTTAACATGACAATCTCACATCTGTTTTTCTATTTTTGTCTATATCTCAGCCCAAAACCATATTTTACTTACTATGGAAATAAATTGCTTTGTTATGCACAAAAGCCACCAGATAGAATATATAAAAGAAAAAAATTGCTTATTTACCAAAGAAATATTAATAGAAAAATGAAATAACTAAGAATAAATATAACAAAAAATGTTCAGTGTGCTTATAAATAATATATTAAAAAGCTCCTGAAGGACATTAAAAAAGGTCTGAAAAAAGTGGAAAAAGTGATATATAAAAAAGAGATATAGATACTCTATCTATATCATAAATATACCCAGACTTTTCATGTTAATTAATTTTTATGATTACAATAGAAATATTATTTTAAAAAACAAAGCTAGAAGAGCTGATAAAATTAATATTGAGAGGAAAAAAACAAGGAAAATCAAGGAAAATTTTACTAAAGAAGAATTTTGTAAGTGAACTAAACCTTTCCATATATGAATACCTCATTAAAACATTCTAGCGTTTATGAGTAATAGAAAAACAAACCAGTTTAATAAAATTCCAGAAATAGTTCCAAATGTGCATACAAATATATTATATAATAAAGATAATATCTTAAATTCATGAGTAGGTGAAATGTTTCTTAAATATGGATCCATATATCATTTATCATACTAAATTAAAAAAGGTTAAAAAATTATATATTAAATATAATATTTTACTTAAAAATATTAGGAGAACTATAGATAAACTTTATTATAATCTTGGAGGGAGAAAAACTTTTCCTTGACTCAAAATCCGGAAGCCATAAAGCAAAAGACTGATAAATTCAATTGCATTTAAAAAAAAAAACCTGTGCATGAAAAATGAAATTACCATTAGTAACAATAAAAGTGGGACTTATATACATATATATCTGATCTTAAAATGGACTAATATCCTTAATTTATAATGCATTAGAAATTGAAAGCAATGTGAATAACTTTATAGAAAAATAAGTAAATAATATCTACAGATATTTCATGGGAAAGTAAATATAAATGGCTTTAAAACACATAAGAAGGGGCTCAATCTTACTTACAATATAAAAAATGAACATTAAAACCACACCAGAATATCATTTTTAACCATTAAATTGACAAACATTCACAAGTTTGAAAGTACATTTCCTTTGTAAATGTGGTGGGACTGGATATGGTAAGAATAGACATTGACTCAAAGCAGTATGTTTTCTAAGGCTAATTTAGCAATATTTGTCAAAATTTAAAATTTTTTTGACCAAGCCACACAATTTTTACTATTTATTTTAGAGATACACTTGTACATGTGTAAATTAATGTATGCAGATTTTCATTTATGCAAAATAATGCATGCTGAGATTTTTATAATTGAAAATTTTTGGAAATCACTTGAATATCTACCAGTATTGGACTGGTTAAATAAGGAAATTATAATATATATATTTTGGAGTATATATTTATAATATATGGAACATGTATTATATCAATATAATATATTTTATTATAGAAATATAAAGTATATTATATAAATATACATAGTTCATATGTATGTATTATATATGTTAATATAATATTTAAAGAGGATTATAAGCGGCTATATGAAGGAATTAAGAAACACATTATGCTTATAAAAAGATCACTGAGGAAATAGATGTTAAAGATGTATTATATATTTATATATATTCAGATATTTATTTTTAAGTAAAAAGCAGTTTCCAAATAAGTGGCTTTAAAAAGAAAAAATGTACAGGGAAGGCACACAGAGATGGAGAGAAACTTGATTTGGGGTGCGGAACTCACAATCCAGTGTACAGATGGTGTGCTGTGGGATTGTGCACCTGAAACCTGTGTAATTTTGTTAGCCAGTGCCACCCTAATAAATTCAATAAAAAGGTAAAAAGTATATGTATATCATACAACATTTTGTCTGTAATAGAGAGCATAAGAATATCTGTGTGTGTTCGGGTATATTTTTTTCTGCTTGTATACAAATATAATAACATTGGTAGAAACACAAAGACCAGAAATAGAAGTTATCTCTTAGGGTATGGGAACTGAACACCTAAAGGCAGAGGTGAGAGCAAGATTCCTCATTGCATATCACTTTATATTTCTTTTCACTTGGAACCACATGAATATATTATCTATTCAGGAAAACAAAACCACAGTGAGAGAATAAACCAACAGTAAAACAGTCATAGGAAGGGGGGAAACCCCACAAATAATACCTCAGGATAAAACAAGCAGACTAAAGGGTGAGTGTAGAATAAGAAAGGCCAGACTCAGTCCCATAGCTTTGCAATAGTGGGTAGTCTGGGGATCAAAATCCGGTGCCCGACTCCCGGAATTTAGCACAGAGACGAGCTTTCTCTAGACGACACACTACTGCTTTAACATGCGATCCTTGGGTCTAATGCGAGCCTGCACTTTGCAGTTTGCCGTGGTCACCAACCATCTATTATTTTATACCAGATGCTGAAAAGCATTTGAGTAATAGTCTCTGAGGTAGCCACTTGTGACCAGATATTTTCATCACTGGCTGTAGAAGCCATTACCTTCTCCTGATCAATCGCTAAGAGCCTTTTCACTGCAGGAGAGATTTAGCTTCTAAAACGCAGTTTTAGATGATGCTCTAACCATGGTGAGAGATAATCCTTTTGAACCCAGTTCCTCTGGAGTTGGGGAACTTAGTCAGGTTGTGAAGAAAAATCTGTGTTTTTTGACCTGTTTGTGAAAAGCTTTTCATAAGAGAACCAAATGTTCCCCTTAACATTTACTTAAAAAATTAGAAAATGCGTTCGTAACAGCCTTATCTCATAGATTTGCACAGGAAAGGACAACATGACCTTTGAAATATTCTTTTTTTAGTTAATTCTTAGGATCAAGATTGAGAAAAGCAATTGAGAATAAATATTGGAAAAAATACGACTGTTAAACAGCCAAACCTGGAACAGTGAGCCCCACAAAAGGGAAAGTAATTGATAGATGAATAATACAATGTGTAAAGATGTATTAGTGTTTTCATTATTTTGTACTATTTCTATTCAGTTGGAGCTGATTTCCATAGTAATATAGTTAGCTAAAAGTCTGCCTTTGTATATAAGTCTCCACAGAAAAGCAAATATGAAAATGGCAATTTTTAAAACAATATTCTGTTTTTTGTTTAATAAAACTAATGTTTTCAAATCTACTTTTATTAAAACACAATAAATACCATCAATTTTTGACATGAAATCTCATTATATACTGTAAATATTTATCACTTTCTAAGGGGAAGATTATGCAGTAGATGGCTTCTCATTGATTCACTCATAAAGCTGAGTTAGAAGTGAAGCTTCTTTTTATTTTCATAAAAATAAGAGAGACTCAAAATTTGACATCCATTCCATTTGGACCAGCTAATCAGACAAAGCACAGATGGTGCACTTTTCAAGAGCTTTTTTTTAGCATAAGAAAAATTTAAAAAGTAATGTTAATATAAAAACCTTGAAGGTAAAATAGACTAAAAACAGACAATGCTATTACAGAAATCATTTCCTCTCTTGTCCTGGGATTTATTTTCTTCTTAAATCTAGAGTTTTCGTATCATATATTCAACTTAAAGATGCATAGAACACTATAATTTATACTGTTTTATGTTTACAGATCTGAAAAGAAAATCTTTAGAGTCAAATAATGGCTTAAAGTGGAACACAAGGCACATATATGGTCTTGATACGAACAAGCCCAGGACTTCTCAGGGACTGACGTATCTCGGTCATTGGTCAGATTTCTACAAACATAGATTTTTAGTCATTGATTATTGATGTCTACAAACCTATAGATTTGTGAGGTCTGACATAGTTCAAACCATCCTAATTCATGATATGCCATAATATGAAGTGAATCTTTCGAAATGAGGAAGATAGCAGGAATGTCTTTCAGGATTCAGTGCTGTTGGAATTAAACACAGGCAAGGACAGTGACCAAGGACAGTTGGGTGAGTTGTCATGTAGGTAGGCACATAAAGTATGACAATGCCACTCAATGCTTCTCAGGCTGAGGTAGTCAGTCAGTCCCCTTTCTGGGCCTCAGTTTTTTAACATGTAAAATTAAAGAGTTAAATCATATTTGTTATTCAACACTATTTTTTTGTAAGAATAAACAGTTAGAGAGTATGATGAAAGCAGATACACACATTCATTAGGACAGTTTTGGATAAAAATTCAAGTGGATCAAAGACCTTCAGAAGTGCTCCCACTAGGGATCCATGGACTACGGGTTAAGGACCCCTGAAATAAACAATCTTTATAAACATACCTCAGGCATATTTATTCTTTTATTATTTGGTCACTTACATTCCCATTTTCTTCTCTATAAGTGTGTGAATCACTCTTCATCTGCAAGTATACTGATACACAAAATCTAAAGTTCATTCCATCATTAATAGTCTTTTACATAAAATACTACCTCTTAGTTACAGTCATAAATCTGTAGTTTCAGTACTACTCTTTGAGACAAAAAGAGAGTTAAACTTCATTCAATTTTATCTCTACTTCCTTCTGAGGAATAGTGATGATGGCGGAGTGGAGGAATATGAGATTCTACCATCTTCACTGTGTAAACAAAATTCAACTTGTGCATGACTTTAACCTGACATGTTAACTTTTGGATATTTATACTAGTGCACTAAGCTATCCACCCAGATAATCTCACATAATAGTTTGCTGTTCTTTTACTGTGCCTTAAAAATTGTTTTTATTAAATAATTTGAGATGAAATCTTTAAAACAAGAACAAACCAGTTAGTCTTAGAATATTATTCTTTGTTTTTAACTATTTAAAAGTTTAATTTATTTTTAATGCTTAATTCATTTTTTTCAAGAGGTATTATCATTTGGTAGAGAAAAGTTACCACCTTGGAGTTCACAAAAATCATTTTGATTTTTATAATCCCCTTTGGATATCAGAAAAATTTTTTGTGAGTACAACTTGCAGATGCAACTACTTGTATGCAATTAATTTTTCCTTCAAGTATAGTGGCTTTTCAATACTCAATTAATATATTTTTAAAAGAGACTGACTATCCACTTTATGAAAGTAATTATTTAATTATTCTGGACAAAAAGAAATAATAGCAAGCACAACATCCAAGATTCAGCCAAAATCAATTTCAAATGTCAGCCTTTTCTATTTTTGGCTATCATTCTAATAATGTTCCGGTCAGACTCCAGGACTTTGAAAATAAAGAAATGCACTGGGCTATAATTTGGTGCCTAGAGTATCATTCTTAAAAGACAGTATTCTCAATGTATTCTGGGAAAGCTGGGTTGAGATAAGAAGTAGAGCACTATTCAACATTTCTGAAAATGATAAGAAAGATAATTTTAAAATAACTAAATAATTACTCTGCTAAAAAAAAGAAGACCTAAGTGAAACAGAAATATTAAAAAATTCCTCAACAAATGGAGAGCAGACAGAACTGAATACATGACAGTAACTTAAGGTCATGACATGTACAGAAGCTTGGGCAGTTGTTCCATAAAGATTCAAAGCTACAAGTCCAGTGATTCCAAGGGAGGAGGACAATGGTGGAGGTGATAAATTAGGGTAGTATATTCTGAGCACCCATTTGGCCCATCTCTTTTCTTTTGACTTGGACCCATGGGACAAATTAAAATAGGAAATTATTGGGAGAGGCTGATGAATGTTGAGGTATGTGGCAACTTTCAAAAGGACCTTAGAATCTTCCACAATCAGAATACCAATTCCAGAAACTTTCTGACCAGGAGTATATTCTACTTCCACCCTCATATTATTGCTAGAGAGATATCTATTATTCAGGTAATGGAACAGGGTGAATGTCCCCAAATATTTCTCAATATGAAAAAGAGATATATACTGTGTCAGAAAAGTCATCTTACTCATGGAGTAGAAATTCAAAAATTCTAACAGAAATACCATCTAAATTTTGAAATTTTAGTAGAAAAGAAAGAATGGATAAGAAATTACTGAGGGGAAAAAGGTAGAAAAGAATTCCAAAGCTGAAGAGAGAAATGATTCTTCAGCTTTTTGAGATACAGATCAGACAGAATACATGCAATAATGCTACTTTATGGATGAAATTTATTAAAAAATTGAGAATAATGAGAAAACTAAGTTCCCAGAAAGATAAAAATAGGTTTTCTATGAAGAAATGGAGATCAAATTAACATCACACTTTTCATCAAAACCAATGTGTATTAAAAAAAACTGGAGCAAAATGTTACTATTCTGAAGGAAAATAATTTTGAACCTAAAATTCTGTACTCAGTGAAAGTGGCATTCAATTTGAAAGACCTATGAGAAGCATTTTATTTTAATTTTTTTCACAGAAACATTTTATTTTAGTTTTTTATAGAAATTCACAGAAATTAATATTCAATATTAATTTAATAATTGATATTGAATTAATGAATAAAATAAGATTGTAACTTATTCTAGATTATCATTTTTTTCATTCTTAACATTAAAAAAGGCTTCAAAGTCCAAAATGAAAGTTTGTTTCTCTTTTTAAAAATTAAAAAAAAAATTTTTCTTTGCATTTTTTCCATTAAAATTTGCTACACATAAAAATCTGAAAACATTGTTAGAGAAGACTTCCATAAATAAATGTATACACATATATACATACATACAGCAAACCAATGAAATAAAAAGTAAACAAAGGAGCAAAAATGCAGCCTAGCAAACATATAAAACATTTTAAATTATAAATAATTATTTATGAAGAATCTAAAAATAATAATAACCATGTAGATCTCAAATCCCAGCTGATCTTAGCATATAATGTGATGGGGGTTAATGGGCTAGAAGGATGTGATAGAGACAAAAGTTTCTAATACGGTAGCATAAAATATATACAATGGGAAAATCTTAAAGAAGTGAGAGTACACATAAAGACCTATCCTAGAGATCCAACATAAAAATAATTGAAATCTCAGGATGAGAGAAGCTAGAAGATGTAAGAAAAAAATTATTGAAGAGAAATAGCAGAAAAAATTTCAATACTAAGAAATCACATGAAAAAATGACCCATATTATCCCAGAAATGTTCCATTAAAATTTGCAATAAACCAAGAGAGAAGACATGGTCCGGAAAACAGTTGATAGTAAGTTGTCTAAGTAAATAATGGTGATGATGATGAAAATGATAATTAGTATCTATTGAGCTATTTACTACCTGTCTAACAAATTTACATTACTTATACTACCCTCCCAAGCATCTAAGATGTATTATGTAAAGTAATTAAGGAAGTATTTAAATGAGAAATTTCTAATTTTACATTTATCTAAAATTGGTGGATCAAGAAATAGAAATAAAAAGAATTACTGAGTTGTGATATTATTACTAGAAAAACTAACACTGAATTTATGAGAAACGTCATCTGGAGAATGGGGAGTATATGGTCTGTAGATTACGTTTTCTCTTAAACCTTTCTATACTACTTGGTTTGTTACCAATGTGTCTGTTAATTTGATCAAATGAAAATGAGAAAGATAAACAGAAGCACAAAAAGAATAAAACATAAGCCATTCAACAAATGAAAAGGGCAAAAGAAAGTGTTAAGAATGGAAAATGTTTAGTATGTTGACAGGAATAATTTCAAGATCACAATAAATATGACTATAATAAATTCCTTTATCATGATCTAGATTCTACGGTTACAAAGAATCCAACTATTAGAATTTGCAAATGACACATGGAAATAGGCACTTGACCTTTCCTGGGACATTCTGCTTTTTTGGACATCTTTCCCCTTTGGAGACCCTTCCCATTATACATTTCTTATTCACAGGATAAATGTTCCCAGAATCCCCTGATATTATGGCAAACATATGTGACAAGATATGTCAATCGAACACATGTGTAAGACAAACTGGGAAGTGGAAAAATGACCATCAGGGGTCACTGGAGTTCCAAAGGGATTAGTTGCGGCCTGGCCCCCAGCTTGCAGTGGGGTTTATAGGATTGGGTGATTGGGTGTCTGTGCTAAGTAGAAGCAGGACTGTGTTTCACTAGTGTAGCCATTGCAGCGTGGTTTAGTTTTTCCTGCTAAGCAAGCCTTGAGCCTGATTTTGTGATCTACACACTCTCTGAGCTATCTAATACCCTTAAAATTTTTCTATTATGTTATAACTAATGAATTTCCAACTGGTGTTATTTTCATCTAAAAACCCTGAGATACACCTGAAAAGTAAATGATTTGGAAAGATTGTGTGATAACAAGCTAAAATTATTTTGGATAAATTGCTGAAACCATGAATATTACATTTCAAGGTGAGGTACTAGATCAGGTTGAAATTTTCAAAAGGGTGACCAAAATCTACTTATACGAGCCTTCCATCTCCTAACCACAAGAAAGATATAAAAGGGTTAGTTTTATAGATGAAATAAGTAGAGGATTTTTAGAGAAATCCATCCCACAAATGAAAAAAACCTTGAACAAGATTACTTGGAGAACTTATTATGTGAACCCCAAGAATTTAGGGGACACGATATATCTGATTCCATCTTGGGAAGTCTAAAAGGCAAGAGATGCATTTGGTAGTTGCACTGAAGATAAGTAAAGAAGCAGGCTTCGTAGTGTGGCCTTTATGTGTGGAGTGTGTCAGAGAAACAGATGTAGAAATGCGTCCTGTGAGTCCAACTGCGGGCCATACAAAAGAAAGAGCAGAAGTTATCTTAGCTCTTATACAAAAGAACCCTGAGAGATGACAGACCATGTATAGAGAAACCGGATTTCCCTGAATAACTGTAGATCCAGGAAAGACAAAGTAACCAGCTAGAATAGCGATGGATTTGCCTACATCAAAGAAATGTACCTGCATTTAAGGTTTCTTCGTATCTTTTTGTGGCTTGAGCTCATTTACTTTTATGCTAAATTCTATTCAATTGTGCTGGTATACAACAGTTTACCCAGTCCTCTATTAAAGGACTTAGTTGCTTCCAGTTTTGGCAACTATGAATAAAGTTACTATAAACATTTGTGTGCAGATTTTTGTGTGATAATGTTTCCACCTCATTTGGGTAAATGCCTAAGAATGCAATCACTGGGTTGTACGGTAAGCCCGTGTTTAGCTTTGTAAGAAACTGCCAAACTCTTACAAAGTAGTTATGTCATTTTTTCATTCCCATGAGATTTCCTGTTGCTCTACATCCTTGTCACCATTTAGTGTTGCCAGTGTTTGGATTTTAGCCATTCTAAAAGCTGTGTAATGGTATCTCATTGTTTCAATTTGCCATCCCCTAATGATATTTAATGTTTTATATCTTTTTATAGGTTTATTTGACATCTGTATATTTTTTTGGTGAGGTGTCTATTCAGATCTTTGCCCATGTTTTAGTTGGGTTGTTTTCTTATTAGTGAGTTTTAAGAGTTCTTTGTAGATTTTGGATACAAGTTTATTTTTAGATCTGAGTTTTACAAATATTTTCTCCTAGTCTGTGGCTTGTCTTTTTACCCTCTTAACAGTGTCTTTTTAAAAGCAGATTATTTTCATTAACCTAAGTCTGACATCAACTTTTGCTTTCATGGATTGTGCTTTTGGTGTTGTATCTAAAAAGTTATCTTTAAACCCAAGCTAGGTTTTTCTCCTATGTTATCTTTTAGACGTTTTATAGTTTTGCATTTTACATTTAGGTCTACGATCCATTGTAAGTTCATTTTTGCAAAGGTGTAAGGCCTGCATCATTTTTCACCATGCGGACATCCAATTGTTCCAGTACCATTTGTTTAAAAAGATTATCTTTTTCCCATTTAATTGCTTTTATTCCTTGTCAAAGACCAGTTGGCTATGTTTATGTGAGTCTATTTCTTGGCTCTCTATTCTATTCCATTGAATTATTTGTCTATTATTTGCCAATATCACATTCTCTTAATTACTGTATCTTTATAGTAAGTCTTGAAGTCAAATAGTATCAGTCTGCTGACTTTGTTGTTCTTCTTCCCTATTGTGGTGGCTACTCTGGGTCTTTTGCTTTTTAATATAAACTTTACAATATGTTTTTCAATATCTAAAAAACAACTTTATGAGATTATGATTGGATGGATTGAATTTTTAAATCATACAGGAGTGAGCAAACATAGGTTTACATCTGTTTGTATGGAAAATAATACAATAATGGATAAATAACAATACAAGAATAAGTTGTGTTTTTCATACTCACAACTATAAACCTACTTTTGTTCACCCTTGTATTGGGAAGAATTGACATTTTAACAATACTGAGTTTTTCTTTCCCTGCTAAATCTATCCATTACTGATAGAGGGGTGTCAAAGTCTCCAACTATAATAGTAGATTTGTCTATTTCTCCTTAAAGTCTATGAGTTTTTGTTTCATATATTTTGATTCTCTGCTGTTGGGGTCATACTCATTAAGGATTATTGGGTCTTCTTGGAGACTGACCCTTTTGTCATTATGTAATAAATTTTTTGTCCCTGAAAATTATCCTTGCTTCTGAAATCCAGTTCATCTGCTATTAATATAGCCACTTCAGTTTTCTTTGATTAATATTAGCATGATATGTTCATCTTCACCCTTTTATTTTTTATTTTTTCATAGCACACTGAATTTTAGTGTTCGCCTTTTGGGGAAAGGGAAGTCATACAACTCACTTTTGGAGATACCTCAAAGGTTGTCTGTTCCAGAAAATATTTGGTTCAATTTCTTGCGGGCTCAGGCTACTGAAAGACATGTAACATTGGTCGCTCATACCCCTCTGGGCTGATGTAAGGCAGAAAGTAGACAAGGTGGTCATCTGAGACAGGTGGGCAGAGCATGGGCACGGGCTCAAGTTATTGTCGACAGAGGGAGTCGGTCCTGGTTGCTTGCTGGGGCTATGGAGGGAAGCCCGAGGGCTCTGGCAGGGTTGCTGTGTTGCCTTTCATCTGCCCATTCCCCCAGCTCACTGCTCTGGAAACACAGCTCGCTCTCCCTCTGGGCCCCTCCCACAAGGCGCTGAAATGAAAGATGTTCCCAAAGCTTCATGGACTAACCCAGACCATTTTGGGGAGCCTCATTTTCCCAGCAGTCCTTCTGTGCCAACCGCTTAGGGTGTCTGCAGATGTAGACACTGAAGTCTCCCTGGATGGTGGTGTGGGGCAGCCTCAGCCTACTTGGTTTGTCCTATTATGGTCCTTAGGTGCCGACCACATTGTGGCCTTCCCAGACCATGACCACCCCTGGACCAGAGCTCAAGTAGCTGATGAGGGCTGAGTAGGTCTTTCTCCTCGGGTCTTGTCGGTGCTCAGCCAGCGTGCTCTCTGGTGCCTGTAGCATCTTGATCACCAGCAGCTTGAAGCCTCTCCTCTCAAAACTCTAGATCTACTGCTGCAGCCCATCTGGCTTCACCTTGATCACTGGCAGCTCCAGGGCTAGGAATTCCCTGACAAGCATGACATGGCTGGACCAGGAGACCACCCCCCCACCGCCACAGCAGCCCCTCTGGCTCCTTTCACAACTTTCCTTTTTCTCTTTTCTTTTTTCTTTTCTTGTTCTTCCTTCCTTCCTTCCTTCCTTCCTTTCTCTCTCTTTCTGTCTTTCATTTATTTATAGTTTTTCGTTTCCTACAACTTGAAAACAATATGCCTAGGTATAATTTTTTAAAATATATTTTGATTTATTCTGCTTGGCATTTTCTAATTCTTGATCTGAGGTTTGGTGTCTGTCACTAATTTTGAAAAATTCTCAGTCATTATTACTTCAAACATTCCTTCTGTTCCTTTCTCTCTTTCTTTTCCTTCTGTTATTTGTATTCGATGTGTGTTATCACTTCTGTAATTGCCCCACAATTCATGTATATTTCCTTTTTCTCTGTCTGTTTTCCTTTTACTTTTGAAAGTTTCCACTGACATCTTTATATGTGATTCTTTCCTCAGTTATATCCAGTCTACTGAAGAGCCATCAAATGCATTCTTCATTTTTGTAATTTTTTTTTTATTTCTAGCATTCAGGTTTGATTGTTTCTCAGGGTTTCAATCTCTCTTCTATTAACCGTTTGTTCTTGTATGTTGTTTATTTTTTCCTTTACAACCCTTAATGTATTAATTACAGCTATTTTAAATTTGTGGTCTGATGAATTCAAAATATCTTTAAATTATAAGCCTGAATCTGATACCTGCTTTGTATCTTGACTGTGGGGGGAATGTGTGTGTGAGTGAGTGAGTGTGTGTGTGTGTGTGTGTGTGTGTGTGTGTGTTTATTGGAGCTTATAATTGTATATTGAAAGTTGGACATGGTATATTGGGTAAAGAAAACTGAGGTGAACAGACCTTTAGTGTCAGGTTTTACATTGGTCTGGCTAGGAATTAGGCTGTCTTTAGTGATTGCTGTATCTGTAGGAGTCAGAGGTTAACATTTCCTCTAATGTCCTTGGTTCTGTGTTCTATGTTGCCTTTGGGTTTCCCTAGAGACCCTTTCTTAAATAGAGTCTGAGCTTTGCTGTTTTTTCAGATGTAACTCCTTACTATTATACAAGATTTCTGTTGTAGCAGTACAGTGTAAAGAGGAAGTGTTCTATGAGTCTATTATTAGGTCTCAGTCTTTGGTGGGCCTGTGCCCCTGGACTGTGATCTTTACAAGTACATTTTAGCTGTTTCCCTCTCCCCCGCCCTTAGCTGAGACAGGAAGGTTTGAGGGCATTAGAGTTGTGCATTTCCCTTCTGCCATCTGAAAAGCTGGAGAGAACCAGTGTTAGGCGTTTCTGTTGCCACAGGTAAGTTAGGTTCCAGCAAAATGGTTTCCTTTGAAAGGAGGTCTTTGTTAAGGAGAACACAATGCCCTGGGCATATTTTAGAAAGGTTACTTTTCCCTTTGCCAGAAACAATGGAGATTTGTATCGGATCTTCACTGTGAAAAGCTGGTGAACTTCATGAGGATAAAGCTCTGAGAAGTTAGGGGAGCTTCCGAAGGCTGGGCCTCCAGTAGTTCATCTCTTAAGCCAGTCCATGTTCAGTCTCCAGCAATTGGTCAGGTGCCATTTATGTGTTCCCATCAGTTCCTGGCTCCAGGGGTTTCTGTTCCCCATAAACTGTGATACTCAATATCCATCTTTCTGTCTCTCAGTTTTGGGGCCAGTGGTTTGCCCTTGGTTTCAATTCTCCAATGGATCTAAGAAGAGCTGTTGATTTTAAGTTTGTTCATCTTTTTGGTTTTCAGGACAGGGGTGATGCCCTCCAAACTCAGCACATGTTAGATCCAAACAATTTTATCAATGAATTCTCCTAAACTTAAAAGATCAGACTCCAGTGGTATGAAAATTATTGAAATCATGAAAAAGCTATGATTTCAACATAATGTATAAATCTATTATAAAACCCTCATATAAATATCAAAGTTAACACAAAACTTGACAATTGTAGTTCCTTCTCTCTTATATAAAAACATAGAGATAAATGTCCTAAACAAAATATTTAAATGTGATAAGATAGATTTTTTATAACTATTTTTCCCTTAATATTTTTGGAGAAACAGCTTAGCTTTCCTAATAGTTTTGTTACCACAAATGAGAAGCTTTTCATTTTCAATTCTCTGAATTACTTATTCAGAAGAGGCTGGGCACAGAAGAGATATGCGATATACGTTTTCAATGAATGGATGATTATCATATATACGAAGTTCTATAAGGAGAATTGTGAGAAACACAAAAAGAATAGGGCAAGGCCACTACTCTTAAGGAACTTACAGTCTCTTGGGGACTCGGCCACAAACATAAGACTCACCCAAATTGGACTGTGATAATTGCTACTATGAAGAAAAAAAAATCACATTTCTATCTGCGCATGTGGGAGAGAGAGATTAATTCTCTCAGGCAGTGTTTATTTAGATCATGGTTTAAGAAATAGAGGGAAATGAAGCTTTCTGACTAAACTTAATTTCACAATTACCAAGAATCATAGAATTAGATTTGCACAGTAGTCTATCAGAGGCTTAGTTATTGCCAATTAGATCATAGAATTGTTTTAGAATGCTTATTCTAGATTTCAAAAATTTGATTTTAGAACCTAAATTTTCCCAGGCTTTATCACTCTGAAAGTATACTGTGTCACTTTTATGGCAAATAAACAATGTCCTCGGTATCTTGTCTCCATGTGCATACTTGAAAAACCTCAGCCTCTCAAAGTCTCATCAAAATGATTCTGGAGATCCCCAGGAAGGTTTCATCATCTTTTCTGGATCTTCTGCCCTGCCCCTCCGTCCTGACGCAGTCCACGGTTCTAGAAGCCTTGCCTTGTCACTGCTGCTAGTGCCTCCTTAACCTTCAACAGTGTTGCCTCCTACTTCTTTCTTGCAGCAAAATTGAATTTTTTATATGAGAGAGAAAAGGTCTTAGTTCCCCATACTGTGTGGCCATTTGTGAAGTGGGCACTGGTACGGCTTTGTTGTCATGAGCCAGAGTGAATCTTTCTCTCTCTCTCTCTTGCGCGCGCGCGCGCGCACACACACACACACACACACACACACACACACTTCTTTCTCCACCTCCCCTCCCCCTTTTTCTTTTGTTTTTACAGAAAACTATGTAGTTTGGAAATGGGACCATCATCAAAAACTTTCTCTGTTCTCTTTTCCCATTCCTCATAAATTTTCCTCATTATCCTTTCAGGCAAAAAAAAAAAATTCTCTCCTCTCCGAAACCAGGCAAAAAAAATCTCCAAATCCTGGAAACTCAGCTCATCACTTCCTGAGATATCTCTGATTACTTCTAACTCCCAGTGTAGGATATAAATCACCCTTCACAGACTCAGGGAAACAAGAAAAATTGCATCTCTTTATTTTTTTTTATAAATCCACTTATTTTTATTTTCAGGTCCTTCCTGCTTGATCGTTCTCCGGGGGTTCATGCCATGTTTGGGACATGGGACTATCTTATGGCCTCCCAGAATCCCATTGTCCAGACATACCATCCTTCTCTGGAGACTTACTTCTTCCTTAGGCTGCTGCCAAGGAGGTGCTGACACAGCCTCTTCTGCTTGCACGACCTTCAGATATTTCTCTCCTTTCTTTCCACCTCAAACTTAGTCTAGAGCAGTATTTTTGTAGTTGAGGAGGGGTGTCTCTCTCGCTTCTATTTTTTTTTTCAAGCTACTCTGCTTCTTCCTGCATGCTACTTTGCTTCCTTCCTTTCACCTCTCCCAAATGCATGTGATTTTCTAAAGGGTTGGGAAACAAAGAGCCAAGAAATCTGGTTTCAGTCCCGTAGCATTCATCCCCTGAGGCAATGCGAGACAGCAAGTCTGTGCTTTGAAAGAGAGGAAGGGAAAGAGGCACAATATGGGGATAATCTCATCAAAAAATTATTTCAAATATTGCTGAGCTGTATCAGCTTTGTCTTCAGCGTAGATTCTCCACTACATTTTGGAATTTTGGAATTGTAAAGACTTTTAGAGATGGCCTACTTCTATAGCTGATGAAGAGAAGGAGACTCAGGAAAAAAAAAAAAAAGATGATTTGAAGTTAATTCTGGTAATTTATTACTATGTAGCAAATCATCCCAAAACTTAGTGGCTTAAAACAACAACAATATTTATTTTATTATTTTTATTATCATTATTACCACCATCATCATCTTTAATGGTCCTGGAGTTGACTGAGCTCAGCTGGGCAGTTCTCACTTGGAGTCTCTATACATGGTTGGATCAGACTGTGGGGACTGGGACACCTGAAGGCTTGTTCACTCACACGTCTAAAAGTTGATGCTGCCTGGTGGCTCAACTGAGCGAGGACTGAACAGTTGCAGCTCCTCCAGCTTGTTCCTCTGTCTTTATGTACTCTTTTGATATGGTCTTCCCAGCATCGTTTTTTTTATATTGTGGCTTAGGGCTCCAAAGGTACATGTTGAGAGAGAGTAAGAGAGAGAGAGCTAGATGAAGCTGTGACCCTTATCATGAATTAACCTCTGAAGATAGGTCGCTAAGATTAAGACCAGCCCTTATTTAACGGTGGAAAACTAGAACTTATTTTTTGAAGGAAATGTAAAGTAATTTACAGACATGTTTTTTTTTATTTATTTTTAATTTTTTACTATGATAAAATACACATAACATAAAATTTGACATCTTAATTATTTTTCAAAGTACACCGGTCAGTGGTGTTAAGTATGTTCACCTTGCTGTGCAACCATTGCCACCATCCATCCACAGAACTCTTCTTGCAAAACAGAAACTCTGTATCCATTAAACAATAACTCTCTATTCTCCTCCTCTCCTCTGCTCCTAGCAACCAGCATTGTACTTTCTGTCTTTAGAAGACCTCATATAAGGGAATCATATACTGTTTTCCTTATTTCCCTGAGCACAAGGTGTGCACATGTTTTAAAACCTCACAGTTACATATCTTCTTCCAGGATGTTGATCAAAACCATTTAATATCTCAGATATCTAGCCTTTCCTCCCCAGTCTCTAGTTTATTCCTTTAATATATATGAAGGTCAGTTTTATATATCAATTTGTCTACATTATGAAGTGCCAAATATTTGGTTGAGCATTATTTCTGGATGGGTTTGTGAGGGTGTCTTCAGTAGAGATTAGCATTTGAATCAGACTGAGTAAAGAAGACATCCTCTCCAATGTAGATGGCATCAGCCAATCTATTGAGGGTCTGAAGAGAACAAAAACACAAAGGGAGAAATAATTGGCTTTCTCTGCCTGAATGCTTGAGCTGGGACTAGGGTCTTTTCCGACCTTTGGACTGGGACTTACATCATCAGTTCTCCTGGCACTCAAGCCTGCAGGCTCAGGTTGGAATGGCACCAATAGCTTTCCTGGGTCTCTAGCTGGCAGGCAGCAAACAAACTGTGGGACTTCTCAGCCTCCATAATTGCATGAGCCAATTCCTTATATTCTCTTTATCTCTCTGTCGTCTCTGTCTCTGTCTCTCTCTCCCCCTCCCCTTCTGTCTCTGTATATAGTCTCCTCTCATACCTTCTAATTAATCAGTAACTCCCCTACAACTTTTATTTATATACTCATGATCATTTTAAGGGCATACAATAGACACTTCCCAACTTCGTCCTTCCCAAGACAGAATTACACAAACCAAGAATATACATAATTGTAGATTATGGTGGTTTTCTGACTGGCATGAGGCAGTCCTGCCAAAGGGCCCATACAAGCTGATATAGTCAATAATAACTTTTGTTGACTGTGATATGTGGCACCTTCAAGAAGATGAGGACTTATTCTGTCCTCATCTTCTAAGAGATTAATCACCTTGGGTATATATGGGAACATAGCAGTCTATTGTTCATTGGTTTACTCAAGCTTCCACAACGTGTCATACTAAATGATACAGAAATTGTCTAGTAGCAAACAAATTGATGTAATTGTAGTAAATATGATTCTGTCCTCAAAACACTTCCTTTTTAGACTCCTTTTACTTCTCAGATTTCTTTTACTTCTCCCACATCCATACTTCTGCATAGAATTTAGCACACTGAAGAGGTACAAAAATCAATGATGATGATGTGACAATAATTTTTAATTTCATACCCTTCAACATGCTGCAGAAAAATCAAAAGAGAAATTCAGAAATGTTTTATAAAGCATATTGCATATGTCATTCTGGATACATATTTAGTGTCCTGATGCTGTAGACAACTGCTTAGTTGTTCATTTTATTAAAAAGAAAAACTGAGCCTCTTAAGAGCTAAAACTGAACCATATTTGATTTTAATGTTTAGAAAATCGAAAGGAACATTTTGGCAAGCTTGTGATTATCTCTGATTACCTTAGAGAACTCGTGTTTTAGGGAGGGGTTGGATAAGAAACAAAGTGTAGAGAATCGATTTTGTATGCTATTAACTGAAGGCCAATGCCACACTAAAAAATAACCATTCTGTTTCATACCAGCTCCCCCTACAGAGGGCTCAGTGGAAGGGAAGAAATGCTTGGGAAACCTTTGGGGTCAATCCCTGTGGAAGACCTCAGAAACACATGCTATCTGGGCATGCACATTTATCAAATGATTTACACAACTTTTTTCCTAGCCTGTATTACAGACATGACACAATTACCAGATTTATTAATTCTTTGTTGCAGGGACTAAAGATTTCCCAATGTGATGAACTAATGCATATTGCATTAACTCTAACATCTGGGGCTCTACACCCACCAACATCAAGAGATTAGCTGAAACACAACAATACAACTTTTCCCTTTGTCTCAGTGTCAGTCTCCTCCCTCCCTCCCTCTCCACATCTTGCTCTTTCCCTTGCTCTCTTAAGCACTCAACAGGCTTTTCTGAGCAAGGAAAGCAAGAAAGTGATTTACAACCTCATTTTGTCTTTTCTTGTATTTCACCTTCCATCATCACATTTCTTATTGAAACCAAGATGAATGGGGAGAGACGTATGGACTATCTATTTT
The DNA here is from genome assembly GCF_021234165.1 of Pteronotus mesoamericanus. Lineage (NCBI taxonomy): Eukaryota > Metazoa > Chordata > Mammalia > Chiroptera > Mormoopidae > Pteronotus > Pteronotus mesoamericanus. The sequence continues at coordinate 15,768,627 of NW_026555321.1, forward strand.
CCTTTCAATCTTTCAAGTCTTTGGAGAAGCACCAATCACCATTCAAGTTGTCAAGAATTCTATCAAGATCTAGGAGCAAGGCTCAAAGGAGCACAATAGCATATGGTTCTTACATTAGACCTGGGGTCTGGGGGCTACTTCATCTTTCGGTGGGGCTAAGAGAACAGGCAGAGAATATGATGGTCATATGCCTACTGGGATCATTGTCCTCTCTCATCACACCTGCTCAGATACATACCTTCTGCCATCAGGATTTTTGTTGTCTGAGATCCCTTTGTTGGCAATACTATTCTGTTATTATCTCCTTCTTCCTTTTGTTCTTGCTGTTCAACCCTTGTTCCCTAGGATTTTGGTCCTTAAACAAATGTCTAAGGCAGGTGTGTCAATGTCTTAGGTAGGACTCTCGATCACAGTTACTTGTAAGATTCCCTTTGGAAGTTGGCCAAGTTTTTGAAAAGCAAGAAAGCAAGTGCTCTGATTTAGATGCTAATTGACACATAGCCTCACTGTCAGGGAAACAATATCATAGTCATTATTAACTGGTTACTCTTGTCCTAACTAAAAAGGGCAGCAATAGTCATAGCTAATTTGTTAACATACAAGTATATGTGCCCTAATTTGCCAGAATTTTTTCAAAACATGCCAGAAATATGTATTTTCATGTAAACTGTATTTACGAACATTGACAACTAATTCACACTTTTTTAAAAAAAGCACGATGAAAACCACACAAAACTCATCTGTAGGTGTGATTAGATCCATCGGTTGACAGAAGGTACCTCTGGTTTAAGACTATTTCCCAACTGATGTGGCAGGAAATGCCTGGAAAGTTTGTCTATAAGTTTAAACTTTTTAAATAGCTTTTCCTCTTCAGTGGACTTCCTCTCAATCTACTTTTGCATGAACACCCTTTACCTTCTCACACTATCACCTCATCAATTCAATGTCAATTCACCAAATGTTTAATCAAGTATCTCTGATAAGTGAGATATCAGAAGAGACACTGTGAAAAAAGGTAAAAGTATTAAAAATGGATTCGACTGCTGCACAATTGGCCTAAATTAGTGGTGGGTTAAACAAGACAGGTATTTATTTCTCACATAAAGCTCAGAAGTAAATTGTTTAGAGGTGGTATGTCATCTGCATGATGTCAGGGACCCAGAGCCCTTTTAAACTGTTGCTCTATTACCCCTAAGGTGTTGACCTTGACTTCATGGTCCAAGGTGGTTCATTATCTACTCTAATCAAGTAATACCAGGCTGTGCTGCAGTGGCTAATTGGCTCCAAACCTTAGTTGGCTTAAGTGGGTTTGGTGGTCCTTCTCCTCATTGCTATATATTTGAAACTACTGGCCTCCATGATCATTATGGAAAAGAAGAGAAATGGAGAAGACACATTGGGAGATAACTGGGATAATTGGGAGATGTCTTTCTGCAAGTGACACAACTCATTGCTTTGATCACATTCTGTTGGTAAGAGATAATCACGTCATCCCAGTGTATGGGCATCAGAGGATGACAATGTAGAGGGACACATGAACAATTGCTGATTACTAATATTCTTTGCTATGCCAAGATATTTAAATGAAATCTAGCAGAAATATAAATTGGTAAAATGGAGAAAATGCCCAGAAAGTACATGCATAACTAGCACTCATATTTCACTGGATAAAACTTTATCACATGGTTACTGCTAGCTACAAACATGGCTAGATGAGAAATATAGTTTTAATTGTAGGTGACCATGTGCTTAGCTAAAACTTAAGGTTCTATTTTGATAGTAAAAGGAGAAATCAGATATGAGGGAACAGCTAAAACATTTTGCTACAATGAGCTAAATTTGGTCTTCCCCCCCCCAAAATGTTACTGTTTAGGAGAGAAGATGGATATGTACATAAATGATTATATTGAGGTTACCTATACTTTGCTCTAAAAGAAATAATGTACTATGAGGAGCATAAACAAAGTTAGGGGAGAGGTATTCCATTAATGCAAACTTAAAGTATCAAAAATAAATAATAAGTTAAAGAAAAAAATTATTCCTCAGAATACCCTGGGGTCCTGGGGAAAGTCCTCCAGTCCAATAAGGGAAGCCTTCAAAGCCGAGAAGACAGAACGACATTTCCTATAGGTCTGCTTACAAAGAAAAAGGGTCACATATTGGTAGAAAAACTGGTATTTTGTTTTCTCCAACCCACATAGCCCAGGTCAAAACTTATCATTCCACTGTATTAATAGCATCGTCTTTTGATTTCAAAATGTCCTAATTTGGGCAATAATAAATAATTTGCTTACTTTAGTGATTAAAAGCTGGGTTTTGGGAGGTTAGGAGAAAAATTGGGTAGGGGAGCCATGAAATGGTAGAAGGCTGTGTGGTGAGCAACACGATCTCTTCCCAAGACCTTGTAAGTATTCATCAAAGTTACTGACTTCATGAAATCATGAGTATGGCTGGGTTTCTTATGGAAAGGAGTGAATGGGCTGAAGTCAGTATTCTAGCTGGGAAAAAATCATTCCAAGATGGAAGTAGACAGAGAATCAAAACCTGGGGGACTAAGACGAGGTCATTCTGGAAATTTGTAGAAATCCGGAAGGTACTAGATTTCACAGCTGTGAAATCAATGGCTCAAGTCAAGATTAGGCAGATGTTCAAAAGATAAGGATGTTCTGAGAATCATCAGTGTTATATTCTATATTTTGTACTAGGTACCATCTGAACAGAGTCCTGAAGGACACTTTATCTATGGACTTGGAATTCCACTTGAAGTCCGCAATTACATGGACGGTCAAAGCCTCGTCTCATACTCTCTATTAAATCAGTAACTCCTCTACAAGTTTAATTTTTATAGTCATGATTATTTTAAGGCATACCCTAGAGCCTTCCCAACTTCTTCCTTCCATCTCTAGAATTATACAAACCATCGCACATTACACTTTTCTTCTCCACTTCTCACTCATATGATCAATGATTTGGACAAATGGAATGAAATGAGAAACCACTGGTTAAAGGCACGTTTCTCACATGCCACTCAGTGAAAATGTAAACAAACAATAAACTGGCACATATGAGATCTGGGTTGAGTTTTAATCTGCAGTGACCCACAGTCTTTGTGACAGTCACTTCACCTCTTTGAATCTGAATGTACATACCCATAAAATGATATCTGGGGTCAGATCAGTTCTTGGCCAAGTGGATTTTACAAAATACTCATGCCATGAAATGTTCTGCAAGCAGGAAAAAGTTTCTATCAGAGTACATGGTGACTCTACATCACACATTGAAATGCCTTGAGAAGGTTCCTGACCTAAGAATTCTTTTTTAATTGTGTCAAATCTACCACATCTCACAAAAAGGTGCCTCTTTTGGCATTTCACATAAGCAGTACCAAGCTGGCTTCATAATTTGGATGCTTGTATGAATCAAACATACTCTCCCCTCACCCGCTTCCACCCATCCATATCCATGCTGGTTTATTTCCAGCTCTTGCTTTTCCTGGTTATGCCTAGGATAAGTTACGTCTAAAAATAATTACCCAGGTGGTTCTGGGACACTTTGTCCAATTTTTTGTACATTTCTCCTTTCTTAAGGTCATCCCTACTCCTCTACAGCTTAACATTTAGAGTGTGCTTCTGAATTTTTAACTTTACTCTCTGAATTATACTTTCTCTTATTAAAATAGGATTTGTCTGTTGTTTATTTTGTCTTTTAGAATTTTTTTTAAGAGGATGAATCTATTATGAGCTTACTTTTCAATCAATATTTTTTTCTTTTTAATATTTCCTTCTAGTTCTTTTTTTCTTGCAATTTTTTCTCTTTACCTTCAATGGGGTTACTCTTTGGTTTTGTTGCCCAGATTCAGTTGATATTTTTATGGCTCATTTCTTTATTTAAGCTGTTTCATTTGGAGGCACAAATGGTAGATGGTGAATTTCAGAGGCTCAAAGCTATTTTTGGGAGAAACCAAGTGATGAATTCTTGAAAATTTATCTGATTTTATTTATAATATATGTATTATAACTAAATGGTTTGCTTTTGATTACCAGTTTTACTAATAGCAAAACTAATTATTGACTAAAGGAATACCAAATAATTTTAATCACCTTGTTTATCTGTTGGGGTGGTCTTCTGCCATCTTAGATATGTAGACAAAGATTTTCTAGAAAAAAATTGCATGTAATCTTAGGTTTATGAAGATATCCCATATGACTATTCAGAAAAATCTCCCCCTCAAGCTAGTCTAAGAAAAAGAAAATCGAAGAAATGAAAATCTGTTTTAACAAAAGCATGGGCTGATTGTGTGATGGGTATAATCTATTACATTAAATGAGCTATTTAGTTTGAACAATATACAAATGCTGATCTTCAATCACTTTTGACCTACAAAAATGGCAATTCCACATTTTCAACCCTCCACATAATAAAATGAGCCAGCCATTAGTAATAGTTAAGTCTCTGAGCCTACCTTTTATTATACCATTTCCTCAGGGACCCAGGAACACGCTGCTCTTCTTCCTCTCCGCTTAGGTTCACACATTCTTCTTATTCTCTTCTACTAAAGTTCAGGGATAAAAGACTAAAAATAAAAATAAAAATTTCACAATTCATCTGTCACATTCTTGTAAACTTTTTTCTGATAAGAATAATGCATTTTCTGTAAAACATTAGGAAAATGCAAAAGACTAAAAACACTAAAAATAAACCATTACTCAAAAGCCCTCTCCAAATTCATTACTAACATTTCCAGATATACAGAAAAACATAGAAATATAACATTCAAATATATGGAGGAGGGGAAACTTTTCATTTTAGATTTTCCAAATAAGTTTATTTTATAGTAGTACATTGTACCATTTCTAAATTTAATATATTATTAACATTTTCAATGCCATAAATTATCTTAACATATTTTTAATGGTTGCATGGTATTCTATCTTAAGAGGTATTAAAATTTATTTAAACAATCCCTTGGATATTTGCAGGTGTATTTGGTTCTATATAACTGTAGTGTGATAAAAATTCTAATAAATAAATAAATATCTTCACCTATTCGCAATTCTTTGTTAAGAATAAACTACAAGAGGTGAAAATTGTTGGTTAAAGTTACTTGAAGTTTAATAGTTTTGATCATTTAAATTACCCCAGAGAAAAGTTGTATCAATTTATACCCCCGAAGGCAGTTAGGACAATAGCTTAGTTCCTTAGATGAGCATTTCTCAAATTGTTTTTTTTCAGATCCTTTTAATCTCTGAAAAATTATTGAGATCCTCAAATTGCTTTGGGTCATGTTGGTATTATGTATAAGTTGATATTTACCATTTAGGAAATTAATGCTGAGAATATTATAGACATATATATGAATTGATTATAAAATAACAATAATCAACTTGTTGCATATTAATAAAAGTAGCATATGAAAAATAATTTTATTTTCCTAACTTTAAAATCTCTTTAATATCTGGCTAAAGAGAAGGTTGTTGGATTCTCATATCTGCTTTATAGTCAATCTGCTTTCATTTGAAATATTCATGAAGACAGCCCCAACTCACAGAAATGTAGCTGAAAAATGAAACTATTTGAACATCCCTTTCTTATCATTGTAGAGCCTTTTCTTTGCTACTAACAGAAATTCAACAAGTGGGAGTTTTTTTAAAGGTTATTTGCAATATGGAATAAAATTCGATGTTTTATACTTTGCTGACTTAAAAATCCAATGGTTTACCTTGTACTTTAATGGATCTTACTCACCCACGATGATGGAAAGTCATGTGTTGGTCATGTGTTGAAGAACACTGTTTTTCATAGTTATGCAGATCTTCTAATCTTTGACATATTTCATTATATAATATAAAAAAAAAATCACCCGTTCGACATCACCATTGGTCTTATCAGAACAGTCCTTAAATATTGAAGAGCTGTCAAGGCACCATTGCTTTAAAGCATTAATTTTATTATTGGCCATAAATATTTTGTTTTTTTCCCCTGAAGCCACAGGCTCCCTTCATTCATTGTCAAGGCAATATCTGCAAAATAGAGAGCTTTAAATACCCACAGTTTGCCCATCATGTTTTCAGGTAAAAATGGAGGTCCTTGAATAAAAGGGGACAGTGGAGCTCACATCTCAGTCAACACAAGTGCTTTTCCTTGAGACACCCGGCAACCTCCAGTATGGAACAGATGCACTTTGAATGTTCCTTCCATTTCATCACACTGAGTACAAAAACAGCTTGCACTCAGGGGCTGAGAGTTAATGAAATTAATATTTTTACTACTCCACTAAGGACTTTCATAAATGAAACTGGGTTTTCTTTTTTCTTGCAAGTGAACGATGGTGAAGGATACAATTGCTATCAGTCGAGTTTGTTTTCATGGCCTTAATTTTTGCTAAGGCGCCATTGCTTCTGCACACGCACTGCAAGTGTTAGCATTGCGGTAAAGCACATAGTTCCTCAGGAATGCTTTGAAAGTGGTTTGGCCCCCGGCAAAGGGTAGGGCTCTTGTTACTTTATTATTATAATTATCATTGCTATCATTTCTCTCTCCTTCATAAATGGGGGTAGGAATGGATTGAAAAAGTTATTTTACACCCCACATCTCCCCAGCAATATTTACTTTAATTCCACTTACTAATACCTTAAAAAACAAAGACAAACTTCTCAACTGATTGCACAAAGACACCACAGACACAGGTTCTCAGATCCAAAGAGAAGCAGGAAGAGAAAGTAAACATACACTTACTTTAAAAAAATATTATTTATGTGTTTAAAGTTCAAATTAGTTTGGTAGGGAACATCTTATGTCTGTTTTATTTCCATATCCTTCAGCCTGACAATGGGCTGCCTATCAATTAATTCATTTAGAGAGCCATACACCACAAGAAATAAATTATTTGTCCTCTGGAGCTTGTCACAAGGGGATTTTTAAAAAACCATTAAACAGAGAGACAACTGTTCATCTTAGAAAGATGAAAGGCCAGTTCCTCCTCCTCAGCTGATTGCTTTTTGGTAAAAATTATATCTACTATGTATGGTGGTTCACATATTATAAAACATGTTCATGTACAAGTTGCTTAGTTTCTTTGAACCTCACTTTTCTTATATGTAAAGTTGGACTGATAGCAACATTTTGTGAGTATTTAATAAGACAATGCATGTGAAATGTTTAGCACTTGGCCTGGTTCCTGGAAAGGTGTCAGCAACTGGTCAGTAGTAGCAATAGGATCAGTAGTAAAAGGGCAATGCAGGAGTTGTCATTGTAAGAATTAGTAACTGAGACCTGGCAAAGCAAAGGGACCCTTTTACAGTGGCCGAGAAAGGCAGAGATGGAGTGGGCCTTCATATACAAGATATCTTCACCCCCCCCAAACCCCCCACCCAAATTCTTCCCTCTGGGCCACAGCTGTTCTTCTAGGGCTCTCAGAGAGCGTTCTCAGCTCTCCTCTTGGCTAGATTCCCTACCAGCTGACAGTGGGCTTCTCTCACACAACCTATATTCCAGGTATTTCCAGACTGGGCCTCTCCTCCCCATACATTAGTTCAGTATTCCGAGAGTCCTAACGTAAGTGGTGCATTTTAATGTAAACACAGGGTAGCAAAGTGTTTATAGCAAAGAACTTTGGAGTGAAGAAACTGAGTTAGAAACAAGCTTTCCACTTCCTATATACAAGATATTGGACAAATGACATCATCTCTTCTTTATCTGTAAAAGAATGAGGTGCTAGTATTTGCTTCATGGGATTGTGGTGAAGATTATTAAATTAGGTAGCACCTGGACACAGCTTAGCACAGGCACACAGAGCCAGGCACACGGTGAATGGTAGGTAAATGACTATTTGGTGATCAACTACTATAGAAACATTTGCTCCTCTGGGGCTGATTTTTAGTTTCCTAGACTAAATAGCTTTACTATGTTTCTCCCTGTTCAGTTCCCAGACACATCACAGAATTATAAGAATATTAGAAACTCAGGGATATCACTACACAGAATTTTCCATAACCCTCTTTCTGCTTTGAGCTCCTAAAGCTATTTCACAGAAAAGTGACCTTATTTTTAAACAGAGGGGGCAATTGAAAATCAGCGAACGGACTTACCCCCTAATGGTTTTTTTCTCAGACATAATTATAATAATTAGCATTATAAAGTGCTAATTATCTTTGGACACAGAGGACCTGCACACCAGAGACAGAGGTCCACATTAAGTAAAGTGGATTTCACTTTCTTTGGTTACGAGATTTCTCTATTTTCCTCTTTGCAATGATGCAAAAGATATTAGCCCACCAAACCCTATTTAAAAACTTTTTGCCACTTAAGGAAGCAGCTAGCCACTACAGTCAGACTCCATATTGAACTTATGAATATACAAAGAAATTGTTCCAAACTCCTCACTTTTTCTGTTAAGTGATCATTCTGTAGTTCTAGGCCAGGACCTGGGACCTGGGAAGAATCCAAGACTGTAAAGACCATAACTTTTTTGTTTAGAAGGCAAGTAATTTCTATTAACTGATGAAGAATCAACCACCCTACTCTCAGTCTTGGAAACTTTGGTGGGGCGATTGCTGAATGTGTTAGGCGTATGGAAGAGAAACTCAGTATGTGGTATAGAAGTTCAAGCTGAGGGAGATTTAAGGAATCATCTATTCCAAACATTTAATTTTATAGGGAACAAACTGAGCCACAGAGCTACTTGATAAGAGAACCAGAACTGAAAACTGGAGCTACCTATGGCTGATGCTTTCAATAGAATTTTTATCACACTGCACTGGTCTTTACGTAGAGGGCTGCTTAGGTAGAGTGATATACTAAAGTGTAGAAAAACTTTAGACAAAGGAATGAGTCATTGGTGTAAGGTAGTGATTTTCAACCTTTTTCATCTCATGGTACCCATAAGCTAATTACTAAAATTCTGCAGCCCAGCAAAAAATATATATTTTTTGTCTCTCTGCCATAAAACAAGTATAATTTTGATTTATTCACAGCCAACAGATGGCTGTTGTCATTTTTTATTTGACAATCTAAGAGAAAAGAGGTCAGTGGTCCTGACTAAATAGTCAGGTATTGCATGCTTTAAAAATTCTTGCAGCGCACTGGTTGAAAATTGCTGGTGTAAGCCTATGAAGAGCATAGCTCTGGGCTCGCTTTTATCATCTCTTGTCAGCGACGGAATAATTGTTAGTGTTATCTCGTCCTCACCTCATTAACACAGAGATATTGGATATTGAAGCAGAGTTTAGAACAGAGTATTAGTAATGAAGAACTATACGCAGCCATGGATACTCCGAGCGCTCCTGACAACTACATTCTTGCCTCCTCTTCCCCCGCCCCTCCACTTTCGCTTGGAGATACCCTATCATCCCCAAGCGGGTTCAGTATCATCCCTGGACAGCTTTATTCCATTGAAAGTTCTCACCTGGATGAGGTCAAAATTTGCCTCCTCAAAATGTCTATTCATTGGACCTATTCTGAACTTCGAAGTACTAACAAATAAATAGCTCTCGCTTAAAAATCAAACTGTCAAGTATTTAAAAATGTGAACATTATCTCCTTGTTTTCTCTAAACCAATGCTTCTCATATTCAGCTGTATCAGAATCCCCTGATGGGATTGTTAAAATACGGATTGCTGGTTCCCATCATCAGGGTTTCTGATTCGCTTGGTCTGGAGTGATACCTGAGAACCTGCACTTTAAAAAAATGTTCCCTGATGCTCCCGATATTGCTGAATTAAGGATGACAGCTTGAGACCCACAGCTCTAAGCTGTTATACCTGTGGATGCTTTCCTAACGTGATGCCGTTCCTTTTGTCTTTTCTAAATGCTTTAGAAATTGGGCTGTTGCCTTTTTTATATGTTTTACCTTTGTTCAAGTTTTCTTTAATGAACATATATGACTTATCTACTTGAGGGGAAAAGGTGTACTTAAAAAATAAAGTTAAATAAAAGTGTAATTGTCAATATAAAACAAGATAACTAAAAAAGAATCTGTCTCATTATTAGGTTTTCATAGCCTGTATACAGATTATTTGAACTAGGATGCGTCCATCAGTGAACACTACAGTGATTGGGGGAAAATATGGCTTTTTGGTGTTAGCTTTATTTTTACACTCAGGCATGTGTGGCAACAGGAGAAAGCCTAAATCTGCAAGCAGAAGATCTGATTTTGAAATCCAGGGAACTGGATTCCAAGGATACAAGTGGTGTGTTCTGACTGTGTGTCTTTAGACAACTTTTTTGTTTCCTCACTTCCACACAGCAATAAAATAGTAATAGCTGTTCTTTATATATTCTATACAGAAGGGAAGGAAAGCAAAATAGCACTTGAATATCTAGAGAGGCTTCGCAAATTTTGTTATTATCTTTAATGTTTATTCACATGGCTCCTGCTTTCACTTTCTTATTTGAAATTCCATTTTGTGAGGGGGGAAAAAAATCAAGTAAGAATTCATTCACTTATAAATGCTTCGGGCAAGAGCCCGCCACTGACCAAGTACTTTGCTTACCTCACATCACCTAACTCAAGTGAGCCTCCTGTTAAACCAAGTTAATGATTATGCACTGTCTCCCAGGAATGCCAAGTCTACCGCCCATGAGCACGCTCACTCTGTGCCTCTCGGCTCTTCTGATAAGACAACTGTGGAGATGAGACTTCAAGTTCCCCTTGGAGGCCGCATTTAATACATGGGTTTTAAATGGGTGATTCTACCCAAGTTTTAAATGTGTACTCTTTGTTAAGAAGGAATGGCAAGGATCAGATAATATTTATTCGTCATGACTGGGAGCTAAAAACCTCCAATTTTCTAGAAATGTGACTTCCTGGTGAAGCTCTGATTCAACGAATCATAAGACAAGTTTCGGATGGCAAGGCTGAAGTTGTTTTTTACTACTATAAAAATTTCTACCAACTACTGAAGAAAAACATGGGGAGAAAATCAGTTGAGTGGACTGCGTGTTCCTTCTCAAGCGTGGTACAGACATATCTCATACAACTCTCTCTGGGTAATGCTCTGGGAAAGGTCTATCACTTATTTTTGGACAAATCCTTTTTATTCTATGTAACCACTTTTTTTTAAACCAAAATGACACTAAATATACTTAAGAAGTGATATTTTGGCATTACTGTTTTAAGCAAAGATATACTCAACAATTTACTCCACATGAGTTTCTAATCAGAAAAAAACCAAATGCATCTGTTTGAATTGCTCCCATTCTTGGCTGAGCCTGAAATAATCTGCTGGGTATATGAATACAAGTGAGAAGGTTGGGAAGTGTCCTATGTATGTCTCTTTATTCTGTGGTGTGTTTGTGTGCTATTTCCACATGCTTTGAAAGGCTCTCTGGCTTAACTTTTATTTTCCTTAGCAGATATTTTTTTCTCTGCACTCTAACTTTATTTTTAAGTCCAGTTTGAATTCAAGAAAACCATAAGCTCACTGATGGTTAAAAACAATTCATGAAGAAAGTGATGTAGAAAGAAAAATGTGTTTTCCAAAAAATAAATCCTTTGCAGCCCTTCTCCATTATATACAACTTTCTTTTTATTTTCTATTTTTATTTGTTTTATTTTAGTTTTTTTAGAGAGAGGGGGAGGGAGGGAGAAAGAGAGGTAAAGAAACATCAATGTGAGAGAGAAACATTGATTGGATGCCTCTCATACGTGCTCCAACCAGAGACTGAACCAACAACCTCGGCACATGCCTGACCAGGAACGTTGAGGCCCAACCAACATAACCACATCGGTCAGGACACACACAACTTTTTATTAAGTCTTTTCCCCTTATATTGAGTACTATAAAGTTACAATTCATTATATTTTAAATGAGAGCTATACTTATTAACCTTCACATTAATTTTTGTTACTTGTACAAGCTTGTTTTCATTTTTCAATTGCTGTATTTGTCAGATGAATTTTTAAATTGTATGTTTTAATGTATATTGATTTTACTTATATAATTCAATTGGTATATTTTGGGTATAATGGGTTGGGATGGAAGATGCCATCATTTTTCTACTTAAAATGAAAGAAATCTTTTTACTTAATAACTCTTCCCTTAGAGATAGAATTTTCAGAAACATATGAAAGTCATTAAGCAAGGTATTTGTGTATATTAAAAATACACAGTGAAAAGAAGCGATAATTTATCCAAGGAGAGGGATAGAACTTTGGGCCTCAGTTGCCTGATTCCTGGGATGAAGCAATTTTTCATCCATTGATATTTTTGTTGGACTTTCCTCTCCCCTGTTGGTCTCTAGGTCCAATATTTACACCTGAATGATGCTCAGCTGTTTAAAAGATAAGCTGGCTGGATCAGCTGCTGTCTCAGACAGTCTTTAAATGAATTTCAGCATGTCTTCAGACAGTTATTTTTTCTGTGTTCAATTTTGTTTATCTTCTTACTTAACTTTTCAAGTGCTACTATTTCCTTTTTAAATGTGGTATTCAGACATGCAAACATTATTGAGAGAGAGACTCTTACTAGCATAATTGTACATTTTCTTCCTTTTATATTGCAGATGGAAAACATTAAATCTAAGGAGAATAGAAATCTGCTCAATCAGATATTGATAGTACAATTTCCTTTAAAAATACTTACCTGTGAAGAATAAAAATACTGAATTTTTTAAAGGTGGCAACTTTCCATCATTTTTAAAAAGAACTAAATGGCATAAGGAGTTAGAATCCTGTCTGCTGTGAGCCAGACTTTCTTGCTGATGCTGTCCCTTCCCTTTTGCAATTTGATATTTTAGTTAGGGATTTGGGTGAGGTGGGAGGAAGGAGTACTCCAGTAAGCAGTATATTGTAATTTGGGGATTAGGGGAGTACTTGAAAAGAACACAGTGCTCTGTCTATGGCTTAGATTAAGTTTTAGTCACAATAATTACCAAAGCATTTAATAGGTTTATTAAAGGATAATTGACAAAGAGTAAAATGTACATATTTAAAGTATATAATTTGATAAATTGATCTACTTATAAACCCATTAAACCATTGCCAAATCAGGATAGGGACCATAGCCATCATCCCCAATAATTTCTTTGCCCTCAAACCTGGTATCAGACAATGATTTACCTATTTTCTGTCCCTATAGATTAGTTTATATTTTTTGGTGTTTTATATAGGTGGCATTATACACTATATACTCTTTCTTGTCTGACTCCTTCTATCCTGCATAATTATAGATTAATTCATGTTGTTGCATATTTCAATAGTCCATTCTTTTTTATTGCTAGTCTTTGCATAGACATATGCTTTCATTCATTTCAGGTAAATAAATATGAATGGGACTGCTGAACTATTATGATAAGAGTATACTTTTAAAGAAATTGATCAACTCTCTTCTGAAGTGGTTGAACCCAAGAAAAAAAGTTTGAAAACTGCCAAAATACTTTAAGTAATGGTTTTTAAGAAGGTGGACAGACAAGGTAAGCAGGTAATTGGGCCTGTTACTCTATTTTGACCAGATAATTACTTTTAATTAAAAAAAAACATTCAGGGAGCACATGAGATTTCAATGTTTTTTTTAACAAAGAGCGTGAGACTTTAATTGAAGAATAATGTGCAGAGTGTTAGGAAAACTAAAGTTTTATTCAGCTGCCATGTTCTCAGTGGTTCATATGGAGAACTGAAATTTCACATAACTGAACATTTTGAAGTTTGATAAATGATAATTTTTGCTATAATGATAATTCTGATTCATGATTCTCTTCAAAAATATAAAATTTGCCAGTTAAAAAGAGAAATTATTTTGTGTAATAATTTCCAATGTAAAGGTATTTTAGTAGACTAGCACTTTAATTTCCTGAGTCTTTCTTCCAAACTGGAATCTTGGTAGAAGTCTTTGAAAAATAGTAACATTCAACATTCTCCCTTCTCGCTAACAATATGGTTCTGTTAGAATAAAAATGTTTCTTAGACACAAAAAATATATAATAATTTTGGGAGTTTAGAAGTTAAAATGAAATGAAATCTAGACAGTTGGGCTCATCAGGGCCTTTAGGGAGAAGTGGCTAGCCTAAGAGACCTGTGACAAGAAATGACTAGGTGCTGGCAGGAGAAATGGCTCTTACCTAGCTCCTCTTCTCTCACACTGGAAGTTCACACATGTGTGGAGTATAATTTTAAGGATCTCCAGAAAGACACATGATGTATTGTATTACTTCTTATTAGCTCTTTGTGATATTGACTCTTCATTGTCCTCTCTAATCCTTCTTCCCACTCCCACAAAAATTCTCACAACCAAGTCTTCATTTAATTTCAGGGTATCCATATCCTTTCAGGCAAAATTTCTCTTTGACTACTCCTAGAATTATTTGTCTAGCCCAATCACGCATACTCTTCCTCTGCAATCTTGTCCCTATAAAGGTGGTTATCACTAATTCAGAATGCAATTTCCAAAGTTGAAATCAACTCCATTGACCCAAATAGCTGTCTTAAAAATCCCTAAAATCACTGTTGTTCAAAGATTGACATATTGTCTTCGTTAGCCCAGATGTGTGTCCATCATAAATCCCATCAAAGAGCTGACTATTCTCTCCGCACTGTTTTGAAAGTCTAATTTAAATGTTACTAGCCCAGCAGTAATACAATCTAGATTGTTAACAACTTTCAGACTCAGAGATGGTTCAAATGACCATTATCTGGTAAAACAGATACACGGTGAAAAGTAGTTTATTATGGTCCTGAATTTACAAATTAGATGTTCTCAAGCCTTCATTTCAGAGCTGGCTCTTTTTGGAGCAGTGGTGATGGATAATAATCATTGTTATAAATAATAAAATTGTTTTAAAATGAAGAATGAAAAATAATTATTCTTAAGTTGACAACTTTAAATTTTTCAGTCTTTCACAGCTATGATGAGACCAAAATTGTTGGCGGCACTATTAGCCTATAAAAAAAACATATGAAATAATAATTTACTTAATTTACTTTTGTTTTTTAACTATCACTGCCTAGAATGTATGACAAGTCCATCTTTCTAGATTGTGAAAAAGCCTTTGCTTTTAAACCTGAAAAGAAGTAGATGTATTTGAGATTCATATATTTCTCTTGTTAAATATAAATGTAAGCATGTAAATATATTTTCCTTATATATGTCATTATATACAATTACATATGCAATTATATATAATGTATTACATATACATTTAGCATATAAAATGTCCATGATTGCGAATGATGGTTCTTGCCTTGCTCGTCTCAGAAGCTCAGGATTATTACTATCTGAGGAAAGTTCACTTATTAGACCAATGTTTTTCAAATTTCAGGTTTATACAATAATTTTTGTGGCAGACAGGACATAAGGTGCCTCCCCTCCCCCAAAGCCTCCTGCTTCTGGTATTAACACTCTTGCACAATTGCTTCCATGTGAGTGTGTACAGAAGCTGGGATGTACTTCTAACCAATAGAAAGTCATAAAGGTAACGGCATCGCGTCCATGATTATACATATGTGATTACATTATATAAGATTGTAGTATTTGTTTTACAAGGAGATTCTTTCTCTTGCTGGCTTAAAAGAACAAACAGCCATGCTGTGAACTTCCCTAAGGGAAGGGTCAGATGGCAAGAAACTTGGCCCCTTGGTTCAGCAGCCTGCAAGGAACTGAATGTTGCCAAAACCAAATAACTCAGGAAATGGATCTTTTCCCTGTTGAGTATCAGATGAGACCACAGCCCAGACTGACACATTGATTGCAGCGTTATAGAGGAAATAGCTAAGCTTTACATGCATCTCTGACCCACAGAAACTGTGAGAAAATGAGAGTGTGTTTTTTAGCTCTTAAATTGCAGTATTGTTACATGGCAACAGATAATTAATATGACATGCTATGAAATAAATCTGGTAAGTTGTAGCCTGCAATTTATTTTTTAATTATTTATTACCTTATTTTTAAATTTTATGTAATTTTGAAACCTACAATTTCAAAACCAAAATAGAATAGAGTAAATGAATCAATCAGAATGAAGTATAAGCATATTTCATTAAAATTTTACTTTAATAATAACTTACATATTACTGCATACACATACCAGTATATCCCTATAATGAGTCATGATATAATGAATTTCATAATGTAGGTTTTAATACAAAACTGATTTAAAAATCTCTAGAAGAGACCCCTTGAATTTTAAACATGTATATTCTCTTGTGTCTTTGAAGAATTTACAGGGCCTATGAATCTTGCCAAAGCAGGATTATATGAGCAGCCAGTGAGAAGGTAAAAATATGGAAGACTATGAGCATCTATTATTACATTTAGAGATTTTAGAGGATTGTTAGGAAGGTTATATCTGGTGTAAATTACAGCATTACCTCGTGTTCAGTAGTTAAGTTTTAAACAGACAGAGACAAAACTAGGTAAGACTTTAGGTTCTTCCAATTTAGGCCATTTCCCCCCCAAAGTGAAGTACTCATCTCACAGGTAATACTGCATGATTTGAGTTTGCACATAGACAATTAAATTTTTTTAACATTATGCATCTATCTTAATAAGTATTAAAAAATGGCAATGTTACTGTTAAGGTTGAGACTAATATTACATAGTGACTCCCTATCATCTCTGCTTTCTTTTTAGCAACTCATTACATGCATTTGTGATGGTATGTGTATAAGTCAAATCGTGATGGTGACTTGCAAATGTCTGAAACTTGAAAGTTAGGAAACCCTTTTGCAGGTTGAACACTGTTTTAACAGAAGAATGGAAGCCCTGAGAGGTCAAGAAAACTAGTCTTGCTCAGTGTTACTCATAGAATCACACAATGAAGAAAAGGAATAAGCTATTGCCTAAGTTTACATAATTATAGACTGCTTTGAATTAATTAATTTATACTGTAGGAATGTATACGTGTTTGTGATCTGGATAAGTGTGTGAGGGGGGATATGAGGTGTCTGTATGCATGTTTTCAGTTATTCTTTATTCTTGTGTCAGACATTGTGCTAGATATAGTCAACAAGACAGCTAATAGGGGATCATAGTTAGTATCCCAATAATAAATAAATTGATGACATTAGTGATTGTTAGAAGCCTCTTTTGAGAGTCATATAAAAGTTTCAAAAGCACATTGGCTTTCACATCAGAAAATGAGAGTTCCTATTCTATCTCCACTGTTTACTGACCTTAAGATCTTGGATTGTGAAACCTCCGTGAACTTCATTTTCCTCACCTGTATAATAGAGATCTGAGTCCCTTCTTCACTGAATTGAGTTTGTGTGTGTGTGTATGTGTGTGCACACATATATACATATAATGTGCAGGGTGTATTAGCGGACTGGAGAACTAAGGAAGAGCCAATGCTACAGTTCAAGTTCAAATCCATTTGCCACACAATTTCATTCTGCTTGGGGGACATTAATCTTTCGCTCTATTCAGATCTTCAACTGATTGAATGAAGTCCACCCGTGTCATAGAGAGGAACATGCTTTACTCAAGATTCACTGATATAAGTGTTAATCTCATCCAAAAACACCCTCTCATGAACATACAGAATAATATTTGACCACCTATCTGAGCATATGGCCCAGTCAAGTTGACACATTATAATTAACCATCACTAGTCTACCCCCGGCAACTTCTTACCCATATACATCTCTCAAACCATATTTTATCTTCAGCTAAAGATATTAACAAAGGCATATTTCTGCCTAACATGATGTATTGATAATTATCCTACGTGCAAGTCAAAACACAGTAATCCTTTCCTCAGAAAAAGATGCAAAGTCCTTGGGTGATGTCTCACTTTCTCCCTGATATCCCATGACTTAAATACTATGATGTAAGGTTAGCAACATGCAAATGCTATGATGTAAGGTCAATACATCTTATATAACAAAAGGATAAGAGGAAAAAGAAAACATTTATGTACTATTATATTATATAATATATATAAATTATGAAGATTAAGTGAAATAAAATATTTATGGCACCTAGAATTTTCTAGCACATGACATGTTACTAAATGCCATTTCTCCACACAGTACTGTAATTTAGGATCAGTCTCTAACTGCATAGTGTTATACATTAAGTATGATGAGAATTAGGTGGTGTACAAGTGTGGGCATAAGATTTTGTGTGTGGTGTGTGCCCACACATTTTGGTAAGTAACAGATTACATGAGCAGTAATTAGGTATCTGTTTGTGGTTTGGTTTTTTTGTGTACAATATCATTTTACTGAATTTCTTGCATTTTAGACCATGTAAGCACAATTGTGGAATTCTTGGCAGAGGAAATAAGGGCTTTTATATTTGTAAGAATCTGAAACTAATTTCTTAAAATTCAACATGAAGATATTGAAATAGGCCCAAAAGACTGCATGGGAATTAGGTAGTTATATACCTATCTGACCTATTTGTCCTAAAATGATGTTAATGATAAGTATGTGTGTGCACACATATGCATATATACACATATGTATAAATGTGCATAAAGAGCTGAATTTAAATCTCTTGCAATTAATACCTGAAATTTATGTAATTCTTTCCAATGTTCAAAATAACTGTGTATTCACAAGTCAATTGAAAACAGTATGTATGTTACCCTTGTTCTAGCCTAGCTAATCTGAAATATAAAGAAAAATATTGGACTGAACATTTAATCCAGATATAAGATAAAGAGTTCTATCTCCACATACCTTGTATTTATATTCTTTTCCACTTAAAAAATGTCTTTTCCTCAATAAGTCAATAAATATATGTCTATGCTAAAATTCTATTTCTTCTTTCATAACACTATCGTAATTCTACTGCATGAGTGTAATATGTAGCAAATATTTTCTCTATTAATTAAAGTCCTTCACTTTTGGAATGATTTATTTAAAGCTCTCCAAACCTCTCATGCTCTTTAAAATAGTCTCCTCACATAGATATACTTAATTCGGTACTTGATACCAGAAAAATTAAAAAAGTATTTATTCAAATGGGTTTATTTTGCCTTTTCCTCTTCAGTACTCACTATCCTTCCACCTTGTAAGCTCAAACAAATACGATGAGGGGAGCATAGTGTCACTCACACATCTGCACACAAGTCTATAGAAACTCTTCCATACCAAGAACACTGGTCCACATTATATCTTTCCTCCCATCCGAAATTATGATAATCAGAATGGTAAATGATTAAGATGTTAAATTCTGCTTTCTCTTCTCCAGTCATTATGCTAAGATCCCAGAGATAAATAAACTTTTAATAGCGTTTAAGGAAAGAATAGCGGTTCAAATCCATCCAGTCGAGTTATTCTGAATTCAGTCTTTCCATGCCTTTCAAGATCAGCTATAGCTGGTTGTTTTCACAATTTCCTGATTAAATCTGTCAGTAGATTTTCTACTGCTCATTCTGTTATTTATCCAGAGCATTAATGAACTTCTCTACTTCCTGTGGATCCATAAATATTTCTGTTTTATTATCAGAAACAACCCTTAATTGGACTAAAAATAGGATTGTAGATTTATCTGCTCCACCTAAGTAGTGAATTAACTTTTCTTTCTCCAAAGTCACCATTTATTTATTCATTATTTACCGACAATTATTGCGCACTTACCACATGCCAGGCACTGTTCCTGGGGCTCGGGATTAAATGAGGCAAAAGGCAAGCAGGGTCACTGCCCTCATAGATCTTAGGTACAATCAGAGAGGTAGTTAATGAACATGTCACCAAATAAAGCAGAAACTCCCTATTATGGAAAGTTCTACAGGAACATAGAAGAGGGAAGCGGGAGCGTGGTGACTAGATGGAGGTGAGGAGAAATGTTTGCCAAGGAAGAGTAAACTCAGAAGTCCTTTTTGAAGAGCTAACATCAAAGCTGATGCCAGAATAATGAGAAGGTGCCAGCCAGGCAGAAATCCAAGGAAGGGATTTTTGTAGACAGTGGGAACAGCAGATGCAAAGGCTCAGAGTCAGAAACTTGGTGTGTTTGAGGACAGTAAGAAAAAGACATGTGTTTGGAATGAAGTTAACAAATAACTACCACTAAATTGAGATTAGTAATTTTTTAATAATAATGGCTAAAATGTATTGGCCCTAAGTATGAGACAAGTACCAAACATACTCAGTCATTATCTCAGTTAATTGGAAAGATAACATCATAAGGAAGCTAACATTTATTATTTCTATTTTACAACAGACTAAATTGAGGTTCAGAGAAGTGAGTGAGTTGCTGAAGGATATTTAATTAGTAAGTGGACCAATCCAAACTAAACCAAGCCCAAGTACTTAACCAGTAAGTTACACTGCCAACCTGACATGTTTTCTACTAAATATTTGAATTACTTTGACCTTGCTTAATGTATTACTTTTGCAACTAGAGTATAGCAACTTTTGTTTCAGGAATACTATACCTCCTACCTTCAGCATCTGTATAATACCTTACCTACTAGGAAGGAGCCAGCAATATGCTGGTAACTTTAGCAGCTAATCCCAGTCTTCTCCCAAGAAAGCACTGATTTATGGGATTTGTTGATTTCCATGGTGTAAACACTCTCACGATGGCCTATTTCAAGGTAACAATGAGTCATCACCTAAATGTGTAGATTGAGAAGAGATGTGCCCAATCAGCTCCTCTGAGCCAGTACAAACAAGCACCAATGTACCACTGCTAGGAGATGCCCAATGCTTATTCTTTTGAAAGACAACCTACTTGCAGGAAAAGACTTTGGAATCCCTTCGATACAAGTCAGAATCACAAAGGCTAAAACAAAATGCATTTTATTACTCTCCATCCTCTAAGTTTCCAAGTTGGGAGAAAGGTAGGAAGCAGTGCATGAAAAAAAATGGATGTCTTTTCCCTTGATTTGTGCCAGTGAGATTTGTATCATTGCCACCTGACACATTTTGCCATTGAGTTTGCACATTGTGGAGCGAATCGTCTCTTAGAATGTAGTGCACACAAATGGTTACTTCAAAATGAAGACGCGCAGCACCTGAGGTACCTATACAAGTTCAGGATGATTTTGCAAATTGAGAATTTAGGAGACCAAGCCCCTGGATGCAGTACCTAAGGAACTGTTTTACAACTTGGAAGCCATTAGACAATATGGACCCTTTATGAATGAGCAGGAATCTTTGCAGTGGGGGTGGAGAAACTGCCTTCCAAGTGCAAATTCCAACGTGGAATCACCAAATAATAATTCATGGCAGAGATACAACATATGCTCTCATGATAGAGTGGGAGTTACAGGACACAGAGAGCAAGTAAGCAGCAGAAACTCCGTGAGTTACGGCACCTCATTGCCATTATAAAACATCTTTATTGGGCGGCAAAACGCAATATTTTGGTAGAAGGAGATGAAGTAGGTAGTCTAGATGGCTCACTTATGGTAGAATGTGCAATTTTACAGCTGGGATATGCCTCTCTGCTTTGTGCCTTCTCTGACTCACAGCCTATCCTGAGCAGGCGTTGAGTATACACAGTTTAATCCATAAAGCAATCAAGGTGTTTAGCTAGAACTTGGGAAATGGAGGATTTTATGAAAGGGAAGCCTATATTTTCTACACGAAGTTCTCAAGTGCCATTCTCTCTCGCTCTTTTTAAAAGTTCATTTGATTTGTGCAGCTTTTGGGAAGCTGTGTTCGTGGTCACCACCTGTGTTTTCTTGGGGCAATCAGATTAATTCACCTGAATAAAATACATTTTTTAAATGGTTAGAATTTCAGAGGTGCTGCCATTTTTTTAAAGGAAAGTCTTAATTCTAAAAACACATCATTGGAGTCAGGTACAGAAGCCTAATGCCCTCGGATCATTGAGGCTTACAGCAAACATCTGATTTATTTTCCACCCATCACGCCAGAGAGGTTGGCTTATAGACCCATCAGAGAGATCCATATTCAACCCAAATTTTTACAGCTAAAAAGAAGTTGTCCAGGAAAATCCTTCAGGAAGGTTAGTGTGTGAGAAGAGATTTTTTTTTTTTTCCCTAGGAGCAAAAGAAGGAAACTCATACTCTCAACAAAAGGAACTTCCAGTCTACTGTCTCTCTGAGGACGAGTGAGGAGATTTGAACTCTTCAGCTGCTTGGCAAACCAGAATATCAAAACAACATGAGGAAGTTTTGTAGCCAAAGAGAGAAGTCTCAGGGACTGGAGATGAGACTAGAGCCCTTTGGTGAAAACATACAATATTTAAAAGTCTCTACTCTATACCTTATCATTTTCACCAACATGAATATAATTTCTCTATTCAAACATGTAAGAGTGAATTTGTATATTCATTCTTTCTTAAATGACTTGCTAGTTTTGTTGAAATGCCCCTTTAAAGCATTTTGAATCTTAATCATATGT
The DNA here is from genome assembly GCF_021234165.1 of Pteronotus mesoamericanus. Classification (NCBI taxonomy): domain Eukaryota; kingdom Metazoa; phylum Chordata; class Mammalia; order Chiroptera; family Mormoopidae; genus Pteronotus; species Pteronotus mesoamericanus. Next base: position 15,790,882 of record NW_026555321.1, read on the forward strand.
TGAGGTGTGCTTTTTTTTTTGGAAGATGAGAGGAGGACATCAATTTCATGATATCAGTGATATGACTCTAGAATGTCATTATTTTTCTTTTATAAATTTGATCAGTAAAAAAATGCCATAAAATGGTTGTGGATATTCTCTAAAGGTGGTCTCCTAACATCTATGTTTAGAAAAAAAAAATGTTTCAGGGGTACTTTGAGTGGATATACATTGCTGGTAAGTCTTCTTTATTTGTTATTGTCTTTTAAAAAGCATGAAAATGTCTTTCTTATTTGGAGTTCTTTTCAGGAAATATGGACTCTTCTCTCTCTGTCTCTCTCACTACCTCCTGGCTGCACTCACTTTCTATGCTATTTGTGTATCTGCATTATTCATGCTTACAAGCCCAGCTGTAAAATAAAAATAGAGGGAATGAATGAGTTCTAAGGATCAACATAAAAATACGGCCTGAACTCCAGCCAAACCTTGAATCCAATTTATTGTGCATGGTTCACCACTTTTTTATTTTATACAAAATTCTATTAGCCAAACTACTTCTCTTCCAAAAACCTCGTGATCTGAAATTACACTTTATGCCTAGGACTCTTCTTAATTAAACTAATAACAACAATAATAGTCCACGTCTTCTGTAGATCACTAGAATTCCCATAAGACCTGGGAAGTTTTCATAGCAATCAAAAAGGAAGAAAAGCACTTGGTTTTGTTTCTCTGTTTCGGAAATTTAGATGCCTTTATTTTTATTTACTCACCAGTATGAAAAATATTGTGTGGTTTTCTTTGAAGCTATTTAAAAAATTAATACAGAATGGCCCCAACTTTTCTGTGCTAATGTTGTGGGAGTCACAGCCCTCAGAGACCATCCTAGGCTGGCGGCTGCTGCTTCTTATACTGGTAAAATTGAAAAGCAAAACACCATTGATACAGAGAAAAAGCATAGTCAACTTTATATCAGATTTCATTGTTCCTACTAGGGCATGCTGCTTTCCACACATAATAGTGACTGATCTGGGTGATCTTTTTCACTTAGGGGGGGAAACATTTTAAACTCATTTTATCAGCTTCGGAGTTTCATGTGTATATAACAGAGAATTATATATATGACAGGGCTCAACACTTGGACTAAGAGGTCTCCAAGTCTGGGATGAAAAACATATATAGTTTGCTTGCAATTTGAGCCTTTGTAAATTTTCCTCTCAAGCTGATTCACATGGCTGAGTAGAAAAATGTGTACTCCTCATTGAACTCCAACCGGCAGCTTCCTAGCTTTCTGCCGTCAATTGTAGTAAAATCATTGTCAATTAATCAACTGGAAGAGCAAACACCTGCCCAATTTATTATTATTTTTTTACAAGTAATTAGGGGGTCCAATAAAGCAGCAGGAGTAGATACATTTTCAGGTAAAAGCATATGTCAAAAACTGCATGTTTCTAAGTACTCCCATACAAGAGAGAGAGAAAGGGAGAAATATCTCTTCTGACAACAAACAACCACAAAAAATTCTGAAATGTGCAACAAAGAGGCTTGTCAAGCAACAATCTTTATTGCCTGGGATCTTAGCACCTGCAAACACATTTAAGAGCATCATGTGTGAGAAATGTATGTAGGTCACTGCTGTTGTGTAGGTGGCATGGGTACCGTTAGCCTGGGTACAATGAGCCATTATCTACCAGTTTTATGCATTTTTGGTCAGCCAGACAACAGAAACAGACTCTAAACTTTGTGTGTGTGTGTGTGGAGAGAGAGAGAGAGAGAGAGAGAGAAAGAGAGAGAGAGTGAGAGAGGAGCAGCCGGGTGGCAGAAGCCCATGTACACTTGCACAAAACAGGTGGTGTTCTAGTTAGGATGCCATATTTGCTATTTAGGGTTCCTGTGATCTCTGGAAGGATGGGTAAGCTATAGGGTGCGTGGGATGAATCTACACAAAGAATCCACAGCTCTCCAAGCCTACAGACTCAGTGCGACCTGGCACTCCGTATACCGAGATGGGTTATCTCAGCAAGCCTGCCACCGAGGCTCTCTGAAATTTGGGTTACCACATTTAGCAGTGGGATTAGAGTGCATAATACCACAGATAGGAGATAATGCCTCAGGCGTGCGGCTGTGGCAATGTACGCCTCACAAGAAGAATAATGGCAGATTCGGGGGCTGGGGGCGATGGAGGTGAGGCAGGACGTGAAATGGGTAATGTGACGTGGCTTGCGGCTTGCTAGTGGCTGTCATGGCATACCAGCTCCCACAGCCTGGTGCCACACCTATACTGACAAAACCAAACAAAGCCATAAAACATACTGTGCCTCCATCCTTCTTTCTCAGGCAGACAGCAGTAAATCAGAATTTACTTTCCTCCACAGGAGTCCAACAGCACATAAAAAGGGTAGAATTTATTTTTATTTTTTCCCTTACTTTTAACTGTTCTTTTGGTGACTGAAGTGATAGGTTAAAATTTTCTCTCCAATAGCACCATGTGAATTTTTTCTTAATGATTCAGTGCTCATTGCTTCCAGTGGCCAGAAGCTCTCGAAGTATTTACGAACCGAATTGCCACCTCACCAAAACTTCATTTCTTCACATTTTTGTTAGTGAGCTTCATTTCTTACTTTATTTCTGTTGTGTAATCTCCCCAACACTTGTGCAAGTCCTGGACAAATCTGGTAGAATTCCGAATGAAACTGATCCGTGATAATTCTTGGTAGTCCAGCTGCCTCAGATTTTGAACCTGCTTACATTTCCCATATCCCGGTATTTTCTTCTGATTTACAAGGACCATTTAAATGCTATGTCAGCTCACAAGGGTCATTTCACTTGTCTCAATTTTCTCATAAGAAAAAATTTCTTATCATAATCTATTCTCTACTCATGTTATTGGGTTGTTATGAAGCTCAAATGCAAAAAGGTATTGCTCACATAACTGAAGTATTTCCAATGTAATATTGTAGTCTCTTCTTCCTTCTCCAAGGTGCAACTCTCCTTGATCTTGGAAAAATGTACCATGAGATTGGAGTACCTAAGAGTCATAGACTGTCCAAAAAGTCTTAAAATATATTCTGAAATATAAAGATGTGTTAGTCATCAGTGTTATTCCTAAATGATTTTAGGGTCACTGCCTTTGGGACACATGTTAGGATTACATTTTCTTGTATCCTCGTGCTTTGGCTGAAACTCTCTCACTAAATTTGCACAATTAATTGTGATCAGAAGTGCCGTGAATCACCTCTCATCCAGGGCAGTTAATGGTCAATGTGTGTATGAGACTTTCCAGAGCCTTCTCTTTTCCCTCCAGCATGACAACTAGTCCACTTTATATACTAGCTTTTTCTTCACGTTTGGTGCAGGAGTGACTATTATGAACACAATATTCCAGCCACTCCCTAGGGACATGCCGGACATGGAGCATGAGCAGAAAATAAACCTTTATTAAAATAAACTGCTTGGGAAGCTTTTTGTTACGTCAGCTTAAACTAGCTTATTCTGACTATTAAACTCTTTCACTGGGAGGGCAATACATGTGAAGTGAAACAACAGATGTAAGAACACCAAACAAGCTTGGGAAAAGCTAGTTTGAACAAAATTAAATAAGACTACTTTAGGTTGTTTCAGATTCATTAGTGGTTGGTTTATGAATCTATACAAGCCTATTATTGTAAAGAAATGGAAACATTTGCCATGGAGTACTCTCTATCTAAGGATATATGTACCAAGGTGCACATGCCTGCTCTCTACTTCATCACCAGGCTTTGTCCTCATGCGACTAAATTAGGACACGCCTCTCTCCTTGATAACACTAGCTGCTGGTGTGGTGCTGGCTTCAAAGCTGCTCCAGGTTCTCTGTAACCCATTTATTTGAGGAAGTCTATAAATTCATTCTCTTCTTGAATGTTAGCTAGTTTTAAAGGCAATTGTATAATATTTCGCACATGGAAGAAAGAATGGTGCTATTCTCTACAAGGTGATATTTTTTAAGGTAGACTTTGACATTTTTCTGGCTCACTAAGTTCTTTTCTTTTTCTGAATAAAAACATGCACTTTGCTTATAAGAAAAAATATATTACCATACGTGCTACAAATAGAAGCCAGCACACCAAGAAAGTAGCTGCTGCTAAAAGCTGGCTAATGGAAATGTAATTTGTTAGTTTCAAACAGAATCCGATCTACATGCACATGCACACAACACACATACACACAACACACACAGCACACATATACACAGAATTTTTGCCTCACAACCCTTTCCAAGGTTGAATTTATGCTTCTTTATCTGGCAGACCTTTTTTGCTATACTTCAGAAACTGGAAAAATCCATTGCATTGAAATCTAAAGGTCACTCACATATGAAGTCAGTAGCTATGCTTTTTCTATGACTTTTTTTTTTTGATGTGGGATGATTGTATAGATGCCACCCTAACAAAGCATTCTGCCTGTCCGCCATGTGCTTGCTGTATTTGGAGAAGATTGAGTATCAGGACTTAATTCTCAAAATGTTACTCTGATGCAAATTGAAGCCATTCTATTTCAAGAGATTCTAATGGTTTCTTTTTGTTTTTTCCAAACTCACCTTCTATTTTTCAAGCTAATTTTGTCTGCAAAGTAACTAGTTAGGTAAAGCATCCATGTTTCCAAGACTTAGGCTGCAGGCGTCTGAGATTAAAGTCCCAAATATTTTAGAGAAAAGGAGGTGGAGGTGGAGAGAAAAAAGAAAAGAACAAAAAAGGAAAATGTAAAAGGAAGAAAAAAAAGAAAGAAATGAAGAAAGGAAGGAAGGGAGAGAGGGAGGGAAGAAGGAAGGAAAAAACCCTGCTCATGGACTCATTTACTTTCTGAATTGACACATGAGCAGCCCAGATCTTATCAGATAATACACACATTTAGAAATCCTTCTGCACGTGTCTATGTTCCTACCGCCCATTCTGCCTAGCTAAAACAACATCTTTTTTTTTCCCCAAAAAATCTGTTTCCTTCTTACATAGTCCAAATGTTAGAATGTGGTTTGAATTTTTTTTTAACATTAATTTAAACAGTATGGGAATAGATCAGCCCTTATAAGTCTAAATAAATCTTCCTTCGACATATATAATATGGTGCTTATTTGGAGGGCTAATGGAGTTGGAAAGAAAAAGTGGGAAAGAGTTAAATACAGAAAGAATAAGCTCCATGGGAGCTTTTTTAATATAAAAATTTAATTGCTGCTTTTCACCCCCATCCAACCTATTTAGCAGAAATTTACAACAAAGCTCTAAACTGGTTTTTATACCAGCACTCCAAATGTTTAGATATTTGACCTGATCGGAAAAAATGCAAATAACACAGTGCCACTTAGTGGAAAGGGGGAAATCATTGTGGATGAGAAAGGAAGTCAACAGGCATCCAAATATTCTGGAATTACAGATACAAGTCATGTTTGACATTCAGATGCTTTGCCTTTTGATGGCTTTCAATCACATTAAACTTCTGCCACAATAATAAGTAAATTGTGTCATACGCTATCACAACAAACATTTCCAAAAAGAGCACGGTTGAATCCATTCAGCACTGGTAGTGTAGGAACATTCTAAACTCTATTTGCTCAAGGAGAGAAATTTTAGTGACTTCTTAAGGTGAGACAGTCTCATAAACGGTTTGGTAGCTATGTGAATTATGACCAGACACTTCTCATGCTGGGCTCCACAGAGCCCCTTTCATCTCTGCCTTAAGGTAGAAGTCACATTCTTAGTCAAGCTGGTGAATCATTCACTTGCGTAGGTCTTAAGGACCTTGAGGAAGCCAGTGCTGGGGCAGAAGCACATCTCTCCAGCTTCTGGTCAGGCAGGGACCAGGACCACCGCTCAGGTTTGAAAGCTGAGCCGAGTGTTTTGTTTCCCCTAGCAATCAAGGTCACTCTCTAAGTGAAGCTTTTTGTAACTATTGTTGCATTGCCCCTGGGGGTAAATTTTAAAATACCTTTTGGTATCTCTCTGTGTAACCATCTATCAAGCTATCAAGTAGCATTCCTTTAGTCTAATATTTTGCAAAATTCACAGCAGGCTTTGTCAAAAGCACTGACTCTATTTATGTATCTATAACTTGACACACCCAGTAAAGAGCATCAAGGCGCTTTCCCTCTCCCACTCCCTCCTGTTCTCTGTTGGAGTTAGAGCTTATTTATCTAGCGGCTGAAGTGCTCTGAAAGTCTGCTTCCTCCCACCAGCTCCTAGATTCCCAAGACTCCCACAAAAATGCTACCTTTGGATACTAGGTTTTTTATTTTGACAGCCAACCCCCCTGGACACATGCTTTAATCCTCACCTAAATAACCCAGGGCAGGATATATTCAAAAGTATACACCTTACATTGGGCGGAGTTGTGATCTTTTCAGGATAGGAGGTGCTGAAGCAAAGGCAGCAATGATAGTTACACAAAAAGTATCTGAGACATCCCAGACAGCACTTGGGGAGTCAGCAAGGAATTAAAGATGAACAGCACTCACAGCTCTTAATCAGAAGCTCTTTCTACAAGAAAAAAAGAGAAATTAAAAAAAATGTTCCTACATTACCTACAGTGTTGTTAATGTAACTTTCTATTTACATAATATGCAAAAAGGGCTGTCTGCAAACTGCAGTAATCTATATGGAATGAGGACAAAAGATACTGATTTCTCTAAAATGTTCTTGTTAAGGAATAATCAAGAAGTTAGAACCTCTAATCTTGCAGTCAAAGCAGAAGTTTGGGGGATTTTTTTTTCTCTTTTTTTCATTTTGCTCATGTATATACATTCATATCCACAGACGAGTTCAGACAGATTTACAGATATCAAATATATCATCTTTAACATTCAGAAACTAAATTAAACTTCAAAGAAAAAGTTAAAGTTCTCAGTAAAGGAAACATGCATTCGCTTTTGATATAGCCTTAAGTACTTCCAGCAAGTGTGCTCTGAGGTGTCTAAGGAAAAGTTAAGGATGTATGCGTGTGCGTGCGTGCGTGCGTGCGTGCGTGTGTGTGTGTGTGTGTGTTCCTGCAGGTATAAAAGGTGGAGAAACAGGGAGGGTGGGTGCAAAGGGAAGGAAAGGGATGAGGAGAGGAAGGGAGCGAAGGAGAGGGAGAGGAAGAGAGAGGATAGACTAGAGTTAACTGGAATGGAATCAAATGAAACATTGGAATGGAGTGGAGTGGAGTGGAATGGCATGGAGGGCAGAGCAAGGCATAGTGAAGAAGAGAGAGGAGGAGAGGGGGAAGGAGAAAAGGAAGGAGTAAGGGAGAAAAACATTCCCAGATGCATTTTCTAAAAGACTGGAAGGATCCCTGAACCTTCCAGTCTTTTAATCAGTGTGAGTATCATCCATGTGTTACAACACAGTGAGCATAAGGAAGCTTCTGGAGAAGGAAATTCCAAGAACAAGACTATCTAAGAATATGTCCAACTGCTTGTTAATTCTATCTTCCATCTCCAGATGATAATAAGGACAATTTTGGTTGACATCAACTGCTAGGGGAAAACATGTAGAGAAAACAGTCTCTAAGGCAACTCACCAAACTAGCAAGGGATGACTAGATGAAGTCTCAGCATGTGAAATTGCATTTGCAAGCAGCCACCTAGAACACAATCTTATTGGGACCACTTTGTAAACTGCTGCATTTTATACCAGCATGAACTTCCTAGAGCAGGGAGGGTAAGATTCAATGAGCTGACAGTCCAGAAAGGCCACTGAATGTCTTACTGACTTCCATGTCCTTCAAGTCCAAAAGTATGCTAAGTTCAGGGGTAAAAATGTGAACCAGAGAAATTTCAGACTGACAAATGCTTGTTTTAGGACTAGATTTGCTCTTAGATCTTGACTTGGAGTTTTACCTGTTGATCAATTTCATTCTGAAATATAACGATAACTTTTAAAAATTCATATTAGCCTAATATTATGTTTCAAGATTTTCATTATGGATATGGTTCAAGCTTTCCGCAATGAAATGGCAGAGTCATAGGTTTCTATGGTTGTATAGATTTCCTGGTATGAACCCCAGATCTAGTTTGGACCAGCTCTGTGTTGGTGTTCAAGTATCAAATTACTCTGAACCTCAATTTCTTCCTTTCTAAAATAAGAGTGATCATATCTATAATGTCCATATCTCACAGAGTCTTCATAAGGGTCAAATGAGCTCATCTTTGTGAAATATCTTTGTCAATTATGATTAGCATTTCCATAGGGCCATTTTTAAATTTAATTATATGTGAGGCTGATAACTGGTGACATTTCTGAAGATTATACATTTTGAAGTTTTTTGTAGCATACTTTTTGGCCTATAGCAGGTCTCTGAACCACAATGAAATATCCTATCTACCACCAACTAGTCAGGATCCTAAAGCTGAGTGCTGCATTCTTTTGGCCAGTATTATAGGGCTTTAAAATGAGCTCTTTATTGCTGCAGGTGCTGCTCTTAGCACTTTATATGAACATTTTGTTTAATCTTGCTGAAAGTCCTACAGGAGAGGCTATATATTATTATTATCCCCATTTTACAGATGAGGAAACTGAGGCTTAAAACGTATTAGTCTAGGATCACCCAATCAGTGACAAGCGAGGCCATAATGAGCAGCAAGTCAGATTCTAAAGCCCAAATTTTTGTCCACTTGTCATTTAGTTCATCTTATTTTTCCCCTCCTCTGGATCCTATCAAATGTTGTGCCAGGAAAAAGAAATGCATTTGGAAGATAGCATGTAAGAGAGAAATAATAATTGTGTGTATAAAGCAAATTAAATATATGTGTATAATATAATATTTCAAAAATAAAAGCTCTATGTGTATGTATGTATAAAAGCTCCAGGTAGAAAGAGAAAAAAAATGTGAAGATGGTCTGAAGAAATATATGCACATCAAACTTAAATGGTGATGTGAATAGATATTAGTAGGAAAGAAGTTTAAAATTTTATTACGTCTTATTTTTTTAAAATAAGCATGTATGATTTTGCTTTTAAAGAAGTTAAAGAGTGTGTTATACAACACTCTGACATTTAAAAAAATTCTATGTGTGGAAAAATTTAAATAAAGGGACAGCTATATATTTGAACATCAAAGTATTCACTCTTTGCTCCTCCATACTGATTTAATATTAAGTCTTCAGCTTCTATAAAAGCCATCATGAGAAAGACCCCCTACTCTCCCTATAGAGTGTTTGTCAGGACATTATTCATTGTGTCATTCCCTTGCCTTGTTAGCCCCATACACTTACTAGAACCTGGTGCCTGGGAAAACTATGTTTCTTCTAAACTATTAATGTGACTTCTTCTTTCTAAGAGTATAGTAGATAGTACAACCATCAGGTTTTCTCTGTGCACGGATGCTATAGAGCTCATCCAGATTTGTTCTTTCAATAGAATTGTATTGATCTTTATACCCCATTTAATGATTTCCCACATCTCCCCTCAGGCCTGGTTTCCTTTTTTCTTTGCTTTTCTTACTCTTGCAGATATATATTCTTTGTTCTAAGCTTTTTAAAATTATGTTTACAAAGAGGCATTGTATGAAGTTCTTAGTAGTAAAATAAAAAAAGTTAGTTATGCATTTAGGAGGTAGGGCAATGGAACTGTCTAAAAAATAAAAAAAATAAAAAGACTCCCATTATGTTTTATTTATAGACAAAAAAAACCCTGAACATAAAAACATGTTATCTAACCTTTTGGATAACAACAAATAGAAAAATATAAATAATTAGGAAGTATGTCTAACCATGACAAACTTGGTAGGGTAATCAGTAGAAAATCACAGAAGCTCTATATTTGCATGAATTGCAGTCAACTAGTTCAGTTACTCAATTACATTTTTGAAATTGGACTATAGATGGCTTCGACCATGGATTAAAATTAATGTCTGGGTTCTGCGGGAGGCTTAAGGCAAGTATGCTGCAGTTAAAAAGGTGAATTACTGAGGATATTTGTCAGAGAGGGGTTGAACAAGCCTTCTCAAGATGGATTTGAAAGAAACGACCGAGTTGAACAAATTCCAGAGAGATCTGGGCTTTGTAAAAGATGGAGATGTGATCTGTCCTATGAAAAGAGACAAATATAAGACAAGAGGCAGAGACAAAAAACTCTAGCATGTATCTAGCGAGTATCACTATGGATCATGTTCCATGCTCTGTGCTGTGTAATTGTGGTGAAACAGACTCACGTTGCAAAAAAAGGGCACATGATAAAAAGATGGATAGATGAGTGCAGACCTCCCACAAAAGTTGCCAAGACTTTGGGATGAAGGCAAAGGAGGGTTTTTGCCATAAGCATGTTACTGGATCAAACTGGGAAAGTGCTTGGATGCTAAGAAGTTATTCTAACTTTCTTTTCTCCTTTAGGGGATTATGGAAGATTTTTATCATCTGATGTAAGACAGTAAGAGGAGGAGTCATAACAAAGGAGAGGCCATTGTGTCATCAGAATATGAAGATACTTGAAAGCCTAGCATTGAAAATGCTATTGATTCAGAGTGCTAGTGGATTGGGAGGCTTTCTTCACATCCCTTCCTTTGTCACTTTATCGACACATAAGGGGAGACCCAAGAACTATGTGGTGTTGCATTAGATGTTCTCTGTGTCCTGTGCTACATTCCCTCAGTTCAACTCCTAACCCATGCAGCTGTGGTGGGCAATTTGTGCACACCAATGATGGCCCGCCACGATCTGCCAACTCAGCATCTCTTTGCCTTCCTGTCCTAGGTCTTCACCAGAAGCCAAAGAAGTATGCTCAGGAGGCAATTAGATGCTCCCTGGAAGTGAGGGGAACTAACACCCTTAGGAGCATCCCTCAACCAATGAGGAGTGGGTGTTAGTGAATATTTTCCCAGGCCTCTGGTCCTCAGAGGCACAATTCTGATGAACTTTCTATACAGTTCCTCATAGTTCCCCAGCTACATTGACTCCCAATTGCTCACAGCAATAACCAGCTCAGTAATGTACAGTTTATTAACTTTGCTAGTTTCCCATCTTACTCTCCCCTGGTCCCTCATCCCTGCTGCCTGGGGTCACTTTGCACATAAATGTATCCAACTTTTTGTGTTGCCTTTGCTTTTGAAGGAACCCAAACTAAGACAGAGCTCAAGATGGTTCTCTAGATTCTATCTTTCCTACTACTTTTTACTTCCCCAACTTATTTTGGCTCTAATTTCATAGCAGTGAATCTTGTTATAGTTCTGAAAAACCCTAAAGCTACCTCCAGTTGTTAGAGAAGCTCTCAGTCAAGAATTCTGCCCCAGAAGAAGGCAAATATAACTAAACAATAACAATCTCCCTTCACCCAATGATAGTAACAGCTAAATACTTTCAATTATTGGCTATTGCCTTTAAGACCTTTATTGATTTTTATTTAATTTTTTTATTTATTTGAGGAATAGAGGGAAACAACTATTTGTTGTTCCACAACATTCATTCATTCATGCATTCATTAGTTGCTTCTTTTATATGCCCTGACCATAGATTGAACTCACAACCTTGGCATATTAGGGCTATGCTCTAACAAACCGATCTACTCGGCCTGAGCAAGGCCTTTATTGATTTTGATCAATGACAAAAGTTAACAATTGCTTTACTTAGAGATGTTAATGCTTCAAGTTGGAGGTGACTGGTGAAGTGTTACTCTTAGAATGCCATCTGAGTGAGAATATTTTTCTTTATTTTTTAAATTTAATGTTTATTGTATTTTTCCCAATACCATTTAGTCCTCTTATACCCCCTCCCCCCAGCAATCACCACGCTGTTGTCCATGTCCATGAGTCCTCTTTCCTTTCGCTCAATACCTCTACCCCCTAATCTCACCACCGTCCAATAGCTGTCATCTGAGCTCCATCTATGATTCTATCTCTGTTTTGTTTGTTAGTTCAGTTTGTTCATTAGATTCCACATATGAGTGAAATCATATGGTATTTGTCTTTCTCTGACTGCCTTATTTCACTTAGCATAATGTTCTTCAGGTTCATTAATATGGTTGCAAAGGTAAAATTTTTTCTTTTTTATAGCTGAGTGGTATTCCATCGTGTAAATGTCCCATAGTTGTTCTATCCATTCATCTACTGAGGGACACTTAGGTTGCTTCCATATCTTGGCGATTTTAAATAATGCCACAATGAACATAGGGGTGCTTATGTTCTTTTGAATTAGTGTTTTGGGTTCCTTTGGATATATTCCCAGAAGTGAGATCACTGGGTCAAAAGGCAGATCCATTTTTCATTTTTTGAGGTACCTCCATACGGCTTTCCACAGTGGTCACACCAGTCTGCATTCCCACCAATGGTGCAGAAGGGTTCCCCATTTTCTACATCCTCACCAGCACTTGTTTGTTGATTTATTGATGATAGCCATTCTGACAAGTGTGAGATGGCGTCTCATTGTGGTTTTAATTTGCGTTTCACTGATGATTAGTGACATTGAGCTTCTTTTCATATGTCTATTGGCCATCTGTATGCCCCCTTTAGAAAAATGTCTATTCAGGTCCTTTGCCAATTTTTTAATTGGGTTTTTTTTTTGGTGTTGAGTCTAGTAAGTACTTTATAAATTTTGGATATCAACCCCTTATCAGATGTATTCGCAAATATGTTCTCTCATTCTGTGGGCTGGCTTTTTATTTTGTTGATGATTTCCTTTGCTGTGCAAAAACTTTTCATTACAGTCCCATTGGTTTATTTCTTTTGTTTCCCTTGCCTGGGAGATATAGCTGAAAAAAAAATTGCTATGAGCAATGTCCAAGATTTTGCTGCCTATGTTTTCTTCTAGGATTTTTTTGGTTTGGGTCTAAGATATAAGTCTTTGATCCATTTTGAATTTATTCTTGTGTGTGGTGTAAGGAGGTAGCCTAGTTTCATGTTTCTTCATGTATCTGTCCAGTTTTCCCAACACCATTTATTGAATAAACTTTTCTTAGTTCATTGTATGTGCTTGCTTCCTCTGTCAAATATTAACTGACTATAAAGTTGTGGATTTATTTCTGGGCTCTCTATCCTGTTCTGTTGATCTGTGTGTTGGTTTTTATGTCAGTACCATGTTGTTTTGCTCACTATGGCCTCATAATGTAGTTTGATATTAGGTAGCCTGATTCCTTCAACTTTATTCTTCTTTCTCAGGATCACTGTTGCTATGTGGAGCCTTTTGTGGTTCCATATAAATTTTTAAAATGTTTGTTTTAGTTCTGTGAAATATATCCTACCCTTCATGACAGCATGGATGGAATTGGAGAGCATTATGCTAAGTGAAAGAAGCCAAGTGGTGAAAGACAAATACCACATGATCTCACCTATAAGTGGAACTAATCAACAAAATGCATGAACAAGCAAAATATAACTAGAGGCATTGAAATAAAGAACAAACTGACAGTAACCAGAGGGGAGGGGGAAGGAGGATAATGGGGGAAAGAAGAGAATGGGTCATCAAGGAACATGTATAAAGGACCCATGGACAAAACCAAAGGGGTGTAGGATTGAGGGTGGTTGGTGCAGGTGGGTGCAGTAGGGGAAAATGGTGGCGGGAAAATGGAGACAACTGTATTTGAACAACAATTAAATAAAGAGAAAGAAATACATCATTGGAATCTTGATAGGAATTGTGTTGAGTATGTAGATCGCTTTGGGTAGCACAGATATTTTAATGATGTTAATTCTTCCTATCCATGAACACAGCATGTGTTTCCACTTATTTGTATCTTCTCCAGTTTCTTTCTTCAGTGTCTTATAATTTTCCATGTACAGTGTACAGTGTTTTATATAAAGTATGTATAATTTTCCATGTATAATTTTTCATTCTTGGTTAGGTTTATTCCTATGTCTTTTAATCTTTTTGAAGCAATTGTGAATGGGATTGCTTTCTCAATTTCCCTTTTTGTTAGTTTGTTATTGGCATATAAAAGTGCAACTGATTTCTGAATATTAATTTTGTATCCTGCTAATTTGCTGAATTCATTTATCAGTTCTAGTAGTTTTTTGGTGGAATCTTTGGGGTTCTCTATGTTATCATATCATATCATCTGCAAATAAAGACAGTTTTACTTCTTCCTTTCCAGTTTGTATGCCTTTTGTGTCTTCTTCTTGTCTGATTCAAGGACTGTGGCTAGGATTTCTAGTACCATATTGAATAAGAGAGGTGAAATTGAACATCCTGGTTTTATTCCCAATCTTAAGGGAACGCTTGTAGTTTTTGCTCATTGAGTATGATGTTTGCAGTGGGTTTGTCATATATGGCCTGTATTATGTTTATGTATGTTCCCTCTATCCCCACTTTGCTGAGATTTTTTATCATAAATCGGTGCTGGATTTTATCAAAAGGTTTTTCTGCGTGTATTGATATGATCATGTGGTTTTTATCCTTCGTTTATGTGGTGAATCTCACTTGTTGATTTGCGAATGTTATACCAGCCCTGCATTCCCAGAATAAATCCCACTTGATCATGGTGTATGATCTTTATGATGGGTTGTTGTATTTTGTTTGCTAATATTTTGTTGAGGATTTTACTATCTGTGTTCATCAGTGATATTGGCCTATAATTTTCTTTCTTTGCTGTGTCTTTATGTGGTTTTAGAATTAGGATAATGCTGGCCTCATAAAATGAGTTTGGAAGCCTTCCCTCTTCTTAAATTTTATGTAATAGTTTGAGGAGAGTGTTAGTTCTTCTCAGAATGTTTGGCAAAATTCACCTGTGAAGCCATCCGGTCCACGGCTTTTGTTTGTTTGGAGGTTTTTTTTTTATTACTGCTTCAATTTCTAGGTGTAATCTGCCTATTCAGAGTCTCTGGTTCTTCTTGGGTTAGTTTTGGAAGATTATATGTTTCTAAGAATTTATACATTTTATCCAGGTTGTCCAGTTTTTTGGCACATAGTTGTTCATAATATTTTCTTACAATCCTTTGCATTTCTTTGGTGCCAGTTGTTATTTCTCCTTTTTCGTTTATGACTTTATTTATTTATGTCCTCTTTTTTTCTTGATGAGTCCGGTTAAAGGTTTGTCAATTTTATTTATGTTTTTAATGAACCAGCTCTTGGATTCATTGGTATTTTGTATCATTTTTTTTAGACTCTATTTCATTTGTTTCTGCTCTGATCTTTATTATATCCCTCCTTCTACTCACTTTGGGCTTTGTTTGTTGTTCTTTTTCAAGTTCCTTTAAGTGTGACCTTAGATTGCTTATCTGAGCTCCTTCTTATTTTTTGAGATAGGCCTGTAATGCTATGAATTTCCCTCTAAGATTGCTTTCCCAGTGTCCCATAGATTTTGGATTGTTGTGTCCTCATTTTCATTTGTTTCAAGATCTTTTGATTTCTTCCTTGAGCTTGTTGTTGACCCATTCATTGTTTAATAACATGCTATTTGGCTTCCATGTTTTTACATGTTTTTCAGTGTTCTTCTTGTGATTGATTTCTAGTTTCATAGCATTGTGGTCAGAAAAGATCCTTGATATGATTTCAATCTTCTTACATTTATTAAGACATGTTTTGTGTCCTTACATGTGGTCTATCCTAGAAAACACTCCATGTGCAATTGAAAAGTATGTATATTCCTCTGCTTTGGGGTGAAATGCTCTGAAGATATCAATTAAATCCATTTGATCCAGTGTGTGGTTTAAGGCCACTGTCTCTGTTGATTTTCTGCCTGCAAGATCTATTCATTGAAGTCAATGAGGTGTTAAAATCCCCAATTATGACTGTATTTATATTGATCTATCCCTTTCTGTCCATCAAGCTTTTCTTTATATATTTAGGTGCTTCTATGTTGGGTGTGTAAATATTTAATAGTTATATCATCTTGTTGGATTGTTCCCTTTATCATTAAGTAGTGTCTTTCTTTGTCTCTTACTGTAGTCTTGATTTTAAAGTCTACTGTGTGGAATATAAGTACTGCTACCCAGTTTTTTTCTTTTTCCATTTGCATAAAATACCTTTTCCCATTCCTTTACTTTGTTTGTGTGTATCTTTCCATCTGAGATGGGTCTCTTGGATGCAACATATATATGGATCTTGTTTTCTTATCCATTGAGCTGCCCTATGTCTTTTGGTTGGAGCCTTTAAGCTATAAACATTTAATGTGATTATTCATAGATACATATATAGTGCCATTTAATTGTTAGACTGTTTTCTTTTTTTCTTTCTTTTTTTGTTTCTTCTTCTTCTCAAAGCAAGCTCTTTAACATTTGTTGCAGTGCTGGTTTGGTGTTGACAAACTCCTTTAGCTTTTTCTTGTCTGAGAAGCTCCTTATTTCTCCTTTGAATTTAAATGATAGCCTGGGTGGGTAATGTAGCCTTAGTTGTAGGTCCTTGCTTTTCATCACCTTGAATATTTCATGCCACTCCCTTCTGGCTTGAAATGTTTCTGATGAGTAATCAGGTGCCAGTCTAATTGGTGCTTCCTTGTAGGTAACTCCCTGCTTTTCCCCTGCAGCTTTTAGGATTCTCTCCTTGTCTTTAAGGCTTGTCATTTTAATTATGATGTGTCTCAGTGTAGGCCTCTTTGGGTCCAACTTGTTTGGGACTCTCTGAGCTTCCTGGACTTGTGTGTCTTTTTCCTTCACCAGATTAGAGAAGTTTTCAGTCATAATTTCTTCAAATAGGTTCTTGATCCCTTCTTTGCTCTCTTCTCTTTCTGGCATTCCCATGATGTGGATGTTGTTTTGCTTTATGTTGTTCAACATGTTTCTTAAACTCTCCTCATTTTTTAAAATTCTTTTTTTCAGTTTGCTACTCTGCCTGGATGGTTTTTTCTACCTTGTTTTCCAAAACATTGATTCGATGCTCTTCTTCATCTAACCTACTGTTTATTCCCTCCAGTGTATTATTTAATTCAGATATTGTATTCTTTATTTCTGATCGGTCCTTTTTTATGGTTTCTATATCTTTTTTCATGCTGTTGAGTATCCTTATAATAATTACTTTAAACTCTTTATCTGATAAATTGCTTGCCTCCATTTCATCTAGTTCTGCTGGAGAATTCTCTTGTTCTTTCATTTGGAATCTGTTTCTTTGTCTTCCCATTTTGCCTGCTTCTTTATATTTCCTGTTAGTTGCTAAACTAATCAGCTGCTAGGCTGATCAGCTGCTAATCTAATCAAGATATGATCAGCAGGGGGCTTAAGCACCACCAGGTGAGGCAGTGATTCCTGTGGGCAGGGCTATTGTTTCCCCTCAGGCTGATGCCACTTGGAGAAGAGTGGAAAGAATGCCCTCAGCAGTATGGGGGATAACTCAGCACAGGGATCCTGGTAGCTGTTCCTTCAGTTCTCTTCCTACAGCCACCAGCCCTAGAATCTCAAGCTTCTCTAGTCTACTCTGCCCTCCCTCTGTTAGAGCCCAGGGTAAGTGTCTGCAAACAAAATTTTTTGTGTTGGCCTTTTAGGAGGTTCTTTGCATCTCTAGACATTTCTCCCTGGCAGATAGGAACCCACTGGTTTTCATAGCTGGATGTTATCTTGTTCCCTTCTGGCTCTGGTGCTGTAGGCTGGGGAGCCCTACTTGGGGCTTAGATCCCATAGTTCTCAGGGGGAATCCCCCAGCCTCTGAAATATCCTTCCAGAACTTCAGCTGCTGTGGTAGCCCAGCCGGCTCTCTCGTGCCTCCTTCACACTGCCTACCAGTCTTGTGGTGAAGTGGTTTCTTCTGTCTGTCCTTGGTTATAGGGCTTCTCTTCAGCTAGCATTTGGTTGGCTGTTCTGGATGATTTCTCTACATTTTCGTTGTAATTCCAGATTAGTTCTGAGAGGAGGTTAGTTTAGCTTCCACTTATTCCTCTGCCACCTTGGATCTCCCCCTTTTTCTTTATATTGAGAGACACAGTTTTGGTCTATACCACCAAATAACTCTACCTTCCAAAGGAAGGCCTTTTAAAGAGATGGTATATTTATAAAAATAGAGTAAATCCTAATGTACTGTACATAAATCAAGGAGGGAAATGTTTTACATTTATTATGGGTTTCCTGTTTACATTTCTGTTCTCAACTATAATAACATATTTATTTGAACTAAGATACCCTTATTTCATTAAACTCACAAGTAATTATGAATTTCAATAAGATGCTTAAATGTGTAAAGTAAAACAAAATCTTTATAATATTAGCTAATGAATTTAGATACTATTTTCATGTAGCAATCAATAGCCACTCCCAGCATACTTCTGAAGCATTGAACCACATTGTCTTTGGGCATAGTTGCTATTGCAGAAATAAAAAACAGAAATTGATAATATTAAGCACATGAGCTTCTGAAAAGATGCTGTAACTCCAAAGCAAACAGATAATAGTTTTGAGAAAATTAGCACTTTTTTAAATTCTCATCTGAGGACTTTTTTTTCCCCCATTTCTTTTAGAGAGAGAGAGGAATTGGGGGAGAGAGACAGAGAAACATCGATTGGTTGCCTCCCATACATGCCCTTACCTGGGATTGAACCCACAACCCAGGTATGTGCCCTGACCAAAATCAAACCTGCAACCTTTTGGTGTGTGGGACAATGCTCCAACCAACTGAGCCGCACCAGCCAGGGCAAGAAAATCACCATTTTTGAGTATCAAGAGGCTGTACATTTTGAGCCTCAGATTCTAAGACCATGACTCAAAGTAGAGTTACAAAAGGACATATTTTAGTCAAGATAAGTTATTGCCACCAGCCCAAACTAGATAACATTCATACAGGCTGGCCAGAGAGGGAAGAAAAGCCAAAAATGAAGCAGTAGATTTAATGCATGGGGGTTGTCTATAGAAGAGGCACTGTATTCATTTTCAGTCTCAGTCTCAGATGACAAGGTAGAGGGCTGGCCATCCCTGATGATTAGGTGCAACTGTATTTATCCTCAGATGCCAGGGAGGACAGAATCTGAACACGCGGGTGAGAATCTTCCCCTGAGGCCATGATACTTCGTGTTCCCCTTGAATTTAGCTATCAACGAAGGATGAGAATGGAAGCAGAAAAATTTATAATTTAGCAGCTTTAAACTTGAATTGACTAATTCATCATTTTTCAACATGGGGAGACTTCTTTGAAAAGTTTGTATTTCTAGCTTATCTCATAAAATAAGAAGATCTGGCAACACCAGGGTCTTCTTCTGGCCTGGAATGTTTCCACTGCAACTGGTATTACCTGCCCCCCCTATGCTTAGTTCTCCAGTTTGCCTCAATTCCTACCACTGCTTAGTGCTTTACTCTTTAACCGCTTCTCTTATTTTCATGACTAGTCTAGGGGCTGTGGGCATTTAAGTGCCTATCTTTAAGTTTAGAAGGAAAAACAAGGAAAGAAATTTCTTGAAAGATACATATTTATCTGCAGAATAGGAATTAAATTTATTGGATTAATTTGATCAATGAAGTTACCACTTCATGCCCATCAAATTCAGAAGATATTTTACCTAAGAAGTCAATGCCTGCTTTTCTCATAAAGAGGTTGCCACTTACACCTCATGAGACAGGCAAAATAGAAGCCTAAGTACCCTATTGAATATAAATAGATATAATAATAATTACATACACGCATGTATACATGTATGTATATGTGTGCATATATGTGTGCATGTGCATATGTGTGTATCTGTGTGTATGCATGAATTAGTTACCTTAGAACCCAGCAAGTTTGTTGCTATCTTTCTATAGCAAAGCTTAGTTAGAAAAGACCCAACTTTCAAGTTACAATTATGAAAACAAAACTGCTTTCTGCTTAATTTTGTAGATACCAGGTTTGCATACAGCATTAGCCATTTTCCTGTACATTTCCATTAGTAATGTCTTTGCTGATTAGTTTTTTCTAAATTAGCATGTTTATCCATTAGCATATCAATATTGCTGCCAACCATCCTCTTAATTTTTAGTTTTCTTGTTGCAATAAAAAAAAATTTTGCCAATAAAGGCAGGCATTTCTTAGAGCCTTAATTAACTTCAGCACAATTCCTTTTTGCTTCTTTAATAATAGTGTGTAATATTTACTAAGATTATAGATTTTGCCTTATTCAAAACTACCACTCACTCAAATAAGCACAATCTTCACATTTTTTCGGGTTTGGCATTAACATAGTCTCCTCTTGTCAAGAGAGTTTCTCTGATTTCTGGAATGCTTTGAAAATACTGTAAAATTTTAAGATAAGAATTTTTCTATGTGATAATTGAAATAAGGTGGATTTTCAGTAACCATGTGAAAGGAAAAGGATGACCGTCCAAACCAAAATTCTCTTGGCAAAGTCTCTTTATCCATATTGTCTCACCGCACATAAGCAGAATTCTGGCTGACTCATAGCTTTGATGTGTACAATTACATAAATTTAGAGTCACCTACATAAAATAACTAACACTATGTTTAACAAAGTACACAGGAAGCAAGTTAAAATATACAGTCTGTTAAAGACTCCTGTCAACAGTGTTATTCAAGGTAGGTTCTTTTGACTACAGTAATTAAATATCTGCAATAATTTTTTTCTGCTGAGTCTGAGAAGACATTAAAGTTATGCTTACCCAATTCCAAGCACTGTCTTATTAAGGTAAGTGCTGGTAATTATAAATCTTTACATTTAAGTGTAGGGTTTTTTTTTCATACCTTTCTGGTGATTAAGAAGAAAAATGATGAAGAAGTTGATGATGTTGATGACTATATCTCTTATACTGTTTGTGGGGATGTAAATTGTCACTATCTTCCTTGAGGGCAATTTGGCGACATTTCTCAAATGAGAATACCCTTTGACCTAAAAGTTCTACTTGTAAGAATTATTCCTAAGGAAAAAATTGAGGATGAAGGCAAAGATGAATGTGCAAACATTTTTGTAATGGGAAAAATGAAAAACAGCCTTAATACCCATCATTAGAAAATTGGTTAAATTATGAATATCCAATTAATGGAATACTAGGAAGCCATAAAAATGGATTGAATAAACCCTGTGCTCTTTCTCTCTATATATATATGAAAATAAAATAGGTTATTATTTAATATTAAAAGTTGAAATACAGTTACAGAATAATATATATGATATAGTTAGATATATGAAGATGGACTCAAAAAACCAGAATTTATTTATAAAAATTATGTATGTATTCTTACATGTTTAATCTTCAATCACTTTCAAAATACTCTCCATTTGATGCAATACACCTATCAAGATGTTTTTTGATATCTTGATATCAAAAACAGTTCAAAACACTGTTCAAAACAGTTTTTGAATTCATCTATTTTGATGCCTTTTAGTGCTTCTGCCATTTTTTGTTTTACCTCTCCCACACTGGCAAAACATTCCCCTTTGAGGACTTTTTTCATCCAGGGAAACACAAAAGAAGTCACACAGGACGAGAAGGGGTGAATAGGGAAGCGGGGGCAGAGGGGTCATGCTGTTTTGGGTCAAAAACTGCTGAATACTGAGTGTGGTGTGGGCAGGTACGCTCCTAAATCACCCATCATGAAATGGGCAAACGTATTGAAAGAGCCTTAGAAAAGGTTTTACTGAAGCCAAACACAGGCTTTTACAACAATGCCAGCTGGTACATCATCAATACAGGTGGATTCCTAGAGCACTCACCTAGCAGGGGAAGCCTATACTACGAAGGGCCCGCCTTCCAGAAGATAATTTTGGATTTTGTAATATATGTAAATAGAAAAGACTGTAAAGATGTAAACTAAGCCATTAAAACCATCACTTTCTGGTAGTCCAATTATGAAATCATTGTCACTTTTTTATTTTATTGACTTCTCTATTGTTTAAAGTTTTCACAATTAGCAAGTTTTAGTTCAGAAGTGTTCATATTATTCATTTATTGTGGTGCTGTGTTACAGCACTCAAACACTCATTTTGCTCTTTTTACTTTCATCTCCCTTTTGAGGGGATTTCTTGCCTTGTGCCGCTTGGCTGAGGACAGCGCCTACCCCCAACAAGGGTGACAAAGAGGCCGGAACTTTGCTCTTTTTACCCAGAGCTACAAGGCACACACATGCCACTCTTTGTCCCAGGATTTTGATGCTGAACAGAGTGACTCAAAGGCAGGAAAGAAATTAGCTATAAGATTCATTGTAGGGGCAGAGGTGGCACGAAACCCAACCATTCCTCTGGGTGACCGTGACTGTGGGTCTGGATGCCCAGCTCCTGGGATATTCTTGGTTCTTGTCTGTCAAACCTGCCAATTCTTTGGACTCTGGCTATGCTTCTAATTTATCTCCCTTTGCCTGGTGGTGGCCATGGCAGAGTCTGACTGATATGCATGTTTGCTTTATGAACAAAAACACTATTTTCTATTTATTAAATGAAAGAAATAGCACGCACTGTTTAGAAATTTTTTAAAAACATGAATAATAAAAAAAAAGCAAGAGGAAGAAAAAGAAGAAGGCAATTTTTAAAAACCCTTGTAATTTTAAATGAATAAAATAGGGGGCAACCCGATAAATTACATGGACAACATGACAAGGCTGAGAATAAAGGTCAAAGTGCACGTCTAACCATGAACGCCTGATTAGTATACTTAGTGTATGTCAGGAAGCAGTTCCCCTCTATGTTTCACTTTTCATAAAATAAAACAAGGGCTTTAATATTAAGGGTTTAATTCTTATTGTTCACTGTAGATTTATTGAAGTATGAGTCCCTTGAGGAGGCCAGGTTAATTTATTTTATATGAAACAGGTTATCTTCTGTATTGGAAAGTATTATATTTTATTCACTTTTGAATTGCTAAACTATCCAGCCTTATATCTTTCCCTTCATAAGACTATATAGATTTATGGGGTCACAAATAATAATAGATTTATAAACAAATAATATTGAGATAGTTTATATCATGACTTTATCTAAGCTGGAGACATAAATGCTCCCTTTTTGAATACCTGAATAATTCAAATAAAGCTATTCTTTAAATTTTCCCAGTATTCATATCTAAGAACATAAAATATTTTCACAATACAAATACATTTACCAAGAGCAAATGTTTAAACAAAAGAACTAGGGTTCTTAATGAAACACCCTCAGGAAAATGTTTAAACTTTGCCCTTAAGTTTACTTTGTTCACTAATAGGCTTCTATTTCAAGTAGAGAGTAGGAAGGGTAAGTTCAAGAGTAGGAAGGGTAAGTTCAATGTGTTAATAAGAAAAAAGTAATAATATTTAATTAATTCTGGCTGAACACACATGGTTTAATATACTTGGCAATATCATTCCATCACATGATATGATAATTTAATGGAACTTTTTTATTTAAATTGCTGGCAAGTTTATGAAATTATAAAGCAAATAGGCCATGCACTTGGGTGTAATTGACTGTATAAATGTGTTTTATACTATACTGTTGGCAAATTAGCCAATCCCTGTCACAGAATCAATTATTATCTAGCTGAATTCCACAAACACAATAGCAGAAATATTGCATTTATACAAAAATCACCATGATTGTTAATCTTACATTGTGCATCTTAAAGCAAGGCAATAAACATTTATACACTGGATAATCGTCTTAAGATAATGCTACTGCCAAATGATGCACATTTAAAGATTCCTTGTTGTTGGAGACAGTCATTTGGGTTTTATTTGTGCTTGCCTCTCCGGATCAATGAAGGGGATAATGGAAGCCTCAGTGGCTCAAGTCAAGTAGGGGTTCAAGCATTTGACCTCCATTTAAGAGATGCACACTGCCCAAAGCTAGCATAGCACAGTACATGCGTTCCTTACTCCGGAGGCTTTAGAAAAAATGACAATGTCATGTATTTAAACAGAGCTTTCACTTCCCAAGATCTCTCATGCACACTCAATCTTGTTATCTTTCTGAGTGAAAAACTGTATTATGGATGACCCAAAGAAAAGCTCTGTTCACTGCGTTTCTAGTCCAGCTCAGCATAGGCGGCCCAGTTTATTTGAAACAGAAGGAGCAAAAAGCAGGCTCCCACATGCTCTTTTACCTCTTCGCTTGTCCCTACAATGTCCCTAGTCTAGGCTGCTATAAACTTCTGGTTGGAGAAACTCTTGAAGCCAGCTTCTCAGAGTCTGAAGTTGTCACGGATGCAGTGGGCTCTTGAGATAACATGTTTTAAACAGAATCTGATGAGACAAAAGTGTAGTGTCTCCTGGCTGTTTGCATTCATGCCTCATAAGAAGCCTGTGAAGCTTACTTCATGTCTTATGAGAAAACTGAGGCTTAACAAGTCAGAGAGATTTAGCTAAGATTGTACTTACACAAAGTGACAAGGTCAGATGCCCATCCCACATAGGCCGATTCAAAATTTTTGTTCTTTCTGTTAAGACAATAATCCAAACAGCAAGACCCTCTTCATGTAGATGCTGATAAAAAACCAAGCCTGAAGACACAATGGTAAAATGGATTCAATAAGGAACCCAGTAAGTATATCCCTTACAAGAATATTTTTCTCCTTAAAGAGGGTACATTCTTTTTCCTTTGATCTTTCAGCAGGAGGATATTTCTTTAAAAATCCAAATGAAGTATGTTATCTCCTCTTTTTTATTTTTTATATTCACTTGAATACATTTTATAATATGCCTTTTGTTTTAATACAGGTTTTTCTGCTTTGTTTTAAGCATCTAGACATCTCTTTCTTCTGAAAGATTTTCTTCCACTCTAAGATTTTTTTTGTTGTTTTTTAAAGGCCTTGATTTAAATCAGTTTCTCTCTCATTTCATTTTTTTCCCTCCCCTTTACCGTTTGAATTTCTTCAGAGCCTCTCTCTCACTACTGTTAGGTTAGTCAAGCCACACTGCTCGGAGAACTCTGCCTACCAGCAATTTGCTCTACAGGCCCTGAGGAAGACGAAAGGCAAAGGGGAAAGAAACTCTGGCATTGAAATAGCGGGCTTTCATCTCTATTTGGCTCTGTGTTTGTATGATGTTTAATTAATATTTGACAACAGTGAAAAGCATTATATAAATAAGCCTGGCCTCAAGCTACAACTATATTTAGTATAAGTGAATGCATTTTTAAAAACTTAATAGCTTTTACCATGAGACTGACCCATCTTTAGGATATTCAAAGAGCCAGTAAGCTCTTAGAAATCTGCAGAGGTCATTCCATGCAAGATCTTTTATGAAATAAATATTTGTTGAATGGCAAAATTTGGTCTTTGATCACTTTCTGTTCCTTGCTTCAGGAATAAATGGGAGGTAGTAGAATATGACTGTGACTTTTATGATAAAACAAAGGTAGCTCTTAAAAAACTTCAAAACAATCATAGATGATGCAACAGATTTTCTACATAGACATTAGTTTAAAAGTTTATATCAAACTTGGATCAACTGTAAATGTAATTTCTACATTCTTCTGAATATCTTTTTACAGTCATGAAATTAAAGTAAAATTTTTTCCATTTACCTTGCTCTCAATCTGCAAGATAGTAAACTCTGATAAAAAGAAAAGCAACAAATGCTACCACCTCATCAATAAACATTTCAGGTTTAGAAAAGAGGGCAACAATAAATTGTCCTTGAAATGTCAAGAAGAGCTGCAGTGATGTGGATTAAAACCTGCTTCCATCATGGATCTTTCTTCTTTTTGTTGGTGACATCATGCAGACATTATTCAGAAAATACTTGTTGATTTATTTAGGATCTTCAGTATGTGAAGCATTCAGATTCTGCAATAATGTTTTTAAGTGAATGATGAACAGCTTGAGCTCTAACTGTCTATTAGAAATCTTTGACTAAATATCCCAAAGTCATTCCACCTAAAATTCCAAAGGTACAAAAAATCCATATAGTCTCCCTAAATCTGGCTCCTCTTGATTTGGGGAAACATAGCTACCCAATCTAGAAATCATCCTAGTTTAGAAGCCTAGTCTAAAAGTGTAAAAGTCATCTGAACCTCTTTATGTAAACCAAAGAACCCTCTAATCAATAAGTCCTCAGGACCTACCCATACTGTCTCACATAACCTCTCTCCTCTCAGTTACACTTTCTGTAGTTCAGAAAATTTTTCTCATATCTAGCTATGCAAGCAGTCCCCTGACACAATGCAAATTTGACACTTTCCCAATTCATTCTCCACATGGTCACAAAGTTTTTTTACTTAAAAACTAATTTTATATATAATTTCCCTGCTTTGAAACCCTTATGATGTCTCCATTTCTG
Source organism: Pteronotus mesoamericanus (assembly GCF_021234165.1). Classification (NCBI taxonomy): domain Eukaryota; kingdom Metazoa; phylum Chordata; class Mammalia; order Chiroptera; family Mormoopidae; genus Pteronotus; species Pteronotus mesoamericanus. Next base: position 15,816,878 of record NW_026555321.1, read on the forward strand.
ACAGGATAAACTCCAAGCCCCTTAGTATGATGATGACAAGGTCCCTCCTGATCCTGCTCACTGTAGCCGTCCTTCCTTGTCTTCCAACAAACCTCCACACCGAAGTCACTCCCACCATCTTTGACATGATGTTGTGCTTGGAAAGAAGACTCACAAATATTTCCATGACTATGTATGTGTTTTTTTTTTTACAAATTAATCCCTGCAGGTCTGAAATTACTCATGTATTAAATGTAGCTAAAAATATTAAATGCTTTATGTGGATGATGTGAGGATTAAAATTAACTAATAAAAGTAAATTGCTTGAATAGGCTCTGGCAAATGGCAAATTTGCAGCAAATATTAGCTATTATTGTGGTTATTATCATCCAAGTATTACTTTTGGTCTTGGAAGCTTTATTTCCTATATCTTCCTAGAGAAATTGGATTCTTGAAGACTACCCTCTTTGGGAAGCCCTCTGTGATTTGGCACAGAGAATTACCCCTTCTCTGTGCAAGATGGGCAAAAGTAAGTTTATAGTTGTGAGTACGTGAAATATAGAATTTATTCTCATGTTACTTTGTATTAATTATTGTATTATTCTCCATATAAACAACTGTAAATCAACTTTGCCCTACCCTGTACAACTACAGTACTTTCTTCATTAAGGTAGTAGAGGCTTGCCTGATATAAAATCAAATACTGGTTTAAGCATTTGTTTCCTCCATTAAATTTTTATATTTTTAAGAATCAATGCAAGGTCTCATCCTCTTTTTTTTTTGATCCCTTAGAAAGCTAACCAAGTGCCAGCCATTTAGTAGGGGCATAATAACTGATTGCTGATTAAATAAAATGTATATGTTCCATGACATTGGAAAACAAGACTGATGCATAATCTGCCTAAAAACTTAATTCATTTTCTCCCTCAGTAGGTCTTGTCTAAGCTCCTGTTCTTGAGCACCTCTCTTAAGTGAGATGAGAGATTGGTCTGGTCCTATTGTTTTCTATGTCATACTTTTGAATGAAATAGAATGGGTAGAACAGAAATATTCCATCTTACCCTATCTTACATATATTTTCTGGGTTTGGGGTATAGTATCTCTGTGCTAATAAAATTCAGAAAACATCCCATTTATTTACATGTGATTCATGCCAGAGATCTGCCAGAAGAGTGTAGATATGAATTTAAAAATGTTGTGATTCATTAGTCCCCATATAGAAGTAATTATCTATGCCCATGAGATTCTTCCAAAGGGACAACATGATATTTAAAACAGGAGAATGTATAGCTCTCCCACATATTTACATTTTTTAAAAAGTCAATCATGTTTTTTAAAGAATTGTATGGAATATAAGGGTGCCCTGAGGTCTACATAATTCCAATTAATCTTGCTGAATATTACCTTCTGTAGAGACTCCAACTTGATTGGCAATCCTAAGGTTGACCAATGGGTGTGGAATGTTAACTTCTCAGGGTGATAGCCCTTGCAAATACAGAAAACGGTTCTTACACCTTAGGTTTTCTTCAGGACATTTTCTCTACCATGTTTTGGTGCTTCTCAAGTGTCAGAGGGAATGAGAGTTAATTTAGAATGATTGATGATTTGGCAACCATCAAATGAGAATGAGTCACTCCTTCTCTACTTGGCAGTCAAAATTCAATCTGGTTTCCTGCTTTCTGTAACCCATGAAAATAAAATTTTTTCAGTTTTAGTAAAGGTTGTTGAATAGTCTCCTTCAGGCACCTCAGCTGACTCTCCAAAACTGGAACCAGAAGAGGCATATGATAGGTTACAAAGGCTAATAATGTACACAATTTTTTTCACAGTTGAATATTAAAATGAAAATGGGCTATTTAGGCTAGCCTATTCAAGGCAACCTTAACTATTTCACCCAGGTCAGACAATGATTCAATCCCAGCTGCTGGGGATGTTTTAATTAGCCCAAACCTTAACTGCCAGTCCCTGCCCACACTCCGTCCGTAGCCAAAGGACCCAAGTTTGAAAGGCTTGTCAAGTTATCAGTTTATTTCAACAATATCCTATACCTCAGTGTTTCTCAAACTTTAGAATGCAAAGACTGTGTGGATCGTTTCAAAAGGCAGATTTTGATTCAATGGGTCTGAGTTGGGGGCTACAATTTTAACAAGCTCCCAGGTAATGTTACGGGTCTATAGAACATGCTTTTAGTACAAGTGTCTGAATGCAACCTTGGACCTGGGTCGATCCGGTTATACCACTCTGGGTCCTTCAACTATGCAACATGCAGGCAAAAATTAGATACTTTATAATAGAGTAAGGCCAACACTTTGAAAAGAGAAAAGTGCTCCAGAAGTCATTTAGAATTGGAGAGGCTTAGAACTGAGAGATAATGTATCTCTTAATTTCTTTATTTTATAGATAAACAAAAGCCTAGACTTGCCCACGATTTTAGCCTTTTTCAGCATTACGTCAGCATTTCAAGAATAAGGAAAGAATTTATTAGAAGTTTAATTCCCCGTTTCTCAAACCAAAACCATTCTGGTGACACAAGGCAAGCTTTAAACTCCTTAGAACAACCCAAGTAATGTGCCCACCATCCACCTGCTGGGGCCCTGCAGAGATTGCTGTTTGGGCCTCATTCAGATCCCTTGGTGTGCCCCTTCCCCTGTTGCTATGAGTGCAGGATGTGGGGAGTTTTGCTGGGTTAAATGCGAGGCTCCTGGCCTGGAAGCTACTAATCCCTACCCCCACCCTCAGCTCCCACCCCTACCACCCCCAGACTTTGATGAATGAGCAGATTATCTTGGGATCCCAAACCCCAACTCCACCACCTCAAGGAGAGCTCAAATTTGTAGTGCAACTCACACTCCAGGATTTCCATTTGATTAGGTTGGGGATGATCTCCAACTGAATTTACCTCCTTCCTTGGTCTGCCCCCTGCCATGCCTGGTTTGCTTCACTCCTCTTGTCTGACAGCACTCTCCCAACACATCACTTAGCACAATAGTCCTCATCCCAGGTTCTGCATCTAGGGAACTGATCTGAGATACTAATGTTATATCACTTTATCAAGAAATGCCATTATTTCCAAGAAATGTTATTAGATTCTAAAAGAAAAAAAAAAGAAAAGAAATAAAACCATCTAAATGACAGAAAATTACCCTGTGATATGGTGGTAATAACTATTTCTTGAGTTACTCTCACTCTATTTATGGTTTAGAATAGAATAATTTGCTTACACTTAGTAGAAGGAATTATTGATGTTGATTTTTTGCTTAGATAGGATAAGATGAGATAGCTAGGAATATTTGCTAGGATAGCTGATGCTACCCGTTCTTCAGCCAGAGCCAGTCCCTTCTACTCACCTTCTGAAACCCAAAAGTGATGAGGCAAAAAACAAATGGTCACATGGGCAGGGCATACCCCAGGTTGTTCAGGTTCATACTGATTAGCTGTGTTCATAGTGCAGAGTGAAGCAATCATCTAAGAAGGATGTCTCCTTACTTTATCTTGTCTTTGAATGAGTGGGGGAGTTATAAATAAAATGTTATTCAAGGAGGTGTATAAATAAATTGGCATAATTAGGTGTCATAATTAGGTGCCCATTGCTGTTCCAGACACATTTACATAATTGTCAGTGCTGCAATGAAAATAATTGTTTGCCAGGATTGCTTCTGTTTCTTACTTAGTGTAGTTTGTCTAAGTGGTTGTTTAGAAAATATTCTAAACTCTGATTGTGGAATCATGTACACACACTTAGATTTTGGTTTGTTCCTCAAAAGAAAAGCAAAGTGCAAATAGCTCATATTCAAGAGCTTTATCCATAAGTGAAATCAAGAAAACTTAGAAGTTTTTACATATATATATATATGAAGAATTATGTATATATATTTAGACAAATAAAGTTTGCTCTAAATTTCAGCATTTAAAATCTAGAGCTTTCTTTTGAGCATTACATTTTACTCCTTATTAATGAGTAACTGTCCAAGGTTAAATGAGATGTACCAACTGAAAATAAGACAGTATGCTTCTGTCTGAGAAAGGAAGGTAGGGGAGATATGCTCCTGTTGCTTAGATCCCTTTATTAATTTCCTGTCTTAAGGTCTAGACTTTCAGAAATATTCTCTGTATTGCATTTTCTCCAGCTGTCCCTCACATCCTTCAAATATTTATGCAGATGTCACCTTCCCAGAGGGTCCTAGTTTGGCCACCCATTATTTAAATTTGCTTCCCCTAACACATGTCTTGCCCTGCTCTGCTTTTGTCATTTCTCCATTGCACTTACCACCTTCTACCAGTCTATAAAATTTACTATTTAATTACGCTTATTGCTTATTAGCCTCTCCACTCTAGAAGGTAATTTCTATGGGGCAGGGACCTTGCCTTTAAAAAAATTGTTGTAAAAACAAAAGCCAAAAGGAATTTATTGGCTCACATAAAAGTCCAGGAATAGTCAACTGTAGGCATAGCTCTATCCAGGAGTTAACATACTATCCTAAGAATATGATATTTGTTTCTTCATTTTTCTTCTTTACTTTTCCTCTTCATCCTAAGGCTGTGGCAAGATCACCTCTGGCAACTCCAGGTTTCTTTCTACCAGCCAACAAGTATTAAAGCAAAGAGGATGTCACCCTTCCGTTAGCTCCAACATAAGACTGAAGCCTGGCTTTCAAGTCTATTTCTGAACCAGTAACTGTGACCAGGGGTGTAATAGCCCTCATTGGCCAGGCCTAAGTCCCTTGCCCATGCCTGGGGTTGGGTATGGGATCAACTCCTCCTAAACTACACGGTGTGAGGTTGAGAATGGTGTGGCTTCCCAAATGAAAATCAAGGTGACACAGAAGCTCTTGTATTTGTTAATTATGCTTCTCAGCTGAAAATATCAGTTATATGTAGATTTATATATGTGATCACATATATCGGTTATATATGTGATTTAAGTATTTAAGAATATTTTTATTCTTAATTTTGATGCTTATCCCTAAGGAATGACTTATGGATTCATGAATGGCCTCATACACATTTCCTTCCTGACTGAACAAATTATTGTAGCAATGAAAAATTCACATGATCATCTACACCCGAAGAGCTGAGTTCCAACACGTTTTTCAGGCTACGGACTGATGTTAATGTGCTTCAAATTATTCTGAAGGATTTGCTATAAACTACTCTTGATTACATAGCTGCTAAGCCTGGCACTTAACTCCATCATATGTATTCTTTGTTACAAAAATTATTCCTAATATTAAGCAGAAAAGGCATAACTTTTTTCTTCTAACTGCCCTGTCCTACCACTAGTAATAAGGAATGCCTCTTTTGCTTGTAACTTCATTTAACTTTTAGGTAGACAGTTATATTTTCCCTCAGCCTTCTTTGACTAAAATATCCTCATGCTCTTAACCTTCTTTCTCAGGATTGTTTTCCAAACCTTTTATAATTTTTGTCAGTCTCTTCTGAACTACCTACAGCCTCTCTTCTTTAAAAATACAATGTCTGGTATCCTCACCTGAAGCAGAACCATTTCCTCACAGAGCAGAATCGATTCTTTTGTTTAAGGAGTTGGGGGGGAGTATTGTATAAAGCTTCTTTTTCTCACCCACAAGTGGGTTATATTATTGCTTAACTGGTATTCCCCAGTTTTACAGCTATTTGGAAATTTACCAATGTCATCATCAGACCCTTGCACAGATGTACAAAATATAATGAAGCAATTATTTAAAAGAACATAAAAGTAATTGTTGTTTGTTATTTTTTTTTAAAAAAAAACACTCTCCAAGTTGATCCAGCTGTTAACTCTGACCTGCTTTCAGCAGGAAGTTTACATGAAGAGACTATAATATGCAGGTGTGGACACTCCTTGACATAGAATTTAAGTTAAAGAGAATTTAACTCAAGATATTTGTTGTGCTATTTAGCTTTGTTCATTTAAAAAATTCTTCCATTATTCATAGCAGGACTTTCAGAAAATGCAAACGTATGCTTTTCTCAATTACAATAGACACTGAAGTATCATACAATTACACAAGGGGGAAAAGAGTCCTAACTAACACCAAATCACGATTCAGAGGAACCTACCTGTCATTTTATAATTAATGTGCTGATCATATTTTCATCGTTATAGATATGCCACAATGTTATGTAGTTCCCCTGTGAAAATATGTCCTTTAAAGCATATTGCAATCCATAATGTATGTACAATACCATTATAGTTTGATTGTCTAATGTAATGTATTGTCTGAATACACACCCACATTATGTAACACACTTACTGTTCCACCATCCAACCATGCTTCTTTAATGAAACTCCAAACCTTCACACAATATCAATCTGCCAAAGAAAGAAGTTCCTTTGCAGGTGATATAAGCAAACTCAGCTGCTTCCCTTTTAAACTTCTAGTTTCCTTTTCTATAATCAATCTAGTTGCTACAACTATCTATGTGACAGATGTTAAATGGAGAGATGCTTAATTTTCCCAAGGTGTTATTATATACTTATTTTATGTTCATTTGTTTCCCCTCATCTAAGTGCTTCATTGAAATGAAATTTCCTCCATGACTATTGTCTTGGGTTGCAAGAACTCCACATCTCATTCCTAAATAAGTCTTCCCGAACCTAAAAAAAAAAAAAAAGAAAAGAAAAATTACAGTCCTATAAAGATAAATCCTTTTTGCTTTGTGCCTGCTTTTCTAGCTAATAGTTGGATCCATATTTCCCAAGGAGTTATACCAATAAAAGTTCCATGAGATAGTCTATGACCGACCTATCCTCCAATCAAATATGGATGGGAAGCTGAGTATTCTCTTCCCCTGTTAGAGAATAAAGTTATGTACATATGAATAGTAAAGGCTTTGAAAACTTCCAGAGTAAAGAAACTGGTTTAAGGAAGCATTCCCCAACATTTTGGGTTTCACACATTTTTACTCCCACATAATTCCTATTAACAGTCCTAGGACACCTCCTGAATACAGTTGTTGGTTTGCAACAGTATTTCATCCAATCATACTTTCACTATCCATTTTCAGGCACAGTCTTCTATATCCAAGAAAGTTGATCAATAATGTTTGCTTAATCTATAGATTAAAAGGTGAAGATGGATAAGATGGAACGATACTCACCTGAGCTTAGGACATGGGAAGAGACAGTGCCCATGATAATTTCTGGAAGGGGGAAAGATGGGGATAAAGAATTATTAAGCACTTATTATACTCTAGACACATTTTCTCTTACATATTTTATATATATATACATTCATTGATTCATTCCACAAATATTTATGGAGTATCCTGATGATTCTAAGGTCTGGGAATCAGTCCAGAACAAGGCAAATTCCTCATTCTAACGATGCTCAGATTATCACGTTGAATCTTCAAGAGGTAAGGACTTTTTATCTTCATTTTAGAGATGAGAAAATTGAAGTTCAGAGATACTTCAGAAGTTACCCAGGGTCACAGAGATGGTAAGTCAGCATGAAAAGCCGTCTAGAAACTCTTAGCAGACCTCCTCATGAGGCTCACATCCCACTCCAGACCCCTGTGTGCCAGGGAGTTCCTGCGGCTGTCCGCAGAGGCCCACGGGAGATGAGATCAGGGAATACCAAGTGGGAGACAGCTCATCAAAAGTATCGTCCTTCAGATACTTTATTACCCGTTTGGCGCACCTTCTTTACCAACTGTCTATAATAATAAGAGGAGTCAAACCTGGAGGCATATTTACGTGGGTAAATAACACTCCTTCCTTTCCAAGACAGCTTTGCATCAGCATTCTTAGCAAGCACTTTCATCCTCGGTTTCCAACCTAACTTTATGGGGAAACTTAATCTATATATTTACAAATCACTCTCGGACAGCGAGCCTTGAAACCCATCTTTAAGTTCACAAACCCTCTTATTCTTTCTCTGCAGAATATGCTGTATTCAGAAGTTCTCCCCAAGTCTTTGGCCCGTGGCTTTCAGGGGGAAACAGACTGGCTGTGAATACTAGGTTTGAATCCCTGATTTTCTACTTACTTAGAAGATATGAAGCATTCAACCATTTTTTTCTCTCTCTTCCCGGCTTTCACAGTACTTTCTCCTGCTTCCTTAAATTGATGACACCCTTTCAGACTCGCTCTCAGTAAAGGATTTGAAAGGTTTGGGGGCACCATAGACCCTTTGTGTCACCTGGCCTCTCACGGGGTGAATCTCCCCAAGGTCCTGCTGAGCCAGCTGTGCCTGGGCTCCTGCAGAGCGCTCTTCCTGGGGAGCCTTCTCCACACCCTTGGCTTTACCTCTTGCCTAAAAGCTGTTGACCCCGCAGTCGCCAGGCTAGCATTTTCTGAACTCCAGACCCTTGCTTCCAACAGCCGATCTGGCATTTCTGTCCAGAAATGTGCAGGCACCCCAAATTCACCCTGCCCACACCTGCTGCCCCTCAGCATTCTCCCTCTGAGGCCCATTCTGCGACTTAGCAACTCTGCAACCTTGCCTTTTCCAGGAGCGGGAAATTCATGTCTATATATCTACGTCTCTGCCAGTTCTGACCATGACGTTTCAATCGTGGCACCTCTAGGTTATTAGTAAGCTTGCATTTTCTCTTCTGTCTACCCTTCTAAACTGTGGGCACCTTGAGGACAATTGCCATGTCTTACCTGCATCTACATTTCCAGTGTTTAGCAGGTGCCAGACGCATTGAATATCAAGTGAGTGATGTTTGCCTGAACGAATGTATAAATATATAAAGTGGGACTAAAGGTAAAAATCATTGATAATTACTGTGAGTAATTTCCACTAAAAATACTTACATTTCAGGAGACTTTCAAAGCCAAGTTAAAATAGTAAAACATTAGCAACATTTTCTTTATTTAATCATGTGTTCAGCAATTGTTCTGAAGACCCTTATACATAACACACAATAAAAAACAATATGGGAATATTCATACAAAAAAAATGGTTTAACTATGAGGTTTAGGACTCTTTCTAAATATTTAGGTAGTTTTATTTTTTGATCTCTTGGATTAAGAGGCAAAATACAGATTTTAGGTTAATGTCTGTATACTTTTTTGTTATATAGTCACAGTATTCTTTTGGTAAGACAGTAGAGGGAGGGAAGTGATAGATGGTGACCACATTCTTTCTCCAAGATCAGCAACTGTCGGGCATGCTTTCGCATGTTTGGAACTGCTGGACCCATCTCTTTCAATGTTTATTCCAGCTTACTGGCGTTCTTTGTCATTAATAATACAGAGTCTATAGATGGTCCTCAAGTTTGCACAAATTCATTCTGGGATGATAGGAAAGGATCTTCGAATTTGAATTTCGTTGTATTATCCAAGACAGAAGTTTATCTACATATTAAATACACCTAGGTCCTAAAAGAACCTCCTTTTCTTTATACTAAACGACAGTAATGAGTTTGTAGCTAAATTTCCGAAGTTTTCTCATATATGAGTGAAAAAATCATAAGCCTCCTGGTCTTTAAGATGTTATCTGAGTTATGCAAATTAACACATTGTAACCTCACAACCACCTTCTGAAATAGGTACTGTTTTCATCCCATTTATAGTTGAGGGAATTGACCCGTGGAAATGGACCCAGGCTCAAGAGCACACAAGTGGCCTGGCCAGATTTTAGACCCAGGCAGCCAGATTCCCGAGTCTGTGTTCTTAACCACCAGGCTGGGCTGACCTCACTCTTAGCTAGATCTGCTCACAACTTGGGCTAAGGAACCTCTCTAAGGTTTACTGACATAGAGTAAAATCTCCTTAATTGTAGCTATTATCAATCAGAACATTAGGGCATATTTCGTATCTGACCTGTTATTGGGTTGTATCAGTCAGGCTCACTTGGGTAAATTGAGGTTAGTTTAATAAAGAGATCATAAAGAAAAACCAACAGGGAAAAGAAAGCCCCTAAGCCAGACGACAATTTAGGGGAGACCTGTAGGAGGCAGTAGAGGAAGCACTTTCTAGAACCTTCCGTTCCAGAGGGCTGCCTGAGAAGCATGGTGGCCTTCAGTGGAGGAATCATCACTGCCAACACTTGACCTGGCAGGGAAGGAACCACAGTGAAGAATACCTAGACCTCCACCTCCTCCCATTTCCAGCCTCCTGCCAGTGTCCCCTGGTGACCACCCCCAAAGGAAGTCAGACCCACAGGAAATCTGCTTGGTGTTCTGTACAACTTTCTAGTATATGGTTTATGCTTCCGCCATTGCCTCCATTACACAAATGTGCGTTCATGTGTGGTCTGCTTCTGTGGAAAATGTTTTGTAGACAGAATTTTAAATTAGGCACTGTAGACAATTTCTAGGCTAAAGGGAATCATTCCTACCATCCTTAGGTAGTTCATTCATTTTAGGTTGTCATGGGTAAAAACTGAATTTATTTACTTGTTCTTATTTATCTAACAAACTCTTACATAACCCTTGCTAGGCACTATTATTCTAAATGCTCAAATATTAGCTCACTTAATTTAATCCTAGTAAGGACTCTATGAAATAGGTGCTTTTTAATTCCTGTTTTACAGATGAAGAGATTTAAGCAAGGGGTTGAGCCCAAGGTCACACAACAATAATTACCAGAATCTGGATTTGAACTCAGGTAAACTGACTTCAAAGTAAGAGTAATTATTAGCAAGAGCATTAAACACAGCCCACTTTTTATGTATCTATTGTGGAGGGCATTGCCTTTTCTTCAAAGTAACTTTGTTGCAAAATCATTTTTGAGTAGAATTTAAGTGCGTTAACTTTCTTTAGATGCTGATTTGGGCAAACTGAAAAAAAGAGCCATTTTTAAACAATCAGAGAAAGTTAAACAGACACTGGGTATTTCATGAATTTAAGGAAATATTGCAATATTTTTCAGTGTGATAATGCTTTAAAAATTCTTATCTTTTGGAGAAATATTGAAGGAATGCATTCTCTGGGATTTAAAGAGTAGGGGGAGGGGTTAAACAAGAATGGTGGAATGTTGATTGTTGAAGCTGTGTAATAGGTACTTGGGGTCCATTTTGCTTGCCTCTATTTTTTGTGTATGCTTATAATTTTTCATCATTAAAACAAAATTTTTAAATACTGTCAATTCCTATAAGGATATTTTAAGAAGACCATAAGATAGGGGAACTTCTTAAGTCTAACACAATAATAATATCGATAGTTATTACATTAAGCCTTTAAAACACACAGGCTTAAAGCCATGTCTTGATTTTTAGAGCAGTGATCTGAATTTGGTTAGTATTTCCATATATTCGTGTCTATTATCTATTCATGTCATCTATATTCATGTCTTTCCCACATGCCCAAGTGATCATTTTTTACTATAATTGTGGTAAAAGCCTTGTAGTAACAATAGGTTTGCTTTCTACAAAACTAAGTCCACTGGAGCTCTGAGCTGACATTCTTCCTCAGAGAGAGTGCCCTCAAGCTGAAAACAGCATCCCTCACTCCCAGTTGTGTTACCCTCACCTGCTTTACCTGCCTGGGATATTGAGCTGTTGAAGATTACCACCTGTGAAGCCATGTTTCTTCTTAGAACCTAATGTGCAGTACATTCTTTCTCGGGTTCATGCCTTTATATACATTGGAGACACTGCCTGAAATTTACCACAATCCCACACTAATCCATTTCATCACCTGCTTCTACACATGCTTCCTTACCTGGCTAGATTCACCACATCCTTCAATATTCATTCCCTTCCATTAGGCTTTCCCACTGGTCAGTTGGGGCTTGCTTATCTGTCTCACTCACTATGTTGTGTGGTCCTTGGGGGTAGGCATTGGGTTTTTTAAGTTTGCATTCTCATTTGCTACCATAGTTCCTGAGATATAAAAGGGCTAAATAAACAGTAGCCAGATGAGTAAATTACAATATTTAAGTCTTGCTAAAATACTATACTAACCAGAGTTAAATTCTTTCAAACGAATTTCCCAATATGCCCTGCCACCCGTCAGTAACCTAGCCTTGTCTTCTCATTTCTCTATGTACATATGAGGTAATACTTTCCTAATTTACAATCATAGGGCTCCTCAAAGGGCTCCATGCGTGACATAGGTACAAACTAATTAATCACATGGTTTTTAATTTTTGCTAGACTTTAAAAAGAATCATGGAACTTAGAGCTGGAGGAACTTAGGATAATCTAATCCTACACTTTCAGTAATGAGGAAATGGAAATGCAAGGAGGTTAATTGACTTGCCCAAATTTATACCAAGGTTTAACCTCGGTCTTTTTCCAAGAAAGTCAATTCTGATTCTACATTTTGCACAGAAAAAGGTCAGCACATTGGCATTCCTTTTTAAGACCTAAGACACAATTTTGGTGATGCCTTCTCAGAAGAAGAACATAAAATTATAAACATTAAATTTAGTACCAACACAAATATTTATTTAGAATGAGAAAATAGCTATGATATATATTAAAATGCTGAAAAATCCACAAGTATCACAAAATTCTGAAAAGCAACCATATTAGTATAAATTAATTATATAACAGGCCTCTTTATTAATTCATTTGGGATTATTCAACTAATGGTCTTAAAAGAATCTCTGTTAATAGTATGACATGCTAAGAGATCTTCAATTAAAAATAAAGTTTGAGGTTGACATATATGTCTATAAATAAAGAACATTTCATTTCTCCAGGTTACAAAGATGTTACCTTTGGAAGTTTCTGCCAGGTATTCATGTCTAAGTCATACCAGAGACCTCAAGTAGACTTACCTCAGGCATGACTAGCTATCAGAAGTGACCATTCATTCATTCATCAGACATTTATGAGTCCCTATCAGTCACTGTTCTGGGCAGGAGGGATGGAAAGATGAATTAAGCCTCTTCTCTTACCCCTGGAAGCCCCGGTCTACTAGAAGAGATGAGCACATAAAAAATTAGAAGTTGATGCCATAGCAACTGTAAGAGGAACAGAGGGGAGATGACTGGTTCTTTTTAGAGGCAATATGGCAGGGAAGTATTCTCAGAGGAGGTGACTGTGAGGTGAATCTTGAAAGATAAGTAAAACAGGAAGAAAACTCATTATGTACAAAGATGAAGAGCCAGGAAGAGGGATGTCGTGGCTCAGTAAGGGCTGGAACAGAAAATGTAAGGAAGGCAGTGTCATGAGCCAGGGCTTGAAAGACAGAAAAGGAGAGGAAAAAACCGCATGTACTAAATATCTTCAGTCATAACTAATAGGTGATGAAAAGCCCTTTGTCTTTTGCCAGGCTGCTGTAACAGAATACCATAGACTGTGTGACTTAGAAAGCACACATTTATTTCTGGGGACTGGGAAATCCAAGATCAAGGTGCTAAGCAGATCCGGTGAGGACCATCTTCCTGGTCTGAAGACAACTGTCTTGCTGTATCCTCACATGGCAGAGAGCAGAGAGAGGTGATGCAAGCTCTCACTTGTCTCTCCTTATAAGGCACCAATCCCATTTGTGAGTGACCCACCCTCATGACCTAATTAACCCCAAAGGCCCCACTTCTTAATATCATCACACTGGGGATTAGGACTTCACACATAAATTGGAGTTGGGGGAGACACAATCAGCAACTCTTAAGAGTTTTAAGCAGGTAAGAAACATGACTTTGGTACTTATGGGGAGGGTTGACTAGAAAAAAGAAGGAGAGGGGAAACTGTAGGCCAGAAGATGACCAGATGTACATTGAATACTCTGGGCAGGAAAGGGCAAAAAGAAAGGTAGTGATCAAGGGGATAGAGAAGAGAATCAACATGAAATTATTTGTAACAAATAAGAAGGGCAGGACTTAGCGATTGATTATATGTTGAAGGTGAGCTGAAAGGGAGGAATTGGAGATAAGCTTGGGTATTGAAGCATGGAATTATCATTTACAGAGATGAGAACTACTAAATTCATGTAGACATTTCAGCTGATGTTATCCCAGTGCTTTCTTATTTTTTATTTATTGATTTGAGAGAAGGGGGGAGAGAGAGAGAGAGAGAGAGAGAGAGATCGTTTTGTTGTTCCACCCATTTATGCATTCATTGTTTGTTTCTTGTATGAGCCCTAACCAGGGACTGAACCTGCAACGATGCTCTACCCAACTGAGCTACAAAACCAGGGCCAATTATCCCAGTACTTTCTTAATATTTAAAAATATATATATTTACTTTTTACTTGCAAAAATGCCTCATTTAGGGTAAAAAGTAAATAATAACATTAATAATGATTCCTAAATACTTTAAAAGACTTCATTACTATTCTCTATGTTCTCTAAATATGTTTTTTAATATTTTATCTGTTTCATGTTTCATAAAATTAGGTCCCATATTTATCCACTTTACAGCTGTTAAGTTTCGCGTGTGGATATCTTCACTCTTGTAGGAAACTCTCTTGCTATTCAGATTTTAATATCATATGGTTCCTCGCTCCTTTAAGTTTTCTGATTTGTTCTAAACTGTCCTTTAAAAGAGGGCCCCTGTCTGCTATCATTATTTCTGCTCCTCTAACCCAGTACTACTCCCACAGGTAATTAGTTCTTCAAGCATTTTTTTCAAGGGGCTAATTTTTCTGTACCATCCAACATGGTCACCGCTAGTCACATGTCACTGTGTATATTAAAATTAAAAATATTAAAAATTCAGTTGTTCAACTGGCATTTTAAGTTGAACATTTCAAGTACTCAAACATCACATGTGGCTAGTGGCTACTATATTATATAGCTTAGACAAAGAAGATGCATAATTCCAGAAAGTTCTATTGTACATCATTCTAGAAAGTACTATTACAAGTTTTGGACTAAACCATTATTCTTTATGATCCATTTGAGTCTTTGTGACCATTCAGGATACTAATAGATTTTTCCTCTAATTTTCTTCACTGAAAACTCTGCATGCATTTTTACATAAATTGTCCATGGTGTTTTGCATATAATTTTAATGTTATCATGAAAATAGTGAAGTTTGAAATATTTAGGAAGTAATTTGGGGTCCAGTTAGAAGAGACTGTCAATATCAAAAAGATCATTAAGATATAGCAGTTCTCTCTGATAAGATTTCAAATTGTCACCACTAGTTTTACAAGGGAAAAAGTACTTTGCAATATTACACAGTCCATCTTGGTTGATTTGTCTCCAGTGAGAAATAAATTCTCCCTGTTTGCTAACTCAGCCAATTGATATGCTTGATTGACTCAAGAGAATTTATAGTCTCTTTCTAAAAATTTATTACTAAATGAATCACTATAGTCACAATTTCAGGATTTCAAGCAAACTTTTATCCAGCCATGCCACATTTATTTCAGTGGTAACTAGAGTTTCATGAGTATTTTCTCTCCAAATCCATTTCTATCATGGATGTCAATATGTCAAAAAGTAGTTAACCTAAAAAAAAAAAAGACAAAAACTATTAGTGCATCACCAACTCTGGGTACATTTTAAAAGTGAATCAATCTCCTTTATGAAAAGACTAAACACTGGTAATTCATCTACTTAGAATATCCAAAAGAGAAATAGGTCATCATCGCAGCAAAAACAATAAGCATAGCACTATTTGGAAGAATCAATAGTGTCATGATAAATGAAGTCCCCTCTTGTGTTGCTGCAACAAACCTCCTGTGACTGGGAAGGTCCCAACTGACTCCCCTCCAACCCCTCCTCCCATACATTCATTCCCCAGGGCTGTCTCAGAGACTCCGCTAAAACAAGAGTTTAGGTCACATAAACCTGAAAAAATACATAATTACAGCTACAGTCAGAAGTAAACCAGCCCTTTCTGAAAGGACACCCCAATGTAGTGACTGCTCACTAGATCTTCATCATATTTTCAGCTGCATTGGCTCTATTGTGCCCCCACCCTACTTAGCAAGTGTGACGGACACTCAGTGCTGGGAGAACTTGATGTCATTCCTGCTGACAAGGACACTAATAGACTATACTATTCTTGTGCCATTCAGAGGTGCATTGAACAAAGAAGCAAGTGGCCAGACTGTTCAAAGTTAACTGCAAAGAGGGAAAAGAAAGTTAATGTGACACACTGCAGTGTTCTCTCTTAGCATGCAGTTGCAAGCTTTGAAAGTCCCGTTAAGTATCTCTTTTTTAAGATAAATACCTATTAAGTAATGTATATGCACAAGCTGAAGTGTTAAATGGTTTGTTGAAACCTATTAGAGTACACAAGATGATAAACATAAATTATAGCTAATATACTGCACCAGTGATTTTTAAACATAAAAATTACTGACACTGTAAAAACACACTTGAGTCATCGTAGCAGCATAATAGCACTAATCCATGTTTATCCAACCATGCACTTTTCAAAAACAACACAAACCTCTAATAAATGCTTTGGCTTCACCTTGACAACTTATATGGGTTATTGCCTCGTTCATGCCTGGATAACCATGTGTTATGACTTAAATGTTCTTTAATATCAATTTATGCCTTGAAGAAAAAAGATTGAATAACATAGTGTACATATGGTTCAATTTATTACAGCAAAACAATCATTTTAGTTTGAAGATATTTTCTCATGGTGCATATCATAGAAATCTTCTTCAATAGAGCTCTCAATAAACCAGATTTTTTATGTCACAATAAATGAAACTAAGGCAGCTAATTGTTGCTAAGATTCTAAATAGATGGGTCTATTTGGCTTCCTTGTCAATCAAGAAAAACATTCCTTAACACTTGTATTTCTGGATTCTAATGTTTCTAATTGGATTTTACACTATCTGATTAATGAGGTAGTTTATAGGCTATATTAAAAAAAACCCATTGATACTCAAAAAGTGAAGGAGGAAATTGTGGATTGTAAGCATTATTGAAGAGTCACAAAGACGCCAAGAATCATAGTGGTCACAAAAGACAAAGGGGAGGGAAGTGGAGATAAAGAATTGAATTCTAGAAAGAGTATAAGTCAAAATTGACTGTGATAATCTCAGAGATTCTTCTAAAACAGTGGGCAATGGGCAAGATACTGTTCAATTCAGACAGTATCTCTCTACCCCACCCAACCCTTGTCTCACGCACACCAAAATTACAAGTTTTGTAACTAGATACTTTTGCTTGACCCTGGTTTGGTAAAGCATTGGGGCTGGGTCACACACTCAGTGCACTGACTCTAAAGCTCCATGTGCTAGTGAGTTTGGTGGGTTGGTAGAGGACATTGACTCTGTAGATATCTATTCCCTTAGGAATAGTTAGTCCATCAAATCAACAGTTTTTCATAGAAAAGAAAATAGAACCAGCATATGTGCATAGGGCTTATAATAAAACAAAAAACACTACAGCAATTTTAAAATAAATTGTTTAATCATTTACTTTTTAATCATTTTAATCATTATTTTTCAATGATTAATCATTAATCAGATTTAATCATTACTCTTTTTTTTTTAATTTCCCACTTTCCCTTTGCCAATCAATAGTGTTTTTTGAGAACTTACTATGTGATATTGAGGATGAGTAACGGCCACTTTTGGGGTGGGGAAGGGGTGGAAATAAAGATTATATTAGTGTCTGATAAGTGATATAATACGCTCTTGCAGGGAAGTGTTAGAAAAGAAAACTTCATGGAGGAGGTAGCATCAGTTGCTGATACTTGAAAGACACACATAAATTAGTGTGAAAACGACCCATGGTCCCACAGAAAGCAGAAAGCAAAATGCAAACAAACAGAAAGAAAAGACATGTCTTTCTTGAAATATAATAAAATCCAGAGGCCCAAAGAACTGTATCCAACAAAGGCTAGGTAATGGATGATTCCACACACTCAACAAACTTACTTCCAAACAAGGTTTCTTCAAGATACATGAGCCATTACCTCCATCACTCTTTACCCCTAAAAACACTAACTCTTCTTTTCCATAATGAACTCAGTTGCTGTGTATGGTCTTCTCCATAACCACTTACTTTCTCTTACCAAATTATTAATTAACCTTGTATGTTAAGTAGGTAAAAGTATTCTTGCAACCAGATACATTTTGCTAGGCATTCTAGACAAATCCATTTATGAGCAAGTCATTAAAAAATCCAGTCAAACTGAACTCTGTTTTTAATAATTGGCTAATTTTCCACCTAGTTCCCCAAGCTTTTGATTACATGGTTTTCTCCATCTAGAAGTCCTTTTGCTTCCATCTCTACATTCTCAAATACCACGTTTAGTTCAAAGCCATAATCTCATCTCACTTCTACATGGAAGCCTTCCCTGATTGCCAATGACTTCAAGTAGCCCCTCTGTTTCTTCTCTATTTCTATAGCTCTTTCCTGAAATTCTTCTATAGAACTTACTGATTTTTATTCTGCACTCTTAGTATTTATATTTGTGTTTACTATTTTCCCTGATGGACTCTAAACTCTTTGAGGGCAGATAAGACCATTACCTCTCCCAGTCTGTTCTTAGTGCTGGGAATTCTACCTTAAGCAGTATAAGTTTCAACCAGGCTTCTGTAATAAACATGATTGATTTGCTGATAATTTTGAGGTTTCTTTCTGTTAGTGCTATAGGAAAATTATCTTGCAAAACTATTAATGGAACTGTAAATAGAGATATTTATTTTGTATCCCATTACTATGTTAAAAAGACAGCTAATTTATAATTATGATTTCTTCCATTTTAGTTTTATTCTTAATCTATCCAAAGGGACTGGGTTGTACATTTCTTTGATTCATTAATACGTAGGGGAATTTAAAACTCCAAAATCTATGTCTGTCTTGTCCATCCTTGAAAGTATTATAGTGACAAACTGCAAGTACCAAAATATTGTCTCTTAATAGACTAAGCCTGTGTGTGTGCCCACTGGAATGCAGACTTGATCTGCCTAATCCTTCTCCATTACCCATTAGCCCAGCACACATATTCTGGGATGAAACTCAAAGTCAATGACTGTTTATCATCATTAGCTCCTCCAAGCGATGATTCACATGCAAGTCCAGATACTGTTCACTACAACTCCTCCAGCCGATCAGCATCCAGGTTTCCCATAGAACATCCTTAAGTGATTCCAACTTGAGAAAACCCATCCCAGAAACCAAATGTGGAGGTCTTTAAGCAGCATCTGAGTAGACCAAACATTCTATATTTACGACTCTGTATATTTGCATGGGAACAACACGTGCAAATATACAATTTTGTAAATACCATCTATTCCTATAACAGCAAAAAGTATGTGATTTGAAATGAATTCACTTTGGAGATGGGGTGGGAGGTGTATGACCTAACAGTAACAGAGTCTTCATAGTAATTTGTAAGACAGCTGCCAGGAAGTCCCTGGCTCACTTGAAGAAAAAGTTATCCTTCCTCTTGTACTACTGGGATAGTTTTATATGATAACCAAAAGAGGACACCATCCAGCAGATTAGAACAGGACCTGGAAGAAAAATCACTCATTTCTAACTTTGGCAATGCTGACAATTTGTTGGGCTGATCTTTGAAAAGTATTTGTATTAATGTTTTACAG
This sequence comes from Pteronotus mesoamericanus, assembly GCF_021234165.1. Lineage (NCBI taxonomy): Eukaryota > Metazoa > Chordata > Mammalia > Chiroptera > Mormoopidae > Pteronotus > Pteronotus mesoamericanus. Next base: position 15,836,225 of record NW_026555321.1, read on the forward strand.
CATCATTTTCTTCCCTAAAAAAAACCCAGGAATATCACAGTAGGTAGTGTTTTCTGATTTTCTTAAAAACACATTTTCATCACAAAATAATTCATTTATCTCTCATGAAATTTTAAAGTCATCTTAAATAAAATATTCTATCACAGTTATTGAATTTATTGGGGTGACATTGGTTTGCAAAACCATATAGGTTTCAAGTGTATGACCCAATAAAACATCATCTGCACACTACATCGATTGTGATCCTATGTTCCCAGAAATCAGCTTTTAATAACAGGGTAAGAATCCATCTACTCTGTTGAAAAAGCAAAAACAAAAATAAGTTAACAAAACAGTTAACTTTCATCATGGTCCTTATATTTTAAAAGTGTATGAATCTGTACTTTTAAGCTATATTTAGGAGTTATATAAGCAATGGCTTTGGTTTTATTTTGCATAATTTTTCCTCTTCTGGTTTAAAAATCCTCATATGCAGAAATGCAATGTGCATTTTGCATATATTTACTCATATATACTTGGGGGTGAAGTTTACAAACTCATCAGGGTAAAAAAAAAAAGTCCAGACTCATGTAAAATTCTTAGTGATATTTATCTTCATGATTGTCGCTTCTATCATTTCATCTTGTCTTTTCTAGTTCTAGACATGGTCCTGTATCAAAACTCAATTTCAGGCTATGATGTCATTTATTTAAATCTTAATATAAATTTAAGATAATGTGTTCACTTTCCTATTATCTTATATGTCAAACCTAAACTCAGATTTGGAACATTTGTCTCCTGTTAAGGGATTTAGAACACCAGGTGATGCCTGAGTAATTCCTAGGGATGGGAATGAGAGTTGGTTGGGACAAGGAGGCAAGGCATGTTCTCCAGGATCCTAGAAATACAATTTCTACGGTATGTGCATTCAGTAACAGAACCTACCTATATTAATGAGAAACCCCACATCGTTCACTTTTATTTATATGTGTTTTATACTGTTAGGTTGAGTACATGTTGGAAATAATTTTTGAAGTTGATAAAAAATATTTTCATCAAATTACAAATTTAAAGTGATGTCTTAGAACTTCCTTTTCCTCTTTTTTAATATTTCTAGGTGATGAGAAGGGACTAAAAATAATAAAATGGCAAGAGCAAGGGTGATCTCAAAGGCACATACTTCAGGTTCCCCTTCTCTGAATCCTGTTATATTTTTACCTCAATTTCCCTTGAGTGAACAGTCTGTGTAGAGATAGGGTTTATCTTCTTTACATTCAGTTGGTTGCATTTCCTGCTTAAAATGTCAGCTGGATTGTCTCTGCGCCCTGCCTCCCCCATCTTTTGGTCTCCCAGAAGCTGTCTGCTGCTTTAGGCAAACTTAATGATGGCAGGGCCGCAGAGCCAAAAAAGGAAAAACACCTGTGGCCAGTCTAAAGTTTAGTCCTGAAATAGACAGGCAATGGCCATCACCTGCCTGCTGTGTGCGAGCTCAATCAAGTCTATTCATCACAACTGTGCAGATAAGGGCTTTTTTTCCCCACCCACCCCCGTCCTTTTTTTTTCTTTTTTCTTATTTTGCTGTTGTTTTTGTTGAACTGAGTGTGATAGGAAGAGAACAGAACATAGCTAAGGAATGGTGCCCTATGCCCAGCTCTGAGGGGCTGCTGTTTAGACACATTGTAGGGAAGTGGTCATTCTGGGAAAAACAAAAACAAAAAACAAAAAACAAAAAAAAAAAAACATGACCCACAGACTATTCATTCTGGAAAATAAACTTGAACTTCCTTTTCATATATTCTACTGTAACAGTTCCTTTATGTTTCCTGAGGAAATTAGGAAGAAAAGAATGAGGACTAATGACAGCTAAATTCAATGAGGACCTGTCCTGTGTTGGCGAGCATGTTAGCAGCAGTTGGACGGGTGCTTTTTTGTCTATGCCTTGCCATGGCAGGAAAAAAAAAAAAAAAGGAAGGTAAAACATCGCACACTATATCCACCATTGCAAAAAAATATATCATTCCATCTTAATCTTTCTGCAAATTTTGACTTTTTTTTTATTCCAAGTGCTTTATGAAACACTCACTTTCCTTGGCTTTTGTGATTCCAGTCTCTGGTGTTTTCCCAGCCTCCTTGGCTGGCTCTTCATTTCCTTTGCAGATTCCTTTTAGTCTGCTCATCTTTCGTAATTGCTGTTGATCCTAGCCCTAAATTGTTTGTTTGCTGCACACTGTCCTTAGGAGATTTCTTTCATCCACCACAAAGCTGCAAGTATCCATACATCGACAACCACCCAAAGCAGTCTCTCCACCTGAGATCTCTCCTCTCCTAAGCTCCACCCCAGTTCAAAGGGCGGCCACTATGTTAGCCAAGGAAATGCTTGCTGACTTCTTTGTGAGTCTAATCTTTGTGATAGAAGTGCCAAAGTGCCACTCTTTCTTCTGTAAAGAAAGATGTGAGGCTGGAAGTTGGGGGGAAAAACCTACTTTGTGAAGTAGTTGTAGGAAGAAATCTACTTGCAAAAAATGTAATAACAGAATGATAGATGGAGACTGGGACTTAAATAAAATAATAAAATTACTGTATAAGCTGTAGACCACCTGCTGTAAACTTCTACTATTCTAAGAAAAATAATTGCTCTTTTTGGTTTTATATAGTTATATGTATACAGAGAGTTACATGTATATTTAGATATAATATTTCTTTAAATGAGAGAATCATATTTAACTTGGAGGTAATGGTCACAAAAATTGATTATTCATTTTGCTACAACGGCTATCACAACATATTCAAAACAGGAAAAATGATTTGGGCTCTATTTATTGAGTGAAGTCAGGAATTAATTACTGTAAGCAAGAGAGTCTCATCATCATCAGCACACCCGCATCTCATCTTTCAAATCTATTCAACTAAAAATTTAAAATTATAACTTCTATGAACTCTTAAATTAAAAATTCAAATTATAAACAATTTAACAATAAATGGCATTCTACAGTAAGGGTTTTCTATTTTATTTATGTATTAATTTATTTATCTATCTACCTATATCTATATGGACTCATGAATTCTAATCTTATTCAATAGCATATGATCTGTTATCATCATTATTTATTTTGACCTCAAAATTATTCCAAATTTGGCCAGTGGCTCTCTTGTCTTTTTGACAGGATTTAATCATTTTTGAAAACTTCTTTACGTATTAGCTCAAGATATTTCAGGTTTGCTTTATACTTTTCCTGCCACAGCTCTGGAACTATACACTTCTCAGGGAGCCCTGGTTCCTTTAATGAGTAATGCTATTTAGAAACCAAGCACTGGGTGCACTCATTACTCTAAGCGTGTCATTGCTTGTAGGCCCTTGCAAAGAACAGGATTCATGCTACTCCTGCCTTCTCACATTTTTGATTCTTTTCTCTGTCAGTGAGAAACCTGGCTCCCTTCACTCACAATATATTTACTAATTTCCTCAAGCTTAAGAAGTTGTTTCAGAATCGCTAATCCATATTTCTCTGAGAAGCAACCCTAATAACTAGAGTTCCATATTTATTTACAGATCTTCACTGTTAAAAATATCAAGTTCATGAAAGACAAGGCTGAAAAAATGTCCAGATTAAATGAATTTTAAGAAACATGGTAACTGAATAAAATGTATAATCTTTCCTTACATTCTTGAACAGAAAAAAAAGTGTATTTAGACAATTAGTGTGATTTAATATTGGCATTAGCTTAGATAATATTATTGATTCAATATTATATTTCAAGATTTGGAAACTCAATTACTATTATGAGTATAGGGACAGAGTTGTCTGTAATTTACTCTCAAATTGTTCATAATAATATGTGTATATATTCATACATATACACATACTTATATGTATCAATATATACACAAAGACATACATATGTTTATATAGACATACATGTAGAGAGTGAAAAATTTAAAATGGGGCAAAATGTTAATAATTGGCAACTCTGAATCAGAGGCATAATGCAGTTATTTGTACTATTTTGTAATATTTTCTGCAAATTTTAAATTATATAAAAATGTTACAGAAAAAAGAAAATAAGAAATAAATGACACTGCACATTTTACATATCAACTAGCTTGCTCACAAAAGTCCTTAAGGGAAATTTATAACTTCAGGATCACACAGTAGAAATAAAGTATGGACATAAATGAGCTAACTGACAGTGAAATGAAATGGAAAATTTTCAACAAAAACTCCAAAAAATAGAAGTAAAGATAAAAAAATAGATGCAGAAATTAAAGAAATAAGAAAACAAGACCAAAAACAGAAAAATAGATCATAAGTATTAACCAATAAAATTAAAAACTTGTTCTCTGAAGAAACCAGTAAAATCAGCACATATATGGCATGTTTAATTCAAAAGGAATAGTGCTTGTGCAAGACAACAATGTTAGGGGGAATAACTATAATTACAGATATGTACTGTTAGACCAATAAGTTTGAAAAACTAGATGAAGTAGATGATACAATATGAAAATATATTTCCAAAATTGTCTCAAGAAAACAACAAAAATATGGATAGTATAACAAAATAAATCTAGGAGTTGTTAAATGACTATCCCAATAAGAAAGAGATATTTAGGTTAGTGGGAAGATTCAACATTAAAAAAATGTCAGTTATCACCCAAAGCAATCTACGGATTTAATGATTCAATGCAATCCTTAAAAAAAAATACCAATGATATTTTTCACAGAACTAGAGCAAATAATCCTAAAATTTATACAGAATTACTAAAGACCCCAAATAGCAATAGCAATCTTGGTAAAGAAGAACAAAGTTGGAGGTATCACTCTACCTGATATCAAACTATACTAAAACATCATGGTATGGGCACAAAAACAGACACATAGATCAATGGAACAGATAAGAGAGCCCAGAAGTAAATCCACACCTTATATGGTCAATTAATCTATGACAAAGGAGGAAAGAATATGAAATGGGGTAAAGACCGGATTTTCAATAAATGATATTAGAAAAACATAAAAAACTGAAACTAGACCACATTCTTACACCATGTGCAATAATAAATTCAAAACAGATTAAAGATTTAAGTGTAAGACTCCAAACCATAAAATTACTAATAAAAAACTTAAGTGGTAAACTCTCTGACATTGCTTTTAGTAAAACTTTATCTGATATAGATCCTCAAACAAGAAAAACAAAAGAAAAAAAAACTAATGGGATGACATTAAACTAAAACTTTTCACACAGCAAAGGAAACCATCAACAAAACAAAAAAACAACCTACTGAATGACGGAAGATCTTTGCCAATGATACATTCTACAAGGAGTTATTATCCAAAATTTATGAAGAACTCATACATCTTAATATAAAATAAGACCCAAACAATCCAATTAAAAAATGGATGGAGGACCTGAATAGACATTTCTCCAAAAGGGTGATAGGGAAAGCCAATAGATACATGAAGATATGTTCAACATCACTAAGTTTCAGGCAAATGCAAATTAAAATCACAGTGATACATCACCTCATACCTGTCAGCCTGACTATCAACAAGTGGCTATCAATAAATCAACAAACAACAAGTGATGGCGAAAGAAGGGAACCCTCATGTATTGTTGGTGGAATTGCAAATGGGTGCAACCACTATGGAAAAGAGCATGGAAGTTCAAAAAATTAAAATTAGAACTATTACCCTGACTGGCATGGTTCAGTTGGGTGAGTGTTGTCCTGCAAAGTAAAAGGTCACTGGTTTGATTCCTGGTTCAGGGCACAGGCCTGGGTTGCAGGACTGTCCGCCACTGAGGCACTTATGAGAGGCAACCAATTGAATATATATAAAATGGAATATTATTAGGCCAGAAAAAATAATGAAATATTAATATCTGTGAGAACAGGGATGAACATAGAGGGTATCATGCTAAGTGGAATAAGTCAGTCAGAGAAAGACAAATACCATATGATTTCACTTACATGTGGAATCTAATAAACAAACAAAACAGACATTTTCATACATACAGAAAACAAACTGATGGTTACTAGATGGGAGGGCTTTGTGGGGACTGGGTGAAAAAGGTGAAAGAATTAAGATACAAATTGGCAGTCATAAAATAGTCACAAGGATGTGAAGCACGGCATAGGGACTACAGTTAATAATATTGTAATAACTATGTACAGTGCCAGGTGAGTACTAGATTTATGAGTGGAGTCACTTCATAAATTATATAAATGTCTGACCACTATACTATATACCCAAAACAAATATAAAATAATATTAACTGCCAGCTGTAATCAAAAAAAAAATTTAAGTGTTAATTATCCTCAACATAATCATAAATTTAATCTTATCTCAATAAAAATTCCATTATATTTTCTGTGACTTGAGAATTTAATTCTAAATTTATATTTAAAAAGAATGCATATAATTATAAACAAGATCTCTTGGAAAATAAGAAATATTGAGAGCTTCTGTTTCTAAATATTATGCCATATTATAAAGTTATGGTAATTAAAGTAGAGTAGTATTAATGTATACAAAAATTAATTAGTGGAAAATAATAGAAATCCTAAACATAGATTGTACATGGAAATTTTTTTATATTTTGCATGCAATAAAATAAGCCAGTTATGGCAATTGACTATTATTTTAGAAAAATATAGAATAATGATCTGAAACACCTACTTCTTATGATTCAGATAAAGAAAGTCTGAAATAGATTAAATTTATTTAAAATTATAAATCCATCCAAAAAAAACTGCAGAAAAATGTGTTTAGAACCTTGGAATATACTGAGCCTCTTAAACAATAATTAAAAATGCCAATATGGAATAAAAAAACCCCTGATATTTTATATTTGAAGAAAATGTCAGAAAGACAAATAATACAAAAAAACTATAAAAGTTTACAGAACAATTTCACATCAGTGGTAATACATTTGCATTGTTTATAACTGAAAAGGATTAAAAACCAAACAATATTTTAAACTGCTAAAAATTACTAAGAAAGAGACAATCAAACTAACAGTAAAATTGTGAAAGGATATGAACTGACTATTCACAGGACAGGAAGTACACAGAGGTGGCAAACACTTAACCGATAGCGTTATTAAGAACCAGGGAAATGCCAAAGTATACAATGAGACTGACAAAAACTATGAAACTTTGTAAATATTGAGGTGCTGAAATGTGAGAAAATGGGTAGTTTTAATAATTCTGATAAAAAAATCAATTTGTACGGCCATTTTGACAAGGTATTTCTGAATCTTTTAAAATGAAATAAATGAATGAATTTCCTTTGACCCAGGAATTTCACTTCTTATCCTCTACTCTTGGGAGACACATGTATGGGTGTATAAAAAGGCACAGGCAGTGATGTCTCCTGCAGACTTTTTGCGATAGCAAGAAAATTTAGGGTGAAAATGTTCATCGGAGTGAAAAGGAAAAAAAAATAAAATGATATAATGGAATTTAATGTATGATTTGTACTGAATGTGGTCAGTTTATGTAACTGATGTGAAAGTATCAGGGTATATTGTTGAGTGACAAAAGCTACTTACAGAAGAATAAATATGATATTGTATTATTTATTTAAAAAAAACTCATTCAAAATAAAACCACCTACAACTATATATCTGTGTGTGTGCGGCATGGAAGAAACACTTACAATACTACACTGATTTAATGAGCAAAAAAATCTTTGGTGTCCTTTGGAGCAAAAATGTAGGGACAGAGGTGATGATTAAAGTAATGGCATAACTCAATCTGTATTGCTCACATTTATATATATTCAAACAGCACTGTTGTAATTGAATTTGTTTTTAATTTTTAAGATAAAAACAGAAGGAAGTTATTCTGCCACTTCTACTAACCATGTGTATTATATCCACATAAATTGGTTAAAGATCCCCAAGTTTACTTTCTCTGGTAGATTATCACACAAATATTGTCATTTCCATATCTCGATACATACATACAAACATACATACACGTATGTGTAGCTAGGTTGATTAAAAATTAATGTTTACAATAATCATGTATATTTAATTTTATATATTTCTATTTGTAAAAAGTTGAACTCAATTTTTTCCATAATTGAATCCTATTTTCAATGCATTAACAGGGTATAGTTATTTAAAAAATATTCTAAGGTGATTATTTTGTAAGTAAGCAAATACCCCATAAAGTGCTTGACTTATATATGTGAATTTTATTTCTTAATAAAAGACAGCCCTACAGGGAACTTGGCTCTCCCTGCTCCCTGTCTTTCAGATAAAATATAGCTACTTTTTACTGATTATTTTTATTAAATATTTTGGGCCAGCTTATTTTTATAAAAAGCACTGTCAGAATGCAGCCTCATTATTTAAATTTCAAGTATCATCCATAGATTTCTTTCTGAATTATCAAAATCACCTTGGAAAACTGTGTGTTTTGGGTGCAATTGCCATATTAGTTTTTATATTTTAATTTTCTTGCCAAATATTTAAATATATTTGATAACTACAATGCACGCTGAAGGATTTTAAGAATGTGTTCAAAGGGATTATATTAGAGGCCTCAGAGTAACTTACAGATCTGGAGGGGTTTCTGAGACTAAATGAATTCTTAGCAGGTTTATGAGAAAACCTTTTGGAAATATTTTGTAAGTTTATTTGTTAATCAGCAAACCTGATTTCTACAATATTGCTCACAGTGAATAATTAGCTATTTTTCATGGCTATAAAGCTTAGTTAAGAATGATAAATTTTAATTATAGGTTTTTATTGTTTTTAAAGAGAAATGATCCAAGAATGTAAGATTTGCCTTAAAGTAAAAGGTCACCAAATTCCATTCTCTTTAGAATACAGGTCTTTGCCTATAAATAGCCAAATCTCTTTAGACTTTAATGATCCAAGTCATGTGTTTTGCCACCTTGTGGTAGTTAGAGGTAAGTCAAATATTATAAATTAGTATGAATGGTTATATTCTTGGGCAAGTGGAAGGTAATGCCCAGCATATTTTCCTTTTAAATATCATTCTTTGTCTCTATTTGAAATCTTTTGATAACTGTATCATCAGATACAAACTTTTCTCAAGGATTAGGAAAAATAAACAAAGCCAAGAAGGATATAAATCTATATCCACAAAGTCACCTTCATAGTACATTTGAAACATTTCTATTATTTGAAAGAGAAAAGTACAAAGAAGACAATAATGTAAATGAATAAAAACTTACATGAAAATTAATTAAATTTGACTAGTCACATGACCAAACACATTTTTGGATACCCAGTGGAAGTTGGTAAAAATGTTTTTGTGTTCCACTAAATAATGAAAGACAGTCACCATTTATCTCTTACAGTTGTCTAACAAAGTACAAAAGTAAACCTATCTACTCAATAAATTGCCTTCACAGCTCAGGTGAAACCAATTAAAACACCTCAATGATCATACATTAAGAAAATATGCACAAATTTAACATACAACAGATATAAAATAGAAAATGGAAGTGTCCCATACTTTCATACTCAAAAGAGAGCATATGCAAATAGTTTGATGTGTATTCAGTCAGATGTTTTCCAAAGATAGGGGTACGTAGATAAATACACATTTCTTCCAATTTATCTTTACTGTTGAAGATTCACTGTGAGAGAATATAAATAGAAAAAACAATGTAAAAAGCTAAAGAGAAGCAGATTAGGTCAGAAGATGGATAATTCCAGGGAAATAGGAACAATGTTGCAAAAAGATTTCTTGGAATTAGCTGATTGGCCAATTCGAAAATAGAAAATAAATGACATTGTAGCACTTTTATTTGGAATTCATTGATCATTGCCAATTACTTCCACTAAAAACAAAAATAAAAACCCTCGCAACTATTGACTCTTTCCACCAATAGTGCATTTGAGATTTTTAAAAATTAATTGTGCTCAGAATCTCAATACATCCATAAAGAAGGGAACCGAAAGCACATAGTAGGCGATGCCCGAGCTTGGGTGCTCAGTGAAGGCTGGTTAACACATCGAGGTGCCCTGGAGTCATCAGTGGGACTCAGGGTTGACAAGACTCCGAGCAGGACAGTTTTGCTGTTAACCATTTTAGCATGTGCTGACATTTTTTAAAAAACGTCTACCTCTTAGTTTCTCTGTTTCGCTCTCTTTTCATCCATGATACAGGAATACTTGTCTTCATGAAATGACTTGCAAAGATTTTGTGGTCTCTAAATCATGTTAAAATAGATGAATCTATACTTAAAAATTTAAAAAGCAAGTGATGTATAGCAGTGTGAATTGAGTGTCCCTTCTTCTTTGGATGATAATGTATTGATGAGAGTTAGTTTGGGGATAACTTCATTATTCCTTACACCAAACCATTAGTGGTCCTTTCTCATGAGAATGGGCTCAGGTACAAAATGATTCTTAATGCTACATAGCAGGATTTCTATTGCATAAGGAGTAGTTTTTAAACAGTAGAAATGTGCTCTGCATATCTAAGATGAGACCACATGCCACTGTGATAACGTTAATGTGTATATTTCTTGTATCACCAAGAAAAACTAAATCAATTAGAAATTACAAGAAACCCAAATGTGTATGAGAAGTGCATGGTCTAAATCTGACTGCACAGAGCTTCAAGAAAAGAGGTGAAGTGGATTGCTGTGGTATACTTTCCAGAGCCCTCCTTGGACCAAGACACTCATTTCCCCAGCTCCTAGGAGAGTTACTGGCAGATGGCTCACAAGCAAGTCCCACTCTATGAGTTGCCACCTACCAAATGGGCTTCTTCAGCCACAGTTAAACCGCCTCTTCAAAGGCAGCCCACATCCAGTGCTGGGTCTATGTGGATATACAGATGTTCGCCTCCCTTGCTTCATTCAACTCAGGACCACTCTAAAGGGCCGCTCCAACTTCAGAGATGAGGTTCTGCTCACAGTTCAACCTCTCCCTCTGCTCCATCCTGCTGGTCTCACACTGTTGTACGTGTTAGTCCCAATAAATTTCTTGCACATAAACCTCTTTTTTTTTCCAAAATCCTTTTCTAAGGAACCCGATCTGAGACAAGATGCCATAGACTTTCACATTAGGAGCATTTGCTTTTCAATGGCTGATTTGAGGTGGAGAATCAATAAATATTACCGAAATTTGACAAATTGAAGAGTGCTGTAAAATTCTATTACTTAACATTATGAAGGAAATAGACAAATAAACATAGAAAATTGCTTAAAAAAAAAGAAAAAAAAGAACTTTACCTGTGGGACTGTGAAATGAAAGAACCTAGCTTTTTGTAATGAAACCTTCTGTACATGCAATATGCATGGATTAATTTGAATTGTTTAAGGATAGGAACCTTAAAAAATGCATGTTTTTGCTTTCTACTTTCTAAAATAATATAAAAGTCTATGAAGTATAAAAAAGTCAGACTGAAGCCAAATCAGAGGATTTACCTCTCTGAATACATAATGGAATTATTTAAAATTTGGTTTCAAACAAACGAGCAAAAGCCTACCAAATCACTACATAAGGAAGGAGGTTAACTTCACAGTCTTCAATGTCAAAAAGTGGCAGCAAAGAAAGAGAAGGCTGTTGTATGATCTTGTTTGACATACCTCCTGATCTACTTTCCAACCTTCATCTCACAATTTTATAAATGCTATCAAAGGAAGATGTATTTTTAAAAATTATTGAAAATCCCTCCTAATATTTTCCCTCTAAATTTCTGCTCACCTTTATTAGAAAAAAGTGGCCCTGGCTGGTGTGGCTCAATGGATTGAATGTCAGCCTATGAAACAAAGAGTCACCAGTTCGATTCCCAGTCAGGGCACATGTGGACCTAGGCGAGGTCCTCAGTAGGGGGTGCATGAAAGGCAATCACATATTGATATTTCTGTCCCTCTCTTTCTCCCTCCCTTCCCCCTCTCTAAAAGTAAGTAAATAAAATCTTTAAAAAAAGAAAAAAGAAAAAGTGTACCAAGGAGGTGAACAGAGAGTTCAGGGGACTATGAAGTGAAAACCCTGTGAGTAAAAGCTCTTCCCACCATGTCAGTGTCAAAAGCTTTCTTCACCATTTTTACAGCCTCCATGCTGAGATGAGAGAAAGAATCAAAGCTCAGTGTTATTTCTCCTAAAAAAGAGGACACTCCTGAGTCGTGATGTGAAGCTTAGTACCAGATACAAAACATTTCGGGAGAGAAAGCAGAGTCCAGGTCATCCTGCAAAGGGAGAAAACAGCTCCGCCATAGTTTCCCACACCGCCTCCCTTCCGCCCCGCCCCCCGCCCCCAGGACCCCCGGCCCCCCACTGGAGGACTGTAGTGATAAGGAAAGGACACAATGCACAGTCCTTAAACTGTAACTTGGAGGGTAAGAGAAATAGACCTCAGAAAATAATAGTAAGTATGTCGAAGAAAATATACTCACAATGAATAACAATGAGATCTTGAGGGAACTTCCCATGTTAAGCAAGAGGATGAAAACAAATGGGGTGAGAAATCGCCTAAAAGAACACAGGAGAAGGAAGAAGAGCAGGAGGAGAAAAAAGAAAGTAAGGAAGGAAAGGAGAGAGACAAGGAAGGGAGGGCAGGAAAGTAAGTGGAAGGAAAATAGCACACAAAAGGACTGGGAACAGTATTTCACGGTTGGTTTAACATTCACAAATTGATCGGTATATTTCACCATATTAGCAAATTAAGGGGAAAAAAAGCCATATGATCAGGTCATCTCAATAAATGCAGGGAAAAAAATCATTTAACACACCCTAGCACACCTTCATGACAAAATTCTCAGCAAACAAAAGAGAAGAGATCTTCCTCAAGACGTTCCACACACCATGGCCTCTTTACTGGGTCCAGAGAGAGGATCGTGAAGATCCACGAAGCATAGCAAAAGGAAGGCGGTGTGACAGAAGGGCAGGCATCACTCAGCTGCACCTGCTCCGCTCCCCTTTCCTAGGTACGCTTGCAGGCCATAGCCTTGCTAGAAAGCACAGTCACCTCTCACCAGTGTGGACCAATGGATTAATTCAAAAGAGGAAAGGCCAGGTCTTTTGAGTTGAAACAACATGAAAACTCGCCCAATATGGTAATGAATGACTTACCCTCATTTTTTTAAAGTCTCTATAACCCTAGAACTCTATCCAGTGTCTTCCTCTTCTGAACTGCAATAGTGTTTGTATCTCCCTTTCTTAGGCCATTTCTCTGACTTTTATTTATATTAATAATTTTATCATTTATCATATAAAATGCAATTATAAAGGACAGAAACATGAATAAGTCTTGATTCTAAGCCTAACTCGGTCATTAACTAGCTATGTAACCTTGTAGAAATCTCTAGCTCATTGAGTTTCAGTGTCCTTTTCTAGTACCATATTTTGCTGTGTATAATGTGCATCCATGTTTTTTCTGTGCATTATACATGGGATTATTATATCCATTATACCCATGGAATGTAATCATTATACCCATGTGCATCCTTATTTTTTCCTCAAAAACTTGGGCAAGAAAGTGAGCACTATACACAGCAAAATACGATAATTGAAGGAGTTAGAATTAACTGTGAGGTCTTATTATATCCTACCAGCTATAAATCTGTGTTATGAATTTTTAAACTTAAAAATGATTTCTCTTTATATACATGAATGGTGCCATTGCTGTTTTTCCTGGATGCCCTTTTCACCTTAAGGACAGGGGGTGGGGATCCAGAAAATAGGTCCCCTATAGAAATTATAGCAATGACCTACCCAGGTGTTTAAAGTAGGACACCTTATGGGTACTCCCACAGGCCTGTGGTGAGGTTGAAGATCAGAGGACCTAAGAAATTTGTGGAAGATAAGAGTGTCACAGGTGTATCTACAGTTAAAGAAGTCTGTGCTGCAGTTCACTAAGAAGTCTGGAGGGTAAGAAAGGAAGCTGCTGAATTCCATATACCCTTTCTAGAGGCTGAGTTTACATGAGAACAGTTGCCAGTGTGGGACCAGCCTAATGATTTTATCTCAGTTTCTGTCTGACTTTCCTCCAGTGAATCTTGTAAGGGAACCAGCTACCTGATCCTTTAATCCAGCTAACATTTTAAAAAAGAAGATTCAAATTAGTTTTGCTTATTCCAGATGCTTTATATGCAAATGAGCTTCAGAATTGGTGGCAACTAAACTGTGAAGTGGACTCCGTGATCTGTAGGAGGAAATACTCCTATCTGAGCACCCTCCCAGAATGAGGGGAGTTTTTTTGTTTTTTTGTTTTTTCTCCTCATTGCTCATGGCTTCCTTTCCTCCAGGGAAGAATTCCAGAATCTTCAGATATCCACTCTGACTCTTTGATCCTGGGGAAGAACTCTCTGGATTCCTTTTATGTATAGTTGGCTTCAAGTTTCCCCCAAACAACATGTGGATCACTATCTCTGTCTTTCATAAAAAACATTACCTATGCAGTATTAATCAGAGTTTGCAAGGCAAATATTAAGATCATTCCTTGGGGCAATCCAGTGGTACAACTCTGCCATTTTATTTTCCCCTTTGCAACTCTAACTAGACAAGGAAGACTGAAACATTGAGCTAGGGATTATTTATTTAAAGCCACAATCCAACACACACAGACTCTGGATAAAGATTGCTCACGTTCCTTTATAATAAAAGTGGCACCTTAATGCAGAGCAGTGTGGAGCCTCAAACTTGCCTGTGGGCCAGCTTTTCCATCTTCCCATGTAGCCTGGCATTTGCCCTCTAGCATTCCCATGTTTCCTGGCTCCAAGTAGAAGTGCTCTTAATTTCACATGATTTATTGGGGACAAGTGGGAGGCCCATGTGATCTAAGTCTGTTTGTGTTTGGCTCCCTGTGTCTAAGGGGTGATTTTAAGATAATATCTTATGTTGTCAAGGAGGGACAGGCAAAAAAGAAATGCCCACCTGCTGTGGGGACAGAGCTCACTGGTGTTTCCCGCAGCTGCATGGAGCCATTTTCTACAGCGATGAAAAGACAGAGAAGCAACTCTGAGGACAGCAGCTGAAAAAATGGACTGGCAAGGGAATCTGCGCGTTTCCCATGGAGTTATTTGTTCAAGGGCAGCCCTGTTGCATGAGTCAAGGACAGAGGACTAGCCCTACAGAGGACTCGAATACTGGTGATGGGATCATTGACCTCCCTTCCTCTGTAGTTCTGCTCCGACAGCACTCACCTCTGCTACAACACATTCCAGATTACACAGAAATTACATTTTTTTATGATTGTCTCCAGCATTAGCCCACAAGCCACTTATAGGAAAAAGTCAGTGTTTGTGCTAAGCAGATATTAAACAATCAAGAAAAATGTTAAATGGATATGTGTGAATGAATTGAACTTTTTTTCCCAGCCAAAACATGTGCATACTTACAGAGGAAGGTGTTATATTTAAATAGAGGCATCTAATAAGACTCTCTTACACGTCCTGTTACGACCAGTTCTCTTTGCATAGAATATGAGATGAAACAATTAAAGCAGAACAGTCCAATAGGACTTTCTGTAGTAACAGGAATGTTCTCTATAGATGCTGTACAGTACAGTAGCACCAGCCACTTGTGGCTACTGATCATTCGAAATATGGCAAGTGTGACCCAGGAACTAAATTTTAAATTTTACTTAATTTTAATTATTTTAAATTTAAATAGCTACATGTGGCTTATAGTGACTGTATTGGATAGTACAGATCTAGAGACAGTCTTAGGAAAAACAGAGCAAAGAAATATACTGCCTCTTGATGCTTTTCAGGGGGGAAATATGTGTTTGCTGGCATATGTGTGAATAAGTGTGTGTTGGGGAGGGGTTATAAGTGGTTAGTATTAGGTTCACTATCAACATAGAAAAATGTTAAGAGCATAGTCTTTAGAATAAGCCAGAGCTCTGTCTGAGTCTTTGGTCCTGCCACTTACTGGTTATATGATATTGAATAACACATCACTATTATAGGCATGCAAAACTGTCCTGCCTACCAAATATGTTAGGATGGAAACCTTAGTTTTTTGGAGAAGATATGATGAGGAGAAAGCATGTCAAAGTTAAGATAAGATATCATTGATAGAGTGATGTCATCAAGATGGTGACACATAGGTCATTTCTGACTTCAGACTCCCTCATAAGAAGACCAACTAGGAACTATATACAGACAAAACACCACTGTGAAAGTCCTGAAACCCAGGGGTGAGGCTGAAACTCAGAGACAGTGACGGATCACATTAGAAGGGTTACAGGGGTAGCTACTCCGTGACTGCATTGCCCTTTTCCCCAGGCCAGCACAACACTGAATTTAGAAGCCGCCTCCTGCTGAACCTGTGGATTCTCTGGTAAGAAAAGAGTGAGTTTGAGGTGAACATACAGCTAGCCCAGTGTTGTGAGGTGCTTCTTAGGAGACCCACTTCAGGCTCACCTCACAAGGATCACTGGTGAACTCTAAAGGACTCTATCACTGGGGATCAGATGGCAATGATGAAGCAGGATGGGATGCAAGGATTATAGCATCTAGACTTAGATCTTGGTAGATGACATTCCTGCCATTGGCAGAGCCTGAGCATAGATCCCAGACAGCTGCTCTGGCCATCTGCAGAGCCAAGCAGGTGGCCCCATCTGGCTAGGGAGATCCATTAGCAGTTCTCTCTGATTTGGGTTCCTACCCAAGGGGCCACACTGGCTGTAGAGCCTACTCTACTGTCCCACCTGGACAGGAAACCAAATTTATAGCCCCACCTAACTTCTGTCAAAAACCTTCCAACAAAGAAAATCTGAGAAAGTTGAATTTACATTTTCTTTACCTTTGTCTTGAGATGAACAAATCTGATAAGTACAGGAGCTAAAAGATGGCTATCCTCAAGAATTGGTTTTAACCATAAGCAAAATGAGTGAAAATTCTGATCTTCTGTTATTCTTTCTACATTAGTGTGTATGTATTCCATTAAACTAGTGTTGGGAATAGGGATTTATTTTAGAAAGGCATTAAACTATGCTCTGGGCCTCATTATTCTCCAACCCTGGATGGCTTGGGCATGTATACTCTCTGCTCTCTGATCTTTAGGACTTAGAAATAAACCAATTGGATCTGAGTTACTGGACACAGCAGCTTAGAAAGCCCACATGACTTTCAGACTGTGATCAAGCCATTGGGAACCATGACTGATACTTTTTCAGCTTCATGCTCCCAAGTGCCTTTAATGTGAAGAAAGAATAGGGTTGGTACCCTGTTCTTGCACGTGCCTTTGGGCACAATGTTAAAGATCAAAAATCTTTCTCTGAACTACCTCTTTTCTTTATAAAACAAACAATTTCCCACACAGAAACACCTGCACATTTTTAAGAACCTCTATCAACCCAAAAGGGTTGGTCCATTAATCAACCGAAGTTGACAAATATGTTTAGCATTCTTCACATGCACGCTGAAAAGCATTGTGGTCATAGATCACTATCTCATCTTTTTTTCATTGCTTCAGGCACCTAAGGAAACAAGTCCCTTCCATTGATATCTCTGCATCATATTCTTTCTCCCTAGCAATAACAACAAATAGTTATGCTTCTTGGGGAACAAAATTAAAAGCAAAAATTTTGGACAAGTTTGGGTTTGTTGCAACAAATATTTCAGAGAGCCAAAATGAGTTCTTAAGTGTTTTTATTATGACGGATGTATTCCTATATTTTGGAAAAAGATGTGATCATCATCACATACATTCACAAACTTGCTACATCTTCCTGGTTAGGGGTTGGATGCTTTACAGGGCAAAATTTTAGAGTTATGTGTTGAAGAACTGAACAGAAAGAATACATAGCCTGTACAATATTGAAGCACATATTGAAACAGAGGTAAATAAAAATGGTGAATGTTTTTTTTCTTTACATTTCTAAGACTTTGCATAAGGCCTGTTATATATTTATAATAGTTGCTTGATGCCTTGGGAATGGGTTAAATGTTGAAACATTAAAGAAAAAAGAGACTCAGGGATGAATTTAGATTTTTAAGACCCTAGCTTTGAAAAGATGGTAGGCTTTCTTATGTAATTCAAAATAATATAAAAGCAATTCTGAACTGTAAACAAGAGTAAAGAAATCCAATAACATTGAGATTCCTCCCATGGTACTTTTTAATAAGATCATAAAATAAAATCTTACTAAATATTTTCCTAATTTTTTGGTGGCTCTGCTTTGCTGATATCCTAAGCATGTGCTTGGTTTCCTACTGAGCGATTTAGCCTTGAGGGGCCAATAGCCTTTCATCTATAGACTTATTCACTTGTTCATTCCACAAGCTTTTATTGAAGGTCAGTTTTTTGAGAGACTGGGAATTCATAGAAAAAAATCAAGCTCTTCTCTGGAAAGGCTCCAAGTATAGCAGAAAGGTAAATGTATGCATAACAGCAGTAGTATGAGAATTATAAAGTTCTCAGCAAGGTTCAAAAGGAGCAATGAAGAAAAAAAGCAAACTCAAAGAGGTCTTTCTGGAAATGAGACCAGAGACCAGTTTAGAAAACAGACTCGCATGGACAATGAAAATGGGTATTCTAGGCATGTGACATGGCATTGGTCCTATAAAAGAAAGGGATACTCAAATGGAACTATGAGAACTGTAGTTGGTCCCGATTTCAGGGGATTGCTAACCCACTTTGACATGCTTTCTCCTCATTGTTTTGTTCTCAGGTTTGGTACCTTACAATCACCTTACATTCTGCACTGGATTTTTTAAGGGCTGTAGAGGTTCTTAAGCTACCTCGCCTGTTTAGATTGCATCTGAACTTTTGGGTTACCCTAGTTAAGACCTTTATAATAGATTACAGTTTTGACAATCTGACAGTTGGTATTTAAATATCTGGTAACAGTCCACATGTCCTTTTGCTTTGGTTTGTATGATAGTCTCCTTTGTGATTAGAATATAATCAGATGAGAGAGATCTTTCCCTCTGTCCACATTTAATATGTCAGATTTATGTAACTGTAATGCTCCTCTTAATTTGATGTGCACATCCTGGACACGGTGGGGAGGACATGCATAGATTTAAGTGATACACCTGGTGCCTCAATGTCTGAGCACCTGGATGCATCTGGGGACTTTTACAGAGCTAATTGGCAGGTGTTGTACATCACAAGTACAAAGATCTCCCAAGCTTTAAGAAATAACCACTTCGTGGGATCCCTAAAGAGAAACATTCAAGGGTGTCTCCATTTTATTTGTTAATTATGAAAAGTAGATTGTCATGGTGATAGGACTGGGCGAGATTAGGAGAGGTATGGAGACAGTAGAGTGTGGAAAAAGGTGCCTTCCATTTATAAGCATCAAGAAAACTTTATTCCTTTCACTTTGCTTGGGATATTCTATTCTCTCAACCTATAGGGGAAGGTGAGCATCATATTTCTCCATGTTCTGCATGTAAGACTGGTCTTTTTCTTTTCTGGTATCAAGAAAACCCAAGGTATGTCTTGGCCACTGGGAGATGGAGCTAGGGAGCACACATGGATTATCGTAGATTGAGGGCCAAGAAGTCCTGGGTCCAGTAAGAGATCAATGGGCAAAAGATCATGGGGAACAGCAGGTGAATTCGTACAGCCCTGCACAATGGCGGAGGGATAGCAAATGGAACCATACATAATGATACACATTACAAACCATGCCAAGAATTTATACTTTAGTTAAAAACTAGGCAATGGAGATTCCCCTATGGGTTTTAAATTGGGAAGCCATATGATCAGACCAGTGTTTCAGAAGGTGTAGCTTACCTGCAATTTGAAACTGCAGCGTGATCTCCTCACACAGCTGGCAATAAAGATGACAAGGCCATAACATAGAAGTAAAAGGGGATGAGCTCCTGAATTAAGGCAACAGAGGCATTAGGAATGAAAATAACAGGAAAGAAATCAAGGGCACCCAGAAAACAAAACAAAAAAAGTATTTGGTGACAGAAAGTGGATTAGGAAAAAATATATAAGATATCTTTCTTCTGGCTTTAGTAAGTAGGTTGATGAGGGTTGAGACCGGTAAACCAAATAAGGAAGAAACAGAAAGTTTCTATATAAAGCGCAGAGAAACAAAGTGATTCTGAAACAGGAGAACCTATATTCACTTGTTTATTTACTTTGAAAGTTTGGTTCTTTGCTTTTACACTGATATAGGATGGTGGTCTTCTCACCACTATAGACTGTTAGGCCTGACATTCTCTTTATCCAGCACTGTGGGCTTAAAACTTTGAATTAGTTGCTAAGACTTAAAAATAAGATGCACTTTACATTAAAAAATGCATGTCTGCTATTGAAAAACTGAAACATCTATGTGGCTGGTCTAAGAGATGCTCAGATAGCTGATAAATATTATTTCTTGGTGCATCTGTGAGGGTGTTTCCAGAAGAAATCAGTATATAATTCAATAAACTAAGTAAAGATGAACCCCTCTAATGTGGGTGGGCATTGTCCAATGTGTTGAGTGTCTAACTAGAGCCAAGAGGTAGAGTAATGGTGAGTTTTCTCTCATTGCTTAGGCTGAGACATCCTTCTTCTGACCCAGCTCTTGTGGTTCTCAGAACTTCCAACTTGAACTGAATTACACAACCAGCTTCCCTGGTTCTCAAGTTTGCAGATAACAAATTGTGGGACTTCTCGACCTCCGTGATCGCATGAGCCAATTCTTATAATCTTGTCTCTCTCTGTCTCTGTCTCTTTCCTTCTCTCTTTCCTGTTGGGTCTGGAGAACTCTAATACAATCTGCTAGTGCACCCTAAATCAATAATCCCTTTAGATTGGACAAGTGCCATCCAATTTGGCACAATCCCCACTACTCCCTGTTGTCTCTGTGACAGGCCTGTTTCAATCATTCACATTTCCTGTGTGGGCCCTGGATGTAGCAGATGCTGTCAAAGCCCTACTCTTAATCCCTTAGCCTGCCTGGGACGTTGCCTTCCGACAGTTCAGATGGCTTCCTGTCTCCCTCTGCCTGAGGCTGCTCTCTTCCCAGTGGAGTGCACTTGGCACATCTGTAGACCAGACCAGATGTACCAGAGAGTTACTCTCCCCCCCAATAACCGTCGACCAATGTGGGATGGGAGTTGTTGGATAAACACCCCAGCTTCTTTGCCACCCTAGTGAGGCAATTTTGAGGTGTTTCCAGGTAGTCTTTCAAAGAGTCCCCAACAGGATTGAGCTTCAGTTGCCTACCATGATAACCCACCCATTAACACACTTCATTAACCATGTTCACTCTCCTGGCTCGCTTCCCCACATTTCCCATGCTTCATGGCACTACCTCCAGAATAAGTTATTTGCACCCAAATTCTGTCTCAGGGTCTGTTTGAAAGAAACTCAAACTAAGACCAGACCTGCAACCAATAAATTTGTCATCTCTGATTTAGACCATCTTCTGGGTTCTAATTGTTCTTCAAGAATAAGTTTCAGTTTCAGGTTGTCAGGAGGCGAAATGACCAGAGAGGAGATGGAGGCTTAACAGTGATAAAAATGACTGTAATTAGAGGCGGTGGAGGCCTCAGGCCACAAATGATTTGCCTGAGGTCACAGGGTATGATTGATTCAAATACAGGATGAGCCCTCTCCCCTGAACCTCTAGGGATAGCACCCTCATCAGCCAAATCTAGCAACTGCCTGTTTTTGAAAATAAAGTTTAATTGGAACACAGCCAGGCCCATTTGTTTACCTATTGTCTTTGGCTTTCTCACTTTCTCTGCAGAGGTGAGTAGTTGCAACAGAAAACCATCCAGCCCACAGAACCTGAGAGATGTACTATCTGGGAGCAAACATTTGCTGACCCCTGCACTGCATCATAGTTGTCTGGGGGGTGGGGTGGGGCACCACACTCCTGGGCTCACTTACAGGGAAAGCAGTTAAGAACAAACTCTCCTCTTCACGTATCCTCAGCAGAGCAAGTACTGCACCTTCCTCCCTCGTGTTCAGTTGGCAGAGGATGTTTGTGGCACAGCCAAAGTATCAGGGCTGCAACTCTGACTTCTCTTGATAAATTAATTTATTATTTAAGTACATCTGCCTGTTTATTTAAAGAGGTGTAGAGGCCTCCACTTGTGCACTTGTGTGGAGGAAAACATCACACTGGGATGTCAAGTGTCACAGCAATTAGTCAAATGGGGAAAGAAGCTACTCTAGAATGTTCAGGGACACTGTACCTGATAATCTTTAATTGGCTCAACATTACAATTAAGGTAACTTCAAATGTGTTATAACCTTAATAATGTCAACATGTTTCCATTATCTCTGGTGTACATATTATTTTTAACCTACTTCACACACAAGAATGTATTAATGCAGTTTTTGGCTGCCAGCAGAAGGGCACTCTAACATGCTTGTGAAGGGCTTAATAACCTTGTAGAAATGTTTTACTGATGAGTATTTAAAAATTATTGGAAAATCACTCAGTGAGGATTGAAAAAAATCTACTACATTGTCATTGGCTGGAGGATAGGTATTCATGAGGAGAGACGCAATGAACAGAAAGACAGACAAAACTAATGTTTTGGTGACAAAGGAAGCCAAGCAGAGTGAGGAGGGGAATATGGCTGAATTAGAAGTCAGAGACCTGGGCTTCTAACTCTGGCTTTACAATTCACTAGCTGTGTGATCTTGGGAAAGTTGCTGAGCTCATCTGAGAGTTAGTTTCTACATCTCCAGCTAAAAAGCTCTGCCTGGTTCCCGGCAGTATTCATATAAATGTAATTAATTGATGCTGGTGAAAGGCTTGTGTAAACTGTACAGAGCTATGCAAATATGCTTTATTATTGCATGGAGCTGGGAACAAAATATACTGGGACAATGAGTGATGCTGTCTTCTGTATTCATTTACAGCTTGTGTTTCCAGTGGAATTTTAAGACAAATATGAACAAGAGGAAAAAGACAGAAGGGACAATTCATTCCCTCCATGTTAGAGATGCTTTGCCAGAAAGGAGAGCTATTCAGAGCTCTCGACCCATGCCCCTGCCCAAGAGGAAGGTGGGTTCTTAGAGGGAGAGGAGCCCTGCTGGGTAGCAACCAGAAATTGGAATTTGTGGGAGTCGTGTTATTTCATTCTGTGCTGAGAGTAGCCAATGACCAGTGGTTAGCTTTTATTTTCTTATTCTGGGAGCAACTTTTCCAACCCTGGGCAATCGCTCATGTCCCCTCCTCCTTCACAAACTCTTTGGGGGAATGCATAACCCCGTGCCTGGATTATTGAGGTAAACATTTATGTAACTCCGACGCTTCCACTGGTGTGAAATTACTGATACATTGGGATCCTCCATTTTCCCTAATTAGACCAGTGAGTGAGGGATTTGCAGAAACAATTCCAGAGACTCTCACTTTAATATTAACTAATGTGCACTTGGCCTACTTTTTGATTTTCCCACTGAACATATAGGGTCAGTTTCTCATCTTGCTCGGCACCCCTGTGGAGCATGCTCCAAGCTCAGAACTGCAACGTTTTCAAGGGCGGTGTCTTCCCTCCCTTTACCTCTCTCTTGTCCTTTGCCTCCCACTAGGATTTGGGACACTGTCCATCCAAGGACACAAGCTCTAGTTTCATGTGGCTCTACAACTATTTTGATAGGCTTGTCCAGTAATTTCAATTAAAGAAATTGGAACCACTCAGTTGATTTTATTATGTAAACCTATATGACTATCGTGTGTGTGTATGTGTTTTATACAGGAATTGAATTTTGGACTTACAGAGTTCTCTTTATTCAGAGAGACTTTTGGGAAGGGAAACTAGGAATATAAAAAGAAATACTCTATGAGAATACAAGTGAGATACAGTGGGGAGAATGAAAATTTTTGTGGAGTCAGACGAATTACATTTCAATTCTAGCCCCTGCACTGACTTCTTTGTAATCTTCAGCAAGTCATTTTATCTGAACTCCACATTCCCTATCAACAAAACATGGATAAAACTTAGCTCTTAATTTAATTGGGAGGCTATAATAATATGGATGAATTGCCCCCTGTATCCTGGCTTCCGGGTGGGATTTGTTAGCTGAAAAACTCTCATCCAGAACAACTTGGTTAACCATTGGTCAAGATGACTTTAACTCTAACTTTCTTTCCAACCTTCATATTCCATCAAGATGTTGTCACCTTTTCCAAACTTCAGTTTGGCAGGCTGGGAGGGAAGTTAAAGTTAAAGCTGCCTGAAACCAAGAAATTGCAAGCAGAGTCAGCTTTTTGAAAACTGTGCCGTAAGCACACAATTCTCAGCTTCCATTTTCTCTGTAAAGTGGCCCTACTCATCTTCAGATTCCTTCCTCCACCCCGGTCCTGCACAGTCTCACAGCCCACAGCAGTTCTGATACAAATACCTAATCCTCACCTCTGGGCTGTTGCCCAGCTCCATTCGAATGTGGCTAAATAGGGGAAAGTACTTCAAACCCTCCTTCTCCGGGAATGGCTTTATTACCTAGCATTATAAACCTCGGAGGGAAATACTTTTCTTCAGGGACATCTTTTCTCAGATTCCATTGCTATGCCAGCTATCTGGTTTGTCCACCCTGCAAAGCCAGTTTTGATATAAGATGTGACTGTCTCTGCTATACTTATTTAAAAAAGGAGCTTCGGGGTCAAACAGATCCATGCTTTCGTCTTGGTTGCATAACTTCTTTGCTTCTCTATCTTACACAACTGACTTAATTGCTCCAGTTTCCCATATTTATATGCAATAGCCATCTCAGGGTTGTTTTAAGAATGCTAAGTTTCCTTGAGATAAATCACCTTTAAAACCAATGACACCTCTTATTTTTTTTTTTTTTTTTTTTGGTTTTTTTCATCATCATTGTATGGTCACTAGACTCAGTCTGAACCTCAAGACTACACCACATACACGCGCGCACATACACATCCGAAGTTGCACCCGAAGGTCCTACTATCTTCCCAGCAACAAAGCAGTGTAAAAGCCCGTCTATTGTCACTGGTTCGCGGCCACCCATTGCCTTGGCTTCTTCCGTAACCTTGCAGTCCATCCAGGGGCTCTGCTGTTTTCCAGTCATACTCAGGTTGTAAGATGCTTTGGTGAGAATGGGAATTCTCCTGCCTAGAGTTCACCCTTGTGCCCCTCACCCTTACATAGCAGAGGCCAGAGTGTCCACTCAGAATATTAAGACGTCTTGAGACAAGTCAGTCTCTAACCTCTTCCAGTCTTGGAAAAACCTTTCTCTATCCCTACTTTTTTCATTTCTCTTCTTTTGGCCTAAAGTTCATGTTTCTATTACCACCCCATGTTAGGATTGCTAGGACTTTGTGAAATACTAGAAGGACTAGACACACATCTCCTGAGAGAAAGGAGAATAACACCTAGAAATGAGTGTAAGAAAGTGTATGTATAGAATAATCCTATGCCGTAATTAACACCGTGGTCATCACCAGCATCACTATCATCCTCATCCTCACCATCGTCATCATCATCTATGCCACCAGGAACAGGAACTCCTTTTCAAGAATCATGACACTTCACAATTCTTGAAAGAAGACAAAGATGCAATAGTCTGGGAGATTTTATTATTTGTGTGAACACAAAGGGACACATATAAGACAGATAATGGGAAACTCTAAGCTGGCAGGCACTCATTTCTGATTAAGGCATATAAAGCTACCAAGAAACCCTTCCCTTGCACAATGCTTCAGTCTTTTCTCCAAGTCTAATCTTCTAACACAAAACTGTAACTGTTATCATACATGGGGGAAGGGATAATATTATCGGAATGACTAAATAAATCAGCTTGCCAGTATAGTTTCAGCTTAAATTTTAAAATGTAAGTGGCTTCTCCTTGTGAGCTGGTAGCAGTGAATAATTCACATTAAACTAGGCATCTTGGTGATGGTGCTTTCTCTATTTTCAGATAAATGTTAGCTTCGTGTAAATCTCATTTAGCTAATGAAAAGTAAAACACTTTCAAAGACAAAGGCAAGTGCAAGTTATAACTTTGTCCCCGTTTAATAGATAGGGAAATCCACATAGAAGGCTTAATATTGTTAATCTTGGAACAGAACAATTCCAGACCTTTGGTGCTTACAGGAAGAGCCCAAAATACTCTTCCAATTCTGATTAAATAATAATAGCTGCTATGTATGAAGAGATACCTGCTTAGCACTGAGATAAGATCTTTACAAACAATAGTTCAGTTAATCTTTACACCAACTTTGAAAAAAAATGCTACTGCATTTCAGAATGGCTACACCAACTTTGAAAAAAGAATGCTACTGCATCTCAGAATGGCTACACAACTTTTCAACGGCACCTAGGCAGGAAGTGGTAAATCATGACACAACCAGTGTCTGATTGAATCCAAGATCCATGTTCTTAACTACTGAGCTACTTTGCCTCCCCCTTACTAACTGCTTCACCTTGATGAAAGCAGTAAGATATTGTAATACCAAATGTAGTTAGTGACAACTGCTGTTCTCCCCAACCAATGCTTTCAATCTTTTTCTACTTCATTGTTTCTCATTTATTCAATTCAGTACAATACCATAAACTCGGTTATTTTTCAGTCCTCCATCTTACATTTCCCACACCCAATCTGTTGACAAACATTTTCTTTCTATCTTGCAAAAAGTACCTTTAGTTTATCTCTCTCCCCATTAGCTTAAGTTCTCATTCTTGTTATTTGTCATTTAGATGTTGAGCTAGTTCCTAGGAAGTTTTCTTTGCTGATCTTTCCTACTTTCATCTGTAAGAAAAGTTGTAAAAGACTAACAAATTGCTGAGCACCCTCCCAGGTTATTTCTGCCTTTTATTGTCTTTGACCTATTTATAATTTTTTTTAAAAGCTAATTTTTTAATAGATTTTATTTATTTATTTTTAGAGAGGGGAAAGGAGGGAAAAAGAGAGAAAAATGTCAATGTGTGGTTGCCTCCCACACAACCCCTACTAGGGACCTGACCCACAACCCAGGAATGTGCCCTGGACTGGGAATCTAACCAGTGACCCTTTAGTTCACAGGTCAGCACTCAATCCACTGAGCCACACCAGCTAGGGCTATTTACAATTCTTTAATTGTACATAAATGATAGTAATACAAATGGATCCAGTCCCTACACATGCAAATTATTCTGCTTGGTGAAGAAACAATTGACCTCTTCTTGCTCAAAAAACAAAACAGAAAGAAACAAAAGAAAAAAACAGTTTTGCATCTGTAAATTTATTTCAGTAATCCTTATTGAGCTATTTTTACGTTGTACTTTGAATTCTCATTTGAACCAGTTCAATTCAGTACAATATCATAAACTTGGTTTTACCATCTCACCAGTTCCTTGATTAATAAGTAAAATCTTTGACATGTGTTTACCTTTTATTTGTAGGAGAGTCATGGTTTTATTTTCTAAAGAAACCTTTAACACAGAACACATCTTATTTGACCTTGCACACAAATTTAGGTGCAAGAATTTACCTGGAGGTTACTCCAGAAAACTACAATGATGATGTGGGGAGAACAAGACAGATGAGAAGGGAAAATCAGTCAAGGGTGTGTTATAGAGTTGGTTACTACTGTGGGCACTGGGACTCAATCCTGCTAGGTGACCCTGTGAGGAATCATGTAGAATATGTATCTTGGAATCATCCCTCCAATGGGTAAGAAGCTGGGACATGTCTCTTCCAACCACTGTCTTCTATAGTTTGAAGATTGCTCTAAGGGTATCAGCTCCCTTGCACTTCCCAGTTATGCTTTCCACAGCTGTAGAAAAAATTGTGAGGCAGAAAAGTGAAGAAACGCTGTTGTGTGCACTGGAGGTGTGAAGCTGGAAGAAATACAGAGCTGATTATTTTGGGTGCAATAAAATTAGGTGGGTTGAGAGGATATGATGCGGGGCACAAAAGCAACTGCTAGCAATCTACCCAAACTGAAAATTTTAGTCTTCTTTATTTCAGCACCTTTAAATGATTTCTCATTGCCTTTAGGATGAAATTCAATGACACACATGGCCTGTCATGCTCTGGCCTTAGCATTACCTCTCTCCCTTCTCCACTTCATCCCCTAGCATCCATCTTTATTCTAATATGTGCTGTTTCTTTTGCTATTATCATGACTTGGTACATGTGTTCATGCTATTTCTTCCTTCTCCTTTCTAGCTAAGTCATCAGTAGATGTCATTAGAAGTGTGAAGTAACAACCCACCTCTTTTTCACTCCCCACAATATATGACATTTCCATATGTCATTCTTCTGTGCTTTCCTTCATCAAATTATCAATTACGCTATATTCCATTTGCCTCTTCTCTCTCTCTCTCTCTCTCTCCTGAGAGTTCTTTGAAGGCAGAAGAGACTATATTTTTTATCTTTGTATTACCAGTGTTCAATAGCTTCTCTCCCATAGTTGGCACTCAAAATGGTTTGTTGATTTAATTAAGCACCTACTAGATACTTGTCTGTACTGATTAGGGTATACTGTAAAGAGTTTACATAAGTCAGGAAAGGTCAAGTTATGCTATAAAAGCACATAACTGGGAAATCCCAGTGGCTTCAAATTACCAACTTTTATCTCCCACTCACACTACACATAATGATCATATATGGACAGAAGGCATCTTCTCATAGCAGTTACTCAGGAACCCAGGCAGCCAAGTAGCTGTTGTCTGGAGTATTGTTCGTGGCTTCACCTAAAGGAAAAAAGAGCTTTTGAGTATTTTACACTGGTGATTAAATGCTCATTCCAGGAGTGACACAAGTCACTTTTGCTCAAAACTCACAGGCTGGAAGCAGTTACATAGTCACATCTACCTAGAAGTATAGCCACAAAAAAAATCTCCATTTCTTTAACATAACCCTTTCTCATTTCTGTTCCTCCACTCCCTTCCTTAATCATTAAGATTTTGGTCAATGCAAACTGTCTTAAAACAAAGCCTCAAGTCTGTTGACCACAGAAACAGAGTTCTGGTCAACTAAGACAGCACCTTAACCTCAGTTGTATTTCAGCCCAGGCACACAAAAGCAGACTGACCCTAGCAACCACAGCTCATGAAACCAAAGAGGACACTGTGGTTGACATCAGGACCTGCTACAAAGATCAACTATTCCCTACCCTGGTCCCAAACAATTAGTAGAGCCCAGGACCCAAACTCCCTTAATCACCATAAGTAATACTTTTCTCCATGTATAATCTACCCCTATGTGGGCCAGCAGAAACAAGGTTTTAGAGAGCTAGTTTACCTGTGACTCCAGGCTTGGCATCATTTCCTTAAAATAAACCTTTACTTTCTTGGCTGCAAATTCCTATTTACATCTTATTGGGCTTTGATGCACTCAGGCAAACAGACCCTTTTAGTCCAATAACAAAAGAGGGGCCAACCCTGCCTGGATAGCTTAGTTAGTTAGAGCATTTTCCCCATACACCAAGATTGTAGGTTCAATTCCCTGGTCAGGGAACAAATAAGGAACCACGAGAGACTGCATAAATAAGTGGAACAACGAAGTCAATGTCTCTCTCTCTCTCTTCCTCCACCCCTGCTTTTCTCCCTTCTTTCTCTAAAATAAATAAAAATTAATATATATGTGTGTGTGTGTGTGTGTGTGTGTGTGTGTGTGTGTACATATAAAGGGAGGCTAGAAATATAATCCTGCCATATGTCCTGGAAGAGAAGAGCCGGAATTATATGGTGATCATTATAAATGACTATCACAAAGTTTTGCTCTAGGTTGCTATAGGTTAAACTCTGTCTGCCCCTGAACCCACAAGTTGAAATCCTAACCCCTAGTATCTTAGAATGTGCCCTTGTTTGGAAATTGGATCATAGTAGACATAATTATTTAAGGTGAGGTCAGACTGGAGTAGGATGGACCCCTAATCTCTACGCCTGGTGTCCTCATAAAAAGGGAAATTGGACACAGGCAAGCATACAGGAGAATACCATGTGGACATGAAGATGACCATCTTACAAGCCAATGTGAGAGGCCTGGAACAGATATTTCCCTCACAGCCCTCAGAGGGAACCAACCCTGTCAACATCTTGGTTTTGGTTTGTCAAGGAGGAAAAATTTCTTTGTACCCCTCTAAGTTCTTCTAGTTGATCTAACAATCAAATTGACATTCCCCTGATTAGCTGGAGATGAAACCTTCTCTATACATGGGAAAGACAGAGGAAAACTGAGAAACTCTCTGAAATGACAGAGGCCACCACATTAAGTAACATCTTCAGTTAAGAAAAAAGAAGATGTTCAGGGTGGGAAGTCACAGTTATGGGACTTCACCAGGAAAAGGCACAATAAAAAAGAACAAGGATGATGTGCAGATTTAAGCCCTTGTCTTCTCCATTGATAAGAGTTTCTAGAGATAAAGTCATCTCCTCTTCCTGGTAAAGGAGGAAGACACCTTGCAGATGGAAATTTACCTTACACATACAAATGTCTCTTTTACAAAAGGGTAACTTCTACTTGGTTTTCAGAGCTTCTGTTAAAAAAGGAAACAAAAAACAACAAAAAAAAAACCCCAGTTCTAAATAATCTTTATTCCAAATAGATATATTTTGGGATGACAAATTCTGTCCCTTTATAGTCTGGTCTTTGGAACTTCCCCAAGAAATTTTACAGTCCAGAAGCTAAGTTGACAGATCACTCCATCTCACTGAACCAGTCTCCCATTCCTGAGAATAAGTTCAGTTACATAGTTGTGTCGCATTTCATTCATTACGGGGATCATGCAAGTGGGTTCCCAAAGGTAGGTCTACATTGTGCAAGAAATCAGGTAGTTCATAAAGCATTTCTATGGAAACAAAAGAAAAACAAAGGTTAATAACCAGAGCAGACTATAAATTAGTTTCTGAGCCTAGGGAGCAAGATGTCAAGGTCAAAGTGTCTTCTGCAGTTTGAAACATCTCAGATGATGTCATTGGGTGTTTAGGTAAGCTTTCTGAGTGGCCCACACAACAGCAGGCACGGGGAAGATCTTCTAAACATAAGCTATTGTGGTAATTTCTTTGCAATTTTTCATATCAAGTCTTACACATTCAGTTTGTGGGGTTTCATGGAAAAAGCCACTTTTGTTCTAAATCAAAGAGTGTGAGAAAATTGAAAACTGTAGTTTAGAGATTTGTTGCCAAAAGAGGAAACTAGGAAAATTCATAACCCTGTCCAATTTACAGGTAAATAACAAAAACCTCAAAGAAGTTAACAGGACTAGAATCTAATATCCACGAGTGCATATTATAGTTTCTACTGAAACATAAATTTTCTCCCTATAATTACCTTGATATTTTAAAACCAAAGATAGCCAAATAAGACTAATTTGTTTGCGAACTAAATCTTGCTTCAATAAACTTGGCCCGTTATTTACAAAAATGTAGCAAGAATAGCAATTGATCACATGGGCTCTTCTAAATATGCTTCGCTGAACTTGTTTCATCAGGAATCTCCAGATTGAACTTTTAACAACATCTAAAGTCTAAGAAGCCAAGCCAAAAGCTTGTGGGATATCACTCATAATACCTTATATTTGGGTTAATTTCTCTCTTTTTGAGGTCTTTCAAATATTCTGAGGTTCCTGTGCTTGCCTGGGAGTGACCTTTTTACTCACCTGGTAAGGCTGCCAGGAACCCTGTAAGCAAGGTACCAGGCTGACTTTCTAATGGGAATTATTAGCTCCATAAAAATCTTAGTTCCTTAAATCTTTCTAGTCATACCTGATTCTATGCCTCTCTATCTCAACAATGACATTCCAGTCAAGGCCTTGGTGATATAACCAATGTTTCCACCCGTGTCCTGTTGCAAGAACAGATCCCTAGTGAACTTATATAAATAACCATATTATTATGAAAATAAGAATATTCACCAAAGTGTCCAAGTTCCAAAGGGATCAGGTAGGGAGAAAAAGATAAATATTTTAATTTTGCTTACAAAGATATAATTTACCATATTGCTGTAGGTCATAGGTAGTTTAGGGAAAAATATTGTCTTATGTCTAGGAAACAAAAATTAAAGAACCAATAATATGTGAAATAAAAGGTCATACAAATTATAATTCTCTTGATTATTTCATTTAGCCCCATGTAATTAATTGTCGTTGATCTTGATCTTTTCTGAGCAGTTTTATGGAGCCATCAGTTTCCCTGGTTTGCTAATTCTTATGCAGCTCAATGGTATGATCTGGAAGTAATCAGAAACCTGTACTCAGTGTTCTTTCTATGATTTTTATTGAATATGAAGCACTTTTGCAAACACATAAAAGACAATAAATGTAAATGACAAAAGACAAAAATGACAAAGTTTAAAGATCAAAGTTCATTATGATACAATCAATAAAGAAATTTAGGTATTTTTGGGAGACACATTTTATTATTGAGATATAATTGATGTATAGTATTGTGTAAGTTTAAGGTGTACAATGTGTTGATTTGAGACATTTATACATTGTAATAAGATTACCACTATAGCAATAGTTAATGCCTCTGTAATATCATATAGTTATTATTTTTTTCTGTAGTGTGAACAAATAAAACCTAGTATATTAGCAACTTTGAAGTTTATAATTTAGTATTATTGACTATAATCACTATGCTGTGCATTAGGTCCCCAGAACTTATTTATCTACTAGTTGCAAGTTTGTACCCTTTAAACCAGGGATCCCCAATTCCAGGCCACAGACGGGTACTGGTCTGGGCCTGTTAGGAACTAGGCTGCACAGCAGGAGGTGAGCTTGAATGTAATGTGCTTGAATCATCCCGAAACCATCTCCCCTCCCATCCACAGAAAAATTGTCTTCCATGAAACTAGTCCCTGGTGCCAAAAAAGGTTAAACAATATCTCTCCATATCCCACCACTCCATCCCAACCCCTGGTAACCACAGTTCTATTCTGTTTTCTTTGGCATGTTTAGATTCCAATATTTGTCTATGTCTAACTTAGCTCACTTAGCTTAAATCCCTCAAAGTATGCTAATTTTTTCTTTTTATATCTTGGTTATTGTAAAAGATGCTCCAATAAACATGAGCATACAGGTATCTCTTCTATGTCTATATGGTCCTCTTGGTCTTTGAATTTTTCCTGTTCTTGTGGTTCTTTGCTTTCCCAGTCTCTTAATTTTCTGCATACCTTCTTTTATGTCTCCTACCCCAAATTCTTATTCTCTTCCTTGCTAACTAGAATATACCATTTTAATCCAAACTTTTGTGCATATATGTTCTAGGGAGAAATGTATGGAGAAATATCATGGCATATATTATATTTAAACAAAGATGTTTCAATTATCAATGTCAAGCATGATCCTTCAGACGTTTAAAGGCTATACATTTGCTAGCCTCTTTTGATTAACCAGTCATTACCACAGATTCACCTTAGCTGAGCCAAGTAGGTAACGACTATGCACTTAACAAGAGGACTTCCCTTGAGTTCTCTTTTCCCAGTTACTCTTGGTGAGAGATAGGAGTTGCGGCAGTGGTAGTGTTGATGGTGGTGTTAGTAATGGTAGTCGGGATAGTGGTTCATAACATGTCTGTAAATGGTGGAATGATTTCAAAGCCCTGTATCGTCTAGGCTCACTTTCTTGGTAAGTGGTATTTTCTACACATATTTTGGAAACAGAAATGTCCTAATCTAAGTGTGCTTATCTCTACTATTTTTATATAACTTAGTATTTATATAGAACCTCAAAATAATCCTGACTACCTATCTATCCTCTATCCTCTATATTTAATTTTTAACTTTATTAGATAGAAAATAGGAGAAAACCTCCAATGAGAAAACAGAAGGTTCATACAGCAGAAGAAAAACTATTTTGGTAAGGAAAATATTTCCATATTATATGTTGAAGAGGTCGATATAAACAATAATGAGTTAAAAATATTTTAAAAATTAGGCACAGTGTCACTTGCCAGTGTTGTGTTAATTAATGCAAATATAGAACACTGTATCAGTTCTTGCTTGAATTCTACCAATGTACATCTGGACAGTAAATATGTTAGTGAATAACCCTAACACACTCTCAGAAGATTCTTTTCCCAACTGCTAAATCGTAGAAAATCACTGCCAGCATTCTAGGCTTAGTTTTATATGTTCAGAAAGATCTAAAGGAGCCAGTAGAAGCCTACAGAAGTGGTGTGGCACTCTCTTACTCTTGGTATGTGTATAAACTTTATTACCCCATAAGAGGCAGAGAATAGAAATACAATCCACATTAATTGAAAACTTATGGAAGAAGTAGCTTTTATGCTAGTTATATAATTTAATTTTATGAGGTAGGTATTATTAAAATGTCTGCTACAGACAACTGTGTGGTGACGGCCAGAGGCAGAGGGCGAGGGATGAGTGGAAGATGGCACAGGAGGGAGAAGAGGGACATCTGTAATAATGTCAACAATACAAATAAAGGGGAAAAAATGTATGCTAAGAAGCCTTAGTTTTCCCAAAGTGGACGAAAACAAGCTAAGTGAGAATTAGAGTTAAAACAAGGTTAATGTTTTTTTCAACGTTTTATGTTAAGGTTCCAGTTCATCATTCCATGATTGACTTTTTTATCTCCAGAAGGATTTCAACATTAACAATCTCAATTTTTCTAGTGAACAGGGAATAAAAAATTAATGTTTGCATTTTTAAAACTTCTTCCCCCACACTATTAAGGAGAATTCTGTGTCTGCCAGCATATATCTTGAGTTTTTCTTGTATAATAACAGGAAAAGAATTGAGGGAGAGAACAGCAAGTCACTGACAGAGAAATTGACATTAGAAAAAGCAGAGGGTTAGTGGGAGAAGAGAAATGAATATATCCAAATAGGGGAAAAAGGGAGTAGAAGAAAACAAAGCCAGTGTAGACTGTGTTGTGCTGGGATGCAGTAGTGGAGAGGGAAATTCCATTTAGAGAGAATAGAGAAAAACTTAGGACCTAAATTATAGAAAAGAAGAAGTTGTCAAGGTATAAAAACTTTAAAATATGATGATATCAAATGATATTTTCCATCAATATTTATAAAAGACTTTTTACAAGAACCACTTAAATTGCATTTCAAATTAAATGTTGGACTACTTTTTAAAATGTATCTCACATATAAACTAGACCACAGAGTTATTCAAGTTCTGTGTGTGTATGTGTGTAGTTTACATTACTAATATAAACTGTATCTTCTTTTCTGTGAAGATAACAGTATTCTTCTTCTATATGACACTGGATATTTCTCGAATTTCCAGGCTATGTTCCTGATCATTCTCTGTTCCTGATCTTTGAAGATGTCACACAGTTGACTCTGACTCACTCTACATATAGGGAAAAATAAGAAACAATTACACTTGCATTAAGATTTTAAAAACATGCAAAATCCCCATTCTGAACAAGGCTCTGGAAGAC
Source organism: Pteronotus mesoamericanus (assembly GCF_021234165.1). Taxonomy (NCBI): domain Eukaryota; kingdom Metazoa; phylum Chordata; class Mammalia; order Chiroptera; family Mormoopidae; genus Pteronotus; species Pteronotus mesoamericanus. The sequence continues at coordinate 15,871,410 of NW_026555321.1, forward strand.
TATTGAACCTATAATGAACTAAACATAAATCCAATATTAATTTGGAGTGGCAGTGTGAGGGGCTTTGTAGATGCTCCACTAAATGAAAAAACCATCTTTCCAGTTGAAGAGTCTTAGCCTGTCAATACATATACTGTTTTCTTCCTCTCCAGAGTTGGACTTAATTAATAAGCAGACCCAAGAGTAGGAAGATGAAGATTAAAATGTCATCTTAATTACTGATAAAGCTATTTGTAGAACATGACTTAAGTGTGTGTCCAAATGGGCATGCTAAGTCTTCAACCCTGAAAATATGTGATTATTTTTTAAAGATGTTATCTATTACTATGTAACCACCAATCTTAGTGTGTTAAAACAATGTTTTGTCATTTCTGATGATTCTATGTGTTGACTGAACAGTTCTTCTGCTCCATGTAGTATCATTTGGGGTCACTCCTATGGCTGTGCTCAGGTGGCAGACAGGTTGAACTGGATGGTCCAAGGGAGCTCTTTCACATGTCTGGAGCTTTTGGTGCTGGCAGTTGTCTGTGGTACTTTAGTTCTCCTCCAAATAGCTCCTTATCTCACATGGTGCTTCCTCTCTATATCCTTTCTCTACAGCAGGAAAGCCTGGACTTCCATATAGCATGGCCATATTATAAGAGGGGAGCCATGGAAGCTGCCAGGCCTTTAAAGGACAAGAACTCATAAAGCATCACTTCCAATGCAGTCTATTGGTATAAATGAGTCAAAGGCCAGCCCAGATCAAAGGGTGAGGAAATAGATTCCAATTGTTGATAGAAAACAGGCAAGCAAGTATAAGAAGAGGAGGAATTTTTGGCAGCCTGTTTTTAGGGACAATCCAAAAACAGATTTACACGCCTAATCATAAGTATAGCTGGATAGCATCAGGGCTGTTATCCCTGATCTGGGGCTTCTGACCACAAGGCAGACAGCACACAGAAAACGTACATTCTCCAGACAAGTGGGCTCAAAAGAGAGGAGGAAGGAAAGCCCTACTCAAGGAACTCCCAGTCTTTTCCCCCAAATTCACCAATCAGATGAGTTCTCCATCCCTGGGGTAAGAAGGAGGAAGAGAGTGCAGAGGAGCCTAAAGTGTTTATTCAGTAGAGCCCCCTCCATATCAAAGTATGAGGCAATACGTGATCCACCTAATCACCCTGGAGAAGTCATGCACAATGTTTGCAAAAGAAAATACCAGGTGTGATGAACTCTACAACTTCCCATTAGTCAACATGGCCGAGGAAAGCACCAGGAGGTGGCTGTCCAGGGCAAAGGGAAAAATGAATGGGTTTTCTTTTTTGGAGATGATCTCAGCAGTACCTGGGCTACCTTGCTTAACTCCCCATGGAGTTTTTATAAAGATGCCTGCTTTTCTCCTTCTAAAACAGAAGTTCAGTTTAAGTGCATGCTTGTGATGCCTAAGGATGATTATTTTAATAAGAGATGGGAGTAGGGCCCATGTTGCAGAAGGAATATACAAATTCAGATACAGAAAGCCCCCAGAGTTATGGCCAGGTCAGGTGATGACGCCCGGGGTCCACCCATCCTGCTCAGGGGTAGCGAGGATGTGTATGCTTCCACCACCTAATTAATGAGGCAAACTCTGGAGTCTGTGGATGCTGACTCCCAGTGAGTACATAGAGTAAGGCAGGATGCTTCCATTTAGATTTGCTAATGAGTGTAATTTTATTTTATGCCATCTTCTCTCCAAAGTAATTGAGGTTTCACAACCTGGAAAAAAAATAGTGGGAGACTAGGAATATCAGAAACGGTCTTTCTCCCCAAGGTAATTCACTGGACACCAGAATTCTCAAGCAAAAGAAAATAAGTAAAAAGTAGAAAAATCACCATTTGGTGCAGATTAGAGAACGCTTCTTGTCCTCGTTTTGAAATCCCACTGGACCTAGAACACTCTATGCTCAGGGACTCTCAAAGTTGTTTGTTCTCGTTGAGCTTATGTTTGTTTTTTATAAAAACAGTAAATTTGAAAGCATGTTTGGAGTGAGTTAAGATGTAAAGATATTTTATCAAGCTGTGCTGAGTAACTAGCTAAGATTGGAGGTTATAACAACAAAGGTTGGATAAAAAGTGAATCCAGGTTCTGTGATGCAAAGTTTTTATAGTCTAGGGCACCCTCTTTAAGAAACAGAACTCTAATTAAGAATGTAAGATTAGGGCCAGGGACTTAGAAGGGACAATGTAATTGCGAGACCTTAAAGCTTGTTTCACTGGTTTTATGATAAATTGACCTTTTGAGGGAGCAAAATCTTATTAAAAACCATATAGAACTGATCATTTATATTAGATTTTGTGTAAAGAGGAGCAGGACTTTTCTTATCATTGGCATATGTGTTTTATAACAGAGAAAAAAATTATAGATGATATACTGGTTACAGGTGTATTAGTACTAGGGCTGCTCTCATAAAATATCATAAACTAGGCAACTTAAACAAAAGACATTCGCTGATCACAGCTCTGGAGGCCAGGAGTCCAAGAGAAAGGTGTCATCAGGGTTGGTTCCTCCTGAGGGCCGTGAGGGAGGACCTCTTCCATGCCTCTTACCGAGCTTCTGGTGGTTTGCTGGTAATTTTCATTATTCCTGAGCTTGTTGGTACCTCACCCTGATGTCTGCCTTCACTTCACATGGTGTTCTCCCTATGTGCTTCTCTGTTCCTGTCCTAATTGCTCCTTTTTATAAAGACACAGTTATATTGGATTAGGACTCACCCTAATAACTTCATCTTAACTTGATCATCTGCAAAGATCCCATTTCTGAATAAGGTCATATTTACAGGTACTGGGTGGGGGAAAGGACTCAACATCTTTTGGAGGGAGACACTATTCAGTACTTAACAATGAGTGACACAGTTTTAACACCATGGACTATCTTAAGAAAATCAGCATCCTCCTGGGCAGATGCTCTGGCATACCCCTTTTATCCTCCCTAATCTAATAAGTGGACATGTGCTCAGAAAATTTTAGAAATTATCATTTCATTGGCATAAAACTAATTTGAAAGTACATCTAAGTTTATTCCTTTCACTGTGTTCCTTTAAAATGTTGTCAAGGAATCACCTTCTTGCAGATACTCTTTGTAGCTCACTTACCCTCTGGTTGCTCCCCCCTCTCCATTTCTCCCTACTCCCCTATGCCTAGGAAGACTGCGTTCATGGACTACATCAACTGGGCTCTCAGATCCTATGACTCCAGGCTGGGTTTAGTTTGTGGGGACCTGTAGGAGGAGACTGGAAAGCAACAAGAGGGTAGGATCCATGGATGTATTCCCCCAGTGAATTCATGGTCTAGCTTTGACTCTCTAATGAAGACCGCTGCTCTCCTCAAGGCCTCTGACTCTACAGAACTTTCCCTCAGGGTTCTAGTACTTCTCTCTCCCCTGCTACCTTTCTCTCCATTTTAGACCTTTGATGATAACAGCTCAGCTTTTACTAAGCCCTAGGGGAGGACTCTGCCCAGTGTTCTTTTACATCTGTACCTTTTTTTTTAAAATCCTCCTAAAGTTACTCTCTTTTAAGTGCCCCACCTGTTTTGTATTGGGACCCTGACTTATACATCCCTCAATTTATAAATTAAATCACTCCTTCTGCCTTTTTGGTGTATAGGACTTAGTTCTATTTATCTAGAAAATCATACATAATTGTATCCTGTATATATAAATACCAGCTTGACTCTCCTACTAGGCTAAGAGGAGGCAACTATCAAGTTAGACCACTGCAGGGGCACCATTTGTAACAATGATATTCAACTCTTTCAATTTAGAATTCATATACCCAATTACAGTGACTAAATCTGGAATTGGGTTAAGTCTGCTTCCTTCTGTTTTCTTTCCCCCTATTTCTGGCAATTAACCTCTAAAAGCAGCCAAGCTAACTAGCAATGTTTAAGTTCATTTCAGGATGATATGTCTTCCCTATACAATACAGCACTTATAGAAATAAAGCTTTTGAAAAGATATAATCCTCGTGCTGGCTCGGTGGTTCAGTTGGAGCATCAGTCTGTACAGCAAAAGGTTGTGGGTTCAATCCTTGGTTGGGATTGCAACCGATCTATATTTCTCTCTCACATCAATATTTTTTTCCTCTCCCTTCCTCTATCTCTAAAATTATTAAAAACATATTCTATGGTGAAGATTAAAAAAAAAAGAAGAAGAAAGTAAATACCTAATCCTAGTGAGAAAAATATGCACTCTTAGGAAGTGTTAAGTTCATTTTATATACTCAGTTGTATAAGAAATACTAGTGTCTTTTCCGTAAGTCAGTCCATTTAATTGATTTATGGGAAAATTTCACCTTTGCCATTTTTCACGTTCCACTTTTGGAATTTTACACTGTGATAAGGTGTTTGAAAGGGATGCTGTGGACCTAGGAATGGGTCCTTTGCCCACAGAGTTCTTGCCATGGCCTCCACTGTCCTGGAAGCTCTCTGTTTTATCTACTTCAGGTTTAGGGCCATGGGATCCCTCTTGGGACTTCCTTTGCTCCCATTGGCCTAGCATACCCGATACACCATTCTTTTCTGAAGTCCTTCTCCACCCTCAAGCTATATGGAAGTTCTGTTGCAGTCCTCCCTCTCTCTTTTGAATTTCCAACCCTCAGCTGAAGTGAAATTTCTTCCTCTGTGATTTTTAACATGACATCTTGTCTATAGCTCAGTCCTCTTTCTTTGGCTTTGACATTATCTGCTAAGGTCCCCTAACGTCTTAACAAGGTAAAACAGAAAAGCCGCAGGGTTAGGGCTTCCAGTTTGATCACAGGGGCAGAGGAGCAAGAAGAAAATAAAGGGTGAAAAAACTCTCCACAGAGATTAGCATTTCAAAATATTACCCTACCATAATATCACATATTGGGTTGGAGAGATAAGCATGTGGTTATGAAGAGGAAATGAAGCAGGACCCTGGAACTAGGGAGGTTGGGACTGGGTTAAGAATTAGCTGCTGGCAGATGGGCAAGGCAGCTGAGAGAATGCTTAGTCAGAACCAAGTTATCACTAGGGCTTTTTAATGGTTGATTCTGTTTATAAGTATTGACTTCTCTTTGGACAGACAAAGAAGTTCCTAAGGAGAGACACGGACTCATGTAAACTAGAGAGGGCAATGTGATTTTGCTATCATTTTGTGTACATTTATATATTAATTGCATGATTAACATGGTAGGAACCCAGGACATAATTCCTTAGTTTAACCAGAGATTTCCTAATAACAAGAAATCAGCAACCCACCTGCCAAAAGCATCTGTGGAAAAGATTCTACCATAGACCATTGGAGAAATCCCCTGCAGTGTCTCTGGTTGACTCTGCTTCTTATTTGCACCTGCATGAAGTACTTGTTCCTAGTAACACTGGCTTCTGGTGGCACTTTCTGCCATTTCCACTTTTGCTTGACTATCCTGAATTATCTGAAGTTGCAGTTCTGATTCCTTGTAGTATTTTTGTTACTCAACAAACATGCAGATTCACCAAATGGAACTACTTCAGCTCCTCCTTTTGTTCACCTGGTCCAGCATTTTAGCATTTCTACATCAGTGATTCTCCAGCCTGATTGTGCATCAGAATCACCTGGGGGACTTATTCAAACACAGATTGCCAGGGCTTACCCCCAGAATTTCAGTGGATCTGGGATAAAACTTGAGAATTTTTATTTCTAACAAATTCCCAGGTGATGCTAATGCTTCTGTCCCCAGGTGATGCTGGCCTAGTAATGCCAGAACAAAAAATGCTGTCATTTAGAAATGGGACCCTCAGCCCTGCTCTCCCATTAAAAAGCAAAGTGTTTCAGTGACAAAGAGATCTTTCTATTTTCCTCTGGTCAAAATTTTTTTCCAGCCTGTGTGTTTTGCTACAGTCTAGTCGAATGGGAGAACATACAAATTTTTCTCTAGAGTCACTTTCAGGTCAGACTTTTACCACTAAATACAATATGAATTATTTATTTACTAAATATTTAGTAAACACTCACCTTCTGTGATAGATATTGTGAGATATGCAAATAGGAGACATACTGTGTCTCTTATGAAGGAGGTACCAGTAATACTATATAGGCAAAAGCAGGTGACTTTTAGTGTCCCAGGTCTACGTGAATGCCTGTCTCTGCTACAAGTGATGCTGTCTAGGGCTGTGCAGGGTTTGCATTGCACAACCCAGGGCCACATCTTAGTTAAGCCAGAGTTACATTTCAAGGAATTGTTTTCCTTATATGATTCTAGCTGGGATTTGTCACAAGAGATATTTGTATAAGATTTGAAATCAGCAACCATTACACCCTAAGTTCACTGTAGTGTTACATGCACTGTTGCAGCTTGTTCACATTGTCACTGGTCTTGTGGATCCCCTCATAGGTAAGCATGGGCAGCAGACAGGCCACAACTCCTCCAGTCCCCATGGGAGCTCCTGCTTCAGCTTCTCTAAGAACTGGGGCAGGTGTGTCTATAGCCACTAGGTGAAAGGCACCAGCTCTTCCTGCCCACTTCCTTGAGGTTAAAGGCAATGAGACACACGCATGGGTTCCAATTTTTCCTCTGGGATCCAATCTGTCTTCATGGGATCCATTTTCTTCCTTGGACGGTCAGTTTGTTCTTGCTTTCCCCCACTTTATGTAATATTTTCTTAGCACTGCCAGCCCTCGTCTCCCACAGTGACTTCTACCCCACATCAGACAAAAAGGCAACAACTTTCCATAGACTCTTTATTAGCTCTCACAATTATGTAAGGCCTAATCTCTACGATAAAACTCTCGTTTCATATTACTCTTCATGGATCCACTTCTCTATCAAATTCTGACTGGTATAGACATTATTTACATAGTATAGGACATGAATGCTACTCTTTGGAGTGTTTTAATGCACAACCTGTACAATCATATGCATTAGCCCTGTTCTAACACGTGTAATGTAAATGACCTTGGTCAACCTAGGGAAGTTCACTTAACTTTAATTTGCTCATATATAAACTGGTAATAACAATAAGTAGTTCAGAGTATTATTCTGAGGATTAAATGACCTAGCATATGCAAAACATCATGACCCCTCTAACTTAATGCAATCATCTCATCCCTAGTTGTTATTCTCTATATCATTATTCTGTTTTATGATCTATGTTCTTTCATAAGATATAAACTCTATGAGAAATGTGTTTTTCACACTGACTGGTGTGGCTCAGTTGGTTGGACGTTGTCCGACCAAGCAAAAGGTCATATTCCTGGGTTCAGTCCCCTGATGGGGCACACCCGATCTGTATTTCTCTTTTACATCGCTATTTCTCTCCCTCTCTTTTTCCCTCCCTTCCCCTCTCTCTAAAAATAAATAAATTAACTCTTTCAAAAAAGAAATGTGCTTTCTCTACCTTGTTTACTGTTGTAGTTTCAATGCTTGACCCCAGTGCATGCTTTGGTACTCAGTAAAATGATGGATGGCCAGATTGAAGAAAGAGGGTATATACATGAATGAATACATGAGTAAGTAAACGAGTAAAATGCCTAAAAGTGTGGCTAGCTCATCGTGAGAACTCAATATACAGTAGTATTCTTTTAAGAATTTGTAAACTGGTAATGGAAATTGCCCATCATTAACTACAATATGCAACAGATCGATAAATGAGGGGTATATGCCATAAAAATGGGAGTATAGCATTTGATAACATGGGGAAGTCCTACTTAGTTAAGTAATTAACCAAGGCTAAATGGATAAGAAGACACTTCTTGGAGCTCTTAAATTATGGGTACAATTGTAACTGGAGAGGTTAGATTGGGGAGTAGATAAAAAGGGGAGCAGACACAGGTGTTCAGCAAAGCATAGGTTTTGTTAGAAAGACAAATGAACTTTTTACCTTGGAATATAAAATTAATAACAGGAAACTTGTAGAAGACAAATAGGATAGAATGGGGAGGGAAATGAGAATCCAATCATGAAAGCCTTTTAATTCTCTCTAAATGCTTAAAATTTTATTTAGTTGAAGAGTATTTCACTAACTGTGTGTGCCACAGAGCACCAGCGATTCAAGATGCTCTAGGGGGAAAAAAAGAAAGGTGATCCTGGTCACCTGACATATCCTTTATCTTCCTCTTGGAATACTACAAATATATTAGCATATTTAAGCCTCAGGGAAGTCTTTCAAGGAACTATTTAAGTTTTGTTAAGCCAGTAGTTCCCATATGAATTGGTGGAAACTGTCCATGCAAAATGCACATCAATGTTCAGTGAAGTTAGTATCAGATGAATAAATGTTGAGAAGTGCTCTACCAAGGTCCTGTGGTAGTTATCAGGGGAATACAACAATAAATATTATACATTCCCTACCCCAGGAATGTAGTGATGTGCAGGGAATAAAGCATATGATTTATAACACGATTTGGATGTGGAGAACCATATGATCAGAATAGGGCCATAGACATAGTCAACACGAAAGTGCAGATAATAAACTTAAAAGTGTTGAGGAAATGAACACAGGAAAACCAGTTATAAAATTCCTAACTATTCAAAACGGAGGCAATGAAGTTTTGGGCTGGGCGTTAGCAGTTGAATGTGTTCCTTCATCTTTTCCCCTCTGGAAATGATTTGGTCCAGGCTCAGGTGAGAAATCTCCTAAGGCAGGGTGGGGCTACAAAAAGGTAGAGGGGGCACTGTCATCTGATGAGTTGAACAGTATTCAGGAGAAGATGGACATTTGGGATCTAAACCTAGTTCAGAATATTTTTACAGCTCATGATTTTTCTCTGCATAGACACAATGAAGGTGTTCTTCCTGTAATCAAATTTTAGAAGAAAAAAAGCAATTCTTATTTGCCATTAACGTTCGCCTAATGCACAGTGTCAGTTTACATTCAGAAAAGTTGGCCAGGTAGAGCTAAGGTAGACTGAATTCTTAAGGGGTGATGGAGGAAAACTGGATTATTCCGGTACTAAGGTAATTTAAAAATCCATAATAAATAAAGTAATGAGATTTTCGGAGAATCACTTAAGCAGGGGGAAAAAAAATGTCATGAAGTTACTAAATCTATAGCAGAATAGGTTGTTTTTTAAATTTTAGCTCTTAATTTATTGAACAGTAATTTCATATTTATTTTCTGATAAAGAATCAATCTTTTCTGTTTTTATGTAAAATCTAAATATTGTTTGCTATTTGTATAAATTTACTGCTAAAATTTTAGTGTTTAGAATCTGCATAGGATTGCACATTAAATGGATATTGATCCAACATTAGGAATAAAAATACCCATTAAATTAATCAATAAGGTTTAAATTCCTGATGAACTCAGCAGACTAAGGTGGGGTATTTGTTTGTTATTCCCTTTTCCAAGCAAACTATTTCACGTTATAGGAAATAATTCAACATTTGAAAGATTATAGTGGGGAAAAAACAGCATTGGTAAAAGCTGCAGTTTGTAATTGCAAAGTTAATTATCTTTCCTAAACCATCAGTTGTCACTTAGAGAGACCAGATTCTTGCAGACTCTCCAGGGACTGCCTTTATTTCATTCCTAATGGCTTGGGACCCACCATTTTGCTGTCTCTGAACATTTGGTCACTGAATGCACCATTTATGGAGTATTGTTTAATTAAGGACAAATTAAGAGAACTGTGCACAGAATTTAATTTCATAGACTCTGTAAATTCTTTTAAAGAGGATACTAACTATAGGCATGATAAGTTTTCATTATCCATTTCTTCTATAAGGTATTGACAATTTATTGTTTGCAACAGTTCCAAGTTTTGTTTACTCTTCAGGGGATTTTGTTGGCACTGTACTTTTCGTGCTTCACAGAAATCCTGCGGAGACATCCGACTCTACGTTAACCCCTTCGGTTTCAAATCAACCAGATGCAGAAGCCCACACATGTTTGAAAACTTGCATTTATTTTTGTAAGGAATGGGGATTTATGGTAAGGGTCAAATGAGAACAGACATCATTAGAAAATGTGCTTAATGTTCTAGATCTTGGGATATAAAATATTTCAAGTGGATAGCCATTCATTCATTCTTCCATTTGACAAATATTTATTGAGTGCTTGCCATGCACCAGGAAATATTCTAACAAAGAATGTACCACCTACTGAAATATCTGCAGAGATTTCTAATATTTTCTCTGGTCCAGTTAGAAAACATAGCTGCCAATAGCTCCTAGATTTACAAGTTATATTCTAGCAACTCCAAGACATACATTCTCCTGTTCCAATTCAAAATTCTCAAGCAGCCACTCATTGGAGAACCTTAAAACCAAGTATCCTCCTGAATGAGTTCATTATGACTTAACAAGAAAGATCTCTTGGGGGCACTTTGATGAACTCTTTCTATGACAGAGATTCAACTACAGATTAAACAACAAATATGGGAAGTGGTGACAGTGGGAATGGCTTGGGGGATGGGTTCTGTGTATTACTTTTGAACCTGGTTGCTCTTAGTAAAATCATCGGAATTTTTATTCTAAGAACTGAAAAGAACGCGAATTCCCTTCAACAATTAAATGTTAAATAAAGTTTGGTATTTTTTATATAATGGAATATTATACCACAATAGAAAATAAATGATTTGCAGCTACACACATAATATGTATAAATTTCACAAACAAAATAATTTTGATTGAAAAAAACCACAAACCAAAGTGTATACTGTATAATTCCATTTATGTGAAATTAAAAAATAGACAAAGCTGGCATTTAGTAATTCACACTTAAGGACTAAAACTATAAATAAAAGCAAGAAAAAAGATTATTAATAAATCAGGAATATCTTTGGAGAATGATGGAGTGGTTATTGCAAGAGCATATGAGGAGGGTTTTGGGGACGTGGCAATGTTCTGTATCTTGAATGGGAAGGAGTGACATGGGTGTTCACTTTGTGAGAATTCACTGAATTATATATTATGTCTTGTGTACTTTTCGCAGGGAAATTATGACTCACAATATAAAAGAAGCCAGTATTTCTAGCAAGGGGTCTTGGCCCTTGCACCCTTCCCCAATTCAAAGTTATCTCTAAAGAGAAGAAGGAACAATAGAACCCCAATGTAATTCTATGTCTCTAAGAGGAGAAGAGCCTTAGGTCCTTCTACTACTCTAGTGGTCCAGGTGATATCAGTCTCATCAACAAGTCTTCTTACTACCATAGATCAGGAGCATAGAGAAGGGTTATTCACCCTATTTGCCTCGATGGACTGGCCTGAGCAGCCCTGCAGAGACCTCCTGTGTCACCTCTGGTCATGGGCAAGCACCAGGTGACCATCCTATTGAACGAGGATGGCATTCTGAGAGAAAGCTTACCTGAGGAGTTCATGTGGTAAGGAAATGGGAAAGAACGGCAGTGAGAGATCAGATGGGAGATTCTCACTTGGAGGAGGGAGGTTGTTGGAGACTTCTATTGAGATGGTTTGTTTTAAGAGATGCCCTGTCCCTGCTGTTTCTGGACTATACTTCGAATACAGAATCTGTATTTATGTTTGGAGTGCCTGGGCCTCAGAGTCAAGCTCCCAAAATTCCACAGACCTACATCCTCACAACTCTTAGTCCTCAGGATTCACTAGACCCACGGATCCCTCCTGAATCCCCCAAACCAGGGAAATTTTTAAAATCTATTTTTATATGGGGTCTAAAAGGTGGCCCTTTTCTCCAACTCTAAACTCCTCATTGGATATATAAACTTTTGAAGAAAACACCCAGCAATGATATTGTAAACATCTTTAGGCACCAAAGCACAGAACCTGGGGCCTATTTGAATTAAGAATAAAAATAGAAAAAAACACAGGCAAAACAAAAGTAACAACAAAAAGCTTAACATCAAAATTTTAAATTTAATATCCACAGATGAGCTTTTAAATATACTTCCCATTTAATCTAATTAGAATTGGCTGATAGCAACAAAAGACATCTGACACGATAGTTGAAACAAATGGATTTTTTTTGGGTTTTTTTTGTTTTTTTTTTTTTTGTTTATCTGGGAGTGTCAAACCTTTTTGCATCTCTGCGTCACACTGGAAGAAGTAAAGTTGTCTTGGGCCACACATTAAATACATAGCGATATGTAATCACAAAAAAATCTCATAATGTTTTAAGTAAATTTATGATTTTGTGTTGGGCTGCATGAGGCCCATGGGCCACAGGTTGGACTCCAAAGCATGAAAGACAACAGTTGCTTGCATGGGTTCAGCAGTGATACATTGTCAGGGCCCAAGGCCATTAGATATGTTAACTTCTTCCATGTGGTCACAATGTGGCTGCTATATATTAACTATCACAACCTCATTCAAGGCAGAAATAAGAGGAGAAAAGTGATGGGAGAGTGGCACCATCCCTTCTTGTAAAGAGAGGGAAATATCAAATTATAACCAGTGGATCTCTGCTTATAAAATTCATCGTTCAAACCCAAGTTCATTCTCAACTGGAAGAGGGATTGAGATGTGAAGATTTAACAGGGCTCATTACATCCCCATTGCCAAGAAAGAAGAGTGAATTGGATTCTGAGTCAATAACTAAGAATATCTACAGCTCTAGTATAGCAACTTATTATTTATGAAACAATTTCACATCAATGGATAATCCTGACTGCAGGGATAGAAATCACTTAAGAACAATTATTTAAAAGTTTTTCAAAGATCAACCTAAATTATAACAAAAGCAACTGCCTACTTAATTTTAGAAAAATTTTGGAAAGGCCTTTGAGTTTAAATGGGGAGCCATATCTCTACCCAAGGCACTAAATTTGTCAATGTGTGTTTATTTTTTAATTTACTTTGAAACATGTTTATATAACTTCTATAAGTTAAGTTCTATGAGTCTGTAGAGTTCTTTGTTTTCAAGGTAAAACTGGAGTAGGGGAAGAGGAATACATTTAAAAGGACCTCTAATTTCTTGAATGGCCTCATTTTCTATTTTAATCTAACACATAGTTTCCAGTATATGGAATCCTGAAGTTTTAGCATAATTACAACACATGCGTTTCTCTTTGCTATTGTAGCAACCAGTTCGCAACTAATTTTTCTCCAAACTTCAGAAGCCTTTCTTTTGTAAAGATAGTGCTATTCTTTACAAAGTCAACATCTGGCCAGCATTGCTTCATTCATGAAAAAAGGAGATAAGTAGACCAATGAAAGGAAAAACACTCTCTTTTTGTGTGTTTGTGTGTATGGGTGTATGTGTACACATGCGTGCCTGAAGTGGGGCCAAGACAGATTTTATAAAAATTTGAATCACTGAATACAACATACAAGGCTAGATCCTTGAAACCTGCATTTTTGCCATCACTGAAGAAATAAGATGATAAACATTTGGGTGTGAGAAAAAAAAACATAAGAAATCAATAGATAGATAGACATACAGATAGGTAAGTAGATAAAACCCTGATATGTACCCTCAGATTTGCAGACGTGCACACTCAGACTTGCAGCCAGACAAAAGCGTTTTTTTATTAACATATTTCAAAAAGAATCCCTTAGCCATGAACTAACTACTAAAATATTTAGATAAGATTGAATGTATGTAGAGAAGGGGAAGGAAAGAAAGAGGAGGGTGTGACAGGGAGGAGAAGGGAGAACTTGGAGGGAAAAGACTAAAGGGCTTATACATAAAACGTCAGCTGAATCATCATTAACATATTGCTCACCCAACACTAAAATGCTATAGAAAAATTATACCAAACCCAAAACCTGTCAAATGAGATTTAGCAGCACAGTTCAGAAGTTATCCCCCATTGGGTAACTGTCTATAATCTTGCAACAAACCCCATAAGTGTTCACGGTAGTTATTCCATATGCTAAGGGTAGCATATCATTTCAGAGCTGTCAGTTTTAATTTCGGTTTTATTAATTTTACCATAAGCCTACAGACATATATTTCAGAAGGCATATATCATGAAGATCATAAACTCCCACAAAGAAGCTGGTTATAGTTAGGTTATGTCACAGGTTTGATGAGAATTAGATTCATCAAGAGAATAGTCAGAGAAGGTTTAATGTATATGTCAAAGCATGCATGAAGAAACTAGCCTTTCCACAAATTGGCAGTCAGGACATGTTCAAGTGATTAAAAATACTTCAGTGAGGTTTTTTTTTTTTTAATTAACAACACATTGTGTTACAAAAATATGAGCTTTAAAGCCAACTTACGAGCTTGTGATGAAGGGCTTATCTTAAAAAACTATTTTTATTTCTAAAAGTACTGCTCCTAACATCAATATTTCCCAGTAACTTGATTATTTTTTGATAACTGGAATCAAACCTTTCATAGCATATTAGCAGGCATCTTTCTGTCGCTGATTGGCTGGTGTCTATGGGCTTTAAAACACGTATAAAATGAAACAGCTATTGTGGTGAATTAAAGATGGCTACAAACTTTTTGACACTCATCCCAATGAAAGATAGAACCTATTTCCATACCCTTGAATCAGAGGTGACTTGGGGACTTGTTTTGTCCAATGGAATCTAGTAGCAGTGACTCTAACTTTCATGGCTGAGCCTTAAAATATTAGCCTTAAGGAAATCTTAAAATAGACCCATCAATAGAAAAGGAATCATGAAAAATTAAATCTCAAATATGATCCATTGGTGGTTGCTGGACCCTTTGATTACTATGACATAAGAATTTAGAACACTAACACTTGCACTTCTATCTCTTAGAATATTCCCTAGGAAGCCAACTACTGTGTCAAAAGTCCAAATACTCTTAGATCACCACATTGCAACAAAGCCCAAGTCACCTGGAAAGAGAGAAGTTACCTGGAGTAACTTCTGCAGTGCCAGCTATATAAGTGAAGCTTTCTTAGACTTTCCAGTTCAGCTATATCAGTAGCTGAATGCAGCTAAATAAGTGGTTCTAGGTGACAACATACAATAGAAACACAGCCCAGGAGAGCGCTGCCCAAATTTCTAACCCACATAATAGTGAGAAACATTAAATTGCTTTTTTTTTCTGCCTCTGTGTCTTTAGGTGGTTTGTAGTGTGGCAATACATAACCTACACAGATCTTATATATGGTGCATGTATATGTATGAGGATATACAATACATATTTGTGTATATTTGTAATTTAAAGAGAAGTGATGCAAAATATAACTTTTAATAAGAGATTATGTTTGTATATCCATAAGAAAACTAAAAACATGTATATTTTGGGAGATGATCACAAGATAGATAGAAAATGCAAATGAGAAACTTATCACTATGTACCTTTTAAGAATATTTTAAATAATATGATTGTACATTAACCACTTACAATTTTAGAAGTAAAATTTCAAAAGAATTACTCAGGCAGAGAGAGAAAGGACTGATTTGAATGCTATGTGTTTTTTTTCTTTTTCTTTTGACACTATTGCAGATGTCCCCATTTTTCTCTCCCGTCCCCCTTCTCCCAGCTCCTGCTCCCCCGCCTCTGGCAGTCACAAGGCTGTGGTCTGTGCCTGTGGGCCATCCATATATGTTCTTTGCCTAATTCCTTCATCTTCTTTCATCCAGTCCCTTCCCCCGACCCACTCTGACTGCTGTCAGTCTGTTCCATGTACCCATGTCTCTATTTCTATTAAACCGGCTTGCCAAGTGGTGCTCTACCAGCAATGGCTTGGCTTTGGACATTCTTCTTGCAGAGATTTTATTCTGAGCAGCCTTGATGGCAGCCTTAAAGTAGTCTTCACATAGGCTCAACAATGAAAATGCTGCCATGAAAAAGTATTAACTCTCAAATGTGACCCATTGGTGGACACAGATTATTGTGACATAAGAATTTAGTCCCCTAAGGTCAAGAAAGGTAAATCTGTTCATTCCGATGAAATGTTTAAACTGAGCATTTGCCCAAAAGAAGCCTCGATTTTATGTTGTAAGTAAACTTCATCAGCTTTTAGTAAAGATCCATATAAATCATCTAAAATCTACAAAATGTTCAAGTAATATTTAAATAGCCCAAACAAGAAGCCCTTTTACAAAGCAGACTTTTATAAGGTGTGTGTTTGTGTCAATGTTTACATAGATGATTACAATGCTCTTCATTGTAATCTGATGATTTTAGTAAATATTTGTAATCTTAGCTTGAACATTTCTTCGGAGATAAAAGACAGCTTTTAACTGGATTTTTTAAAATCACAAATCAGCTTAAACTCCTTCTCTACCATGAAAGCCGAACATGTTTCTATCTTAGTATAGAACACAGTAGCATAATGATACATCTTAATAGTAGAATAAACTCTAGTTTATTTTAATTACTATGCAATCATTTAAACAAACAAACTGGTAGGAGTATTCAATTAGTACTACTCTGCAAACTTGAATGTGAATATAACTCAAGAGAGGCGCAATCCTTCCCTCATAAAACTTTCGTTCTCAGGGTAGATTCCTGACTCACACCCAGGGAAAAAGATTTTTCCTATACACCCGCTCAGATATTCCTGTGTCCATATTTTATCTTAATAATTGCTTTAAAATACCTTTTCAATGTTCCACCTTTTCAGACTGAAAGTAAAGAATAAAACACTTGAAGAAAATTTACCTTTCATAATAAGCAATCAAAAGATTTAATGCACATGTGTACACAGACATACACACACACACACACACACACAAGTTTTAATAACATGGTTTTCAACCACATAAAAAAATTGTGATTGTAGTCGGTATAAACTTAAAAGCACAAAAAAAAGTTCACCTGAAAAGATATGATTAAACGTTTGAGAAAAATGAATATTTTATCCAAGGAGAGAACTACCAGGGTAAATTTAGCCCCAAAGCAAGCATTTTGCCCAACATCCTTTGAGGTAAAAGCTACCCAGGTACCTTGTTTGATTGTGTTTACTATTTTGTGCCTCTTCCATATTCATGAAAAGAAATTCAGCAGGGGAGCTGCTACCTCTTCAGCCAGCGCCTCGGACTGATTACATGCAGAAGAGATCTAACACCAGCTCAGAACAAAACACCAAACCTGGCTGGACAGGTAACTAGACCCACACACCAGAGCTGTGCATAGAAGTCCTAACCCCAATTGACTGACAGACAGGTAAGAAATAAGACAGCTGGTGTGTGAACATCTGTTCTGTGGCATTATCTGACTGATGCAATTTCTTAGAAGATTTTGAAAGAAAGGGTAAATGAATTTTTGAGGAGCATTTGTTAAACACTCTTTACATTTTTGATTTCTGTCTCTACTTCATCAAACACTAGAGAGAGAAAGAATAGGAGAGAGTTGACATAAACATCTGACAGAAAATAAATATGACTGGGACCAGTGTCTGGACAAAGATAAGTTTAGAAACATGGGAAAAAGAGAAATGACTATTGACAAAAAGACATAGTCACATTAAACCTCATTGGTAGCTAGGGTCATGAGGTTGATTATAAAAATAAAGTCACCTACATTCACATTACCTTTTACCAAAATAATTTTTTTCTGATACATATATTACTTTTTGTCATTTGACCCTCATAATATGCACATGAAAAAAATAGAGAAGGGCTCTGCCATCCCTCTCCCTAGCTGTGGCATGTGCAAGAAGCAACTGATCAATATTTCTCTCACACATCGATATTTCTCTCCCTCTCTCCCTTCCTTCCCCTCTCTCTAAAAATAAGAAAAAAATCTTTTAAAAAATAGAGAAAGCATTTTTATCTTCATTTTAAAACTTAGACAAAGATCGAAAAGGTTCAGTGCCTCATGTAGTGTTACCCAGTGCAAAGATTTGACCCTAAGTCTTTTGTCTCCGAGGCCTGGCTCTCTCTCCACAATGATGCTTTTCGTCTCGCTTTTATCATGAAGAAAATGAAAATAAAGGCCATATCCCAACCTGGAATTCAATACGGCATGCTGCCTATGAACCATCAAATGCTGCAAAACATTAGCAGCGCTTGTCTAAAGACCTTGTCTGCATGCTGCTTCGGGTTCATTTGGTTTGGTCTGTGGTACAGATGTGTCATGCAGGTCAACCACTCACCCTCCTTCGTGGCTGGCCTCCTACCTAATGTTACTGCCTGAAGCTGAGTCCCAGCAATGGATGAAGTCAGAAACTGGAAAAAGGCACAGTGTTGGCTCCTATGTAATGGATTAAGCAGGAGAAAAACACCAACGGTAATTAAAAATATATCTTGGTCCTGGGTTAATATTTAGCATCTTGTCCATTAGTGTACTGGCTTGAGGGTTCACAGCCTTTGTGGTCACACCATTTGAGGGTTTTGATCTGGGCATTGCGGTAAACTCCAAACATTTGTCAGCACTCACTGGGGCTATTAATAGAAAAATCTACAAAGTTTTATTGTATTAGATATTTTTTCAGTTTGGTATATTTTTCCATGGGAGTAAGGGAACCACTGCCTTTCTCATTTAAAAATTAAAAAATCTGTGCTGGTATTCCATTAGCCAAAGGTATAATGATAAGTTTCTCAGCTAGGTGTAGCACTAGGGTGTTCTCTAAATAAAATTCAATCATTTTATTCTAAAGCAGATATTACCTACTCTGTGCCAGTCATTGTGATACAAGATTAATAATACAAAATTACAAAAACATTTCTTTGGCTATTTGTGGATTTTTATGATCAGAAAATAATTTAATCTTTCTAGTCTGCTTACATAAATTCACCTGTGTAATGATTAATTCATTCAAGAGACACTTGTAGATCACCTGCCATGAGAAAAAATGTTCTAGAAGGTCATTGAGGGATCTTTTCCAATTCAAACTTAAGAGCTAAAAATAGGAAATAAGATTCATGTATACAAACAAAGCTCTGGAACTGGTTTCTCTGCTCTGATCTCTCCCCGCATCCGCAGCCTTCTTCCACCCCCAGGGAAGTACACTGTCCTCTTCATTGGTCCGAGAGAGGCCTTTGGATCATGTGGCTGCTAGTGTGACCTTCACAAGACCATTCTCCCTCAGCAACCCCCTTCAGTGTCTGCTGCAAAACTGAATCCACTTACAGATCCGTGAAGAAAGTGGGGAGAGGGACTCTCTATCTTACTTGTGGCACTTTTTTCACTTACCTCCTGAGACAACATTTCAAATGCCCGAGTTTCCTAAGTTTCTCCCTCAAAATAATCTCAACTTTCACCTAGTGATACAAAATCACTAAATTCAGTAGCACACACTGTTTTACTGCACTTTAGTCACAGTCTGGGTGTTTAAGCCAAGTTAGATATTCCAGCTGGACTGTGACAGAAAATGCTTTGAGACACATCTACTCCACAGGCAAGACAAATAGTTATTTGGGTTGATCCTGGAGTCCTTGAAGTCAGAGCACAGAATTCTGGGAATTTAGAACCAGACTCATGCTTGGAGATCATCTAGTCCAGCAGCTTTCAAGCTGGAGTCCTTCAGAGTTTGCTCTGGTGGTAAGAGATCCAGGGTGGACTCAAATTCTGCATTTCCCAACCTTGTTTTTACACCACTTGGGCCTGTATTATATACACAGTTCCTACAAAAACTTTGTTGGATGAAGGGCTCTGCTGAATTTTTATTTTTTAGTTTTCAAGCCATTGATTTAATTCAACCCACTCATTTTACAAAAATAAAAGTGACTTGATCTTTGTTACTAGGTGAATTAACAGGACCCTTTCCACTTCAGTTTGCTGCCTTTCTTGGGGTCGCCATTATGAGAAAGGAGAGATTGTTCACAATCATTGTCAGACACAGCATCAACTGCTCTGTAATCAGCCAAGGGCACTGTGCTGAGAAGCCATCAATTACCCCGAGTAGTCAATGAGAGTTTGCTGTTGTAAAGGGACTCGATTGAAGATAATCCATAAAAAATCAATTACATTATTATTTCTTAATTAGGGCACTTGACAATATAGCTTTCCTCAGCAAAGCCATCAGTGAATAAGCACATAAATACACATAAATAAATGCCGCCTCCATCCCACTGAGCTCCTCGATAAGTTCACAGTGACCTTTATCACCAAGCATTCTTTCAGGCGAGAACATTTATGTATTTAAGAGAATTCCTAAGCTCTTTTTCTCTTTTGGATGGAAAAATGAGTCCATCACAAGTGCTAATAATGATGGTGGTAACAATAATAATAGATTTGTAGATTATTAAAGTAACACTTAATATTTGTGTAATGCTTTCCAATGTACAAAGTGCTGTCACAGTTCATTTGCTCTCTTTGAGGCAGAGGTGAGCTTGAAATATGTCTTGAAATAATGCCAAATGCCCTTGTGCCGATAACCAACAAGGAGGTACCTTACCAGATGAGACTATTTTCAGTGACCCTTTTTCATTCATCCTCTACCTTATCCTATTTCAACTGAATTTCTCCCCAGCTTCTGAAGCATGGATTTATCTCTCATTTGTAGCCTTGAAAAAGTCCTTTGAAGACAATGTTGTATTGGTTTCATTGTTTCATTCAATAACTATTTGTTAGATTTCCCATATGCAACAGAAATGATAGAAAAAAAAATGACTTACAGAGTTCATATACCGGTGGATAAGTGACTATAATTCAGTGTAAACACCAAATATCTACAGACTTCTTGGAGAGTTGAACAGAGTGCCTTAGCCATAGGTGGAAGAGGGTAGAAGACTTTCTAAATGAAGGTCCAACTAAACCGAGACTGGAATAATGAATGGAGGTTAACAAGACCAAAATGGAGTGAAATATCGTGTTCAAAGGTTCAGGAAAAAGAGAGACTATGGCATAATCTTAGATCTAAAAGCAGATCAAAATGACTGGAGCTCAAAATGGGACTGGAGATTTCAATTAGAGTCCCACGTAGGAGTAGGGAGAGGAGAGCTGTGGGAAAAGGTGTTCCAGGCAAAATGTTCAGCATAGGTAGTCGCACGGGAAAAGGAAAACAGGGACTGAACAAAGTTGACTATGACAAGTAAAGTCTGAAGGATAATGGTAAGCAAAGAGGATGAAATCAGAACAGATCACAGAGGACCTTGCAAGACATGGCAAAGGGTTGGAGCTGTATTCTAAAAAAGTATTAGTCAGGGTTCTCCAGAGAAACAGACCCAGTAGGCGCGCGCACACACACACACACACACACACACACACACACACTAGAAATTGGTTCACACATTTATGGAGGTCAAGAAATTTCCACAATCTGCCATCCAAGCTAGAGAACTAGGAAACCCAGTGGTATAATTCCATTTGATTCCAAAGGCCTGAGGTGGGATGAGTAGTTGGGGCTTGGTGTAAGTATCAGAGCCCAAAGTCTCAACAACCAGAAGCTCTGATATTTAAGGGCAGGAAAAGATAGACATCCGAATTCAAAGGGAAGAAAGAGAGAGAGAGGGAGGGAGGGAGATCATCTTTCCTATGTTGTTTTTCTTCTTTGGTCTTTTGGACCCTCAGTAGATTTGATGAGGGCCCCCCCTTACATTGGAGAGGGTGAATTTTCTTTACTCAGTCTACTGATTCAAATGTTAATCTCTTCAAGATGCAGCTTCATAGATACACCCAAAATAATGTTTCTCCAGCTATCTGGGCATCCCTTACCTCAGTCAGGTTGACACATAAAATTAACCATCATAAAAAGCAAATCTTATTTTTGTTCTGCCCCAGGATAATCTCTCCACAGCAATGGGTGTTCTTTTTAAAACATCCACATATATCCCATGTTTCCATCTATCTTAAAACATTCCAGTGGCTTTGGGATAAAATCAGAATTCCTCACCATGGCCTAAAAGGCTCTACAATATGTGATCTCACCGCTGCTGACTTCTTTGACCTCATCTCAAAGCTGTCTCTCCATTGCTCATGTTGCCCCAGTCACATAATTCTTCTGCTGCTTCCACTAGCATGTTATACCCCTTTCTGCATGAGGAACTTTGCATAGGCTGTCCCCACTGCCTGAAATGTTCTTCTCCAGATCATAACATGACTGAACTTAGCATAAACATCACCTTCACTAATGCCATCTCACAGAGGTCTTCCTCTATCACTCTACTCTCAGGGTGCCCTTAGCCCACCCTCCTGTTGTTCTCTTGCATAGCATTCCGTTGTACTTTCTGTACAGGTGTTTTACTGTATTAGGAAGGGAGGGCTAGATGGCCTTCCTGCACTATCAAATGTTAGAATGATGCAAATACAATAAAAGTGTAGTTCTCACATATAATAGCACACGGTCAGTATGCCTGATTGAAGGGTGACTCTTCTACCTGCAATGATGCAAAGACGCAGAATGTTTCCATATGGTGGCTCTGCCCTTCTCTAAGGCTTCCATTCAGGTGCTGAGATGGAAAAAGAGACTTGGCCTGGAAGTGAGGCACATCGTTTTCTCTTACATTTCTTTGGGGGAGAGTGAGTCCCATGATCACACAACCAATTGCAAGGGCCACTTCCCAACTACAAATGCAGTATGCAAAGAAAAAGCTTGTTTTAGTGGACAACAATCTCTGCTACAGTAACATAATTACTATTTAAAATTATCCTGATTATTTATCAGTTCACTAATTATAATAGTTGTAGGATTATTATTTTATTCCCCCATCAGAAATTAAGCTGGGCTTCATGATGCCAGAAACTTTTTCTGTTATAGATATCACTATGGTTTCATTTCTTAGAATAGGGCCTAAGAGAGTAAATGATTAATAATTACTTGCTTAAAAATATGTTTGAGCAAAAGAATTGCTAGAATTAACCTTGGTCTTCATCTTCAAATCCTATGCTTTTCTTCATCTTCAAATCCTATGCTTTTTTTCCTCAGCTTTCTTGAAAAGAGAACCCGGAGACCTGGCTGAGTTGTAAAGAAATGCAGGTAACAGAATCAGTGGCTTCTGAAGTTCCACCCAGCTCTGAGATTCTGTGTGTGTGTGCCCCTCATTTCCTCTGTAATGTGAAGAGGAGGAAGCTTGCTCCTGAGGAGATGGGGGAGTCTTGCATTAAATAGAACAATGACTTACATAATTGGTGGTTTGGCTTAGGGCTGGGGCACATTATCAAAGCTGAAATTGGCCTTAGTACAGACCCCAATACCTTTAAACATGCAATTAATTCTGCAGGGCTAGTTATAATGCATCTCCTGGGAAAGGCAAGGAAACAGGAAAGAACTGTGCTTTGAACCAATGAAGGTCTTTCTGTTACTCCAGTGCAACAGAAGAGCAATACCCTTAATTGGTAAGGTGATCGTACTGATTTCCTTGTTGTTACTACAATTCCAGGCTAGTGTCTGGTATTTAGGAAGGGCTCTATAAATATAAATTGAATATACACATATTAGATTTAAAATATTAATGACAATTAGAATATTTAAATATGGAAAAGAGAAAAAACCAATCAGGAGAGTTCCTCAATGTGCTTATAATGCACTGATTCTTCATCTTTTTTAATTGTTGACACTATTATGGATGTTCCCCATTTCCCCTCTCTTTGTCTCCCTCCATCCAGCCCCTTCCACCCCCAGCCCTGGCCTTTACCACGTGGTTGCTTGTGTCTATGGGCTATGCATATATGCATATATGTTTTTTGGCTAATCTCTTCCAGGACCTGCCCATCCTGTCCCCTCTGAGATCTGTCAGTCTGTTCCATGTATCCATGCCTCCAGTTTTATTTTGTTCATCAGTTTCTTTGTCCATTAGATTCCACGTATGAGTAAGATCAGGATTTTGCCACCTTGATTGTATCTACAGATCAGCAGGATCTCACCAAGTCCCTTTGCGAGGACTAATTCCTCTGGAGAATTTGGGGAAAAGAGGTATTTTGGCTTGGCTGGTGCAGAGTCCTAATCCCTGTGTCTCTTTCTCTGCTACTTCTAACTTCTAAGTAACAATACATATCTTGCACCTCATTCCTCCAGCTAGTATTGTCTCCCTGTCTTGTCACCTGCCAGGAAATGGCCGCTCACTCTCATTTCTCTAAACACACCACAGCTGTTGTATGTATTAGACTCTTACTGCAAAGATAAGACAGGGTAGCACTCAACAAGATCCAACCTAAAAGTGAACCCTAAACTCTTGAGAATTCTACTCGCCCAAGCACAGGGGCAGTCACTTTGTTAAACTCATTTGCCTCCACCTTATAGGACCCGGGATTCTTTCTATCTACTTGTAGAGGGTTTTATTAGTACTCTACTACACTTAGGTTATCCCAATGCCACTTTCTGTGGGCTTCCTCTGGGCTCCAGTGCTGGCTCTGTCCTCACTGGGCACCATCCAAAGAAAGAACCAAGCCCCTCAGGAGCAGCTATTAACCAGTATGCAAAACACCCCAGCTCCCTCCTCTCAGCACCCCAGTGGCATGCAGGAGTCAGCTCACAGCAGTGTGCAAGAGCTCACTTTACATTTTCAGGAATTTTGTGAGCCAGTGGTTAAACAGTCATTACTGAAAATTTAAATAGGTATATTTCAATTAAGCAAATTGTATTAAAGCAAGGTAACAAATACTCAAGTGCCTTACTTTCGAATTATTTTACTAGCTTACTTTCAAAATATTTTACTAGATTTTACTGTTACCTGTGCTCTTGGGATAATTTATAGCTACTATGTCTGGATGGTGGAAAGCCTATGTGATGGTCTACTACTGTGCACCTTTCCCAGCTCCGTACTTAGTAACATTGCCTTGGTAGCTTGTAATAGTTAGTCCAGAGAAGTTGGTAAATGCTGCAAGTCAGGGCTCTTTGTATCCCCAGAGCAAATCATTAAGCATTTCCCAGTACACTCCTGTGTACCACTGAGGTGCACATGCTACACTGGTTCCCAGAGTTCCCCAGTGGGATTCAGCTCCAGTTACCCTCATGTATTGTGTACCTTCATGTTGTTGTCTCCATTACTTGCTTTGCCTACTGATGTTTCCTGAGATCACCTCCAGAATAAATCTCTGTCTCAGAATCAGCTTCTGGATGAATCCAAACTAAGGTAGGCCTGGATATTTCTCTGAGGATTCATGAAGACCTCAGCCAGGTCTCTGGACTATGGCTGCATATCCAAAATATCCACCTACCTCCTTAGCAAAGAAGGGGCAGAAGCTCTGAGATTATTTTTCTCAAAGATTTTCCTAACCACCCTATATAAAATAGCATGCTATAGTCACTACCGTTGGTCCTGCTTCATTTTTCTTCATGGTACTTGTCAACAAATTGCATAATACTTGATATTTATCTGTTCATTAATTTACCATCTGTATGCTCTGCTAGAATGTAAGTTCTATAAGGGCTAGTTCTTCATTTATTTGCCTCTAATCTCTACATTTGTGATACAGTCTAAACCCTATACTATGTTTGATGAAATCTAAGTATCAACCAATCCATCCCATAAAATTGAATCAGACATAGGAGATATAAAGAAAAATATGATGTATCCTTGCCCTGGAGAAGTTAAGAGGCTAATGGGAGGAGGAGACATATCAAATAATGACAGTGCACTGTGTTAAAAGGTGTAGCAGTGGTCTGGTCTACGTCGATGAGTCTATTTCCTTACCATCTGGCAAATGTACTATTGCTTCTTCACTCCAAGCACCACTGTCTCAGCCCAGGCCTCCTCAGTTGCTTTCCTTGTAAATGAGTGCTTCCTCCAGGAATTTAAATATTCCGTAGACTGTACCAAAGCAAGCTTATAATACTGCAGCTGTGATCATGTTTTTTTTCCCTCACAAAACTCTTTGAACTGTTTAATATTGCCTACAGAATAAATGCAAAACCTTCAACTTGCTACGGATACTTCTTCAAGGTTGTTCTACCACCTTTTACTTCTCCAGTCATACTCTTTACAGCTGAACTTCTTGCAATTTCCAAAATAAAGAAAACTTTTTCCCTTGCTTCTTTTTCTAAATGGGTGGTCCATCCTTTCCCCCTCATTTTCACAGCTGCCATGAGCACCATCGCATGGTTGCTGGGTGACAATTCTCCATGGATGCCTTTCATTGCTGCATGTCTTACAAGGGAGGTACTGATTGTCTTTGGTTGGGACTATCCTTTCTAGGATATTTATATAGCTAAGAGACTTAGAGGAGAGAGATAATGTCTCTCCCTGGAGAAAAGGGTATTTGCTTACTGCTCATTATAAAAGACTTGGTGCCCTAAACTTAGGATCTCTCTCCTGTAACATAGACTGCGTGTGTTCAGATGTCCTCAGATCCTCTTTAGTTCTCCTTTTGTAAGAACTGAGGCTCCAGGACACAGAGGAAAAATTCACTAGTATGCTGGCTATTTTTATTGTTAGAATAAACTGTCATTTGTCTCTGATTCAGGTATCTCATATTTCCTACTGTCACCCAGGCAACTATGGCAGAATATCAGCTTGCCAGAAGGGTAAAATCTTAAACTACATAGTCCTTGATAATAGTGAACTGTTGCTTAACTTTAAGACTTAGCTGAAGGATCATATTGTGAAAAGGAAGGGAGGAAGGAAAGAATAAAGGAAGGAAGGAAGGAAGAAGGGAGGGAGGGAGGGAAGGAGGGAGGGGAGAAAGAAGGAAAAGATGCATTTAGGAAAGGAAAGAAAATACAAAGTATGCAAGGGAGGCTATGATAGTCTCCAAAGATGACCCCCATCTAGTCCTTTCCTAACTTTACTTACATTTTGCTCCTCATATCAAGAGATTGAATTTAATTTCTGTCCCCTTATATCTGGGCTGGTGTTAGTATGGAAGCAATTATGTTTTGGAACTTCTAAGAGTAAAATATTGGAACCCTTCCAGCCATTCACCTACCACAATGTGAAAAACCTAAGCCCCATGGAGAGGCCATGTACGGGAACAGGGGTCAACAGCCCCAAGTGAACTGTCCCCTCAGTTGTCAGCATCAACCATCACCCATGTGAGTGAGCCATCTTAGACACCCGGCCCAACCAAGCCTCCGAAGGACATCAGTTCCAGGCATTCACTTGAATGCAACTTCGTGAGAGACCTAAGGTGAAAACCACCCACCTAAACCTGGTCAACCCACTGTACCTTGAGAGATAATAATACATTGTTTAAACTGCTAAGTTTTGTGGTAATTTATTATAAAGCAATAGATAAATGGAGCAAAATAAGACTTCATCAGGCCTCGCTCACCAAATAAAATACATGAGTATTTTAAAACACACTCCAAAATTACCATTGTCAACAAATTTATACTATTCTGATCGTGGTGGAAAAACAGCAAATTTCTCAGATGGTTATCCTCTTCAAAAAGCTTATAAAATACCTTCAGACATCACCATAGCCAAAAGCACGGATCAATTATTTCTTTTTTTAGAGAGTTCAGAATAATTGGAAATAGCAAAGCCTTTATTTTCCTGGGGACATGCCTGTACCAGTCAGGGTGATCCTGTTAAGTTTTAGTTTGTGTTAGGGTGCAATTTTTTTCTGACTCTGGAATGTGAAGTGCACAGTCACAGTGGGAGCAGAACAAAGTGACAGTTCTTGCTTTTCCAACATGCACGAGGCTTTTCTCATCACTCACTTGTTGTGACATACATCCACATGTTGTTTGATGTAAGATCACTTTCGTTAGAATATTATCTTTAGAAAATAAAGGCTGTATATTACAGGGAAGTTGTTCTCAAAGTTTAGAGGAAATAGTCATTTGGTGGGCTTGTTAAAAATCCAGATTGTGGGTCCCACTGCAGATTTTTTGGTTCAGTAGTTCTGAGATGGGGCCTAAAAATCTGCCTGCTTTTCTTTCTTTCTTTCTTTCTTTCTTTCTCTTTCTTTCTTCCTTCCTTTCTTCCTTTCTTTCTTCCTTCCTTCCTTCCTTCCTTCCTTCCTTCCTTCCTTCCTTCCTTCCTTCCTTCCTTCCTTCCTTCCTTCCTTTCTTTCTTTCTTTCTTTCTTTCTTTCTTTCTTTCTTTCTTTCTTTCCTTGTCATGTGGTTCCAATTGGGGTGCGTTCTTTTGTTGTTGCTTGTTTGTTCCTTATTTTTAAAAATTTTTCCCAGCTCTATTGAGCTATAATTGATATACGACATGGTGTATGTTTAAGGTGTACAAATTGATGAGTTGATATGTGTATATATTGCAAAGTGTTTACTGCAATAATGTAAGTTAATACATCTATCATCTCAAATAGTTACCATTGTGTGTGTGTGTGTATGTTGAGAACTTTTAACATTTACTCTTAGCAACTTTCAAGTAGCTCCTTGTATCCCTTTATCTTTCTGTGGTATCAGTTTTAATGTCTACTCTTTCATTTATCATTTTACTTATTTCGTCCCTCTCTTATTTTCTTGGTTAGTTTAGCTAAATATTTGTGAGTTTTATTTTTTCAAAGAACCAATTCTTAATTTTTAAAGTCATTGCTATTGTTTTTCTATTCCCTATTTCATTTACTTCTCCTCTAATCTTTATTATTTCCTCTCTTCTAATTTTGGCTTTAATCTGTTCTCCTTTTTCTGGTCCCTTGAGTTGTAATGTAATGTTAGGTTGTTTACTTGAAATCTTGTTCTTTATCTATGCAATAAATCAGCTCTTAGGTCTGCTTTTGCTGCATCTTATCAGTTCTGTTACTTTGTTTCCATTATTATTTTTCTCCAGATGTTTTTCCACTTTTCTTTTGATTTCTTCTTTGATTCATTGATTGTTCAGGTGCGTGTTTTTTAATTACCATGTATTTGTGAGTTTTACAGTTTTCCTTCTGTTAGAAAATCCATATCTCTTATTAAGTTCCCAGGTAGAGCTGCCACTGTTCTTCCAGGGTTCACACTTTGAGAAACACTATATTAGAGGGTGGTAGTTAAGAGTGCTGCTGCTGCTGCTGCTGCAGGAGATCACCTGGGCTTGAGTCCTGCACCTGCCACTTACTCTTCTTTTGATGCTGAGCCTCTACTGTTTCATACTGAAATAGGAACAGTGAGAATAATCCAAATTATAGAGTCTTTGAGAATGTCAAACAAGAGAACATATGTAAAACTTGTAGAACAAATCCTGGTATATGGTAAGCACTCAATAAGTGCATTTGTCCTTATTGACAAACAGTTTACTCAAAACTAATCTAGACTAAATCTTTTACTAGGTAGTAAAAGATACTATCTATTAATAAAAATCAATGTTGACATGTACAATCTTGTGCCAATTTTCTCTATAGGATTTTATTTTTCTGCTTTTTCCTTTGGTTTCTTTTTATTCTTGGTCTTCCTTTCAGGTTGTATCACAGAATTAAAACATGTTCAAGATTAGTTCAGTAGTTAGCTTGCTCTCATTGACTATCTTATTTCAAGAACAACAAGCAACGTAGAACAGTGACTGAACATCTTTTTAAAGGAAGTTACCTCCTTTATCATTTCTACACTTTAGTACACTTTCCTATTACATATTAAACACTCCACCAGTCACTTTTTTCTAAAAGGAACAATAAGACAAAAGGTTTTTTAAAAATAATTTTATAGGTTTAATGTTTACCTGTTACTGCCGGAAATATGAAGTGCTGTCAAGAGGAAATGTCAGCAGTACCAAGAAGTGTTTACATAGGAAAAATGACTCTCAGAATTCTCAACAACTGCAGAGCAGATTTTATTTTGCCTGACAAGACAACCAAGTATTTTCCAAATGTTTTTACTTCTTATCAATGCTGAGCTACTCCCACAGCTTATAACCATTTGCCCGTAAATCAAATTTCAGTTTAGATATATTTGCGTTGCCCTTTTGCAAAGTTTTATTTTTAAAGATTTTGCCCACAAAATATTCTGTATCAGTATAAATTATAGATAAACCTTACTTAAAATTCAACCTCCTTAGCTGAACTTGCCAAGCCATTCACAACAGCACCTTATTTAACTTCACAGATTTCAAAACTGTCACTTCTTACATGTTTTGTGCTGATGAATGTTTAATAATCAACTCTAAAGAAAAATAACAACAGCACATTAATAAGTTCTGATTTGTAGTGTCTGCCAATTTTCCAGGTGTAAATACTTCTACAAGGGCCAATTTCAAGTTACTAAAGTGGTATCAGTGAATGCAAAGACAGGAAGAGACGTGGACAATTGGCTCTCAGGAGTGAGCTTGTGTGAGCCGACACTGAGTATACCACTGCTTCTAACACACAGGCATACTTCAGTGTTGTAACCATAGCAGAATATCTATGATTTTACGAATACCATAGGCACTTTCAAGCCTCCCTGCTTTTGCTTATGCTGTTATTATCTATCCACCTGTGTATCCTACTTAATCTATTAGTTCTGGGGAAAATGTTAAATCTCTATAGTTTTGCTACTTCCCTCTAAGGGAAGAATTAATTATGCTCTTTTTTTAAAAAACAACTTTATTGAAATATCTTTGACATATAAATCTGTATATATTTAAGGGGCAAAACTTGCTATTTTGATATATGTGTATATTGTGAAAAAATCACTATAATCAAGCAATATAACTTATCCACAACTTCGACACAGTTACCATTGTGCTTGTGTGTGTGTTGAAAAGATTTAAGATCTATCCTCTGAGCATATTTTAAGTATATCGTGCAGTATTAACTGTCATCATCATCATGCTGTACATTAGATCTTCAGAACTCATTCATCTTGCATAACTGAAACTTTGTACCCCTTGACTAACATCTCATTTCCCCCACCAACCCTTGCCCTTGGCAATCACCATTCTATAATCTGCTTCTATGACTTGACTATTTTAGATTTAATATTTAAGTAAGATCATGCAATAATTGCTTTTATGTGTGTAGTTTAATTACTCCTTTTTGCTTGTTCACTTAGCACTTAGGAATACTTTAATTAAACACCATCACATTGCCTGTGTGTGCATGTGTTTGTGTATGCCTAGCACAGTTCCTGGCTCACTGTAAGTAATCAATACAGTTATATTGCATTAGGCAGAAAAAGGGGCTCTGAATAAACAAAGACCCAGAGTTTAAGAAAACAAATTAAAATATGTTTTTCAAATAATAAAGACAGTGAAAATAGATTTAAGCCTATTTAAAAATTACATTGCAGCCATTTATAAAACTAAAATATTCAAGCAAGGGCATCAATCACATAGCATTTTTGTTTATGGAAAATAATATTTAAATATTTTTATTTTTAATTATATTTATTGATTATGCTATTACAGTTGTCTTGATTTTCTTCCTTTGTTCCCTTTCCACCCAGCACCTCCTATTCCCTCAGACAACCCTCCCAACATTGTTCATGTCCATGGGTCATGAGTATAAGTTCTTTGTCTACTCCATTTGCCTAACCTGTACTTCACATCTCCATAGATTAAGAAATATAAATATTTTTAAATTTATTTTTATTTAATTCTTTCTCTATTTCAGAAATGCTAAAAATCTAAAACTCACAGAAAACTACTCCCCCAAATCAGTAAACTAATTAACAGAGTCAAGATTCATATTTTTCTAATCTGCCTTTTCTTCTGAAATACAAAGTCAGTCTAATCTATACACAAAAGGACTATAAGCTTCCTACAACATTGTACACTCAACAGTGACTGAATAAATATTACTGACTTTTCCCAGCCCAAGCCTGGTAAAAAGTAATTCAGTAATACACATTTAATTCATTTTAGTCGTTCAAGTTTTGATAAACTAATGTAGAAATAGGACTTGAAGAACATGTTAAAATTATAAAGTGTATAATTTTCTAATTCAGCAATATAATACTAATTCAGTCCTTCATCATACACGTATTGAGTACCCACTATGAAATAGCTAACATTTATTGTCTCCTTAATATGTGCCAGGCAGTATGCTGAACACTTTACATATATTATCTCTTTCATTCTTACAACCATTTGAGGCAGGTACTATTATTATATGCCTTTTTCAGATAAGGCTTAGCAAGTTGAAATAACGTGACCAAGGTCACACAGCTAATGCATAGCAGAGTTGAAATACTAACCCAAGGCTTACTTGCACTGTTCACCACTAGGAAATGCTGCTTCCTTTTTGCTGTAGAAATAAAGCCATTGAAGCCTGCTAGCATCAACAACAAATACTCTTCGACAGGTTAGGGATTTATAAGTCAGAGAATTAGTCCCTGACTTTGAAAGAGTTTAAGATCTGCTCAGCAAGATAGATATTGACATAGATGGCACATTATTGACAGATGCAGCAGACAAGTGTCAAAATTTGAGGTGGTCACCAAAGGATGAGTAAGAGAAAAGAGCAGGAAAAAAGCATTCCAGAAAAGTAAAAATATTATGCTTGGAGGTAGGGATGCAAAATAATGATGTGTAACCCAATGATTGCAGGTCACTGGAACATGGAAGTTTTGAGGGTAAGATTAGGATTGAATAGGAGAGGGTCCTGAATATAGGGGGAAGAATCATTGCTTATGGAAATAATAACTGGCAAAAAAAATATTACAACATAATTTTTCTGTCACCAGTTTGTCGAGCAGATCGGGTGATGGAGCAGGACTAAAATCTAGATCTATTTGCTCAAGATTATGGAAGGGATGATGATGGGGAAATAAAATTAAAGAATCTACTATAAAAGTCATTATGAAGGAAGACTCACAAAGATTTTATGAGTATGAACGGAAGGATTCCAAAGTCTGAACCTCTAATAACTAGGTGAAAAATAAGGATGTTTGGGGAGAGGTGATACTATTTGCAAACATGTGTAAGCCCTTTCTTTGCAGATACTCTACATGGGCCATGATAGAAAAACTTCCAAGTAGAAATGACCAGTAGACAGCTGGGGATTTTTGTGGAAATGGAATTGAGGAACATGTTTTAGATCAGGAATCAGATACATCTGTCTAGAGATAACAAAGTCTTGATGAAACAATAAATCTTGACTAAATAGAATTACAGAAAAGTATGATCTAAATTTTGTAAATTGGCATTTACAGGATGGGAAGAGAAAGTGCAACCAGTAAAGGGGAGATGAGAAATCAGCAAGTGTCAAGGATGCTAAAGTGAAAAAAGATGCCAGGTACTGTGGCTGGAGTGCTGAGTGCTAAAAATAGGCCAAGTACGTATATGCATATATGCATAACCCATGTACCCAGAGAACAATGTAAAGAAGGCCAGGGTTGGTGGCAGGGCCTGGGGGGAGGGGGAACATTGAGGGTGAACGGAAGACATCTGTAATAGAGTCAATGATGAAAAATGTTAAAATTAAATAAATAAATAAATAAGTAAATAAATAAAATTTTTAGTTGGTAGGGGGAAATAAAAGAATCCAAGTAAGATAGGGACTGAAAAAAAGACTACCATTTTTCACAACTGCTTTAAGGGAAACGTGGAGAGTTCTAACACAATGAAATGTACAGAAATTACATTGCTTCAAGTTAAGAACAGTGAAGAGATGGAGACACAAAATAAACATACAGTGAGCTAAGAGAAGAGGTAGCAAGATGTGGGGTTTTTTGTTTGTTTGTTTGTTTGTTTTGGGGTTTGTTTGGGGTTTTTTTGTTTGTTTGTTTGTTTGTTTGTTTTTTGGTCTACATGGAGGAGACTTAGGTACACTAGAGAAGAAAGACCCATGACTGGGGAAAATACAGAGAAAGAAAAGACAGATGGAAAAAAGAACCTTTGAGAAATCAAAAGATGATGTGGTCAAAGTAATAATTGGAAGAACTAACATTACACTGGAAGACAAATCACCTTTTCTTTCCTATGAGACCCTGGAGAAAGAAGGCAGGAGCAGAGAAAATATTTTGCAGTGCAAGAGAGGGTATAGCTATTAGGGAAAAAATATCCTTTTGATAATCTACCTGCATCCAAACTAAGTCTGCCTGCCAAGTCGTCACAATCACTGTTTAATGGAAAGGCTTCCCCTAAAGGGAGCAGGTGTGATTGGAACCAGTTCAAGTGTGAAGGAGTTGACGCTTCCTTTGGCAGTCTCCCA
Organism: Pteronotus mesoamericanus; assembly: GCF_021234165.1. Taxonomy (NCBI): domain Eukaryota; kingdom Metazoa; phylum Chordata; class Mammalia; order Chiroptera; family Mormoopidae; genus Pteronotus; species Pteronotus mesoamericanus. The sequence goes on from NW_026555321.1 coordinate 15,905,045, forward strand.
CCTTTCTTCTCACTCTTTTTTCCACCACATCCTGCAGGTGCCCAGTGCCCCCCACCCCGGCTAAGGAGCTGCATTCAGGTCTGCTCCCCGGGGACAATTCTCAAGACTGTACTTATTAAAAATTTGGGTAATTGCTTTTGTTGCCTATCGATCAAAAAATTTTTTTATAAAATCTGGGTGTCCTAGCAGCTGAATTATTATTGCTCCCCTCTCAGTATGCTTACTCTAAAGGATTCTGTATAAAAATCTTTTGTCCAAAGGAATGAGTAGAGTTTCTGGTGCTGAAGCAGTGCACTTGGGGATGTTCTCCAGTAGGAGATCCTGACAACGGTCCCTTCAAAACTGTATCATCTGGTTGAAATTGATGTAGTCTTGATGTACTACCAGTTCACAGAGAGGTGGTTAAGTAGAGGTAGGCATTAGAGTATCTGGCCCACACCACTGCTGACTAACTGATAGCCAGTATTATTCATAATAACAAGTGTTACAAATTATTGCCATCAGTTTTTTTTTCTCTAAAACCTGCTATGTGAGAGAAAATAAGATGGGTAAGAAATTTCAAGTGGGAGAGGGGCCTATATCAGTTGTCAGAATTCTCCAGATAAATAAAAGCATATATATACATATGTGCTTTTACACGCATACACACACAGATATAAATATATACACATATATGCTCGTATATATACACATATACATGCAGATATAACTATATATGCAGATATAAATATATATACATTTATTTCAAAGAATTGGCTTATGCAATTGTGGGATAGGGCTGGTGGTCAGGTTGGACTCAGAAGAAGAAACTGATACTATAGTCTTAAGTAGAATTTCTTCTTCCTCAAGGAAACCTCAGTTTAACTCTTAAGACCTTCAGCTGAGTGGATGAGGCTCACTCACATTATTGAGAAAAATCTCCTTTACTTAAAATCAACTGATTGTAGCTTTTAACCATATCTACAAAATATCTTCGCAGGGATATCTAGTACTTTAATGAATAACTGGGTACTATAGCCTAGGCAAGCTGACATATAAAACTAAACATCACAAGATTTTAGTTACGGCTTGTAGGAATAAGCCTGTGTTTGGCATAGTTTACACTGATGGTTGTGTCGCACTGTCTCTATATGTTCACACATCTGGTTTGCATAAGTGATGATTTAGGAATAGCCAGGACAAGATGTTGGGTTAAATAAAAGTAGAGAGAAAAGACCAGTCACTGGAGGGGAGATATGAAAGACTTGGAGAATTCAGTAGAAACAGGACAAAAAAAAAAATAAGAGTTATTTAAGAGAAACTATTAGAACCCAAGAATTGCCACAAAGGATATGAGTATTCATAAGATAGATTCAAACCACTTTTATTTAAGCATCCAAGAAAGTGATCCCACAATACCAAAAGATTTGGGGATAGTCATACAAGTGACTCTTAAGTTACATAAAGAGAAATGAATTTGATGAATGAAATAATGTGGTTTTTTTGTGTGGGGGGTATCTGTTATATTTGGTTCTGTTGCAATCATTTTTTTCGTTTGCATACAAATTATTTCTTAAATGTAGGAAGTAAAACCAAACATCACTGCATCAATGACTGATTAAAACCAGCACCAATTTTTCTCTTATTCATTAAACTTTTCATAGCTGAATAAAGCATGTGACTTATGAAGAGGAGAGGGAGATAGCAGTTATTGTGTGCTTACCATATGCCAAGCCAGTTTACTAATTTTCTTACTTTCATTTTCTCCTCAGAAAGGCTTTTTAAGTTAGGTATAATTATCTTAATTTTGTATATCAGGAAGCAAGACAATAGAATTAGAGATAACTCCAATAATGAATGAAAGAGTTCAAAATGGATCTAGGTTTCAAGATAGGACCTCCAAGTCCTGGTTCTTAATCAATATGCTGACATGCAGTTCCAAAGCAGCAAGAATATCATTTCTCGAGAAGTTCCTAAGTGTGTTCTTTAGTGCCTTAGCTTGCCACCACGTTGCCTAGGGACAGCCTGGGAAAACCAGAAAAAAAGCTTTGAAGTTGGAGTGCTACACCAGGAATCCCATATCAGCTAGATCAAGCTTTCCATTTATCTAACACATATTGCTTTCAAGTACTCAAAATACATATAAACATTGCTTTAGATCCCTCAATCCAGGTATCTGTTAGACAGCTTAGTGACCGCAATTTTTCTTGAATTAACACTTAAGATCGAAAAGACTTGATGTGTTTTGTAGTTTGGTGATTGAGATCCAGTTGCAGTAGAGAGGACTCCTGGTTTAAGGTGAAGATCGCCTCACTAACAGGGCTAACTTCAAGTCAAAGTAAGATCTATGTCCTCTGAATAAGTAACCTATGGCAAACTAAACTAATTTTTAGGCTTTATTTCATCTCAGGCTGCCAATAGAGGTCCAGCCATAAATCAGAGCCTATACTTACTGGAGTTTTTTATAAATGTAGATAAATAGGACACAAGCATCAGCTGCCACTATATTAGGCAGCATAATCCAAAAATCAAAACATAAAGTCTCCAAGTGTTATCAAATCTATTAAGTCCGAAATAAGTCATTGATGACCAATTTCCAAGTGCTTAAATGGTGCAACTGCATCTTAGCTTATGTGAAAATCAATGCAAAAACATGAATCACCAGAGAGTATGCTGGAGCCTTCCAAAGACAGTTTGTAATTAGCAAATCATCGATCCAAATAGTCAGGACCCCGAAAGCTAGAGACCAGGCAGGTGAAAAGCCAGAGTCCCTGTCCTTTACAATTAATCACTCCTGCTCTGCTCCCTGTAATCTTGGCATTTATGTTGGTTTGGGATGATAACTCAACTCTGGCATTAAAAAGAAATATGTAATATATGATATTAAAGGGAACTCATTACATAACTTATATATGCTCCATATATAAGGCCAGTACTATTATCATTAATATTTCCCAGTGTCTCTTTTTTCCATCATACCACATTCTGGTCAATATTATATAAATCCAAATGAAGATTATAATTCATAGAATCACAGAATCTTGGAACTGAAAGGAGACGGCTAAGTGATTATTTTATTTAACCACTTAATATACAGGGGTGATGAGGCAATTTGTCTGAAGTTACAGAGTGCTAGGTACGAAGCTAGAATCATGGTCTCATTTTCATATAGTGCACTTCCCTCCATATATAGTCTTACATACTAATGGCACAAGAGGCTTACCCTAGTGGTCTAAATCATTAACCTTAAAGTGATTGATCTAACTGTTCATTACACCTATTTCCAAAAAGAGATCTGAACTTCTTTAAGAGAAGGCTCTAGTCAGGCCTGGATTCGAGCCATGACAAGCATTTGTCATTTGTAGACTAATAAGATTTCCCATTTTCTTTCCTTCCATATCCAAACTACTATACAGATTTCACCTGAGCTCAACTTTTCTACTGTTTACTAATGTCTAATTTCCCTCATGGGAAGTTGTGCTTCATTATCTCTTTGAAGGGGGGCAAGATTATGACTACTTATTGGTCAGTCAAGGGGCTTGTTGACTGTGGTCAGAAATGACATGTGTCACATCTGGGCGAAACCATTTAATTGCTGGTGTGAGACTCTGCATCTTGCTCCTTTCCTGTCTTTCTAATATGGACCACATCAAAATAGACTGTCTATCAGTACGGTCCCTGAGTGACTCTAATGAACAAAGCTGACCAGCGTAGTGTGAGTCACTGAGATTTAAGGGACAATTTGTACCTTGTAACTGCAAAATTACCAGGCCTGCCCTGATTAATACACTAAAATTTGATCAATTCAAGCTTCTCTTGGTTTGTTGTGGGATTTGAAAAGACAAACACACACATCCACAAATTAGCTAGACAAAGAAATGTGTTGACTGGTACGTACTCAAGCAAGAAAAAAGTTTGATACTTTTGTCTCTGTGTGAATAGCATGAAAGTACAACCAAACTTGTTTATTCATCCAATAATTTTATTTCATACTTTTAGAAACCCGACTTGCCTCCATACTTATCTAGATTGTTGTTAATATATAACATGGGTCATTAACTCTTGATTTTGCTTATAAGTATGATATTTCTTTAAAAATCAGTTTAAGTGATGTTGAGAGTAAAACTAATTGGGGGAGGGGAGAACTGAGTGTGGAGCCAGCAATTCCACAATAGTTACCTGAGAACACTACCGGGATAATTATTATTGAGTCAGTCAAATGTTCCAGCAGCCTGGTCACAGCAGGAATCAATGCACTCCTCTGTTTTCAATACCAAGGGATCATCTCAAAATCATCAACATTTGTGAGGTGTGTGAATACAAAGTGGCCTATGTTTAACCTCTCAGGGGCCTGGGTAGGATTCCCTCACTTTTATTTAAAATAACATCTTTTTCTGAGAAGCAGAGGGAGAACTTTTTAAAACTACATTTCAGTGTTTGTTCTCTCTCTCTCTCTCTCTTTCCTGTTCTCCATCCCAATAATGGTACTTCTTGCTACACTGGACAAATTCTGTCACTGGACAACAATAGCAGGTGCCTATTGATGGGTTTTTATCAGTTTCTTAGGCTTTCAACCTAATAATAATTGAGCCTTTTATGAAGCACTGGTCCAACCAGAACTTAAAACCAGTGGTCAGAAATGCCAGAGGTTCCAGAGCATCTCCAGGCAGAGCTGAAACTGCCTGAGCACTAACTCAGAAGCCTGTAGAGTGTGCAGCAGTGCAACTCAACATGTGGTCCCTTCACCTGCAGCATGAGCATCTCTGGGGGTTTGTCACAAATCCAAAGGCTGAGGCCCCACTCCAGGCCTACTGAATCAGAATTCTTAGAGAAGGGCCCAGGCTTATGTGTGTTAACAAGCAAAGTTTGAGTGTAATTGTGTAGAGTTTTAAATCAGCCTCCATGCATTTCTGTGCGTTTCCACATTCATCTGAAACTCAGACAGTGGGCATCCCCTGGACCAGCAGACATTTGAGTGTATATTATTCAGCTGTTCGGAAGCTTCTGTCCGATTAGACCCTGTTGATGGCAGTCCTGATAGCGGCTCCTGCTTTGCGTGCTGAGGAAGTGCCAGGCAATTGCCTTTTCTTAGATAATTCCAAGACTAACGGGCTCACGTTGCTCAGATTAGCACGGCTTCCTACCCTGCAGCCAGCTAGAGAGGGAACACACTGTCCTCTCTGTGGGCCAAGGGGCTCACTTCCCAGCCATCATTTTGGGCAGGAGAGATGCTGATCAACATAAGTCACTGCCTGTTCCCAGATTGTCACCATTACCCAACCAGTGAGACATTCCGTCCTGGTGCTCAAGCAATGCTCCGCTGGTTTGCCTGGCTCGTGCCGTGCATAGGCAACTGCAGAGGGCATTCTGTTCAAACAGGAGCAGGTACACAGGGGAAATCCTTCCCACCTGATTCTGGGAGGAAATCTCAGGACGGCAAAATGGTCATTTACAGCGAGCAAGAGTGCAAGGTGCAAGAATTTTCTTAGCAGCCCACAGGAAGCCAGCTAGACTTTGAAGTACTTAATGTGTCTCCCAGGGGAGCTCACCATGTATGTGAGCATTAGACTCCTGGGGAGAGGGGGAGAGCTGGGGAGTGCTTCTATCATTTTTTTTTTTTTTTTTGCATTTCACATTTCTACAGTCTGAACTTTTGTTTTGTGTAATTTGGAGATAGTATTAGTGTGTATAAGTCATGGGAAGTCTTCAAAAGAAAATGGGTAAAAATATAATGAGGTAATAGCTATCCTCAGTAGGAAAAACTCCTTCCACAGTTGCAATAGATTCCACTCCAAAATCTGCCAAAGATAGTGATAACAATACAGGCAAACATAGGCTCTGCCTATCTTAAAGGAAAAAAAATAAAATAAAGACATTTTTACACAATAGCTCTTTGAAAAAGAATGCTGCTCATTTTAAAGCCTGTGGTCAAAAGATAAAATAGAATCCAAATGTTCAAATATGCAAACGTGACCCTCCTAAAATACCCGATTCTGTCCAGTTTTGTTAAAATGGCTTAATTCTGTCCAACCCCATCAGATGAGATTCAAAATGGATGTACTAGAAACAATAGCAAAAACGTTTTGCTACAAAAGTAGCAATGGCAAAAGTCTGGTTTCCTCTCCAACCCCTCAAAAAAAATTATCCAGGCTGGCCATTATAACACCTGCTGCTCACAATGAAAGCCCAAGCCAAGCAACTCATGCCCTTCCATCCAAATACCCAATCTACCCGCAGAGAATTCAAGCTGTCCAGCCACACACCAGCTGCTTGCTTAGTCACTGCAGAATGCTCAGCCTTCACTCCCTCATCTCTCTGAATGTTTGTTCTCTTGGTCTCCCTCCCCCTCTGTCTCTTCCATGGAGCAGAAGTCACTAACTCATTTTCAGAACCTCCAATGAACCCCTGACCCAAGATTTAGGGCTCTTCCAGCAAGGATCATGGAATTTTAGCCTTCCCCTTCACCCTCCTCTTCTGCTTCAGCTTTGACACAAAACCAAACATTGTTAAAAGAAAAGGGAGAACCAGCAGGCTCCACTCAGTGCTTACGAACAACCATGATTCTTTCACTGGACAATTCATGGAATGGGATGAGCTGAGACCAACTGCACTAATCTACCTTCATTTCACTTCCCAATTATAAGATTAAAGGATGGCTCTCATGATCTCAAATTTTTTTAAGAAGCCTATTAATCTTTTTTTTTTCTTTTTTGCCATTTTGCTTTCTCAAATGCTTGATTCAGAGACAGAGTTTTCATTCTTACCTTCGCTTGAGTAATGCCTTGCCTTACCTTGTAGAAGCATTTTAAAAACAACACATGTAAACCTTAAAAAAACAAATTGTATTTTCTCATGAGTGTACATTTTTATTTCAAAAGCTCCTTGACTTTATTGCTGATTGATTATTTGGCAGTGATTCTTAATATTTTTAATTTTAAAAGCACGCTACATGGGCAATGACACATACTAGTCTAGCAAACCCACATGTTTATAGTGCCCTCAGGTTTAATCTTTATGATGTAATGAATGATTCTGTGATATAAATAATTTCTCTTAATTGACCATGCTTATAAGCTATGGTGGTCTTCTGATAGTTCTCATAACGTGTGATGAGACTTCCCTGTCTATGCCCCCATGTGGGACAGCTCAGCCAATGGGAATGGAAATCCAGCCCTAGTTTTGTTGACCAAGCGAGATAGCTCAATGAAAGGACATGTATTTAATTCAGCTCTTGAGAGCGGGGTATCTTTTTGCAGTTCACAGAGAGATTCTGGGTGTGCTGGCTGAGGCCCTTAGGCCTGAAATACCCTTACTCTAGCCTTAGCAAATATGGGTCCTCCCCAGCTTTCAGATCTCACCACTCAGAGAACCCTCCCTGACCATTTTATTTAAACCAGCCTTCCCCCACACCCACACACACTCTTTCATTATACCCTCTCTCAGCCCACTGTTTAATTCTTAGCAGCAAAACAAAGCAGGATCAAATATGTAGCAGATTTTATTACTGACTTCAATATTTTGCCCTTCCGGTATCCACACTCTTTTCCATGTAACTTTCCAGTCTCTTTCCATTTCGTTCTTGTAACTTGCTTTGACCAATGGAATCGGACAAAAGTATAATCACAAATGTACATTTCAAGCCTCTGTCTGCTTCAGTTTAATAAAATCCCATTGGTCACAGCAAGTCACTCAGCCAATACTACAGTTGCGAAGAGGGGAAGTAGAAGGAAACGCAAAATTACTTGGCAAAAGACATAGATACAGATACAGGTAAACAGTTGATGCTGATTGCTCAAATACACTGCTTTGGCTGAGTTCTACAAATTGTCAGTGACCTGGAATGCTGTGCTGAGAAGGATTCTGAAGTTTTCAAGTGTGCTCATTGAAAAAGGGGCCATAATTAATTTGCCACACTTCTCAGTCTATGGTATAGCTGATGACCTAACAGAAAGCTATAGAGAAATAGTTATAATCAGATCAGAACAATCAAAAGAGTAAATAGTTGTCATCAATCCCACAGCTTAGGAAACATCACTGGTCCATAGCTTTGTCATAGAGTCTGTGTCCTATGGCTCTTACTTGTTTTCCTTTTTACTTTTCTAAAATCTGTGCTTTGGAGACCACTGGCTATATTTCCTGTAGCCAGATGCTTATGTTTTCCTTGTCTAAGAACTGAGAATACTGAGAAGGACAGAAAGGTGGCAATCAGTGTGGGGGAACTAAATGCAAATGGTGGGCTAAAAAGAGCTTAATTTTTTGCAAGGCTAACTCTGGAATTAGTTTCAAAAAGTCCATTGTTTTTCTCCTATAATTTTGGTTCATCAAAGGATTTCTCCTACATGGGCTTCTTATTAAGGTTTGCTGATAATTTGCTTAAAAGCCTAAGAAAATGACTGGCATAGAAGTGTTGGCTTATACCTATTTTCCTGTTGCACCACTATTTGAACACCCACATGAAACCTATTGTTTACTTGCAAAATTCATTTAAACCTTTAAGTGCCATCGAATTGTTTTTATTTAATGTCTGTCTCTAATGGGAAATCTGAATAATTGGGGAATGCTGAGCTTCTGGTCCAGAGGAGCTACTGACTCCCTAATCATTGTAGTGGTTTTTGTACATGCTGATTATGGTAGCTTTTTCACATTTTTGTTTTCTGAGAAACTTAGACAAGCATTTGTGATACAGTTGCTATTACAGAGGAAAAGAGCAGAAGGAGAATATTAAATCAAGAAGGACTCTGTAGCAGAAAGTCTATAAAGCCCTGACATGGTAAAGGGATGGCTTTATCTGCTTTGCCCTCCAAACTTACTCCTCCTCCTGTATTCCTCATACCAGTGGTCACTCACTGCTCAGTTACCCTAGACAGAACCCAAGAGTCATTCTGCATGTTGTTTTTTCCTCCAACCTCAGTTCCAATTAGTCACCAAGTCAAGCCTATCCCATTGTCTAAAAAGTCTCTTATTTGTCACACCTCTCTCCACTCCCACCCTCCTAGTTGAAGCCACTCTCCTTTCTCCCATTATTGCCTAACCTCCCATCTAGTCTTCCAGTTCCCAGGCATCATCAATTCTAATCCATCTTCCAAACAGCCAAAGTAATTTTTTTAATGAATCGTTCTGATCAAGACTTTTTGGTGAATGTTTAACCCCTACCACCATTTCTAGGATGAAGACTGAATTCTTTCACTAGGTTCCTAAGATTACTTCCCTGCCTCTTTCCTGGCCACATTATGCTTCACAATTCAAAAGTCTTTTAGTTCTCTGAACACATCATGCTCTTTCCAAGATTTTATTCACATTATTTCCTCTCCTTGAAATACTTCTTACTCTCTCTTCTTAAGCACCCATCATCTGACTAATTCTTACCAAGCCACGGCACAGGCTTCACTTTGTGCTAGAAGTTCCCCCTGATGCTCTAAGATGGGTTGGGTAACTTCTTGCAGCTTCTTCTCTGGAACTCTTACCACACTAGATTGGTAACTCCGGTCAGTCTGATATGTGTACCCCACTAGACAGTAAGTGCCAGGATGGCAGAGTCCTCACCTGCGTTGTTTACAGTTGTATTTACCTGTCATGTACCAAAATGTTTGGCACATATTAGACATTCAATAAATGTTTGTTGAAGAATAAACATGGGGGTCTGGAGGGCTGTATCAACTTATCTCACGTCCTAATAACATGTTCATAAATTGATTCTCAGTTCAATAGAGTGATGGAGCACAAACCCTGCTACCAGAATTCCTGGACTTGAGTCCCATTTGCACCACTCAGTAGGGTGCAACCTTGAGCAAATCACTCAGTTATCCTAAAACTCAGGTTACTCATCTTAAAATGAGAATAATAATACATAACAGACTGTTATAGATTAGGCCTCCTTATAGGGCACCCAGTACAGTTTCTAGTTTAATAGGAGCTGAAGAAATAGTAGTTTCATTATTATCAGAAATAGGACGGCCAGTGACATTCAATATGGGTAGTGTAAAAAGTATTGGAATTGAAAAAAGAGAAGGAAAGACACTCAGTAAGCTAGATGGAATGGGAGGAAATGGGATAACGATGTTGATGTAGCTCTTACTCTTGCACTAAGCTTGGATATGCAACTAAGGTTCCATTGAACTTATCTCTTGTTTGCCCTCAGATTCAGACGTGTGCGTGTGTGTGTGTGTGTGTGTGTGTGTGTGTGTGTGTGTGTAAAAAAACAGTCCAGAGGGTCTATGTACTTCTTTTTGGCTGATGACAAAACTACATCTCACACAGCTTAAGCCTTAACATATATTTACTAGTTCATGTAACTAGAATACAGAGAAAACACAGGCTTCAAACAAAGCCTGAACCCATGGCTCTGAAATGCCACCAAGAGCCCAGTTACTGTCATATCTAACTCCAAAACTGTCTGCCAGGGGCTCTCCAGGACACTTCCATCTGCCTTCATGGTCAGCAGGAAAGAGGAAGCCTTTATCAGAGCATTCAAGCCAAAGTCCTCAGACACTCCCTGACAGTTCCAGGAAAAGACTCATGACTCAGACTGTCCCAGTGAGGATTGATATTGGGACATTTGAATGTCCTTTAATCTATTCACTGTGTTCACGGAGACAGGATATACTGATTTGTTCCAACTGACCTACACTCACCGGTGAAACTGGAAATAAAGGACAAGAGACTTCCCAAAAACTTTAGCAAAGGGATAACCATTAAATAGAGGGAATGGGTGCCTGCAAACAACTGGTGGTGCTTGAAGGATCAGGAAGCATCCTTTGGAAAGACTGCATCTTCAAGGATGAGAGAAACCAGGTTTTAGAGCTTCATTCAAGGACCACATCAGGTGGAAGAAGAGGGTGGAGAGTAAGAAGTGTGTCATCTTGTAGAAACATCAGAGGCTGATCTTTAAATCACATAAAGAAAAAACCAAGGTCATCCAAGTTGCCTTAAAAAAGATCAGTGTAGGGCTCACATCCAAAAATTCTGACTCCAAAATCATGTGGCCTTGCAGTCACATCAAATTAGGCCCCAGCTGAAATAAATAAACTTCACCTCTACCATAAAAATTTTAAAACAATAGGCCTCAAAGGAAATTGATATATTTATCTAAATAATTTAGGTACAATAGGTACAATTATATTTAGTGTCTTCCAATCGATTATATTCATGGGATCAAAGACAATAGTGAGGTCTCATGAATCTGTAAGCCTCAAAGCTGTTTTTTATTTTAATGTGTAACTATATTTTTGTAGCATATGAACTTATATTTATTTTTAGGCACTGTGCACTGAGCTGCTTGCATCCTGCCAATGTTTGCTGTGCTAACTTTGCATCTAAAGGTTATTCAACACACTGAGATATGAAAAAAATACTCACATTTTGACCTCGAAGAAACTGTACTTGAATTCTGCCATATGTTCTAATGGTGTTAAATGTCAAAACTACTAGAAATATAAGTACTGGGAAATTCACTGCAACTGTTGCCCTAGATTGCTCGTGGCACTAAAGGATATGAAGATGTCATGGCACTTCATTTCAGGTTTGGTGCTCTGGTGTCAGTCTGTCAGATTGCCAAGGGGCATACAAATGGGAAGGTAGGAAAATAAGTCACTGAATGTTTATCAGTGCCTGCCATTTCACCTAGTTCTAGTCATAAACAAAAGAAGCAGTCCCAGCTGAATAAAGAACTGAGTGAACACATGAGTAACAAAATTGTTCTTGGTTAAGTATGCCAACCACTTTTCTGTAGTCCACTTCATGTAATGCTCACATGGACCCGGGAGAGTGGGGTATTATCGCACTTCTGCAAATGAGGAATCTGGCAATTGACCAGATCAAGTAATTGGCTGCAAGGTAACTGGTGCCATTCTCAAACTAGTGGTACAAATAAAGTCTTAATGGCTTATTTCTGAATGAATGTTCAGTTCTATCACGGGGATCAGCAATGAGACTTCCAGTATCTCTCCCTGGTGGAAGAAGTCCCCTCTCGTCATTTCTGGATTTCTCCAACGTGTCAAAGCTTAAGCAAGATCCTATTGCAATTGGTATTTTTGTAATGCAACAAATTGTTCATAAGTCAGGAGAAAGTTAAACCCACTCTCAGTTTGCCTTATTTAGACATTGGGAAAGCAATGGTGAGTTGGTGAACACTCACACCTAGAACCATGCATTTAAATCAATGGTTCACGCATATACAAACACACATACAAAAGAAGGAACTTTTAAATTCCTTCTTTGTTTAGAAATCATACTGACTTACTTTTTATGTTTTTACTTAATGCTAGGATATGCTTGCATTTCAATGTCTCCAAAGAAAAAAGAATAGAGTGTTCTTTATTTCTAATGATAACGATAAGTGTTATTATTACATTATAATTAAAATAAATTATTACTTTACAACTACCTTATAATTTAATATACTATGATAAATACCATTATAACATAGCCATATTTTGTATCTGCATGGCCAGTTTATGACCATGTACAGACGTGAGACTTCTGCGCATGAGTTTGTTAGTTTGTTTTCCTGTTTACAATCATCTAGTTACCAGTCATCTAGATTGGGGTCTGCAAACTGTGGCCCACAGGCCAAATCCAGCCTGCTGTCTGTTTTTATAGTTTTATTTGAACACAGCTACATCCACGGATGCTTTCATGCTACAGTGACAGAGTTGGGTACTTATGACAACAACTGTGTGATATACCAAGCAAAATATTTTTTATCTGGCCCTTTACAGAAAAAGTTGCCAGCCTCCAACCTGGATTACGTGAGTGTTTATTTATTTTTTTATCTTGACAGGCATGGCTGGCAATAATTAGGCTGTCATATCATAATATAAAAATGATAAAAATCATCCCACATTCATTATTTTGCTACTTTCAAAATAATCTATTAGAGAGAACAGTCTGTTCCCCTCTATTCAGACCTCTTGGCGACTTGATTTAACTTAACTGACATTTATGCAATACCTACTGTGTTCCAAACACAAACATTCTTACTCTCAGATTCTAACACTCCTTGTGAAGAACAAAGTGATATGTATGGCTGGGTAATAGAACATGACAAAAACTCTGCAATGCTCTTTGAAAGACCAGACCTATCAGGTGAATTGATAAATAAATTTTTCTCTCTTTTGCTACACAGATTGATTAGGACCAAAAATGCAGAGCATCATTTGACATCAAATGATGATAATCAATGTGCTCTTCCAATACCACTGCTACATTCTTTTACTATGCCAACAGTACATTTCTACCTTGTGACAGTACCGAATAATTTTAACTCCCCTTTCACAGAGACTCCAATTATAATCCAATTCCTTTCAGATTAAGTACACTTTGATAGCAATTCCCTTATACCAAAAAATATAGCCCAAGATAATGGGCTGTGAGTATAGTTTCAATGCTAATAAGAGGCAGTTTAACAGCCTCGAGAAGTTCATTCTGACTACATTTTTATTGCAGTGATAAACAGCATATAATGCCCCTCAATTATAGCTTTAATGTAAAAAAATGAAGTTATAAGACAATTCATCCCAACTAAATTGTAATTTCATTTCTAAGATGTTGCCCTTTTAATAAATAAAAATTCCACTTACCCATTCCATTGTTCTCACGTTGGGTTTTGACAGTGAGATCGATTACAGGAAAAAAAAATTACAGATGAAATCAATGCTACCACTATAAGTAAATTAGTGAGAGTTTGTTCAAGCCACCCAGCCTGAAACAGTTCTCTCCCCTTTTCTCTCAGGGAGCATTAGAAAATAAAATGTTATTGATGATTGCAACTTTACATGGAATCATGGAGTCCAGCAATGAACCAAAAGACCCCATTTGAAAAGCCCTTGAATCATATGCTAAACTTCCTTTCGTGGACTTTATTGGGGTATTTATACATTCAGAAATGTGCACCTCTCACAAGTATGCAGCTCTATGAATTTTCACTGCAGACTATTATAACCATCAACCAGAACATAGGCAGCACCCCAAAACCAGTGGTCTCTCCTCAGATAATCACTATGTAGATTTCTGACCACATCAATTAACTTTGCTTGTTTATACTTTATATTTTTTTAAAAATCAAACTTTTGTGACTGGCTTTATTCATTCAGTGTTATGTGTGCAAGAGCCATCCATATCGTTGTTGTATGTGTTTTATTTTACAGGATATGTCTCAATGTTGTTTCCATGGATGAACTTTTTTTTACAATTGTAATAATTACGGATTTTTTTATTTTGAGTCAGGCAAAAGAATACAACAAGAACACTAAACCCATGATTTCAAGAAACCTTAGAAGAAAGCTAACTTTAAGGACAGTTGCATTCCTGTACACAAAATGTTCATAGCAACTTTATTGGTAAGAGCAAAATACTGAAAACAATTTGTCTTGGTCCACTTGGGTTAATCACCTACAGGACTTCTTCTACATCAAAGATTCTACCTCCAAATACTATCACCTATGTTAGGGCCTCAATGTATGACTTTTTGAAGACATAAACATTCCAAACACAACTCAATTATCCTTAGATGAGCAAATGGTGAGACAAACTTTTGCTCATCAAACTTTTGCTCATAGTCATATCAATACAATGGACTACTATTCAGTGATAGACAGTAATGGGTGATGGATACATGCAACAACCTGGCTGGACTTTAAGGGCATTATGCTTAGCAAGAAATTTTAATCATAAAAGGATATATATATATAGTATGAGTTCATTTAAACAACATTCTCAAAATGACAAAATATAGAGATGAACAGATAAGTGGATATCAGGGAGCAGTGATGAGGTTGGTGAGATGGGGGTTGGTTACCAGGACAAAATAACCACTGTTAACTTAAATTTAAAATTTGACTTCAAATTTATTTTAACTGGAATCCCTATCCCTAAATTCTAATCCTCATACAAATCTGTGTAATTGCTTTTCTAAACACAGCTCTAATTTCTCTTGATCACCAGAATCCTTCCCACAGTGCCCTTCGGAACTCATCACAATCTCCAACATCCTCAGTCTCTTCTTATGTATCTTGTTTTTCAAACTAAAACCAGGTTCTCTCCTAGGGACACCATCTCCCCTACACCCTTTTCTTTCTCCTCCATTGCATACCATCAGGTTGGCTGTGAAGTAGGCAACCTCTTTGATCCTGTTACTACCTCCCAGCACTCTCCAGTGCTGAATCCCTTGCCATCACATTACACTGCAGATCATCCTTTCTTTCTCCAAGCAACAGTGGGCTAACAGGTCATGCCTTTTCCATTTTTTGAATGTTTTAGTTCAAAAATGACACAGTGTCATTAACTGAAAAACTACTCCCATTATAAGTCATAGTAGTTTCAATACCCAAGCAGGTGATAATTCCAAAACCCTGTTTTTTTGTTTTTGCTTTTAATTTCCTTGAATTTTTCCTCACAATATTTCAGTCAGCCCCTCTCTCAGTCATGTCAGGCATGCATGACATAGACCTTGCAGTTTTTAAAATTTGTAACCTCTTCTTAATTCACCCCTCTCTGTTCATCATCTTCAATTTTTCCAGTTTATGCCCTCAACTTAGCACCGGCATCTACAATCCATTGATCCTCCTTTGAAACTGACTCTTAGCTCTTTATACCCTCATCTCACTTCTTATCCAGGTAAAATTGTGTAGCCAATTAGTAGAATCATTTCTTTGCATATGCCCTCAACGCCTTTGTCCCCGCCACTACCTCTCCCTCTCTCTCTTTCTGTCTTCCTCCCTCCCTCTCGCCTACTCACTTGAAAACTGCAACTCTAGTCAAATCCAACTCTCCTCTTACCCTCTTATCCTCACCTGCACCCGTGAAACTAAATGAAGCTGGAAATAAACACAGGACTGCTGACTTGCCTCACTTTAAATTCGTGCTCACTCTCCACAAGAGAGCTCTTAATGTGGCTGGACAATCATACTACATTTCCTCAGTCTTTCACTCTCCTGCTTTTCTAGGTGACTGTTTTGTATTTTTCACCCTCTCCTCTAACAGTTCCTTCTTTGTTCTTACTCTCATCCTACTGAGAAAATAGAGGTAATCAGACGAGATGCTCCACAAGTTCTCACACCCACACCCACCACCTACCTGGATCTGGGTCTTGTAATTCCATCATCTTCCTTGCTACTGATGAGCATCCCCTTGGCAAGGGAAGGTCAATCCCTTCCCTTGACCACTTGATCCAATTTACTTTTATCTATTCAAGAAAATTGCTCTAGAAATCTCCCATCTCTCTCCTATAGCAACAACTCTTATCTACGGAAACTTTCTCATCAGCATATAAATATCTAAAGAAGAAAACCATCTCCTAAGCCACTTCCCACTCCAGCCAGTATCTTATTTCTCCCCTCCTTTCGACAGCAAACCAATTGTCTACACTCATTCTCCCCAACTCCTCTCTTCACATTCTCTGTACCTCTCCAACTAGGTTTTATCCTTACCATGTAATGGAAACAAAGCTCTTGTCAAGATCATAAATGACATCCACTTTCTAAATCTCAATCCTTGTTTTACTTGATGTATCAGCAACTTTTGTTACATTTGATATTTCCCTTCTTGAATCATTTCCTTTTCTTAGCTTCCACTTTATTTTAAAACCTACCTCACTAGCCACTTATTTTCTATATTCTTTGGTAGATCATTCTCATCTACCCAGCCTTGGAATGTTGGGGTGCCTTGAAGTTCAACCTTTGCAGCTCTTCTCTGATTGCCTCAGGGATCTCATCTAATAGGATCTGATAACTAACAAATTTCTATCTTCAGCTAGGCCTCTCCAGGGCTTTCTCAGATTTCCACTTAAATACCTAATAACCATGTCAAATTTAACACTCAAAATTTTAGCTCCTGATCAGACCACCTGTGCCTCCCACACTCTTCTGTTTGCTAAAGCACAAAATCTTAGGGTCCTGTTTGATTCTTCTCCTTTCCACCATACCTTTATGATCAATCAGAAGATCTTGTAACTCTTCAGAATATACACATAACCCAATCACTTTTTATCATTTTTACTGCTACTAATCTCACCTTGATTATTACAATGGTTTAATGAGTTTACTTGTATCCACTCCTGTTCCCTACATTCTATTCTCAGTCAAGCAACTAGAATAACACCATTAAAAAAGTAGTCCTGTGCATGTCTATCTTTTTCTCAAATGCTTCTCTGTTACCACTGAATAAGAGCATTTTCTTGTTTGTAAACCATCTATCATACAATATCTTCTTTGTGGAATCTTAGCTTGTCTCAGCTCTTGCCATGAATGCGCACTTAAATACTCACAATAAAAAGCCTTTTCAAATTCTGTCAGAATTTGAGTCTGTCAGATATATAATCACCAAATAAAGGTAATAGAATAATACAAACATATTTTGGGTAAATCTCTTTCCTCCACATTTCTTAGATTTACTTTAATATGGCTTTTTATAAGAATTAGTTTCCTTTTTTTCATATTTCCCAATTTACTAGTGGACTAAAACGATCTTTTGAAGACTAGAGGAAATGGTATCCCTTGTGGTAACACTCCAGATTATTTTCAAACACAACCTTTATAAAACAATTTTAATCTAATCAAAATGTAGTTATAGCCTGGAATTAAAATATGCAAGAAGCAAGTTTCTTAATGGTTTATTTCAATGGGATGTGAAGTTAGAGTTGTTAAGAAATGCAGAATGCTAATTAACTAGACTTAGAAAGCTGGGGATGAAATTAAATATCCTGATGTGAACTCTTGATCAACCATCCTTATTAAGTTTCCAAGGGTCAGTTGACCAGATGATACAAACCTGTGGGATCATGACCATTCAGACTCTTGGGGGTTGTTTCATTTAGTTATTCCACCAACCAGCAGGGGGAGACACAGAATGTTCCTCTTAACCCCAGGTACAATTCCTTGTACCCTGGGACCTCATCAGTCCTTTCTTTGTCCATAACAGGTAGAACAAGTTGGTCCAGCTTGACAAAGCTCACCCCTCAGTGTTTTTGGTTTCTTGAATTACAGTTGATTTTGCATTCAAGTGACTCACTAGAAGGAGGGACTTGCATTCAATTGTTGGTTTTGCAGATACTAGATTATATCAGGATATCTGTGTGTGTGTGTGTGTGTGTGTGTAAATTTTGACTATTATTCTAAAAAGTTGATGAATCTAATGAAATTCAGCCATTTAAAAAATTAAATTTCACTCTGTGTCTGAATCACCACCTTCAATAATCTCAACCTAACAGTCAACTTTACAGGAGCTAAAAAGAGCAACTCAAGTAGACCTGATAACAAACTATATTGAAATTTTAAAATGTCTTGGCAGTTTGGAAGTTCTACACTTTGTGTTTCATCTCCCAAGAACCAGATAATTTTGTTTTTTTCTATCTGTCAGTTCAGTCCAACATATACAGGATATAGGAAGACCAACCAAATGAGATACATACTATCTCCCACATTAGGTATTAGGCATAAAGACAAGTCATGGCACTTGCCCTTGGGTAGATAGACATTTAACAAATAATGCTGGACTGTGTGATTCATGTAACACATTAAATGTGAATGAGGTTCTGAAGTAGCTTAGAGGAAGGAGTAATTACCTTCATCTGAAGTACAGCATTAGGACAGGCTTCATAAAGAGAAATGATGCCTAAGTATGGTTTTAAAGAATAACTAAGAGGAAAGAGAATCAGTTTGGGTTTAAAAAACAAAAAACAAAACCAAAAGCAAACAAGAACAGAATGGAAAAAGACATAAAATAGCACAATCTGAATAATTCTTCTTTGTGTTACTGGATGATAATGTGGAAGGGGAACCACACAAGATAAAGCTGAGGAGGCAGGTATATAGGGCAGATAGTGGAGAAACCTGAACTAGGACATGGGAACAGACTACAGAGTGAACCAGGAGCACAGGGCTCTCAGTTGACCAAGTGACTGTTCAAAATTAGATGATTATTTGGCCTCTACAAATCTGCTGACAAATGTATAGAGACTGAAAGAAGATAGAATATAGGGGAAAACTTAACATCCTGAAGGACAAAAATCTATGCCTCATTATTTTAGGAGGCTCCATCTTTATTATATTAACAGAATTATAGTAGATATGAATTATTAGGTGGCACAGGTTCTGAAAAATTAAATATCATATTCAAAGATAATTTTAACTTCAAGCTTATTTTGATAAACAGCAATAATTTTTTTTTCTTTTTAGTCTTTAATTTTGAAGATTAAGTATTGGTTATTAGAAAGGCCTCAAAAGAGTTATTTGACAGACTATCTCTGAGTTTTTTAGATAACAACAAATGCAAAACAACTTCAAGTGAATACCTATTTTACTTCTTCCATTTTGATTTCTTTGATTAATAATTGTGTCTAATCTTCTACTAATTTTATAGAACAGTGGGCAGGGATGATGACTTTGGAGAGCTGCATTCCTACTTGTGTTATATAAAAAGTATGTGGGTTGTTGCTTTTTAATAAGTCATTTGAAAACATAAAGATTAGATGTGCCAAAATCCCCACCCAAATCTCACTTAACACTCTTCTCTAAAAGGAAAATAAAACCCTTTAATGTTTATACAAAACCTAATTACAAGTTTGCAGGCATTTAGATGGTTGAAAATGCATGCTCTTGACTGAGAAGTAGAAGAAGTACATCTGCTATTTCAAGCAAATAAAGCAAAGGTGAACAACTTCTGGGTCATGGTCAGGATGAAAAAATGCTTATAGATACTTTGGGGAAAGCTCAGGTTTTGCCAGTAGAAAAGAAACAAAGAAATACAAATAAGGGTAAAAGAAAGAGGAGGAAGAAAAAAGGGAAGAAACAAGAAAAATTGTAGACTTTCTTTGACATATCTAGGAAAAACCATTTACAGAATGTAGCATGGGGCAGTGAGAAAAGCTGGATTGTATAAATTTTAGGTTTCAATTCAAATTTTGTCTCCTCTATATCCTGAAACATGACCCTAGGATAGTCAATCTCGCTGAACTGTTTCTGTATCACTGCAAACATGGGAGTCCCATTTACATAGGCTTGTTGAGATGGTTAAATGAGATAATGCACTTAAGGTCAAAGTACAATGGCTGCCCAAAAATGATAGTCAATAAATGTTAGTC
The DNA here is from genome assembly GCF_021234165.1 of Pteronotus mesoamericanus. Taxonomy (NCBI): domain Eukaryota; kingdom Metazoa; phylum Chordata; class Mammalia; order Chiroptera; family Mormoopidae; genus Pteronotus; species Pteronotus mesoamericanus. The sequence goes on from NW_026555321.1 coordinate 15,925,098, forward strand.
AATAACTGTCACCAATCCCATCATAGAACTATAAATGTTACCCAACCTAGAAGAACACAAGTTCTTAACGTTTCTCCTCAGATTCCTTGGTCTTTAAACTAAAGATCCAGTCTCCAAAGTTGGATAATCATTACACCATCATGACTAAACCAACAGGGAATAATCCCTTATAGAGCTTGATGTAGAGAAGAAAAATAAATTAATGATTATAAGGACACAAGGAATGTTGTACAATAAGAAGCACAGCGCATGATGGGATCAAGTAACAAGAAGACCCTTATCAGTCTAGGCACTCAAAAGAGGTATCCAGGAAGAACTAATCTGAGGCTAAGAAATAAAGGAGAAGAAGGAGTCATTTGGGCAAAATGGGGAGAGAACATTGGGGTAGAGGAAAGAGCGGGTGGTGGGCATGCAGGCCTACAAGGAGTACAAAGTAGCTGGAACATGGAGATCCGATGTCTTCAGCCTTTTGCATCTATAGAAAATAAGCATCAAGATACACAGTCTTTTCTCTTCACTTGATTCTTTTTTCTCTGTTTATCAAGTCACTTTCAAAAAACAGTACCCATAGAACAATCCTTCTCTTGTGAGTGGAGGAATCTTAACACCAGGCTACTTTTACTAATTCCAACTTAGTTAGAAAAAAATGTGTAAGTTGTCAAATGGTATGCTGTCCTGACAATTCTAGACTGCATACCATTCTTGTTCACTCTGATTCCAGACACTCAAAGGAAACACTGTTGGTGTCAACATGTTCAAACTGTGTGTGTGGGAGTTGCGTGATTTCCTGGCTCGGAACAAAGAAAGACCACCTTTCTATGCCTTATACTCTTACCATTTTTTACTAGCTCACTGCAGCTCATCCTGCATATGGCATAGGAGAAAGAGACCAGCACCTATTTTTGTATAGGCTGTTGCTACTGTGGAATGGCAGAATTTGTTCACCTTCCACAGATGGCCATCAAGGGGCCATCATCAATGGAAAGGAATTCCACATACTCCTCCCACATTCAAGGGATTCCTTTAAAGCCTTTTGTTTGTTTCTGTGTATTTTTCTCTCTCCCTCTGAAATTTAGAGTCAGTGTACTCTTCTTACTCTTTAGTTTTGCTCCTAGTTTGACATCCACTCTTGTCCTTTGTATTTCCTCACCATCCTCATAAACTTCCAAGTGCCCTATCGCCTGTGACCCAACTAAGTTGAGGCAACTGGCCAAATCCTTACTACAGGATGTAGCTCTCTGTTGGCCGTGTTACTCTGTTTAAGAACTACAGATGCTCTTGATCAATAGCTGTTGTCAAAAAAGAACTATGAATCATTTTACTATCCTATTTGATTATCTGACCATCTGCAAATTTCTTGCGTTCTAGTCTTCAGGTCTGGAAAATAAGGATGGGAAGAACAAGACAAATAATTTTTTTTCAAAGGAATAAGCTGAGCATAATAGGTAGATTTTAAATCATCAGAGTATGGAATCCTGTAAGTCAGGGGTTAGCAATCATTTCTGTAAAGGGCCAGATAGTAAATATTTTCAGCTATTGTGGGAAGGGTCATACAATGTAGTCTCCATTGCAACTACTCAATTCTGTTCATTATACAATGAGAGCTGGCATAGACAATAGGTAAATAAATGGATATCACTGTGTTTCCATAAAACTTTATTTATAAAAACAATGGACCAGATTTAGCCCACAGTCTGTAGTTTGTCAATTCCCACTGAAGAAAAAAGTATTATTATATTAAACACATTTTACTTAAGGTACAAAAAAAGTTCATACCCCAGCAGCCCAAAGAGGCAGTTACTACTTCTCTTATATAATGCATTGCTCATGTTGACTTCAGAGAGATCCTCAGGAAAGAGTGAAAGCATTCTGCATTAAGGTAAACAATCCACAGAGTGGGTTTTTACATTTATAATAACATTTGTAAAACAGAACAGATAGAACTACTTTTCATAATCAAATGATGAAAATTGTAATTCAAGCTCTATTTAACCCAAATTTTAGGTATGACGAATTCCCATTGATATCCACATTGGCACTCAGACCATATGTCACTTATCCAACAACTTTGAAGAAACCATTGTGTCTTTTCAAGTAAATCTTGCTAAGCTCACGGATCACTGACCTGCTTTAGGTGATGTGTGGCATATCAATTCATCCTCGAATACACACAATAAACCCATCCATCCTATTTCCTTCTGAGATTTTATTTATAAAGCAACTCGTGAGGACATACTTACCAATTTCAGACCAAGGTAGCTTGACCGTTTTGATTTTTTTTTTCCCTGTCAAGATGCCAAAAGCATTTAGAGCACTTTACCAATGTCCCACTTGCCAAAATTTCCATTTTAACATTAGAGCTGTTGGAACCTAGAGACAAAGCAAAAAGCCCTCTCAGCGCGTCAACTCCTATTGTTCTGTTTTACACGGGTTAAAAAAATAAATAAATGAATGGCGAAACAGATTGTTTTTGAAACTGATAACACAATTTGTTCTCCTGCTTCATATGTTAGATTTCTGCCTGCAGCAAATATTTACAGCAGAGTTTTAACCCTCTCAAAATCAGCTTGGTTATGTAGGGCTGCAACTGCCTTTCATATAGTACCCTTGATAATGTGGCTTTAAGACAGAAAAAGTGGTGACCTCAGCCCTGTCCTATGTGCATGGTCAATGTTTAGTTACAAGGAGACATGCAGATAGGAAACATAGCCAAAAACTTGTTGTCAATTATTTAGCCTTCCCATAAACCATTAGATGGTCAAAAATATCTTTAATTGATTCCATCGCTACCTATGCTACTTATTATTTATTACTATAACAAACTTCTCCATGGGAACAGCTAATTGTACCTCCCTGGTGGCCACTTCAAGTGGAATAAGCCCTGCACAGTGCAGCCTAAGATACGCTGAAAGGTCTTCAGCTTTGGGGATTTGATTAAAACTGTATTACATGAACACATCAGCAACCATTGCCAAAACAAAACACTAATTTAAAAAATCCTTCTGCTTTACTGCTTAACACAATTGAAAGAAGCTTTGTGTGCATGTGTGCGTGTGTGTGTCACATGGGGAGTGGTAGTAAGAGGAGGGGGTTGCATATGTTGTCTCCTTCACTGACAGTCACGTTTAATGGAAATCATGTGGCATTCTGTGGCATACTGAGGCAAAAGGGCAATCCTGCCAGCTGCGTTATGGGTACAAGCAAAATCTCTGACCTGGTGATAGGACTGACCTATTGTACCAGAAAGCGAATTATACCAGGAGCAAATATCTCGCCCAGCCTTCCCTAAAAACACACATACACACACACGTGCCTGTGTGCGCCTGCATGCACACACACACCTTGAAAGGAAGCATAATTGTTAATCTGCTCTGTAGTAGAAAAGACAGATGTTATGGAAATAGTGAGCCACACTCTGCTAAGAGTGTTCTGTGCAAAGAGATTCCATAGGCAGCACTCTACACGGGAAGATTTAGACAATTAAGCAACCGTTGTGAGGCATGCAGATGAATAACACATGCTAAATTAAATCAATACCAAACACTGTGTTAGAAATAGGTTAATTGTTTATTTTAAACTTCATGGGGAAAAATAAAAAAGAAAGCAACAGTGGAATTTGTCAACTACTCGAAGCAGTTTGCTGGCCTAGATTTACCACAGCAGCCCAGAGAACAGTGTGGCCCATGCAGTCCTATCTATGGGCCCTTTTACACCGTGGTTTCTCCTCTTTAACAACAATTCCAAACTCATTTTGTAGCAAGTGAGGGGTGAGTGTAGAATTTGGAGAAATTTAAAGGCCAACGTGTTGAAATATTGCTCGGTACTCCCCTAAACTTGGCTGAGCCTAAACCCTGAAAGGAAACTTGTGCCTCAGTTTACCACATTATCCATGTGGACTTAGAAATTAAGAACTAAAGTCTTTTGTCATGTATTATCTGAACTGGTTGATAAGCTAAGAGACTCTGCAAAATTATGTGACCGAATCAATAGCAACAGTTGTGAAGAGATATCTTTATGTCATTCTAAAGAGTTATAAATTTTAAATATTGTGATGTACTAAAGGGTCAGGACCTGATGCATTTCTTTAATGTAATGTTTATGTGTGTAGAATAAACAAATGCAAGCTCTGATGTTAAAACAACAGAGAGAGCAACACTGTGAAAGCCTGGAGGTTTGTGTATCTATTCAATAACCCCAAATGCTAATTTTTGCATTTGGAAAAACCAGAAGAAACGAGTACTCTTTACTGAATGTCTGATGACTGCTACCATGACAGATACTTTTTCATAAATTATTGCACTCAATCCTCTTTGCAGGTCTGTGAAAGCAGAATTATTAGTCCCATTTTGTAGGTGAGGAAACCAAGGCTCCCAAAAGTGCCGGCCAGTGATGGACCCTGACACCTCTGTCTGGCTGACTTCAAAGACCAAGTTCTTTCCATTACCATAGCAACCTGCTGAAAACAGTCTCCAAGCACATCTGAGGTTGCAGCTCTGAGCCCTGTATTATGATCATCCAAATGCTGCATGCCCTTGTGTTAGCAATAGCTAGGCAGTTGTTCTAAAGTAATCCCCAGGTAAGTGAATATGTGTCTTACATATCCATCTCATCACTTTATTTCAAGGATATTTGGTCAAATTTGGTATTAGACTTATTAAGCATTTATGTATTCATTTTTATTCCTTTCTATATATTTTAGATGGATATTCCTCCTACTCACAAATTCATTAAAATTGATTCTTACAGTATATGTTATATTATCTGATGTCATAGTTGGTTAATTTAAAAAAATTGGTTAAAGAAGGAAATTACAAATAAAAGATATACATTTGAATCATTACATTTACTTTGAATATAGAAATATACATTCACTCACCAATATTTGGATATAAGATTAAAAAAATTTCTTTGAATGTATATTGACTACATTCATAATCCACTACTGTCTGGAATTTCAAGTTTTTGTTTCCCTAAAATGAAGGAAGAACTTACAAAAAATTTCAAAGCGGCCAAAATGCAGACTCCTTCTAGATAAACTATTTTTCCCCCCAATTTTTCCACTTGCCTCTCTCAGGCCTAATTCCACATTATTATTTTTAGCAACTGAACATTTTTCAACTAAAGCATACAACTTTATTTTCACAGAAATGATTCTATTTCGTTTTGCACTACTATTTCAAAGTTTTTAGAATATTTCATTAAAATTTACATTATAATAATTGCTATAACCCAATTGGCATAAACTTAACATGGGACGAAATATAACTACCTCCTGGCAAACATTCCACTCACTTGGTGAGAACGTGAACTCACAGGCTCATAAGAAGAACATCACTCATCGTTTCTTCCAGGCAGAATGGACACCATTCATTAATGCACACACTGGTTAAAGGGTAGTTAGTACTAACTGCAAAATAATCCTACGTAAAATAGGACTATTTGGGTGAAAGTCATAAGTGCTGTCAGGCACCTGAGATGGTCTGCTAGTCCGAGTTGGGCCTTGAGAGCCCTGGCAGTAAAGTGAAAAGGGAAACATGTTACTGTTAGTTCCACTCCATTGACCCATGATGAAAAGAGCCATCTGCATGCTCAGTTCCACCTGGCTCTGGGCCAATGAGAACTGAGTTTGAAGATCCATTATGTATGTCCTCACCCCCAGCAAATGGGGTAGAGAGAGAGGGCCTTGTGCAGTTTTTGTTATATTATATTTCAGATTCCTTATTAGTGTCATAAATCATGGTATTAGTCTGTGGTTCCCATGTTAGGTTTCCAGACACCAGGGTATCTTTATGGGCAATATTTATTATATGTCTCCTTTGCTCTTGATGAGTAGGGAAGTGGAGAGCACTTGTTTTTCTTATCGTCACCCTGTGATGTCCTGGCTACTTTTCATCTTCCCCCTTCTCCATCGGTGCTTCTCCCAAGATGACACTCAGCTAGGGTATAGCACTTGAAACAGGTATGAAAAATGTATATTTTTGTCTGTAGAGATAAACTTTTCTTAGAACTCAAGAAGGTATTTATCACAGGGATCCCTGAAAAATAAATATTTTCTATAACAGTAGACAATATATTCAACCAGGATTTTGGCAAAAAAAAAAAATTCAGAGGTAACACAAAAATAAATGGCACTTCTGTTCTTTAAAAAGACTAGGAATTCCATGAATTGTTATAAAACCTAAATATAAAATTTCATACATAGGAAATGTCAGATTGGATCATTTTTATTCCTTTACAAGTTTCATCTTCTCATAGTTTATACATATTTCTTTGTCTATTTAAAAGTGAAGATACACATTTTTAGAACTGTAGAAATTTAAAGCTGTAGAGAAATTCAAAAGCCATCTTATCCAACCCTGTCCCTGACCAATGAGAAAAAACTCTGCAATTATAAGAGGGTGAGTTGAGCAAGGATAAGATTAAGGAAACCTTCCAAACCCTCCAAGTTCCCTTAATAATATACTCTCTTAGCACCATGTTTTGGGGAGCCCCAGAGATTACATTTTAAATGGGTAGACTGGGAAACAGATTCCTACTGAGTATTACAAGAAATGTTTGACAAGTAGATCTTGTTTTTGTTAACTCCTTACAAGAGTTCCTGGCGCATATTAAGTGCCTTGTAAGAATTAGCTATTATTGTACCTTCCACCCTCTGCAACTATGCCTGTTCAAACAGAGGCTATGCAATCCCTTGGCAGGGCTGTAACAGAGGAGATTTAAACATCAGAGTATTTGGAATCAATACCATTTCAACCAAGATAGTGATGACGTTACCCAGAATACCAGAAAGTTTTTTCACTGTTATACACAAGCCTCTTACTTTTAGAATGAGATCAAAAAATATCTTTCCAGAGACATCGTTCTACCCATTTCTGTATAAATGGCTATAATATTAAATTTCTAAATTATGAATACAAAGAATGCTTTTATGATATTTTCTTCCTTTGTATTCAATTTCTCCTTTCTTTTACCAAAACCTGCCTCCCAACACCCAGAATTCCCCATCTCAGTCAATGACAACAATGATCATCCAATTTTCCAAGCCAGAAGCTTAGAAATTATTCTAGATTGCTAATTTCAGCTTCCTGTCATTTTCAATCATCCACAAGTTCTATTGATTCTACCTCCAATATCCCTCTCACCTCTTCCAACTCCTCTCCCTCTCCGTGGCCACCACCATAATCACCTCTTTTGCCTAGATTATCACCACCGTCTCCTAACTCTGCAAAAGTTCCTCAGTTTTTATTCTTGCCCTCCTCCAATCTATTCTGTTTCAGCAGCCAAAATCAGAGTCCTAAAAACCAAATCAGAGTATGTCTCTTCTCTGCTTAGGAAAGCTCCTAGCTCTTTTCTGCTTTCAGGTCATCCTGCACTGCTATTTTACTGAAATAAGTTTTGTGCTTTTCACATGGGTAGGTCCATCTCATTTTTCCAATTTCAGAATAAATGTCACCTCCCCAAAGGGACTTTTACTAGCCATCCTCACTAAAAATCGGTCTCTCCCACTATTATTTTCCCTCTTATATTTGTTTTTCATAGTGTTTATCACAGTATGTGATTATTTTGTTTTTTTAATCTGTGTTTTTTGCTAGTAAATGTAAGGTACACGAATGTCTCATTCATTGCTTTATCCACATAGTATGTAATGAGCCTGTCCACAGATGTCTACTAAATAAGTGACTGAGTAAATAAATGAATGAAGTGGGTCAGTTGTCATAAGCTCTGTGAGCTACTTTTAAGGGGATAGCAATAAGGAAATGGGAACTGAGAAACGTATTATGTGAAACAAACACTGAAAGTTTGGGCTTCCTTGTGTGAGGGACAGTGACTTACTCATTCTTGTTTCCAGTACTTAGCACAGTGCCTGAAAGAGCACACGAGCTTCAGAAACACTTGCTCCATGGATGAATGGAGTAACAGATTATGGGAATTTATAAAAGAAAAATGGTATACACCTCACCATTTGGATAAACAGCTATGTACAAACACATGGAAGTTGTTTCACAATTAATGGTATTTTTGAGCATGTCAACATGCAGGTAATGATTACGAGTTCTTTTATGAGAATTCATTGTTTAATACATAGAAAACGGAAGTCAGGCTTCTCTTCATCAATTTTGAACCTAGTTATGCCAATGTCTTTTTCCATGACTGTGAACTGCTCACTCAACTACTAGTAATCTCCGTCCTTTCTCTTTTTAAAAATGTGCTGATTAATAACAAGGCTAATACTACTAATAACATGAATTCTACTACTACTATTACTACTACTACTACTACTACTACTAGCAAATTCACACTAAACTTACAATGTGGAAATGATTTTCTGATACTATTACACTTAAAAATGTTTGCAGCTGTTATTGAAATAGATCCCAGACTCAGAAATATGACTTTTCTGTTTATATGAACTCTTGATCCAGGAAGACATGAGAAAGAATGACCAGCAACCAAATGCAGAGAGTTATCACACCTCAGTTTTTAGCATATTTATCTTTAAAGATTCTCTTTTACGTTGAGTAAAACCTAAAATCTCCAACACACAACTATTCCAGAATATATTTGGGAATCCATTGGAAAGGGAGACACACACAATATAAGTAAACACACAACATAAAATTTATGCCAAACATCTGAAAGGCAGTTCTTGTATATTTTGAATCAAAAACGTCTCTGCAAGAAAGGTAAAATATATATCTGGAAGAAGATATGGGTATACATTTAAGAAGAAAGGGAGTCACAGTTTTTATTCAAAAGAACAAAAAGGAGCTAATTTCAGACTCTTGTCATTTTCAATCCATTGATTTTTACCTCCTCTATCTGTCTTGCATCTTCCATATTTTTGGGGTATTCAGTCTGATCATATCTCTCTCCGAAAATCCTTCAAAGGCTCCGTATTGTCTCTAGAACAATATCTAAATAGAACCCTATATGGCATGTGAGAGTCTTTCTGATTGCAGGTCAATACAGAGCATGAACTCCAAAGCTAGACTGTACTGTGTGACCTTGGACAAGTTACTTAACCTCTCTGTACTTTACATTCCTCATTTTTTAATATGATAATGATGACTTATTTATTGTTGTGAAAAATAAATAAGTCAATACATGCAGAACACTTAAGATAATGTCTGGCACACTATAAACACTCTGCTCTATATTGTATTAGGATTTATGATGGGCTAATGAAGTGCCTTAAAAGATTGCTGCTGGATATTGGGTTCCTTTGATCAGGAATTAGCAGTGATCAAACCAGTTTTGTTTGAGTGGCTCAGCACTTTATCATAAAATAGGCGAAAAAGAGATAAAGAAGAATGAGCTCCAGGCTGAGAAGGTAGGAAGAGAAATGCCATCAGCAGAGGTGAAAATCTCATGGGAATCGGATAGAGGAAACTCCAAGTATCTAAAACATGGGCAGCATCCATGTGATGATCATGAGACCAGCTGGGCAGTCGGCACATTCCTGGTGCAGTCTGTGGTTTCTGTTCTAGCTGCATGATCCTAAATTGCCCCAGTCCTCGTTATAGTTAGCACCAACTAGTGGTGAATTCAGCATCAATGGGATGTTTCTGGATCCTGGGACTGCCTGAAACATTCAAAAGAGCAAAAGAGATTCCAGATCTTCTGAGTAATAAATGCCTACTTCAGCATCCTCCTTTTAAGAACCTGGGCTGGGAGAAATTGGGGCTCCCTGGGACCTGCACTCTGCCCCTCACTTCCCCAGGCAGAGCTGTGTGACTGCTGTTTCCCTCCTGCCCTAGCCTCCAGGATGCTCTATTCGAGAACAGAGACTGGGATGAGGATAACAACCAATCACCAATCATGTCACATTCGGATTTACATTATTACCAGGACTGTTACTGCTGGGTGTTACTTACTGCATAGTCTCAGTATATTAAGGTTTTGTACCATATAGAGTCATTTCTTTTTAGTATTCAGTCCTTGTAAAGCCAAAAACCGTCCAGACTCAAAATTATAATTCCTTTTCTTAAAACAGTTATTACAGCCCTGATAGGGTGGCTCAGGTGATTGCAACACCATCCCATACACCAAAGGGTGGCAGGTTCAACACCATAGTCAGGGCACATACAGCAAGCAACCGATTGGTATGTCTCTCTCACATCAATGTCTCTCTCTCTTTCTCTCACCCTCCCCACCCCCTTCCTTTCTCTCTAAATCAGTGAACATATCCTCTGATGAGGGTTAAAACAATAATTATTACAACACAATTTTTGAAAATGTATAGAAATCGCACCATTGATAAGTACAATCTTTCTAAGGATTCCAGTTATGACTTGTATTTGAGTATTATAGAATATAGTTTAGTATTGCTATTCTATAAATTATGGGGCAGCAATGAGGGATTGGAGATGGAAAAAAGAAGTTCAGATCAGTAAAGAGAACATTCTAGGTACAGGAAAATATTCTACTTTACTGTGTTTCTTTGCTAAGCTATTGATGGTAGGAAATCATATCATTTCATTGTTTTATCCCCTGGGCACACTTTATTGTCTCACAATCAGTGGGCTCTCTAAAACATTGGGTGAAGGAATAAATTATGACAAAACAAGCACACAGTAGTGTGGAATGGAATGGAATGCAAACAGTTGTCAGAGAAGACAACATTGTAGGTGGAGAAGCTTCATTCTCCCCAGTTATTTGGAGTTTGTGTTTTATGATGTTTCTTGTTTTATTCCTTTAAAAAAAAAGTTAACTCAAAACATGATATGCTCCAGGTCATCTTTTCAGTCCTGTCTGGACTGGAAATTTTTCTAAAACAGGGCACAAAAGGGAGAGTTTTATCAGCATAAAGCTATTCTCTTGCTTAAAAATAAAGGTGAATGCCTTGCTGTTCATAATGTGATCCATGAACCAGCAACATGGGCATCACCTAGGAGCTGGTGAGAAATGCAGAATCTCAGCCTCACCCCAGACCATCTGAACCAGAACCTGCATTTAAACAAGATCCCCAAATGATTCATGTGTATGTTAAGTTCGGAGAAGCATTAAGCCAAAGCACATGTCTATTTAAGGAGACTAGTGACGTTCGATATGACACGTAGCATCACAGTGAGGTCAGAGAAGGCTGTGGTTTCAAGCCTGGGTGACTAGGAAAATGACAGTCGCAGTAACGAAAATCCGGAAGGTCAGATGAGGAACTGGTGTGCAGTGGGAGTGAGGAAGAGGCAAAGAGATGACACTCAGTTTAGAAAAGAGGAACTGTGTTGCCCATACTTTTTGCCAATCAAATCAATAACAATGAAAGGCAGTTCACTTTCAATATCAGAAGGTGACAAGTGTAGAGAGAACAGCAGGAAAGGAAAAAACAAGGGGAACATTTTAGGTTGAATATGTGTAAAAGGAAATGACTTATTGTTTAAAGATATTTGAACTCCTGAAAGCCCAGAGAGGCAGTAAGTGTCCCACAGCCCCACTGACATCTGTGTGTAGTTAGTTCATTTCCCTGGGCTGGTTCTATCAGTCAACTCTCCATATTTTTCATTCTTGCTCTTCGCACATTTAGTACCTTGAAAAACAATCCTCTTAATATCATCTAAAACCCATTTTGGATATCCACACTGTATAAAATGTGTGTAAAAAGCCTCTTAACACAATTGTTTTCAAATGACACTGTCAATGTATTTTTCCTCATTTTTGTAATCATTATTACTCACTGTTGCTTATAATAACCCCATACGAGCCTAGAACTGAAATCTGTTTTCTTATGGGTTTTTTTTAAAAACTTAACCTTCACTGTATGTCACAGTTACTCTTTGTTTTTTTTTTTAAATTTTATTTTATAATGATTCTGTCAGGTTCCTCTTGAGAAATACCACAGGCATTAATTTCTCTTAAAGAAAATAGCCTGGAATCACTTACATAAACTTAGCAAAACTATGTATATGATAGAGGCATAGATTGTTGGGGGGAGTGGGGGACCAGGAGAGAAGCGAACACGACTTAGTATAATGCACCTTTTATCATCAGATCTCAAAGTGCTTCACAAATATTAATATATCACATTATTTCCCTAGGAAACAAGTCAATAGGGTAAAACATTTTATGGAGGAAAAACCTGACAGCACAGATTAGTGACAGGATCTTCTAAAAGCCATAACCAAGGTTGTAGGGGAGTGGGGCCAGGTCCGGTGTCCGAATGCTGGTAGTCCACACCACCTGGCAGCAGCTACTTGGCCCTCACTTTCATTTTTAAAATGGGGAGATGGGAACTATGGTCCATTTACCCAGCATAGAATGTTTGTCATAAGGTGTATTCTTTTCCCTTGCTTTCCCACAAGCCCCAGTTCTCTAACTCTTCTACTAACCTGTGTCCTTAGCCCCATTCCCCTTCTGCCCCTTCCTCTCAGACAGAGGGGAATGAATATTGGAAAGAAGGTGAAATAAAGAGTATGGCTGTGTGTGTGAGTGTCTGTGTCTGTGTGTGGGAGAGAGAGAAAGAGACAGAGAGAGGCCATGTGTTCATTCAGTATCTCAAAGGATAGCTGTCATTTCTCAATTTTTCAGATAAGTAAGGGCACTTTGGGGGTTACTGTTATCATTGGACTAAAATAGCAGCATGGACACAAAAACGCTGTCCAAATTACCGTTAAAGGCAAAGGGCAACCCCTCAAAATTTTTGAGTTTTTGTGCTTGAGGAAAGGCTCCAGAGGTCCTAGTGAAAGGGCGGAGTTTGGTTTTGCGCGGCACTGCCCCGCCCCACCCCTCACTAACCCTCTGTCTGGACCTAGGTGCCCAAGCCAGTCAAAGTCAAAGCAGCTCAGAGGGGCTGGCCTTCCAGGGATCTCTCCAGCCCACCAGCGCTGCTCAAGCCTCTCTGGGGAGCTATGTTTGAGCTCTCTTGGAAATTATGGTAAAACTGCTCTTGGATGAGCTTTAGAGAGTGGGCTGGAAGCAGGGGTATGTGGGGGATAAAGGAAAATTTGCCTCTGCACAGACGGTGACAAAGAGTAGAGTAGCGAAGCATGCAGCTTATCCTGAAAACAAACTGCACGGGATCATCATTCCTTGGTTCCCCTCACCTTCGTGTGAACTCACCTTATTTTTTAATAGACTGTTTTTTACCCCACACTGCCTTGTCTTGCCCCTGCCTGAATTTCTACCTGACCATCACTACCATGAATGTTCTAAATCTAATCTGATTTTTTATTTTCTTGTGGAAAATCATGTTCATGTGCAAGAAGGTCTCCCACATCAAGTCACTGGAGGACCAGCCCCAAATTCCTTACCCTGCTAATGCCTCCAATTCACTTTGCCAAGACCCCTCCATGACACTGTGTGACTGTTAACCATGCAGGACTGGATGTCTGGTCTGCTTTCAGGTACAGTTGGGCACAGATTCAGTCCAAATCTTATTGTCTGCCCTGCGTTGTTGATAATAATAGCTATCATCTCTGCTGATTATAACAGTAACTCTCCAGACAAAGCAAAAATCACGCTAATAATGATTATGAGAATACCAGGAATTCTAAACTAAAATAACAACGTAACTTAAGGTTTAAATACTAACAGACCAGAACTTAAATGTGGGCGTAGAAGTCAAGGGAATTGAGGCACAGTCTAACCAGGTAGTCACAAACTATTATTTTTCACTCATGTTAGAAATCAAGTTGAGAGAAGATTCAAATTTTTTTTTTTTGTAACTGGGATTTGGTGATAATGAGACTCTTTATTTTATGAGAAGCAGTTTTCAGAAGATTTAAAATACTGAAATGTTTTTTAAAAAATTCCTATGGTTTCTTACTATGGCATGGAAAATAGATGTGTTAAAACCATTGAAGGGTCATTAAGGTTAAGTACAAGGTTAACTTTAAAAATTCATATTTCTTCTCATATGTTTAGAAAGTGGCCTGTACCTTTGTATAGGCTCTTCCTCTAAAATAATTACATAAATAAACAACTCCATTAATTTATTAAAGTAAATAATGTTAACTTAGTATTAATGTTAATGTTAATAATGGTCTGAAAAATAATTCTAGCAACTTTTCCACTTCCCAACATATGATACTATACAAAACACAAACTGGATAATATCAAATAGCCTTAAAAAGGTCAAAATAGATTTTGAAAATGTTAAATTACTTTGAAGAGCATGTAAATATCTGAAGTTTTACCTCTTCTTCCTCTTTTTTTCCTTCTCTTCTGACAGAAGTATTAAAATAAACTAAATCAAAAAAAGAAAACAAAATCATGAAGAGCTTGAATAAAAGATAAAATGTAGAAATTAGTGGTATAGACACATACACAAATGGTTTGCAGTATAATTTTTTCTTCCTCAAAAAAAAAAAAAAAATCCTGTTCTCCAAAATGTCTTCCTATGCTGCATTAATTTTTTTTTCAATTACGGTTGACGTACATCATTATATTAGTTTCAGGTGTAGAGCATAGTGATTAGACGTTTATATAACTGACGGAGTGATCTCCCCAATATGTCTACTACCCACCTGGCGCCATACATAGTTATTACGATATTACTGACCATATTCCCTATGCTGCACTTTACATCCCCGTGACTGTTTTTATAACTGGCAATTTGTACTTCTTAATCCCTTCTCCTTTTTCCCCCAGCCCCCCGAGCCCCCTCCCGCTTGGTGACAATCAATTTGTTCTCTGTGCCTCTGAGTTTGTTTCGTAGCTATGTTAATCTTTTTCCTTTCCTTCTCAATTTGTAAGATGCATACTGGTCTATTTTGATTTAAATCTGTAACATTCACTCCTAAAGAGACAAAAAGTTAAGAAATAGGTTAGAATGTAGAATTCAGAATTCCACTTGCCAACAATTTCTGATTTAGTAGACCTAGAATTTGGCATAGAATTATGAATATTTTTCAACAAGCACACCTGGGGTCTCTGAGGCAGATGGTCTAGGAACTCCAACCTTGAGAAACACATTGGCCTAAAACCACAACAAAGACGCTTAGCGTCTTCAGCAGGCCAACAATTGATGAAGATAAACTTCAGTGGACAGTAGAGAATGAACTAATTAACAACTCAAAACATGTCACATGTGGATCTTTCTGATGAAATGTTTAATTAAAACCATTATGTGACCACCAACACTCTCTTAACGGGAGTCTATAACACCAGAGATAAAGCAACAGAGAGAAATTAGCATGCAAGTAGAGTGGGTGGGGATAGCAATTTTTTAAGTTATTCTCAAAGTCTGGGATTTACAAATCCTGAACTAGTTTTCACTAATATTTTCCATTAAGTTTTACGGGATAGAATTATTTGATCAAGTATCCCATAAACATTTCTCGATAGAGCTATTTAATGCTAAGGAACAGTTTTCCTCAGTCCATTTAAGGCCTTCTTCTTAAATACAGAAAACATCTTTCTCCTGCAAAGAGGACTGTGGTTCAAGGGGTTCATATCTGACCTCAGTTTCAAACTCATACTAAATTTGGCAAAATGTGGTACCCATGGAAAGGAAGGAAATTTATATTACAGTAGATAGTGTTAAACGTCTTTTTGAAATTATTTGACTGGTGTACAGTCATATTATTCTTTAAAGACACTTTAATGAGGCATTTCCCAAGAAATTTTGATGATAATCTGTGGTGAACTGATTGGTAGTATTTACGTACTTCGGATGGACCACAAAGTTACATTTGTGTGAATGAGTTACTTTCTATTAAATAAATGACTCTACTTTCACATGTGTAATAATACTTAGACTTTGCTTTTTTTCCCTTTGCTCTCCCAAAGAAGTTTCTGTCTCTCCTGTCATTTGTTGTTGTTGTGGTGAACTTATTTTTCTTGACGAGTTCCACCTACTCACAGTTAACCTGAAGGTCTTTTCCACTGTAGACATGCTGTGAATGCGCAAAAAGGAAGCTTGTTATCTCAAGATCAGCAACTCAAATTACAGCGTGATCAGAAGTGACATCACTGTGTGGTTTCATTAATGATACTAGAGGAGAACAAACTATTTTCAGTCATTCTTTCAGTGTTGAAAAACTACACATCTTCTTCCCTTCATTGCCATTCTCCCCTGCCTCCCTGACTGGCATCAAGGGATCCTTCTGAGCATCTCTTTTCTTCTTTATTCCCAATCTGTTATGAGTATGTAAATCTCCTCATTCTGCTGGGGTAGAACAGAGCAAAAACAAAACAAAACAAAGCACATTAACACCATTGACCTGATAACTTTCTTTTCCCAGAATAAGATCTGAAGAGAATTCAAGAAAACCACAGATACTAGAACTGATGAAGACTACTTCCTGTGAATTTGTGTGGCTTGTTAATCAAATTATACCCTCTTTTCTATTCTTATTCTTTATTCGTAGTCACCAAACTTCTGCAATTGGATGTGGACCCCATTTACCACAAAGCCATGATTATTATATGTGAGAACCTTGGCCCAGTTTTAGTCCAATAGCAACAAAAACCTGTCCCTGGACTGGCTTTTCACCCAGGCTTCTAATTAGGGCTCACAGTGGTAATGAAATTGGTTGGTTTGAAACAGATGTGATCGGGGGGGAAATTCATCTTTGCTTCAACTAAAAAACTCTCTCCTTTACTTTTCCAGTGTTGAAATTGTGCGAACCTGCATATGTTTTGGTGGATGGGGGACAATGGGGTAAAAACTGTGTGTGGGAAAAATAAGGGTTCTTTACAGTCATTATATTTGAGGTTTGAAATGCTGAAAAAGGAATTGACATCCAGGCTATCTTCTGCCTTCTGCATTTGTTTAGATATTTCATAATAGATCAGATGGAGCCAGAAATAATGTCATAAAATCCACAACCACGGGCAAGTCTTTTAGCCTGTCTTGGCTTCAATTTCCTTAAGCCTAGAAACAGAGTCTCTCAACCTTGTCACACTATTGACTTTTCGGGTTAGAGAATTCTTTGTCATCAGGAATTACACTGTGCTGAACCATGGAAGTTTAGCAGCATCCTCGGCCTTTACCCACTAGACGACAATACCACCCCTCCCCACAAACAGTTGTGACAGCCTCCAGACATTAACATATAACCCTGAGGAAGAGGGAGAGGACAAAATCACCCTCAATTGAGAACCATCGGTATAAAATAAAAGTTAAAACTTAGAGCTTTCTGTTCTAAGATTCCACATTCCATGACTCTAACTCCATAGCCAATTTGTTAATGCAAAATACCTTATTTCAACTCTTAACTCATACCAGGAAGGATAAGGAGACAAACTGAAATCACTTTTTCTCACTTGTGAGTGAGTGGAATTAATTAAAGAGTTAATGGCGAAAGAGGTTTAAGCATATCATTAACCCAATTAAGAGTTAGCCTCAAATATTTGTTGAGATGCCCTTATGAAATAACAACAGTAGGCAGCACTTGTTGAACAATTAATATGCTAAATGCTTTCAGGAAGATATCTCACTTAATGGGTGAAGGTTGAAGGAAGTATAATTATTGGCTCCAACTTACAGAGAAGGTGAACTAAGGTTTAGGGGCAATGAACAACTTGCCCAGGATCTCACTGCTAGTAAATGGGTGAACAAAATTCAGAGCCAGTTCTGTCTGGCTTAAAATCTCTGATTTTGGCCATTACTTTATATTGCTTCCTGGGATAGTATGCCAGACATTGTTTAAGCTTTTAATATGAACAGATTTATTCATTGTCTTATGGCTATTTATGAAGTGGAAAAAAATCATTATCTTCATTTTTTTTTTATGTGGGAAAAGGACAAAAAGAGGTTGTGTAACTTGCCCAAGGTCACACAGCTAGTAGGTGGCAAAGCTGAGATTTCAGTGCAATCCATATTCTCAGCCACTACTCTCTGTTGCCTTTCCACATAAAAAGCTGCAATACCAGGCCTTGGCACCCTATGAGTCAATGCAAATGAGTATTCTTTGGCATTGTTCAATGTTTGGTGAGACTTTTTAGATGGTGGGGATGTTATCAGTCTCTTTTCGGTAAAGGCGTTGCTGCTATGGAATAAGAATAACACTGAAACTACAGTTGTTATAATACAAGAAATTCTCTATGCATTCTTACATAGAAAAAAGAGATTTGACTGCATTTCTCCCACCCCACAAAAGAGTGAGACTTTTGAGACACTCTGAATGGCAGTACTATCCAAAATCTGACCAATCCAGTTACTCTTTCATCATACTTTATTGAGTACTCACTATGTCCTAGGCATTGTACCAAATGCTGGGGATATAAGCCACAGATAAGGTATGATTCCTTAAAAGCTCAAATACTGGTTGTAAAAGACGCCCACAATAATGACATGTATAGAGGAACAGATGACTCACAGGCAAGACAGCAAATTTTTCTAACTTAGGAAAAGCCTTGCCAGGACAAGCTTCCAAAGGAGGGAGACCCTTGAGTGACTGTGAAGGATCATCAGCCATCCTGAGAGGCAAATATGAGGTATACGAGGTAGCGATTTCACAGAGGCAATATCAATTATGGCTGGAGAAAAGGGACTGCAGAGGATGAGAGAAGGTGAGGAAAAATGATTAGATAAAGGAGTGCCTTGAATTTTATTCTGAGAAGACTGGGCTTTTTGGTAGGTAGCATGGATTCATCAAAGGGTTTTAAGCAAAGGAGTGGCTGAACCACACTTGAGCTTTAGAGAGTCTACTCTGCCTATGTAGAAGGAGAATGGCGTTGGCACATACCCAAGCATTGGGCAGCCAAAGCTTTCTTCCTGGAGTTTATAGTTTGTCAGACAAATGTGATGACCTAATACAGACCCAAATACCAATTTGGCTCACATTTTTCTGCCACTGCTCTACCTTGGAGCTACTTAAACTGCCCTACAGGTGTCCTCCTGGGACACATTTCCTTGAGCAATAGGGTTTAGGGAATACAGTTTAACCTTATTTTCCTACAAAAGAAGTCTCCTGAGTTTAACTGGTGTAAAAAGTTTTGGTGTTGGTGAAAGTAAAAGAAGGCAGGGCCAACAACGTTAATATTTTATGCTTATAAGGCAGCTTTGTAGCCAAGGTTCTCAGAGCTTAACAAATATGCAATTTTAAAGTCTTCTTTTCTATGTGGTAAAACCACAGAGAACTGGAGGTAATGATTGAACATGTTGAGGTCTCATAGTCATGAACAGAATCTGGAATTGAACCCCTCTCTCCATCTTGTGCTGGCCCCTAGGCTGGAGAAAAATTCATGCTGGGTGGAGTTGGACCTCTGACTAGGGAAGCTGAATGTTTTGAAAGAGATGTCCTAAATGCTTAAGACTTTATCGCACCTGGTTATTTAAGTACCTGTGTTGGGACAGTATTCCCATGTAGATGGCTACAAAGGATAAAAAGAAACCCACATAATCCACACAAATAAACGAAGCCGGTCTAACAAAGCCATCACATGTAGAGAAGTGGCCCCACACATCCCTCATCTGGGTTGCCTTCCCATATTGCAACAATCACCAGGCAGGAAGAAGAGGTCACGTGGATGCCCACTAAGTTCTAACACTAACTATGATCAGGTCAGCTTTTGGCAAAAAAGATACAGTTCCTGAGAATTTCTGGTGTATGCAGACTTTATACAACCTCTTGCTGAAAACTCAAGCAGATCTTCTCACTGTCAACTGTAAGAGTTCTCCCAAATTCTTCCCCAAACCGTAACTCACAGAAGAGCTAGTATGCAGCTCCACCCATAACTAAGGCTTATTTAATTTATGTGTGGGACTTTTTGTTTGTTTTTGTCTACACAACATCATTTATACAAAGAGTGTAGCTGGAAGTGGTTCCTGGCAGTTTAGTCACAACTGGACCCGCTACTCCGTTTGATTGGGCCCTAACTTATCTTACCTTACTCCTGTGGACCAAGGAGTATAAGCAATCTGCAGCTTCCTTCCTCTCTCTCCATCTTGTCTCCTTCTCCTAAGGCCCTCCAGAGTCCTCCTGAACTCTCTGATGCAGCATGCTCAGTGTTCACTAAGTACACTAACTTTATGAATCATTATCTAATTGACACAATCCAATACTCTGCCCCACAAAAGAGGAACTTAGAAAGGAGAAGCACCAGCCTTGCTCCCAGCTGCCATTTCATAAAGGTCAGTGAGTAGACTTTCTTATTCTACCTAGGGCATCAGTTCACTAACGCCATTTTCCCCACAGTTCCTATGGCCCTCAGCCAAGCAAGTGGTCCTCTCTCCCACCCCTATTCCTCTCTTGGGAATGATGAGGCAGAGAATGAGGACACCAGGGAAAAAGTTGTATTTCCTCCTAGGATAACACCTCTTCATGGCTGAGACTACAATTCCATTTTAGGATGTTTATATCAATTTGGATAAACTACCGTTGGGATAAACTACAGCTATCATTTCAAGTGGAACCATGCAAGAGGTAATGAAACTTACCGAGATTTAAACAGAGCTCTATTAGTAACCAGATGAGTGATTTTTGAACAAAGCACTCATGTCAGCCTTCTGGGCTGGGATTTGCTCACTTGAGAAATGAAGAGGTTAGACTAGAAAATGAGCTTTAGGACAATGAGTCATGACTCCAGCCATCCATAATGCTCTATAGGCTTTAACATTTTGGGGTCTTAGGTACCTTTGAGAATCTAACAAAAACTATGAAAAAAAGGATAATGACTCAGAAACTTTGGAAACAATTCAGGGGATTTAGAGACATTTTCTGTTCCCCTTGCCCCAAACCCCTCCCTACTCCAGAAACTCCTCCTTGAAGAAGGGAAATTCTTCCAAGTGCCCAGGACAGTCATATAATAAGCACTCAAAAATGCTCCTTGAGTGAGTGAATGAATTAAGTTTGTCACATGACATATATATTCTCTATCTTCACAAATGCAGTCTTATGTCACCATCAGCATCCTTCAAAATAAATCATTTATTCAACACCCACTGACATTTATTGTTAAATTATCTGCAAACTAAATAGTATTATAAATTCTAAAGACTGGTTCATACTCCATAGATTCTAAGTCAAGATGGTACAGAAGTGAGAATGATCCAGAAACCCATCAATCACTCCACTGATCACCAGGGCTTCTTCAGCTGCTCAGGCTGGCATGCCTGCTCATTCCTGAAGTTCTGTACTTATTTAAAGAGGGTGGTCTCCCCAGAAAGAGGAGGGCATTCTTTTTATTCAAGTTTATCTGAGCAGATCCTCTTAAGAACCTCCATAAAACCTCTACTCAAGTTTAGTACAGGTTTGCAAAAAGCTTTCTAATGATATCTAACTCATTCAAATTAATTGGACCACTCCAGGAGATGATGCCATCTTTTTATTTATTTTCCTATTTTCTTAATATTTTATTAACTTGAACTGCATATAATCTTAATGGAATCTAGTATCATTTGAGAAAAAAGTGTAAATCTCCTAAAATATTCAGCACAAGTGATAAGGAATCAGGGGTTTTGCCCATGGATTAAAAATTGGCTGTCACTGTGGCATTTGATTGCAGTTATAATTCTGTTTATTGCCAGGTGGCTGGGGTGGGAGGTATTTCTTTCATTCATTTTTTTAACTGTTTCAACATTACCAGCCAAATGCCACCTTGATTTCTTATTACCAGAACCTGTCTTTTGACTCATCTCAGAAAAATCTGGCATAATTTGTGTGCTATATGACTCTGGCTACCTAGCATAGTATGGGAAACTAATTCAAAACATCTGTCCTAGACTTTGTACACAAAATTCCTAAAAGAGAATAGAGGGAAATGAAAACTAGAAGACCTCTTTTTGTACTTTAGTTATCCAAAACCTAGTTTCTTAAACAAACATTCAGAAAGAAATTTGTCTTCTATAATGGATTCCAAACACATGTTGAAATGAATCCATGTGCATAGCCATTCTCCATTACTCACACAACTGGAAGCTCTCTAGTCAATGGGGCTTTCAGATTCCCTAAATTGTCATTATTCAAAAGTTATTGGTAGTGGTTGACTGGTGCATTGGTGGCCCCCAATGAGCAAGGCGCCTGGTGTTCATGCCATTATATATTCATGCTCCTTACATATTGATGCTGTGCTTAGACATGTGACTTGCTTTGGCCAATGGGACTTTAGCAAGTTTGATGCAAGCCAAAGTTTGATAACTGCTTACACATTGAGTACTGTCCACTTGGAATATCCCACCTTAGAAGTTCATTGACATGATGAAAGAAGCTCAGTCTGCCTAATGACAGATGTGTGGCCATGTAGAGTAAGAGTCCCTGGAAGAGGAGGAGAGCCTTTCATGGAAGTTCCAGCCCCTGTGCCTCCTCAAAGCTTGCATCTGAATGCAGCCAAATAAGTAAGTAACCTCAGCTACACCACATGGAGTTGAAAACTGCCCAACAGAGCCAAGCCAACCCACAGAATCATAAATAATAATAATTTATTTTTGTTTTAAACCTCAAGGTAAAGATATAAGGAACTGAAACTTGAGTTATATAGTTTTAACTTCACATTTCAGTTAATACAAAATATATTTCATGCATACATATGTATATATTGCAACATATATGTCTGTAAACACTGTGAAATAAATAGTAAATAGAAGTTATTTTTATTATTCACATAAAATTCAAATTCTAATGTCCATAGTTTAGAAGAAAAATTGTCAACTATAAATTATGCTTGAATTAAGGTGTCTTTTCCAAAAATATTTTTCTCTGTATTTATACTCAAAATAAATAAAAGGATTGACTAAGACTTGTAAAATTCAGAAATATCAAGAAATAGATATTTATTAATTGGGTGTGCTCAAGGTTAAAGACACTAGGTACACAAATACATTTTAAAATTGAGTATAAACCTAAGCATATTTTATTACTTTAAAAACCATTATTTCCTACTGAAGAATTGTAAGCTGGAACTTTTCCTTTGGTCTTCATCAAACCAATGAATATAGTTGACATATCAGCGTTTTTTTTTCCCTACTTTTGTTCAGACTAAAGTAGAAATAACCAATTAGTAAATTTTATTTAGTATTGTTTCAGTAATGATAGCTACCACTTATTCAGTGATTATTAAGAGTTAGGACTTCTACTTGCACCTTTGCATAGATTCACTGATCATCATAACTTACAAAGTGGCCAGAATATTCTTACTCCATTTTGAGGAGAAAATTAAAGATCAGAAGGACATTTCCCAAATTCACAAATCACATAGGTGGCAGCACCACTTCCAAGGTAGCACTGATTTCAAAACACTGTTCCTATAATTCTCTAAGCCAGAAGCCAGAAAATTTTCTGTAAAGGGCTAGAGATTAATAAGCAGCTTTTGCTCTGTGGACCATACAACCTCTGTTGCAACAACTCAAGGCTGCTATTAGAGCACAAAAGCAAGAAGAAAGAAGGAAAGAAAGAAGGAAAGAAAGAAAGAAAGAAAGAAAGAAAGAAAGAAAGAAAGAAAGAAAGAAAGAAAGAAAGAAAGGAAAGAAAGAAAGAAAGAAAGAAAGAAAGAAAGAAAGAAAGAAAGAAAGAAAGAAAGAAAGAAAGAAAGAAAGAAAGAAAGAGGGAGGGAGGGAGGGAGGAAGGAAGGAAAGAAAGAAGGAAAGAAAGAGTGGCTGTGTTCCAATAAAATTTTATTTATAAAAACAGGTGGTGGGCTGCATTTAACATGCACCTATGATTTGACAAATGCATTCTTAACCCTCTCAGCCTTACCCCCAACCCCAGAAGCCAATAATGACCAGTTTTGAGCTCAAATCAGAATTACCTGGAGGGCTTGTTAAAACAGATTTCTTAGATCTCTCCCCCAGAGTTTCCAGTTGAGTAGATCTAAGATGGACCCAAGAATATGGATTTCTAACAAGTTCCCAAGTGGTATGATGCTGCTGGAACAAGGGCAGTTTCCTTGAGAATGACTTTGAGAGCCACCACCACTGAACTGAGGATATTAGTTGCTGACTATAAGGTAGAACATCATTCTGAAGACCTAAATCTATCCTACATTTCTAGTGAACTTGAGCACTTTGAGATGGTAATTTTAAATGAATTCTCATCTATATTTAGTCTTCCTTTTTGTTTCATTCTGGGTCTATGAGGAGTTTGTGCGGATCGGGAGCTGGAGAGGGAAGTGATCGGGAGGGTGAACATTAAACATAGATTGAGAGCACCTATCTCTACTGCCTACTCCATCCCTTTGTGCCTGTCCCTGCTCCATCTTTTGAAGATAAAACACTTGTGACAAGTTTTAATCTTGTCTCAAACAAGACTCACATACATGCATACAAAACCACATATTTGTGTATGATATTTAAAATGAACTTTGAAGGTTATGGACTTAGTATAACATAATCTAACAAAATAACCAATTTAGCTTTCTACAGAGGTAATAGAATGTAGTTTTATCATTGTTGGAGTGAATCAAGAGACAAAGAAATGCAGATTAAAGACCTGAAGGACACATGGAAGGAAAATAACACTGACTATACACGATCTCAGAGTCAGGTACGGTTCTGCTAAGAATTACCATTGGTCATTTCTTTACTCTTCATAATACCCCGGCAGTTTAGAAGATTTCATCACAGGGGAGCTAAAAGCAAAAACTCCTGAGTCATAAATCCCATGAGAGAATTCCAAGTCCTTATTTAATATATCTATGACCTTGGGCATGATTTTGGCCTCTCCTCTCTTCATCTGTAAAACAAGATGTTGACTGCACCTCCCTTAAAGGGTTATATGAGGACTAAATGAGTTAACATGTGGACAGAGGCTTATTAAAATGGCACATACTGTTGAATACATTTTATAATTGAGGAGACTGAGTGTGAAAGAGATGGGATGATTCATTCAAAGCTATTTTATTTATGTAGTAATCACCAAAGCAAAATTTAAACATAACTGTGGCTGATTCCGACATTTTAGCGCCTACAGGATTGGAAACACTAACCAAATGAAAGGATCCTCCAAACCCTTTTTCAATGAAGACAGGCTTAGGAGACACACACAAAATGGTAATACCAGTATCCATAAACACAGAGCATTGTGCAGGAATGTAGGTTAAAAGAAGAATGGGCTTTTGTGAGCGTGGGCAAGAGAAAAGAGTTGGGATAGATACCCATCTCCATGAGATGAGGAGAGGACCTCATGGTACAAAGCAACAGCAAGACTGTCTTAGATGTCAGGGATGTCGTTGGAAACAAGAGAATGTTCCTGTGGTAAAATGAAGCCACAAATGGAGGATGATGCCCCCCTCCCAAAACACACACACATACCACTAATTAAATTAAAACTTAAAAAAATCCCAATATGAAAAAATTCCTTTAAGTGATTTCTTTAAAAATTGAATAGAAAATATTAAAATAATTTGCTATTCATCAATCGTAATAAATGGGAAAAAAATCATTATTCTTTCATCATTGCTCCTCCCGGGCTCCTGTTATTTAGCTAAGTAGGGCAGAGGGGAAGGAGTGCCTGAGGTAGCTAGGAAAATATTAAAGAAAAAAATGTTTGTGAAAATAATTTTACAAGCCCTTCTGTTTTCCAACAAGGGGCATATCTGTCTCCAGAGCCTTACAGCTGTGCCTTGCACAGAGTAAGCTATTAGGTTTACAGCTCCCAGCAAATAGCTGCACACAGCTCTGATTGCACAGGGCCCTCTGAGGTCTTGCTGCAGGTTTGGTTTGGTTTCATGGTGATTTTATATTTCCTGCTCAAGTTTTTATTAGTTTTATATAGATACATAAGCATGAGGGGTCAAGGGGGAGGGAGAAATAGAAGACAACGAAATGGAATTTTTAAGCTAGTAATAGGAATTTAAGGAAATAAGATGTTGCTCAAGTTGTGGGAGGTTGATGCTGGAGTCTGAATATCCAGGCCCTAATTGAATCAAAGATCTGGTGTCAAAAATCCATATAAAGTGGAGCCATTGCCTCTCCCAATGTGTTTTCCTCTCTTCTTCTTCTATGTATGAGGACCAGCTTGCCAGAGATGTTTCATTGTTGTAGAAGTTAGGAACAGAGCAAAAATACATGTATAGAGCAAGGTCATTCTAAATCTATTTCAGATGGTCATTAAGAACACAGACTGCCTGGGTGTCAGTCCAGGCCTTTCTACATTCCAGCCAGGGCATCTGGTACACCAGTGCCCAGATGTGAAGTGGGGACTACAGTAGAACTTAACCCACATGGCTGTGTTTCTGTAAAAAATCTTGAAGGGAAAAAATGTAATAAATTCTATTTTTATATGTAATATATAATACATATAGATAAATTTAGAAAAGTACCGGGCCTACAATAAATGAGATAAATATAATAATAGACTTAAGAGACTACATGCCATATAGAGTCTCAATTAATATTATCTCTTAGTATTATGTTTAGGATTATTATTAGTCTTGTGTTAATGAAATATTGATTTCCGTAACTAATTGGTTTCATGTCCATTTCCTTAAGTGTTGTTTTATATGCTCCTGGTCTATTGTCCTTAGATTAAGTTTGTACCATGCAGGTAAAGCCACAGAGAACAAAGGTCAGTGGGTATACACGTACCTGTGGTGGTAAACACCCAGCATTTTTGAAAGTGCAGAAGTATAGTCTAGAGCCATACTTTCAAGTATTAATATGCATGGGAATTACCTGGGGATATTGTGAAAATGAAGATTCTGACTTCATAGGTCTTGGGTGGACCCAAGTCTTTGCATTGTTGCTCGTCCATACGCCATACTTTGAGTCACAAGAAATTCACTAGGAATTCAAGCACATGCCTGCCTCTACTGTGGAATTCAAATGGTACTTTGTAAAATTCACTCATTTCCTTTACCCTGTCAGCTTGCCAAATGAGCAGGGGAGACGTGCAAGAACTGCAGGACACGCGCTGAGGAATGCAAAGGTGCCTGCGGCACAGTGCTCCTTCTCTCAAAGGATTTACCATCTGATGGGTGCTGAATGACGCACGGACACACAAATAAATGCCATCCATGACTACGAGGAGGAATTACAAATTCCAGAGGAGGGAGGGTCATCCCTCAGCCAGAAGAAATTAGGCCAAGTGACGCACTTAATCTCCCTTTGCCTTAATCTGTCCCTCTGCAAAATGGAACTAATTTTCTTCCACCTGGCTCTTAAGAATATATTAAGGGCATAATGAGCCCATTAAGATAAAAGTACTTTTGCAAGCAATAGCCTAGAGAATTGTTATTAATATCAGCAATAAAATCAATATTCTGGTTATGAATAGAAAACTCATTTGGGGCGATTCTACTTATTATTCTACATAATTCTAAGCATCAGATTGTCACTTACTAATATGGAAGCAAAATGGCTCCCTTGCCTAGCTTCACAACCATAGGGCAAATGCTCTGTTTTAGACATGGGGGTAAGACGCCCTGGCTCTGCTTTCAGCTCATAAGCAACATGGGGCATTGCAGAAAAGGGGGCTCCATCTCCCTCTCAGTGCATGACCCTGGGTTAATTAGAAGGGGTTAAGAGGTAGGAGAGGGAAATCTTCAAAAGAGACATGGTCAAATATTCAGAGAATAACAAGCATCTGAAACAATTATAAATCTTATCCCAATCTTCCATTATGGCAACAGATAGAAATCCCAGCCATCATTTTGTCCATTTACAAACGAACTGGTTACCATTATTTAAAAGGATTCTTTTTTCTGTCCTAAACATAATGATTTTTAAGTTTCTGGCTTCCCCAAGCCCAGAGCTACCTGTGGGGTTGGCTGACTCCTCTGTAGGGACTGCATCGCAGCTCAGCTTCTGCCTCTACACAGCCCTACCTTCTTCCCCTCATTTTCTACATGTGTTGATCTCAGAGGCATTCCCTAATCAACAACCTGCTTGCTAATCTCGATCTGAGAGTCTGCTTCTCAGGAAACACAGCTCTTGACCTCTCTCATCATGCTACCCTTTTACCTTTATGACCCATCTAAACAAAATTGACAGCTCTCAGTTTTTTTAACATACTCTCACCTCTCTATTCTTTTGTGCATGTTCTTTATCCATCACATTAACAATCTTTAGCACATGGTAAATATACAATAAATAGTTACTGTTGTTGTCATTGTTGTTGAATGAATATACAATATGTCCTTGTGTCCAGAAAACATTCTCCTTGCCCTTCTTTCTCCAACCTATCTTTTCATCCTCATTTTTTCAGGTAAATCAGCCTGAAGGTCATCTCCTCTGCAAAGCATTTTCTGATTCTGTTGCCCCTTTTCTTGGAGTTAACCCCCGCTTTACTCTATCAGAGATTTTCGTTGTGCTGTGTTATAGTTGTTTACTTGCCTATTCCCCTCACCTCACACAAACCTCGATTTTTGAGCACCTTGGCTGATTTTTTTAACCTCTATCTAACTAGCAAATAGTAGATACTAAATGTGAAAATAAGACTTACATCAGCGATCTCCTGACATGTGTTTGCACTAGAATCACCTGGAGAAATATTAGAACTAGAGTCTCATACTTGACTTCAGACTCAATGAATAACTCCAGGGTTAGGGCCCATTTTTGCAGCCCATCATTCGGGAACTATTGACTAAGATGTCAGCCTGACTATTTACTGCTTCCTCTAAGAAGACATCCATTTAGTTACATCTTTACTTTTTGGATATTAGTTTTATCATTTAGTTTATTCAAGGCTAAGCTCTTGGTCAGTGACACACCACCCAATGATGTGTTTACTCCTATGGGAAAAGACACTATGCTTTACAAAAGCCAGTTTGGGACTGAGCTCAAGAACTGTGGGGACGGATTGTGTGGGTTGATTACTTGTCCTGTTATTTACTGGCTATTCAACCCCAGACAAATTAAAGCCTCTGTGTGTCTCAGCATATTCACTTGCAAAATGGGGACAATAATAATTCTTACCTCATGGTGTGGTTGTGAAGATGAGATGAATGAATGCAAGGGAAAAGTTTTAAGAACTGAACTTGACATGTAGGAAAATCTTAATAAATGTTACTTATTTCTATGACTATTATAATTACTATGTTTAATTACTGCTTGAGGAAATTACCTTTGAGAAACATAAGGAGTTACAAGGAAGTTATTACCTAACTGTCAATGTTTAAAAGTTAGGCAGAGAATGGATAGCAAGATTTACAATTTGAGACTTTATCCCTGGGCCTACATTATCTTCTCAGTGTGTTGTTGTTGTTGTTGTTGTTGTTTGGGTTTGTTGTTGGGGTTTTTTTTTGGTTTGTTGGTTTGTTTGTTATTTTTTTTCCTATGATCTCCTGGTTTCTGGTACTTGAAGAGTTTTCTCACACTTTGTTTTTCTGGCAGGGCTTTCCAAGTGTAAACAAATATGCTCTAGAGTTCAACATTCTACAAGAGACTTGGGTGAAGGATGTTTTTTATATCTCAGAGGTTTGAAATTGTGCAATCCTTCAGGTATAGTATTTCAGCTGAAAGTGGCCTGTTTTCTGAAAGCTAGCCTTCCATACAGACAGTAGTATATCAATTTGTCACCAGCTTGGAGATCCTGGCAGAAAACTGTGAAAATTATTTACCTGTAATTTGGTTTTCTCATTAGAGGGACCTTGACTGTCTAGGTGCCATTGACTAAGGTCATTGACACTTAACAGAGAGCAGCTGGACTGAAGAATTTGATGCCAAAACTCAGCAGCCCCTGCTCTCTCCTCCGCCTCCACATCACCCTCTGGCAGGAAATTACACCCAAACCACAGAAAACATTGCAAATGCTTGCATCCAAAGAGTTATAATTAAGTTGATCAGCTTAAATAAAAAGGCTGTGACCCATTTTTTACTTTGTGTAAATAAGTCAGGTGAAATAATCTATTTTACTTGTCCCCAAAGTTTTTGTCCATCTGAAGGCCAAAAAAAAAGCTATATTTCACAGGATTAATCTAAGGTAACCTTGAGGAATGGTTTGCAAAAACTCTCAAAAATATTAATATGAAAATCTGTGAATATTTTTCTCATTGAAAAAAAGAAATTATTTTTCAGAGCCCCCCCAGTCCTGGACAAAGACAATAAAGATATTTGACCTGCAGAAGATCAGGACTATGTGAAAGATTTGAAAATCATTCTTATAGAAGATAAACTCATTTTGGATCATTCCATCTACAGAAAATGGATAGAAATATATAAAGAGAGAGACTTAGGCTCAACATGAGTTTATGTTGTGGTAACATCTGGCACCCTATTTATTACTTTTAGAAAGGAAACAATATTTGATTAAGGATATACCCTGACAAGTGCAGGAGGAAGGCGAACATTATAGAGAATTAGGCGTGGACAGAATATTCATCTATGTGGTGACCTCTCCTTTATCCCCTCCAATTTTTAATAAAATAACTAGGTCAATCCAAAGCTAATTCCTAGAGGATCATTCCTGAAAACTGGTGGAGGGGTGGAGTGTTGCCTCCAGGAAAATGTGGATGGAAGAGAGGACTCACACTCCAGAGCCAGAATGTGAATAAACAGATAAATGAGGAAGAAAGTTATCAGAAATTTGTAAAACTGGAGAGGGCTCTGGATTTTCAGACTTCATGATGAGTTGTCTTAAATCCCTGAGGGACAGGGAAGCCTTGGCTGTCAGCTTTGTGGCACACTGAAGAACATGCCTACGGTGCTCTATTGGCTCATAAAGGAAATCCCTGAGGGGTGTCAAGTCCTAAGTTTTCCTCACAGGGCTGCATTCCGGCCCACTTGGTTGAAGAGTTGTGAATCCAGTGAGGGAAACGAATAAAGAGACTATGGCAGCTCAAGGGCCATAATGTGAAGATGCAGTTCTTACTGCACTAAGTGAACCCAGAAAAAGAGGCATAAACTCAGCCTGAGAGGAAGACAATAGCAGAGACGTTTTCTCAGAAGAGGCAATGATGGGGTGGCTGAAGAAGTAAAATTTGATCAAACAGTATGTTCAAAATGTGAGATTTTGAACATGATTTGAGGGAACAGCAAACTGTTGAGCATGGCTAGCTCACTGAAGCTAGGAGATTCACGCTGCCCAAAACAAGTCTAGGAAGGTAGCCAGAGGCCACACCATAAAGAGATTCCTAGGTCAATTAGTCTAAAGACTTTGGATTTTATCTTGAAAACAATGAGAAGCCATTAAAAGCTATTAAGCAGGGAAGTGATGTGATTACATTCAGAGAGAGAATGCCAAGGGTCTCTAGACAACTACTTATTTTGCATGGCATAGACATTTACCTGCCCAAACATTATTCCCCTAGTTGAAAAACTCATGTTCCTTTAAGACCCGTGTCCTCTATGAAATCTTATCTGATAATACCAATTCGGTCCTTTGATCGCTGTAACATTTGTTTTTTGCTCCTGATCACTTTCTTCAGTGCACATTTTCTTCCAGTGTGAGCATTCTTCAAGTGTCATTTTGTATGCAAGTCTATAAATCATTCAGAATAGAGATTCTCATGCCCATAGGAGACAGACAGATATGGTAAATCAGTAAAGCAAACCAGGTACAAAGAGACATAAAGAGACATTTGTTTGCATAGTAAACATGTAGTAATACTCTTTACTTCCACAAAGAAGAGGCAGAAAAAAAAAAGACAAAAGTATGGGGCAGTGCTGATAGAGATGTGTAATTAATCACAGCATTGGGAAACAATAGGGAGAGGTGAGGTCTCTGGCCAATCAGAGTGCCCATTCACTTTCGTAAGAGCAGCAGCCACTACTTGGTCCCAAGTGATTTTTAATATGCAGAGTTGAAGGTCCAATGTGTAAGATCTTTGGGGCGGGGGGGAACCTGGAAATTCAGATTTTATTTTTAAACAAAACTTTTTGAGTTTTATTTTTTTTCCTTGGGTTGGAGAGTCATCTTAACATGCAGACATTTTAAAACAGTAACAAGGTCTCAAACTGTTCTGAGCAGACATAGACATGCACAGAAGGTTGAAAATTTCTATTTAAAAAATGGAAATTGCAGTCAGAAATGGAGAAGTCACACACATATGGTGGGGTGATAGTTTATTCTGCTCCCTCAAAAGTTAAATCTAAACTTCATTCACATTTTTTTATTACAATATTCTGATCTTATGCTTGGTTGTATTGATCAGCACTGAACCTCCCTTCAAAGGTTTTTGGTTCCTATCTCCTAACAAAGTGGCTCTGATCTGAGCAAAAAGGAGAGGTTCCTTTGAATGTTTCCTCCCCAACGTCCAGAGGATCTCAGCAAACCCACTGAAGGAAAATTGAGCCTCCTCTGCTCTTTGGAGGTGTTCTTCATAAGTGGCACATCTCAAAGGAAGGCTAGTGCCATGTCACTGCCCCATGATTTGACAACAGCTGCTTAAATGTATTTTCCCTTTGATTCCTGTGCTCAGGCTGGACTTCCCTGCTCCACATTTCTGCTGGAAAGAGTTGAGTTCTCTGGACTTTGGGGAAGCCACAGATCTATGAACATCCAGATTTGTATATGAAGTACACTGACATTTCAAAGTTGGCTCAAAACCTTTCTAAACATTGCAGGCCAATATCAGCATATCAGTGGCCCAGATATTTCCCACAGATCCCCAGATTAAAACTTCTATCATACATATTTATATTGACATGAGGTCTAGAAACTTGCTTAATATGTATAATTTGGAAACAAGGTGCTCTTACTCTTGCGACTTGTAGCAGCAGCCTTGTCGTTGTCATTCATTTGGTTCTTACTTTGTGTTGGCTTTTATTGCCACTTATCTTTCATGTTTATTTCCACTCTCCTCAAACTGGCGATACCTCCTGGATAGCAAAAGCCATCATTTGGACATCTTTCTGTCCCCAGCCAGTAGCATGATAATATCCTCTTTGTAGAGATATTTTCATAACTATGAAAACTAAAATTTATTAATTGCGTACTACAGACATTATGGGTAGTGATTTATTCATGTTATTTCATTTGCTTCTTAAAATGATATTACAAAATAATTAGGAGTATTTTGATTTTGATTTACAGGTGAAATCCAAAGCTAGGAAAAGTTAAACAACTTGTCCAAACTCATGTAGTTTGTAAGGTATGGAGTTGGGACTCCAACCTAGAAAGCAAGCCCCAGGAAATGTTACATTGCTAAAAACGCCTGGTGATAATAGGAGTGCTGTTGATGAAGTCAGAGAACTTGAGGGAGATATTACTCTGTCTCTCTCAAGTTCTATGATTTTTACCGGGTTAATCCATGGATAGTTAATTTATTTCAAATAAATTTAATGTAACAGTGTCGAGTACAAAAACAAAAACAAAAAAACTGGTGACCTTTTGGCCTTATGAAGACAATCATCATGTGGTTATTTAAACCATCCTTATAGAATTGTTTTGAAGCTATGGATTCCGCAAAAGTATGTCCTGATTTCCTTCATGTTTGATTTGAATATAATGACTTACATTATATTTCCAAATACTACTAAAACACTAATTTAAAAAAAAAATTGCACATTCAAATGGAAACTCAACCTACTGGATATCTCCAGTGTGCTAACTAATAGTCTATCTGATTACCGATATAATAAATACATGTTCTATAATTTGAACATAAAGTACATTTATACTAATGAAACACCACTTTCCTCTGCTTTACATATTGGAGTTCTATGTCAGATTTTGTTTGCATAATGCATTCTGCTATGTGAGAAAGTTGGAAAGCCTCTTCCTTAATATATATCTTCTTACTAAGTCAGTCCCTGCTTTTCTGCATAATTACACATACATGAACACTCAGTAGAGGCCGATTAGCATTGTATTATATTTATGAAATCTAAAATGCAATCAATTGTAAGGTGTACTATTATTTTATATACACAAAGAAAGAAAAACAATTCCAGTGAAAATACAACATGCATTCAATTCCGGTATCTTAAATTCTTTTTTTAAAAAAAAAGTTCTCCAATCAATAGAGTATAGTAATTAAGAACTTGAATTCTGAAATCAGATTACTTGGATTTGAATTCTAGGGCATCTTATATACTGTGACCTTCAGCAAATCACTAAACCTCTATCTTCATCTGCAAAATGGGACTGTTACTACAATCCAACTCAGAGGGCTTTTGTGAGAATTAAATAGGACAGTAAGTGTAAGACCAGGGGCTTGGGGTCATGATAAATGTTAGTTATTGTCATTATTATGTGCCCTAAGAAAGCCCTTGATCCTGTGACCTGATCGTACAATATAAGCTTGCTTCTCTTAGCGGAGGGGTAGAAGAGGTCAGCTTTGTGTGATAACTAAATAATTGCCGCTGGGAATCTATGCTGCTTCTTTTCACCTCCTTTTCAGAAGCTCTTTACTCTTAGGAGAGTGAACACATATCTGATTGAATGGGCTTTTATCCTTAAAAGAAGAGGTTTCCTTGTGATTTAAAGCTCTGTTCAGATGCCAATTTAATCTCTTCTGATGAAGAGGTTTTAGAAGCTTTTAGCCTTCCTTGGTGACTTCCACATCACACAAATAGAGTTCTTCTTTTGTGTCCTACTGCCTGTGAGTACTTTGGAAGGATAGAGTAGGTTCTCCTCCTAAACTTTTGGTCTTGAGTGCAGTGGTTGGAAAATTTATTTAGATAAATAATGAAAGAATTCAAATTTTAGACCTAACTTTAGCTGCAGATTTTTTGGTCAATGTGAAAAAATAAAGGTTCTTCGACCCTTTGAATTGTGTACACTAATCATTTAATAAGGAATATCTATGTGGATAAATAGGAAAGTGGCAACTCTATTCTTAACATCCTCTTGAACTCCAACCATGGCTTTCCAACTGCTTAGTAATTACTGACTCATCATATATTGGACCAATTCATGGACTTCTTTAAAAACAAGAGTGTAAGTGAAAGCTAGGCTATGCTGCCATAACAAATAGGACAAAAACATCATGACTGTTTTCCGTATCTTGTGGCAAAAATATCTGGGCTCCTGCCATCATGTACCTGTACCATCAGGTACACTTTCCAAGGTTGTTTCAGAGGGACAGAGAAAACTGGGAAGTCACCTAGGATGTTTGAAAGAACAGGTCTTTCAGTAGTTTATCTCAATTTCACCCACATTCCATTGACTAGAACTCAGCCACAAGCCCCACCCCCACACCCGCTGATTCTAACTCAATGGCATCTGAACCTTTTTCTTTATTCCCACTGCTAACAGTGTCCACTTTCCAATACTCTTTATCTTTCATTTGCATTAGCAAAGTAGCTCCTTGAGAGGTCTTCCTGCCTCCTAACTCTCTTTCTTCCCATCTCCTAATTTATATCCCTTCTGCCTGGACTAACTTTCACAAAGCTAATCTCATTTCTCTGATTTAAAACATTTTCTTTGGATAACCTGGAGAATAAGGGCTAGGCTCTTTGCATGATGTTCAGGTACTGTCAGTTGACAGTGTACATTTCCAGGCTTACCATTCAGAAGATCTCCCCTCATGTATATATAACTCTCTCCAGCCTAACTGGACTTCTTGTTTTCCTAGAAATTCACTTATTCTATGCATGGTTTCACATTAGTCAATATTTTTCTCTTTTGAGAGCCTGCCTGATATTTGAGACCCAGCTTATGTGTGTCCCTTTCTTTGTCAAGACTTTCTTGATTCACCTAGTTGGAATGAAATGATCATCCAAATTGCTCCTAAAACACATTTTAAAAACTCTCATTCCATTCTCCTGGGTGTTTAAAGTTAATGATATATGGACTTGTCTTTCTGACTTGACTGCTTGCTCTTTAAAGTCTTACAGTGGACACTAATCTTCTTATAATGACAAAATCGACCTTAATGCATTGAATATAGTAGATTCTCAAAACATGTCTAGTATATGAACTCATTTAAAAACACTTTTAGTAACTGCTAGAATTAAAGGATACCACAAAGTTCCAAATGTAAAACTATTCAATATTATTTTATGTTATAATATGACATAAAAGCCATGAAAGCAGAGGTTTGTTATGATAATTCTGAAATGTTTATATCAGATAAGTTAGGAAAATATGCTCAAAATGGAAAATGATGAAGAACTTTGTCATTTCCATATGATCTGGTTTGATCCTTTAAAGTCTGCCAGCTCTCCTGGCTGAAGACATGTGGAGCTTTGTGTAACAAAACATTTCAATACGCAACAAGCATTCACAGATTTAATCCTGAACCACCCTCTTCATCAACCTCTGTTTTGCTTAATATATTTTCTCTATTCTGTTTCTTACCAAATACACATGGTTTGCACACCTACTGGTTACTTCTGACTCCATTTTTCTACTTCCATTCTCCCAGACATATGACCTTCTCCTTGTGTTCTTAGAAAGGTACTTTCTTGGATGGGTCTACAGACTATATGCTTTATATCCTTACTAACTTACTGTTACTTGGATGAAAATTTATTTTTTGGAGCAGAGTGAAGGAAAAATAAAGTAATAAAGGTGTATCAGATTGGAGTCCTTGGACTACAACTAGCAGCAAGCTCTAACTCAAACTGACATAAACAATATGGGAATTTATTGACTCTCATAATAAAGGTCCAGAAGTGAGAGGAACTCTGTTTCTGTTTTTTCTGCAATTCTCTCGGCTCAGTCCTCTTCTGTGTTTGCTTTATCCTTGGGCCAGTAGGAAAATGGATGCAAGAATCCTAGGCATCACACTAGCTAGACACAACAACATGAAAAGAAAGTAGAAAGTTGTTTGTTCTTGTATTTTCTTCTTGGAGAAAGGAAACCTTTCACAGAATTTCCCACAAGACTTTAGTCATGTTTTATTGGCAGGTTTCAGCCACACGCTATTTATAAACCAATCACCGGCAAGGGTAATAGGATTATCCAACTGGCTAAGACTAATAATATAGAAGGAAATTACCTTTGAGGATTCAACCACAATAATTACTACAAAGAAGAATGCATGGAGGAAAGAGGGAGCAAATAAGGAAGGAAGGAAGGAAGGAAAAACAAACTAAAATTGGTCTTCTTGTTTCGCAAACTCATCTTTTACAAATACTTACTGTATTTCAAAGATCACTGATTCTCTAGATTCCAGAAAGCCTCAGTTACATAAATGAATGTTTATGCCCTTTAGCAGAGGGAACAAGATCTCTGGAGGCTCATCCTTTATTTGATGCTCCCAATTGTAAGGTGCCTATGTCACTTCTGCTCTCAAGTCATTGACCAAAACTAGTCATATGGAAGACAGGAAGCTAGGAATACTTAACTCAAAATTTATGACCACCATAGTCTACCGAATATTCATCCCTTTCAAACAACTCAAAAATCATAGAGGCTTATCACAACAGAAGTCTCTTTCCTACAGCATGTCCATCATAAGCTGACAGTCGAATTTTTCTCCTTAGAGTCACTCAGTGACCTTAACTAGTGACCCTAACTGAGACATTATCTCAACATGTGTTTTCATGACCATCTTAGAAATAGGAAGAGAATGTGGCAAACTATGAACTAGCTTTTAACACTTCTGTCTTGAAATTACACATGTCACTTCCACTCACGTTTCATTGTAAAAGGAAGTCATATGGCCATGCCTAATGCCAAAAGGAGTGGGGAAATGCAATTCTCTTCTCTACCCAGAAGTGAAAAACTAAACTCTTTGGTTCACTGAACTTATAAATAACTTCTTATTTACTTGACTTCCATTTCCTCAACATGACATCTTAGCTTTTCCCACAACTACTCTGGTCATTATCAGGTAATAAATAGTCTCTGTCTTGTGTAATATCAGAACTCTAAGCTTTATTTAGTTTAAAATCTCACCACATATTCAGTTGATTCCTTCCCTGGGCTTGCAAGACTTCAGGGGATATGTGCATATGGGGGATTGGGGTACGGCCAGCTTTTTCTCTTTCAGGATATACATCCACTTCCACCCGCTACTGACCCATTCTTTGAACAAGTAGTTACTAAGCACCTTTTCTATCAAACACTGTTATAGAGGCTGGAGATATGGTCACAAACAAAATAGACAAATTTCTTATCTTCATGGAGCTTATATTATAGCAGATATCCTAACAGATAAAAAAAATTAAGTGTATAATATGATAGTGATAAGTTCTAGATTAAAGAATATTGTGGAAAACTAAATACAAAGTATAAAGGAAGTGCTATTTAGGTGGGAGTGTCCAGAGAAGGTGACACTAAAGTATAAATGAAGGCAAAGGGGTGGATAAATGGAGGAAGAATTTCTAGGTCAAAGATGAGGAAATGCAAAAGCTCTGGAGCAGGATATGTCTTGGTTTATTTGAAAAGCAGCAAGGAGTACAGTTTGGTTACAGTACTGTAATGGAAGGGGAAGAGTAGAATGACATGAAGCCACAGCATAGTGGCCAAGATCTCATAAGACCTTGTAGGTCATTGGGGGCCACTGAAGATTTTAAGCAGAAGAATGGCAGGGTTTATCAAAATCACTTGCTGCTATGATTAGAATGGATACTAATCAGGGGACAACTACTGATATCCAGGTGAGAGATGATGGCTTCTTGGATCATCATGATAGCATGGAAGTTGTGAATCATCTTATACTTCAAGCCTTTCAGGGCCAGGCCCACTGGTGAGGGAGAAGATATTAAGAGAAAAGAAAAAGTTTTACCCAAATGCAATAGTTGCATTTCTTAACAATACCCTCTGGATGTGGCAGATGTCAATAGTTGATTGTCTTTTTTCTAAAGCACCTTTTCGGATTTTTAGAGACCTCCCAATGCCTGTGATCTACACTGGCCTTGACAGAGTCAAGGTTCATCAACTGGTCATGTATGACCCTCTTCACCAGCCCCTGGTTTCTGTCTGGGCCACTTAGCTGCTCTCCACTATTCTCTTGGGCAGAGTACACAGGCCAGCTCCCATTTATAAGGCCTAACTCTCCTATAAGGAGAGTTACATACAAATTGTTCTTTCCAACTCAAGAAGATCTGGCCCTTTCCAGTGCTGCTTGGTCTGCTCTGCCATCCAGGGCAACAAGCCAACCATGGCCTGTCACCTTTATATTGGATTGAAAATGCTGGTCTCTGGGTCTTTCTGCCTTTACAATAGATGTACAGGATTATAAGGCATTCTCTTGAAGTTTCACTCACTTTGAGGTAAGCTTGTCACTTCCCTCCCCTATTTGTAGGGGGAAAGGGAAACATAGCCCATTGGCAATTCCTTTGAAAAGAGAGTCTTCCTATAAGCCTCTCCAAATTTCAGGTGATTCTTTGCCTCATCTTATACAAACTAGAAGAGAGCGATGGGTTAATTTTTGCAGAAACAAGATTCTCACTCTTTGCCAGTCCTGCAGAGATATTCTACCACCTAGCTTTATGAGAAAAATTGAATTTAACTTACTCTTACCAGTGCAAGCACAGGGCTGGGACTATAGTGAGGTATGTGGGGCACCTAGGACACACAATTTAGGGACACTTCATTCTTAGGGGTGTGCAGGTATGGGGTTGGCTTTACCCTAGTCCCAATATTGACAAGCAAACAGAAACCAACTAGAGTGAATTTAAGCAAAAATCGGTATCTGTTAAGAAGACATTTGTTTGGGGAACTCATAGAATCACAGAGAGTGCTGGGGACACAGGTTCGGAGGCCATACAGTGAAAAACAAGACCCAAATCTGCAACCTCAAGTTGCACTGTTGGACAGACACACCCAGACTTGGACAGCCCCCCACTCTAGAACTAGAGAGCTGAGCATTTCCACTATACCCATCTCCCCCACCATTTCTGAAAATGGATTTAACCACTGCTATCACCACTATCAGTAATAACAACTCTGAGCATTTCCTGTGCTTCCTTATTTCACTAGCTTCTAAGTGAGAGTCTGGGGCAAGTGATCTGAATGGCACAGTCTACATCATGTGTCCAAGATGCAAAGGACTCTGAGAAAGTGAGTATCGGCCACTGTTAACTTCTATACTAAAAAGAGGCTTAGATTCATTAGATGGGACAGTCCCCAAATATACAAAAAGGAACTTAGATTCTGGACAGCCAAACACTAAGGATGAGTGCCAATCAATCAATCAACCCTGTGAAATAATTGGAAGTTGCAGGAAGTTCTATAAAAGAAACAACGATGGGAGTTAACAGAGAATGCGAGAGGGGAGATCTACTTGAAGTACAGTGATCAGTAAGGTACGTAAACTGAGGCCTAATGAAGGAAGGATCTAGCTATGCAGACTGGGTACAGGTAGGGGAAAACACATGCAAAGGTCCCTGAGGTAGGAAAGAGCTTGGTATGCTCCTATAACTAAAAATAGCAGGAGCATAGAAGGGCTGGGGAAGGAAGCAAATACAAGGCTGGAGAGAAAGACAAGAACCAGATCATTCAGAGCCATGTAAGTTGTGGTTAAAGGTTTGTATCTGGGGAAGTCATTGCAAGCATTTAGGCAAGGGAATAAAATGATCTAATTTTATTTTTTTTTAAAAAATTGCTTTTGCTGTTTTGGAGAAGGACTTGGTCTGAGAAGTGTCAGATCAGAGACAGCTGGGAGGCTGGGGGGTTGCCCAGGGGAGAGAAGGTGGCCCCAAATAAGGTAGTGACAGCAGAGCTGGAGAGAAAATATTTGTTTGGAGACAGAATCAGTGACTTGAATATGGGAATTTGGGGGGCAAGGGGAAGAATTCTGGGTAATTGCTAAATTTCTGGGTGGAGTAATAGAATGGACAATTGCACCTTTTACTAAAACAGACAGATGCGGTGGTAAAAGTTCAAGAGTCCTCTTTGAGACACGTTCAGCGTGCAATGTCAGGATGTCACCAAATAAGCAGGCTTCAACTCCAGTTGTTAAAGTACCTCAAGAGTTGCAACAAACCAATTAGCAAATATTTCAAGTAAAATCGGTACTAAACATGTCCTCACACTTGGAGTCTAAAAACATCATGCTGTCTTTTGTCTTCGTGGGGTTTTTTCTCATTTTTTAAAAAGTAGCCAAATGTTTCAAACATACAGAAAAGTACAGGAATAAAAATTTACCAGACACCTGTACATCCACTATCCAGATTTAACAAATGTTAACATTTTACTATATTTGTATCAGAGCTTTTTTAAAATAAATAACACAGTACACATAGACTCTGCTCCCTCATCCCATTCCTCTTAACCGTATGATACCATTTATATAACATCTAAAGCATTCAAAACAATTCTAAGTATTTTGATGGACTGCCACCT
Source organism: Pteronotus mesoamericanus (assembly GCF_021234165.1). NCBI lineage: Eukaryota > Metazoa > Chordata > Mammalia > Chiroptera > Mormoopidae > Pteronotus > Pteronotus mesoamericanus. The sequence goes on from NW_026555321.1 coordinate 15,966,032, forward strand.
ATGTAGTAAAATTATAAAAACAAGCATGTGAAGACAACTCCAACAGCAGAATGTATTTTTTGTTTTTTTTTTTTAAATTTACATTTAATGTAGCTCAATCCCCACACATCAGTGGTTCCAAGAAATCACACCTCAGTCATTTTGGTGAGTGGTTTTTCCCCCCCTCACTTGAAATCTTACAAGAAATCTGCTATGGTAGATTAAAGCTAGGGAACTTCTAGCTTTCAAGTCATTGGATTCACCTTTAAGATGCTCATGGTCTGAATCTACACAGACCTTGTAAAAGCAGAAGGGCTAAGTCTTTGTAGCATCTACTCCCTCCTGCCAAACGTGCCTCTAGAACCTGTATCACAGCCCCCAGTGCCACCGACACTTAGGGTTCAGGCCCAGCATCCACATAACGCCCTCATCGCAGGTACCAGAACCTTGGCACAAATGCCTGGGCACCCAGAAAAACACCTTACCCCCAACAACCTCCCAATTTCAGGAAATTTAATTCTTTCTGAAGTTAGAGCTCCTCTCTGTTCCTTCGACATCTCAAACCTTCAGTTTTGGGGCAGTAGGGTTCTCAGTCAGTAGTTTAACACACTAAAGCTTTTTAAATTTACCCCAAATAAGGGAAGCTGACATTCAGGACATGGTCTGTCTACCCTCAGAGAAAACCACAAAAATATCTCTTCTCTTCTCCAATGAGATTAGAGCCATGTTGTTTTCTCAAATACATTATCTTGTCTCAATTAGTACAGTGTCCCCCTCGTGCTCGGGCTTGCTGACCACACGGTACTCAGGAGCTCACCTAGACTGTTCCTGGCTGTTGCTTCCAGTAGATTCTCTTCTCTACCACTCTTTTCTGTCCTCCTAAGGAACAGTGTTCAAAGGCTGGGCCCCTAGCATCTCACTCTTTCACCTCCTACTACTCTTACTTCCACCACTCAGTCTTTTTTGCATTTTGATCTCTTAAGAATTCCAATCATTTATCTATTCTCTTTAGAAAGTTCTCCTCCTGTGTTCTCCCTTCTCCCATCCTTTATTTTATTGGTGAAACCAAAACATTACCTGAAGAACAAAAGGGGGCTTCTAGCAATGTATTTAATAAAATACATTTTGAAGATTAAACCTCTCACAAAATGAAATTGGAAACAAATTTAAAAATGCTTTAAGTTATTCAACCCAAGAGTCAGAAGGAAAAAAATCTATCTTCAAAGTTCTGCTCAAACTATCTACACCTATACCTTCATACACTTACTAATTAAACCTGCTTTTCTCAAGTAACAGCCAAGCAAAAAAAAAAAGAAAGAAAGAAATTATTTCTTATATAATTTCACTATTAAAATATATGTATTTTTCCAAAAAAAAGTTTTTACTTAATTCATTAAAAATCTGTATGACAGGACTTTGTGGAATACACTGGTGACCTACCCACTACTCATAGCATGGTTTCTCTGTCACATGAGTTTCCAGTTCCACTTAGAAATTCTAGCGCTGCAACCCACTGGCCACTCCACACACACAAAATTAGGTGGTAAGTACCAAAAAATTTTACTCCCAGTATAAAAATACTTAATTTATCTGGAAACATGTCCTTTATTTCAGCATAAGTGTTTAATTTCAGTTATTAGAGAACTCGCTAAATGCCTTTCTTCCCATAACTCTTTTACTTATTAGAAAAATATTTGTTAAGCACATATTTTAGACTCCCAGAACTAAGTAAACAAGATAGGCAAACTCCATTTTTTATAAACTATTTCTTATCCTTTTTTCTTATTTTCATGTCCCAAGTTGCTAAATAATAATTAGTTACTCTTAGATTGAGTTCACAAATAGAAGTTCATGAATACTAATATTCCTACATTTTAAAAAGCTTTTGAAAAACAATAAATTCATCTTTGAATCTCTCACACTTAGACAATGCACAGCACATGATAGGCATGCAATAAATATTTGAGAATGGAAAATTATCTGTCTAGAATACTTTTAGATATAGTCCTGCCTAAGGGGGGGAAAAAGATAATTCACAATCTCTTTGAATCTTTAGACTGTATTTTCTCAGCAGCATGGTGGTATTCCACGTTCCCTTTTCCCACACCCTCCCAACCTCAAATCCCTAAAAGGCTGAATTCAGGTAGGCAGGACTGGACAAATCAAATACCTCATTAAGAATGCCTGAAGAAATATGCCTAAAGATGAAATTATAGCTCTTAGACCAGCACTCAAAACCCTGGAATAAAAGAAAAGAACGAAGGAGGGGATGGGGGCAAAATTATGTGATTTGACCGTAGTTACTTATCCAGCAAATGTTTCTGAAAGCTACTAACTACTAATTGTGGTAAAGGTTTTTAAGCCGGGAAATGGCGAGTCTCTCTCTCTTTCCCTGACTCTCTGTAATTCATGTGCAGTTTGGGGATGGCACTATGTCTTAAATACAATAATATTTTAGAGAAATTTAAACACTCCAAGTTAACAGGGATGCCAATTTGGAGCCATAAAAGAGACGCAACTCCAGAGATTTCAAATAATTTAATAAGGCGTAACCATTTTTCTAAAATTCCATGGTACTTTTTTCATCAGCCTAAAAAGCTCGACCATGTGGCCTAATTCAAGGCTGCAGGCAGGAAAAATTACTGACTTCATTATGCCTGCCTGGTGCTCTCCTGTAAAAGCGTGCGGCACCAAGCGCTCTCATTCTAGGAGGCTCTGTAGAAAGCTTTGCGCTGACAGATCTCCGCTGGCTTCTTGTGAAAACAGAGAGAAGGAGGTTATGTTTTATTGTGTGCCAGGCTCAGAGATTTGTGTCCCCACCTTTGCTTCAGAAAAGGCCCACAGTGGGGTCTGGTCACACCCAACTCATAATGGCCCTTGGGCTACTGAACACCATTCAGGGTTTGCTAAAGAGAGATTAATGCTTATTATTATTGCCATTAATGGTATTACTGTTATTGTTGTTATTATCCATTGCTTATTGGAAATGAGCGCTCTGTGGTCTTTTGAAACATTTCACTGCTTCCCCTGTAGTGTGCAGAATAGCAGGTTGCTTATCTACAAGGGAACAAAGAGTAAAAGTGAAGCCCTGGCTTTTCCCTGTACTTCCTTGGGTGCAACTGGACTTGTGTTTTTATTTGCTAAGTTAGATAAGAAAGCAGGAAAGAATGGTGTATTAGCTAGAGTGAAGCTGGCTTCTTTGAGAGAATAAACCCACATATCTCTGTGGCTTAATGCAATACAGGTTGATTTCTCACTCATCTAAAATCTAAGCAAGGTATTGCCAATGGGCAGACAACGTTCTTCTAAGCACTAACTTTGGAACTCATTTCTTTCTGAGGATCCCAAGTTCATGGTGGTGGTTGACTTCATTCCAACCAGGTGAATGTGGAAAAAGACCACACGTGGGAGGTCTCAGAGTAGTACACACTACTACTCACATTTTATTGGTCATACTTAACCACAAGGATGTCTGGGAAATTCAGTCTTGTGAGTCATGAAGACAAGATTGGAACCATCGCAACCTTGCTTCAGAGACTCGTTCATCAAGTATTGGGATGTAAGTGAGCACATGAGAGCTCGCTTATATATGGACTCTAAAACATCAAACTCATAAAAACAGAGTGGAATGGAGGTTGCCAGCTGCTGGGGGCCAGGAGAAATGAGGAGATGTTGGTTAAAGGGTACAAACTTTTAGTTATAAAATGAGTCAGTTCTGGGAACTAATAAATAACATGATGATTATAGTTAACAACACTGTATTAAATATTTGAAAGTTACTATGAGAGTAGAGGTTTAACGTTCTCACCATAACAATAACAACAAAATAGTAACTATGTGAGGTAAAGGACATGTTAACTAACCTTATTGTGGTAACATCTTGTGGTATATAATACATGCATCAAAACATCGCTTTATACACCTTAAATTTACACAGTGTTATGTGTCAGTTATATCTCGATAAAGCTGGCGGCAAGGAATCACATGTGCGGTTCTAGGTAATCTTCCATGAGAAGGTGACATTGTGTGGATAGGTAGCACAGTGGGAGCAAATCTCGCAGCCTTTTGTATGTTGGACATACCTGTAGTTTTTAGTTCTCCTTGTTTCAGGAAAGTCAGTATGAGCTCTCTTAAAGATATGTTTCCCTTGAAGTAACTTACATTTTTAGGAGTGAATGCCTGGGTTCTGCTTGCTATAATGGGAGGCAGGGAGGTCAACTCCCTAAAAGACAGATTTTCATCCAGTTTCCTCCTTTTTCAGTCCTACAGCTCACTCTTCTCTGTCACCATATTGATGTAACTGAGCTTGCAGTACACAGCATCTTTCCTCTTTTCTCTGTTCCTCTCTATAAAAACTCTAACCTGTGCCTTCCCCCGCTCTATCTTATTAATTCCCACACCTCTATCTGCTGCTTCCCATCTCCAGAAGTTTTATTAAAATATCTTAACTGATAATGTCTCTCTCCCCTCTCTTTGTTCTTGTGGGTTTAGACAATATATTTAATTTCTTGAGAAGCTTTTAAAAAATACAGATTCCTTTTCTTAACACTTGAAAATTTAAGTAAAGTAAATATGGGGTCGGACTTAGGTTTCTCTATCTTATACTATTTAAAAATTTTAAATACACCAAAAATAGAAGGGCCACAATAAGCCTCCATGTAGCTATCAACAGGACTTAATAATTATCCAGATTCAAGATTTTTTTCCTTGCTCAAGTATTTTAAAGTGAGCCGAGACATTGTGTCATTTTGTCCCTCTATAGTGCAATATGTGACAGTAAAAAATTAAAACGTTTTCTTATGTAACCATAATGCCATAAAATTAACCATATTTCTCTAGTATTATCTATTGTTCAAGTCCATAATCTAATTTTCATGTTTGTTTCAAAATGTACTTATAATTGGTATATTTTTCAAAACATGAAATGAAGAAAACTATATCTTTACAATGTGAGTACAGCATTAATACCAAACATGATGAGGACTTCCCAATAAAAGAAAATTTATAGATCAATCTCACCTATGAATTTCAAATGACAAAGAAATGTCATGCAAAGAACAAACAAAAAAATACTGAAGTGGTTATACTAATAATCAGAAAAAACAGATTTTAATACAAAAAATTATAAATAAAGAAGAACATTATACCAATGATAAACACATAGGGACCTAGAAAGAGAGCTCCAAAATGCACAGAGCAAAAGTTGATAGAATTAAAAGCATAAATAGAATTTCAGAAAGGATAGCTGGAGACTTCAATACCCACTTACAATAATGGATAGATCAATTAGGCAGAAAATCAACAAGAATATAGAAGACTTGAACAACTATAAACCAAACACCTAACAGATACTTATAGAATACTCCATCCAGCACCAGCATAATTTGCATTCTTCTCAAGTGTACATGGCACATTCCCCAGGACAGACCATATTCCAGGCCATAAAACAAGTCTCGATAAATTTAAAATGATTGAAATCATACAGGCATTAATATGTTCCTCAACCATAATGAAATAAATAAAAGAAATGTACTGAATAATAAAAAGAAATTTGAGAAACTCATAAATATGTGGAAATTGAAGCACAAATTCCTTTTAAAAATTGTCAGGAAAAAAATCCCAGGAAATTTTAAAACATACTTTGAGATATACCAAAGCTTACAGAGTGCAGCTGTGCAGTGCATAGAAGGAAACCAATAGCTGAAAACACTGTATTAAAAAGAAGGGAGATTCAAATCATTAAGATAAAATTCCACTTTAAGACATGAGAAAAAATAAAAGCAAATTAAACCTAAAGCAAACAAAAAATAAAATATTAAAATCAGAGAGAAAATAAATGAAATAGAGACTAGAGAAAATCAATGAAACAAAATTGATTCTTTGTAAAGAGCAAAAAGATTAGCAAAACTTTAGCTAAACTGTGCAAGAGAAAAAGAGAGAGAGAAAATAAAAATAACTCTTCATTGTTCATTTTATCATATCCTTTTATTTTTTCCTACTAAGAAGAAGAGTGGTGGTAGGCATAAAGTAAATAATTGGCATGCATCCATACAAATTCAATGTCTACAATTCCTCAACATTGATTGACGTTTACTTCTATCTTTAAAAAAATCCCTGAGCATGATTAAAACAGATAATACTCTGCTCAAAAACGCAATTGAGCCAAATAACTTGGAATCCCAACAGAGATGTTTATTTGAGAAATTTTGCAATAGCAATAATTGCCATTGGTCAGAAAGAAGCCTCTAGATCTTTGTTAAATGATGTCCCAAAAGTAGCAAGAAAAACAACATAGTACTATTGTTTTTCTCATTCCAATCTTCAGAATTTCTTTTTTCAAATTCTCAAGGATTCTGAACTTATTTCTAGCTGTTAATTTCATAAAGAGGGAACCCTTTAAAATATGGCTTACAAATTTATGAGCTATACAGTTAAATTGCCTGAAGATTCTAGGTTCATGTAAGACTGTTAGTAATAGCTTTATTAAGAAACATGGGCACAAGAAAAAAAGAGAATAAAGTATCATGACAAGGAATAATTTATAGTGTGTGGGAAGGATATAATTCTCTATAAACTACAATGTCAAATTGCATACCAATTAGAGTAAAGAAGGGTGAGTGACAACATTTAGTAAACAATATGAAAGACCTATCACACAGTGGGGAGAAAAACTAGCTCCTAGTTTTTCTTATTTTTTAAAAATAAACCAGGAAGAGGGACTATTGCATCACAAGAACAATTAGCTTAACAAACCAGAAATTAGATTTTGGCACTATATTTGTTGCGAACTAGTTGAAGGGCTCTCCTTGAATTTTCCTTTTCTTGAATCCTAGAACCTAGAGGAGGAACAGTGGGGGGTGGACCAGACAATCTTTAAGATCTCTTACTGTGCCAGAATCAAATGTATTCTACATCTTTCATAAGGTCCATTTCACATACACACACACACAAAAGAGATAAAAAATGCCAGTTGTTATCTTTTTCCTAAGGCTTTGGTTTTGTTTCAGACCTTATTTTGGAAAGGAAAATAAAATCATAAATGAATCACTGCGAATTATGGTACCAGGCATGGATCTTATCAAAATTGGCGACTCATCAATTTTCAGCAGTTTTGCTAACCATGAGAAAAATTCAACTTTTTCCCTCTCCTTCCTCCAAAGACTAAAAGAACATTATTGCATCCTTTCTGCAATCTATTTTTTAAAAAAGACTATGACCATTCTTTATTGTTCTGTATACTTTCGTGCTTAATTATAAGAAAATTGTTCAAGTCCATTTTGAAGTCAATCTTTTTGAAAGACTAATGTTCATATTTGAATTTTCTTGCTTTGAAGTAATCATATTAAGTATAGTAAGCATTATTATTTATTCTAAATTGGTATTACTATTATTTATTTAATGTACAGTTTTATTTTGGTTCAGAAAAATACCAATGTTATGTAGCAGTAAGAGCACTGAATTCTGAGTCAAGAACATATATCTTTGTGTCCATCTTTGCTGTATGACCTTAGTCTTGTCATTTATATCATTTAGACTTAATTATCTCACTTGCAAAATGAGAAAACTAGTAAAATCAGTCAAATATACTTCCCAAGGTTATTGTAAAATCAAGTAAAACCATTTAAACATCACTGAGTATGATACAACTAATATTTATACTAATTTTTTATTTCCCTAGTTAGGAGTACTGAAATTCTATACATATTTCTAGGTAGGATTTACTATTTAATTTTAGAATGTGTACTTTTGGAGTTTTGGTCCTTCAGTTCTGCATATATAGTTAAAGTCTTAAAAATACAAAACATGCCCAGCTACTCCAGTACCATTATTAACACAAAATGTGAAGAAATAGTTCCACTGGCTTGGGCAGGATGCTGATAGCTGTAAGGTAGAGCTCACCTAAATGCCCACAGCTGGTGACTTGTTTAAATGTACAATATAGAAATGTCCTTATATAACCAAATTCCCATGCAGCCACAAGTACTCTAACTGTAATGGCAATAATTTAAAGGGAATAAGTTTTCAAATATAACCTTTAACGAAATTCTGTCGAAAACTTATATTGGTTCACTCAACAGAGTGATTATTTTTCAAGGTTCCCTGGGCCTTCACAATGAAGAGTTTCTGGTTATCAAGTTCACTGCCAGGAAATACACTGAGAGTAGTGATTGCCATAGATCTATGGGGAGATTAAGGGTTGGCAAAGATGGTGGATGATGCTCCAGAGTGCCAGGTCCGAATGCAGAAAGACTGTGAGAAAGTTTTTTTTAGCTTTCTCAATGTAAATAATTATAGTAACCTGGAAATTTAATAAAGTTCCTTGAATATAAGCAGGCTGGGGAATTATTGGTTTTGAATTACTGGCAATAGTGAAGAGGGTTAAATACAGTTTCAGAATGAAAATTAGTTTTATTTTGTCAGGAAGTGAGTGAGCAAAGAGGTGCAAAAGCAAGAAAGAGAAAGAAAGAAGATCACTGGGGCTGATACCAAAAAAATTGCAACCTAAATTCAGAGATGACAGAGCAGGTGAAGATCTGCAGTGTGGTCACCACAATGTCACCTACAGCTGAGAATACCAGAGACAGAGAGACGGAGAGACAGAGACAATGCGAATGCGAGGCATGTTCACAGTTCTTAATGAGATCTGACCTCTCCTCTCTCACGTCTTCTACAGCCCTCAGATAAATTCTCCAAAATGCATGATTTCTTCTTTTCTGCAGAAAACTTTATTACAGTACAGTTTTAATGAAAATCAGTTACTCTAGACTGTCTTACTGACATCATTGGATTTTGGTCCTCAAACAACACACTCTAACATAACTTTTCTTATTTTTGCTTTCATGAAACATATGTTCACTTTCAAGCCAGGGCTTACATCTTCCCTCTGGTTCACTAGAGGAAGTCTCAGGAGGAAGGCATTGTATTTCTACTCCTAACACCCACATACCTTGTCCCACAATTAGGTTCTCACAGATCCATAGGCTGTAATGATCTAAACGTCATTTCAGCCCCCCATTACGGAGTGCTGGAGCAAAAACCTGAACTCAACACCTTATGCCATTGATAGTGGCATTAGGTAAGTCACTTAACTTTTTCAGTTCTGGGGATTTCAGATCTCTCTCTAATCTGCAAATAGAGTTAAACTTATCAATTTAAGGGTCATTTTGTGAATTAACTGGAATGTTATAATTAAATTTCAGAAAAGACACGAAATTAAATGGCAACCCTTTTTACCCCTACCTACTATGCCTTAACCTATCCATGGGAAGAGCTATATCTAAAAACCACTGAATAAAACAAAATTATTCTAAGTTTCTAAAAAAGTACATAAAGGTAGAAGTTGCACACATTTGTAATAAGTTTAAGTAAAAGCAAGGACTTAAGAAATCAATAAGCCTATTTAGAATCCCAGCTCCACACTGACTAGATCTATTAACTGACCCTCAATCTCTCTGAGCCCCAGTCTCCTCATCTGAAAAAGGAAGACTGTAATTCATATCCACCAGGATTTTTTCAGGTATTAGGTAAAATTATTTATTCATAATGTGTTGTTTCACTCATACAACAAAATGCCCCATGAACTGCTCCAATCCCAGGTGCTTTTCTAGACACTGGATATACATAAGTGAACAAAAAAGACAGAAATCTCTGCTCCATGGAGATTTTATTTGGGGTGAGAGAAGATAGACATTAAATAATAAAAATAGTAATGTATATGTTATGCTAAAGGTTATAAATGCTATCGGAGAAAAAAGAGTAAAGGGGGTTGAGAGCTCAATAGGAAGTTTTGTGGGTGACGAGAAGGAAAATCATGTTACCGTATTACATATGATTCGGGTAAGGCTGATTGAGAAGGTGAAATAGGAGCAAAAATTTAAGAGTGTCAATAAGTCAGTCAAGTGGTGATGTGAAGGGGAGAGCATTCCAGGCAGTGAAAGCAGCTGAGGCAAAGGCACTAACCACAACTGTGGTTGGAAAAAAGTGAGCAATGTGGAAACTAGGAAGGAAAAGGTAAGAGGGGCAATTAGGGCCAGCTCATATTGGGCTTTATGGGCTATTGTGAGGAATTGCCTTTTACTATGAAAGAAATAGAGATGTTTTGCAAAGTTTCGTGCAAGGCAGCAACATGGTCCAATTAGTGCTTTAAAAGAATGCCTTGGACTCTGACTGGTGTGGCTCAGTCGGTTAGGCATCATCCTGCAAAGCAAAAGGTTGCTGGTTCAATTCCTGGTCATGACACCTGCCCTGGGTGTGGGTTCAGTCCCCAGTCAGGGTGCATGTGAGAGGCAACCAATCGATGTTACTCTCTCATATTGATATTTCTCTCCCTTTCTCCCTCCCTTTCCCTCTCTCTAAATATATTTTTTAAATGATCTTTTTAAAAAAAGGATCCCTTGGCTGCTGTGTTAGGATTTCTCAACTGTGGATACCCAGGGTAATGGCAGGACAACCACTTAGAAAGCAGCACATGGAAGAGGAATAAAGCAAGTGATCACAGTGGAATGGTGAGCTGTGAAAGCGTGAACCTAAGTTGAAGGAAAGCCCACAAGATTTCCTGATGTGGTGAATATTAAGTATGGGACATAGACAGGAGTTGGAGAAGATCTCTAGATTTTGAGGCAACTGGGAGAAAAGAATTGCCATCAGCTGACATGGAAAAAATTATAAATTAAGCAAGTTTGGGGGCAGAGAGATCAGGAATTCAATGGAGTATAACAAGCTTCAGATGTCTATTAAACATACAAGTAAAGATGTCCACTAGGAAGATGGATCTATGAATTTAGAACTCAGAGAAGAGACCTGAGTAGGGCATTTCAATTAAGAAGCATCAGCTCATAGAGATATCTAAAGCCATGACACTAGATGAGATCAACAGGCAAGTGAATGAAGCTAGAGAGAGGCAGAGGACTAAAGACCAAGAAGATAGACCAGTGAACAGTGATGTAAGAGAATAACCACCAGAATACATCTGGAAGCCAAGTCAAGAAAGTGCTAACTAAAAGACGGGAGGATCAATGATTACAAATGTCACCAACAGATCATCCAAGATGAGAACTGAGAACTGATTTGGCAACATAAAGATCATTGCAACCTTGACAAGAGCAGTGGTCACAGTGGTAGAGAAACCTAACTATGCCAGGTTTAAGAAATAATATAATAAAACTTTGAGAAAGTAGGAATAGATGCCTTTTTTCAAGGAGTTTGCTATGAAGGAAAGAAAAGAAATAAAGTGATTGCTGCTGTGAGGAATGAATTTAAATGAAGGCTTTTTGATTTGGAAAAAAATCAGATGATTGAGTGTTGATAACATGTATGTCAACCTCCCGGAAGAAACCTGTCACTTGGTAGCTGGTATTACTATACTCCCTATGAACCCATTTTTACACTTGGTAATCTTGGATGTCAAAAAATATTTATGTATTGATACTTCCCAACATATAAGTGCCTGTGAATATAACTGACAGTTTAGCCTATAGCTGAAAGGGATGAGGAAGCCCAACTAGAAAAAAGTCTTTCCCTGCTTTGGGGGATCTACTTTATACTACATTCCGGACAGTTACACTATTTCAAGGAAAGATACTAAAGGGAGTTATCATGTTCCCCTTTAACCACCTTGGAGCCATTGTACCTGCTCATACAAAGAGACACATACTCTCCCCAAAATGCTTCATTTTCTTGTTGACACAACACAAACACATTTTCCCAGAGAAACAATGTCATAGGGATGTTTATGGTCTTAGCATAAGATATCCCATATTCCTCATATCTATTTAATTCACACTACAGTTGGAGATGCTACAGAAAGGAGAAGAGGAGAAAGACTAGAAAAAATGGTACAACTAGAGAAAAAGAAATGTAATTAAGTGAGAAGAGTTCTATATGAGTTCAACACAGTCTGCAATTCACCTGAATGGGAAGAAATAAGTTAACTCCACTGCAATTATTGAAGTTTGTATAGGATTTGATGGGTGTAAAAAGCATCTATTAGCTTTGTCTATCCAATACCTAATCTCCATTTTCTGGTAGTAACCCCTTGGTTTTTTCCTTGGAAACTATGATTCCACTATTGCCTACAGACTTAGTGGAATGTAGATCTGGTGGTTGTATTCCCTTCTTTGCAAAGTATAAGAAAAAAAACCCCAGAATGGACTACTCAACTCTTCCTCTAGAAGGAAGTGCACCAGGAGGGAAAAGGGTCGCTATCATCTTCTTGCCACAGAAATTCCCTCAAGGGCTGGTCTACTGGGTCCTTCTTCCAAGATTCAGGGCTCAACTCAAATTAGATGCTCTACTCTGACTCTACCAGTTTTTCACACAGTTACCATTTCCATTTGGCCTGTACCCATGCTGTACTTGTTGTTAAATGTTTTGAGTATAACTTCTAGTTTGTCCTGGTCCCTGTTGATTCCAGATTCAGCCTTCTCCTCTTTCTTTATATCTGTGAGTTATCATATATCTTAAAAATCATTTCTCCTTCCCTCTTTTTTCCTTTTGAATTAAGTTAAGCACAGCTACTTGCCCTGTATTTATAACCAAAGTATGCTAGAAAGAGAACAGATTAGTCCAAAAACCTGGTCACTAGTGTAGACTTTCAAAACAACTTCTCTTAATGCACCTGTTAGTAGGTTGGGATCTGCCCTTGCATGCAGCCTCAGGATTTTCACTACTTTTACTCCCTGACTTGATATAATCTCTCGCTATTGGACAATAGTTGGAATCGTTTATGAATCAGGAGCTGCTTCTCCTGCTCACCAAGTCCTCAATGACATGTCAACACATTCATGCTTAAAACTCTATTCCCTTGTTTGTAATTGGAACCAACAATAATAATAAAATAAATAGCACTGAAAAACCTAATATGAACATAGAAGGATTCTTAATCTTTTGTTATTTTATGGTAAGACATTTGAGGGGGGGAAAGAGATCTTTTGTCTACTAAAATTATTTTTAATATAAAAAAAATGGAAATTAGTTACCTAGATGCCATTCTCAAGAGCCTTTTGCTCTTGGCTATGAAACCTTCATTTGAAAGCCTTTTCCTCTGAATTCTCTGCTACAGTTTTATGGGATGCTCAATGTAAACAGATGCCTCATATAAATTTTATTTTTATAGGCAGCTAATATACTAATATCCTACAGGGATAATTTAAGCAACCAGGTGTCCAGGTTTAACTAGGCTACAAAGAAAATTTAGCCAAGGACAATAGGACACACCATCTAAACTATAAATGTCATTGCTCTTTCATGAGCTACAAGGATTTCAGTGAACTTCAAAATAATGTCACAAAAGAATGCTGGCTAGGGAAGAGACTCCATTAATTGAGATGAGTCAAAGTTAGAGATTATGTTGAGCCAATTTAGAAGCAGGAAATCCTTGTATATATTTATATACATAGTTCCACATTGAAACTTAGAGTAGTAAAATGTATCATAATGAGATGGCATCAAAACACCAACTCTACTTACCAGGGTTACTGAATTCTGAGACTATAGGAAAGGATCCATACTATTAGAAAATATATAGTGTAAAAATAGATAAACAGTACTTACTACACACACAAACACAGATTATGTTTCGTAGTATAATCAAGTTACTGTTGGGATGAAATTTTAAACTTTGCAGAAGAAACCACCGGTCAAGTTTTATACTCAGAAATTAACCGGGAATGGGTCTTTGACTTTCCCCTAGATACAAAAGTGATCTTTGTTAGTTATTCAAACATAGGACTGGAACTCACCCCTTGCCCTGCTATAACAGATCCTTTTTTAGCTTCCTCCCCAATGCAACATAGACTACCAAGCTCCGAACTGGAAAGGAGTTTGGTATACTGGCATAAAGAGCAAGAAGTTGTCTGGAAGGAAGTAGTTTCTTCTTTCTGAAGGTTGGATATTATAAAAATCTCTGCAAATAAATAGCGTTAGCAATTGAGGTCTGCAAAGGAAAGGTGATAGAAATGGGAAGTTGGACTGAGGGCTAACTTAATGTCTGGAATTAGGTACCTCATGAGCTTTCCTGCAGCATCTTTTCACAGCTTCCTTAGGTTTAGAAGTGATGCGTTGAAGTCATGATCCAGGGTGAGAGTGTGAATTAATTAGCTGTAACCCTAATATACAAGTATGGGAAAGCACTGTACTGTAGTGGGAAGCAAGTGAGTGAGAAGTTTTCAACTAGCAGACCACGTGTCTGCAGCAGAAGTACTATATCTGCTAAAACAAACAAACAAACAAACAAACAAACAAACAAAACGGACCAGATAAAAGTCCAGAAATCTTCTTCAGTACTCTCCAGGGTGTGTTTTAGAAGCAAGATAAACTCCTCCAAGAGTTTAAGTCCCAGAAATTCTAGACAATTTGGGTGTGCAGTTGGCCTGGAAAGCAATTGCTGGATTTTCTCTTTACCCAGTGTTATAGCTATTTTTATGTATCAACTTGTTTAGGCTCCCCAGTTATCTGGTCCAACACCAATCTAACTGTTGCTGTGGAGGTATTTGGGAGACATGATAAACATTTGCAAGTCAGTTGGCTTGAAGTAGTCACAGTAAGGTAGGTGGGCCTCATTTAGTTAGATGAAGAGAGAAAGAGCAAAAACTGAGGTTTGCTGGAAAAGAAATACTTCTGCCTCAAGACTGTACTGCCTGAATTCTGCCTGAATTTCCAGCACACCAGCCTGTGCTGCAGATTTCATAATTGCCTGTTCCCACATCCCACCAATCTCTCTCTCACTTATACATGTGTGTATACATAGACACATATATGCATACATGCATATATGTATATACGTGTGTGTATACACACACACACAAACACACACATTCCAAATGAGTAGCCCTTTGTCTTTTCTGTTTGGATTCCAGAGTTCACAGTCTCTGCACTAGTGTGCATGTGTGTATGTGCGTGCGCTTTTGGTTCTGATACACCTGGGCAGATGAGTGATTGAATGGCTATTTGGAAAAAAATTCAGCGCCAAAAATGCAAAATATATGACTATGTGTGTACTCCCAGCTTGTGAGACAGTCCATTTTAATTACATATATATACACACTTTATAAATAGAGACTTACATTGTTCTAACAGTATATAGATTAAACACATGAAGTTAAAATGACTTATGAAGACTTGAACATTTTTTCAATATAAGCATCACTCCTTTTTTGTAAGTAATATTCCTCATTTCTCTCTTTTTAAATATGTTTTCTGTAAATTATCTTTTTAACACTATTTTCTACTCAAAATGAAACTACAAGAAAGGGGAATCCCAGGCACCCTTTTCTTGTATCATATATTCAAATAACCCCAAGTCTTGGCAGAATTCCTAAATTTTTTTTTAGGTTTCAAAAACAGGTAGGCAGGTACCCAACAAAATCTGGGGCAAGTGAGTCCAGTGCACAAACTGAGAAGTCTCGGACCCAAACAGAAAAGACAAAAGGCTCTTCACTCGAAGAAAAGGAAAGGCCAAAGTTCAAAACTAAAGAGACCAAAGACCTTAAATCGAATTCATTCATTCATTCATTCAAAATGTATCAACCACTTAATACATTACAAGAGTCTATGATAGGTGTCATGGCACAGGGGCGCTATATAGTCTATACCCTCAAGGGTTTTGAAGTATGTATGCTGGTCCCAGTTTATACATGAGAAACTAAATATGAGAAAGACAAGAAATGCGGTGCCTCTAGAACTTATCTCTAAAGTAAGGCAAGTATAAAAATAACTGTAATACAAGATAGAAACTACGAGGTCCCATCCATGTGGAAGAGAGGCAATTGACAAGAGTGCCTATAGAGGTTCAATAATAAAATGCTTAAAATACCAAGATGCAATGATGCCTGCAAGCAGAAAAGGGACATCCCCAAATCAGGGCCAGGTTAAGGATTTTAGAGGCTCTAATCCCCAAGGAGATTATAGCGAAACTCACTTCTCTCTATCATTGCTATATATAATTCAAAACAAAACAGTCCTTTTATTTTTTAAAAGCTAAAGAAATCCGGCCAAGTTCTGATTGTTTGCCCATAATAGCAGCTTTACTCTTTTTCTTGAGTTAACACAACCTTTCAAAGCCAGTTTTTGGGAGGTGCGGGTCCACAAAATTCATTCTCAGTCTGTCTGTACCACGATACATACAGTTTTATAGGCACACAGCCACACCCATTCATTTGTGCAACATCTATGACTGCCTTCCCACACCACAATGGCAGAGCTGGGTAGTTGCAACAGAGATTGATGGTCTACAAAGTCTAAAATATTCAGAATCTGGACATATATAGGAAAAAAGTTTACCACTTCCCCATTTATAGAGTAATTCAGCACAAGTAGAAAACACACACATACACAAAGCATGCAAGTGGTATTCACTTACCTGGAAAAATAGGCTGATAATCTCATAAGAAGCCTTGCAGAATAGCAGTTAGTTAGTTAGTTAGGCATTTAGTTAGCTTATATTTATGAACACAACTCCCCAATTTAATCTCATTCCTGATACCAGATTACCCAATGCTGGACTGGAAATTGACTAAAGATTATGAAGTTGACGTCTATGCAATGTGTGTCACATTTACCAAACAGGTCATTGACCACCTGACTATCTCATCTCCACTCCACCCATCTAGAGGAACCATAGTCAAACTGATGATCAGAAGGTTGCTTGAGGAACACAGAATGGGAGGAAGAGGCTGAAGTGAGCGTAATGGCAGCAACAACGAGAGCTTAAAGCAGCCACGTGAATGGAGCCAGAATTCCAGAACTCATGGACATCAGTAAGACCCCTAGTGTTTGCTCTATATTCTTCCTTTTACTATTTGACCAGCCTCTCTTCTTATGACACATTCTTTCTCTGGAAATCTCAATCTATTCAATACAGCTGCACTCAAGTTTTCCAGTCCTAGTCTCTAATCTGTTCTGTTTCTTTAGATCAAGATTTGCTCTCACCTATTGCTTTTCTTTCTTAATTTTCAAGGGCATCTGTCTGTTATCTTCAAGTTCAACTCAGAGGAGTTGATGGCATTTTTTTTTCTTTTCATTCACACAAGCTCAGAGTAGATTCAGTGATTCTCATTGTCATGCACTGCACCATGTAAGTAATTACTTCCTCAGGAACTCATTTGGTGCCACAAGCATGTGTTCACCTATTTAGGAATGTAGACAAAGAGCTCATTTAGAGGCCCTAAAACCTTATCAAATCCTGATTTATACAGGTAACCACATCAATAAACCCATCAAAATCCTGCTTGGTAGTGACAGTCACTAAATAAAACTGAATGTGTCTTTCCTTACTGATTCTGATTTGGCATGTACAGCTCTCTTTTTATTACCTTTTGGATTGTAGCACTTCCGTACTGGTGACAAAGTGCTTAGCCGGCTGACCACATCCCTTCTACTTTGTAAGGCATCTTACACCATGATTATTGGGAGTTTTCAGTCCTTTCTTTGTCCATGTGGTTGATAACGTGGTGCAACACTAAACTGATCATTTATCAGTTGCCTACTTTTCATTATGTTACCCTGGGACAGTTTAGGCTAATGGTTGCTCTTCAAAGAAATGTTTGCAAGGCAAAAAGGTTAATCCTTTAAATCCTTTTGAAAGATCGAAGAGAAATAACATTTTAAAAGCCAGGTATTGTGTCATGTATTTTCCACATAAAGCATTTATTTTAAATCTTAAAGCACATACTATTTCACAGATGAAAGTTTAGGCTCAGAGACATTAAATAACTTGGTCAAATTCTCACAGCCAATAACCAGGGAATTCGGGAATCCAAACTCAAATCTACATTACTCCTCAGTCTGATCTCATTCTGCCACATTGTGTTGCCTCCTTCCGACATCAGTTAGCTTGTAGGATTGGTAGCTTTTGAAACCTCTGATGCATTATCATGAAAGCAGTTTGGTTTAGAACTTATTTTTGTTTTTAGATTTCTTAAATTCACCACCACACCCACAGTCATGCCAAGTGCTTTCTGGAATAAGTGCCCAATAACATAAATAAATTGACATTTCCATTATCTTCCCACAATCCTAACTTCCTAATAGTAACCAAGGAACATCAGTTCCAGTCAACATTCAAATAATGCCACAAATATTTATCAAGTACCTACTATGGGCCAACCATTGATGCCAAGCTTTATAAAAGACTCTTGCAGTAGATGGACCCAGTGGCCAAACATACTAGCCACATCATGCCCAAGGAGCCCACTCTAGGGGTGAACAAAACAGAGATTTAAATAATTTGAAGGAAAAATATTTTTTTTAATCACTGAGATTTTTTTTTAATGTGTAAAAATAGCAGCAAAGCGCCAGTGTGTGATTAAAACTCTGTTACCCTCACAGCTAATTTGCCCTCTATTCAGAGCAGCTGACGCCAAACCTGCCCAACCAAGAAATCCTGTTTGGTAGTGAATCCTCCTGCTTACCAAATCACAAACACTCAACCATTTCCAGTCAAAAGAGTGAAGTCGACCCTGGCAGTGACATCAACACCTGATGATATCTCCTCTGCTCTTCTTGAAAGCTTTCTTTCTGTCTGCTGGCATGCTCCATGGGTGCGGCAGTTAGTAACACCTACAACATACCAGAATATGAAATAATTTAGATATGAAGTGGTACTGATTAGAATGAAATTAGAAGGCTGTGTCTTCTATTAAATGGGAATGGTAACCCTGTCTCACAGGGGGAATGGAACATAAAATAAAGGTGGTATAATGCTCATTTAATAAAAATAGTATCAGACACTTATGATAAACTATGCATTGTACCAGGCACTGGGGATACAAGAGTAAACAATACAGACTCTGCCCATGCTCTCATAGGTCTTGATGTGTAGTGGGGCAAACAGACATTAAATAGTCACAGAGTGAGCCCAGCAATGAACATTTGTCAAGGGTTATAAAGAGCACTGTAAAGTGCAGAGTGCTATAGGAGTATATAATAAAGGCTTGCTGAGGCAGACTGAATAATGGCCCCCAAAAGAGGGCCAGAACCTCCCCTGGCTGGTGTGGCTCAGTGGATTGAGCACTGGCCTGCAAATCAAAGGGTCACTGGTTTGATTCCCTGTCTAGAGCATATATCTGGGATGTAGGCCAGATTGCCAGTAGCGGGTGAACGAAAAGCAACCACACATTGATGCTTCTCTCCCTCTCTTCCTCCTTTCCCCTCCTCCATAAATTAATTAATTAATTAATATTTTAAAAAGATATCCAGAATCTGTGAATATGTTACCTTACGTGGCCAAAGGATCTTTGCAGATGTGAATAAGTTAAGGATCTTGAGATAAACAGGTTATACTGGATTATACAGGTAGGCCCAATATAATCACGAGGGGCCTTAAAAGTGAAAGAAAGGTAGAAAGATATTTGACCATAGAAGAGGAGGTTGGAATGATATGACATGAGGACAGCTCAACCTTCGTTGACTGGCTTTGAAGATGGGGGAGGGCCATGAGCTAAGAAATGGGGGGTGGAGCTTGTTGAAGCTGAAAAAAGATAAGAAAATGTTTCCTTAGATGCTCCAGGAAGAAGACTGCTAACACCTTGATTTTAGCCCAGTGAGACTTTTGTCAGACTTTTGACCTACAGACCTGTAAGATAATAAATTTCTGTTAGCTATTTTAAGACACTAAGTTTCTGAGCAGCCGTAGGAAACAAATACAGTCCTAAATTTAATGCAGGAGGTGAGGGGCGATCAGAGAAGAAGCCTCTGAGGAATTTAACTGAGACTTCACAAGTAGAGTAAGCTGGAGTTAGTAAGATAGAGTACCTGGTGCATTAATTCCTGTCCCTTCCTCCCCATTCTATACCTTACTGATGCTCATGGTCTCCTCGAGTGGCTGCTATGTTTTCCTGAGGCAGCTGGTCCAGAAGGTCATATTTCTGACAGGCTCCATAATGCCAGGTATCTCTGATTAGGAGCAGAACCACACATGAATAAACTGATATAATCTTAAAAAGTTCTACGGTCTTGAATAGTACCAAGAAACAAAGAGAAGGAACTCAGTCCATCAGAGATCCCATGAGAAAATTTCAAACTCTATTCTGGTTGGCCAGAAGAACCAATTTACTTGGCTGTCTCCTTTTTCTTGTCACAATGTTTGAGCAACATAACTGTGGCAAGAGAGAGTCACAACTCTGGCTCTAGGAATAGCCAATACTAGACAAATGATTGGCCTCTGGATTTAAGAACAGTGTAGGTTCCTCCTCAAATCCTAGTGGTAAGCCTTCAAAATAAATTTTATTTTAAAAGCGAGAAAGTCATAGATAGTTGAAGAGATTAAACAACTGTCACCAGACAAAAGAGTTTGATATAAACACTGTTAATGTACCAAACAAACACCTACAAAAATTTTAAAATATTTTGTAGCAAAAAAATTTATTGTATTTCTAATTGTTTGGGACAGAGAGGTTCTGCTCTTTTGATTTTTGTTTTATTTTCAAATTATTTAAGTAATACTGATCTAGCACAGGTATGTGTTCGTCTAAACAGATCCTTCAAATGCCTAACCAAAATTAAAGAAAGAATACCACCCCACTCCAGAAAACCCAAGGAAAACCTGAGATCTTGGTGAAGCGTATCCTCATCAGACCTTTCAAAGCATGTGGCAATCACGCATAATGAAGGAGAATTCTGAAGTAGCTTCAACTGCCTATTGGTTTGAGAAGGTGACCTGCCAGCCCCTAGATATTTTGGTGGGAGACATTAATCAAGCATTCCTTTGTCAGTGTTAGTTAAATACAGTTAAATGATCCTATCTGCCTGGGCTGTTTAGACCTGTCAGAAGTAATCTGCCCCTTCTTGAGGATTGCCAAACAGGTTTTCATCCCAAGTGACTCAGTCATTTATTCCTGTTTAAATGCAAATCTTCCTTACCTCTGTAAGTCCTGGCTCACCCTTAAAAACTCCTCATGGCTCAATGTGCCACACTGCATAAAGTGGTGACAATTGTGAGAGATTCTTCTTGTTTCTCTGATTACTACAAAAAAATGTGCCAAATTTTCCTCCAGAGAGTTGGGGAAAGTAGAAAGTAAATGGAAGACGAACCACTGAACAGCAAATAGGGATTCTCAAGTTTGGCTTGAACGGTGAACTTGAATGACTTCTTATCCTTGTTCACCCAGAACCTGTACCAGGAATGCAGGCATTGTCCAAGCATCATATAAATAATAGGGCAAAAACATAGCTTAATATTTTCTGATTTCATGAAGATTTACAATCTTCATATGATGAAGATTTTTTTAAAAAGTCTACAGTCTAGAAGACAAAAATGAAATTCCCCCTCATGTGGACAAGTATTTTAAAATTTAGAAGAACTGAGAGCTGTTCTCTTCATTGTCACAGGGACAACTTTTTTTTTTTTTCCCCCAAGTTACCAGATGGGTTTGACTACAGTTCCTCCTCTTCGGTGCCAGAATCTTTGCACAATTGAACCTCAGCAAGAGCCAGCATCCTGGTCCAGCAGCAGGAATTGCCAGCCTTCTACCCAGAACTGCCTTCTACATGTAAGAATCCTCACAATGTTCATACTCTTTCACCCCATGATTTCTCTTCTAGGAATTTCTCCTAATGCACTGTTTGGTGATATCCAGAAAGATGTGTATGCAAAGATGTTCATCCCAGTTTTGTTTATAATTAAAAGAAAAAATAAATATAAAAGAACATGCCTACATATTCAACAAAAAAAACTGGGTGGTTAAATTAATTATGGTGTATCCATAGAAAAAGAATATATTATAGCCATCAATAACTGTTCATGTGATGTTTTAAGGACAAAAGAAATTTGTTTTTACTCATTCATACTTTTTTTGTACTCCTTTCTAATTTTTGTACAAAGATTAGGATCTCTCTTGGTGATCAGGAGTAAGAAAAAATCTGAAGCTGACCATGAGAGTACTGATACTAGAGTACTGATACTTGAACGATCCGGAACAAGGCTTCTCTTTTCAAAACAGGAACATGCAAGACTCAGTATTTATTATTACCCAAACAATTCTTTTTTTAATTGACTATATTGTCTGTGTATACTTTACATCCTCACAACTATTCTGTAACAAATTTGTACTTAACCCCTTCAACTTTTTCGCCCATCTCCTGCAAACCATCTCCCATCTGACAACTGTCAAAACATTCTCTGTATCTATGATTCTGTTTCTGTTCTGCTTGTTTGTTTTAATTTAGTTGTTGATAGATATGTATTTATTGCTATTTTATTGTTCATGCTTTTATCTTCTTCTTCTTAAATAAAACCCTTTAGCATTTCATATAATGCTGGTTTGGTGGTGACAAGCTCCTTTAGCTATTTCTTGTCTGAGAAGCTCTTTATCTATCCTTCGATTCTAAATGATAGCCTTGCTAGGTAGAGTAATCTTGGTTGTAGGTCCTTGTTTATCAACACTTTGAATATTTTTTGCCAATCTGTTCTGGCCTGCAGTTTCTTTTGAAAAATCAGCTGACGGTCTTTATCATTTAATCAAGTATCTTTTATATCTGGCTATATATAAGAACCACCAGCTAGCATTGCCTCTCATTTTCTTCTGCCTCTTCTTTATTGGAAAAAGCTGATTGTTAATTTGTGTTATCCTCTTCAAAAAAAAGATCCTCTATAACTATGTCATTAAACATGTTCTTTACTTCATGGGTTGACTTGCACTGGAAGAGTCCTTCTCATTAGTTAGAGTTTATACATTTAAAAGGAAAATTTGTATTCATATACTCACAAAAGTGCCATTGAGCTGAGAATCTTATTTCAGTTAAACACACTTTTCTTTGTACTGTAGTGTTTGTCATGCTTTTTCTTAATAAATTATAAGCTTGTCTTTGAATTGTTCATATTGCCTAAAACAAGATTTTGAATTGTATCTTTCAATAAATCCTGCTGAACAAATAAACAAAGACCCTGTATCAGTGAGTTGCCATCTTTTGGGGACCTCTGAAAGTGCTGCTTTACTTCATCTTATGCTGTACCCCAAAATTTTAAATAAGTCAAAGAGGAACTGGTCTGATTAAAGTGAAGGTGGGGAAGGACCAAAACTGAGAATGATCATGTAATTTATCATGCAAACTGGGACATTCTTGGGAATGAAAGGAGACGTTCTTCGTAATTTCACTGGCGCAATGTATTTTGCAAATCATTCCTTTCCTGCTTTAGGAAGATCACAAGTTCAAATTGCCCAGAAGCAGTGAAGAAGATGACTGGAAATTGGCTACATAAAATGGAAACTCCAATCGGAGTAGTGGGGAAAAGATATGTTTGGATCTTTTTCACAGTTAGTTCAGAGTTTGACTCTGAAGTCCAGAGTCAAACACTAAGTTAGACAAAAACACATTTGCAAACCATAGATGGTAGGCTAATTTAGTCAATTTAGAAAGTGCTCTAACAAAACAATACGAAAAAGATGAACCTCCCTAAAATGAACATAAAATATTTGATTAGGCAGCTTATAGGGAGAACTATAGAAATGGCAATAATCAATAAAAATACAAAAAAAAATCTTACTGACAATTAAAGAAATGTAAATCAAAACCAAAAAGAAATTACTTAACAAATAAAGGTTAAAATGTGAGGATACCTATCTTAATTAGCTTATAAGGAACAAGTCATTCTTAATACTGATAATAAACGTATTAACAAGTTAAAAGTTTTTAGATGGTCATTAGGCACTAACTATTAAAAGGAAAGCACATACCATCTTTGACCTGGCAATTACACAGCTAGAAACTGACTTGATGTTTGCAAAAGCAAACATATACACAGGTAACATGAACCATAGTCTGTCCTAGTAAGAAGAAACCTGGAAACAACCTAAATGTCTGTCATTTAAGAAAGGGTTAAAATTTAACCCTTAACTGTTAAATAGATTTGTGGACTAGGATATCCATATGATAGAAGGATGCATAGCCAATAAAATAAAAGCCAGTAGTCTTGCCTGTTCTGATAAAGAAAAATATCAGTTATATTATTAAGGCAAACAACAAAAGCATGGTCAGAACACTGCATATGATATGGCTTTTACTCTGTTCATTAAGAGGCTACTTATAGGTGTTATATCTGTATGAGTTTTTTAAGGTTGCACCAGAGGCCATGACCAGGGGTTGTCTTTGTTAGAAGGACTGAGTAGAGAAGTGTGGGAAGAAGTGTCTTTTAAAATTTCTGTTTTGTATCTTTCTGCCTTGTTTTAATTTTTTCAAATATGTTCATGTGCTCCCATTACAATTGTTTGAATCTCAATGGAGATTATCTGTGTGATTGGATAATCATAATAAGTACTATAAAAGTTGGAGAAATCTACATGTGGGGAAAACAAACATGAAACCCAAGTTAAAAGATATCCCAAGCTTATAAAATCATACTACCTAACTAACTGTGAAAGAGTTTGAAACGTAAATCTCTTCCTTTGCAAAATATTTAGCATTTGGGCCATCCATTCACCCAAATGCTTGATACAATATTGAAATGACAAAGGATGCTGTCTCTGACCCTTGAGTAAGCGTGAGAGAATAGCTGACTAGGCAACTATATATATGTATGGTTGTGGGAGCAGAGAAAGTATCTATGGTGGATGTCAGGTACTAAAAAAAGAGCTCCATTTTCATTCCAGGCCCTTGGGAAATGGGAGTGGTCCCGCTTCCCTGGAGCCATCTTTGTTATCATTCTTTTATAGCATAAAAGCTGCATGGGACCAAATATCAATGCTTTGCAATACTACACCCTTTATAAAAAGCTCATGGCTGGATTAGAGTTATTAAAGTTAGAACAGAACTGGAAATAGAGACCTTCCCCACCTGCACAGTGAGGATCTCCTAGGAACCTTCAGGAAGAGCAGTGCCCTCCCAGAAGACAGTGTAGACCATCAGCAGATCTATTATATTCTCTTCTCAGTCAGGTCAGGTACCAAATGTGGGAGGGAGGAAAGCAGACATCATAGCACTAAAGGGTAAAACTAAAGGGACTGTTCCCTTTTACGTGTCCACTTCTCTTTCTGCTAGCCCAGTAGATATATGAGTTATCGTGTAGAGTTTTTGCTATCCTTCTGGTTAATTTTTCAACCTAACATTTTTCACACAAGCAAAATACTTATATCTATAATATCGTTCTACAAATTCTCATTCTCATCCATTATTTCTTTAACAAATAAAAGTTCCTCAGCAGTCTAATAATGGGCCCTATTATTCCACAAAATAAATATTCCACAAAATAATAATAATAGTCATTAGGCATCTATTATTGCCCAGCACCGTGACAGGTGCTTTACATAAAACCACCCTGCAGAATAGGTAATATCACACCAACTTTACAGATGCGGAAACTGAGGCTCAGAAGGGCTGAACAATTTGCACACATTCATACAGCACATGAGTGGTCAAGTGCCGAGTTTAAATGTATTATGGATGATGGAGACTGTCATCAAAGTTAAAATGAATGGAGATGAATTTTTCATAAGAGTTTGGCTTCTCTTATCATCATACCTATATTCTTGTCATCATCGTAAATAAAAGACTGGATTCTACACAATCAAGTGAATATGAAAGTCTAAGAAAAGAACCCAACTGAAGTTTCATTCAGCACACAGAACTTTCAGCACTGATGAAATGTTTTATATCTGTGCTGTCCAATCAGGTAGCCACACATGGCTACTGATCACTTGTCATGTGGCTCCTGTGCTTGAGAAACTAAATTTTTAATTTTATCTATTTTAGTTCATTTAAGCTTAAATAAACACTGGGCTAGAATACCGCAGTTCTAGCCAAAGTCATTCAAGAAACATTTATTGGTAAATGGAATCAAAAGGAGAGGAAGTTGAGGAAGGAGTAATGATATAAAAATCAAGAAATGGTTAGAGCTGGAAAAAACCTTTAAGAGACCATCTCATCCAACCCACTCATTTTACACAGATGAGTAAAGTGTGACCCAGAGAGATTAAGAGCAATCTGCTAAGGTCACACAAGCTAGTAAGGGGCCAGATACAAATCCCACTTTTTAATGAATGTTATGCCTAGCTGTGGCATTAAAACAACTGCATAAAATTGAGTTAAACTAGGGGACATAATAAAATATTTTTTGTGCTCTTTTTGAAGCCTATCTAAGGCAAAAGGCACATGATAAACAGTCAAGCAGAATGCACTCTCTTTGCCTCTGTATCAGTGAGAAATAAGGCAAAAATCTCACAAGGCAAGGGACATAAATATAAGGCTAAACTGCTAGTTGATTCCATGGCCTCATCTTAGGGAAACACCAAGCACCTTGGAACTGTGTTCTGATGTCCCAATTCTGTTACAAAAAAAAAATCTGTTGCCAAATTATAGTATTCTCTAAACTATGCTTCCTTCCCAACCTATACCCCCAAACAGGGAGAGTCCTGTATACCTCCCTCACAGAGAAGCTCTTCTATTTAATTAGGTTAATAGGTTACAGATAGGTTAATTGGGTTAAATCCTGGGCAGAGTTAAAGTGCTTTCTAATTGCTGCTGCCGCAGCAGTACCTAGAGCTGAGACGCATCTTCAGTCTCCCCTGGTCTATGTCCTGCTCCTCAGAGGCACATTTAAACATGGTACATGCTGGTGACATACACACAGGAAGCTGTCATTCCCCTAAACTCTTCGGCAAAGGCATTTTGGAAAAAAGTACTTTTGGATTTATAAATGATTTCATCCAGGTTTTCAGTGAAACAAGTCATTAATTTTTTTTTTTTTTTTTTTTTTTTTTTTTGACAAATGAAAGGGGAAAAAAATGCCTTTTCAAATCCAGGGCACTTGAAAGTTTCATTTTCCTGTTTTAATTTGCTTCGGTGTTTCCAGGGAATAATAATAGTTTTTTAATGCCAAAGGTGGCTTTCATCACTCAAAGCCCTCTAATTTCCTCCCATATTGCAAGTAATGTGTTAATAGTTCCAAAATGAAATATTACCTAAAACACAACTTGGTAATTTTCCTCACAGTTCA
Source organism: Pteronotus mesoamericanus (assembly GCF_021234165.1). Lineage (NCBI taxonomy): Eukaryota > Metazoa > Chordata > Mammalia > Chiroptera > Mormoopidae > Pteronotus > Pteronotus mesoamericanus. Next base: position 15,992,934 of record NW_026555321.1, read on the forward strand.
AAGTTATTTGAAAAAGAAGCATCGCCTTTTACAAATATTTACTTTGCCACAACGGAAGACGCTGCAAATTATCTGCAATAGCTTCCATTCTATTCTTCTTTGTGCCATCTTTGAGTCTTCTGTTGGGAAAAAAGAAATGAATGGGCAAAAGCAAAAACACTTCGCCCTTCCTTTTCACGTTATAATATCAGGTTCCACAGAAGGACCTGAACTCTACCTTTAAAATTAGATAATGTCTATATATGCATCATATATACATATGGAGAGAAAAGAGCTTGGTATTTGTGGTCTCATTATAGAATACACACACCAAAGAAAGGATGTGCACAGAGGCCATAGAGAATTTAAAAGATTTATTTATGATGTATTACTGTAATTTTTAATTTAGACATGCAAATTTTTTAATTTGCACCGACTGCTTTGCCTTAATGGTTTTGATTAATACTTGGAGGTAGTGTTTGTGAAAGAGATTTATACTGTGATTCATCTGCAAAATAATCAAATCATTACCAGCTAATGACAAAGCTGTGAAAAATGATATAGATATTGTGTAACTTCCAGCTATGGCTGAGCACGTGGAGGTACCCAATCCTTCCAGCAAATGTGGACTTGTGTTAATAACTGCTGGGAAGTTCGCTCTAGGTCCACTCTAATTTGGCAACAAAAAACATTGATCTTAATAAAGCTGTCTGATAAAAGGAGCAGTGATTAACATCCTGAACCCTCTATTCTGCAACTCATGCCAAGGTCCCTTTTTTTTTTTCCAGGAATGAAATTCCACTGCACTTCCTGCTTATCGCTCCATCTCACCTCAGCCCTCTGTGGGTCTTCAGATAAGGCTGTAGACAGTCTGGGGGAGGGAGGTTGGGGAGAGCAGCGGCTGGTGGCAGCAGGTGGCATTTCATTGCCCAGAGAGAAAAACACTGCACAGTGAATTTTCTGAGTCTGAACCCCTTCCAAAGCCAACGCCCATTCCTTCCAGAATTTAGAGGCACCTCCTTCTCCAGTGGGTTCTTCCTGCTTGGATTCCACCGTTCAGGACTGACTGACTCTTGCTCTTTTCACTAATCCTGACAGAATCGGCGAAGGTAGAGGAGAAAGCTCCAGGGCATGCCCAGAGTCAGCAGAACACACTTTCAGATGCTATCAGGAAACAGAAGAGGGCAGGAAGAAGAAAGCCACAGATAATCCCCAAATCTCATTACAAGTTTCCCTGCCACCTCACCTACCCAAGTGGCTAACTTGAGCCAAGTGGCAGTTTGGATTTTGCATTCTTTCTGGCTGAGCTCTTCTAACCAAATAACAACAATTAATGTTTCTTGAGGCCTTACTGTGGGCCAGACATGGTGTTAAGGCATTCCATACCCACATTTTCATGAATCCTCACCACAAACGTGTGAAGCAGGTATTATTAGTAGTAGCATACCCATTTTACAGGCAGTTACAGTTTACAGTTAAGTAGCTCTCCCAGAGAAAAGCTGACATGTGATGGAGGTAAGACTTATTTCTGGCTTATTCTAGCACCACAAACCCCACCCATCGAAACCACGTCACACTGAAAAATGAAAATACCCAACAGGAAGGTAGTCAGAAGAGAAATGGGTTGAGACAGAAGAGGTTAAAAAAAATTTTTTTAATAAAAAATTTAAAAAGCTTGGACCAGCCACCGTTAATGCTGAAGCAATCACATTTTAACTCATTATCAAGAAATTCAGCTCCTCTTTTCTTTCGCTTCTCACAAAGGAAAAGCCCAGTGAGTTGATAATCATTAATATTTCATTGAAAACCAATCCATATTTTCTGTGACGGTGACATGGACACTCCACTTCATCAGGAAGCCATTTTACAAAATTAGAAAAAGCAAGGCACCATTCTGGAAAGCACAAGCCGAGACTATTTATCATTATTATTTATTACTTATTGGGTACCAACTGGGCCTCCATTGCAGAGAGGGAGCTGCAAAAGCCTCGTGCAGAGGCGGGCGGTCCCTGTTCACTGGGTTCGCCATCCAGTTCCGATTGCATGGCTACAATGGGCCCTGTGTCTGTAATTACTGGTAATGTGACTGCCGTGGAACCACAAAAGGAAGATCAGAACTTTCTATCACTTTTCTAGACAGAAAGACAAATGAGAAGGGAAGCAATAAGTGTAATTAATTTCAACCAGAGCTGGAAGAGGAAAACTTTCCGCTGTGGTACCATAACGCAGCATTTGTCAGGAGAGCTTCCCTCCCAACAGAGCCAGACCCACTGATTCACAGATCTGCACTAGGCTGCCATTTCAAAAGGAACCAGGAGAGAAATACAAATGGAGCATGGCTTTCACAGCATTGTTTAGGTTCAGAGTATCTGCCAGAGAAATAAGCGTGTGATGTAGTTGTGTGTGTGGCCCAGGAAAAGCAGGAGGAGTTAAGCCAAAGGTCAGAGTTCAAAGTAAAGTTAAAATTCAAGCCATTCAGGCACACAGAACAAGCTTTGGACACATGGGCCTCTTATGCGATTCAACCCACGATATAGAACAGCACTGAGGCCCAAGTGCTGAAGGAAAGGGGAATTACACTCTCAGAGGTAAACTTGCATTCAAGTCGTCATGACTTAACTGAATAATTCCTTCTAATGCTTAGACAAATAATGCTGCTAAATACTTGGGAATTAAATCGCACCTCCACCCCTCTGCTTTCGAGAGCTTCTAAAGACTGGACTGAGCTAGCTGTAGGGAAAATTAAATTCAGAATGTACTCATCATGATCATTTCAGAGAAGGGATATGCTTCCTATCTGTCTATATGTGAGAAAAGAGACCAAACTTGACTCTAAGCAACCTCGGATAATTTTGAGGAAGGCCAGAGACCACATTATTGAATACAGGTTTCAGTAGCTCTGCTTCTGCCACCAAAGGATCACAAATATTCTGGAATCCCATCCCTGTCCAGTTCCCTCAGCCTTCCTCCTCCAACAATTAGAGCCTTGGTCTTTACAAAGAACATCAGCTGTCTTATACACAGGTTGTTTTGGGGGTTTTTTTTTCTACTTCTGCCAACTCTTAGGTAACATTCTGCAACTCTTCACATTTATCTAAAATCATGCAGTAGAACTTTCTGAGATCATGAAAGTGTTCTATATCTATACTTTCCAATATGGTAGCCACAAGCCACATGTGACTAGTGCTGAAAAAATAAATTTTTAATTTTATTTAATTTTAATTGCCACATATGCTTAATGACTGCCATACTGGGTGGTGCAGTTCTATAGAGAGCAATGTAGATTTTAGTGAAGATGTGTTAACATAGGTGGAAAAGTTTGCACTGCACATGCCACAAAACTCTCTTCCTCAGACTCTCTTGCAGCTACAGGTGGCCATGTTACACAATGCTGGCCAATAAGAGGAGAGCTCAGGGTTACTGGAGCTGAGTATTACACAGAATCTAATTTCCTCTTTGCCCCTTTTTCTTTTCTTCTACCTGGGGTATGTACCTAATACCTGCACATGCAGCAACCACCTTACGGGCAAATGCCATTTATCAAGGTTGGTACAGAAGAAAGTTGGAAAGGAGCTAGGACTTTAAAAATTTCCTCAAGCCATTGCTCTAGTTCTGGACCACCAACCAGTGGATTTCGGCAGCAAAAGACGAATAAAGCCTTTATTCATTTAAATTACTCTCTGCCAGTTTTTCTATGCTTGGAGCTAAATGCACTAATCTTAAATCATAAAACTAGATCCCATTATAAAGGTTTATCACTAAATGAATATCTTGCTGTGTACAGAACTGTTGCAAAGTCCAACTTTAATAGCAGTGCTTATCCACTGTACCTACCCATCCTCAGTCCTCGATGGGGCCAGCTCAGGTAGCAATGTGAGTAGTGAATAGACTTTATAAAACTGCCCACCTCCTCCCAGTGTGTTCTGTTTTCCCATGTTCTTGTCCATATCTGGTTTTTTATATCTTCTCTCCTCTCAGAAGTGTGTCTGCTATCATTCATTGCTCTCATGATACCTCCTTAAAATTAGGGGATAGAGGAAGGCTAAGCATTGTCATAGGCTAAAAGGATTTTAGTCACAAGGAGGGAAGATGAAGGTATTTGGATATTTTATGGGGGTTCCCTTCCATTAAAATTTTTTGGTGGATAATTTCCCACCATATGCAATAGAAAAAGGCTTTCCGGGTCTCACTTCTGAGTTCTTGTTCACATTTCCTTTTTCTTTTCAATGACTCTTAATTGAACATCTAGCATGTACTAAGTCCTCTTCACTTGGCATTTACATGTATATTGTTTCTTTTAATCCTCAGAACAACCCAAGGAAGTGAACCTTGGGAAGACAGTTGGGGACTCGGGTAGCCTTTTGAGAGTTTTACAAATCTACATATTGTATAATAGCCCTCCACTAAATTTTTAAAAAATACTTCCTCTTGTGTGTATGACAGCTGAGCTATTATCTCCATTTTAGAGATCTGGAAAATGAGGCTCAGAGTACAGAAGTACTTTGTCATAATAAATGACAGTGGCAGGATCTCTGGTTGCAAGTCAGGGCTTTTGCTGGTAGAACGAACAGGGCACTTGGGGTTGGTTTATTCTCCCATGTGATCCAATCTGATGCCAGCCCCTGAAGATAAGAGGTCAGTTTTCCTCCTCATGGGAGTTCTGTTGGAGCAGAGAGGTGAAAAGAGAAAACTAGAGAGAAGCCCCTAATGATGAGAAAAGTCAGGAAGCCCCATTCTCAGCTCCTGCCCAGATTCCTGACAGAAAGAATAACTTCTGCATCCTGCAGGATGTCAAAGGTGTTAGTGTTTCCTAACCTCTCAAGGAAGTTATGAGGATTAATTCTTGTTCAAAAGCAGTTTGTGATCTAGTGATGAAAGATTCTCTGTGTTCTTTGGTCCCCCTAGTCCCTCCTCCCCCAACATGACTCATGAAAAGTAGATGGCAAGGAGAAGGGTGGAGAGGAAAGTGAAGACAGATAGCTGGGAATGAGTTGAAAACAGAGTAGGGAGGACAAGTAGGGCAGGCTCAGTGACTAAAATTCATAGAATGTGACAATACCCCTCTCCCCTTGATACGGAAAAATGTAACAGGGGTTTCCCTCACCATCCCATACCAAAGAGGAAAATCAAGTGTTAACTTTTGAAAGTCCTTTTCAGGGACTGAGTTAAGGTAAAGTCCTCCTTTCTGCTTTGTCCAGTCTTCTGCTCCTTGGTATGTCTTCCCCCGCAAAGATGAAGAAGGACAGGTTACTCCATCCTCGGTCATTTAGACATTTGGGCTCAGATGTGCCCCCATAGGAAATACTTCTTACAAAAGCTTTCAGAAAGTTGTAGCCTTCTCAATTTTCTTTCCCCACTTTTCTCTGTTTACTATGGTGTTTGATTTCCCCTTTTTCTCTTTTCTCAATCTAAAAGGATGAATGTGAAAACATAACGACAAATCCTTTTCAGGGTCAACTCTGTGTTAGAGCATCTTAAGGTCATGGCTAAGGAAAGAATTCAAGAGTGAAACTCGAAAAAGAGACACCCTGAGGAACAAACATGTCCTTTGAGGGCTTTTCAAATCTACATATTCTATTAATTGTCCTTCAGTAAATTTTGTAGAAAAATTCTCCTCTTGTATGTATGCCAATTGCACCTCTATCCCCAAAGAGAACTGTTACCCTGTAGTCACAGACTATGAAACAAATATCTACCCTCTCAGAAAATGTGAAAAGGATGGAGGAAAGAAAGGGTGTATTTCCTCTGACAGTAATATGACAAATTTCATCTCCAGGACCTAAAGGGGACTAGATTCATTTTTACTGTGATCTTTCAAACCGTTTGAGTTAATTATTCAGGAAACATTCACCAAAGATCTTCTATGTGCTGGTATACATGAGATGCTCAATAAATACCCATGAATTAAGGAGCCAAGATGCAGGGGAGAAATGTCTTGTTCTTATGAATAAGATGTGCATGGGCAATTTATGGGGGACACAATTTATGGGCCTAAAGCTTTAAAAAAGAAGGAACAGGAAACCCAGAGCAGAGGCATCTTCCTCATTTGAATGAGGAGCGCACACCCCAGCCTTTCTTCAGAAACCCTGTGTACTGTTGCTCCGTCTGTGCATTGCGCCGAAGGACTGGCCAGGCATGCGTGAGTATCAGAATTCAGCTCCCTCTGCTTGCCAAACTGAGAGCCAATGGGCAATCGCTGTCTGGAGGTAAGGCCTCTCACCAATTCGCACAAAGACAGGGTATTTTGGTGTGACCTTATTTTCCTAGCTCAACAGAAATCCCTGTTTTAGTTTTACTCTTCATCTCTAGTCATGATGATCATGTGTGTCCCAGAAGAACAGAGAATCATTGCAATACAGCTCTCAATTGGTGGATTAAATAAAATGTTGTATTATTGATTTCTGAGCACTAAACTATCCAGAGGTGTTGCTGGTGTCTGTTTAATAGAACTGCCAAAAAACATTTAATTTTTCCATTTAAAACACACCCGGAAAATTGAACAAATTTCATCAAAATGTTTAAGTGCCAAGAATGATTCCAATCTAATAAAACATTAAGGCCTTGCGTTGTCTATATTGCACATGCGGCAGACCTCCATTAACGACACACTTGAAACCTCGTTTTTAATTCTTTTGCATAAAATCACCATTTTAAGTTCTGCTGGGAAACCTTTTGGAAGAGTCTCTTCGTAAATAAAGCGACCACTTTCTTAAAATAAAGTGGGCCAGGAGTGTGGCTCCTTCAGGGTCTGAGAGGAGTCTTCGTTGATCCAGTGCTGAGGAGGCCTGTGCCATCAGCTGTTGTAACAGAATCTGTTGGTGTCTGCCGGCACGCTGAGTGACAGCAGTGGGCAATCAAAGACACGCACAGAAACACATCAGACGGCAAGAACACACAAATAAACAGCGGAATGGGAGCATTTTGGAACCTAAATGGACCTTGGCACAAAACACTCTAGAAGTGACATTTTACAGAGCCTGATCATTTTTACTTGTTGCATTTGGAATCTAGAAAAGGAGGAGTAAGAAAGAGGGAAGGAGTAAGGTTAGTTGTTATGAAGTGCATCCTCTGCTCCAGGTGCAAAGGGCTTTTGCGTTCATCGAGGGATCTAATCCTCATATTCACAATACAGTATTAGGTGTATTATCCCTATTTACAGGTGGGAAAACCAAATCTTTTCTTTTTTTTAAGTTTTTTTTTATTTTCAGAGACAGAAGGAGGGAAAAGAAAGGGAGAGGAACATCAATGTGTGGTTGCTTCTCATGCTCCCCTACTGGGGACCTGGCCTACAACCCAGGCATGTGCCCTAGACTGGGAATCAAACCAGCGACCTTCTGATTCCCAGGCCGGCATTCAGGTCACTAAATCACACCAGCCAGGGCAGAAAACTCAATTTCAAGAGGTGAAGTAGCCAGCGCAAGGCCTCACTGCTAACAAATAATGGACCCAGAAATAAAATCCAGGTCTTCTAGTTTCTAGTCACTCTCCCACTTCCTCTATTCCCACACTGATGGAAACCATAGAACACTTCCCTCTGCCTCCATCCTACACGCTCCTAATCCTGTAGTTTCTAATGGTGCTAGAGGAGCTGCTCTTTGACAAGTGCCCTTTACCCTGTCTTCCTCAAGTTCAAGAGGGAAAATCCATCTTATACAAAAAGTAAACTCCTATGAAAAGCTAGGCTGGGATTAATTGGATAACAACCCAAAAGCACATTTTTCTAACCAAGTTTTGTGGACAGTAGGGCCAGAATACTGGATGTGAAGTTCAAGCGCATGACCAGCATCCCAGGTATCTGCCCTGGCAGCTGTATCAACAGCATCTTCTCCAAGTTCACATTAGATGAGAGACTGAGAGAGAAGCTACTAGCATGTGTAACACCTGAAGTTCCCAAATGCATTCATCAGTAATGAAAGGCAGGTTCGTCCCTCTGAACAAGGGAGAAGATTTACAAGAAAGCAAGTGATGTTCCCTGAGGGAGCAAACCCATTTTATGTAAACCTGAAAGATCAGTTAGGGTTCCCAGAATTCACCCCCAGAGTGTGCCCCTGAAGTCACTGAGTAAGGGACTGTGAGAAACAGTGTGAATGGACTCAAAACAAAACAAGACTCACCTGATTACAAGTTTCATTATGAACCTCGGGTTTTTTAGAGCTGGTGACATCACATTGCTTTGAAACGTTGGGAAGGGAGGAGGGTGTCTAACCTCTGTGTTTCGTGTACACGTGAACTTGGCATGTCTTACAGGCCTCCCCACTGACATCACTCAAAAGCAGAGCTCATTAATTTTGTAGGCCACCCCTGCCCTTATTCTCCTTCAGAGGTGGTTAGATCAAGGATGGGTTTTTGTTATTTTTTAAAGGCAGTTTCAGATACCACATGGTAACATAATCATTGTCAGTAAATGTCACCAGTTAGAAGCTGTTAGCAGTTAGAAGGAAGCTCTAAGACCCGTCCCACCCTCTTTCTCCAAAATACAATTTGAATTTGAGACACACAAGAGCTTGGCTACTCAAAGTACAGCTCGTGGATGAGCAGAAGAGGCCTCAGCTAGGAGCTTGCAAAAAATACAGAGTCTGGAGTTCCATCCCAGCCCTCGTAGCTCAGAATCTGCATTTTTTTTTACAAGATCCCCAGATGATTTGTATGCACATTAAAGTTTGAAAAGTGCTGATATATAGGCCAGTGATTTTCTCAGTGTCTCTCCAGGACGAGCAGCATCAGCATCACCAGCAGCTTGTTATAAATGCAGAGTCTCAGGCTAATTGAAGCCAACTTTCCATCTTAATGAATTCCCAGGTGATCTGCACTCCCATGAGAGATGGGGAAGCACTGTTTCAGGGTCAGGCAAAGCCTGGGTTTAGTGTTGGCACAACCATTTACAAGGTGCACACTTTTAGGCAAAGTACGTAACTCTCAGAGTTTCAGTAAAATAAAGCTAATATATCCTTTTCTCAGGAAATTCAAAGGGATTAAATTAGGTCATGGAGGTAAAGCTCTTACCACAGGGCTAACGTATGTTAAGCACTTAATAAATAATTGTTTTTAGCTTTCACTGTTTGTTCCTTTTCCTCTTGTCTATCATTGTCTGCCCTGGAGATATTTTCATGAGGCTTCCCTGGGTCCCTTCCAGTTTAACATGCTCTGATTTGACAATTAGTTCATTTTTCTTAAAACTGCTGAGTAGCCACTACACCAAACCCTATAACTGCAGGGATTAAGAACTAGTTCCTCATCTATGTCCAGCTTTCTTTTCTTGCCGAGTTTGGTCTTGTCTCCAATGAAGAACGGAAGCAGCAAGAGGACAGGGATGACAGCCCATCTCTTAAGCACTTTCCATGTGAAAGGTTAGATACTGACACAAAAGGAAGCAAAGCAATGAGGCCCTACCCTTGTGGAGTTTCCTTCTTTAACCAGGGAGATCAACAAAGAAAAATATCATTGCAATTGAAATTGTAGTAAGTATAAAGTATTGTGAATAAAGGCCACATGAGCAGGAATGGAAGGATAGTAACATTTAGATGGTAAAGATGGTGGTAGTGGAGTGAAGCTGGAGAGATGACCTCTTAGAGAGAAAGATATGCAACTGAGACTTGAAAAGGAAGAAAAGAAGTTAATCAGGAGAAAGAGAACCCCAGGCATCAGCAACTGCATATGCAAGGAACCAAGAAGGAAGTAGGTGAGACTATAGCCCAGTCAGTAAAGGAGCCAGTTTCTAGAGAGGCAGGGGAGGTAGGTGGAGCCAGATCTGGGCTCCCAGGCCCTTGGTCATTCCATAATTTAGGAGAACAAGGCAAGACACCACCCTAGTAAGCCCATGGACATAGGTAGCTAAAGCAAATCCCTCTACTGACTGCACTCATGCATGAGCTCCTGGCACCTGGGAGGGTCTCAGTCACGTGTGTGAGTAACCATAAATAGACATGCCATGCAGAGGAATGAATGGTATAATAGAGGTGAAAACTATAACCCAGGAAAAGAAACTTGGGTAGAATGCAGGATATCGCTCTTCCAAATGCGCCTTCTCTCTCCTGCATTTAATATTTTTCATGTTCTGCTAGATTTTCTTACCCACATACAAATTTGCTGTACTCTCCTGTCTTTAAAAATAGCCTCACGTGACCTCCACATTCCATTCCAGTTACTGCCCATTTTTCTAGTATCCTTTACAAGATTGAGTTGTCAATTCTTATCTCTATCTCTCCTCTTCTCATTTTCTTGGTTAAGAAAACAATTAACAAATACTTATTAAATGAAACAAATGCCCTGACCTGTGTGGCTTAGTTGGTTGTGCCTCATCCTGAAAAGCAAAATGTCACTGGTTCGATCCACTGGTCAGGGCACATGCCTAGGTTGCAAGTTTAATCCCCAGTCAGGGTGTGTACCAGAGGCAGCTGATCAATGTTTCTCTCTCACATCAATGCTTCTCTCCCTTTCTTTCTCCCTTCCCCTTTCTCTAAAAAATATTAATAATAATAATACTGATACACTAAAGAATATATATAATGTATATGTAGATCATAAAGCTTAATGATGAACATAGATACCCCATGAGTGTTCCACCCAAATCAACTGTTAGAACCTTACTAATTCCATTGAAGTGATTTGTATATTACTCTTCATTCCACCCCTGGCTCCACTAACCTATGCAATAGTATCCCTGAATGTTATATATATCATTCCATTTCTTTTGTACATAGTTTTGTCACAAATGCTTATAACCCTAGACAGCATGTATTTAATTTTACCTGAATTTTTGTAGTTTATGAAAAATAGAAAACCATTCATATAGAGTCAATTCCAAATAAAGTTGGCAATGTCAAAATATTTAAATTTTTAGAAGACAAAGAATAATAGCTTTATGACTTCCAGTTAAGAAATGTTTTAAATAAGACACACAAAAACTAATTATTTTTTTAAAAAGATTCTTTTCCTCTATATGCATAAATTATCTTTCCACTCCCTCCCAAAAGTCACACTCCCAAGCAACTGAACCATCAACGATGCTTCCTTTGAGTTAAACATAACCTTAACACTATGGGATTCCTTTAAAACACAACTATCCTCCAGGAATTGGTAATATATCAATCCTCTGCTGTCCATTGGGTTTTCTGGGATGCAGACTGGGAGACAAAGAGTAGAATTTTATTAAGGAGGTTTCTTAGGACCAACAACTGTGGGGGAAGGGAAAGCAGCAGGACTGGTCAGGGAGAAGTCGAGCCATAACAGACTCAGTGGAGGTCTCAGCCAATGCCACAGGGTTCTGAAGGTGGGATGCCCTTCAGAGTTATTCTCGGTTGCAGCACACAGGTCTTTACACCCTAACCCACCAGTCACTACAGTAGTTGACCTTGGGCAAGAGAGCTGTTTTCAGCGAAGGCAATTCCTTTAGAGACATGACATTTAGCAGATGTCTTTCCAGCAGCTGGGGGTATACATTTTCATTTCTGAAAGGAAGTCTGGGTGGCACATCACAGCATCCACCACTGTCCCTCATAACTTAGGCTGACTGAGTTATCAGATGTCTTCTTGATCCTGGGGAGACCTAGTAGTACAAGAACATTAGTTATGGGTGTACTGATAAGCGAATGAGGAAAGCAAGTTGGTATGGAGAGAACATCTGCTGACCATGGGCGTTAGGTCAGGGCTATGCAGGGCAGCAGCTTCCCTGCAGCTCCAAAATGTTTTCCAGGATTCACCGTGTTCTTTGCTTTTAATTGGTACTGAACTACTCAACTAGCAAATTGAGTATGTTCTCAGAGAACCAGCCCCATGGGAGAAACTATGCAACCCCTGTCCATCCACCCACCAAAAAAGTCCACTTTGATAAACTTACTCAGAATTTTGCAATCAGAAAATCTAGAAAGAAACTATTTTCATTTCGACATGAATAAAAGTGTTGAATCATTTCGAAAAATAAAATTTTATACTTTGAATTCACAAGTGAGAAAATGGTACTGAGCCAGGAGGAGTAACCTAACCTTTCTATGTTTTTGGCTCTTTAATCTCTTAATTAGAGCCATGCCTCAAATGGAAACCCTGAGCTCCAGGTATTAGGTAGCAAGGGCAGCTCAGTAAGTTAGAAACAGACTTGCATTAGGTCATAATAGCATCCAGAGCCATCTGAGCAAACAGCACTGCAATTATTACCAACCTTCCCATAGCTCTGCTTTGCTATCCTTCAAAAGGTGAGATTTTCAGTATTTTTTTTTAATTGACCAAAAAGAGAGAGATAAAATCATTAAGAAATAGCCAGTGCTCCCTTTATGCTGACTTGGTACTGCTTCACTGAGGTTGAACACGTAAAAAGAATGGCAACAGAATGTGGACATGAAAAGGCTGAAACGACTCATTTTAATTATTCTATAGAATGACAGTGTTTAATAAGCAGCATTTGTGCAAGATATTAATAGGTTTCTTACTAAATGGGGGGCTGAGGGAACTCTTTCAAATGTATTTAGGAAATTTTGCATATTGCATCTCTTTCCTACACAGTCACAGTGCCCACCTCCTTATTGAGAGATCTGCGAAGTCCTAAAGCAAAGAAGCCCTTACAATCTTGTTGAGGTGTGCAGTTCTCAATGTTCAACCCCAGAACACATTTTCCCTCGAACACCCATGAACATCTTGCCAAATTAGTATATGAAGAACGCAGTTTGGAAAATGCTGGTCTACCTATTTTATTTACAGATGATCAGCCTGAGCAGCAGAGAGGAAAGGGGGCCTTCCCGAGGTCACCATACTTATTAGAAGCCGAGGCAGGACAAGAACCTGGCTCCATAGCCTTCAAACCTGTGTTCTCTTTTCAGTCTACTAACTAATGGAAGAAAACAAAATTCACTATTTTATAAACTGACTATTGATTGAAGGTTGATCTAAGAGAAAGTTGTAGAACCCATCTTAAACAGAAAAATTTTCCTTTTTTTTTTTTTTTTTTGTATTCATAGCATTACCCTGGGTTTTCTTATTCACAGGGTACTTATAGTACTCAGTTGTAGCTGGGTCTGGGATAGGAAAATGGAGACAGAAAAGGACTAGACATATTCAGCTTAATAAGACGAAAAAAGGATTTACCTAGGTCATTGATGTCTGTGTGTGCCCTTTAAGGGATTTTCAGATTTTCTCTGGGAGGCTAAATGATTTGGAGGTGGGACCTGAGACAAAGGAAAGAGAAAGTGGGAGAAAGTGTGGACCCCAGCAATGTGGCTGCAGAACAGGCTTCAGGGAGAGAGACCACCATGACTGAATTACCAGAGATGGACCCTTGCAAAGGGGTGTCTGCTTTCTAATTTGAAATAGACTCTCATTCTGTGCTGCAGGGCACCTCTGTGATATCCTCACTCTCTGCACCCTGCTCGCCCATTCCCAAGAACCTTTAGTGAAGGCCAATGAACAGCAGAGAGAAGTACCAGCTCTGGAGCCTGCTGCCTTGGTGAATGAAGCGGAGGCAGGGTCCACATTTGGAGAGCAAAGTACAACAGAAAGTGCAGGAGCTCCTTAGGGGGTGTTGTTGGAAGATCAGAACGGGCCAAAAAAGAGCCTAGAGTCAGAGTTGGGAGCAAGACATGACAGAAAGCAACCTCTGTAAGTATCTGCTTCAACCCCCCACCCAAGAATCCTCAGATATAGTGCAGAAAGGACTGGTAAAATTTAGGATGACCAGTGGGGAATAGGCCCAGAGAAAGCTAAGAAAATACCATCAATTTTCAAGATTGAAATGCTAAGATTTCAAAATTAAGTTTTTAAAATGCTGAGGAGTCCATGTTGCAATCTTCTAATTGGTCTGATACTCACAATGCAGCATGCCAGTTCTAATCTAACTTTTAATTCCAGTTGCTCTACAACTCCTTAAATCACTATATCATTTTTTACTCTTCATCATTTTTTTTCCCTATGAACCTAGTCAACTCATGATAGCACATTAAATTGGATGTTTCCAGTGGTAATTCATATACCTAGGAGAATATAGAGCCCTTTTCCACTGAGAAGCTGGGCTTAGTTGACCTATAATGGACAGAGCCAAGTTTCTCCTCCTAGACATCAATATTCACTATCCATAAATGCAACTTTTCAGCAGTCCCATAGTGATCTTTCTTACAATGCAATGAGAAACCTGAGGATTCAGGCTTCAGAAGTCCCTGCTTGTGGTCATTTCTGTGATTATTCCAGCCTGTCTCTTTTAAAGCAGCAAGGGTTAGAACCCTTCTTCACAGCATTTGCCCAGGGCAATGCTCATCAAGAAAATAAGTCCAAATGACACCTTCAAAATCAGATGCCAGTGCCCCATGCATTCCCACCAAGACAACTCATCTGCAATGATTTTTTGCTTTGCATTCATTTCCTAAACAAGGCTATTCCAGAGAGCTTGTCATAGAGTTTGGCCAGGAAGCCAAATTCCTGGATCAGGATGTTGTGCTCCAAAGGCCACTATTGTGCCCACCAACAAGGCAAAGAGGACATTATCAGATAATGGCATTGCTGCACTCAACCATCCCTTGTGGAAGAATCTCTACTTCTTTTAGAAACAATTCTGCAACATCTCTCACCATAGACATTTTAGATGAGAAAGGTTAAAGCAGTCAGATTATGTTAAAATATGTGTATAAACGCACTCAAAATCTGAAACTGGAAAGCTGAAATGATGCGATTATTTAATATTTCAAGTAAATGTAGGTGTGCAACATTTTATTATTACTTAGGATGCAAGGAGCAGTTTCTAGGCTGCACAGCTAAAGGGTGTGTCTGTCAAGAAGTTATGTAATTCAGCCAAGTTGAGTAACATGACATACTGTTTCTTCTCTGCAGTAAGAAGAGAAGGACAATGGATGAGTTTCTCAGTCTGAAGGCTAATCCAGGATTAAATGCAGAGGAAATGTGGATCCATTGGAAACTACTTTCTGACTTCCAATAGTTGCAGAAAGAGAATCCTTCTCTTAGGAAGCAGGAGGAAAATCTATTGGGTGTAATGAAAGCTATAAAGACTAAAACTTTTTCATAGTCTTAGGAAATTTTTTTCTTATTTTAATTAGTCCTTTACATGTAAAGAAACTATTTCTAGACCAAAAAATCATATCCACTAGGCCAGGATTTGGCAAACTTTCTGTGTAGAGAGAGTCAGGAAATACTTTAGGCTTTGAGGGACACGCAGCCTCTGTCACAACTGCCTGGTCCTCCCACTGTAGCAGGAAAGAGCCACAGGCAATGCATCTAACAAAGGAGCATGGATATGTTGCAGTAGAAATTCATGTACCAAAGCACGTAAGGGCGAGATTTTACCACAGGTGTAGTTAGGTGACCCCTGCCCCAGACTATAAGTTTTATGAAAGAGAGAACTGGTGTTCCCAAAATCTAGTACATTGTAGGTACTCACTAAAGAACGGTAAATGACATTTCAAAAAATTTAAATTATGGCCCTAGCTCCACCATTGTGTGACCTTGGGCAAGTCATTTTACCTTTTCAGAACCTCGGTTTTTTAAAAATATAAAATTAAAAAAGTAATATTGATCCTTCCAGTTTCTGAGATATCTCAAAATAATATAAGTCAACCTCCCAAAAATTACCAACCCTTACTGATCTCTTAAAAAGTACCATATAAAGTTGTGTTTTATATGTATGTCCTCATTTAATCCTCATCACAACCCCATATTATCTCCATTTTGTCAGATAAGGAAACCCAGCACAGAGTTTAAACAGTTTAAGGTCACATAGTAAATGATAGAACAGATTCAGACTCCATAGCTTGCCCAGTTCATCACTACATATTGCTTTATTTTCCCTAAGCTTGGAAATTGAAATAAACTATTACAAAAAGTTGCTTTTACTCTGTGCATTCTGTAGGACCAACAACTTTTTATACTTAACTGTCCATCATGACCTTGTATAATGGTTTAGACATCATCACTGGAGAATAGGAAGACATAGGTGATAAATCATGGGAGGTCTTTTGGATAGCAAGCAAATGCTGATGAACTAATGCAAAAGGGAAGGGGGTAATATCTACTGCCGAAGTACTAGATAGCTCATAGAACTAAGGAAGAGCTGAAGAAGGCCTTGGGATGAAAGAGGACCCATGCACTAGGAACTCGAGGACACATGATGACACAATATCCTGAAACCACCTTCTGCCTCTAAGTATCTCAGCTCATATTTCAAATCCCTGGAAAAATAATCTCTTCGGTCCAGCTACACCAGGTATTTCTGCACTACATGAATCAGCTCTGGTCAAGGAACAAAACTGGAGACAAAGTTACAGCCATAGGTGGAATGGGACTTTAAAACAGATAGCCACAGCAATGAGTACGCTGTAAACGGAAATCCAAAGTCCTATACCATGTTTTGTTTCCAACTGACTCTGTATTTCCAACTGACTGCTATATATTGCTTGTTGTGACATTTTGGCCTGAAAATATGAGCATTAGACATTTGGTTTTCTTCTAATCCTCTATTAGAGGCCCCCAAACATACAGAGGTTTGTTCAAAATCGCATATTCAGCTTCCACCCCTGCCTGTATCCACAGTACAATGTCTCTTGCCACCTATCTTTAATCTTTAGATCACATGATCTGTTGATGCTCATAATCTTTGATCAGCCCTTCCTACCTCCTCTTTATCACACATAAACAAGTTGATAGCAAAATTATCTTGCTTGCTCGTTTGTAGCTTAGCCGCAGCAATAAAATTGTTTTACAATTTCTATGACTAAAAATATAGCCTTACTGTCCTGACTATATATTTTAATACAAAATAGAATCATTGCTCTTTTAGTTTTGGTTTTACAAATGTATTCTTAACCTAATTTCTACAGTAATTCTTAGGACCTGAGAACTAATTTCTGATTAGCACAATAATAGGATGCCTGTTAAATGGATGACCACCCTTCTAGGGTGAAGTGTGGCTTTTGTTTCCATCGTATGGGGAGTCAGTCTTTGGGAAAGCTTTAGAAAAATGTGAACTATGGAAGTTTGAAAAATCTGTTTTAACTATCACTTTTCCCTTTTTCTTAATTTATAGTTGCTTTTCTGACCCTCTGAACTTCTGCTCCTCAGCCCAGAACAACCTGTCCTTTCTACAAGCCAATGGTTTCCACATTATACCAGGAAATAGGGCCTGGAATCTAAAGAGAGCATAGAGCATTCTGCTACAAGATATCTGGAAGGACTTTGAAAGAGTCTGGGGACATTTCAATCCATGGTGTTCTGTACAGTTCAGCTGTTGGTATTTTTTCTTTCAGACCTTTAAGTTATTATGCCAAAAATGAAAGTATTTCTAACTAATAATAACCACTTGAGTTTATGTTCTTAAATTAATTTCCAGGCACTTTGCTGAGTACTTTAAAAACATTATCTCATTTGATTCTTACTTAAACCCCGGGTCCGCGTTATAGATGAGGATACGAAGGTTCACAGAGGTTAAGCAACTTGCTATCCCACACAGTGAATAAGAGAGAGACGTGAGATTTGAATCCACGTGGTGTGACCCCAATTGATGAGCTCCAAATCCTTTGCAGTTTTTTTATTCTTACCTTGTGACTTGCTTTGACCATTATTATAAAATGTCATTTTAATAAATGACTTGTAAGTGTTTGCTACCCTTTACAGTATAAGATTATTTTGCTTGATTCTATAGCCACTTTCCTACATCCAGCCAAAAATCAAATCTCTAATTTCATCATGGAACTCAATAAATGAGTTGAATTCATTCTTTCATTCAATTCATATTTATTTCTTTTTTATTGTGTGCCAATTCCGGTGCTAGGCTCTATGACAAAGAATGAACAGTGTCTTCCTTCATGGAGTTTGGAGGGCAATACACTAGAAAAGAGAGAAGATAAATAGAGAAAGAAAATGAGAAAGAATAAGAATTGGGTTTTTTTAAGTAAATAAAAAATTATAAATTGTTTGCACTACTATTCAATAAAATATAATCAGAATTTCCTCTGCAGACCATTTCAAAGGCTGATTCTAGTGTATAAATATTATTCTTTAAGAAAAGAAACACCTTATGTTTCTATTATATCAGCTTTTCTGAGCTACTAGTTTCTGCAGAGAAATACAGGATTCTTTTCAACAAAATGTGACAGTATACCCTCTGTAATTCATTTATTACCATTAATTAATTGAAAATTGCCCCAATGTTACAAATTCCTAAAACACATGGTGGAAAATGAATGGAATTGATTTATAAACAAAACAAGTATGCAGACTGTTAAGTGCTAAGGGAAATGAAATTTATCCTCAAGCCTGGGTTTAAATGTGGGAAATTACAATGGCATTAATCTAATAATAAATATCACCATCTTATCCTCAAAATCCTAGACTAGTTTAATATTAACAGAGGGTGAGATTTCATTACACCTAATTGAACCACAGTAAAATTTTCAGAACAACACCAAGAATTTGGATGGTTTTTTTCCTCAACAGAGAGGATACGATTAAATTCTGCTACCAGAATCTAGAGCAGTAGTTAGTCCTCTGTATTTTAACATGAGTAACAAAGAAACAAAATACTTAAGTAAGAGGATTTTTTTTTTTTTACTTTTTACCCTTACATTTATTATTGACCAAAATAATGATTCAAATTGACCAAGACTAAGCTCAAAATTTTTAAGTTCTCTTCAAGAGTTAATTTTTGTTAAAATTATGTTTGAGTTCTAAATGGGATTTTTTCTCCTTGTTTGCTTGATTTTTGTTTTGTTTTCTTTAAATTTATGTTTCCTTTACACACTCCATTTATGCCAGGTTTGGGAGGGGAAAGCACCAATAATTCTGCAAGATGGCTGATTGCTGTGTTTTGGTTGATTAGGATGACTTTCCAATAAAGCATCCAAACGTGTTGGGGCAGCTCTCAGTTAAACCCAAATCCTTAGAGGTGCTTCTCATCGCTAAAACAACAGACCATAAAGTTTGCTTTAATGCAAGTAGATTTATTTCTTTATTTGTGCTCAAACACAACCATAAAGGTTTATCTTCTGATCAGAGGAAGAAAATAAACAAAGCAACAAAGGTCTTCACAAAAGAGAGTATATGAGCCAAATTAACAAGGTCTTTGTTCTTTTCAGGTTAACAAGAAATAGGAAGAGAGAAAGAAGTAGGGCTACTACGAAAGGAGGATCCATGCTTTCTTATGTTACTTCAATTCCTGATAAGCAAACTTCAGTGTGTGTTTAAAATCTTGAGGATTTATATTATTAACCAAACAAGAATTTTGACAATCAGGGAACATTTGTCTGGTTCCCCCCTTGCCTCCTCCCTCCCCACCCATCCCCCCAACCAGCACACACAATTTTTGTAGAATATTTTGTTGGCTATAATTAAACTATGTGTGTTAATTAGGATTAGATTTTAAATGCACTGCTTGGGAAGTTGAAAAATACAGGATCTGAATGAGCTCAAATTGAGATGACACTTGAATTTTCGCAGATGTTTCCATAATCCTAATTTCAAATTGATTGTACTTCCTGAACAGTGAGAAGCCATTTTCAGTTATTTATTCAGATGTGTGCACTACTTTTCCCTCTGCCAGTGGGTAGAAAATATCTAGCACTTTCGTTAACTCCTTCAAATAAACTGATTTCTGAGGCAGGTTTTAATGGAAGGGGTGCCAGCTAAGACCCACCTGTTCCTAGGGTGACCACAGACCCCTCATACGGGCCCAAGCAGAAATCTGGACTCTAGTAATTTGCCCACCCCTCATGATGGGTTCAGCTGGCTTTTGACTGTCTTTGCCCAACAGGCCAGAGAAAAAGCAAAGAGAGAAAAAAGGGAGAACTTCCCAAATTATTGGCTCCCAGCAGTCCATAATATGTGACACTTGATTCAGCCCCAAAGATGTGCAGCATCCTATGCTACTACATAAGCCGGGGGTTTGGACCCAACACCCAAGGCCACCTGTAAAACACATTCCCAAATAAATGGCCTGTAAAAAAGATAAGCTCCTGCCAAATCTAAGTATGCCAGTACCAAGTGGCATTTCATCTAAAGCTGAAAGCCCAACACCAGACTTGTAATATGCCGGAAAGAAAGAGATAGTCTTCTCTTGTGTCTATGTGGCTTTGCTGCAGTTTCTCTCTATATCATTTTATGTTCAACCCAGAATCCAGAAAGTCTTCAGAAATTCTGCCTTGGAAGCAACCCTATTCCCCCGACGAGTCTCCTATTTGATTGTAATTCCTTGCAGCTTTCCTGTTAGGGGGGCCTCTGCTGAATTAGAGGCATCGTGCCTTCTTCCACCTGTAACGATTTCCCACTCAACTCTAAGACAATGGCCATGATTGATCTAATGAGCGGCTGGAAAAGCCAGCTGATTGCTATAAATAGTTGAAAGCAAAACTTGTGCTTGGCTTCCCAAAGAATTTCTCATCAACTCTGGTACCCTACCCGAAATAGGTAAGCAGCCTCATGGCAAATTAGGTGAGACACTTCAGTTTTTTCTTAGTGGTAGTTTGTAGAGGGCACGGCAGAATTCAAGCAGAAGAGATGACTGATGGAATATTCACGTTTTAAAGCAACAATCACATGTCATTCTATATATCCCATAAAGGCAGAATTCTTTTTTTTTTTTTAACAGAAAGCATTTTGAATAAATGCCACTATGCATGAGAACAGAATTGGGCTTTTTTATGGCTGTTTTTAAAATATTTGAAGTCCAGTGGAAATAGCCTTTGTGCATTCATTTGTTAAAGAAAATAGCATGCGGCAAAGGTACATAAAAGTAATTCACATAATGTCCCTGAAAATCATACAATTTGTTTCCTCATTGAATCTTTTAGGCCCATGTTTCTTAACCCTGGCTGCATTATTAGAATCACCTGATGCCCACACCATACCTCCAACCCTCCCAGGTCAATTACGTCAAAGTGCAAGGATTGGAATCCAGGAATCACAATTTTTAAATTCTCCAAGTGATTCTAACAGACAACAAAATTTGAGAATCAACTACTGTACTAGGGGGCCTCCAATAATAGCATGGAGAAAATGTTTCCTCCTGTCCTATATACAGAAAAAAAGAGTCAAGTAAAATAGTCCCACCTACCCACCTCTTGCCCTGTGAGTTATCTGAGGATGACCGGTTTTCCTATGCACGCCTGGACTTGCTCCCGATCACTGCTTGATCTAATGAGCCAGAGCCCCTTCCTCTGGGGGTCACTGCAACCTCTTCGATGTGGCAGCAGAGAGTTTAAGTGACTTGCCTAAGGACACTAGCTGGTAAGTGACAGAACCAGATTTTAAAACCAGGCTGTTGTTGGCCCCAGAGTTTCTGCTTTTTACCATTACAGAAGTGAATGCTGGAGGCCCATGAGCCAAACCCGGCCCAGGACATGTTTTGTTTGGTTCATGCAGAAGTCTAAAAATGTTTAAATTTGTGTGCCTATATGGTGGGTGTGTGATCTCCAGTTTGCCATAATCCCAACCACTCCCTACTGTCTTCACGAAGAGCATTTTAATCACTTACAGTAACAGTTGGCCTCCGCTGCCATTTGAATTCATTTCCCTGTGCTAAAGCAAGAAAGGCCTTTAAAATCACGGCGAAGTCACAAAAACATCAGTGCTGCCACCTATTTCCATCCATTACACCATGACAGAGACAAAAATAACTCCCCTGCCTGTTTGAAAGGGATGCTCCTAATTTATTTCACTCAATTATTTACTTATTCATTCATTAATTCATTCACTTAATGCATTCCTGCTAGGTAAAAGATACTTTGTAAGTAAGAGCAACCCAAAAGAGCAGAAATTAACATATATTCTATTAAGTTCAGGCATTTGGTTGGACATTTTGAAGCCATTTTTGCAGCCAATATTTGATCCATTCAACAACCTATCTTATACTACTAATATGAGTATTTTACTGATCTAGTAAACTGAGAGAGAGAGAAGGTGGGGCATTCTCATTCCTTCATTTAATAATTACAAATGAGCAAGCACCACATGCCTAGCACTAGCCTTGATGACAGTGACCCAGGAGTTTGAACAAGACCAACAAGTTGCCCATCCTCCAACAAGGACCTGCTGGAGCCATCCCATATCAGCTTGCAAGAGCTAATTATTAAAATTTCAGAAATTTTGCAAGCCAGTTGTCAAACTACGGGTAATTTGAAATCAGTCACATTAGGAGAATTTACATTATGGAAATCAGCTGAATCTAGAAAGCAGGACCTTTTGGGGGGTAGCAGGGAGACATTTACAGCAATTTATGAATTCCCAGAACCTGAACCCGGAATCCAGGCCTGACTGCCTCTGAAACATGGCTGTTTTGACTCTGTGGCTGAGTAAGGAAATCTCCACCATCAAGGAGCCCATAGTATCCAAAGAGAGAAATACGTTAACATGAAGAGCACAGATTCCAGTGTAGATGCCTAGATTTGAATCCTGTCTACAGTTTAAGCCATGCTAACTTGAGGATGTAAATTAACATGCCTCAGTTTTCTGCTCTATACAGTAGAAGGATAATAACACCTAATGGAGTAGTGGGAAGATTAAATTAGTCAATATATATAAATGGGATAAAACAGTATCTAGCACTTCATAAGAACTGTGTAAATGTCAGTTGTTATTATTATTTAAAAAAAGAATAAACAAAGCAAATGCACCTTTTTTATGTGTAGCAGTGTTTGTACCTAAGAAAGAAAAAGAGAAGATTTGAGTGTATGCATGGGTGAATTATTCTGATTCCCTTCCATTTTGTAGAATGGTATTAAAACCTCTTGCAATGTGTTCAAAGTTTGCAGGAACCTACTGATTTGACTATGACTGTTTTCATTTTAGTGGCAAAAGGGAAAACCACTTGGTCAGGCTGGAGATTCATTTGAATCTTAAATGCACATATCCAGCCCCGGCCAGTGTGGCTCAGTTGCTCAGTTGGTTGGAGCACTTTTTGTACATGCCAAAAGGTTTGGATTCAATTCCTAATCAGGGCACATACCTAGGTTGTTGGTTCGGTTCCCAGTTGGGGAATGTATGGGAGGCAGCCAATCCATGTTTCTCTCTCACATCGATGTTTCTCTTCCTCTCTCTCCCCCTGCTATCCACTCTGTCTAAAATCAGTAAGCATGTCCTCAGGTGAGAATAATAAATAAGTAAACAAACAGAAATAAATAACATATGCAGTCTACACGCATTGGGACAGGTATCCCCTGGGCTCTCCGAGACAGACTCCCAGAGAAGCTCGTGCCCTCGCTGTGCCCACTGGCCTACCCATGTCAATCAGTGCGTAGTCATGTCTTAGTCCATTTTTCCATGAACCTTTGAAAGCAGGTATTTTGAGTGTTGTAAAATGTTAAAAACTTATCATCAGCGTTGGTTTGTCATTTCTTTTTTTCTTCTTTTTTTTTTAATGATTTGCATGGATTTATTATCCTAGCACCTTTTTTTAAAGAACCATGTTGTTACATGCCCACTGAAATATACGAGCATAGATATTGCTATTCAAAGCTACTCAGCCGATGGGAGCAATTCTCATATAAAGAATGCTGAGAAGGGGAGAGAGGATCCAACGATAGAAGAGACATTTAATCATCTATCAAGATATGAGTCCCTGAACACAATTTATGACAAGCATGTTTATGTTTCCATGAAAATTCAACAAGAAATAAGCTTATATTTTAAAAACCAGATATAATTATTACAGGTTAATAAGAATAAGAAGGACTTGAGCAATCCATCTAGAAGTAGTCATGCCATTTGTAAATTGAAATGTAGAAGTTGTTAATAAAGTTAATAAATCGTATATCCACAAAGATCAGCAAAGATGGCAACTAGGACTATTCCAGAGTCTAAGTCCATAAATGGTTAGTGTGTTATATTTAGTATCATTTATTCCATTAGATGTCAGATTAAGCAGTCATTAGTTCATTCAAATTACTTAACGTTATTACTTTATATAAAATGCTCCATAACCTCTGTACACATAAAAGTGTGTAATTTACACCAAAATCATTAATTGCCAATATTTGGAGACCTTAGTTAGCAAACAAGATGCCATCTAGTCTAGCCAGTTGGAAGGAAATTTCTTATCTTTTCTTTTTTCCCTGGAAACTGATCTCCCTCAGGCTTCGTCAAAGATTTTGTCAAAATTCTAGGCTAAATAGATGTGCAGCATATATTAATGATCTAGAATAAATGATTCTGAATTCTATAATATCTTAATATTCAACTGTGCTGAGCTTGCTGCCCAGATTCTTAATGATATGATTCAACTCAAAGTCCAGAATAAGAAGGAATACTTAGTAAAAGACTGTACAAAGGGATTTTAGCTAAAAGTTGGAGAAAGTTAGAGAAAATGAAATAAATTTTTGAATTGATGGCAGGCTTAATAATAACTTCCACAGGAAGCTGAGAGTCGGAGGCCTTTTTCTCTCTCTTTCTTGCTCTCTTTCTTTTGTTTTTCATACTCTTATTCTCTGCCTTTTGAAGTTTTCAGCTATTTGGGGGATTTTTATGGATTGAAATTATAAGGATTTTAATTATTTATTTAAATTTAAGGGTGTCCCAGTGATAAACAAAATTTTGTTTTTCCTACCTCCACCCAAAACATCAACTAAATTTAATGGAGCAAACATTTATGGAATGCCCAACCTCTGTGGGATTTTGAAGGGCTGTGGTTATACTTGCAGAAGATTATATTCTAACAGAGATAGACACATGCATTATGTATTGAGGAATAGTTCACATATATGAATTAAATAGATGAAGGGCATTGAGAATAACCAAATTAACAACTCTGTAGAAATGATTTTATTATATTTGTATGTTCATCTTCCTGGTGATAAGTGATAATAGAAAACCTGAAAAATTTAGAAAAGTCCTGCAAACACAAGAAAAATCCCCTAGAGATAATCCCTGCTATCAGCCTTTTGATGTATAGTCTGCTAGCCCAAAACACAAATGAAAAAGGATAAACAGGAGAAAAGTGTTTAGGGTAGAACTGATAAGATTTGACAACTGATTGAATGTGGTAAGAGGGAAGTCATCAAGAATAACCATAATTTCAAAACTACACAACCTGGTCCACAATAATGCAATAAACCAGACAAGGAACATGAGAAGAACAGCAAGCTTACGCGAAAAGGGCAGGTATGAATTTAAATATTTGAATTGGAGATAACAGCAGTAGAGTCACATGGAAATCTTAGTATATGGATGGTTAGGTAGAGTAGATACTACCAGCAATATCCTTAAGGTATCCATATTTAAGGGAGCCATTTAAATTTATTTTAAAGATCACTTTAAACTATACATCACAAACTGAATTGTTGTGAAAATTAAAGACACTGAGGCTGCCCCAGCCAGTGTGGCTCAGTTGATTGGGTGTCATCCTGCCAACTGAAAGGTAGCTGGTTCGATTCCCAGTCAGGGCACAAGCCTGGCTTGCAGTTTCCATCCCCAGTTGGGTTGCATACAGAAGGCAGCCAGTTGATGTTTCTCTCTCACATCAATGTTTCTCTCTCTCTCCCCTTCTCCCTTCCTTCCCTTCTCTCTAAAATCAAAAATAAAAATAAAATTTTAAAAAAGAAGAAAAAGAAGCAGACTATACAGCATGGGGCAAAAGTAGGCTTACAGGTGTTTGTATGGAAAATAATACAAGAATAAACTGTTTCGCATACTGACAATTGTAAACTTACTCTTGCCCCACCCTGTACTTTTGATCTTTATCATCAGCTCTGATGAATACATTTAAAATGCACACGTGTTTTATAAAACGCCCCTCCCATTATCTTTGGTATCTTTAGTCATGAAGAGATATGCAATGAATATTTCCAGTTCATAAATAACTTTCACCAATGTTTAGCAATAATGTCCAACTTCAAGCACCTATGAAAAGATCAATTTATTAAAACTTCAAGCTCTTGGACTTTACTCTGTCCTACAAAACAGACAATGTCACCAAGAACTATATGGTTAATGACAATGAAAACAAGTCATGTAGCTAGAAATGAGAGTTAGAAGCCTAGAGCCTCAACTGCATAGATATTGATTACTGGGCCACTGTGGCTACCAACGTAAACAGGAATGGTTGAAAAGTATCCATCCTCACTTTTCCTATTTTTGTAGCCCCTTAAGGATCTTCTTTCTGCAGACTCTATCCACTTGGACCCAGAGCAAATAAATTAGTGGCAGACACCACTGGTTGTCTACCCAATTTTCATTTTCCCTTATTCGTTGCTATCAATCTCTTATTTTCTTTATGTTGACCCTGACTCCAGACCTGGGGGGTTAATTCTGATTGATCTAAACCAGGTTGATAATTCATTTCATTTTATTACTCATTGGTCTAGGCATGAGTATGTGCCACAGTTCTGGCAAATGAGATGTAAGAGAAATTCTATTTCTGAGCTCTGGAAAAGTTTTTGCCTCCTTAATAAAAGAGAGTAGTAGGGGTAGAAAGACTATGTGCTTCCACCTTTTGCCATCCCCATGAGGACATGACTGTGTTGGATTTCAACAACCATCTTCAGTGATACAAAAAAGAACTTAAAATATGCTGAGGATAGCAGTACAGCAAAAATCTGAAAATTATGGGCCTTTATGACATCTCTGTAGTTCTCTACCAACCCTGGGATCCCTATCTCTAAACTTTCTGCTATGTTTAATAGAAACTAACATTGTAGTTTAAGTTATTGTTAGTCATGTTTACTATAACTTGCAGTGAAAAGCAATCCGAACACTCTTTGTAAAGCACCTTGCATATATTATGAACTCAATAGATTTTAATTCAAATAAAATTAATTGAAACTCCAAAGATCATTAGGCTCAGATATACCTTGGAGATCCTAGATTTAGCCTAGCTGAAGAGCATGCCTGAGCATCCAAGTCCCGAAGTCCTGCATACTTAGCCTAACACCAGCTTTACTCATGATTCATATCTGGGTGTTAGCTTTGGTTCCTTGATTTGTTCTTCAAGGTAGTTGAATATATGCCTTGAAACAACCCCGGATGCCGAGTTCCTGCAGGCTTCTGCCCTCTACACCTCCATAAGGCTGAACATTCATTAGACCACTTTTCACTCCTCTGAGCATGGCCATGAACTGCTGGTCACTGTTATATCTTCTGCCCCTGCTTCTTTCTACAATCTGGAGAGCAACCATGTTAGAATAGAATGAACAGGAGCCTGGTAGAGTAAGAGAGATGGAAAAGGAACAGAGGCCTGAATAATCCATCAGCTGGCTAATCCATCTCTGCATAATTCATAACTGACTAATCTGACCTTACCTCCCACCTATACCTCTAGCAAAACAAAAAGGAGCCTCAGGCAGTAAGCCCTTTGGCTTCTGCCAATGAGCTCAAATATCTGAAGGCAAAGCCATTGTTGTTGTCACCAGCACATCCACAGAGATTGGAAAGTGCAGCCATTGAGTTACAGGTTCTTCTTGGTGGTTTCACTAGCACTATAGCAAAATACTTCAGGCGCAGGGAAAAAAAACACCAATGAATTCAAAGGAAATGAGGTTATTAGAATCAAGTCCCCAGGGTTCCCAAAAGAGAAGCTTTGTGGTTAAAAAAAAACAAAAACAAAAAAACAAAAAAACATTCAAAAAATATGATTGTTGTGGATCACCCTTCCTTCTCGAGAACAAAAGTATGCATTTACCAACCCCCTCCATAGGCTCACATAATGAAGACACTACTTGCCTCAATATAAACCACATGGAATCCCACAGAATGCTGCAGCCAGAAGAGACCTTAGAGCAGGTGTCCCCAACCTCTTGGCCGCATATCGGTGCCAATCCGGGCCTGTTAGGACCTGGCCGCACAGCAGAAGTTGAGCTTGAATGTGATACACTTGAATCATTCCAAAACCGTCCCCTCTCTGTGGGAAAATGGTCTTCCATGAAACTGGTCCCTCGGGCCGAAAAGGCTGGGGCCAGATGCCTCAGAGAGCTATGGCTGAAGGGGAGAAGGGAGATAATGAAAGGTCTGAGTGAGCCATCAATTCGTTTATCCATCTCCGAATAATTAGGGACCTGCCTACTCCAAACTAGCACCTCCAATCTAGAGCCTGCCACATAGTAGAGGGCTCAATATCATTGTTAAAGGAGTAAGTGAGCACTCTCTGTATACAAATACATAAAAGGGCAAGCCCACCTCTGAGGAGCGAGAGATCAGAGCGTGACTTCTCCCAATCTCTAGTTCATCTCTTTACCATACACAATGCCATACAAGTGAAAATAAAACCTTCTACGATTGATTTAGATCTTTCTTTGCCCTTCACACTTTGAGGCACTTGTTATCCTCCTTTGACCTGCTTTACAGATTTTCACAGAGGCTTTTTAAGTAAATATTTTATTGACATAGAACATGCATGCAGAAAAGTATACAAACTGTAAACAGCTCAAAGTATTTTTTACCATGTAATCATACCTGGCTAACCACAATCTGGATTAAGAAATAGAAATTACTGGCACCCAGATGCCTCCCTTGTGCCTCTGGTTTTACCTGCCCCACCGCTACAGCACACACACCCCCACACACACACATGCACACTCACACACACAAAGGTAGCTGTCATTTTCACTTTTATCACTCTAGATTATTTTTTGCCTGTCTTTAAGTTTTAAATAAATGACTGTGTACTTTTTTGTACCATTTCTTTCACTCAAAATATACAAGGGCCTGCCTGAAAAAAATCCAGCTACTGTTCGTATAATGATAATGGTTCGTGCAACATCGATGTAAACTGGCAGCCAAGGAGAGTAGACTGGAATGTGCATGTGTGAACAATGACCACCTCACTGAACTAGTCATCGGGAATGGTAGACGTCATTGAGTGAGAATGTGTACTGTGTGGACATCGCATTCAAAATGACTGAGCAAGTAGAGCAACGGATCTGCATCAAATTTTGTGTTAAGCTCGAACGTTCCTCTGCAGAAACTATTAGGATGATTCAGAAGACTTTCTGGGACATTGCAATGAGCGCAGCACAAATCGCTTCAAAGATGGTCGGGAATCTGTTGAAAGTGATCCACGTTCTGGGAGGCCTGCAATGAATATTTCCAATTCACAAATGGCTTTCACCAATGTTTACCAACAATTTCCAACTTCAAGCACCTATGAAAAGATCAATTTATTAAAACATCAAGCTATCCAATAGAATGATCTGTGATTATAACAATGTTACTATCCCCTAGTCATCAACTGGGGTTGACCATTTGAAATACGGCTTGTCCAACTGAGGAAATTAGGTTTTAATTTTATTTCATTTTCATGAACATAAATTTAAATAGTTATATGTGGCTAGTAACAACCCTATTAGGTGGCATAGTTCTAGAAGATAATGTAAGACAATATCTTCATGAACTTGGGGTAGGTAAAGATTTCTTAAACAGGACACAACAGGACCAACCATAAAGAAAAAGACTGATATATTGAACTTCATTAAAATGAAGAATTTCTGCTCATTAGAAGATGCCATTCGGAAAGTCAAAAGGTGATACAAATTTGCAGTGTTAAAATATGACAAAAGGACTCACATCCCAAGTATATAAAGAAATCCTATACATCAATAAAAAAGGAAAGAATCCAATTTAAAAATAGCAAAGGATTTGAAGACACTTTATGCAAGAAATTATCTTAATTATGGTCCACGTGCATATGACACGATGCTCACGAGGCTTCCAACCTATTTGGGAGGAACTAAAGTTCAGAGAGATCACGAAACTTGCCCTAAGCTACAAAGCTAGAAAGAAGCAGAGCTAGCGTCTCAACCCAGATGCCCAGATCCCACACCTGAAACTTTTAATTCAGTTGGCTCCCTGGAAGATATAAACAGTTAAGTCACTCATGGCAACATAAGCAATGGCTACATTTTCTTCCTCTCTACAAAAGGCTTCTTGGGATGGGAGGAGAGAAAGGTCAAATGAATTTAATTATCATATTAGCAATTTTGACAGAGATGTTGCTTTTTCATTAAAACACAGTTATAAAAACTGAGCAACAATTAAAAATCAAATTCAATTTTTGTGTAGAGAGTGCAAGACTAAAAGACCATCCTGTCCCTTTTATAAGCACTTTTCCCAAGGTGTGAAAAGACGTGGTGATAGGTATATAATTTTACTGATCCTTTAGAAGCAGCTGAAATGTGGAAAAACCAGAGAGCTGGCTTAGAATAGATCCCCTGCCTTAGCTTTAGCTGCCTAAATGTGGTCATTTCAAGACAGATTCCCAAAGTTAATTATGTTTTCCTGTAAAATGTAGCATTAATTGTAAGTGTAGAGTATTAAAATGGAATGTATAATACACTACTCTACTCAAATGGTTGTATTTTTTTCTTCAAATAAGTATACCGCACATGATGTCCCTGTAATGGTATTAATTATTTATCACTCTATGTGGAGAAAATATCAATTATAATAAAGTATAAAAGGGTTATTAGCTTTTCTGAACAATAAATAAAGTGGAAGTTGTGAGATCAATATGATGAATATATTAAGTTAAAATTCTCTTTTGCCATAACAGTTGATAGGATTTTATGTACCAATCTCATGAAAGTGTTATAAGCATTTAAGAAAGAAATATATTAAATAAAAATAAAATCTATTAAAGAAGGTAATTTTAAATATTTAATGATATAATTAAGTCTTATTAATGTAACATTCTTTATTTTTCAGATTAAAAATTCACAGGATTGTCATCCCTTTCATCTTAATCAGACACCGTGTTTGTTGTAATTATTTGTTATGTATTTTCATTAACATTTGATGAATATTAACTGTTTGAAGTAAAACAGTATTTTTCTCCAGCTGTGGTGACTAACAGTGGCTACTTCACAGCTAGCACATAAGGGACAGGAAAGACACAGAGATCTGTTGCCCCAGCTCTCCTAGGCCAAGGACAAGGCACAAGCAAAAGTTTTTAAGGTTTCACCTCCTGCTCCCAACTATGGAAGGCTCGTGATTTTGCCACCCCTGAGAAAGCCCATCTTAGTTAGCATCATCTGGGAAGCACAGGCATAGAGTGACACAGAACCAGAATCAAATCCAGCTTTTGGTGCTTTCCTTTCTAGGTTTGGGCAAGTTGCTAAACCTCCTGAGCCTCAATTTCCTTGTCTGTATAATAGGAATTATAACACCTCCCTTGCACAGTAATGGTGGGAGAATTAGAAAGAATAAACATATGAAGCCTGGCCCAGGGTACATGTTGAATAAGTAAAAATAATAATAATTTAATGTGATAGAAATAAAGGCAATAGAGTGGTTTCTGACTTTATTCATCTGGAGAAATAAGTGCTATTTTATGTCTGATGATACAATTCTTTTAAAAGAGCATGCACTGAAATTTAGTGAGAACTTTTATGCTACAAAACACATCATTAGAAAAATTAAAAGACAAGACAGACTGGAAGAAAATATTTGCAAATTTTCTCTCTGATAAGTCTTACATTCAAAATATACACAAAACTCTTACAACTAAAAAATAAAGATAAAGCCCCAATTTTTAAACAATGGGCAAAATATGTGAACAGACATTTCAACTGAGGCATGCAAATGGCCAATATGCACATAAATCATTAGTAACTAAATTAATTAAAATCACAATGAGTGTTTTGCACACACACTACAATTTAAAATGACTGGAATCAAAAAGAAAGACAATACCAGGTGCTGGTGAGAATATGGTGAAATTGGAAACCTTGTGTATTGCCAGAAAGAATGTAAAATGGTGCAGACACTTAGGCAATTTTCTGACACTTATCATGTGACCCAGCAATTTCACTCCCAGGAATCAATGCAGGGGAATTCTGTCTACCCGTCTTCCTCCAATCACAGCTCCCGTCATCCTAGCTTTAATGTTTTTTTCACATCTATTCATTCCTAATTTCCTAGAGCCTTAGAGAAAAAGGTAAAAGAAAATGGGTGGAGATAAATGCTAATCACAAGTATGGAGACTTCAATGAAAAGCTAAGATTTATATTTTTACCCATTGGCTAAAATTTCCAATTTATTCTCTCTTCACATATCAAATCTATTTCAAGATTACATTACAAAATTTTCTCTGTTTGTATTCAGTAGGCACGATAAATGTTCCAAACCAAAGAAAGTACACAGGAAACTCACTTGACTGCATTTATGGATTGTGATACCTTTAAAAAACAAATAAGGCATGGGTCGTAATCTTAAAACCAGTCTAAAGGTATGAACTGTCTCTCTAACAGCATGTTAACATTTGGCGAACTCCATATTGAATGACAGTGATCTTCCTGCCTTAAACTTCATAATTGTCTTAACTTTATAATTTCTTACTGACAAAAATGTTGTATATAGTTATATAATTTCTTTGAGCTTTATATTACTCATTGAAGTAAAACATGCACCAGAACGTTAATTGTTCAGCTTTGGTTGTTTGGGGTTTCATTAAATGGGATAATGTATATAAGAAAAATTTGTATGGATTACATACAAATGCAATTTTCTTGAGGGGTAGGGGGAGCTAGTTGTCATCTTAATATTGACACCGTTGCACAACAGTTATCACAGCTTTCCAAGAAACTTCACACTGAATCAAATTTACAGCAAAGTGCCTAAACGCAAGTTTATGGGGGACTTATGAGAGAATGAGGGAATGCGTGAGTAGCTAATACTTTCTCATACCAATAAAGATGGTGCACCAAGGGAGTGCAGAAGGCGGTAAATACGATCTGGATAAAAAAAAAGAAATGTTAAGACTGCCTGCCTGCCTCATCTTTGAAATGTTGCAATGGTACAATTCTCTATGTGTGAGCATAATTCTACTAATAGCCTCTGTATCACAAGATATTTCTACCCCCTGTTAAGCTGTGAAAGACCTCATGGGAGGAACGCATAAAGATGGAGTGAGGAGAGAGAGAATAGCAACAGACCGTGAATATAGACAAGCTGAACTACATCCAACCAATATTGTTTACACAAAACACAGTGGCATTGGATCATTTTTTAAAGACTTGGTTTTGTCTCCTTTTTAATTATGCAGGATAAAATAAAATTGAGTGACTGAGAGGAATAAATAGATAATAAAGTATCAAGGGTTTTTATATAGAAGCTCCTTATTAAAATGACTGTCTCCTTCAACTGTTTAATCTAATTTCTGCAAAGCAGGTTTTCACTTGTTCTGCTCATATAAATGCACAGGTATTAGAGGTATTATTAAGACACTATGTAGTTCACACCCAAAGCTTGAAGAACTATTTTAACCCCTTAAATGCTTAATGGATCACTTCTCCACTAGTGGTCTTCTAGTGTTTTCTCTTCCCATTCCTTCCTCTCCATGGAAATTTACAATATCTGGCTAACTTTTGTAATGTGTTAACACTGCATATAGGCTTATTTGTAATCTTCCCTAGGTAGTTTATGATTCCAATCAATAACAAATCTTTATTTTAGTGCCCTCTCTAACTAAGGTATTAGTCTAATATTGGGGAATAGAAGAAAGTTAATTTGCATTATCTGTCTTCAGGATACTTAGAGTTTAGTTCTATGATGAGAAAACATCCCACCTAGTTCCTTTGTTGGTCAAGGGACAATACAATTTATTGTTAAAACCATGACATTGTTTTAAAATGAAAGAAGGTACTATTTATTGCAAGAGGACAACAAGCATAGACTAAGAGTGTCTTGCACAAACCTGGAAAAAAAATCACCCTCTTTATGGTTCTACAGACCACAAAAGCAATTGAAGTTCAGAGGACAGAGACTTTCCCATTGTCTGGTTGGAAGCCCCATTTCCAGCTGCGATGTCTTTATTATGTAGGACTACCAAGTCATAAAAGATTCAGAATGAGTCCTCAGTTCAGAAAGCTCGGATTGTAGGTGAGGTTGTGTATTTTGTAGAGGATCATCATGTGAGTACAAGTACACAGGTGTAGTCTGGTTTTCAAACAAATTGCTTTCACTGTTTTCCATAAGAATTTTGGGGGTTTTTTTTCTCACTTCATGTTGTTCCTCTTTCAGGTATGTCTTTCCTTGACATTGTCTCCAAGGCCTCTTACACTAAATATCTGCTTATTGGCTAAAACCAGCTTCTTCCCATGCAATGCTGAATCTGCATCTCCACTTGATGAACGTATTCCTTCTCATCTTTGAGTACAGTTATTTACTAGTACCTCCAAAACTTCAGGTTCTACAGTATGATAAGCAGCCTCCAAGATGGCGCCAATGAGTCTCAGCTCGTGGTATTCACACTTTTTTAGTTCTTCCCCCAACCCCCACCTCACCAGACATACTGAACAGAAGCGGCATGTATAACCAATGAGATGGCAGAAACAGTAGGGTATGCTTCTGAGGACAGGTCATGAAAGACATTGAGTGTTATTCCCTACTCTCTGTTGGATCCTTGGCTCTCAGAGATGCCAGGGGCCATGGCATGAGGACAATGAACATCCCTATGCAGGAGCCCTTGTGGGATAAAAATGAGGCCTCCTGCCTATAACCAGCACCCACTTGTCAGGGGTATCACTGGATCTCCTAGCTTCAGCTGTCTTCATATGATTACAGTCACAGCAGACATTCTGACTACAAACTCATGAGAGATCCTAAGCCAGAAGTGCCACCAGCAAAGCCACTCCTGAACTTTGACCCACAGAAACTGTGAGATAGTAAATGTTTACTTAAGCCACTGAGTTTTGGAGGCATTTTCTAATGCAGCAATAGATAACATACAATGAAAGCCAAAAATGTTTAGGTAGTTGCCCAATATTTAGTATGGTCTCCAGCACAGAGAGGGCACTCTATAAATATTTATTGAAATGTTTATTGAGTTGAATTCATTTATGCTTATTAGGCTGAACACTGAGTTTATATACATGACATGCCTCTTAGAACATTCTTGACCTGACAAGCCCTGAGTGAGCTTTCAGGAACAATCCATTTACAATAATAACTAAGATTTTGGGGGGAACAGTTTGTAAATGCAAAGCATTATGTTTTAAATATATTAATGTCACTTCATCTGTACAAAATCTGTACAAATTAGATATTGTTGTCCCTATTTGACAAACAAGAACATTAAGACAAAATAAATTAGGCACCTTGTTCTTGACCACTTAGCATAGCACATACTGGAATTAGGAGTTGAACTTGAACAACTTGATTTCAAAGATTATGTTCTTAACATCACATCATCTTGCCTATCAGACAAAAACATTAAAAAGCAGACCTCTGGAGTGTCCTCATAAGAATCTCAGATGAGTCTCTTAACTTTGGGGGCATTGTCAATAAACCAACTCTAGACAAGTTGTCTTCAATGTGTAGGCTCCAAACCAGCAGCACCAGCATCATCTGGTTGTTAGAAATACAATTTCTCAAGCCCACCGCAGACTTACTGACTCAGAAACTCAGGGAGTGGGACCCAGCAATACCTGTTTAATAAGGTCTCCAGTGAATTCTGATACTGGCTCAACTTTGAGAATCATGCTCTAGATTGCCTGCATTTCAAGGGTTGCTAGACCAGTAATAGAAAAAGGACAGACATACAGCCTGTGCCAGGCATTTTTATTCTGACTTTGACCTTTCTGCAACTAAATACCAGCTCCTGAATCAGTCATTTAACCCTTAATATGCTGAGTAACTGGGCTGCTCAACATTTGGGCAACTCCACAAACTGGCAGGATGCCACTGAGAAAGATATGCAAATAAGGGGTTTGTGCAGGCTTTGATGATACTTTCAATATTCCTTGTTGAACTAGCAAAGCCTTTAAGTGGGTAAGGGACCGTCCCCAGCCTGGGGAATTTCCCAGTAAGAGATAGAACTCTTTCTACCTTGGAAAACCCAAGTCTTACTGAAGCTGATGGAGTTCCTGAAGAGATTATTCACAAAGATTGGATCCAAAGAAGGTTCATCTACAAACACAGAAATGCATGCAAACACATATAAACACAACCCTAAAAACCAACTTGTTCAGAGTAGAAATTCTAATAAAGCTTTGACTTCTCAACAATATGCTCTTTTTATTTAAACAATAATAGTAATTATTATAATATTAAATAATATAATATAAATAACAAGTATACACAACTTAATGGATTGTCACCTGAAACTCTTGGTTTGAATTATGTGTGTTATGTGGTAAATGATTATTTTTGAATACTTGATAAAATTCTGGTTAAATTTAGATAAGCTGTGTTTGTATCTCTTTTCATACCTTCACATAGCTGTGGTTTTGTGTTTTCCTTCACGAGTTATTATGAATAACACACTCACCTGCCTTATTCTTTTTTTAAAGAAAAAAAAGAAAAAAGTTAAATTGAAAAACACTTCCATATGCAACTTAAAGGTTGGAAACATAACAACACAAATTCTAGGAACTGTGAGGTTTTGACTACATGGCACACATATTCTTTTGTTACTATTTAAATACTTAAAAGTATAGTATAAACTTAAAATAGCTCAAACATTATGTCAGTGTTTCTGTAACAAATTCCCCTCTCTCCCCTCCATGTCTCCACTGAGAAACTTCAGGAAAAAGCCCAGCATCAGTGCTTTGCTTTTATGTGTCCTAAGCAAAATCTAAGAGAGTCGAACCCTGGAAATCTGGTGAAAATATATTGAGAAATATAATCTCACCTAGTTAGGTTGCCTCTTAAGCATCACTGTTGTAGTAAATGTGAAAGAGCACTCAGGAATATATTCTAACTCAATGCTCCTGAGCTTTTAAAGCACATAAGAGTTTCCTGGGGGTCTTGTGAATAGGCAGGTACTGACATAGTAGATCTAGGGCAGGGCCCAAGCTTTTGTGCAGCCAGCTAGCTCCCAGGGGATATTGATGATCCTAGTCCCCAGACCACACTTTGAGTGGTAAAACTCTCATCACTACAACAGACAATCTCTTCCCCAGGACAAACCAGACAATGAGAAAGACTACTTTTAAAATTACTAATTAATTCTGAAAAGCCAAGGTGAAAAGTTTATTCCATTGTATTAACCATTATTATTAAAACATTTATATAATGTCTTCCTTTCCTGAGGGAAGAGTCCCAGGCAGCACACTAGAGCTTATTTTCTGTATAACCTTGGATAAGGTTCTTAACTCTTTGAGTCTCTTCCACTTACTTAGTGAGCTCCTCCCAGGTACCAGGCTCTGTGCCATGCCATAAAGACAAAATGGTAGACTCACAGCCTAAAGAAGACACACGTGGAAGCAAGTGATTTCAGGGACTGTGATAAAGGCTATAATAGGGATTATAGCCTAGTAGATTACAGGAGCACACAAAAAAAGTATCTATAAAACTGAAGCCCACACAGCAAATATGAATTAACCAAATGAAAAGGAAAGCCACTCCTGGAGTGGCTATCACTATAATAGCGGCCCTTAGTGAATCACAGATCTCTGCATCCACCCCTTTATAATGTGATGCTGCCGCTCTTCCAGTCAAGCAACAGAATCTACCTATCCCTGGTATCTGACTGCCCTTGTGTCTTTCTCTAACCAATCTAATGTGGAGGAAATAGCATGTAGTATTCCAGAGGCTAAGCCTTAAGAGATTGCAGTCTCCACTCCCACCATCCTGGAACACAGCCAACATGTGAAGAATCTTGGGCTAGATGACTGAATGATAAGGAACCATGGTGGGGGGCGGGGGAGGAGAGACATCCCAACTTTCTAGCCATTCAACGCCCTAGACATATGAATGAGGCCACTTTAGACCCTCCAGCTCCAACTGGGCCATCAGATGAATGGAATCACATGAGAATAACCCAGGAAAGACTGGCAAAACACCCAGTGAAAACACAGAATCATGAAAGGTAATTAATAATTGCAAAGCTGAGACACCAATTGTTGGGGTGGTCTGTGACACAGCAATACATAATTAAAACAGCAGGTGGAAGAGAGAAAGGGGATGGAATAGTAGCCATAAAAAAGAAGAAAGTTAGTAGTAGTAGTCGTAGTAGTATTTTGGTAAGGACATGGATAAATCTGGAGGGTACTATGCTAAGTGAAATAAGCCCAACAAGAAAGACAAATACTACATGGTATTACATGTGAAATATTTTTTTAAAAAGTCAGACTCACAGAATCAGAGAATAGAATGGGGGTTGCTGGGAATGAGGGTTGGGAAAAATAGGGAGAGGCTGGTGAAAGGACATAAGCTTTTGGTTATAAGATGAATAAGGTCTGAGAATCTAACTTACAGTGACTGTGGTTGATACTGCTGTGTTTTACCATTGACATTTACTAAGAAGCAGAACTTAAGTGTTCTCACAGAATATGGGGCGTAAATATGTGAGGTGACGAATGTGTTTATTAACTCAATGAGGGAATCCTTCCACAATGTATATGTATATCTTACATATATTATAATTTTATTTGTCAATAATACCTCAATAAAGCTGAAAAAATACTGTTAATGGAAGAGCCATGATTCCCAGACCTTGTAAAAACTTGGACCCACTCTTTTCTTTGCCCAATTTTCCATGTGCCTTTCTAACTCTGTCTGTGTCATCCAGATTTTGCTAATGGGGTACCATCTAGATGATGTTTGTGACAGCAGGAAAAATGTGGATTTGCCCAGGCTGTGGGCTTCAAAGTTCCCATCTCAGTCCATGCCACTGGCATGATATTTTTCTCCTCTCATTTTTCATGAGATGAATGTTTTAGAGGAATCTATGACCGAAAGTTTCCCTTAATCTTGATCCTCAATGATAAATCTCAGGTCTGTCAATTATTTTACCTCTGAGGGCAATGAGTCAGTCCTAGGGGAATTTAAACTACTTCTACGGAAAAGAAAAACGTTGCCAGTCTGTTCTCTCCTCACTGATGCCTTGAGGGGCAGTGTTGTAAAATCCAAGAAAGCTTGGGTAACAGAGCACTGTGAAGTTTCAGAGTTGCTTTTCCAAGAAACTTAGGACAGTGTATAAATTAACTTATTTTTTCAGGAGTTGGGGAAGGTATAGAGATGAATGGAACCAAAAGCCAGACTCCGTAATCTGTCCACCACATGATCCCATCCTGGACTTGGTACGATATACAAGTAATTCAGCCCCTTTCCATAAGAGACCAAGTAAAACATATACTGTTGGCTTCTGGTGATCAGTCAAGTCCCTTCATTGTTGATCAGAAGAGTCTGACTTACTCTGGAGATTATTTTACCAGGGCACTCACACCTCCCAGTCTTACGCCCAACTTCAAAGCAGCTTCACCTTTCCCAACACAGCTACTCACCTAAAAGATGGCACAGGACTGTATTCTCTGTATTCTCCTGGGGGTGTGTAAAATGCAGCTAGTGGATTTAGTTAGAATTACCTTAGAGAAAAATCTCATTTCCAATGAGAAACATTAAGTGGAGCCAGTGGTACTAGAATTTGGAACTTAGAAGGAGAATCTTCTGCAGGCTGGAACTTTCTGTGTAGGTAGGATTGTTCTTTGGGGGAAACCTCGGGCCTGAGGTCACGAGGCATCTTGACAAGACTCCGTCCAGGAAACCATCAGAAACAGCTCTAGACTATGGATGAAGAATACAAATATGAATAAGCCTCTCTCCATCTCTGCCATAAAAGAAGTCATTGAATAGAAATGAAGGTAATGAACCTAGATCCTCCTTTTCCCAGCCCTTCTGATAATCCTAAAACCATGGCGCAGTTAAGTCAATCAGATGGATCCAACCAGGATTTTGAATCTGGGACTGGCAAATCAAGGAACAAGGAACAGGAGCAAATTATTTCTGGCAGCAGGGATAGTGACAGCAACCTACATAATACCAAGGGGAGCCACTAGCCTTCGGTGCTGATGGTGTCAGAGGGGGGAACTGTGCCTCCCCACACTCAGTTGTGCCCTCACAGTGCTGAGTCACGGGCAATAATTGCCCTGCACTTCTAACTGCATGGATGTCCTTAGTAGCTGCTGTTTAAACAGCTTAGTTCTCGAGCATTCCCAGAAATTCTATCTGCTGCTCGATTTTTGATCCACAGATCCCTTTTCTGCTTACCTCAGTAAGAGCCCATTTCTGTTGCTTGCAGCTCAAAATCCTGACAGATATAATAATAAATGATGCTGTTCTGGGTGGTAGTGGTAGGGGAGATGGAACATTAAAATAATGAAATTGGTTTTATTAGGCAACTCATAAGATGGCAGCAACTGAAAATCCAATTAAAAGAAGCTCTGAAAACATTTCAAGAAATTGGCAGCATTGTTGGAGCAAGCGCCAAGTCTTCCAAGGTGACTATATTGAGGGATGTGATGTTGCTTCAACAGACATGTAAAGGGGACACTTGGTGGTAATATTTTAAATCATATGTGGCACATAATAATGAAAGGTGTAGTCTGCACAAATAAGGCATATTAGATTAATGGTTTGATACTCAGCAAATGGAACTAGCATATGTACATGTGGCTTTTTAAGTGTTCAGGTTTATGCATTATTGCCTTTTCCTATACTACATGGTTCTTTCCTTTACAGATAACTAAGGCTATGTGTCCACAAAACATTGCTCACAGAATGTTCCCCAATTTTTTTTATTATTTTTAGCCATTGTATAGTAGATAATTCACCTGCTGACAAGACAAAGTGTCATCTCTTCCAATAATTTTCCTTTCCCTTTATTTCCTCTTTCTTTACTTCTTTCTTTTTCTTTGTTTAAAACATCACTGACATATTACCATTCTTCTAAACTTATAGTTGTTAGGAGGTTCACACTTGTATTTGAAATCCATCTCTATCCTTACTCAGTATGTGACCATAGGCAAATCATTTATCTTTCCTGACTTCATATTTTGCCTCCAGGGATAAGAATTGTACAAGTTGATTGGGAAGGGACATAATTATACATAAGTTATTATCAAGGTTTAGCTTTGTTTTGTTTGAAACGTGTGCAAGTACTGCTTACACACTTTAGATAATTAATTAAACAACTATGTGACTAAATCAAACTAAGCCAGACAAAGGCCAATTATAAAAATGTATAATAAATTAAAGCTTTTTGATTTATACGATTCTGTGCACCCAAGCCCTTCCTCCTCCACCCTCTCCCCACCTAGAAAAAAACCTAACAAATTAATACAAAATTT
This sequence comes from Pteronotus mesoamericanus, assembly GCF_021234165.1. Taxonomy (NCBI): domain Eukaryota; kingdom Metazoa; phylum Chordata; class Mammalia; order Chiroptera; family Mormoopidae; genus Pteronotus; species Pteronotus mesoamericanus. The sequence goes on from NW_026555321.1 coordinate 16,033,880, forward strand.
TGTTAAGTAACTAAGTTAAATAAGTGGCCTGTCTTCCTGGAGATAATGAAAAATTATTGCTTAGAAAGTAAATTCACTAAACAGAGTCCCCATTTCTAGTATTGATACTGATGTATGTGACTTCACATCTACCCACTAGTTCAGAAATGCACTATCCACTGCAAAACAAACATTATCTAGAGGTTTCAATTTACTATTTGACATGGAAATAGAATGGATGGTGTTAACTGACATACCTGAGTTGTCATTTTATGAATATTTTAGTTCCATTATAAATAACTCATTTGTTCAGGTGTCAGCTCTCTTCCCCCAACCCTCCCATGCCCTAAAACATCTCTAGGCTAGAAATATAAAGGATTCTCACAAATAGTCAAAAGGACTATGACATCACAATATCTCATAATGGATAGGTTAAAGTTAGCCACAAATAACAAGTGTCTCTTAATTAACTGCTGCTCCAAGACTCACCTGCCAGGTTCAGCCAGTGAAGGCTCAGTTTCCTCTCCACTTGTGATGTCATGTTGTAGTCAGAGATATCTTATTATAATTCTCATGTAACAGAAGAGACTCAGCTTTAAGAGGTCACTTGCTTAGATTGTGTGGGTCTTTTGGCTTCTACCCTGTTAAATCATCAAGTTTTGGTGGAAAGACCAGGCCACTAATAAAAAGGTGCAGATATTAATGCTGCTAATCCCAATTTGCCACTCCAATCCTGCCCACTAGGCCATATGAGCTAAAACGAGCAAGCAAAGAACTAAATGAAGAATACTTCAGATGTCAGCAAAGTTGCAAAGGATAAATGAGGGGAAAAAAGGGAAAATTTTGGCCAAATTGGAAAAAATGCTAAGAGAAACACCAGTGGTTGAGAGAACTCAGTGGAAAGCTGTCTTATGTTCACAACTGCATTTCACCATTAATAAAAGCAGAGAGTTGGAAAGAATACTGTGTCAACCCTGATGTACGATGTTATACCACAAGCAGGTTGAATTATTTGTCAAAACATATTTCTTGATACAATGTTCATTGGTTTGATTGTGGTGCTATTGTAGCATAGGCAATCGTTGTACATATGTCAAATCAATACAAGCCCATAGTTTATCGAATCATTTAAAAGCAGTATGTTTTTAGTAAAATGTTACCGAAGAACACACTGAAAACAATAATGTAGATGAAAATAATAATGTAGATGAAAACACTTTTATCTATCAATAACCAGTATAAGATTACAAACCATAAAGAATCTATTGTCCTGCCTCTTGGAAACCCCCTAAAAATACACTGAATCATAGTCAGAACAATTATTGAAAATACAGCAACTACCCTATGCAACCAATAATGGTTTTGAATTGACAAATCCTTTATCCTTCATTTCAAAAATATAAACCCAACAAAAAATGTAGAAAATCTTAATTCATAAAGAAATTGATATGACTCAAAGTTTAGAGCATTTTATATATACCCATTTTTACTTTAGAGCTTAATCTTTTATTGCAAGCAGAAAGGAGTTGTTGTACATTGTTCAGGAATTATATGTTATAACTTTAACAGCAACTTCAGTTTTCTCCTTAATTTTTTCTTTTTATCTACTTTTTAAATTTTTTCCACCTTCTTGTTGTCCACAAATCATGCAAGCTTTTAATTGAATTTTTCCAGCTTTATTGAGATATTATTGCTATATAACATTTATGTTTAAGGTATAAAATGTGATGATTTGATACACATTTATAGACTGTAAAATGATTACTACGGTAAGTTTAACACCTCCACCCTCTCACATAATTACCATTTTCTGTGAGTGGTGACTTTTAAAATCTACTTTCTTAACTTTCAAGTATATAGTAAAGTATTGTTAATTATGGTAAACATAGTCACCAGGCTATACATTAGTCTGCAGCTGGAGGTTTGTACCCTATGACCAACATCTCCTTGTTTCCCCCACCATCTAGCTGCTGCAACCACAATTCTACTCTATTTTTACAAGGTGGGCTTTTTAATTTCTTTTTTCTTTTTATTTTTGTTGAATTTTTCTAAGACTTTATTTGAGCCAAACTGATGACATATGCCTAGGAGCAAAATCTCAAATGCTCCAGGGAATAACAATTTTGCAGCTTCTTTCATGCATTTTAAATTAAAGAAGGAATGTAAGGAAGATAACTTGGAGGTGGGAACAAAGCAAGGCAGGGATTGGATTACAGGATAGTTAACAAGATTATGCGCTCTCTTGAGGGTGGTTATAGTTTATTTCAAAGGTGTGTTAACCTAGATTCACAGAAAAAAATGGACAGGGCTTGCTTAAAGCAAAGGAAAACATTTTCCTGAAAAGTTAAAATGCCTGGGACTACCCTCCATGACCTGCCCAGTTAGGAATTCATGATCAGATCACCATGTGACAGAAGTTCAGCTTTTTTAGACTCCACATATACTATTTATCTTTCTCTGTCTGGCTTCTTTCACTTAGCATAATGGCCTTGAGTTACATCCATGCTGTTGCAAATGGCAGGATTTCTTTCTTTTTTTTGTAACTGAATAATACTTCACTGTTGTGTGCATGCACTGCATTTTTTTAATCCATTCACTCACTGATGGATTGATGGACACTTAGTACTTTTCACTCTTATGGGATTCAGTGATACTGAGAAAAAAGAAACCTACTCAGTTTAAGAAGTTTGGGTGGCAAGGTCCGAGTCAGCACCAAGACCTGAGTGCAAGTATATTAACAGCAGCCACGTCTGCATCTAGTGGACTTAGCCAGGACTTCACCTTGTCTTTAAGGCGTCCTAGAAGTCAAATTGTGTGGAGGCTTTACTTACCCCTGTGCTCTGCAGACACATTCCCATTCAAAGGCTGTATCAAACACAGAGCAAATAGCATTTATGTTCTTTTCCCCCGTGCTTGGTCCAATTAGACAGTATTGCTCCAAACAATAAATGCTCATAAAAATAAGAAACATATTAGATAGGAAGGTTATTATTGCCCTGTGGCCTAGAAATTGGATTGGTTCACATATGTTTCCAATAGAATCTTTAATTAAGATGCCTTTCCTATCAATGTGCTGCAGCAATTACCTGTATTGATGATGGGCCGTTATTTTCCTGGCAAGGTAATAGAGAATCTCACAGGGGTGTCTTAACAAGTCACTTCTAGAATACTTTCTGCCTTTTGATTTTTTTTTTCTGTGACTAATTTACCTAAATGACTTGGTACTTATCAACCCTTTTCTTAACTGAGAATGAATTGGAGTATACACTTGAATAATATTTAAGGATAAATTTAGTTGGGCTAGAGCCATTTTTTCCTTAAGAATTCAGTGGAATAATCTATTCATTCATCAATTCATTCATTTGGCAAATATGTACTAAGAGCCTAATAAGTATTAATCATGGTGCTCTGATGTTGTTGATAGTGAGTAAGATGGTTTGTCAGCTGATTTTGGACTTTGAAGTTGAGATAACAAATAAGAGCTAGATTGCATGAGATTAAAAAAACAGTGATGATAGTAAGAACTCATTTTTAATAGACCCCCTAAGCAGTGCTGACTCTAAATGAAATATTTTTGTATTTGGTATGTTAGGTCAAAATTTGTTAGAGTCACCCTCCCTAAGTAAGTGTTACATTAAGGTGATGCCTCCCATACATCTAACTGTAAAGAATGTCACTCCTCATGTCTTGCCCTCATTAACCCCCACCTGACAACCTACTCTGTTCTTAAATCCCCTCTTCTGACTTTCCTGCCCTTCCCTGATATGTGCTAGTTTCTTTTTTCCAACTTGATTTATGATCCAGCTTTTCTCATCTCTGAACTTACCTTCCTTCCCATATTCCTTCTTCTCTGCTTGATGTATTTCAAGATGTCCCTAAAGAAAACTTAAAGTTTCCTTTTCCCATTTGCTGTTTTGTGAAACTCCCCCGATCCTATTTATCCCTGCTGGTCTTCACCTCTTCCTCCATCTAATGATGCTGCTTCTCTTTACCATTCTCCTCTAACTCCCTTGCACTTATTCCTTCCTCAGGATGCTCTCAGGTAATAATCTTGGTTGCACGCAATGGTCAGCAGGTATGACATTAGAACAGCCTCCTGATCTATGCCCTTGATTGGGAAATTTTCACGTTATGCCACCGTTCTGAATTCTCCCACAATTTGCCCAACATTATAAATTAAGTATAAAAGTGTAGTTGGAGAAAAGTATAAGACAAAAAAAGGTCTAGACAGATAAAAAGAGAAAGTAGAAGAGAACCTTATTTCTTGAAGACAGAGCAGAAATGTGCAGAGAAGGAAGAAGGGAGAAGTTTAGTATTGAAGGATTGCTTTCTGGTTTTCCATCCATAGGAGTGGGTGAGTGGGAGTTGAGGGGGTCTAGTGTGACAAACGAAGTCGAGGTGAATGCAGACACCAGGAGGCTTCATCTTCATTCACATCGCGGGTTCTGGGATGAGGCTCCTGGCTCACCAATCTGGACTCAGCTGTGTGAAAGAGGTCTGGGTGGTATAGGATAGTTTAAGTAGAGGGAGGGCCACAGTTTACTTCTCCAGGGTCAAACTTGATTTTTACAGGCATGAATGAGACCCAGATGTGTCTACATGGGTCCCAGGGGAACAAAGGTATCAGTCTGGAGTTTGCCTAAGTCGCCAAAGCAGGAGTAAAGGGGCCCGGGGCACACAGTGGGTTGGGGCATGCTGCAAAGCAGGTTTGGACCTCAAGTATCAACCTGTTGCTGTCCATCACAGGTGTCTCCTCCAGCAAGGAGTGTCCAAATGGTGCCAGAACTGTATGAGGGGACCACTGTGCCGTGACCATACCAAGAAAGAGTGGAGACCCAAAGCCTGGCAGGTACATTCTTCAGAAGGACATGTCAGCAGATATGGAACCAGTCACACCTCCAAGGTCACCATTCCAGGAAAAAAAAGCATAAGGTGAAGAATTAAAGACCTAAGAATCTATTTCCTCACCATCATGGAAAGAAAGTAAGCCCCACCCTTACACCAGCTGTTAGATAGGGGGAAATGGTTTGGGGGTAGGGGACTGGAGACAAGTTTGAGAAAACATTATCTCCATTAGACCAAGTTACTTAAAGACATTGTCCAGATTAAGGATTAAAAATAAAAAATAAACACACAAACATAGTGGTTAGGTGTGGTTAGGTGTGGTTAGGCGGCAGTTCATGGAGATCTACTAAGTAATAGGAAAATGTTAAAAACTGCACTTCCTTTGCACTCAAGATGAAAATCAGTGAGTGCTTTCATGACCCAACTTCAATTGCCTTTTTCTCCCCCAACAATTAATTGTCTTGAAAATGAGTGGGTAGAGGAAGGCAGATGTCCCTTACCCAAAGATTTTTGGACAACCAAACAAGGAATTTTCCCTCTACATAAGTTCAAAACCTCTTCTATGATCTATTTACATTATTTTTTTGTTTTTTAAATGTGCACACATGTTTTGAAGGTTGTTGCCTGGTGAAGAATTGACTAAACACACTTTTAAATATTGTCTCTTGCCCCATATACACCAACACCCGTGAGACTGCAGAATCCTTTCTTCTGACATTTGAAAACATTAAAACAGCTCCAGGGCTAAAGAAAACATATTCCCTGTAATCTTTGAAAGTTTAGTTGCCAAGGAGACAGAGGCCTTAGCGACCAGGTAAGAAGGCCTCTGCAGTATGTTCACACGGTTATTCAGCGAAGGGTCAGGAAATCAAGAAATGATTGGAGAAAAGAAACATCTTATACCAGCATCTTATACCTAAAGACTCTTTTATTATATAATTAGAGGATACCTCAACTTGCCCTTTTCAAAGTGATACTGTTTTTTGACAAGATTGCAATTTAGCCTCCATGTGGCCTAGACTTACTATCACCACATTGGAAGGCAAACATCATTCTCAGAAGAGCTACTTTGTAGAGAAGAAACGGTCCAGAGTAAGCTTTGTAGTCTATAGACTAAATGTCAGCCACCCAACACTCTACGCTACTCTCAAGGAAAGCCAAAAATCATCTCTCTGTAGTGCAGCTTGGAGAGCCATGTAGAAGACAATCCTGAGATAGAAAGGAAAAGAGGCTGATGAGTGGATGGAACAAAAATATGAGAACAGTTCAAGTTTTCTAAGTATATCAATCAAATTTTGCTTGTCCATACTATGTGGCTTTGCTTGCCCATGCTTTTTTCATCCTTCAGTCAGAGTCAGTTAGAGTGTGTGAAAACACATGAAATCCCTCCCAGAATGCACCATGAGCTGTTCTTAGCCAACTTATCTTTTTGGCTTTAGAGGGAGAAAAAAGGGGGGTTGGGAAAGAGCTGAGAAAAGATGTACTGTCAGACAAGATTCTCAATTAGCCTAAAACATATACATATTTCAATAGGAGATGAATAAGGCTGGACCTTTTCTCTAACACATTCTAACATATGTTCCTGGAATAGATATAATTTTGCATAGTCTAACAAGGTATTTTCTATACCAGCCATTAACCAGGTTCTACACTGTAAACTAATCTTAATCACATCAAATTTAGAGAGTAGAAGCAACTCTTGGTCTTGCCTGACCTGCCTGGAATGTTCTCTCCCAAGATAATGAGTAGTTTGAGTACAAAAAAAAAAAAAAAAATATCAAGCTCACAAGACAGGAGAATTCTACCTCCTAGCCATATTTTCATATATCCAGAGGCCAGAAATGGTTATCTCTATAACACATAACCTTTTGTCTATTTCTTTTCTTTTGACTCCAGTTTTCTTAAATGATTAGCAAAGAATCATTCTAATAAACTGGTTCATGAGGAGATTTAAGATCATGCAACTATACTTCCAGAAGAAAATGAATTCTACAATTTGAACAAAATTTATTGAATCCTAATTTTAGCTCTTTAAGACAAAAATTCTGCCATGATTCATAGTTATGTCAGTATTTTTAAATAAAATTATTAAGTAACAGAACCTGTGGTTGATACATATTTTCTTGGCTGTATTGCCCTCAGTATTCTTTATTTAAGTAGAGTTTCAGGAGACATCTTTTGTGGATTTCCAAGACAATAAAGTTAACTTTCCTGAAAAATCTATGCTCACAAGAGAATTATGAGCACAGTGGACACAGGAAACCTTTACTATTTTTCTACAAAAATTCTTTTACTGTTAATCAAATAAATTACTAATGATACTCAAAATGATCTGAGTTATACAAATACATGCATGGTTATTCCAATTTTTAATAGTTAAATGATCACATAAAGAAGGTAAAATGATCTTTAAAAGGTCAAAGTATGACTACAATGGTAACAATGTTCTGTACTTGATACTAAAGATCAATATAAAATAGTATTGTTCTTAGAATAATCCTGGAAGCATTTTATTCAAGCAATAGCTCTGGGTTCAGTGAGCCACCAGAAACAATGTTAATATTTGGGCTTCCAACCTTCCCAGTCTACTGAAGGCTCTTTGATCTTTAGAATTTAAACTTTTATTATTCAAGATCCTGGCCCAATATCAGTGCTCCCATAATAAGTCAGGATTCCTTTTTATACAACATTCCATTTTCCTCATACAGATCAGAAATTTTCAATTAAACTCTTATTTAATTTTTCTCTTCCCTTTAGAATACTAAAAGGGATATTGTTTTCTGATTCTTCTTAATTGTTCTCCTTTTCCTGATCCAAATCAATTGAAACATCATAACAGCTTCAAAATTAATTACACGATTTCCCCTCTGCTTGGATAGATATGTACAGATCTCAAAATGTGATGGCTGCATTCACATTGCTAATTACTCACAGAATCCTTTGACGGTTGTGTGTCTGCACTGACCCAAGTGAAATAACCCACCTGTAGTTGTGAGCTGCTTTCTTGGGGCGGGGGGAGCTATTTTGGCTTTCTGTGACCGAATAGAATCTACTCAGCTTTTTGCCTCACTAGCTCTATTTACGCTTTTTTTGAAGTCATGTTTTCATTTAAAAAAAAAAGAAGCCAAACATTTGACTCTAAAGAATATTTTGATCTGCAGGGGAGTGCTGAACATGTTCCATCAAAACAGGAAGTTAAGACCTGCCTTTTAATAGCCCTAAAATCAGTAATAAGAGGGAGCTACAGTCACAAAAAAGTACTCCAAATCCTCTCTTAATTTTTCAAAATCCATGAAACATGAACTTTAAAGAGAAAACATTTTAGAGCATTCAGGTCAATTGGAATTTTTGTTGATTTGTTTGTATTAAGAATGGATGGAGCCCTGACTGCTGTGGCTCAATTGGCTGGGTGTCATACTGCAAACTGAAGGGTCACCAAGTTTGATTCCCTGTCAGGGCACATGCTTGGGCTGCAGGCCTGGTCCCTGGGTATGTGCAAGAGACAACTGTTGTTTCTCTCTCACATCAATATTTCTCTCCCTTTCTTTCCTCCTCCTTTCCTCTCTCTTTAAAAATAAATAAATAAAATCTTTTTTAAAAAATGATAAAAATGCAGAAATGAATTTACTAAAAATAAAGAATGAGATGGAATGTGGTGGTTATCATATTAATGCAGGGGGACGATAAGCTGAGAAGTATTTTAGAGAGAGAAAGCCATTCTTTTTCATTGTCCCTAAGGCACCATGGGGCTGCCTCAGTGCGCTGAGCAGGCTGGGCACACCCTACTCCAGAAGGAACCATCTACAGAGATTTGGATGCAAAAGTCACTTCGTGGGCTGTACAACACGCTGCCCAGATATTCATCCAATGGGAAGTTTTTGCATGCTTTTTAAATTTTTTCTTCTAAAGATGAATTTATTATCTTAAGATAACGCAAAAATTTGTGTTTTCTTCTCAAAGAAGAAAAACTTTATTCTGTGAAACCCGCACACTACCTAGTTCTAGGTACTTTATAAATATTTGTTGAAAGACTATATGAATGTGCAAAGAACTACCGTATATTTGATTTTTCTCTCTTTAGTTGTTTTTCCTACTCCTGCAACCTTTTTCTAAAAAAACGCCTGAACGTAAAAAGCAGTGAGAGAAAATGGCAAAATAGGAAGATGTTTTTGCAAGATAAAATGCGATGTGACCTCCCTTTGTTTTGAAGTCTGAATTATTCCTCTCAAGTTTAAGTCATTTACTGGGTAGAGGGGAAGAAAAGGCCTTGGCAGACTGGAACACATGGTATTGATCAGTTGTCTACTAATTATAAAGTTAGTTAAATCCCAAAGAAATCCCAAGCCAACTGGAAGGGCTATTTTTGTCTTCAAACAAATCCATCCCCCATTAGCACCTTGTGCTCAAACCAAAAGCCCTGGAATGTCCCTCTCATCCTAGCAGCAAATTAATGTCTAATTTTCCAATAATTGGGACATTATTTTCCAACTTAAAATAAAAATAAGAATTTTAATATGAATATACTTTGGGAAAGGAATATTGGTTTATATTTATACTTCCAACAGCTGCTATTAGAGTATTTCCTTAGGAATCATAACATAAAAGACAGGAGGGAGAAAAGGGAAGGAATTAGGTGCCTGATATGAAAGGATGGATGAAGAGAAGGAAGGAGAAGCTTCAGAAAAATGAGTCCGTAACGTTAAAAATAGTTTTTCTTTTTAGACTTTGTATTTTGCCTGTATTCAGTCTTTGTATCACAGAAAGAACTCAAACCTAAAATAAGGCCATATACACACCAAGAAAAAAAATAAAATAAACAAGTTTAATTAGAAATGAACCATTGGTATTCTACTTCTGCCAAGTGTTTGGGTGGTTTCCCACAGTACACAGCTGTATCATTGCTATGAAATTGCTAAGTGTAGAAGGAACCCACCATTATCCATCCCACGATAATACACTCCTTTACAGTTTTCCCCCAAATGGGCACAAATATCTTTTGGGCACAATGACCTTCTAGTTCATCATCAGACCTATAAACACATTCTTCAGCCCTCCCTATAAACATCTGTGCTCAATCCCAAAACTTCCAGATCAGCCAAGGGAAAGAATTAATTAAAACTGGCCCAATAGATGTACATCATTCTTAATTGTCAATTAACAATATGGTTCATAAGCCTAACATAGAAAATCTATTTGTCACAACTAATGACTGAGTTATAAAAGTTTGTTGTTGATACCTTAAACTTAAATTTGGACAATGATTGAGGAAGTCAAAAAAACAAAATGTAATTAAAAACTATCAACTATTCAAAAGGACTTTTCTGTTTTACATCTATTTTAAATGGCTATGTTATGGTTCATGATACACATAACAGAGGTCCAATATCTATAGGAACCCCTGATTATTCCTCTCAGTCATGCAATCTTAAGAAGCTCTGATTTGAGTAGGTAACCTAGTGAGATGATCTCCTTCTTCCTTCTATTCAATGTGTGGCCTCTGAACCAGCAACCTTTATACCACCTAGAAGCTTGTTAAAAACACAGATTTCTCAGGCCATACCTCATTGTTGGGCAATCTAGATTTTATCAAGAAGGATAGAGAACACAGAGATTAACGTTGTATGCAAGGGGAGTAGAAAGGAACAGCTGTCAGGGAAAAGGACATTCAAAGGCCATGGTGGAAAATTTTCAAGTCTGAAGTTCTTCAAGGTCTCTCACATTACTAAGCCTTTGCCTTAAGGTAGGGTCTTGTTAGGTTTTGTTGTTGTTGTTTTTGTTCTGATTTGGTTGTTTATTCTCATTTAGACAGCCTGACATGTCCCAGCTAGACTTTTGACTCTGGAAGGTGAATGATGAAGGCCATAGCAGAGATCTGAAAAACTCCCTTTATGGAACCCAAGGAAGAGGACTCCATAGGAAGAAATCAGTTTTTAAGTGCTTTGATGCAAGTGAAAAGGATTTTCATCAGAATATCCTGACACCTTATCCATGGTACAGAATAGATGCTCAATAAAGAGTCTCTAATATTTCTCTAGCCAGCAATAATGCCACACTTCCTGAAAGAAAAGAAACTAATAAAAATGTTTCCATCTATTGAGGGTCTACCATGTTCCAAGCACTGTACTAGACATTTTTAATTCTTTTTGTTTGCAAGCAGTGGCCACCTTCAACGTGCTTGCTTGTTTGAACTCTACCGCATCGCCTGCTGTGGGCCTTTGACAAAAATGGGGCAGTTAAGCCCTTCTGTGGGGACCTGGCGGTCCTGCTCTCTCAGCTCTGCCCTGATCACTAAGGCTACATTTTCCATGTTTATATAATTTCTTATCCATAACACTCTCCACTTCTAGTGCTAATCGCATGTATTAAAATAAAATAGCAAATGTGCTGAGAGAAGCGCACACTACAAAATGATACTTGTAATATCAAGCACTTTCAAAAGTCTATAATATTTGCATTAGGTCATCAAATATATTCCCTACTGTCAAAGAGTGCTTTTGTTCTCTGGTCTCCTCTAACTTGTTTTATCTCTCACAAGTGAGAATATCCTTATCTTTACTAAGCCATTCTTATGTAATTTCCTACTTGCATTTGTTATTATTCATAAGGGAAAATAATATCACTCTATAAGCACAGAGATAAATCTGAAGCAAAATACATTATAAATGCATTTGTCTATAGTAGTGTTCTCTTTAAACATGTTGGGTATAAGTCCTTCATTGTTCATAGGTTCAAAACTAGGATTTCTTCTAGAATTTGGATGCTTAAAACTAAAAATTAAAAGGCACATTCTGATTATAGCTGGATATCTTCCACCATGCTACTTTAAAGAATATATTAAAGAGAGGGTGAAGGCAGGTGGTACATTTTTAACTGGCAGCTGAACATTTGCTTGGCTTAGAGCCAAATGAAATAACATAATCCTGACTGGTACACTTCTTCCTGATCCCTTTAAATTCCTCTTTCTCAAATTCTTTATGACATTTAAATATCTTTAGAATTAATTAATTTTATAAAACAAGACGATGATTATAAATTAAGAAAAGTAGTAGCAATAGTCACAATAAAATGGCTGTCTATTCCTGAGTATTTAGGATGTTCTTTGACCTTAACTCTGTAGGAGATACAACATTATTCCCATTTTATAGATGAATAAACTGAGGCCCAGAAAAATAAAATGTCTTGCTCAATATCCAAGAGACAACTAGAAGGAAGACAAGATTCAAACTCAAGGTTGTGTGTTTGTTTGCTTGTTTGTTTTGCTGCAAAGCCCATGGTCTCTTTACCATAGTCCCCAATAATCATGCCGTCTAAATTCCCTTTGCTTATTTCTATATCTCTGTAGAGTGCTACCTAAAAACTTCTGCAGGTTTTCTTGCTGGCTCTGATGAGAATGCCACTGGGAAGTGACTATTTCCCACTCTACTGTTCACAGAATGGCTCCCACGTGGCTGGTGCTCAATCAATGTTAAATAATAACAGTTCAAACCCAGTAATGATAAAGCAGGAAGCGCCTCCCTCTTTATACTTTTAATGACTTCATAGGGCTCTTTTCTGCTAATTGTTTAATCACAAATTTCAGTTATTGCTATTTACATGCTCTTTTTCAACTTTTGAATACAGTCTTATTTCTATTTTGCCAAGCTTTCGGAAACACCAAATTAGAAACAAGTCTATTGTCTTCCACACAATTTCTGCACTGTAAAGAATGAAAAACACCACCAGAGTGCCTGCGTGACTAATAGGGAGAAAAGAAAAAAGGAAAAGAATCAACTGCAAGTTGCTTAAGGAATGCCACCTTTACATCAAGTGCTTGGGAGGCGGAAACATCCCCTATGCCACCTTAATAACATTAGCAGACAAACGGAGGAGGCCTAGCTTCATACAGGAGAAAATCCAGTGGAGGGAAAACTGACAGGAATTTATGTTGAAATGAGGGATTGACTTACTCTTTTAGGGAATAAACCGGTTTATTCACTTACTTCCACCCATAAAATTAAAGATTAAAAAGAAATACAAATTTCACCTTGACCTGGAGAATCAACAGGTTTGACCGTGGCCCATTTTAGGTAAACCGCTTGTACAAACCATATTGCACAAAGCATTAGACTGACTCTATTCCCATATAACATTTGAACTGGAAGTTCACCTCTAAGAAGTTGAATTCTTGAACCATCCCCAAAACCTTGCTGACGTTTTGTGAAATTCAAACACAAAGATGACAAATCAGTTAGCCTCTGTGATTACTAATTATACACAATTTACTACTGTTACGTATGAACCCTGAAAATTAACAGAGGAGTATCTACTCAGAGGATGCAAACCCTTAAAAGAAAACTTGGAGAAATTTAACAGACAGCTCTGTGTAGATATTGCCAAAGGTGATTCCATTTGTTTCTGAGAATGCCTCTGTGCTCTTCAATTTAGCACAATCTAAGGGCTGAAAGAATTATTGGATGAGTAAGATGAGAGGAGAAGATAGGAATCAGAGGCTTCCAACTGGCCAGGCCCCCTGACCGACGTTAGCTGGCATATACAGTGCTTCTTAAAATTTGATTTTTCTCCCATATTTAAAAGTTGGAAATTTTAAAATAAGTTTCAGATTCTTAGATTTCCTTTAAATAACAGAAGATCTGGAAAAGTGGGCACATAATTCCACAGGGTGGTGAGTAGCTGGACGAAGAATTGGTTGTTTCCTTCTTTCATAGAAATGGCCTGTGTTCTTCATATTGCAACAGCTCCCTGCTACTGATACCCGGCCTGGTTGAATTATTTCCATGATCCCTCTGGCTCCTGTGAGCTTTTAAGCATTTACAACCTATTTTGTAATCATTGGTGAGGGAATACAAATGGTGTGTATCTGAGAACTTTTCTACGCAAATATTTTAGAACATTCATTTGTTTAGATAAAATCCTAAGACCTTAAACCTTAAATCTCCTAGAGGAAAACAGAGGGGTTCAGCTCCTGGCAATGATATTTTGGATTTGACACCAAAAACAAAGACAACAGTGCTATACTAAAAAGTTTCTATATTTAGAGTTAAATAACATGGCTTTGATTCCACTTCTACCTTTAATTAGCTGAGTGCTCTACAGCAAATTATTTTAACCCTCTTTAACTTGGATTTCTTCATTAGTAAAATAAAAGTGTTGTATTAAGCTACATTTAGAGTTCCTTGAAGGTCTAGAAGGCTGTGCCTCTTATGTGGCTAAACTACATGAGTCAGAGAATCAACTTCATGTATTGGGTTGGCCAAAAAGTCCATTATGTTTTTCGATACTATGGCCCTACGTAGCACTTAGTTGTCTTTAACTTCATTTGGAAAAATTTTTGTTAGATTGTATTGTGAAAGCTATCATATCAATGTGCATTTTTAAAAAAATATGAATATTGGTAAATTTTCGTTCAGCCATTTTAATATTGAAGATAGAAGAAGATACACAACATTTTTGGCACATTATGCTTTATTATTTCAAGAAAGGTAAAAATGCAACTGAAACACAAAGTAAAGACTCATGCAGTGTATGGAGAAGGTGCTGTGACTGACTGAACGTGTCAAAAGTGTTTTGTGAGGTTTCTTGGTGTTATTTACATTTTGGCCAAATAATTCTTTCCTGTAGTGCTGTCTTAAACATTGGAAGATATTTAGCAACACCTCTGACCTATACACACTAGAAGCCAATAGTGGGAGAGAGCCAACACACTCAAAATATCCAAATCAATAAAGTTATTGGTGAAAATGAAAAATGTGCCTTAATTTACTGAAAAAATGTAACAAACTTTTTGGCCAACTCAATATAAGTTAACTTTTAGTATGAGCATGAGGGTTGGGGTGGAGGAAACAGCTTAATGACACCTTGCATATGCTGAGAGAAAGGTGATTCTAATATCACCTTAATAGAAGAATTCAAAGGGAAAGGGGTAAGGAAAGCATAGTTTCTTTTTTAATACCACAGAAAAATGAGAGATTTAATTCAATCTTATTCAAGCTTAATTAAAGAGAATTTAATATAAATATAATAATAATTCTGTATGACAGAGATCCAGCTGTTATAGGTTGAATTGGGTTCCCCACCTCTCCAAAGAAGATATGTTAAGTGCAACCTTTAATATCTCAGAATGTGACTTTATTTGGAAATGGGGTATTTACAGAGGTAATCAAGGTAAATGAGGTCATTTGGGTGGGCCTTAATCCAATATGGATGGTGTCCTTGTAGAAAGGGGAAATTTGGACACAGAGACAGACTCATAAAGATTTAAAGACACAAGAAGAACACCATCTACAAGCCAAGGAATGTTCAAGGCTACTAAAAGCTAGGAGAGAGACATGAAATAAATTCTCTCTCACAGCCCTCAGAAGAAACCAACCCTGCCTTGATCTTGGACTTTCAACTTTCAGAACTGTGAAACAATAAATTTCTGTTGTTCAAGCTACCCAGTTTGTAGTACTTTAGCATAGCAACCACAATAAACTAATATGTCACCTTACATTCACTTGCCCCCGGCTACCTAGAGGCATAGCATTGTTCCTGTTGGGGGAGGGAAGGGGAGAGGGAGGAATGGGGAAACACCCCAGAGAAGAAAGGAAATAGTATCCTTTTAACTTCCGCAAAGACATAATGCAGACTATTTTGGCTCTTCCAGGTTATAAACAATGGCTAGTCCGCACTAATTCTTGCTTTTCTCAGTCTTGAAACTGCTCCTGAAACTGGGCCCAAGATCAGCTACATAATCTGCAAGACCTAGAGGAAAATGAAAGTGCATGATGTCTTGTTAGCAAATTATTAAGAACTTCAAGATGACAACAGCAGAACACTAAACCACGCATGGAACTCTGTTGACTGCACAGTTTACCTGCCCATGGAGCCAGACCTTACTGGGTTCCACCACATGTTTGTAAAGGCCACTAATGTCTTCACACCTTTTTCTTTGCTGGGTAATTATGGAATGAATCTTGCCTCTTTGTGGAGCATTTTTGACTTGCTTAGACTTGGTCAAGTCCAAGTTTTCTAAAAACTTCTCATCATCGTTTTCCACAAGTGTATTTATTTGCCAAATGTGCTGATTCTGTTGACTGTGCCATCTATCATGCTGGCTCCTAAAAAAGTCACATGGTACCTAGTATAAAATAATGTATAGTTTAAAGGCAGAAGTAACTGCAACCTAAGGAAGCATGTGAAACGTGAGAGAAAGAAGACATAAGCATTGCACTGCAGACGTTCAATGAGGACGATTACTTCCCAATAGGTTGCTCTTTGAAGAGGCAAAATCAGTTAGACCCTTAAAAAATGGGTTGAATTTTGTTTGGCATTTATGAAGACAACCCAGGTGTAAGACGCAAAAGCACGGAGATGGGACACAAAGACATACATTTAGGAACATCGGCACTTTGGTGTAAGTGGAGACATATGGAATCATTTGGGGGTAAGCCTAGAAAAATAGGGTAGGAATAAATCAGCCTTTTCCTCTCTAGGAGGTTCATGGTGCAAGAAAGAGGGCTTAATTATGTTGAATAGTCAAAAATAAGCAGTAAAGATGAGGTTAACTTTAATTGAACTTCAAATTATTTTTATGTCTGATAATGTCACCATACTTGAAGATGTACATAAATCTAGCTTATCAAATATTATTGAACACTAACAACTATTTTATGTCTATGGGAAAAAATTGGATAGGAAGTTTTGGGCCCATCCAAGCAGAGGAAACCCCACCTTCTTTGGATCCTCCCGAGAAGCTGGTACCCACCTTTACACTGGCACATTGTATTAGATTGTAATTATTTGTTTTCAAGTCCATCTTTCCTCTGGATTATGAGTTCCTCAAATTCAGAGACTAGGTCATAATTCCCTCTACTTCTGCATCTGGCATAATACCTAGTACATGGTGAATGTTTAGTAAATATTTGTTAAATGACTAAACAGATATTGCTGCTATATGTGCTTGTCTTCATCTAAAGATTCTTCTTCTATTTACTCATAAACGAGGGGCATTAAATTTAAAAACTGGACCAAAAAAGCTCTCGTCCAGCCCTAGTTGTGAACAATAGCTAATAGTTCTACTTTTTAAGTACATTCCCTCCCCTCCTGCCCACCCGCCCATATTCATGATACTTTGCCTTCCAGTCTGGTTTCATCATCCCTTCAGTGTCCTTGGCCTCATGGTACCTAGTGACTGAGTTATCTGATACCACTATTTTCTTACACTTGGCAATGGGCTAATTCTTTTCCGAAAGAATCATCCCTATTGAGATGAAGATGAGGGCCCCAGGTATGTTGAGCTAGGTCATTAACAACAACAGCCATAGTGTGAGTGCGATATCATACTACGTGATGCTATAACAGCTATATGTGAGTACAACATTGCCTTGCTGTGCAAAATGGCTCCCTGACGTCCAGTTCAAGGCCTCAACTTTGGAAAGAAGGAAGTCTAGAAAGTAACATGCATCAGAAGCCGCCTGATCCTTACCTTACCACTTTAAGAGATTCCCCGCAGGTTAATCTAAAAAGTACTTTTCAAGAGTCCTCATGCCATCCTGTCTTGTTTGTGGTATCTTTGTTTATTTTTTTTTTTTTCTGAGATTATTTGATGGTGCATTTACCTCGAAGTTCACTTCAGAATGTAGAGTAGGAAAAAAATTCATCTCCTAGATGTTTTTTTGTGTGGTTTTTGAAAGTTCAGTCCTGTGACATAGAGTATGATCTCTTTATACTGATACAAATGGCCTGCAAGACAGGCTGGTAGGTGGGGAGTTTTTAGATGGTGTCATGATGGGAAATAGTGTGAGACACTTACCAGACATCAGGGGACCCAGAGGTGTTCGTACCGCTGCATCCTGGGACTCACAGCATTTATAAGAAACAATTTTAAATCACTTTGATTTTAAAGGAATTTGAAATCAGAGTAAACATTAGAATGTCGTTTTATCATTTTTAAAAAATGTATACAATGTTGCCCCTGAGTTCTGCAGTAGTGGGAGGAAAGACACATCTTTGAAAAATTAGGGAGACAGACTAAATTGGAGTAGAGGGGAGTCTCAGGCTTGTTGGATCTGGATCCTAGCAAAGTCTTCCTTTCCAGGATTTGGTTTACCCATCAGTAAAAGTAGACAAGGAAACTGATTACCTCACAGGCAGTTCAACAAAACAACCTTCAATAAATTAGTTGATGCTATAGCTCATATTAATTACTCAAGTATTATCATAATTAGTACTGGTTGTAGATCCAGGCATGTTAAGTGGTTTAGATTCTATTTTGCCCAAAACCTACTAATCATACAACCTTGAGCATGACTTCTCTTTGCCTCAGTTTCCACATCTATAAAATTAGTTAGAATGTCCTTACAGGGTTGGTGTGAGTATAAAGTTAGTGGAACCTATGTAATGGGGTGCCTGGTATGTAATAAGCACTCAGTAAATGTGAACTACTAGTTATTATTACCATTGCTGCTAAATTATTCAAAGGGCATCATCAATGTTCTCTGGGAAAAAGAAAATAGCCCACTGCAGCCATTTTGAAGAGCTTTCTGAGAACCAACAAGCAAAGAGCTGACAATTAGGTAACACCAATGGAGCAAAACTTCAAAATATGTTATATTTGTTTTTTTAAAAAAAGTGACTGTTTATTTTTAAATAATTTTATATTTACAGAAGACTTGCAAAGATAGTACAGAGTTGCTATATATACCCTTCACTCAGCTTCTCCGAATGTTAGCCTCTTACAACGATCAAAACAAATTAACATCGGTATAATACCAGGAAATAAATTACAGACTTTATTTAGATTTCACCAGTTTTTCCCTAATGTCCTTTTGTTGTTGTTGTTGTTGTTGTTGTTGTTGTTGTTGTAAAGTCCAATTCAGGATTCCACATTGTATCTAGTCGTTGTGTCTCCTGAATCTCCTGAAATTTGCGGCAGTTCCTCAGTTTATCATTGTCTTTCATGATGTTGACTTTTTGAAAAACACACGTCAGATAATTTTTAGATGGTCCTAAATTTGGATTTGTCTGATGTTTTTCCATGATTAGACTGAGATTATGAAATTTGGGGAAGAATACTAAGGAGGTGAGATGTCTCCTCAATGCTTCAAATCAGAAGGTACATGAGAGCAATATGCTTTGCTACTGGTGATACTAACCATAATAAGCTGGTTAAACTAGTTTTCTGCCAGTTTTCTCCATTGTATTGTTACTGTATTTCTTTTTCCCTACCTTATTGATTAGAAGTAAGTCACTAAGTCCAGCCCTCACCCAAAGGGAGAAGAAATAAACTCCACCTACTGAAGGGAGATGTATCAAAGAATTCATGGATCTATGATTACAGTTAGCACAGTAATTAAGAAATATTTGAGGGAGAGATAATTTGTGGTGCTGCAAAAGTTTCTTCTTAAACTTTTCCCCACTGATTTTAGCATTTATCAGCATATTGTGCCTGCAGCAATTTTTGCTATAATGTTCTAGTGGCAATTTTCTATTTCTCTCATTCTGTCTATATTTATTAATTAGAATTTTTCTGTAAGGAAAAAGTTTTTTATCTTATTTATTTGTATAAGCATGTACTCATCAATATATATTTTATCCTTTGGGCTATAATGCAATATTATATTTATTGATTGATTCGCTGAAATTATTGTAGCTTTGGCCCCTGGGGCAGCTTTAGGGTTGCTAATTCCTGTGTTCTTTTGCATTTTTCCCCCTTCCTTTCTTATTTTTTGAGACCACAGGATGCTGGGCTCCCATCTTGTATTTTCTTTACTTAGCCCTTTCTTCTAAGAGGCCTGATTCCTTTTATTGGAAAATGATATTTAGAAACTAAGTACTAGGTGCTAAGTGTGTTCCTTAGGGTGCATTAGTTTGGATCTTTGCCCATTTTTTTAAATGGATTTGTTTGTTTTTATATTGTTGAGTTTTAAGATCTCTTTATATATTCAGGATACAAATATCTTATATGTATTTTCCAAATATTTCACTCCATGCTAAGGTTTTTCTTTTCATTCTGTTTACAGCATCTTTCACTGAGTAAAAGTTAATAATTTTGATAAGCCTCGGTTTATCCATTTTTTTCTGTTTTAGGTTGTGCTTTTGATTTTATAACTAAAAGATTCTTTGCCAACCCAAAGTCACATTTATTTTCTTCTAGGAGTTTTATAGTTTTATCTCTTACATTTAAGTCAATGATCCATTTTTAGTTAATTTTGTATGAGGTATGTGTCAAGCTATTTCTTTATGGATATCAAGCTTTTTCTTGCCATTTGATGTAAAAGCCATCTTCTTTTCATTAAATTGCCTTTGGATTTTTGTCCAAAAATATGTTGACTATATTTATGTGTTTATCTCTGAGCTTCACATTTAGTTCCTTGGTCTACACGTTTGTCTTTTTGCCAATAGCACACTGTCTGTGGCATATCTGAGTCTGGTTCTGACGATTGCCTTGTGTGTTTTACTTGTCTTTACATATGTCTCATAATTTTTGTCGAAAGCTACTGATCTATATAAAACAATAAATACTGAGGTAAATATTTTTTATGTTGGGAGATGAGCACATTGTTGTTTCTGCTAGGCCTTTACTGTCAGAGGTTTGTGTGATCTATTCAGGAGTTTGTTAATGTTATGGCTACTCTCATTGTACCTCAGGCTTCAAATGCTGCTAGTAATACCTTCTCTTCACTCGGGCTGGTTTGCCAGGAGTTATTTCCTCAAGATCCACCTCCCTCTTAGAGTTGGGTTTTCCCTTTTTTGCTGAGAGCAAAAGAGAATCTGGCTCTTGCAACTCTCTCTGGTTTATTTCGCTGTATGTTTACTTGACATTTGTTAGCCTGATGGTGAGGAGCGGAAACGGGGGAGCATTTTCCGATGTTCTGACTAATTCTCAAATCTAGGTAGGCCAGTATCCCTGTGTCCAGTGGCTGTGTATACTGGGCTTAGCGGGCATTCCTGTGGCATGCATGCCCCTTTCCAGAGGTAGAAAGGGTTTTTTCTATTCTCTTCCCTCAGCTACAATGACTTTCTACCAGTTGTTCCACCCACTAAAATGCCACTTGTTGTAATCTTAACATAGATTAAAGTTTATGCTCATTAGAGAGATGGTTCTGGGAGAAGTTCCTGCCATGGCTGCTATTCCTCTCTCACAGAAGGCACGAAGAAGGAAGCTTTGAGCAACAGAGCAAATGAGAACCAGGGGAAATTTTCAACACAGGATCAGTGACAAGAGCAAATTTACATTTAAGAAACACACAGAGACTGGTTTGAAACAGGGTAGCCCATGAGAAGACCAGTTGCAAAACCCTGGAAAGAATAAGCATTGCAGGGAGGAATATCAATTATCTTGAGAATTGACATCAGAATTTCTCTTGGGGAGAGGACTATCTCTCCTTAGCAAATCTCTTGATGGGCCATTTAGGTGTGAAAAGATAGACTCTGAGGAAAAAAAAGAGGACAAATGTGCAACTGAATTTCTCAATAAAATAAAATGAAATAAATTTGAGCTTGTTTTGCTGGGCCTGATAAGAAAGGGAAAGCGGGGCAGAAACAACCAACAGTGATTACAAAGCACCTGATAAGGAGGTGTGATCAGTGAACTACCCTGGGGAAGGGATTATCTAAATTACACTTTTGGATAAGGATGTCTAGAATGCTAATGTAAAGTGATTGTATTTTCTGTGATGTCAACGTCCTCGATTGCCCTGAAACTTCAATAAAGTCAGCCACACACATCAAAGAGCGTTTTAAGGTATTGTGACTTGGAAGGGGTACAGAGAGTCTTGGAACCAAGGACTGAGGCTGAGTCCAATGCCACTATCTGTTCAGTGCACAACAGCAAGTAGTCCAAGGAGGGCCAGCGAAGCCACTAAAATGAATGGATTCAGAGAAATTCCATGCCTGACACAAGGATGAGAGTTGAAGCCCCCAAAGGAGGGGACTGGACTTTTCACAAGTCAGGGATTTAGGTATTTGAGACTGGGTGATCTCAGCCAACCCTTGGTTCATAGTCAGTTCATTCCTGTCACCAGGAATAAGGGAATGCTCAGGAATGGAGTCTATAACTGGGGCACCTATTGTGTACATTATCTAATTTTAAAAATAATTTTAAAAATATAGATATATATATATTATATAGATAGCATACACACACTGTCTCTCTTTCTCTCTCTCTCTCTCTCTCTCTCTCTCTCACACACACACACACACACACACACACATACATATATAGTCTGTCTGGAAAAAGTCCAACCATTGTTAATATAACAAAATGGTTTGTGCCCATCAATGTAACCTAGTAGCCAAGGAGAGTGGACAGGAATGCTCATGCATAAACAATGATGACTTCACTGTACTAGTCAGTGGGAGTGGTAGATGCCATTGATGAGCACATGCACTGTGCAGCCATCGCATTCAAAATGACTAAGCAAGTAGAACAACAAATCTGCATCAGATTTTGCATTAAGCTTGAACATTCCTCTGCGGAAACTATTTGGATGATTCAGAAGACCACAGCTATGGGCAACTTGTTGGCAGCTTCATCATGACAACATGCCCATTCATGCATCAAGTCTCGTGCAGAGTTTTTTGGCAAAACATCAAATCACCCAGGTGACTCAGCCCCACTGCAACTTCTGGCTTTTCCCAAAACTAAAATCACCTTTGAAACAGAAGAGATTTCAGGCTGTCAGTGAGATTCAGGAAAATATGATGGGACAGCTGATGGCGACTGGGAGAACTGTATTAGGTCCCAAGATGTCTACTTTGAAGGGGGCTGAGGCTTACTGCCCTGTGTACCATGTTTCTTGTATCTTATATCTTCTTCAATAGATGTCTCTATTTTTCATATCACTGGCTGGATACCTTCTGGACAGACTTCATATATATACTTTGATAAAGGCACAGCAAACTGACTGTGAAAACAAGCTGTATTGGACTCCAACTTATACCATGAAAAAGGGAGCAACAGAGTCAGGTTAACTTATTCAAACTACTTGGAATTATTTAAGAATGTCATTGTAGATCTGCCAAAGGGAAAAAGCAGTTGAGGTTACTATCAGAGAAGACAATATATCATTTATGAATTGTTATATTTAAAATGGAATCAGTCTACTCCAGAAGGAAACTTGGCATTTTTGTGGTGAACCGGATGAAAACAGAGCCAAAAATGAAAAGCCTGTGCTCCAGGTGGACTGAGATTATGACAATGCATTGAACTACTTCTCTGCGTATGAGTTCTATCAAGACCCTTAAGTCCCACTGCATGTAACATATCACATGCAAAAGGTAAATTGGGCATAAAATGCCAATTATTTTACACCTGAGACACAAAAGCAAGACATATTACAAACAAGTGTATTTTGGGAGATTCTTTCAAAACAGTAAATCACTAACTTTGGCTCATAGTCTGTTGTATGAACTTCAGTACCAAACAAGAGGCAGTTGGAGTTACTGTCAACAACAGAAGCAGTACATAAGAAAGTCAAAATTTTTTAAAGAATACCTCCTGTACATTTATATTGTAGAAATATGTCTTATAAACAAGGGAGAAAATGTCACTAAAAACTGAAGGTATTATTCTTAGAAATATTCATGTTCACATTGTCTTGTTTAGTGGGGGATTTTTGGGGGGCCTCCAAAATATCTCATGCCCTTTACTAAAATTAAGAAGAGAAATTATACTCCTCTGAATTATACTCCTTGAGTATTGTCCATTATAGGGCTACAACACCAGTATCAATCAAGGCACATTTGGGAGCAAGGTTTTTCATTGTTGTTTTTGTTTTTTTAATTAATCTGGATAGACTTGATACCCTCTAGTGTCTGTCTGGATTTCATTGCCTCAAAAGCAGGTCTTGTCATAAGGGTTTGAGTGCAAGAATATATGGAACATGATCCCAGGAAAATTTGGTAAGGGAATGGGTAAGTGAGGCAAAAACGAGAAAAAAACAATAATTTAAGCAATCACTGTGGACAATTGAGACTCAGTGCTCCTGGAGAACTGTGGGACATAGTGTAGACCACACTGCAGAGTTCTCCCAATAAGCGGCCCTGGAGGTCAGATACTTATCCTACCTCTCATGTACCTGTTGAGAGCTGCTTCTACAGAGAGTAACTCTTCAATTTGCACTGTGGCTGGGCCACCCATCTTCCAAGGATGAGAAGAAGAGCTTTGGAGAGCTGAAAGGGCTTGCCTAAGCCCTTTGGGAGCTCACAGAGGTGGACACTGAGAGGGTGTGTAGGGCACCCAGAGACACACTCAAGCATTTCTCATAAATAAACAAATCACAGAACAGTACCATGAAAGGAATGTCCAAATAGCAAGGAATCAAGTCCTTCCTATACGTGGTTCTGATAGCATCTGAACCTAGATAGCATCTGTTCTAGACCTTTGTGCTTTCACAATAAACACCTTAAATTCTTTAAGGGACGGAGAAAAGGAAGAATCTTAAATGTATTGATGTTCCCAGCTGTATCCACATAAAATGCATGCGGCTGTGCCTCAGGAAATGAGAGAAGGGCAGGTTGGAGAAGAGTGACTTCTGATACAAAGGGCAGCAGAAATGAGAAGTAGTAAAAACAATTGATTACGTGGTGTCTGCTCCCCAGTCTGGCCTCAAGGATTTATGCCAGAGTTTGAGTTTCATAGAAAGAAACAGGAGAACTCTGGGAGGCAACAAAGATAAGAAGCCCTATTTGGTGGTTATGTGAGGAACTGTGCCACCATGAGAAAGAGAGGCTTCTTGGTTTTTCTGGCAAGAACATAGCATGGTCCCTAGGCTGTAAGGACCACGGGGACTCCAGCACCACTTTCAAAGTCTGAGGGAGGGCTTGCAGATCAGAGGGCTCGGATGCAGCTCTTTCAGCACTGACAACAGTGATTTTAGTGGGAAGGGGTGTACCAGCCTCTGTGGCCAGAGTAAGAAACCCCTCCCAAGTGGCTTCACAGGTAACATACCACCAAGGCAGGCAGAGTTTAATATGTGGGAGAAATGTTCATGAGCACCTGAGATACTGTCAGTGGCTCTTGAAAATAACTAGAAAAACCTTGGAGAGAGGATAGGGACTACACTGGAGTTGGGTAGAGAAATTGGCAGAATATCAGCTGTGAAGTGAGGAACGGGACAAGGTTCAGGTATTGACTGAAAAATGTGGTGGGACTCCAGGATGGATCAGGGTTGGAGGGAAGATCATGGATGAGAGAACCAGGATATAAATGAGGGGCCTGCTGGGGCTCTGGAATAAATAAGGAGCAAGCATTGATTTCTGCAACCAATATTGATTGAGCATTCAATATGTCAGTCATTATTCTACATGCTGGGTATACATCACAGAACAAGATAGAAAGTTCCTACCCTTTTGGAGCTTACAGTTTGATGCAGTGATAATGTTATGTGTGCATGAAAATAAACTATTCTTCTATTTTTTAAAAACATCTGATTTTCAAATAGTTATCTTTTAAATTTAAAGTTATTCTCATAAGATCAGGAAATGTGGATCTTGCATGTGGAAATGTGACCAGCATGGAACCCGTTGTCCAAAAATTTTATATGTACAATGTTGATTCATCTAAGCTATTCTTGGTAATTTCATTTCTCTTACAAGTGATTGGTTAAGGCAATGACATGTGATACAGCCCTGGCCAATGAGACTTAATGGGGAGTTTTCTAAGGAGCTTCTGGGGGGGGGGGGACAAACAAAACAAAAAAAAACCCTACTCCTTGTAAAAAGAAGACACCTAAGAAGAAATTTCCTTTATTTCTGTCTCTCCATATGGTTGTATGAGGACATGACATCTAGAACCACAGAGCCCATCCCATTTCCATGAGGAAACACTGAGGCAAAGTGCCAGCAAACTGGAGGAGAGGATCAGAGAATTAACAACTAGAGAGAAGTTTGGTCATTAGTATCATCTCTAGGCCACTGAATTAACAAATCCTGGAATTTTCTACTTCCAGTGCTCCTGTATTATGAGCATGTAAATTCTTCTCATTGTTTAATGCACTTCTAATAGCATGTTCTGCTACTCGCAGCCAAAAGCACGCTATCAAATGGACTCGGTGACTTTACCAAAGAGTCAATCAAGAACACATTTTAAACGTTGATACCAAATGTTCAAAACTACCCAGATTATATCACTGAAAACAAAAATGTTGTTTCTTGACCTAAAGTAAACCTATTTATTTCAAAGCATTGCATAGGCTGACTTTACCTGCTTTGGCTCATTCCTCTTGAAATCGAAGCCTTATATTTTTCTCTATACAGTTTAAGAAGTATACATTAGATATACTAAATATAACAACAGATATATTTTTATAATGGAGAAGAATAAAATACATTTAAGACCAAATATTATAGTAAGCAGTTATCAGAATTCCTAATGGGGAATTCATCCTTTGTAGTAATTTATTTAGCATCCAAGACACTTCATCCTGTATGATATACTTTATTAAAATTTTATTATAGAGAGAGAGAGGAAGAGGAAGAGAGGAAGAAAAATCAATTTGTTGTACCACTTATTTATACATTCATTGGTTGATTCTTGTATGTGCCCTGATGAGGGATAAAACCTGCAAGCTTGGCATATTGTGATGATGCTCTAACAACTGAGCTACCCAGCCAGGGCATCATACACTAAAGGCTGAGAGAAGACCCTTCCACAGGTCAGCCATGCCTCTTCTTTGGTGCCACCTCCTCTGAATGGCTACCCTGCTGGCCACTCAGAAATTAGCTGCCAAAGCCACCTAAGGTAGGAAGCAGCATGAGATAGTAAGAAAACTTTCAATTACACTCTGACCTAACTTCTCTTACAGTGTCTTGATATTGCCATAAATCAAGGCAGGTAAGCCCTTAACACCACTTTTGAAAAGTTATATTAAAAAAAAGAGAGAAAAGGGAAGGAAAAAAAGAAAGAACCGGTTTCTCTCACTGTCAGATTTTACTGGTGCTTTGTGAAGACCTTTCAAGACTTCCCCAATGCAAACTATGTCAGGAGAAATCTCAGAATACGTCATATGATCTGAATTGTGGATGACAAATAGCCCGGGTTTCCCATCATCCCAATGTTGTCAATTTGGCCTTCCTCCTCACTGACTGAGGACAGACAGTGGGACTCCAGACTCAGGCCGGCATTAAGTATCACATCCAGTAAATGAATTTATTTCTTTTACCAATATCATTGCATCAGGGAGAGTTGGGGGGAACACTGGCTTGGAATAACATTTCTGGTAGCCGCTGATACTTCTATTTCCTTCCTGTAGTCCCAATAAAGAGGAAAGAAAAAAAAGACAGAAGTACAACTTCATCTTAGTTTTATTATTCTCCTTCACGTTTCACACAAATTCATGCATGATAAAAATACAGCGCTTGCTCAAAAGAGTCGGGCAGTGTGGAGCCAACGAGCTCTCCATTTCCAGCTGTACACCTTTCTCAGAACCGCAAAGTTCACAGGTGATAAGAAGGGAGGTGTCTCTGATACCGGGTGGCAACCCCCCGGATCCAATTTATTCCCTTCCCGGAAGCTTCTTTCCTCAGATGTGGCAATCGCACCTCCTCACCTTCTTCCTCCAAGAGCATCGTTAACTTTCCTGATTTGCTTTCCCCTGTTTAAATAATCCAAAACCTGCTATTGCAGAGTACCTTGCAGAAGAACAGATGCAGTTGGGCGCACCTGGGGACAGCTGCGGTCTGGACTCTGGGCCCCCATCAATTATCACCCCCCTTACACTCACCCTCCCCTCCGTCACATTGCCACCTGTGCTTTATGTGTTCCTGAGATTCCTTGGGAAAAAATGCAATGAGGAGCATGCAGAGGGGGGCTCTCCCTGACTCCCTCACAGTGTATAGTCCTCCCACCCATCCCTCTTTTTCAGCACGCTAATTGTAAATGCAGATACAAAGAACTGCCTCCAGAAAGCACAGACTTCAAGCCCAACCCAGACAAAGGTGTAGCGGCTGCCAGAACTCAGACACTATCTGATTTCAGTCTGAGGCACGGCTTTGAAATTACTGCAGGCTCATAATTCCCTTTGTCTTCAAGGGCAGGATTGGGCCCAAGCAGGAGACAACCACTGTGAGTCTGAGGGCCGCCCAGCAGCGTGAGGTTTTCAAGATACTACAATTATTAAAGCACCTGTGCTAAATAACCTGCTCCAGTATGAGGTGTTCCTGGATCTCTAAAATTACTCATTTCTTAGCAGGGCTGGCTGGCTTATCGATTGCCTTTCAGCGGGCACCAGAAAATGGACGTAAAGTGAGGTTCTAAACCTCTTGGTGTCCTCTCTCACCTGCCTTGCAAGACACGGTACATCTGCGCCGAAACTTCTTGCTCTTTTATTCCCCTGCCATCCTAGTGAAAACCAAGCCAGATTTAAATGGCACTATAAAGGCCACCATAAGCAGCCTGGAGAAACCAGCTCAGGGCGAAAAGGTGCTGTTTATTTGGATTAAGAGTGGAGTGGAAGGAATATTTCTTTCTAACAGTAGATGCTTTGGCAAAAGATAATTCAGGGGTGAACCGTGCAGGAATGACAGAAATGCAGTTTTAAGTGAATAAATTTATTTCGATTTTCAAGATGTACTGAGTGCCCCCGTCATCCACTTAGTCTATTTTAAAGCAGCTGGTCACTTAAGTCAAAAATTACACAGATGGATGAAAAGTTCTCACAGAATTAAGAAATGCCTTTCAAATACCCATGGCCACATGGGCTCTGTGGCCTTCGGCAAGTCTAGGACTTCAGGCACTTTGCCCCCAAGCCCACAGACTTCTACTGTTCTAATAGCCTTCTGGCTCTAGCAGTGTTTTTGTCTCCTTAAAATGCAATTTCTTCTTTGGCCAGGGCTCCTTTCCTTAACAGCAGAGCGTAATTCAGGTATGGGCACCCATGGTAGGAAGCTATACACAGGCGCTAAGAAAATTCCATTCTTATATAATTTCTGAAATGTAATAGGAAAGAGCCTTAGGTCTCCCTTATTCCAGGATTCTGCTGAGACTCTGGTATGGTTATGAGGCCAGTTTGTAGTTATATTCATACATGAACTTCTTAAGCATCTCTAGATTCATGATCAAAGAAGGCCAAGCCAGGCTGAGTTCTTAAATGGATAGCCCTTGACTCATTGTCACACCAGCCTAACCTAGGGAGATACAAGTAGTACTTTATTGCTTCGAAAAGCGACCTCTAACATTTTGCCAGGCTCGCTATTTTCCAGGAACTGTGCTAAGATATTTTATATAAAATATCCCATGTATCTCTCACAGGAAGCTGGTGCAGAAGGCACTATTGGTGTCCCCATTTTATAAATGAAAAAGCTTAAATATAAAGTATGTAAGTAATTTGCCCAAGGCCACAGAACTTTTATATACTAGAACCAGAAATGTACCCAAACACCCTAATTCCAAAGCCTATATGTGCTTTTAACTACTATACAATTCAACCCTCCCCCTACAAAATGTCACTACCCACCCAAAACAGTTTAACCTCATGAATAATGTTGGAAATGTAAAAGACAGTAACAGTGAGATACCCTTTTCTTTTTTATACTAGATAAAATTTACAATGATAACATCTGAGCAGGATGGAGGATGAAGCTAGGGTTCTCCTTGCTGCTGGGGGTATAAATAGGTATGAATTTTGTGGAGGGCAATTTGACAACAATATCAAATGCCTGGGGATTTCACCTACTATTTCAATCAGCAAATTTATTCCCAAAAATTTATCCTAAGGAGATAGTCTAGATAACTATGAAAAAGATGTGCAATAATTTCATCATAGCTTTGTTTGTAACAGAATGGGCAATAACTGCAATGTGCAATAAGAGGAAATTAGCTAAACAACCTATGGCATATCCATATATTAGAACACTTGCAGTTAGTCCAAATTGGGATTTAAATGTGTATTAAGTTATATGGAAATATGTTTAAGGTATAGTGTTAAATAAAAAGATACAATACCATATGCATAACATAATCCCATTTTTGTTCAATTTTGCCCACACACTTGGAGCTTTGAATTTTTTGTTTTCAAATTTTTAATTTTCAGTATTGTAACCCAGGTATTCTTTGGCTACTGGAATTGCGTGCAAGTATTTTAGTTTATTTTTCATTTTCTCTGGATTAATAATGTGTTATTTGTGTAATCAAAATATTTTTAAAGTTATTGATAATTGTGATAATAAGGTTAAATTGATGTTATAGATCAGCAAATCTCAACGACATCATTGAGGCAGATATAGATGTGAAGTCAGTTATGAAATGTCAACATTTTTTTATTGCAAGTAACACTAAATTAAAATTAGAAAATGCATTGTGAATTCAAAGTTATCCTTTTAATAATGTCTGTTTTACTTCCTTGGGTTCCTACATATTCTCATGAGTATACATAGATGAAAGAGGGTGGCTTCCCACTCACCGGGGGAATTGCATGCCGTCCGCAGGCGTTGTCAGCTGCACCCTACAGAGTGACAGGGGCGGGGTGATGTTCAGTGATGGTGTCTGGCCTTGGTAAGGGTTGGGGGTCAAAGCCTGGTTAATGTCTGCACATGAATGACCGTTCTTCATGTGGTCTCTGCAGAAATGAAAGTTGAGAGACAAAGCCACAGACTACTCAGGCTATTTCCAATCTAAAATATTTAAAGTCCAACACTGTCCAAAATACTCTATACTTCACATGACAAACTACTTCAGTCTTTAACGTTTCAAGCTGCTGACAAATTAGAGAATTCTGACTATAACTCCAGCCCCCCTTTTGCCTCTTTCTCCACTCTTAGAAGGTTTTCCAGAGAATAGACCACAATTCTCCTGGGGTCAAGGGTGCAGGACCAAGTTTTTGAGGGGTCAACATGTATAGCTTTGTTCCACATACTGATGCTCTAACTCCTGGCAGTCTTCTCAGAAAATGCATACGGTTTGGCCAAAGGAGCCCAAAAGAAATTACTTACCAGTAGCTGAATATTTGCCAATGTGGCAAAAATGAGACCACGTGCTCTCTAAAAGGTAGAACATTGATACTTTCCTGGACTGCAAAAAAGTGTTACATGGTATTAAACCATCCCTCACCCAGCATCTTTTGCTGTTTGTTTCTTGCTTAATCTAATAAATGTGTTAACTGATAGTCAAAAGTGTACTCTTTGACAAGATTGCATATGCTAAAAATATGAAAGCCCAATGAGTAACTATTTCCACCACATACAGTAGGATTAAACATTTATCAGATAAGGAAAATACTACAATTCAATTGGGAGCATGAGTAACAGTACAAATATAAAATATTTGAATATGTGTCCATGTCTGATAAACATGTCAATCTATTTCCATGTTAGTATATCAATTTTATCTCTATAGAAATTCCAAGTTTCAGATATGCAGATTTTACATTTGTTTAGGTATAAATAATTATACATGTATTTGTTTATCATGTGCATTTGAGTATATATAAGGGTCTATATCATAGTTGGCTATAATTCACACCAAAATGGAGCCTGAAGTGATTTTGCATATCAAACCATATATTATCATGTCAATAAAAAATATTTAGTGAGCACTTTGTATGTGCAAAGTCTTGTGCTCAATGCTAGCAAGGGATACAAAGATGAACAAAGTTCAATATGTATGCTCTCAAGGAGCTTACAGTTTGTCAAGTGGTTGGAAAGACAAGTAAACAAACAACTTCTAGGTAAACAGAACCAAACAACAATGATAGAGATGTAAAGATAGAGACATGGGTATTTCAACTACTATAGAGAGAGACAAAAGTAAAGATAGGTATAGATCAAGCATTGTCAAATTATTTTCAATGAAACTGAATTTATTCAATAGTGAATAAATCAGGTTTTGTGAGCCATACAGGCATTGTTGCTGCTGCTGAACTCTGCTATTGTAGCTAAAAGTATCCATAATCAACAAAGAAATCCATGGGCATGGCTGTTTTCCAATAAGACTTTGTTTATGGACATTGGATTTTAAATTTCATACAACTTCCACATGTTGCAAAATGTTCTTCTTTTTACTGTTTTTTTTTTCAATTTAAAAATATATAAACAATCCTTAGTTCACAAGCAGTTCAAAAACAGGAGTGCTAGATTTGGCCTAAGGATCATAGTTTACTCTGTCTCCATGTAGATATAGCTTAAGAGACAGAGATCACAACCAACTGGAGTATGAAAAGTAAAAACTCAGGAAAAAACTTGGTGTGGAAAATAACTTTTAATAATGTACCATGAAGAGAGGAAATGTTTGAAAGAGATGGGAGTGAGATGGGAAAGATAATGAATGGGAGAAGAAAAGTAATTTGAGGTCACTAGAATACCAGAGTAAAGAATTTGGTGTTAGCATTAAGAAATGCCAGATTAAGGACTTTGAATACGTCCTGAGAACTCGGGGAAACATTTTAAATAATGAGGAAATGATTGTGGCTATTGGCCAGGTAGTGGAAGGTGGGAGGTTTGGTGAGTTAACACACAGGCTTGACCTTCCAAGTGGCCATGGAACAGAGAACGGAGGAGGGGCTCAAGGGACAGTGAGGAAGCCAGTAAGACCAGGTGGGAGAATGAATATGGTGCGTGAGAAAAAGGAAGGAAGCGGAGCTGCCTCTGCAGTTCCACTCTAGGGGACATGGAAGAGGTGAAGTCATGAACAGAGACAAAGGGGATGGGAGGATGGATTTTAGGGAAATTTCAGAAAGGATGATAAAAATCTCAGGGCATGTCAAGGCAGAAGGTACAAGCACATAAAGCAGATGTTCCACTGGTTCTGAAAATATTTTTTCAGATACAGCCTGTCCTCTCTAAGCTGCAGGTCATTGTTACCATACCATTAAGAATTTCAATGACTTCAAATTGGTATAGTGCATTACCCCTCAGCAAGATATTTTTGATGCTATCAAAATCTGGGCTCAAATGGTTGTCATTCACCTTATATGCCTTGGCAGAGAACAAGTTAAGAGCCTTTGCTATCAGCTACTTCCAAACTCAAAAGGTTAATGCCTCTTGTTAGCCAAAACACCTAAATAACTGAATGCTGAAGTTTGTTTCCACCTTACTTCTCTATCTACATGTTAACTGTAAGTCTGCACCTCAGAAGGGAGTTTGGATTTCAGGTGCAATTTTAGTAGCATGTAGAGCAATGCTCTTCAATAGAACATTCTGCAATGATGACATTGTTCTATATTTGTGCAGTCCCACATAGTAACCACTAGCCCATGTGGCTAGTGAATATTTGAAATGTGGCTAGCATAAGGGATGAATTTGAAATCAATTATAATTTAAATTTAAGTAACCATATATGTCTAGTGGT
Source organism: Pteronotus mesoamericanus (assembly GCF_021234165.1). Classification (NCBI taxonomy): domain Eukaryota; kingdom Metazoa; phylum Chordata; class Mammalia; order Chiroptera; family Mormoopidae; genus Pteronotus; species Pteronotus mesoamericanus. The sequence continues at coordinate 16,066,965 of NW_026555321.1, forward strand.
TGCCCTATTAGAAGGCACAGACATGAGTAATAACTGTAGCTGAGGGAATAGGTGAAATAACGCAGTAGGTCACAGGACGAGCACACGCAGAACCCCAGAGAGAGGAAGTATTTAAGGATGGGAGGAAGCAGAAGAGCCATCCAGAGACACATGAAAGGACAACTCCTAACAAATAGCTCAAGGATAGCTACGGAGAAGAAAAGTCTGAGGAGGGAAGAGTGGTAAATAGTTTCAGTAAAGATATAACAAACATGAGACAATGCATGACAAAGACATTTCCGTGGACTGCGGGTATTAGGTGACTACTGATGACCTTTGATACCTTCAGGAGTATGATGAGGGCAGAAGCAAATTGCAATGCCTTAGGAATGAACTGGTGACTAAAATAAAAACAACAACAGACGTAGTCATGCACCAGAACTACTTTAGAAAGAAAACAAATTAAAAAAAAAAATACTTTTCAAAATCACGTGTGGCCTAACTCAAAGTTATCGGAAAGACCAGACTTGGAAGGGCATTGAAAAGACTGTATTTTTTAGGATGCCTTCAATTATAAGGTGCACTATCAATATAATAGCAGCTTTGTTGAGTGTGGGGGGAGAAGGAAACCACTCCTTAACACACACTTACCAATTCTAACAGCCAGGCTTTCCAGACTCAAGAGAATGGAATGCATATTATACAATGGTCAATGGTTTCTTTAAAAACATATTGTTTTCTCTATTGGAGGTGGAAACTTTAGCTATGTGTATAGATTCCAATCAATATTATCAGATTCTCAGAGAATTCTGGCTAAACGTTCTTGTACAAACTAACTATAGCAAAAAATGTTTAAGGTAATAATATTAGAAGGTAAAGAGCAGATAAGAGGGACAGTGGGACTTGGGTTGCACAAACATAGTGTTATACTGTCATCGCTAACCTCAATGAAAGAGATGGGACTGGTGTAAGAATCAAAACCACTACAAGCATGAATGAAGGGATGAAGGAGATGGGGGGGTGGGGGGTGTATATAAAATGGAAAATTATTCAGCCTCAATAAAGCAAGGAAATTCTACCATTTGCAACAACATGGATGGACCTTGAAGACACAATTGTAAGTGAAATAAGTCAGATAGAAAAAAGCAAATACTATGTGATCTCACTTATATAAGGGAAGAAGGAGGAGGAGGAGGAAAAGAAACAAGCTCACTAAAAAGATATTGTACTTGTGGCTATGAGAGGTGGAGGCTGGGGAAAGAAGGAATGAAAGGAAAGTGGTCAAAAGGTAGGAATTACCAGTTATAAACACTAGAGATGGAATACACAGGATGATGACTCTGACTAAAACTGCTGTATGATATACAGGAAAAAAAATGTTTTTGCTTTTGACCTGTCTCTTCTTTTTTATCATATCTACCAGGGTATGAGACGATAAGTTAGCTTAACCTATTGTGGTAATCATTTCACAGTAAATGTAAATCAAACCATAATGCTACATGCTTTATACATATACAGCGATATAGGTCAATTATTTCTCAGTAAAATTAGGGAAAAAACCACTGTGAGCCTGTGTCTGTGAAAGGCCACATGCACTTAGGTGGACCCTGGTTTCCCGTAAAGCCTCTTTTGAGTTCTGGAGCCAGAGTCTTCGTGTAAGGTGCTGCCACCATCATAAGGAAGTCAGAAGAGAAAACTTCCTTCTCTCCCATCCCATCCCCACTCCTACTATTTCTGGGCTTCTAGCTAGAGGCCAAAAAGAAGACTTTTCCTTTGCCTTCCTCTGTGTAATTAACATCTGCATTGCATCCAGTTCACATGGTCAAGCTTCACAGGCACACTGAGAAATATTTATTTTATTAAAGAACAGAGACTTACAGAACCAGAGAAGACATTTAAAAACTACCACAATCAGATATCGTCTTCAGACAGGTATTTGTTTACCCTGCCCCCCAAAAGACGATTATTTATTTCCTCCTTGCAGATTACTAGGGACAAAGACGCGCCATTCTGCCTTTTGTGTTTGCTGCTGCATTTTATCCAGGTGTTGCTTATCCTAACAGAGACCTGTATATTCATGGCGGTATGCACCAACCTCCAAGCCGGAGCTTTTGTTCAAATGTGCACTGTATTTGAATAAACACGTCTGAGTCACTAAGTTCCTCCCAACAAATGTTTTAACATCTTCCCATTTCTTTCTTCCATTTGTTCAATGCACTTAAAAAAATAATAATCATTGTTCTTTGCCCTTTTGTCCAGTTTGTTACTCAGTCTTGTACTTTTTTTTTTAATTAGGGAAATTTAGTGCAACATGTTATGCCTCTGATTTTAAATGTCGACAGCAAAGCTCTCCAAACTCATGATTTCCATGGCAAATGTAACTCCGTCTCATTGCCGAGTCACAGAGGCACAAGCATTAACATTTTATGCTATATGACAAAATACTGCACTCTTGGAAGGGGCCAGAATTAATGTTACTATGACAACTCCAAATTTCTGACTTTTATGCATGTAAAATTTCAAGGATACAGTTGCATTATAGCACAAGATTGTTTATAAAATCTCCCCCGAACACTAAGATATTTATTACAAGTCCTCACTGAGACCAATAGAAAGTGTCAGCCCCCCCATACCAATACACATCAGCAAAATAGATGGTAGTGTATATGTGGTTGCAAAATATTATGAAATCGATTAAAATCTTATTTCTTTTCGTAGCTGCTATACTTATAAACACATACATACAGTATGCAGCAGTGGGTATAAATACAAATAAAACATAAAGAGAAAACATATAAAACCTCATAAATATACAGTATCCTGCCTTATCAATATTCATTTATGCATATCTCTGCACTCACGCATTAATAAAAGCACATATATTGGATTTGAATGTGTGAGGGATGGGCAGGGAAGCTGTAATCAAGATATTCAAGCTCTCCTCTTCATGGATAAGTATTACATTATCTCTCTCAGCCTATTATGTTTTCTGAAATTTCCAAATGTATGTTCTGGCCTCTTCAACTTTAGTCTTTTGCATTTAAGTAATGAGAAAGTTAAGTGCAATAAATGGATCACTCAAGGGCATTACAAAGAATGTTTTGATCTATTTAGAGCCTTTAACTTCAGAGCAAAGGCCTGGTTTAGTGTGACCTTAGTGAATTCAAACTGTTTTGTTTCACTAACAAGTGAAGCATATATTTCAATAGAATTAATGTATGACTAGCTTCTCAAGGCTCCATTTCAGGGGGATGGGGGACCTGACTTCCAAACTCCCACAGACATATTTTTAAGAAAGCATCTCAGTATAATGTCAATTGATGAAAATATGGGAAGTATATATTCCTGCAACTCTATTTTATTTCTGTTAATAATTAGTTGAGCAAATATTTTCTTCAAAAACTCAAAGTGCTGAGGGGCTTATGCACAATCTGAACTTTTTCTCAACAGACTCTTCCATGTTCCCCATGGGGTACAGCATTTTGGGACCCCATACTCTATTTTTATTTTATAACTGTTAATATCGAGGCCAAAGCCAGCTCTAAACTGAGATTATTTACTGTTTCCTGGGCCATTTCCCTTAGGTGTCTTCCTTTTCTACAGCTTTTTTCATTCCTTTGGCAACTATGAATAATGCACCAGCATCCTTACTAAAGATCAGTTGTTTTATGGAGCCAGGATGGGTAATTAGCAAATTAACTCATCAGAGTTATCCTCCTATAATTGAACCAATCATCTGTATAAGCAAAATGTCTTTAGTTTATAAAAGACATTTTTGCCTATTAGTGAATAATTGTGAACCTGTTTGGTTTTTTTTTTCCTTTTTAGAGAGAGTTTAGAAAGACATTTTACATGGAGTTTATTTCTGTCCTGACGTAAACAAAAATATAAGAGGGGTCATGGGTACCAGGAGCCGTGACGGCCAACACAAGAATCATAATCAAGACTCAGATACGAAGCCTTGGATTTAATGGTGCTCACATTTATTGAAATCTTACCAAGAGGAAGATGCTATTTGCGATACTTTACAGGTACATGTTCTAATCCTCACAGTAACCCCATAAAGATGAGACAAAGATGCAACCAATGGCTAAGTGACCTGCTCCAGTTCATACAACCATAAAGCAATGGAGCCAGGGTTTGAACCCAGGTAGCCTGGCTCCTGAACACACTCGAGATTCCTTTTCTTGACTTAATTTTTATCAGACCTCTTAGAGATTCAGGGTTTTAGGCATTGAGTTTTGGATCTTCTTGAGGCACCCCCATTACCTTCCTCCATCTGATGGTGAGATAGGTCTTCCTATCTGCCTCAGAGAAGTTCCTCTCACTTTTGAGGACTTGCCTCCTCCACTTTTGATATTTGGATACACCACTGCCCTTCATTCAGTGAGAGAAGAGAGGACCAAACTTAAGATATAATGGTAAGAATTTTCCCTTTATAATTACAGAGGTTTTTTTTCATATTCTTTTTTTTAAAGATTTTATTTATTTATTTTTAGAAAGGCGATGGGAGAAAGAAAGAGAAGGAGAGAAACATCAATGTGTGGTTGCCTCCCCTACTCTCATGCACCGCCTACTGGGAATCTGGCCCACAACCCAGGCATGTGCCTTAACTGGGGATCGAACCAGCGACCCTTTGGTTCTCAGGCTGGCACTCGATCCACTGAGCCATACCAGCCAGGGTACATATTCTTAAAGTATAGTTTCTTATTATAGAAAAATTGCAAAATGTCAAAACAATCACTCTTAACAGTTATGCCATGGCAATTGTCATTGCTGGTAGTAATGTCATAGTAATTACCACTTTAACATGTTTTTCCTTTCTTTTCTATGCACATTTTCTTTATTTGAGATAATACTGTGCATAGTAACTACTAGTAATATTTAAAGCTAGTGCACAATCACTCATTGCCAAGGACTATTTTGTTTCATATGCATCTTGCTCATTTACTTCATATAATAAGCTTCATGTCAGCTATGTCATTTATTACCAGGTCAATGACTTTATGATATTTTATCATGTGTAATGCCTAATGTGTTTACAATTGAACATTTGTTTTTCCCATCTTTTTTACTATTATAGATACTGCTGAAATGAACATCTTTGTGTGTTTCAGATTCCTTTTTTTAAATTTTTATTGTTGTTCTATTACAGTTGTCCCAATTTTCCCCCCTTGCTCTCCCCAGTGCCTCCCATTCCCTGCTCCCACAGTCAATCCCCACCCTGTTGTCCATGTCTAATTATCCAATAGATAAAGACTTCTAGACATGGAATTTCTGGTTGACCCTTTAAAAGGCTTTTTTTGGTAGCAGTTGCAAAATTGTTTCCTAGAATCTACTACTACACAATTCTTGCTAGAAGCCTGAAACATTTAGTGAGGAAACTGTTATTTGGGAAGGTTAAGAGATGTGCCAGCCCTGTTATCAAATTAAGTCATCAAAAAGCTCCAAGTTTGAAATTCATTAATGTGGGCTTCTCAGAATGGCCTTCCCAAACACATATCAACACATGTCAAGACTTCGGCCTTGGCTTTCATTGAGGTCAATTAAGACCAAGTCCCTGTGAGCAAAATCACTGCCGAAAAGGTTGTCTAGAGTGTTAATCATTATCCCTTAAATAAGAGTAAATAAACTTTGTCCTGTCTGACTAACTGGCATGTATCCATCTTTTTCCATTAAAGAAAAAACTACATTTTTGTCTGGACAGTTGAAAAACCTAAAATTTAAGTAAATATTGTGCAGTAGCCTACAAAATAAAATACAAACTTCTCTTTGGCAAAATATTTTGCCCACCATTTTACCCCAATCTAGCATTCCAATCACACCTCCTATTACTGCTGTAAGTAAACTCTCTGTCCTAGATAAAATTAAGTCCCACTTGTTTTGATGACTTTTCATTGTCTTCAACATTCTCATTACATGCACAGTGCTCTTATCTAAACACCTTATTTGAACCTTACATGTTACTCTATTTTCTTTACTTGCCATTTTATGTTCAACTTGGTGACTAGGCCATAAGCCCCCAGAGGGCCTCTCTCCTGTCTACATCCTGTAGGGATTCTTAGAGGAGAGGGTCTCGTACCTTCGGTGTACTTAGTGATCTGTATGGAGTCTGTTGTATATTCCCCAGGGAAATACAGTGAGGTGAGAAGAGTCCATTATTACCCCCTTATAACATTTAAGGACCTGAAATCCCTTTACATCATAATATCCTCTAATAAAAGCATAGTCACTTAAGGTAGGAAGTCATTCTGCTGTACAATAGAAACATAAACTGCTAAACAGGTCCCACTTTCATTGTTAGGACTATAGCTTAGTATAAGATCTCAGTTAGAATTTACTGAGTGGTTAGCAAAAAAACAAATGTTGACTCAGTACTTAATGTATGTACCTAACCTCTCTCTGAGAGAAGAGGACATTTCTGAAAACCCCCTTTTCAGTTTGGTTAGGATTTAGAAATTTCTTTCTGTAACCCTGCACCAGGGAACCTCTCTCAGCAGCACTGCTTTGACTAGAATAAGTACTTTTTGTAGAAACATCTTTGGAGAGTGCTTGCACTCTATGTAAAGCCATTATTTTTCAATATGGAAACTCAACAAACTATAACTATCTCATGCCCCTTTGTATCCCTTAATCATTCTCTCTCAAGTTTCCAGAATCACTTGAGAAGTATTCACTTTGTGAACCTCCCTTTGTAAAGTCATAGTTTGAACTGTATGCCTCAGTCAAGAGTAGAGTCATAAAATGTTGCTAAGCAAGGCACTTGAGGAAAGAAATTGAGGGTCACTGTTCAAGCTAGCTCAGCAAAGGAACGTATTCACTGAGTGAAGTCACCAGGTAATGAGTAGGCTTAAGGCAATTGAATTTTCTCTCTGGAGAAGTCTTAAACTCTCAGGAGGGCTAGGGAAAGAAAACAGACTTGTTGATCCAAGAGGCTCTGTAAGTCTCTCATGTCTCAAGTGTGGAAATGTCCAAAACTAGCCATTGAGATAAGATGAGGCAGCTTCAAAACAGGCAATGACAAGCTTCCCCTAATTCCATCAAAAACTTGCAAGTGAGAAAATGCAGAAACCATCATCCAGATGCTACAGGCCGGGAAGTAGCTAATGGAGCCATATATTCATCATATTGATTGGCCCATTGATTTTTTTCCCCATTTTTAAGCGCCCATTTCTTGGTCCTGTGCCAGAGATGCTTTAAAGAGCTTAAACAAAACTTACACCAAATCTTGCCAATGGCCCCAAAGGAACCTGAAAACTAACTTTCTCTGTTGTCACAAGCATAGCTGCACAGGTGAATCCCCTCCAGAAGAAACTGCAGAATTCTGGATTCAGAAAGCTATAAACCTATCTAATTAAGAACCCCAGCTGGGAGGAGAGGTAAGAAAAAGCCTAAGTAGTGAGAGCCGGGATTGTTGGACCAAGAATCTATGAAGAAACGGTTTTGTTCAAGTACTTCTGCTAATAAAAATCGAAGAAATCTTAGCATCAGCAGTATGGATAGAGGAGATCCACTTTCCTAGGACTAATCACAGAAGTTTTGGCACCGTCAATTTCTTAATCCATTAGCATCCAAACTCTATTGTGCGTAAGAATAATATGAGGCATTGTTAACAACGCCGATGCCTGGATTCACCTTCAGCAAGTCTGATTCAGTAAGGATCAGGGCCTCAGAACCTGCATTGTAACAGGCAGATTTCCAGGTGAAGGGGATCTTCGGAGAAACACTACAAACAGGTTTACAGAAAAGCTTTATCTGGTGAGTGCCGTAGATTCACTGCAGAGGTATAAAACAGATGTTGTTAAATATTTGAATGATTAATAATTATCCCTTTATTGTTGTCCATTCATTCTCCTACACACAGTAATCTAGAAAGTCTCTTGCCAACCCCCGAGTACCAGAGATATGCACAATGACTGGTATTAATTAGAAAACTTTGACTGCAAGTAACAGAAACTGACTTAACTCAAGCAAATCAACATAACTATTATGAGGCTACAGTGGCATCCCATGAAGTCTGATAATATGAGCCAGGGAACTAGAAATTTATAACACTGCCTCTCTCAATTCTCTCTCCCACCCCCCCTCCCCGTCCCTCTCTGTTTACAAGGCAGGAAATGGCTGCCTCAGGCTTCTCAATAAACATGTGAGAATTCTATATGCTGAGACTGAATTCCAGTTCAAACTTGGGTTGGCTGCTACCTATGGTGCAATCAATATGGACTCCCAGGTTATCTAGAGGTCAGGGGTCCACATGAAGGGTGAGGGTAATTTTGAGTAAGGAGTGGTAATGAATTTAAAATTTCAATCATACTGTTTCTAGGTTTTTCTTCTTTTTCAACTCCTCTAACCCTGAACAGAAGTATCTCAGAACAAATCATGCAAAATGTTGCCTTTTAGCGAGGAACCAGTGGTCCATAGAGTGTTCTTTCTTAGATGGAAAATAAAATAGATGGACAGGATTTGGTCTCAGCACAAGGTCAGCTCAAGGCTTAATTGTTAAGTGGATGAAAAATATCTAATTTCTCTATCTCCTGTTTCCAAGCCTTTACACTCCACCTATGTCGACTTGCTCACCCATCCTCATCAAACAGAAGGATGTTATTAATTACTCGTACCTAGAATGAATGGGTTAAGTTCATCTGTCCCTCACTTCAAGGGAAAAGATGACCACAATAAGTCTAAAAGCTACCCGTTTGAATGACAGAACATTAATTTCATTTACCCTGAAGGGATCTCCCTCTCCTGAGGCATTGGGCACTGAGTTGTTCTTTGTGCTAGGATTTTGGTGACTCTCACATTTGAGCAGTTAAGCAAAATCAAAATGGACAGAGTATGATCAGGACTCCTGATCTCAAAGGCAGATGTATTCTCAGACATATATTTTGGCACTTCGTGACCTATTTGCCTGTATCAGGAGATTTTTCTGAGTTTAAATATTTAAACAGGGTGAAAGAGTTCATTTCAGTCTCAGCGACAGGCAAACCCCATGGCAGCCTTCCACAACTTGAACAGAATTTTCTTTCTGAAAAACTTTATCCTCCAAAGGTTGAAGGTGGAGGGCTGGGGAGGGGGGCATGGTATCCACAACCTAGCAAACCTTGACATTCTTTAAAAACTTCATCTTCTCTTGCTTTAGGGACTTCTCACCTTCCCAGGTGTTTTCTACCAGCAGCTAGTTGTTTGGGGGACGGGGTGTGTTTTAATCAAGCCACAAACTTCTTTGCTTGAAATTTTGTAAATTCTCTCTGGATTTAATTTGCATAACTTAAGAAAGAATTACCAGTAAGCGTCTAGTCTCTTGAGGTTAAAGGTGCTTACAAAGACTCCCATCAGAAATTTGAGTGGCTTCCAATGAGCCTCCCTTTGGGTTCAATGAGCACAACTTGAAGCTTTCTTTCAGCTGAGGTGTGGCTCTTACTTCTTTAAAACGAGGATGAGCTAGTGCCAATGAAATCAGATAGGACAGGAAGCAGCAATTTGTTCCCACACATTTTTCTACCTTCTGGGAATTCACACTCAGAGGAGAGGTCACTCTTCCCTGAGCCACCTTGTGGCATGTATGAAGAATGACAGCCAGAGACAAAAGTCCTGGGTGTCACAAACAGTGTTTTGGGGACAGTCTTTGGGGAGGGTGTGGCAGTAATTCTGTAAGATTACTTAAGCAAATGAAGCCATTGGACAGCAGAGCTTGTTTCTGCTACTCAGTTTGTCTTCTGTAACTTAACTCCCCAGGGAGATGGCATTATAGCGATTAGGAGAGAAAACCTTGGAAAGCCACAGATATGAGTCAAATCCTGACGATGCTAGTTACTGGTCACGTAGCCTTGAACAAGTTATTCAGCCTCTTCAGCTTCTGAAAGAAGAGAACGAAAATGGGATCTACCTCACATGTTTGTTGTGGGAATTAAATACGATGATGTATGAGAAGTGGTTGGCATAGTGTCTGGCATAACAAATGGACTCAAATATTTTTGAGTGGATAACAAGTAAACACATTGCTATGAAACTGGTTTGGGGAATTCTCACTATTTCTCCATTGAAATTAGAACCATGCTTTTTTGTTTTGTTTTGGCATGGTCAAAAATCTGAGGGCAGAGTTGCCCTTTGAGAAATGGGGATGAATATTTTAAGTGACTTTTAAGAAGTGCTGTTAAGTCAGTGCATTAATTTTGTGATTGTTAAATTCAGTTAGTCGCATGGAAGCTACATTTAGCCTCTCCCCGTTTATGAAGAGGAGGTCCACCTGGCAGCAAGGTGCACTTTGAAAGCTTCCTTTTCTCTTTGTCTTAACTGTGCAGTATTCGACCAAACTAGATGCTTTGAAGCATTCGGAAATGCTAGTCAGAGAAAATATCTACTGACCGGGAGCTTAATGCAATGTCCATTCAGATGAAAGTTGAAAGTTGCTAATATTTTCAGGGCCATTCCAGATCATGCAGCGCGACTGTACCTAAAGCCCAGAGAACCCAAAACCAGTGAGTGAAAAATCCTTTCCTATTTCCTCTCTGTCTTCCTCCTTTCTTTTTTTTATTTTAACAGTGAGTGACTTCTTTTTAAGAACTGATCTTCTGGATACATCTGTGAGCTTTGCCCAGAAAATAGACCCTTTGCTTTTTGCCAAAATACAATAAATATACAATCTGTTGAGGGTGGGGTGGGGTGGGAATCTATAGAAAAATACTATCCAAACTCAGTAGACTTCAATTTTGTGTGACTTTTTTTTCTGGGCAGATTCTGAATAAGAAAAACGTAATTAAAATAGAACTATGTGGAGAATGAAATCTCACATTATTAGTGAGAGGCACCAGATACTCGGGGAGGTATTTCTCATTCTGTTTCTAAGGCTAACTCACTGAATGATCTTAGGAAAATGGGTTCAAGGCACTGGAATAACTGCAGTACCGGGTAATGAATTAAGGCAATTATTTTCCTTATTCATTTGGGATATAATTTATATGGAATGAAAACTAGAGTCAAGGAATCAAAAGAATATCCAAATATAACATCAATGTTTTGTCTTAGTGACAAAACATATGTTCTTTGACTCTCCTCTATCATGTTATTCAGCATGTTCAGTAGGGGTGTTGATTGTATTTATTTCCAGAGGTGCTACATGCATAGAAATTATGTTTAATATCATAGGAGCTTCTCTATCATTGTGTACTACTTCACAATTTGAAAATCCCTATAAAATGGGTTGTTTGGTTTGATCTTCACAACAAGAAAATGAGTTTCATAGATCATTATTAGAATTCAAATTTGACAAATAACATTCTAAGAGATTAAGTGACTTATTCAAGTACACTCCGCTTGTAAATACTCATGCTGAAATAAGAAGATGGTATGTTGGGAGCTTAACTGGGATGCCAAGGAAACTTATGGAACTTCCTCCCCTGCAAATCTTTTAGAAACAAAGTATATTTTCTTTTTGATTACAGTGTTTTGAAACGTGGTTTCTACTGAAGGTAGGGAAAGAGACCAGGAGACCTCTCATAAGTATCCTGTTAGCCCTGTAATTGGGACAGTTTCTTTCACCCTAAATGGAAGAGCAATGATGATAATAATTAAACTTAGGCTTCCGTCCGTCCTTTCATCTGAGTCCCTTAGCCAGACAGGAAGGAACCACCCCCTCTGCATCATATGGCTCTCTTTTCAAGCTGGTCCTCATCCATTAACTATCTAGACTTTTCGGTGTGTTTTTTTTATTGGTCAAGACAAACACCTTAAGGAAGCCTCAAAATCTGTACTTCCCAGAACATGGTGAAATCTGCTTTTTGTGGAGTAGAATATCCCAGGTTTATAAAAGTTTCTGAGCAAATAAAGTTGCTGCTCTTACGCATAAAAATGGAATTAAGGAACCATCAAAGTCTCTAGTCAGCAACATCTGCAAGTTTAGGGGGAGAGTCTGAAGGCAGAGCATGAACAGAAATGTGAACACTCCTTCGCTCTGTCCCCGCCTCCTCTGTCTTCCACCTGCAATAGACTGTGTTCATATCTCCCAGAGGAAATATGCTATTACTGATAATATGATCACTGAAACACTGGGAGTGGTTAGATACAGAGCTCTGGCAGTGGGTTAATAAAAGGCCTAATGAAGAACAAAAAATCCTGCCAGTCGCTGTAAAAAAATATTGCCCTCGGGAAATTATAAATCAGACACCATGCTGTGAAGTTAAAAAATATATATATTGCACTGGCTCGCTGATAAATGCAGGAGTGGGCAGACTAGTGACGAAACAAATATGTCACTGGATGCCCTTGAAGTTTCAGTCCACCTCAGCATGATGCAGTTAAATGCCTTGGCAGTGCAAAGCCACAACCACGTTTACTCAGCCCTGTCAAATCACTCTGCGATGTGCGGCAGAGACCGGATGCCTGGTCCACAAATTAGTTGTAATTCCCAGAGCCTCACTCGCCTTTTCTCTTTTTATTTTTATCTTTTTTTATTTGTTTGTTTGCCCAATTTCACAGTGTTAATCTCAATAGACTCTTAAATGCTGCCTCTGAACAGAGAACTGTATTTAGGGTTTTCTTAATATATCCACATTGAGCTTGTCTGGGGGAAAAAAAAAACCAAAAAAACACTGAAAATTGGTCTAATGGGCAGCCTCAACACAATTCCATCTGACCCGATTTAGGAAACACGATCACGATGAACTACACAGGGTAAAGGCCCAAGCTAACAGCCACATCCTACTTTTAGCCTAATGGTCAAAGGTCTAGGAAAGGAGTTGGCCTTTATGATTCTAGGAACACGCACACTCCTTGCCACATGAACTCAGTGACTGCCTGACGAATACTCACCGAGGTGCTGAAGCTGGTCTTCTCGGAAGCTTTGCCTGTGAACTTCTCAGATTTGTCGTGACCTCCTTCTTCACCCCCAAGGCCTTCCAAGAAGGTCAGTTCTTTCCCCAGGGGCCATTTCTGCGAGCTTTCCACCTGCTTCATCGGGTGCTAACCGTTGACTCCCCAGTGAAGATAGTCCCGAGGGGGTGTGGGGGAAAGAAGGCTTTGGCAGTGCCGTGGGGTCAATGCCAAGAAGAACCCCCTCTGCCCCGCCTCCTCCTCACTGTCACCACTGGAACGCGCTTTACGTTCTGCCTGCCTGCTGCGCTGATATCTTTCAATGTACCACTGAAAGAAGTGGGGAGACTCAGATGTGTCAGAAATTCCTTTCTGTTTTTTAGGGATTCCAAAAAGACAACTCCAGAAATGTGAGGATGCTCTACTAGAGAAACTTCAAGCTCTCTTAAGGCGATTGCGCCACAAACCTCCACCGATAGTGCAGGGAAACATTTCTACTTGTAGCAAGCATCTGTACTTGTATCCTCAATTCTCCTTCCTGAACTGTACATGTTCCCAGAGATCCCTAAAACATTATCAGAGCAACCTTTATCCTAGTTTCAGAGGGCCTGTTGACCCCAAATACGCATTCATATTTCTCTCTCTTTTTTTTTTTTTTTTTTACTGAAGTGAGGTGAGAATTTGTAAACCAGACTTTACCAGAATTTCGGGTAAAGAAAAAAAACACACACAGGAAAAGAATCAGTAAAAAAACTCTGCAGTTTAGTAAGTTGATTCACACATTAGGGCTTTATAAAGCAGTCGATGGAGCATTGCTTTTCATATGCCAGAGTAAACTTCTCGTGGCGTTTTCAATGGTGTACAGCAGAGCAAAATGCAATAGAACAATATGCAGTGAGGGTTTCACGTAATATATAATTATATAGTGAACTATACTTATTTTATTTATTGTAAGATTTTCTCCCTCTGCTTATTATCATAAATAGTTCCCTCATAGCAGTAGATTTAATTTGTTTTTTTGGTGTCCTCATTTGGTAAAATAAAAGTTAGTCATTCTGTGTTTCTCTCCCACTTTTTAAATGTCCCTGGTCTCAGAAGCCCAAACTCTGGAACTTGCTGCAGCCAAGGGGTGACTATGTCATATTCCCAGTCTGTGTCAACATAACAGAGACTGCCTTTCCCGCATCACTTATGGAATCAGTCACGTTGACCATATCTAGAGTTCTTAAAGTTCAAGCCCAAGGCAACAAGTCCCCCCGACCACCATCCCAAATACAGGAGTTCCCTTTCACTCCGACCTTGAATTGCTAATTTTGAATTTTTATTCTGGGGACTTTCCCCTTTACATCCAGCTTTGAGAGAGAGTTGGTATCTGAGGGGTGTTGCCGAGCTGACATCTCCCACATGGACCAGCAGTAGATGGGACATGCGACTCTCTAGTTAGCAATGCCACTCTCAGGTCCAAGCCAAAGACCTTCCCCTCCCATGTACATTAGTAATGACTATATATTTTTTGTGGTAGAGCTATTATCAAAGGGCACTTTGGAATATTGCCAGACTTATTTTTAGAATAAAGTCCTTGACAGATCTGGTTATTTAGTCATTTTAGTTTATAAATACCAATTTATAATTGCTATTACTCAATACCAACTGAATAACCCAACCAAGTTGGATGAACTAATACTTAACTAGTAAGTTATTCAAATATAACTCTTTGTCAGATATGGAAATAAAAGCTATGAAATGACATGTTATTTGCTCCTAATTACTAAGTTTGAAAGAAAGGGCATGCATCTAAAGGAGACTTGTAATAGGCAACCATGGGTCCACGAAACCATTCTGTAAGAATTAGCAGTTTGGGAACCCTAAGCTACGGAAGAGTAAGCCATACCTATAGGCCCGGATGTCAGCTTGATAGATTCTTTCTGGGGGGTTTTTTCTTTCATTATTTCTGAGTTCTTAGTTGAGTTTTTCCTTATATGTTCCTGCCGTACTGAGAGGTCTTAAAAAAGAACCTTAAGTCTACATCTAAATTCAGAGTAGTGAGAGATACAATAGAAAAATCCTCAAGTCCACATCTCAATTTGAAGTAAGACAACAGAAGGAACAGAGGCCCCAGTGTAGGTAGGAACTTTCTGAAGCAAACAAGCACCTTAAGAATAGAGAGAAAAGTCTATAGGCAAAGCCATCTCTCTCTCCTTTGTAGGTTCTTCATCTTGGCCAGCTGTAGAGAACTGGGGTCCTTTTTTTGCTAAAGATGCCTCCAAATGCTGTTAGGTAGTCAATAGGACAGAAAATTAACCTTTAAAATTGGTCCATGTAGCTTGGTGGTGGTCTTAACAAAAGCAATTGCAGTGAAACCGTAGGGGTAAAAGGCATTCTGGAATTTGTTGAAGACTGAATTCAATGAAAATACATACCAACCTTGGGAAGCTGAGCTATGAGAAAGTGTGGGTAAATAAGACAGTAGCAAGAAGGGTTACACAATAAAGGAAATGTGAAGATAGGGATAATATAGCACATTTGTATTGTAGAAAAGATCCTTTAGGAAGACAAAAATTGATGATATAAAAGAGAAGAAATGGGCAGACTTTAATAAAGCGAGAGAAGATGAGATCAGGAGTATGTACAGGGGTTGTAACAATGAAAGGAGAAAAGATATGTACCTCATTTTAATAGTAAGTAAAAAGAGATTAGGTACTGTTGCAAATAGGTTTAGATCACCAATTCAGTGATGGAAAAAATGACAGAGTTCTCATCTCATAGTTTCTACTTTCATAATGATACTATGTTATTAGCTGAAATGACAGGGAATTAAGTGAGAGTAGAAGAGATTTTTAAATGGTGGTTAATTTTTTTAATGTAGAATTATTTTGTAGTGTTGAGAAGCCATTTGAAGTCTGGTATCTTGATTTATGTTGTACATCTTGATGTACAGATATGGAAAGGTCAGGAGAAGTTGCACCAAGTTTGGAATTTTGGAAAGTTTATGCAACAGAAGGGGAAAGGACAAGAGCATTGAGAATACTTACAAGAGAAAAATTATAATAATGGAATATAAAATTTAAGGTAGAAATGAAAAAAAGTGATCACAGAAATGAGCTCAATGCTCAAATGAGCTCACAGAAGTGAGATCAATGGACTGACTGTCATGAAGTAAGAAGTACCAGAATAGTGGAAAGTTGTGGTCAGAGAGAGAGAAATATATGCATTTGAGATTTTGGAGTGGGTGGAGAGAAAAAGATCACTTCAAAGAGAAATAAAGATACTGAGAAACCCAGTTCCCAAGAGCAATGAAAGGAAGGAATGGAAAAGGAAATGAAGACACTGAGACAAAATTTAAAAAAGAGAAGTGGCTATGAGAAAACCAGTGAGCAATGGTCACAAGAAGAAGGCGGTGGTCTGCCCAGAAGAACTGAGCCTCAAAGTTATAGGCATTGTGTAGGAGGGCGGGGGACACTGGTTTAAAACAGCAAGCTGCAGAGGAGGCCAGTTACGTCCCCTTCCAGTACAGAAAAAGGGGGGAATTTTTCAAAAAACAAAAAAAAAATCTTTAGAAAGAGAGAGCTGCTGAGTGCTCAGGTCTTCAGAAGATAGTCATATTTCAGTCCAAGGGATGAAGTGGACACTAATCAAGGAGTTTGAGTCTCTAGGGAGGTTTACCTCCTAAGGGGAGTGTGTCAGGATTCGAAAATAAAGGGAGAGTGGAGGGTTGAGCCAAATGTCCAGAGATGAGAGTTCAAAGAATAGGGCATGAGAAGAAGACAAACAGAATCGTGAGGCATGAAAGAACTATCCCGAGGTACTGCTTTTTCTATAAATATAGCCACAACTATGAGAATTATGGAGTATCCACAATGCATGACGTGCATTTTACATGCATTATCTCATTTAAACTTCATGACATTTTAAGGGCAAGTTACCTCATTGCCTTTTTTACAAAGGATGAAATTAAAGCTTAGAAAGATCATGTGACTTTCCTGAAAACACACAGCTTTTAAATGACAGAGCTTAGCTACAAGTCTATATTGCCTATCACTTAGTAATGGAAGTATTAGTAAAGGAGTTGATCATCGCATGAATTTTTGTAAATCAAGCCATAGTTCTAACTCATGAAAGGAGTTTAACATTTCTGGGAATACTGTTATGCCTCCTTTGTCAATGCAAAAATAACTTCCCCAAATGGACACCTCCTCAGTAATGTTGGGTCAATCCCAACTTTTCTGAAGCAAGATTAATTTTTATTAAAAGGTATAGTTACTGAATGCTCTAGATTAGAATAATCAAAACATTTTACCGACAATGAGTTGTCTCTGATTTATTTTTTAAAAAGGACCAAATAAGGTCAGTGGCAAAAACCAGAATCACACCAAGGTATTACGACACTACTAACTATAAAACATTGCAATTCCTTCCTCATTAGCAGAGCTTTATTTTCCATGAGATGTATTTCACATGAGGATGTGCTATAAGTAGAAAACAATACATACGGGTTCATTAGTCTTGCTCTTTTAAAGATAAATGCTGTATGTGGGATAAATGCTGTGAGCAAGAAATTACAAGCAGGTTCCCATATGCTAGATATCTATTTCCACAGCTCCTATCATCATGGTTTCTGGGCACTTTGACAGATAGATGAGGGTAATTCAGGCAACACAGTACATTCCAAAGAGGAGGTGAAAATCCTCTTTCTCCTTAGCTCCCTGCCTTGGAAAACAATAATTCATTGGAAAGTGAGAAGAATAAAAGGTTTTCTAGAATGAAAACCTAAAAGAGAGGCCATGCAGAAAGAGCAGGCTTTAATTCTTGGCTACTAGTAATAATATTATCCTTCGATCAAGGTGTTTGGGACTCTATACTAAGTAAGTAATCCTAAGTGGGGAAATTGTTGTATGCTAATGTTAATAGCATTAAATAGGGAAAAAACAAACAATATGTTCAGAAGTAGGAGATAGTTTTACATAATTTATGGTGCATATTTCTCTGAATAATATGTAACTTAAAATCATATTTATAAAAGCTATAGAATTATTTGGGAAAATCCTTATAATGCTAAATGACAAAAGTAGTTAATGTTTTAAATTTAATACATAAAATGTTAAGGATGTGATTTCAGTTGTAAAAAAAGATACAAAACATAGAAAAATGGTCAGCTTTTGGTGCTGAGGTAAAGAGTAATTTCTTTTAATTTTTATAACTTTTCTGTATTTTTTAAATTTCTATTAAAGAAAAATGTCTGTGTTAAAATATAAATGATGGGGTCATGATCTGGAGGTTTAAGAGCTGGAAATTCTACTAATAATCACATTTTAAAATTCTGTCAATGTGGGTTTTCAATAAGTATATCATTATTGGCTAACCTTCTGGTATTTTTGAATCATCTTTTAGTCAAATTTTTTCCCTAATTTTACATGCTATAAAGTAGGTTAAAGTGTGGCTTGTTCATAAATTTTGACAAGCATACACACCCATATAACCACACCACAATCAACATATAGAACATGTTCGTTATTTTAAATAGTTTTCCCAGTCAAATCCTCTCATGCTTCTAAAAGCAGGAAACTACTGATCTGTTTTCTATCACTATAGATTAGTTTTTCCTGTTCTAGAATTTCACATAAGTGAAATCACACAGTTTGCACTCTTTTGTATCTGTCTACTTTCATTCCACGTAATGTTTTAAGGTTAATCTACATTATTGCATGTATCAGTAATTTATCCCATATTTATTGCTGTGCATACATAGACCACATGTATGCATATACCACACATTTTTATCCATTCACCTGATGGTGGTCACTTAAGTTGTTTCCATTTGAGGATATTATAACTAAAGATGTTATAAACATTTGTGTCCAAATATTTCTATGAACATATGTTTTCATTTCTTTTGAGTAAATACCTACTAGTGGAATTCCTGTATGTGGAAAGTGTATATTTAACTTTATAAAAATTAAACCACCTTCCACGTGGTTTTCCAAAGTGGTTTTAATCATAAAGCTGCTAGGAGAAAATCTTTTCAGTCTTAGAATAGGCAAAAAATCCTTAGGACACAAAAAGCACAGACCATAAAAGAAAAAAAAATTATATATAAGACTTCATCAATGTTAAAATTTTCTGTTCTTCTCAAGACAGCACTAAGGAAATGAAAATGTAAGCAACAGACTGGGAGAAAATATTTACAATACATATATGTGGAAAAGGACTTGCATCCGAATATGTAAGTTTTACAACTCAAAGATAAGAACACAAACACGCAATAAAAACATGGGCAAAAGATTTGAACAGACATTTCTACAAAGAAGATAAACAGATGGCAAAAAGCACATGAATAAATGTTTAGTATCATTAGTCATCAAAAAATGCAAATTAAAACCATGATGAGATGTCATTAACTCTCCTACCAGAGTATCTAAAACTAGAAAGATTGACAATACCAAATGTTGGTGAGGATGTGGAGCAACTGGAACTCTCAAACGTGAGATTTTTTAGTTGGATGATTCATCTCACATTGGTATCTTAAACAAGTAAAGGATTATTCACTTGAATCAGGACTGAGGTTTAATTAATGTTTATACTTGTTCTCTGTCTCATTATGACCTCAGACTTTGCCAATTTCTATGGCTCAATCATAATATATGTGGTAGCTAAAACACTCTCTACATCAGGAAAGAAACAATTATTATTGTCCTGATAAGTTATTTTAGGATATCACCTGTAATATAGTATCATTTCTTACTTTTAATATTTCATTCTGACTTGGTTTTATTTCAATATTCATAAATTACTTTAGAGACCATACTATATATCCTTGATACCATGCCAATTCTGTGATGTATTTGGCCAAAAGTAATAAAATTGAGACCAGAAACAATTAACAAATTCTTTGATTATCTTTCCGTTTATATGACAATTTCAAAAGGTAAATTTCCCTTTGACTCAAGTCAAGCTTTATGGAATCAATTCAAATGTTAACTGTGCTAGGTTGTGGGGTTTGAACTGTAAATTTGGGAAAATTCAAAAATAGTTTCATTTATTCTAGACTTCTAATTTCCTGTACTCCTTTCACAATCTATGATAAAATAGTTCAGTGGTCTCTCTGAAGTAAGCATAAGATGACTCCTGAACTTTACTAATTGCACTTCCCTACAAGCTTTATTTCATCTATTTTTGTGTGATGCTGATTTTCCAAACCCTAAATCAGATACTTTAGGGGTGGCTAAGAAGAAAACAATCAGAAATATGTTATTTATTTGCCTGAATAATGAAATTTTCACAACATTTTGATGATTTATGGAAACAATGAAACAGGTATCTTAAATCCAATTTTCCCTAGATCCTCAGATTGTACAATTTCAGGAGCTGTAGCCATACCAAACATTCCCATCACACCATAATAGAAATGTACCCTGAGAATGTACCACTGAGACCTCCAAGTTTAGATGGCATGTGTATTTGATAGGTTTCTAAAATTTCTGTGGATCCTACCCTACATCAACTTACTGCCCACTCTTCAGTACCAGTCTTGATGGGTTCAGCTTCATGGTTCATTTCTTCCTAAATTTCCTTAAAACGTAGACACATGAAGATGAAATCATATGGCAGAATTGTTCATGGTACAACTTGTACCTTCTTGGAGAAGCATATTTCATTAATTAATAAAAAATAATAGCATTCAGCAGGAAAAGCACAAAATGCAAGATTAAAACTCCAGCTAAACCTTTAAGTTATTATGAGTGACCTCTAAACCGCAAACAATGCTGAAGTTCTTGGGAAAACTTTAACTGGCACACACAATCCATATTAACTCAGAAGCAGAGCCCTGCCAAAAATGTAAACCAGTCACTCTTTATAAATGTGAAAAGAAAATTAGTACATGAGCAAAGGAAAAACACCTCTTTGGTGTCAACCTTTCTCTGAACTTCTCTACAGTGATTACAGTTTCGTTTGCCAGCTTTTTTGCAGAGGTGTGATGGACAGAGGGAAAGTACACCTGGAGTGAATGGTGCACCTGTTTGTAGTTTCAGGCCAAAATCATCTCAGGTACAATTGTGTTCTTTGTTTGTGATTCCTGATATACAGAACCCCTTAAAGTCACTTAAAAAGAACAAGTCTTGCAAAGGTTCCCAATTCTGGCTGTCCATTGTACTCACTACGTGCTTGCAAAAAAAAAAAAAAAATTCCTCCAAAGCCCTATTTCTTCTCCAGGTTTACTAAATAAGAACCTCTAGTCATGGGACCCAGGCATCAGTATTCACTAATAACCCTTGGTTGGTCTGATGCAAAGTTAGGTCTGAAAAACTCTGTATTAAAACAAACTTGAGCAGCAAGATAGCAGAGGAAGTTAGAAGGGGATTGAAAGTTGTAGAGCTATTTCCAAATTCATCAAAACATCCAAGAGAAATTATACATGCAACCTACTACATCCAGGTTTGGTGTTTATTTGTTTTTTTGTTTTGTTATCTTTTTTTGTTTTGTTTTATCTATAATTATATTGTCTCAATATTGTGTCATGAAAGAAAGATTAGTGTTTTTGAGGAACAGGAAATGAAAAATGAATTATTACATAAGAAAGCATTTTATAGTAAACAAATATCTTCAGCTATGGCCTCCATTTGAGAAAAACTAAAAAGAGGATCTCTACTAGACAGCTGTGGCTTTTGCATGTACAGCACTCATTCTCTTTCTTTTGGAAACAATGCTTTAATTTTGTATTGGGAAAAGATCCCTCCCCCAGTGTCAGTCTGAGTTAAATTGAGCCCACCACCTGGTTCTGGAATGGGCACGTGACACAGACCTGGATAATTCCAGTATCACATCCCCTCAGCCAGAAGGAGTGGTTCAGATCCCTGAAGATGACCCTAGTCAGGCTATTAGAGCAATCAAGTGTCAGCACAGCCCTGGGCTTTCTCTAGACAAATGAGAAGGAAAGCTGTACTCACATGAAGGCATTACAAAAGAAAGTAGACTAGCAAAAAGAGACAGATAGAACTGGTCCAATTGACATTATTGGATCCCTTGGATACAGATGTGCATCAAATAAGCAAGACCCTGGATGTGTCAGTTATGTGACTGCATTTATTAAATTTGTTCTTTTATTCATTTTGTAAAGCCAACTTGAAGGAAGTTTCTGTTTCTGATAGCCAAGTAAGTCTGACGAATGCAAGATTCTTATTACTGAAATTGTCAGAACTGTTAAGAAATTTACAAATGCTTTACTATTTTATGCACAAGTTTTGTTTGTTTCTTTGTTTGTTTTATTAAGCAAATCAAAGCTTGAATGTCCCAGAATCAGAATCTCAAGGAAACTTCTGGCCTATCACTGAATCCATCCACAAGTATTAAATGAGCTCCTTGTCTGGGACCATTACTCTTCTAGGCATAATAGAAAAGTGAAACTAAGTAGAAAGCCTGGTCCTTACCTCCAATGAACTTACAATCCACTCAGAGACAAAAATACATTAGAAGCAGCATGGGAAGAAAAAAAACACATAAGTGTCAATGGAAAGAAGTGTTAATTAACATGTCTTAAGTGCTTTCTGTGAGCCAAACATCATATGAAGCGTTGTAGAAAGACCCTAAGAAATAAATAGTGCAACCACTGCCCTCAAGGAGCATGAAGTCAAGAACATAAAACACAAATTCCAGAAATTAAGTGCATTACAATGCAGCATGACATAATTTAATAACAAAAAAAAATGATACCTTAATACTAAGGCCTTACTAAGTAGCATGGTAATTACTTTACTAAAATACTCTAAAAGTTCATAGGCTTCTCCTATTGCTTCCAAGTCACCAGCTTCTCTCTTTAAGGCTAATTTCACCTAGCCTTTGAATCACTAGAGTTAGGGGTCTTCTCCAAACCAACAGATCCCCTGACATCTCTGTTGAGAAATGGCATTCTCTAAATAATAAAACAAATCTCCACTGCTTCCCAGTTCTCCATTCATCTCCAACTGTTCATTTTTCTCCAACTCTTTGTTCTCCTTTAACTCTAAATCATTCTCTAACTCTCCACCCCCTCTCCAACTGTCCAAACTGTTTACAGGGTTATCCAAATGTAGCTTCATCCCGTTTTCATACTGAAGATAGAAAAGGAGGAGATATACAGATAGACATAGGAGAGCAAAAATTGGGTCCATGTTGATAAACATCTCTATTTTTTCTTTTCCTTTGGTTTTCTTCTTCCCTTTAACTTCCAAATCCTGACTCCTTTGGAAACAAATTACTATTGATTAAAGATTTGCTTTCGTACTTTAAAAAAAGGAGTTTGTTAATCTAAATAACTCTCCAGCATATATGTCTGTGTCTATGTGCATGCATGGTGTGTGTGAGTGTGTGTGTGTGTTGAGGTTTCAGAGCTGTGGAAGAGGGGAAGGCCAAGGGAGGGTTGAGAATAAAATTTAACAAATAAAGATCCTAATTTATTGTATATAATCCTTCATCATTTCTTCAAGGGGTGTGAGGGATAGATTAGGTTAGCACTGTATATAGTCATAAACCAAGAACACAAAGAATATCTCAGTAACAGAATTGGAGAAAATCCAAGAGTTAAGGGTTCTCTAGTAACTATTCTGTTGCCTTATTACCTTAATTTTCCTTTTGAATTCTTACTAACATCTCTGTTAATCCATGGAGAGAGTGAAGCATTGAAATGGAAATTGCACAACTTGACAACTTAGAACTCTTATTTTTAAATGAAAAGTTGACATTTAATTGAGTGATGGAATAGCAACGTTAGACTATTAGCCAGCATGATCCCTCCCACACAGCCTACGTGGTCTCTTACCATGTCTTTGGCTTACCCACTGTTCAGTCATCTAGGCTGTTCCCATCTGATTGTTTCAGAGGAGGAATGTGACGGCAGAAAACTAAGAAAAAAGTAATTGCCTCTTAGCTCTGGGATCAAAAGACTAAAGGCCATAAAAGAGTAGAAAGGAGTCATAATCTAGCACAAGATGTAGGACAAAATATCATGACATAGTACACAGCATTCTCTAGATCCCCATGGTCAATTTGGGAAACAATGGTTCATAAATGTTGACAGAAGTAGGAGCAAAGGAAATGAAATGCAATCACAGACTTCCCTGTCCTCCCAAAGGAGGGTCACAGCCTATGCTCATAGGCTAAGCGCAAGCAGGGGGACAAAACCCCCTAAAAAGTTTGTGGAATCTAGGTTGGCCCAAGGAAAGTAAAACCTAAGAGAAAATGTGACTGCTGAGTTCATTTAGGCAGGTAGAGCCTTACCCAATATTGGAATTTCCCATTCTGCACTATGGCATAGAAGGAAGATTATTGCCTTTGGTCAAGTGTGGCTTAGAGGCAGCAGGAGAACCTCTGGACCTGAAGTGACGGGTGATCATGCACACAGGAAGAAGGCATATCTCCATGGTGGTCTGAGTGGACTAACAGCTTGGAACCAGAAGAGACCATGAATGCGACCGTCATTGTGGACAGAGACCACTGAAGATCCGATAAGGCGATGTATATCTTCAAAAGTGTCTGTGTGAGTAAATGACACTGAGGACCAGACTTTGCTTGCCTCCATCCCTATCCATGAATAGTCACCCATAGTGCAAGATCTTCAACATTAATTAATGGAATATCCACTAAGCTCTATAAAAACAGATATATTTAAGTAATTTAAAGCATTATCAAACTCAATAATGATGCTCAAGTAACTCTAATGCAAAGATTTATCTTTCATATTGACGATCACAAAATTCTGTGAGTGATCTCTCATTAAAACAAAGCTAATCAAAATTTTACAACTGACAAATATGATCATCATTCACTACATAACCTTAGAGTAACAAAAACTGAAACTGTCACATTGCACCCTCTTGAAAACAATAACAAAGACATAACTGAAATATTTGCAAGCCAACAGGCACCAAAGGCATCGTTTCAAACAATGCTCAATAATAGTGCCATTTTTCTGGTTCCCAGAGCAATGAGTGGGTGGCTTAGGACCAGAGCAGAGTAAACCTCTGAGCTTTTATGCTGAGAGTAAATTAAAACGTATTTATAATGTCACTCATTGGATGCCTCCACACTCATGTACCATTTACATCACATTGTGATATGCTGCTTTTAAATGCCTTGTGGATTTCCAGGGTCTTTGCTTTGTGCCATCAACAAAAGCTCTTTGAGGACAGAGATTGTGTCAAATCCAATGGAAACTTCATCATTTTTATTAGACCTTTCTCCTGCATTTGACATTGTTGCCCATTTACTCTGCCTAAAGCTCCCTTTGTATTTTTCTCCTTGACTTAAAACATTTGATCATTCAATAAATACAGACTAGCTGCTATGTGACAGGTACCATCCTCCACCCCAATACCTTTGTAAACAAAAAAAGTTCTGTCTCTCTTTGACTCAGCATTCCAATGTAGGAAAAAAACAGGCAATACAAAAATAGAAGTATGTGATTTAAATAACTTCAGATTTTGATAGGTGCTAGGAAGAAAATAAAACAATACTATAGTAGGGTGAATGGCTATTTATATTTAAGATTATTAAGAAAGACATCTCTAAAGAGGTGATTTATGATCTGAGACTTGCATGAGTGAAATGAACCAGGCTTGAAAAAATCTGGGAGAAAAGTGAGTAACAAGTACAAAGCCTCAGAGACAGGCTCCATCGTGCCTCATGGAAAGAAGACTAGTTTGTCCTAAACTGTCCAAAGCCCACTCTTGTTGGGCCTTGTAGATCATGTTACTGACCTCCCTGATTCTCCTTTTCTCTTTCTGATCATTCCATCATAATCTCATTCATTAGTTCTTCCTGCTTTGCCTAACTCCCAAATGATGTTATTTCCCAGATTCCAATCTAACCTCCTGTCTTCCTTTCCCACCTTGGCTTTTCCCAGGTTATCACCACTACCAACCATTTGATGGAAACTCCAAAATCATTATGTCCAGTGTGGAATGTATTAACTATGACTCTTAAGTCCCTGTGTTTGCCATAGAAACATATCACTGTCAACATACAAAAGTTGTCTACAGTTGCATGTCTGTATAATCAACAGCCAGATGAACGAGGGTAGCAGAATCAGTATATGTGGTAATTATATCTTGGATCAACATATAAGAATTGTATGCAGCAGATTATTAACAAAGGTAGAAATAATATCACCTATAGGCAAACCAATCAGAAAAAAAACAAATTTTCTAATATGGAGATGTTTTATACTTTTCTCGCACTTCTCCTTTGTTGGGGTGAACATTGTCCTTTCTCTCTCCTAACTTGAAGTTCAAGTCTCCAGGGACCAAGAGAACATCCATCCCCACAAAATGTCTAATGGACTATTGTAGGCACTCATGCAATGGTTAAGGTAACATGTCTTTACCCCTTACCTCAAAGTAGTATGAAAGTGTACTGTAAATAGATGGAATAGTTTCATGATGGAATTGTTTCATAATGGAATATTTCTGTAATGTTTAATAGCCTTATAATAATAAGTAATTTGGAAAAGAGGCTACTGGTCACTTTTACTTACCACACCAAAGCCAAAAGAGCTAATATTACACCATTGGCTATAAGTCTTGACCTCCATTACTTTGACACCAGCTCTGAACTTTCCCCTGAGCTTCAGGTTTATATATTCAATTTTTTTCATGTTCTATGCACTCTGATATGGCTAGAAAAGGCAAACTCAATAGTTCCAAAACTGAACTCATCACTCTCCTCCACAAACCTAACCCTGTACTCCACCTATATTTCTGACTTATTTTAATGCTGTGATTGTACTTCAGACACCCAAGTCAGCATCTATGAGTCAATGAGGACTCTTCTATCTCCCTCATCCTCTATGTCCAATCAACTAGCAGGTGCTCCCTGTCTTATAGCTCTTAAATATTCCCTCAAATCCATTCCTTTCTCTGCATTTTCATAAGCTCTGTCCAAGTTAGGTCCCATCACCTTTCACTAGACCATTATGATAGTCTTCTAACTAGCTTGACTTAAAACAGTTTTATTGTTTCTGAACCCCATCTACACACTAAAGTCAGAAACATTCATTAGAAACCACCATATGTGTGTACAATTTCCTTGCTAAAATGCTTTCCATGAGTCCCCATTGCCAACCAAATGTCAAAGCCTCCTACTATGCATATGAAGCACTCAGTGACTGGCTTGTATTCATTTTTCTAGCATAATTCCAACACAACTTTGCCTTACCCTTTGTGTTTTACTAGCAATAGATTTTTTTCGTCTCTTCACATGCCACAGTTTCTTTTATCTCCTTGGAATCGTCCTTGACACTTCTATTTGTTTTACACTACCATATCCAATCCATCAGGAAGTCCTATCAACTCTACCTTTGGAATTTACCTAGAATCTTACCACTTTATGCCATCTTCACCACAACCATTCTACTCCAAAAAATTCATTATCTCCTTCCTGATTACTATGATGACCTCTAAATTTTGTCCCTGCTTTTACCTTTTGTACCTGCAATCTAGTCTCCTCCACAAAGCCAGAGTAATAATTTTTAAATGTCAGTTATATTATCTTTTATCTGATGTTTTCTAATTTTGCATTTTCTTTATAATCGTTAATAATATATCGTCTTCTAAAGTGAATTCATTACTTCTCAGATCTCATCTCTTCTCACTTTCCCCTTTGTTTACTCTTCTCTAGCCACACTGGTCTCCCTACACTTCCTTCAACATGCCAGGCATGCCCCAGCTCATGGCTTTTGCACACACTGTTCCATCTGCCTTAGAGGTTCTTTCTTTCAATATCCACATGGCTACTCTCTTTCTTCAGAGCCCCCATAGAAGCGTTCTTCTATGACACCTGCTATATAAATTAGAACACCAGCCTCTCCCATCTCTTTCTATGGCCCGTACTCTCCTTTATTTTCTCCTTGTTACCTTGATTTCTCTGTTATCAAAACCATCCTATACTTAAGTAGGATTTTTAAGAGATTTTATTTATTTATTTTTAGAGAGACAGGAAAGGAAGGAGAAAGAGAGGGAGAGAAACGTTGATGTACAAGACAAATATGGATTGGCTGCCTCTCTCATTCCCTAACCCAGGCATGTGCCCCAACCAGGAATCAAATCAGTGAATTTCTAGTTTGCAGGATGATGCCCAACCCACTGAGCCACGCCAATCAGGATAAGTAGAGTTTGGTGTTTTTTTACATTATTTGTTGCCCCCACTAAAATATAAGCTCTATGAGGACAGGGGTTATTTTCTGAATTATTCATCTTCAGTCCTGTGCATCTTCAACAGTACCAAGAACATAATAACTGCTTAGAAAATATTCCTTGAATGAGTGAGTGAATCTCCATGTCCATGAATAAACTATTTGTGTGTTTGTCTGTTTGTTTGTTTGTTTCTGCCTGGCATATTTCATCTTTTCTTTTCTGTTCTGCTTACTTTAATTTTTTTTAGCATGGATGTCATCCCCTCCCTAAAGCCTAACAAAGAAATTTCAGTTAGAGCTAATTAGTCCTCCTTCATATCTGCATATCATTGAACATGTGATCATCTAGCAATTATTTTTCTATTAAAATGACATGAATTTATGCTTTCCTCTTGCACTAGATTTCAATATCCATTATAAGGGGGAATATGTCTTCATTTAACATATTCAAAAGCATGTATTTAGCATGTAGTGTTAAGCACTAGGAAAACAACATTGACCAGATAGACACGCCCTCATTTTCATGATGCTTACGGTCAAATGTCTTACTCTTTGATGTACTCCCAATGCTTAACAGGACTTCACACATTAATCATCTTGGATGATTGATGAGTATCTCTATCTGTACCTATTGTCTTACACATTACATTTTTAAAGGGCTCTTTTCTCATATTACCTCCACCTTTTATCAGGAGAAAGAGTACAAAATGTGAAGGTAGTAACTTAGGTTTTCCTTTGTAGTTTCTCAACTTTGTTCCCATTCCAAGTCAAAGGCATTCATGCATTTTCTCCAGCAACAGGAGAACCAAAAAGGCCCTAAAAGAATACAGATGTAAATTAAACCTCAATTTTGTTTACTTTTGAATCAACTTTGTCGATGTACAATTGACATATGCTAAATTGTACTCATTTTAAGTGTACATTTTGATGAGTTTTGGCTAATTTATTCACTCATGCAACCACTATCACAAAGAAGATATGGAACATATTTGTCACCCCAGAAAATTCCATTGTCTCCTTTCCAGCCAACCCTACCAACACCCCTCGCCCAGACAATCATTGCTCTGCCTTCTGTTCATTTATATCTCATTCATCATTATAGGTTCATATAAACAGAATCATTCAGTATGTAATTTTTTTGGATCTGGCTACTTTTGCATAACCTAACGTTTCTGCGATTCATCTATATTGCTGCTTTCATGACTATTTTATTCCTTTTTATTGCTGAGTAGTATTCCATTGTACAGACATATTACAATTTTTTTATCCATTCATCACTTTATGGATACTTGGGTTATTTCCAGTTTGGGGCAATTACAAATAAAGCTGCCACAAACATTTGCATACAAGTCTTTGGTAGATAACTGCTTAGTGCTCTTAAACAAATACTTAGAAGTGGAAATGTTGGGTCATATAGTAAGTGTATATTTAATTTAGTGAGAAACTGCCAAACTATTTTCCAGACAGAACTGTTTAACATTTCTACCAGCAAAATATTAGAATCCCAGTTGCTTTACATCCTCACAAGCATTTGTCATTCTTATTTATTTATGTCAATCTATTTCATATAGATTTCAAAACAGAGTAGTGTCTTGATAACTATGGCAAAGGTAGGAAAGGCTCAAGCCTTGTAGAATAACAAGAACTGATCTGCATATGTGTTCTCACAGGCAACTTGATAAAGTTCTGTAAGCTGAACCTGGCACCAAGAAAGTAGCCAAGATTACCTGAGCCCCACGAGCTGAAAGGGTCAACAAAACCGAAAGAACTTTAGGGTTCAGAAGAATGCAGGAGGTAAGAATATAACCAGAAACCATGTTGAGCTCATAAGCTTTAGTAGAGGAAATATTCATGCAGGGTTAGGTTCCTGATAGTCTGTTCACAACATTTTCATCAATCAATCAATATATAGCCTTGTTTTAAGTGTGTTTCTGTTTAAAGACTCTTTATTTAATAAATATATATTATTGATTCATAACATTGAACTTACCAACAATAGCATTATAACTCATACTTGAATGAAGCTGTTTTCTTTTTTCTTTTCAGATTTTATTTATTTATTTTTAGAGAGAGGGGAAGGAAGGGAGAAAGAAAGGGAGAGAAACATCAATACATGATAGCCTCTCAGGCACCCCCCCACAGGGGACCTAGCCCACAACCCAGGCAAGTGCCCTGACTGGGAATCGAACCTGCAGCTCCCTGGTTTGCAGGCTGGCACTCAATCCACTGAGCCACACCAGCCAGGGCTGAAACTTCTGATAAATGTAATTTTCTTTGTAATTTACCACAGTCTTCTTGTTCTTGGGAACACTAGATAGTAACTTCAGTGCTTCAGCACTGTGTTTGAGGGCCGTTCTACATAGCAAAATCACCAAAAGCACTAAATTGTAAAAAAAAAAAAAAATGTGCCACCAAGTAGACTATAAACAATAACACTTATTGTATGAAAGTGTAACAAGAAGGCAGAACGCTACCTTGTTCAATCTTACCTGGTAATATGCACATTTGTGAAAAGAAGTTGCATGTCCACAAATGACTATAAAAGTGTCCAAAGCACTGATTGGGGGTTTACAGAAAAATTTTAGCAAGTAGGCAATTTTGAAAATATAGAATCAGTAAAAAATGAAGTTCAACTTTGTGTGTATGTGTGTGAAACACAGTGCATAGAATGCTCCATGAAGGTATGAACATTGTTCCCTGACCCGTATGGCTCAGCTGGGTGTCATACTGCAAAGCAAATGTGGCCAGTCCAATTCCCAGTCAGGGCACACACCCAGGTTTCAGGTTCAGTCCCTGGTAGAGCGCCTACAAGAGGCAACCAATCAATGTTTCTCTCACACATTGATGTTTCTCTTCTTCTCTTTTTGCCTCCCTTCCCCTCTCTCTAGAAATGAATAAATATAATCTTTTAAAAAGATATGAATATTGTTAATATTGCTGATGTACATTTAAAAAGAAAATGATCTTTCTGTGGATAGTCAATATATATTGAATGATCAGTAATTTGTTATCCAGCAGTCGTAGATCAAATGAATTTATCTAAGGTTCTGTTTCTTTCCCAAGGTGTTAGTAAATTATAATCACTTAACCTTAGACATTCTCCAAATTAGCTTAAGTACTTTGTATCGGTTTTGCTTAACTTTGTGAAATAATAATTTATCCAAACTACTAATATCACAGAGTTCAGAAACCAATCATCTTATTGCTGTATATCCAGTTTGCCAGACTTAGAAACTATTGCTTAGAGTTGGATCTTTGTGTACATGCCTTAAGGAACCTCAGAATTTAAGGCTTTGTGCAATTATACTTACTGAACACCCCAAATTTTTCCTTTCACTTTCAAACCCCTTCCCAGCACTTTCTAGAAGGAGCCAATACAATACCTTTCATATTTTAAATTAACTTATATCACCTTATACCCAATGTAGATTGCTCTTTCTATAGTTTTATTTTCTTTTCTTACGGGCTCAGGGAAGATGTGTAATAATCAGCCATTCATTCACTTATTTTTAAAAGTCATTTTAAAAATGATGATGGAGTGACTATTATGTCCTAGATTACCATCCTGTTCTATGTAGAAATCCATCATCTACCAAAATGTCATCCAGCCGGCTCTGTGCTAAGTCTTAATAATCTTGATTCCTGTTTCCCAGACTTTTAGTCATCTTCATGTTTCACTTCTATTATATTCTGTCTTGTTCTGAAGACCTTCTTTTGGTTCAAAAGCCCACAGTTGAAACTAATAAATATCTAACCTAGTATAGGTAAAACCAACAACAAAAACAACAACAAAAAGCCTTGGAATTTGAAACACAGAAAGTTTAAGTTTTCCTAATTATAAAACTAAGGAACTTTACTGTCCCAAAATACCTAAAATAGTAAACTTATAAGAAAGGCAGTGGTACAAAATAATAGAAATCACCTCTAATCCCAGCACCTCTTCACAATTTGTCATATTTCTTGCCTGTGCATATTGTTTTAAGTAATTTAGAAAACAATTTATGTATTTTCTTGCATTTTGTACTGTCCTATAATATAAATTATTTATAAATATAATAATATTCTCTTTTAGAGTGACATCATAATTTATTTAACCATTCCTATACTTTTTGTTCATCAAATACATTCCTTGCAATTAAATAACATTGCAAAGGATTAGCTTGCTATCCAAGTGAAGCCTTCCTCATTTTTGCCATGGTTGAAAGTGATCTGTTATTTCTAATTTATACACAGAGTGTTAGATTTTCTGTTGGAAAATATAATACTTTATGTTTTTTTTTACCTCCATTTGTGGGTACCAAGGTCACTTGAAATTTATTCCTACTAAAGGTGTGAATTTTACAATGGAACTTTAAGTAGCTTTTTATAAGTAAGTGACAATTGAAAAGAAAATATATAGAAGGACATATACTCTATAAACAAAACAAACAAAATATTCTTTTTTAAAATAGAGTGTTAGAATAATGCCAAAAATGAGCATGAAATTTATATATGCTAGGATTCAAATTGGGCAGGAAAGATAACAATATAGCCTACTTAGGGCAGTGCATTTCACAATAAATCATACATTGTACTTCAAGGATGATAACTAAAAAAGAAATAGAGCTCTTATTACTCGGAGTTTGTCAAAAGATCCAGTTTTTCAAGTGTAAGCATTTACTTTATAATTTTAATCATGGCAACTATTCTCACCACGTAATGTTTGGGGAGAGCTCCCCACTCACCCCAGGAAACATGGTAGTGTATCAATTTGTTTTGTATTTGTTGAAAATGGCAATTACAAAAGTCAAAAAATTTTTATTTTAAAGCAAATTGTTAACTGCTACTAGGTCAAAGTTGCTCTCTTCATATCCCTAAGGTGAAGAAATCTATAGAACCTCAACTATGATCACCCAAGAGTAGTAGAATTCATTTGCATTGTAATTATTTGCTTATATGGTAAAAACAGGAGTAAGAAGATATCTGGGGGCAGCTTAACTGTGGGCAGGCCTCCCCCAGCTGTGGGTATGGTGTGAAAGGAAAAATGTGTCCTGGGAAACCATTTATGAGCAAAGGACAGGGTTTTGATATAGACATAAAAAAAAGGTCCTTAGGAGAAGGGAGACTAAACTGGGGTGTTGAAAAATATAAAAATGTTGATGATTTTATGTGGAAAAAAAATCCCATCCACCATTTCTTAGAATATGCTCACGGTAAGATTGCACTTCCCTGCCTCCTTGAAGTGAGAGGTGCTCGTGTGATTTGCATGTGCCAATGAAACACAAGTATGTGTATCACTTGCAGGTGGCAGCTTAAAGAACCACTGCACAATTTGCCATGACCCTTTCTTTCCACTGTGATTGTGGATTCATATGTTGAGAGAGAGCCTCCATCTACCAGCTTCCTGAGTGACTATAATGAACAGAGTCCCATTGGTAATCTGCTTTGGAAATCTATCACGCACAAGAAATTTTTTTTTATTGTTTTAAGCCACTGGAATTTTGGAGTTGTTACTATCGCAAAACCCTAATTTAATCCAGTTGATAACTAGCCCTATAGGGAAAAAAATCTCCAGTAACAAAACAAAATTTGCTTATTTTCAGAACAACTTCACCAACCCTGTCTCAGAAGACAAGAGACCAAGTATTATATGTGAATTTTTTTAATAGGCACTCATTTGTCCTGAATGTCATCTTTCCTCTTGGGCACAGTTTTGTGGCAGATGGTGTTAGTGCCTCTCCAATGCTACCTCCCTGTTACACTTGTTTGCACTTGGCCCGAATTCCAGCTCCTAGCACCAGCAGTTTTTTGTTGAGGGTATCCTCTCACTGATGGAACTCACTCACCACCTGTTCAACAGGTAGGAAGTTTCTAGAATTCATGTCTTCAGGAGCAACTCCCAAGCAATAGCTGAGGAACATTGAAGTGGTATAGTTCTCTTGCTCTTTGGGAGGAACAACTCTAAAGGGCAGAAACTTGTATGAGCTGCCAGAGCTTCCCTAGCACAATGATGCTTCCATCGCCGCCTGGACCTGAAAGCTGCTGGCTTGATAACATGTTCTTCGAACATAAACTTTAGTGCCTCATTTCACTGACCCATCCTCCTGCCTTTACCTTCTAACAAACTGCTGAGCTTAAAAGCGAATCTCAGTGTCTGATTGTCAGGGAACCCAAACTAAGTCAAACTTAAACAATTAAAGTTTGGGAACAGAAAATGTCAGGTGGATAAAGTGGCATGAAAGTAGGTTTAAGGGTAGAAAAACAAACCATTTGAAGAATAGTCATTCAGTTCATTTGGATTAAACTATATGCAAAGGAAAATAACATGGGAGATAGCTGGAAAAATAGGTTGGCCACAAAGGATCACAGAGGATCTTGAATTATAAAGTGTTTAATCTTTTAAATATGTAGATTCCTAACCTGTTATGATATTGAGCCTTCTCTTCACTTTCTGATATTTTCTCTTACAATTTTTAAATCTCTGTTATGCAGGCTGGGGGGAAAATGTTGCATCCCCATTAAATACAGCAAAGTGAAGAAAAGCCACAAATAATTTTTTCAATTATTTAATCACTTGATAACATAAAACTATACAAGACTTGGACTATAGCAACCCAGTATTTCCCACATGCAATTTATATCATCTTCCTTTTCAGCTGGAGAAATATAGATAGTATTGTTCCTGAGGCCTTAACAAAATTTCATACTAAAAACAATCTGATTTAAAACTTGAAAGGCACACCGCTATTATCTATTCATTACGATAACTAAACACAAACTCAACAAAAAATTTGGATGCCTTAGTTTGATACATCAAGGAACTGAAATAATCTTTCTCTCTGGATATTATAGCCTTAAAAGGGCAGGATATAATGGTAAGAGCATTGGATACAACTCAATAGACACAGGACTCTACCTCGTGGGTGATCTTAACCACGTCACTTCTCTCACTTCTCCTTGAGACTCAGTTTTTATATCTTTAAAATGGTAGGTCAAGACTAGAAGGATATCTAGAAGATTTTCTCCCTCAAAGATTCTAGGCTCCCAAGTATTTGTATTTTGTATATGATTTACTGGTAAGCAGAATATTCTTTTACCTTTAAATGTCTATGCAAGTCTAACTTTTTGGTAGCTATAAGTATACTTATTGCTTCTACTCTCTAAAATAACCTTCCTCCTCTCTGTTCCCCTTCCTTTCCTTTACTCTGCTAGAAAGATCATATGCAAATATTTTTCCTAGCCTCTGGGAAGGATGTGAAGATTTATCTGTAACTTCTCTCAAGAAAATAGAAACTGATTTTTTGGTTGTTAATGATTGGGTGTTAGGGTTTAATAAGCCCTCTGAGTCTATTCAGAGAAAGAACAGGAGATAATAGCTTTGAGAAGAGCAACAACACCTCTAAATACCTTCTAAAAAGTAAAGGCTGAATAATTGGAAGGATTAGCAGATGAAGCTCCAGGAATTTAGAAGTTGCCAAGAATGCTGGGTGCCCCTTAGTCCAAGAAGAGCTGTGTAACAAGATCTAGCAAATCTCCATTATCTGGGTGCCAAAGAGTCTCATGAGAAGTGGAGTGTGGGGCCACCTAGGCCACCATTGCCACTACCCAGGGACCACACCATTGGCTTTTCCTATCAAAAAAGAGAAAAGAAATAATTGGTCAATCTCTAGCACTTCAGGTGTTGACTGCCTGGTAAGAAGGACACTTGGCCACACACACTTTGCCATAATACTATGTTCACTATGTATCTAATTGCAACTTTGGTAAGCCCATTCTTACAACAACCTAGGATGTCCACACTCCAAAGGAGATATGGGGAAGGAAACATGATGTCAGCCATTAGCTCTTAATGTTAGTTAATATCTGGAAGATTTCAAGTCTCAGAAGACAGAAATAACCTCCAAAAATGTAGTAAGCAGTCAATTATCCCATGTTTATTCACCCTTTTTGTTTATATTTAACACTTTCGTATGGTAAATCTATTTGAAATCCTATTGAAATTCTTTTCCAACAAGGCTCTTTCCATTTTAAACTGAATGGTTGGACTTTAATAAAAGGTATATTCATATAAATTAAGAACTAATATATAAGTAACCAGAAAGGCATGGATATAATTCAGAGATAATATAGTGATGTTTGTGGTGCTAGTAACTGAATTAAATTTTAATATAATTTTATTGGTGATAAATTTCAAGTGAGAAGAAATTTTTTTGAATGAAAGAGAATGTACTAGCATCCAAAAGATTGAATCGTTATTTACCTCAATTAATTCAAAAGTCATCTAACCATGAGACATCTCCCATGAGACAGGCATTTCAGGAATGTAGAGGTCTGGGTTGTGAAATTGATACCTTTCTACCATGAATTAATCAGCATCTTCAGAGTTGAACAGGTGTCAGATGAGAAAGTTCAGGCTTTTATTGACCTCAGGCAGCAGGAAACCAACACTAAAGACCCTATAATCTATCATCAGGCTGCAAAACAAAAATCAAAATGCTACTTTAAATTATAGTTTTTAATGGTTTCTCAAAGGCCAATATTGCTCTGTATTAGAGAAGAGCAGGTTTGAGGAACTCAGAAGAAAATCCCCTTTTGTAGTGTACATGAGATTACGGCCACAGGAGGAATTTTTCCAATACTGGCAAAGCCAAGGAAAAATCTTTGTTTTGTTTCTTATTTTTTGCAGAATTTGCAAAAACAATAACTTTAAATCATCTCTCTCGATCTACCACAGGCTCTGGGTAATTATCCCCAAAAGGTCCCTTTAGTGAGTCAGTTTCTATTTTTTTCTTCAAAAGTAGGTGGGGTTTTTTTTTTTTTTGACATTTTAATGCAGTCTTTTTGTTTGCTAAAATAACAGAAGTCTCTTATTAAAAAATCATCAACAACTGTCAGGGAGTTTGTTTCTCCAGAGCTCAGCTTTAAAGCCTCCTGACACGGTGACTAACATGGCAATCTGAGTTGTGAATTTCATGCAAATTCCTCCTTTTTCTCAACAGATTAATGAAACTGTAATTGAGATTAGTCCACTGTTCTGTTTAATTATCAAACACTTATGCTATATACCTGAAGTCTCTTTGTGAGTTCCTAAAAGACTCTTATTTTTTTTATTCTGTTCTTAAAGAATCCAATGTAAGCCAAAAAGAAAAATCAAATAATAACTCCTGCTTCTGGCCAGAATGGAGAAAAGAAACCAGTTTACTCTCCCACCTGAAACAAGGAAAAATTAGACAGAAATATGTGAAGCAATGGATTTCAAGACATTGAATGATTGGGCAATGAAGGATATTGATCCCTGAAAAATGAGAAATGGATGAAGTCCTACATTGTTCCACCTTACTACCTTTAAGGGGGGTCCAGGCCACATCCAGAGAGAGAGAGAACCCAGGTGGAGTGCAGCTGATTCACTGAGTTGAGGAGGTCAAGTTGAGAGTCTGAGGAGACCAAGGCAGTTATAGTTCACAGTACAGAGGACCAGAGAGGAAAGAGCTCACCAGAGATTTCTACAGGTATCTTTTGAGTGCCCCCCTCTTCAGTATTCAACTGAATACAGATCAGTGCATGCATGTGGGGAAACTACCCGAGGCCAGAGAAAAAATAATCACCAGAAATGCTTAGAGATACCAAAGCTCAGTAAATAATCAGGGATAAGAAGAGTGTCTATACCTATCAGGCAGGCTGGAAACGTTAAGATTTACAGGGCATTGAATACAGTACTGAGAAAGGTCTTCCCTCAGTAGTGGGGAATCATTAGCCCATTACTATCCACTACATTGGTTCTGCCTAGAAATTAAAAGCAAAATCAGATAGGACCAAACTGTTTCCAAGTAACTTAACTGTGTCCCAGAAAAAAGTTAAAGAATACTTATAAGAAAGCAAAAATATTCATCATCTTACAAGGTATAATTTACAATGTCTAGCATCCAATCAAAAAGTTTCAGACCCACAAAGAAACAGAAAATACGATCCATATTGAGGAGATAAGTCAATCAATTGAATCTGATTAAGAACTAACCGCAGGTGTTAGTTAGCAGAGGACATTAAAATGATTATTATAATTGTACTCCATGTATTCAAAAAGTTAAGTAAAACACATGGAAAATATAAAAATTCAAATAAACTTCTGTGGTGAAAACTATAATATGTAAAATTAAGAAAATATACACCTTTTAGGATTCACAGTAGATTAGACATTATGGAAGAAAAGATTATGAAGTTGAAGGCATAACAATAGAAACAATTCGAAACGAAACAGAGAGAACTTTAAAAAATTGACACAACATCACAGAAGTGTGAACAACATCAAGCATTCTAACATGAGTAAAATTGGAATCACAATAGGGAGGTGGAAAAAATATTTGAAGAAATTATGGATAAAAAAACTTCCAGATTTAATTTAAAGCTAAAAACACATACATGAGAAGCTAAAGAAACATAAAGAAAATGATACCAAGTCACAACATAATCAAATGGGTTAAAATCAGTTTTAAACATAAAAGCTTGAAAGCAATCAGAAAAAGATATGTACAAAGAAAGAAAGAAAAAATAATAGATTTCTTGCTGTAAACAATGTAAGAAAGAAAAACAGTGGAGCAACATCTTTAAATATTAAAAGGAAAAAAGTCTGTCATTCTTGAATTCTATACCTAGTGAAAAGGTCTTTTAAACACGAAAACAAAAGAAAGATTTTTTCAACATACAAAAGCTGAAAGAATCTATCACCTTCTCTGAGAAAATTAATACAACTGATAAATCTCTAGTCTAATCAGGGAAAAGAGAAAATACAAATTGTTGACATCAGAAATAAGAGAGATAAGAGTCACTATAGACTACCCCAACATTTAACAACCTCCACTCTGATCAGTCAGCAGCCATTAATCATTGAGGTCTAGCTGCTGCAATTTCTGAAAATAAGACAAAAATGAAGTTTGCCACATCAGTTGACTCTCATGAATGATTTCTCTGTAGCATGTGATGCTGTTTGATACTGTTTTATCCATAGTAGAACTTCTTTTAAAATTGCAATCATTCTTCTCATACCCTGCCACTGCTTTATCAACTAAATTCATGCAATATTCCAAATCCTTGTTATCATTTCAAGGATTTTCACAAAGTCTCCTCAGGGGTAGATTGCAGCTCGAGAAATCACTTTCTTTGCTCACCATAAGAAGCAACGCCTATCCATTTAAGTTTTATCATCAGAGGGCAACAATTAAGTTACACCTTCAGACTGCGCTTCTAATTCTATTGCTCTTACTTTTGCTATTTCCACCACATCTGCAATTACTTCCTCCACTGAAGTTTTAAATCCCTCAAAGTCATCCTTGATGGTTGGAATCAACTTCTTCTGAACTCCCGTTAATGTTGATATTTTGACCTCTTTCCATGAATCATAAATATTCCTAATGACATCTAGATGGTGAATTCTTTCCAGAAAATTTTCAATTTACTTTGCCCAGATACATCGGAGGGCTCACTATGGGAGCTAAAGCCTTAGAGAATGTATTTCTTAAATTACAAGACTTGAAGTTAAAATTATTCTTTCACCTATGGGCTGCAGAAAGAATGTTGTGGTAGCAAGCAAAAACATCATCAACTCACTGCACATCCCCCATCAGATCCCTTGGGTGACCAAATGCAGTGTCAATGAGCAGGAATATTTTGAAAGAAACCTTTTTTTCTGAGCAGTATTCTCAACAGTGGGCTTCAATATTTAGTAAACAATGTTGTAAACAGATGGGCTGTCATCAGGCTTTGTTGTTCTATTTATAGAGCACAAGCAGAGTATATTTAGCATAATTCTTAAGGGCCCTGGGATTTTCAGAATGGTAAGTGGATATTGGCTTACCCTTAAAGTCACCAGCTGCATTAGCTTCTAACAAGAGAGTCAACCTGTCTTCTGAAGCTTTGAAGCCAGTCATTGACTTCTTCTCTGTAGCTATGAAAGTCCTAGATGGCATCTTTTCCCAATATAAGGCTGTTTCATCTACATTGAAAATCTGTTGTGTAGTGGAGCCACCTTCATTAATTATCTTAGATTTTCTGGATAACTTGCTGTAGCATCTATAGCAGCACTTGCTTCACGTTGCACTTTTATGTTATGGGATTGGCTTCTATCCTTAAACCTCATGAACCAACCTCTGCTAGCTTCATACATTTCTTCTGCAGCTTTCTCACCTCTCTCAGCCTTATAGAATTGAAGAGCATTATGTCCTTTTTCTGTCTATGATCCTTCTCTGTATTCTTACGGGAATGTTGTGGCTGATTTTTCTCTCCAGACCACTAAAACTCTCTTTATATTAGCAATAAGGCTGTTTTGTTTTCTTATCACTGGATGTACAGTGGAGTTGTACTTTTAACTTCCTTCAAGAGCATTCCCTTTGCATGTACAATTTGACTTAACTATTTGGGCCAAGCAGCCTAACTTTTGACTTATCTTGGCTTTTGGCATGCCTTCCTCAGTAGTCTAATTATTTCTAGCTTTTGATTTAAAGTGAGAAGTACACGACTCTTCCTTTCACTTGAACACTTAGAGATCATCATAGGACTATTAATTGGTCTAATTTCAATATTGTTGTTCCACAGGAAACTGGGCAGCACAAAGAGAGAGAGAAAGAGATGGGGAAATGACTGGTCAGTGGAGCAGTCAAAATACACAACATGTATCAATTAAGTTTGCATTCTTATAGGGGCATGGTTTGTGGCACCCCAAAACAGTTACAATAGTAACATCAAAGATCACTGACAACAGATAAACATACCAAATATACTAATAATGCAAAAGTAGAAATATGAGAATTACCAAATGTGACACAGAGACATGAAGTGAGCAAATGCTGTTGGAAAAACGATGCTGATAGATTTTCTCAACACAGGGTTGCTAGAAACCTTCAATTTGTAAAAAATGCAATATTTGCAGAACACAAAATTAGGTCTGCCTGTATATAATTTTTATGGTACAAGATATTGAGATATATACATATATGTGTGGGTATGTGTAGGTATATATGTATATATATATTTAATGATTTACATCCTGTACCATAAAATTAACAGCATGGTTCATAGACCAAAATGTAAAATTTAAACCTATAAAACTTCTAGGAGAAAATTTTTTTGACTTTGCGTTAGGTAAATTTTTCTTAAATATGATGCCAAGACACAATCTGGAAAAGAAAATATTGACAAATTGAACATCATCAACATTAAAGACTCCTGCTTTTGAAATCACTC
Organism: Pteronotus mesoamericanus; assembly: GCF_021234165.1. NCBI lineage: Eukaryota > Metazoa > Chordata > Mammalia > Chiroptera > Mormoopidae > Pteronotus > Pteronotus mesoamericanus. The sequence goes on from NW_026555321.1 coordinate 16,108,120, forward strand.
TTACAGAATGAAAAGTCAAGCTTCAGACTTTAAAAATATTTTCAGATCATATATCTAGTTAAGGACTTGGTCCAAAATATATTTTTAAAAAGCCTCTTAAAACTCAATAATATGAAAACAAACCATAAGCGAAAGATTTGAATAGATTCTTCACCAAAGAAGATAAAAAGATGGCAAGTAAGCACAAGACCCCGAACAGCAGTAAATTCAAACCACAATGAGATAACATTACAGACCTATTAATAGAACGGCTAAATTTTAAAAAAAGTTTGACCGTATCTGGTGTTACCAAGGATCCAAAGCAACTGGCACTCTCACCCTGCTAATGGGAGTGGAAAATGGTTCAACTACTTTGGAAAACCATTAGACAGTTTTCTTAAAAAGTGAAACACATCTCTGTATGCAATCCAGGCAACTCTTTTCCAGATATTTGTCCAAGAAAACTACAGTGCATGCCAATACAAAGAAATTTATCTGTGATAGCCAAAAACTAGAAACAGCACAAATATTCAGCACAGGAAAATGGATAAACAAACTGTTGTATAGGAATACAATAGAATACTACCCAGCCATAAAAATTAATGAAGCATCGATACAAGCAACTGCACTGGTGAATCTCAAAATAATTATCCTGAGCAAAAAAAAAAAAAAAAAAAAAAATCGAAAATAAAAGTACATACACTTTGATTCCATTCATATAAATTTCTAGAAAATGCAAATTAACCTATCCAGACAGAAAACAGATCAGTGGCTGACTGGGGAGGGAGGGAGCCATACGCAGGCAGCAGGAAGAGATTTAGAAAGGAGTCGGAAGAAATCTTTGGCCGTGGGCGTCACAACCGACACCCATTGTACAGTCTAAATATGCACTGCTTGTTTTATATCAATTCTTCTTCAAAAAGGCAGATTTTTATAATTTAAATATGAAATGAATAGACTTGACCTTTCCTCTTACACATAAACCCAGAAGCCCTTTAATGAAGACTTGAGGTGATACTTACGGTGACCCCACAAATAGGCAGGCTGTAACCTTGGAAAGTAACAGAACTCATCTAGATGTGGACACAATCCCTTCTTACCTCAAGCATAAAGAGGCCAATGTCAGAGCCAAATGTTTGGGGCCTGAAGAATGTGAATTTGAGGATATTAATTTAGAAAAGAATTACAAAATTTTAAATATTACATTAAGTTTGGAAGTGATCATTAGTACAGAATAAGAAACCAGAAAGATCTAACTTTAGAAAGGTCACACACCACAAATTGGACAAAAATTTGTAAAAATGAAAAATACATTTTTTAATCTACTATTTAGCACACTTAATGCGTTTAAAAAAATTTTTTATTGATTGATTTGAGATAGAGAGAGAGAAACATCGATGTGAGAGACAAACATCAACTGATTGCTTCCCATATACACCCCAACCAGGGATCAAAGCAGCAGCCCAAGCATGTGCCCTGACCAGGGATCAGCCAGCAACCTTTTGGTTCACGGAATGGCACTGAATCCAACTGAGCCACGCAACCAGGCTGCACTTCTTAATACTTTTGTGTAAAATTTTTGTTCACCTCTAATGGTTTTGTAACAGTATCTATAAGAAAATAAAAATATATTTCAGCCCTGGCTGGTGTGGCTCCATGGATTTAGTGCCAGCCTGTGAACTGAAAAATATATTTCAGTCTTTCTTCTATAGACATGCATATAGCATTAATAATTATATATGCAGCATTGTTTATTATATTCTTCACAGGAGCAAACTTTCTGCTTGACTTCATATTGATAAAAAACAGTCCTCCGCTGATAATTTTATATTTCTGATCACTGGAACAATTTCCATATATTAGCTCCTGTCTCTGTGCATTTCAACCCAGGTTTCTCTTCACTACCTGTATATTTCTGGTATGGTACAACTTAGCACCCATTCATATTGTGATAAAACCTCTAATCCTCCAGGTTCTTGTCCTAATGCCAGGTGAGTTGGCACAATTGACAGAATGAGTATTCCTGGAAGGCAGAGCTACACTGTGGTGGCTGGCCATGCCTTAGCTAAATATGGATGTGCCTATAGCCCACATAACTACATCCCTGTTGAATTGTATCCTCTTAGCCAGATCTTTAAAATTTCTATAGTCACTGCAACGCTGCGCAATGGAAGTAGAGTATAATGTGGCAGAGAGGGTGAGAGGGGAAAACGGACAGCCGTTTTAACCAATTGCAATTAAAATACCTAGTTTTTTAAAATTTTGGAAAATCCTACAACAATATGAACATGTTGTTAGAGTTCCTCTCACAACCTTAGGAGAGGTGAGAGATCATGATGGTTAAACTTCATGAGTTCCCTGGTGAAATAACCTTTCAAATGAGCCATGATTACTTCTTCCTGCACTTTCCCATTTACTCTGTGTTCTTTGCTTTCTCTTTTCCTAGCCATTCCCAGCTTCTTTTAGTTTCTTAATTTAGTGTCAATGATATGCATTTGACTTTATATGTGATCTATATAACACCTTGAGAACTATAACTATATATTCTTATGACATATAGGGGAAGGGACTGAAGATAATTTCTGCAAAATGAGGAATTATCAAGATAAAGGGAAATACACTTTGCCTGAGATATATTAACATATTGCCTCAGAGAAGAAACCAATTGTGTATACACCTTTTTGTTTAATTAAGCATAGGTAAATAATTTGAAAATTTTGTCCCTCAGACATAAACCCAGACCCCAGTTTTTATTATTTCTATGGAATTAAGATTTCAATTAACTATAATTATCAGAGCATAGCATCACTTAATTTCTTTCTGCCTAACTTAAAATCATTAAACAGAGCATTATTTTTTTCATTCTGTATTGTTCAGAATCTTTGGGTCTTTTATTTTATTTTTTATTTTTATCAATAATCATTTTATTTATTGTAATTGTATTTTTTTCATTACCATTTATCCCTCCCCCCATACCCTCTTATAAATTTTAAGTGGACAACTGTTTTCACTTAGTGAGAATAGTCTAAATGTAATTGAATTTGATTAATAAGTTTACTGAATTGTTCAGGACTATGACTCTGGAAGTCAATTCTGATCATCCCAGGGTGTGGAAGATGAAGGGTTCTTTGTAAAGGTGCATTTTCTGGGGAGAATCTGTGTCACCGCTCTCTGTGGTGAAAGTACACAAAACCTATAAAGTCATTCGCACTATATAAATAGTAGTTTGAGCAAATAAGTTTGCAGTGTAGTCCAAGAAACTTCAGGTAAGGCTTGATTCAGGAGTTCAAAGGTTATCAGTATGAACCTGAATTTTCTCTGTCTTCTGCCCCAGTGGCTTCAAACTCAAGGCTGTACATAGTGATGACCCCAGCGGAGCCATGCTTTTCCTATAGGTAAGAAAATGCTGCCGTCATTTCAGAACTCACATCTTTAGATGACACAATTAAGGAAGGAAGTTTCTCATTCCCAAAAGACCAGCAAAAATCTGGTCTTTTTCATTGGTTCCAATTGCATTACCTCCTTATTCATCTGTGAAATAGGCAATACGTTAGGTGGGATTGGGGGACAAGAATTGAATATAGTGGTTGGTTGACGTCATTCCGGGCTTATTCCTAAACAGGTAGTGGGGTCAGTTTCACACAGACTAAATTTCTGTGGTGTGGAGTAGTGTGGGAGATAGGTAATGAAGGCTAAATTTTCCAAAAAATAATGGTAAGAGAGGATGGATTTCAGGGATACAGCCAACAAATGTGCACTACAACATCATTCATCGAATGATTAGGCTTTAGAACTAGTCAGTCTAGAACTTTAATTCTATCTGATTCAATCACACCCATCATTTATGATTCATAGAGCTTCAGGCAGGTTGACTCTTTTAAGCCATTTTCCTCTTCTGTAAAATAGCGACAATAATATACCTACACCCAAAAGTTACTATGAAGGCTATATAAGGTAATATATAGTGACTTAGTGTCTGATATATAGTAGATGCTTAATAATAATACTCGCGAGTCTCGTACAAATTCTTTAGTCCCATGAATGGCTGCTATTGAAATGGAAGGCAGGAGAATGCTGTTAACGCAGATGAAATCATTACCCTGGTTGGAGAAGAGCAGCTGTGGGCAATTGACTTTCCCCTGTTGGCCTCGCTCACTCAATGTACAGAAAATTCCTTGCAAGCCTCCACTGAAATATTCTAGTGTATTAGGATAGAAATATTCCTGAGGTCTCAAAGCCAAATTCAGATTCACTTTTCCAGAGAAATAATGATATGAATGGTGATCGAGATCCTACATGAGCCCAGAACTGTAAATTTAGCCTACAGGATAGCTGAAAAATCATACCTTCATAGGTACATTTGGTGTGATTGCAATGGCATTCTGCCCAAAATCATAACTCCAACCAGTCAGAGTTTCTATGGGGAAGGTATAGTCAACTATCGGTGACTTTTAAATGAGTTTTCAGTCCCCATTATAAAATAGTGAGATAGTTGAATCTGGCTACAGTACAAACCACACAAATACATCAAATATATATTTGTAAAAATATTTAAGAAACCTAAAGGGAGCCATCTTACACAGAAAATCCCAGCAGGGGCAGGAGAGTGGATGGGCAGAGAACAACAAAACAACAGGTTATTCAAAGATATGTAACACTTTTCAGGGTAAGCTGTCAAAGTCCATTCCCTGTGTATCCAGACTTTGGCTTGATGCCATGTTGTAGCATCAACAAATGTTATTTTTCTGTATTTCTCTATAAAATGATCTTCTACATACTTGTAGTAACATTTGAGATCTCTCTTTGAGGAAGAAGTCACAAAAGTGGGGGGAAAAAAGAGTTCCCATTAAGAAACAAGCTACCACACTAGACTAGTTCATATTTCTTCCAGGGCACAAACAGTGTAATAGCTTCTGGAGGGTCATCAGTCAGGTTTCTGAGCATCCACACATCTTCAGCTCCAATGGAATCTATTGCTTGTTTCCTTTCTCCCTCTCTCCCTCCCTCCCTTCCTTCCATCCTACCTTCCTTCCTTCCGTCCTGTATAAGATGGTTCCATTTAGAGTTCTTAAATATTTTTAAAAATATATATTTGATGTATCTGTGTCTTGTATGCTGCAGCCAGACTCAACTATCTCACTATTTTCTAATGAGGTGCAAAGCAGCAATATTCAAGGTAACATCTTATACATACACCTGGTATGGCAGGCAGAGCTTGCATCTGTCTACCATTTCTTTTCTTTCATTTCTGAATTTAGAAGATTTCATTCTAGTGTTCCATATCCCTTCAAGCCAGGGAGCATTTCCTTTAGTTCAACCTCAAAGATTCCTGCTATAGTAGCAAGAAGGTTTCTATTCTACTCTGTAGATATTTGAGCAAAGCTGGTCAATCTATTCTAGATTAAAATATTTCAGGTACTTGAAATCATTATTAGATTTCTTCCCTTCTCCTGGCCATGGAATTACCCTCTCTCATTTGCTGTAATATTTCTTGGTTACAAACTATTTTTCATCTCTCCCTTTCCTATTTACTCTATCCTAATATTTCAATCCCTTCTTGAACTGAACTCATTTTGATTATGGAACATGATGAAAAGAAATATTGAAATAAAACAAGAGAAAACTTAAGAATAGAATAGGAGAGGAATAAGAAATAGAGGAAGTGACCAGAAAGACATATAGCAAAAGGAGAGGAAAGTGACTATAGACATGGTGTCTAGATAGAGCAATATTGGCATATTTGTTCTGTCACTGACCTTTTTTGAAGACACTTAAAAATTACTTAACACTTCAGTTCCTTAGTGTGTTAAAATGGAGATAATCCACAGGAGCAGTGTAAAAACTAAGTAATATATAATTTTACATTAAAGAAAATCTTCCCTGGCACTGGCAGAGGCTTCACAAATGTTTATAAGGATGGGCACACACTGCAGTGCCCCACCCAAATCATCTTGAATTCCTTTGACCTTTTCTGTGCATTCCTTCCTGCTCCTCAGCTTCTGCTTTCAGTGGCCTTCACATGTGACTCTCCTTTAAAGGTTTACCCTAGGGCTGTTGGAGCAGAACTACCTGGGAGTTTACATGACCCTTGGGTGGGCAGACCTCTGCAGTGACTGAAGAGGCAAGAGGGTAGAACACAGCTTCCTCCCAGTTGCCCTGTGGTAGACAACTCAACCTCCACTCGAGGAGTGGGCTAAAGCTCCTATTATGGGACTTGGCCTGAAACAGCATGTGTTGTTTGACTTCTTCCCTTTTTCTGTCCTCATCCCCCCACTTTCTTACTGGGTTCTCCTGGGAGCACTTCCTTAATAAATCATTTGTACACAAAGGCTCATCTCAGGATCTGCCTCTGGGGCCCTGACCTAAGACAATTTACCAGTGTAATTATCATCCTTACTTCCTCATAGTGCAAGTTTTTTGAATACCTCAGTTTAAGAAAGAAAATACTGAATTTTGCTCAGGTAGATACATGTTCTAAAAAAAGTTTCCAAACAGGGCAACTTCCACCACATGGCAGACAAACTGTAGCACATAGTGGATAATTTAGGTAATTACCAGAAGTAAAGGAGGTTTTAATTAGGTGACATGGGCATTTCCAAAATAATTCAATATTGTTGCTTCGCCATCCCTCACCTTGTTTCTGCACTACTGAGTCCCACAAGGAATAAAACACTTCCCAGCCATGGATGCAGTTCTGCTCTACCTAATCTCCCCTCTTCTCTTGTAAGAGTCAACATCTAAAGGCAGGATCTTGAGAAGTTAGAACAGATCTGCTTAACCGAGTCTCCCTAGAAAAGGAGACATAAGAATCAAACACCTGAGAAACAAGTACAAACACACACTGGAACTGAGGCGGGAAGAGAAGAGTTTGAGGTTTTACAAAGACAGATTCAGGGTGAGAACAACGAAGAGCGCTCAAAAAGCATCTAGGGTAATTGGAAGCCAGTTCTTTGTCATTGCACATGAGGCATGGAAGTACGCCAGGATGGCTTAGAAGTTCAGATGCAGAGATTTTAGGGCTGAAGACCACCAAGGGTGGGAGTTCATTGTATCTCACGGTCCAGCTACCACTCCTGAGAGAACATTTAAAGGACTTACATTAAGAAATTTGTTCCCCTCATGTGCCATCTCTCATCTCTGTTTTCCTGCTCATCATTGTGCCCAGCTTCTGGATTTGTCAGCAATTAGTCAGTAAATCTGCGGTTCCCTAATTTAAGGGGAAATTAGATACCCAACAGGAATCAGTATGTTTCATGTTTCCCTCTGCCCTGCAGGGCAGTACCATGCCTATACTCTACTACATGAGCTTTGTGGCAGCTTACCTTAAGAGGTTGTATTTCAGTAAGTTGTGGCTGCCAAAAATGCAAGCCCAAATATGTGAAGCAATACCATCATTATATTTCATATGCATATGTCCTTCCTGAGTTTCAAGGAAGCAAAAGTGTACATTTTTTCAGTTTTAAAATTAAACTGATCACTCTTTTCTCTCTCTCTCCTCTTTTACTAATTTTCACTCCAATCAGCCTGATTTTGAGGCCTTCGAAAAATCAACAAGGTATACTCTTGTTTTAGCCAAGATTACCCTCCACTCTGTAGCATAATTAGACTTCCTACCAAATCCACCCACACAACTGCAACCCCATCCATTTTTTAATTGGATTTTTACATTTAAATCGATAACTATAGAGAGGATTTCTAACCACTTACATCAGACCAGTTTTGTTTGTTTCCAAAAGATGAGAAGCTCTTGCTCTTGCCAAGGCCACAGCATGATAAATACATTGAGAAAGCAGAGTGTGCACACACATACACAAATTTTCTACAAGGCCTCTTTCCCCCCGTTGTCATGGTTTCTATTCAAGCCTATTACCTATGGTAATCCTAGTTGAATGATGTTCAATTTGTTTGTTTGCTCATTTATTTTAAAAATTACAGTGTTTCCCTGCCTTAGTTTATAGGATGGTGCTCTTAAGAAATTTAGAACTCTCTTTCTCAATATCCTCTTCTCTCATTCCAGCTTGCTTTTGAGCAAGTTGTTTACATCAGAACCCATTTTCTTACTAAATCCATAGAGGTTGATGAGGTGTCTTGGATTATTAGACCTTGAGCCCAACAGAATTACTGATGAACTCTATACTGTTAACTGCAATGCTAAATCCCTTCCAATGATTTTCATCTTATTAGACCCACCAGCAACATTTGACACAACCGATCGCTATCTCTGCCTTGAAACATGTCCTTCACTTGGCTTCTAGAACATCAGACTCTTATTGACCATTCCCTTTCAGCTTCATTGGCTTATATCTCTCTGCATGCTAAGATTCAATCCATAGACTCCTCCAAGAAGTGACCTAAGTGATCTCATCCAGCCTCATGGCTTTAAATACCATCTACGTGCTAAGGATCCTCAGATTTCTGTCTCCAACTTGGGCACCCCTCTCTCAACTTCAGACTCATATATCCAAGTGCTTACTTGATAACTCCACTTGGATATCTAATATATATATCATTCTTTTTTTTTTTTAATCTTCACCCAAGGATATGTTTTTATTGATTTTGGAAAAAGAGGAAGAGAGAGAGAAAAACATTGATGTGAGAGAGAGAGATTGAGCAAGTGCCTCTCGTATATGCCCGAAGAGGGGGTCAAACCAATAACCTAGGTATGTGCCCTGAACAGGATCAAATCCCACAACCTTTTGGTGTATGGGAATACACTCCAATCAACTAAGCTACCTGGCCATGATGACATATCACCCTTAATATATCCAAAATCAGGATCTTTACCTACACATACACATAGCACCTTCCTTCTCCAATTTTCTGCAACTTAATTAATTGAATCTCCATTCTACCGGTTATTCATATCCATGTCCTGGTGGCATCCATAACTCTGCAATTACCCTAAAAGCTGTCATCAAATTCTATTGTCTCTACCTTCAAAATGCATTCTAAATACACCACCTTGATCCAGTTCCATCTAAGTAATTTCAGTAACTTCCTAACTTATCTCCACCTGTCCTGGCCCCTCTTCCTTCTATTATCAAGCAATATAACATTCAGAGTGATCATGTTAAAAGGTAAATATGATCATCTTAGCCTTTGGCACAAAACCTTCTAACAGCTTCTAATGGGACTCAAAGCAAAACCAATGTTCCTTCTACAACTTACAAGGATCTATATAGTCTGGTCTTCCTTATCTCAGCGGTATCATCTCCTATAACTAGCTTCTTCATTTTCTCCACTTTAGTCATCCCAGCTTCTTTGTTTTCTCCCACAAAAATGACAAGCATGTCCCAGCCCCATGGCCTTTGCAGTTGCCCTTCCTTCTGCTTGGATCACTCATCCCCATACATCCACATGGCTAGTTCTCCCACTTTCTTCAGGTCTTCACTTAAAATCATCTTCCCAGTGAGGCTACTTTCACCTACTCTGTCTAAAACTTCTCCTCTCCCCTCTTTTATTGTATTAGTAGCCCTTATTACTATCAAATATATCATTTACTTTATATATTTTGTTTATTATGTCTTGCTCACTGAAATGTGAGATCCATGGAGGCAGACGGGTTTTCTGTTTTGTTCTCTACTGAATCCCCAGCTCTTAGTGCTGGAAACATAGTAGGTACTCCATGAATATCTGCTGAATAAATGTATATTGGTCAAAAAACACAGACATAGTTTTATCTACCCTATCACAATTACCCCAAATAAAAAAGAAGATAAGCAGAGTAAGAGTTACTGTCCTTTGTTTTCCTGCTTTTTACAGTTCTTCTTTTTGCCAACTCTTTTGTTGCCTTCTTTTTCATTGTTATTATTACTTTTGTTTTAATTTGAAGATACATAGCAGGGATTCTACATTGTTCACGTGGAAACAACAGAAAATTATTCAAGGAATGAAGAAGTACCTGCCATTTTATTACTCCATAGAGATCAACTGAAACAACTTTTTAGAATTGTGGCAAGTCTTTTGATTTTGTTTGTTTGTTTGTTTGTTTGTTTTTCTTTCTGTGTCTCTGATTCTATCATACCTAAGACCAAGGGGGACCTTCCCTTCCCATATTGTATCACCTGCAGGCATGAAAATACCTATCGGCACTTGTGTGTGTTATCTGTTCATTTGGGGATTTGGTATATTACTACTGGGGTATGGAAGATTGGTTTCATACAGGGAGTTATGTAGCATCTTCGGGGGATCTGAGACCTAGAAAACAGCAGTCCTATTCAAGGAAGACCATGCTACCAGGGAGCCCAGTTATCAATCAATGTACCACAAAAATTAAACCGTCTCTTATAACAGCAGTTGAAGCACTGTGGGCAATGAATTCTTAGGGGGTGGCAAAACAGATGAAATCCAGTCATCACATTTTACAACAGATCTGCTGTTTGATAAAGTACAACTGGAGAGCAGACTGTTAGCAATAAGGCCATTTCTAAGAATAAAATGAGAGTTTGTAAAAGATCCATTTGAATTATTAACTCCAAAAAGTGGCTAGAGAAGAAAATGGTTGCTGGTATCACTGGCTTTTCTCCTCACGTGTATGATTAGAACAAAGGGAGGCACAGAAGAGCAGGGGAAAGAAGTGAAAGCAAATTTCCCTCCGACATAAGGAGGCACATTTTCACGCAGTGCCTCATCCATACATGGAGAGGCCACCTACCAGGTAAAGAAAAACACTGCGGCCATTGCGAAAGCAAGCAGATGCCAAGGCAGGGGAAAACGACACTCACTTTTCCCAAACACCATCTCTTTTTTTGCTTGCAAAAGCATTCCTTTAATACCAAGTGGACACATCCAGCCTTTACGTTACTTTGCACCCTGTGGATTTCCACTCCCTGCTCCCAGACACCCCAATCCAGGTTCAATTTTAAAATCTGAGACTGTTGGAGGTCAAAAGGAAACGGCCAAGGGGACCATGAATCTCGTCTGTTTTGTATGGACTTTACAAACGAAGAATAAATCGAAACAGAAAGACAAGATTAGTGTTTTACAATTCAATATTTTTCACCACATTAAGATGAGATTTGAAATCTTTCATCTGAATCAAAGCAGAGAAACATGTTAAACAGGTCATAGTGGTTGATATGCTCCTTTGATTTTATAAGCATATTTTCTCCATGTTGTATGGACACAAACAGTTGCATTCTGACTCCAGAAAATAGAGATGCTTCATTATGGAATCAAGTCCAGTGGAGATTATTAACACTGAAGATCCAGGGATATCATTTGGCATTTTGCTCTTCAGGAACTTGCTCTCAGAACCCTTCCAGGACTCCTTTCTAAATTCTTTCAGTAGAAAACCCTTACGTTTTCCCTGAAGCATGTACACCATGACCTTTCAGAATATGTAGGTCCCATCAACCATAAATACTGTTAATAAGAAATGCCAGCATCTCCTGTTTACTTCATTATTAAGGAAACATGCCTTTATCATATAAAGTAATCAAATGCAAGGTAAGTTTAATATTTAGAACCATAAAGGATTTAATGGTTCTTCTCTTTAAAAGAAGGAGGAATAGAGTTTACCTCTCAAGAATTGTAAGTCTGATCAAGTATTTCTGATCTGGCACTTCAAGAAAGATGGTAAAGGGCTTAAGGGGAAAAAAGATGCTAGTATAAGTTTAGTCTAAAAATATAAAGGGTAAAAAGGCATATGTTCAAGGTCACAAAATCACCATATGTAAATAAACTGGATCACCAAATTCTGGAATAACAGTACTTAAAAGAAGTAGTTTGGAATTGCACTATTGCTATTGCTTGTTGTTGTTGTTGGATCTTATTTCTCAGTAAATTTTGCACATTGCCAGGTGGACATAGATTTGGAAAGCCAATTTTTTAAAAATGAGATTGTATATATGAACCAAAAGATTTGGGTAAATTTTGTTTGTATTTATTTAATTTGTTCAAGGCACTGTCCTAAGCACTTTTAAAAAATTAACTCATTAATCCCCACAAAAGTTCAGTAAGGTAAGTATTCTTAATATCCTCATTTTTTAGATGGAAACTGAGGATCAGAGAGGGTAAGAAACCTTCTTGACATCACACAGCTGCTAGGTGGTCAAGCTTAGTCCCAAGGTCTGTGTTTGTGATTACTCCATCTCTCATTCAATTACACATTCAATAAATATTCAGTGTGTACCTGCCAGGCACAATTTACTGAGGCAAATTAAAAATTGTTCTTTTTCCAAACTGTCTACAGATTAAGAAGAGAGATGAGACATGAATAAATGCCTACATCATGAGGTAATGTGTGATAAGCTCCCTGACAGATACCTGGAATATATGAAGCAACTTCATCGTTTCTACAGGTGCTTCATAGAAAGTGGGACATGGGAGAAGTAGGAGAAGAGAAGGCTCTAGGAAGAAGAGACAAGCAATCATGATGAGGATAATTATAAAGTGAGTTTATAGTAAATAGCATTCAAATGGTGAAAAAGAGAGTTCTCGTGTGAGAAAAAACAATTCTTAAAAAATGCTAGCATTCTCAATGCGTGTAGATCAGTGAGGCCAGGGCTCTTAGAGCAAAACTTGGCTCTTGCCTTTTTTCCCACGTGGACAGAGAAGAAACTGACCAGGTATTTTAAAAACACAATTTAGCTACTATACAACCATGAGAATGACCGAAGTTAAAAACAAAAGAATGACAATACTGACAATGCTAAATGTTGCCAAGAATAAGGAGCAAATGAGGCCCTTATAAATTGTAGATGGGAATGTAAAATGGTTAAACTTCTTTGGGGAAAAAAGGTGAACCAGTTTCTTAAAAAACTAAACATATACCTACTCCATAACTCAGCAATTATATCCCTAGGTATTTATCCAAAAGAAATAAAAGCAGATGTTCCCAAAAGGCTTGTACAAGAAATACAGCATAGATGAATCTCAAAAACATTATGTTGAGTGAACATAGCTAAATACAAAAAACTGCATATTGTACGACTCCTTCTAGATGAAGTTCTAGACTTCTAGCAACAATTATTTGGTGGAATCAAATCAAAACCATGGTTGGCTCTGGGAGGGTCAGTGCAGGGATTACTGGGAAAGAACAGGAGGGGACTTCCTGGACGATGGTGATGTTCTATATCTTGATTGGAGTTTGGGGAACACAGATACATGCATTTGTCAAAACTCATTCAATGACCACTTAAGATTCATATATTCCATTGCATATAAATTTTGCCTTGAAAGTTCTAAAAGAAGTGTAAAGATATTGAATTCTAGTTAAAGGTGTGCATGGTGTAGTATTTAGAAGTAAAATGTCTTCCTGTCTGCTACTTACTTGAAATGTATCAAAAAGTAAGATGGAATGATGGCTGGATAAATAGATATGTCATAAAGCAAGTATATTAAATATTAATAACAGAACCGAGCTGGTAGATCTATGAGTATTCACTGTAATATTCTTTCAACTTTTCTGTATGTTTAAATTTTTCATAATGAAATGTTGGAAAAGTACAACTCAAGAATATATTAATACATATTTTTAAAAGGTTTAAATATTTGAATTTCCTACAAATTAAAGGTGCTTTGCAGTGAGAAAAGGTTAGGTTTTTATTTTTTAAACAACCTTCTTTTTTGAAAAATAGAAGGAAATAATCAGGAAAGTAACACCACTGCACAGCATGAATGAAGGACCCCAGTTTTATGGTACAAAACATATGTCTTACGTGTTTTAGATAGTTTGACTATAGACTTCAGATGGAGCTTTAATTTTTAAAAAACTAGAATGGATAAACCAAGGATATTAGAATATAAGTACAGTCTCTGGACCGCTGAGAATTTGTTAAAGACATTTTTTGCTAGTTGTGCAAAAAAAAAATTGGAAAAACTCATAGTGCACAGTGAAGAGGGAAGAAACTGTATATATAATAATCCTACGACCAAAAGAAAATCACTGTTAATAGTTTGAGAAATGAAAACATCTGGACAAAAATACTTTTCGTATTTATTATTTTTAGGACAAAGTATTTCTGGAAATGTATATTTATCAGCATAACTTAGCTGGCCTATGGGTTAAAAAATAGTCCCCATGTGCTTTTAACAAAGTACCCTTATTGCTACAGACAGCTCAGTAGTATTAAATACAAGGTTAACCTCATCTCATGGTTTGTCAGCAGTCCAGCAGCCCAAGGAAAGAGACCTGAACCCCGTGCACACCTGCAGTTCATGCAAACACATATGTATGCACTAGGCAGGGGTAAGAAGGGAAATGGGAGATGATGAACTCACTTTGAAAGTGTCCGTTTCTTCTCCAGAAAGGGAGGAATGTTAAGTGAGGTTAAAACCTAACACTGGAAGATGCACAAGACAGTGAGGGAAGTGTTGCAGAGTTATTCTCACAATGTGAGGATGTGCTTTAACCCCTCCCAGGCTGAGGCACCTGGTGGGTGTTCCTGGAAAGAGCAGCTTCTGTATTATGAAAGGATAAAGAGAATGTATCATGTCAACAGGAGAATTAACAAACCACTCGGCCACAAAGGCCCTCTTTAAAAACAGTGGATGTGAGATAATAAGGTATTTCCATGCCACAGAAGAAAAAGGCATGGGCCATGGGTAGACACTCAGAAATGGGGATTGGTAACAGAACTTAAACTCAATGTATCCTATAGGCAAGAGGACCTGGTGCAAGGTGAGAAAACATTTGTGTCTCTCAAATCTCTGCCTCAACAAATGACTCATATCTAGTAGTGTACTGGAGCCAACAGACACCAGATGGAGAGAGCCAGTTGGTAAATATACAGGAATTTTGCAAACCGGTTTGGTAACTTGAAACTGGCCATGACGAGAGTATTTACAGCAAGGAAATCAGCAAATGCCACATATCGGCCCTTTTTTTTTCCCCCTGTAGACCTGGTTTACCAATCCACCACAGTTCAAATCCAAAGTTCCTTTTCTGATTTCTCTCCAAAATTCCAGAACCATTCTTGCCAACTGCATCAGAACATCACTCATCAAATTCATTAGTTTCAAAAGAGAACTCATCATATTGTTTCCTAGGTAAGCTCTTACTAGTGTGTTCTGTACTTCTGTTAACAACTTACTGTCTTCCCAAACACTAAAACATAAAACCTTGCAATTGCATTCAACATTTTGTTCAATAATAACTTGAGGGAAAACTGGAAAAAAAATGGAAGAAGAGAATTGTTCAAGTGGTATTATTTTCTTAACACCTTATGTCAGCCCTTGTAATAAATTTTTTCCCAAACAACCTCACATCTGTTGAAAGAAGGTATTGTTTCAGTTCAGCAAAAGAAAAACTGAAGTTCAGAGAAGTTCTATTACTTACCCAGACTGTCAGAACTAATGAGTTTCAGAACTATGATTTGAATTCAAGGCCTTTTGTGTACAAAGCCACTCTTAGTGCATATATACACTTGTGTCACCTCACACTCCTAGCAAAATAGACACTCTTTCCACCATCCCAGAACATTTCCTCCTTCCTTGTTCCAGTCAATCCCCACTGGAAAGTAACCACTGCTTTGATTTATTTCATCACAAATGAGTTTTATCTGTTATAGAATTTCATGTGAATAAAATTATACAGTGTACACTCTTTTGTGGAAGCCTTCTTTAGCTCAGAATTTTGAGAATAAGCTATATTATTTGTGTGCATCAGTATTTTTGTATCTTTACTGTTGAGTAATATTCTCTTGTGTATATAGATCAATTTTTTATCCACTCTTTTATTTAAAAACATATGGATGATTGCTTAATATGAATAGAGACTCTATGAACATTCTTGCACAAGTGTTTTTGTTGACATGAGTCTTAATTTCTTCTGGGTAAAAATGAAAAGTATAAGTCCTCACCCATAGGTTAGGTGTATGTTTACTGATATGAAATACCATCAGGCTGATTCCCAAAGTAATTTTGTATTTTATATTCCAACTAGCTGTACATGATGATTCCACTTGCTCCACACTCTGTCAACACTTAGTATTGCCCGTCTTTTTAATTTTAGCCATTCTAGTGAGTATGTGGTAATAACTCACAGACTTCAGTTTGCATTTCTCTGATATTTTTCTAATGACTTGCAAGGTAGACCTAAACGGGAAAGGAATGTAGGAGTATCAAGAATACATTTTCATGATGTTGAATAGGCAAAAATTTTTGACAGGACCTAGGAAGCACTAACTTTAAAAGAAAAAAGAAAATTGTATATACCAAAATTAAAACCTTAAGAAAATGAATAAACAAGCCATATACTGGAATAAATGCACATACAAAGGACTTAGGCCTAGACTACCTAAACTTTTTCAACTCAAAATTTTTTTAAAAAATCAGTGGGAAATGATGTGTAAAAAACTTGAGCAGGCACTTCACAAACGAGTATATAAAATGGCCAAAGTGTATATGAGAAAATTCTTCATAGCACTTCATCTTTACCTTTTTTAGGAGTTACTTTTTTTTTATTTTGTAGTACAGTCTGTGTATGTATAATTAGCAATCCAAATTGTAAGCCAGAAAGCACAGTAAACATTTGAGCCACCTTTGTACCCTCAGGGTATGCCTAGATGCAGAGATAGGATAGGCTTACAGATATTTTAAAATGATTGACCAAATGAATTAACAATGTATATCTGAAGACATTTTAGCTGGCCATTAATATTGTAAGCAAATGAAGCAGTAATGTTAGAGCAGTGCCAAGAGAAAGAAAAAACAAAACAGTAACAAGAAGAATAAGCTTAAGAGGGGAAATAAAGTATTTCCAATAGATGAAATGACATTTTAAGTGTTAATGCAAAAATAAGAGGAAATAGGGTGAGTAGGATAAAACGACAAAGATAATGTGAAACAAAGCTTTCCAAAAATAAGACATCTACTCTTTTACATGGGCAACCAATCTCTGTGTGGGCAACTTTGCATGTGAAAGCCCAGGGGAAGCTCTCAGACCAAAACAGGAAGCTGTGCATGTGTTCGCAGGCGGAAGTCACCAAGACATGCCTGTTGTGTACTCTGATGTGCATCCTGCTTGCCAGAAAACTCAGATTCCTTGTCAGAAATAGGCCCAGAAAATGCAGATGCCATCATCACTGCATCACAATGGTGCTTTCAGATTCAGATGACACCTTGGAATTCCCAGCTTACCACAATTTTAACTCCTGCAGGGTATATCATTTCTGAAATAAAATTCGTTCACTGAGGCACTTGCAAATGACTTGAGTGAAACTTGCTCACCTCTGTTCAATATTTACAGTAACTCTGAAAGGAGTTTTCTAGAACTAGAGGCTTAGGTGATGATGTCATAATTAATTTAAAATAATGTGCTGTCTGTTGCAGATGATGATCTCAAGAACCAGATCTTTTCAGGAAAAAAAAAAAATCCCTGTATATATTCCAATGAACTTATTTCTAACCCAAATTTCAAACTAATTTGTATAAATCATACGATTTCCAAGTAAAAGAAAGATTTCCTTTCCTGATCAGAGCTTTGACACATGAAAATTGTGACTAAAAAAAGCAACTTTTGTTACTTTATTTTTTAGAGATTCTCAGAAGGAAAAAAAAACGACTTTACTGAGTAAATTAAATTACATTTCATGACGAGAGCAGTAAACAAGAGAATTAAAGGGACGCTCTGGGTGGGGCTCAGATAGGTCCTGGAAAAAGAAGAAAAAACAGAAATGTAAAAGAGAGGAAGAGAGAGAGGATTTGGAAGACCCTAAAAATTGACATTCCAGAATTGTAAAGTTCTGCGTGTTTATGGAGGTGTATGAGAGTCAGAGAAAAGAAAACCTTAAGTGAAAGTTATAGTTTTGTCAGGAAAACCTTGGAGGATAAACATATTTATCTCTATTCAAGCAGAACATACACAGATAATGAGCAGAACTCCTTAAATAATATGAGCTCACTGAGAAGCCACCTCTGAAGCATTATTCTCCAATTGAGTAGAACCATCTAACAGACTCAGACATGCACACACCACATTTACACTCCAGATCTGAAGCCACAGCAATAGACAACAGGGAGGGAGAAGGAGGGAGCAGCAAAAACGCAGAGTAGTCTTTACAGATTGGGTGGACATACAACCTTCATTCAAACCACTCTCTTGAAGCCTCACATCTTTTCAAGTTTTCTTAATAAAAAGATTTTTAAAAAATGTGTTGTTGCCAGGGTCAGGAGAAAACAACAACAACAAAAAATAGTTCAAAGTTCTAGAATGACATCGAGGTTAAGGCAAATTCATTCCAGTTATTACATTCTTTGTCCTTCCCACCTTGTATATAGACTGGGAATACCTGCTCAATGCTCCGCTGCTCTCCTTGGTGGCCCCTCGCTCAGGGCAACGTTGGCATAGATTTTCAATGTTTAAGGTATTTCTATAAAAAATATACGTATACCATTTTTTAAATCTGTCATTTTTAAAAAGAAAAATTCAAGGAGAGCCTATTATTTAAAGCATTTCCTCCAGTTTCTCAGTGTCTAAGTTTCACTGTGACATTTTGGACTTCTCTAAAATGTGGCATGTCAGAATAGTATTCCATTTCAGAATCAGTGAATGGGTTCGCTCCACCGGAATGCCAGGCTTCAGCATGTTATTTTTGTATTTTAATTCAGATCCTTTATGCGACTATCTATCCGTTTCTAATTTGAATTTTGCTGGGTGGTTTAAAGCTTTTAAGTTCTCTCACATCTATTCTTTAAGATGCTTAGTTTAGCATCTTACATTTCTTTTCCCAACAGGGTTTTCTTTGTGCATAAATCTTTGGCACCCCAGGCGGCAAGCTCAGAAACAGTTGTTGGGCTTTCGGTGGCCCCCAAACTCTCCTAAGGAATATGGGCAATTTGGGAGCGTCCTGAAGGATTTGGTGCCTGGGGTAATGTGTGCTGTTTGTTTAGTGAATTAGCACCTTAGAAAAAGATCGTAAAAAGGTGTTCCTGATGGTGTGGAGTGCAAAATAGGAAGCATAGTCAATCTGTTTCAGCACTATTTGGTGCTCCGTCACCACTCTCCAAACTTTAGGCTCCGGTTTGAAATTGATAACCTCGATGTTTTTAGCCTGGGTTTACAACATTTGAAGGAAGATACAATTTAGAAGATGTCAGCTAGAATCCATGATCTTAGAGGAGCTTTTAATGAGAATGGTGTATTTGGTCATGGAGGGTCCTAATGCCTGTCTTGTTCTTTTGTGCTCTCTTGCAAGAATGTGGAGCAAATTTTCCAAGCACCTCAGTTTTGATGTAGATTTTTAAAAATTCTGTGCTCTAGCAATAAATCTCTAAAGACTAATTTAAGATCTACATATAGGGACATCTGCTATAGAGTCAACAATAAAAATAAAGAAAAAAGGAAGGATATAAACGTTGTAATTATGTATGGTGATGGATGTAAACTCGACATACTGGGATCATTTTGCAATACAGTATATACAGTTATCAAATCATAATGTTGTATACCTGAACTATAATGTTACATGTCAATTATCTCAATAAAAAGAATATCAAGAAAAAAGATCCAAATAGATGAAACAGAAATCGTCAGAAGGACACCTGCGTTCTGGTAATACTAATAATAGCAACCAGTTACGCAGTGCTAACCAGGGTGCAGCCACTAGACTAAGTTATTTACATACATCTAATCTATATCATAATGCCACACTTTAGGTACTACTATTTATATTTTACAGATAAAGAAACTGAGCCTTTACATTGCTAAAAATATGTACGTCCCCTTGACTCCAAAGCCTAAGTGTTCAACTATTACACTATATTGCCTCACTTTGAAAGGATATAACACTCTATACACATCAGGTAGCACTATCATGGCTGCTAGAAAAGAATTTTAATCTTGCACTATTCTTATTGCTGCTATGTAAAGGAAGAAATGTCTCAAAGTGGTTTAAATGGTACTACCATCCTTATGAGCCATTTAAGTGCCTGCAGTTATGCCTTGGGAATTAGGGGCAGCAATACTTCAAACTAGTGTTTTATAATTTGAAGAACTCAAGATATGGGCCAATGTCATGAGAAGCCGCTGCTATCTACTTCTGACTGTGGAGAAGGAAAAACCTTGACAAAAACATAACAAACCAAACAACTATTTCAAGAGCCTGTCTTGGATGCATACATTTTTCTGCTGTGGTTGCCAAGAAATCATTTGCATTCCAAAAGCACTTTGAAATGAGTTCATTTACCTGTCCTTTGGAAAACACCTACTTTTAGGCCTAAAGGAAGAGCTTGTTCCTGTGACACCACAAGTTAAAGACTTCTGTTCGCATTGTCCATCCTATGATTTTGAAATGAGATAGCCATGGGCCAGGACTCCTCCAGCAGAAAACTGAATGTGTCTAGTACAGTCATGCACGGCATAATGACGGTTCGTCCATGATAGACCACATAGACCGCGCTATATAAGGGGTCCCATGAGGATGTAATGGAGTTAGAAAATTTCTGTCACCTACTGACATCAAAGCTGTCCTAACATTATATAGCACGGTGCATAACTCACGTGTTTGTGGTGATGCGTGCCAGTCACGTAAAAGTGAAGCACATACAATCACAGTAGTAGGATATACCATCTAGGTTTGTGCAAATACTCTCTATATTTACACACCATGAAATCACCTACCAACATGTTCCTCAGAATGTATCCCCAATATTAAACAACACATGACTGCACTTCATTAATACTCCCAGAGCTTATGCAGATATGACATCTCATAGTTTAAAGGTTATTATTTTCTCATGTATCTCTATGAAAAAATATTATTTATCAGACTTCCCTGAAAAAGAAGTACACATCACTTATTGAGACATTAAACTGCTTTTGCTAACAGGTTGATAATTTGGGCAGCAATAAGCAATTGCATGTTATCAATAATTGCTTTGTTAAGCAAGCAGATTTCTGCAATTTCTCTCCAGTAAAATATTGCTTTCATGACATCAACCTTTTAGCTGAAAATGGAATTAATCTGTTGTTGAGGCAACTAACATGATTTAAATTATAGCTGTGAATTTGGTCTCATCCATAGATTAGGGGAATTATTTTGTTGATCTGAATGGATTCTTGAATTTGCAAGAATTTCCTCTCTCTCCCTTTCTCTCTCCACCACCTCCATTTTACAAAACTCCTCGGGCCTGAACTGATACAGTAAGTGACTACTAAGGCGTTCAAATATCTAACCCCTGTACTGTCTTCTTTGCGGCAGGCACAACAAACAGCCTCTGCCAGCTAAGAGGGGCTGTCAGTACATCTTTCTTGACAAAGTAAGATACCTGTGATCACACACCTTCAGGAGGGAGCAGATGGGGTGTGTTTGGGTGAGAACAATGAATAACCACACTTGGTGGCCATCCAAGCCAAGAGGAACTCAGGAATTGGATTTGGAAAATAAAACAGAGCTAAGGTACATAACTAATTTCTACTTATTTATTTTTTTTAATTCTTGTTAAAAAACTTAATGGAGAAACTGTCCATTGTATCCTCTTTCATCATTTTTATTTTCCTTTGCTCTAAGGAAGTCTAATTATTGTGGTATACAATTCTAACTTCTTCTGTATTATTACCAACTTATCTCATTTTGTTTACAATTGTGCTCTGCTTTGTTCTGAAGCGGAAACCTTGAAAACTTAAACCTCCCCAAGGACAATGTAATGGAGAACTCATGGGAAGTTTTGGTACTTCTATCAGCCTGTATCTACAGATAGTTTGAAAAATCACAGCATTCTATGTAAACTGTTAGGCCTGGGTTAATGAGAAAAGGGCTTTGTCCAATTAAACATCTGCCTTAGCCTTTTAAGTAAGGTGGGCAAGTTCTTTAAAAATTTCTGACAGAAATAGCTAAAACATCGATGCGTATATCTATACCAACACATGCACAAACACATACACATCCCTTAGGTCTGGGTTAGAAGCCAGAATGAGAGTTGAAAATTAAAACTAATAGGCAAAGTCTCAAAAGTCTAAGTATTGTTTTCAGTTTGAATCTTAAAGAAGAGTTTAAGTGGTTCATATTCTATCTAAAATGCTCTGTTCATAAATAATGAATGTTAGAAAGGCAGAATGCCTCAAGTCCCTTTACATCCAAAAAAGGAAATTTATGATCACTTCAGAATTTTAAATCATTTTAGACTGTGTAAAAAAGAATACATTTAGGTATTATTCTTGACGTAAGTTCTACCCTGGCAACTTGCTAGAGTTATATTCCACACAAGGCAGATTTATTCAGCTTCAGCACTATTGATATTTCAGACCAGATAATTCTTTGTTACTAGGTGCCATCCTCTGAGTTATAGGACATTTGGCAGTATTCCTGGCCTCTACCCACCAGATTCTACTAGCAACTCCCATCATCAGTTGTGAGAATAAAAAATGTCTCCAGACATTGCCAAATGTCCCCCAGGAGACATGGGGACAAAATCATACTCAGTTGAGAACGACTAATATAAGAATAACCGTATAGTATGTAGTGAGTGTGTGGGTGAGGGGCACGGCGGGAGTGTTCTTACTAAAGTAACTAACTGTAAAATAATTTCACCTTTGATTTGGTATTTTACATCGAAAAACCTGGCTGCAACATTTGGCCTTTCCTCTTCTAAGAGGAGGAGTGTATTTTTCCTCCCTTTGAATCGGGCCTCACCTTGAAGAGTTTTGACAAAGAGAAAGAATGTAAGTGCCATTGCGTGACCTCTGAAGCTAGGCTGTCTTGGAGCACTGCCCTAAGAAGATCACCATGGAAAGAAGTCAGTGTAGCCTCCCAGAAGATGACAGGGCACGTGAAAATCACACGAGGCTCTCCAGTGAACAGCAAGCACCTTGCCAGGCGTGAATAATGCCACCTTGGACTTTGCAGGCCCATCTGATCCTGCAACTAATTCAGCCTCATGAGTGAATCTGGGTGAAACCGGCAGAGGAGATAGCCAGCCAATCTATGAAATAAAGAGAAAAAAAGGATTGTTCTTGTTTCAGGCTGTAAGTTTTGGGGTGGTTTTCTTTTCTTTTTTTCTTTTTGGTTAAAATGTAGGTTCTATTTTATTTTTTTTGAAACTTAAACATTTTTTGTAGTGTTTATGCTATTAGTTGTCCCCTTCCCCCCAACCCCCTTCTCACAGTCAATCCTGACACAAGTCCATGGGTCAGGCCTACATGTTTTTGTCTAATCCTTTCACCTTCTTTCAAGCAGTCCCCCCCACCCCCCTCCCCTCGTATAGCTGTCAGTCTGTTCCATGTTTCTGTGCCTCTGATTCTATTTTGCTCGCTAGTTTATTTTGTGCTTTAGATTCCAGTTATAAGTGAGATCATACAGTATTTGTCTTTCATTGACTGGCTCATTTCACTTAGCATAATGGTCTCCAATTCCATCCATGCTGTGGCAAAAAGTAAGAATTCCTTTTTTTTTTACTGCTGCATAGTATTTCATTGTGTAACTGTTACCACATCTTTTTTATGCACTCATCTACCAATGGACATTAAGGCTGTTTCCAAATCTTGACTGTTGTAAACAATGCTGCTATGAAATAGGGGTGCATATATCACCCCCTAATTTTCAGTGTGGTTTCTTATACAGCAAGGACTAACATGGTTCCCTTGGTTGGATCCAAAGTGTGGTGCTGTCAAGAGATTCCTACATGAAATGTGGTGGGTCAAACCCAGAGAATCGAATGACTTATCATGAGTCATGAAGACATGGTTCCTAGCGTCCTCAGAGACATTATACAGCTTCTTAAAAGCACAAGTATAGATAACTTTTCAAAATCTCATTCAATTCAATTAGGAAAATGTGCATTTGTATAGTATCAACAATGTACAAAGTATGTAAGGAGTAGAGGAGGAAGCTATAGTCTGTTCTAAAATAATAGCTTGGCTATTACTGTGAAAAGAAATAAAACATGATCCGCGGAACAAATAAAAACATATGCATTAAAAATATATAAACATTTTATGGCCCTAGCTGGTGTGGCTCAGTGGATTGAGCGCCAGCCTGCAAACCAAAGGGTTGCCGGTTCAATCCCCAGTGTAAGGCCCATACCTGGGTTGCAGGCCAGGTCCCCAGCAGGGGGTGTGCAATATGCAACCACAGATTAATGTTTCTCTCCCTCTCTTTCTCCCTCCCTTCCCCTCTCTAAAAATAAGTAAATAAGATCTTTTTAATATATATATAAAATATGTATATAAAAATATATATGCATTATATATATTTATATATATAAAAGATAAAATATATATATATAATGCATATATATATGCATTAAACAGATAATGATTGCAGAGGTTTTGAATTAATGACTTGTCAACTTGGCTATGCTGTAAGAATTTTCCCAGAATCGTCTTCCACATATGGTTCTAGATTAGAGTTGAACAGAAGAGAAATTCACACAAGGTTTTTGAAAGATGGAGGAAGTGAAGCTATAGCCATTATTCTCTGAAGGTTTTCATGATTAGATGCAGTGAGAGTCAAATGTAGAGATGGCAATGAATTCCTTGCTCTACATCCTGCCCTGTGTCCAGCTCCTTTTCCCAAATGCTGCTCCCGCTAACTAGCAGCTACCCGCGACCCACCGCTACCTAAGGGATGACAGTTTTCACGGAGTCTGCCAACTTTCTTTCATAAACAACTTCAGCATCTGGATGTGTTTAGCTTCCCAGATTTTCCTGTAACCTATTATTTATTCTCTTGTACCAGCGTGTCAGAAGGACTGACCAGTGCTTTTTATCTCATCCTTCAACTCTTCCTTTTGGGCTTCTCTCCAACATCTCCCACATTTGTGTAAGATCTTCCTATAGTCGAATCTTTATATCATGAAACAGTGGTTTTGACTTCCCAAGTAAACCCTAGTAGACTGGGTAACACACAGTTCAGGAAGAAGAAAAGCTGAACATTAGATTTTGGTCTGGCATTCTATGTGATCATGGTTAATTTTGAGAATGCTGTATCTATTTGATTTCCTAGCACTGGTGATGCTGGAAATTTTCCTTGCATTATCATGCACACACATGCAGTCCATTCGTTCTTCACTTATTCCTAGAGAAGCAGTGGATGGGAGAAACATTAAAAATCACTCCTGCCCCTTAAGTGTTCCAGTTATGAATCCAGGAGGTCTCAAGAGGTATTTCTATTATTAGCAAGGGAGATTCATATACTGTCTATAGAGGTAAAGATCTCATGTGCAAAAAGTCTATTGAGGGGCAGTAATCAAGGGCTTTTTTATCATAAGTGAAGGAAAAGTAATACTAGACATTTCAGTGAAACAATAAAATGTTTATGGCATTTGAAAGGAGATGTATCTCAGAAATAATTTAAATATGTTTCAGTGCCCATCATGAACACCAAAGTACCAAAAGAAAGATCTGTAGGCAAATGTAACCATGAGAGTTATAAATCAGTAAATAATAAAAAAATTCTGTAAGACAAATTGAAATGTGTCAGGGAGAAATAAATGCCGTGAGCTCCTGATAAAGTTGAGCTTTAGATTTCTGAAAGTATTATACGTGCAAACAAGCTCTGATGTTCATGGTGTAATCCATAGTGGTCAGAAGGAATTTTGAAATTATAAAAATGAGACTGCAAGGATACAATTCTGAACTGTAGACAATTTTCTTTTAAATTTAATGGATTAAGTCAAACTTGTGCTTCCGTGTTTCACTGACTTTTGGCCCTAAATAATTAACCCTGAGCCAAAGTGGATACAAGATCTATACCCAAGGTTTACAAACTGTACCCAGGGTCCCAAAATCCCATGGGGGCTTGTGGAAAATAAGCCATCTGGGCCCACACCTGGATATCCTGACTCAACAGATCCTGAGTAAAATCAAGAAATTTCTACTTCATTGAAATATTCCAGGTGATTCTGACCTAGATAGTCCAGGGTCATACCTTGGCAAACAGTTATCTATCTGGACCCAACAGAATGAGTTCACAGGCTCTGTTCTGAGTATACCAAGTGCAAACACTTGTGTTATTTTTAAACCATATTATGGCCAACTTGTCACTTTGCTGAAGGAAACATACCATTTGCTTTGTTTCCAAGGAAAATGCTTTAAACCCATTGTGTGTGTGTGTGCGTGCGTGTGCGTGTGTGTGTGTGTGTGTGTGTGTGTGAACATCCTGTCCTGATGCTCCTGACGCTGTAGGCAGCTCTGTGTCAGGGGTAAAAGTAAGAGGGTCTCAAATTTGCTTGCAGGCCCAGGAAGATGGTTCCAGACAAAAGCAGAATTTTTCTCCCATTGTGTATTGTATTGCTAATTCCAAACAAACACATACAATTACTCATCTGAATTTATAGATGCAAGGAAAATCTGTATTTTCTTTCTAATAGAGCATACTTAGAAAATTAAAGAATATTACAGTTTACAATAAAGAGTTAATTTGTGGCAAAAGAGGAAATGTTCAAATGTCCAGCTTTCAAAAATGACAGAGAAGTACACATTTTGTGTTTAAGGATTTCATAATAATTCAGATGTGAAATGGGATATCAATCTTCCAAACTTAGCATCTTTATTTTGTTTATTTTTCTGTGAGTGTAAATGTCACTGCATTTAGCAAGGACAAGTGTTTCCAATGTTCTCTCTTGCATCTTTGCTTTGGAGACTTTCCTTCCCCTCTTTGAAATGCCTTCCCTATACCTTCTTCAGTTCACTAAATCCTGCCTTTGCCTGAGACTCAGCTTGACTCCACCTCTCCACGAACTTTTCCTTAAATGTCCCACCCCCATCGCCTTACCCTGATGAATCAGACATTTCTTCCTACAGGGTCTCATAGCAGCTGGTCCTTCCCTCAGTCAGGGCACCGTGACTTTGATGTCTGCGGCCCCTTTGCCTCCATCAACCTGTGAGTTCAATGAAATTGAAAGCCTCATCCTCCTTGTTTCTGTCTATTTCTGGGACTGAGCAGATAGTAGGAGTTAATATGATTTGTATAATAAGTGGATTTAAAAAATTGAAAATTATTTACTATGCGGTAAATCCTAATGAAGTATAATGTTGGTATCCAAGTGTTAGTTACATATATATATATATATGCCCAAAACAGGTCATTCTTTTCAAGATGTGTAACTACATTAACAAAAGCAAGCATAATAATATATCACACACCCTCGGCAGCAAACAGGTACATCAACGTATAACTAAATAGTATGGCATACTACATTTCAATGCTACAAAGTTACAGTGTGATTCTAATTTACACTGCAAAATACACACACACACACACACACACACACACACACAAAGGCAATGAAGTTTTCTGACCTTTTTGTTTACCTGGCACAGCACCAAGCAAGAACTGAGCATACATTCACCTTTTTTATTTCTTTTGATCTTAGTAACAGGAGCAAGCTAGTAGTATTCTATGAGCTAAGTGTACAAATTCTCTTAACCCAAAATAAGAACACAAATAAGTACTTGATTTTGAAAGAAAAAAGGCATAAATTTTTTTCCTATCATTGATTAATTTATTTAAAACAAAAGTCCATCACTTAATTAGTTATGCTTATTGAGTACAATTTTGCATGTGTTTTCACTCTTCAAAATTTTTTTCAAAAAAGGTACAGATTGCTTATGTGTTCTGTAGTCTTTTCTCCCACTGCAGGTTGAGCTGTGTGCAATGCCAAGCAAACTGTGATTAAGAAAATGAGTTTTGCTTTTAATCAATTAAATTAAAAAGTTGGCACATGAAGCTTGTAGCTCTTTAAAATAATGACTAAATAAAGAAGAGGAAGTTTAATATTTAGCACAGTGAGACAATAATCAGAAAGTAATAAAAGCAGACATCCTTAAATAGATAAAAATGACAAACCTATATAATGCATAGGGTTTATTCCAATAACCTCCAAAATGAATAGCACAGGAAGGGGTGAGTGCCTATCACTGCACCTCATTCAGTGTTCACATTGAACCTGCCTATATCTATACCTGACTATAGAGACATCACCGCAGAGGCATTTATATCTTCAGCAAATAAATATTATTCAGGTGTGAAGATGAACACACATGGAATGAGAAAATATGTCCATATTTCAAATGAAAAACTATTTGAATCAAACAAAAAAAAAAGAGTTCAAAGATTTTGAGACTTACAGCTACTCAAAAGCCTCTATCTCCCTTCATATCATTCTTAAAAGTCATGAAGCTTTATGATTTCAAATATAGTCCACCTTGAGATAAGAATGAAGGTGCATTTAACTTTTTCAGGCACATAATTCCTGGTTTGTTGGTATATATAAGATTTTTTTTTAAAGAGGAATACTTACATGTAAGATTCTGAGTTAGACATAAACTAAGATGATAATTAAGTTATTTCAAAAGAAGTAGTTAGATAATGATATGGAAAGAACTTCAGTGTTTTTAGGGCATATGCTGGGCGTGACATGAATTTGAGATTTTGACAAATCAAAATGGTTTCCCAATTTAAGTCAACGATAAATCTTAATTTCCTTATGAAAACAAATTTTCTCCGTTAAGGTATGTAGGGCAGTAGTTCAAAATTCTATTCTACTCTTTTACCTTTTCCCTGTCTTCACTCAAATGTTTCTTGATCAATGAGGCCCACCCTGAAGACATTTAAAATTGAAATAGTCCACCCACATTACAGATCCCCTTTTCTTTGACTTTTTTCCACTCTTTTCAGAGTACTTCTTTCTATTTAACTGACACACTGTGTGTGTTGCTTACTCTTTCTCCTCACAAGAATATAAGCTCCCCTGAGAGAGGTATTTTTATATCATTTGCACAGCAGTGTATCCAAGCACCTAGAGCAGTAGCTGGTACATGATAAGCACACAATAGACTGTAGTTGACTTTCAGTGAATTTGTGTACACTCTGAAAAGGTAAAAAATACTTTTAGTAAAATCTGCTTTTCCAATGTATAGAAGTTGAACTTAAACGTTATTTGGCATCATTTCATGGTACACTCTTCATACAATTTTTAAATTATACTACAATATTGAGAATATTGTTTTCAAATATATTTTTGCTAATAGAAACATGCCTGAGGCTTCTGTTCATCGTAGTGTAGAAACTCTTTTGTTTGCTAGAATACAGACTTAGAGATACACATCTATGGGAAAACTTATTTTCATAAAAATCTTAACAGAACATGTAAACCTGACAAAACTGGGTTCATTTTTTACAGTCAAAATATTAAATCTGAAAACTCTGCCTTAAATTTGGCATTAGAAAACTTTTGAAAGAAAACAATTCAAACACATTTTCTTAACGCATTATTATATACCCACTTTTTTGATGATCTCATTCATCTCCATCACTCATCTACTGCCTCTATACCTTACTCACCCACTTAAATTTCCACACCTGCCCCACAGCTGCCTTGTCAGGATCACCTCAGTGCTTTGTCACGCATTGGGTATGAGTAAAGCAAGTACTTTTATTGCTTTGATTACTACACTTTTATTAAACTTTCCCAGTTCCTACCTTTCTAGTCAGAGAGGTCTTACCTTGTCTGTAAATTGTACTATAGTTATTGGAATTTTCTTTTTTTCTTTTTTTAATCTCCACCCAAAAACATTTTTCACTGCTTCGAGAGAGAGAGAGGAATGGCGATGGGGAGAGGAGGGAGGTCAGGGCTGGAGAGAAAGACATCAATGTGAGATGAAATCGCAACCTGGGTAGTGCCCTTACTGGCAATGGAGCTCACAGTCTTTCAGTATATGGAATAACACCCCAACCGACTGAGTCACACCAGCCTCAGGGCAGTAACTGGATTATTCTTGACCTAAAACTGCCCCTGGTTTTCCAGGGAACATTGTCTTCTTCAACGACCCAGCACACATTTGGGAAGAAACTTGAGAGTCCATCATGGAGTTTAGGGCTGAATTGTCTCATTCACTCAATATCACATCTGTGTACTTTAATTCACAATTTGGAATTGATCGCGATTCCTTTCCACCAGTATTCAAGAAACCACACAATCCTAATATAGCTTCATCTTCTAGTAGCCACATAATCTATCCATTACACATGAAATATGTGATCTGAATCCATATGGCATGTAACAGTGAAGTTATATAAATATATTGAGAGTACTCTTCCTGAATCCAGTTTGGATAGGAATAAAGCACAATGTGTAACTCACAAAATGGAAAAAGGTGACCATAATGATTGTTGGTTAATGGTGTACAACTTGACATAGGTTCTCATCTCATTTTTGAATAAAAGTTCATACAGGTATGATGTTGGGTCATGTGTTTCATGCTCCTCTTCCTGTTTCTAATGTCATTGCAAAAGTTCGGGTCATAAAGTTGCTTCTGGATTACAGCAATCAACCCCTAAATGGCTTCCCCTTTCCAATTTTGTCTTTTCCTTTTTCATCCTTCATAGCATTAACAACTTTCCTAAAATCTTTTAATTTACTGCTAGGTCCCTATTGCTTATTTGAAAAAAAACAAAAACAAAAAAACCCCCTAAACTCCTTAAGAAAGTATCATGTAGAAAACAAAAGCCTTAATGATGTGGCCCCAACTTCTTGTTCAGACTCTTCCTCTCTCCACTGTCTCCTCCCTTCTCCTGTGTGCCTCAGAGGAAGATGTTTGTGTTGGGATGTTCAGGATGCCCCAGTGTTTGGGAGCTCTACGTGTCTGCTTGGTCCACCCAGCGACTACCATGGAACCTGACACACATTAAAACACCAAAAGACAGATTCCAGATTCAAGATAGGGGATGGAAACTTCCAACATCCTTACATTCCAAATCACAGTGAAAAAAAATGAAGGTAAATATGTCCTTGGCACCACCGGCTACACAGTAAGAGGGCAAACAGCAACAAGCTCAGTCAGGGACTTGAGGGAGATATAAACACTAGCACGTATAATCCAGTAGGGCTGAGAAATCCGTGACCCAGTGTACATTTAAAAAGACAGGATCTTATACATTTTTATGATTTCTAATTTATGAAAATTTGTTTTTTTGTTTTTGTTTTTTAGCTTGGATACAGCTCCTGAACAAATTAGTGACCAGGAAGATCAAGCAAAACATTCTCTCATAATACACTGAAAGGATAAAGATGTGAAAAGTGTGAGGAAACCATTAAAGAAAATAAAGGATAGATTCAGAAGTTTCCATTTCTACTTAACAGGAATTCCAGGAAAAAGGAATGAAGAAGATGTAAGGTTGAATAATTAAAAAATAATAGAAGAGAATTCCCCTGAGCTACGAAGATACAAATCTTTTATTTGAAGGGGCTATCAACTGCCAAGCTGGAATGTTCTCAGCTTAGAGAAAATTCAGCTTCAAAGGTAAATAGAAAATCATAAAAACTGAAATCACAGAAATATGAAAAGTGTTTCTTTCAGCTTCAAAGGCATGAAGTTAGAATGAAAATGCAGATCTATCATCTGCAACTCTGGATGCTAGAATAAAAGAATTTTTTCTCAGGTTATGGGATTAAATTATTCTGAAACTATAATTCTATATTCAGCAAAATTATCAATCAAATAGAGAAAAAACATTTAGGGGCATAAAATCAGGCAGCTTAAAATCCACAAACTCTTTCTGTATGAATTACTCAATACAATACTCCAAGCAAAAAATAACATGTGTATATATAATAACATATATATACAATATATATAGCATATCATAAAGAAAAAAGCATAAGGTAAAAGAAAAAGCAAAATATAAAACAGTTAAACATTTGATCATTATTTACTAAGATGTTTAAGAAAATTTTGTAATTTTTATACCCTAGAAATCCCAAATTCCTAAGTGAAATAACAACAAAGCAAATGTTTTAAAATAGCAAAAAATAAAAAATAAAATAAAAGACTATTATGTTAAATATTTCTTTATACAACTATTTTGATAAATCTAGATTCTAGAACCATGGATTCTAGATTCCTGTGGGTTCTTAATCTCGAATGGTCAAATAAATTCTATTTATTTTCTCTGCTAACCTCTAACTGAAATTTAGCATGACTTTCAGTTGTGACTCTTGGCAATAAACACAGTGGTATTAGCAAAACCTGTGACCTTAATGGGTACAAACCATAGAACTGTTCAAATCTCTTTCAGTTGGTCCAGGTATGTGAAGACATCATTTATGTTAGTCATTAGATCATGCTGTACATTGCACACAATCTCCAAGTTTCCATCTACAGATGATCCTGCAAATGGATGACCCCCCACCCCCTCACCCCTCAGGCATTCTCATATTGGTAACCCCATCACTCATTTTACTCTCTAATATTCTTATTTACCTCTGTCATCAATACTTGAGAAAAGCATAGCTTTCCTCCTTACTTCTTACAGTGTTGTAAAACTGGGCAGTTGAAATGAGAATTTGTAAGTCTCCATAAGTCAGTATGGTGTTTTGTAATACAGAAAACTGAGTGAGCTACAAGTATAAGCCTTGCAAGTTCAAACAAATCACATGATTCAGATAACTATTGAAGTATTTAAAGTAACTTATTAGTATTCAAAGATTGTGAAGTGATATAGGCCATGCATGTTACAGGTGCTGAGCAGCAAAGTTTCTTTTCTTTCCTTGGTTTCCTCTTCAATTCTCATTTTCCAGTGTTACAAGGTAAAGGCAAGCGCATGTAATATGTTACACAAGAAGGATTTGTGCATTTTTTATTCCATAAGAATACTGAGCATATTGAGAGTAACATTGTGAGAACACCATAAACATAATAAAAAACTCACACACATATTTGCAGGAAGGCATGGAAAACTATGTGACTTCCCTCAAAATCCAGGAAGAACATCTTTTTAAAATAATGATTCTAAGAAGTGGTTCATAGACTTCATCAAATGCCAAAGGGTCCAAGCATAAAAAAAAAGTAAAGAATTCCTGATCTAGATCAAGTAGATGTTTTCTAAGATAAAAATTACCAAAACTAATTCAGGAAGTGGAAAAAAATGAAATAGACCAGTAATTATAAGAAAAACTGAAAAGTAATCAAAGATTTACACACACATTACACATCCCTCATCACCTTCACCACTACCAAAGACCTGTCCTTAAAAATGCTGCTACCAAACTTTTAAGGACCAAGTCATATCTTTATTCAAACCTTTGACCATTTAGAAAAAGAAAAAAAAAAGTAAATTCCCCAAGTCATTCTACAAATCAAGTAAAATAACCCTGATATCAAGACAAAGGAAACATGTCTACACAGGAAAATCATCAAAGCAACATTACTTATAAATATGTAGAAAATTTCTAAATAAAATAATAACAAAGCAAATTCCCTCTAGTGTAGCAAGAAGAAAGGAGAAAAAAAAAGATATGCAATAGAGAAAGTTTGTGAATTGGCATATGGAAGTTGAAGCTTCAATTTTCTCAAAGTTAGGAGGCACTTCCAACCTCCAAGAAGAAGGCTGGAGGTTGGGCGAAGAGGGCGTTTGAAGGTCATGGAGGCAGTTTAAAATAATTGTGCCAGACAGTGAATTACTAGTATTGCTAGGTTGTGTTAAGCATCTATTTCAGATGGGATATTGCTGACCTCTGGCAAAATTTTCCTTCGCAGAGCTTTTCTGCTTGGTTATAAGGCATTGAGAGTTGTCTTTGGCAGACAGAGGCAAAGAAAAGACAGTCTGATGAAATAATAACTATTTAAGTTTAAAAAGATGAAAAGTGAAGAACAGAGAAAAACAGTCAATAATCTAGAGATCCTGCTGATGGAATAGAATGGTCACGTTTAGAACCAATAAAAATGATTATTGCATATTTTATTATGGAATACTATGCAACAATTAAAAATGATGAAAGTAGATCTACATGAAATTAAATGGAAAGCTTCCCAGTATATACTGTTGAATATTTTGAATAAAACTAAGACATGTATGTATGTGTGTGTTCTACCAAATGATGCAATTATAGAGAGTAGGGCTTACTGTCATTTATTTTTGTTTTACATTTTTATAATTTGAATTGTCTACACTTGATATACATTTTAATTTTAAAATATTTTTAAAATAAGGCTATTTCCATGTAGGAACAAAAGGGTGTACATAACTTCTTCATGTACAGATACTGCTGTAAACTTTCCTATTTGTTTTCATCCAATTTTTTTAATGATAATATCTTTTTTCTTTTTTTACAAAAGGGAAATCACATTGTGCACACTGTTTTTAATCAGTTTTTTTTTTTACCTTTTCCACAGCATTAAGTATTTTTCTAGTATCATTCTTAGTGGCTAAATAAAGCCTTGTTGTTAAATATTTATGTTTTATTCACCTCTTGTTTCTACCAAAACACTTCCATAAAAATCTTGCAGCTATAATTTTGCAAACATATATGACTTTTTCTTAGCATGAATCCCCTGAAGTAAAAATGCTGGTTTAAAGACTTTATGCAAAATTATGAGGCACTCAGTAGAAATGGCCATTCTGCCTTCCAGAAAGATGTTTAAAATTTACACTCTCACCTCCAGCATATCACAGTGCCTCCTTTCATGCCATTTTCCCAACACTGAGATTATGATTTTTTTCAGTCTAGTTCTTAATATCAGGTCCTTAAATCTAGATTTATCATGAAATTAAAGATTGTTTTCCATCCTAACTCTATATTAAATTATTTTCAAAATCAAATAGCATAGTAATAATGACCTGAAAGCAGTTTGATTCTGTGGGATACAGAAATAAGGACAATATTTATGTGCCTCTTGCAGACCTTTTCCCTAAGCTTCCCTTCTTTACCAATCAGTTACATGAAAAGATTGAGAATTAGGTTTTGAGAGTCTGGTTCTAACTGCCTCCAATGAGTAAAATTAAAATTTAAATATAACTTAAAAAACTGTGCACTGGACCTTTGTGCCATCCAAGAAGGTCAAGTTCAAGCCCCTTATTTGAAAAGACCTCTCCCTGAGAGATCACAAAAGGAAGCCCATTAACATTACATCTTTCTCTTTCCTTTTCCTCATTGTTCATTTTAAAACAAGACTAATACTGACTGAAAGCTAAAATTGCAGGAAACAGCCAGGGCTTATGCTGTATCGATGTGGCATTGAAGTTGAGTATGCTCCCACTGAAATCACTGGGTACGATTACTAGTGGAAAATCTTGATGGATTATCCATCCAACAAAGCCAGCTATTTTGTTTTCTAAACAATACTGGAAAAGACCTATTACATACCGCTACTTAAGCATTTTGTGTTTTTATATTCAAACAAGAAAGTTAGAGTTTGGTATGCTTGAAGTTTGGTTACTAAACATTCTGTTATTCCTATAAAAGACAGTGGTAAGTTTTCAAACAGGAATGCTGTTTGAAATGCTCCAACATTCAACTTCAAGACTGTGAAATGCTCCAAAATTTTTAAATGATTTCTTTTGGAAAGGAAAGAAGATACTTGCTTGCTGTTGCTACAGTTGCTGTATGCACGCAAATAAAATAATAATCTACTGAGAAAAAGATGAATATGATGGTCGCAAATGATTTTATTATGTAGACAAAGCTGTATTCAAATTAATTATAATGACAGTAACTTTTATTCTTCATTTTCATATAAAAATTGCAAAACTGCTACAGTGCTGAAAAAAGAGTGGTAGAGGGAGATCAAAGAAGATCAAAAACAATTGGTGTCTTAACAGTTATCAAAGGAAATCACACAGCTCTCAAGACATCCAATACTTATTTATTTCACTAAAATGCATACAGATGAAGTCAAAAGAGAAAAAAAAAAGAAGATACCACAGTAAAACACTGTTTTTCTCTTTAGTTTCATGCAGGATCTTTTCAAACATGTGAAGACCTGCATATCTGATTTACAAAGTAATTACAAACCTTAAAACTAACCTTTGGATTTATCTATTACTTCCCTAGCCACTGACCTATTCCTTTCTTTCATTGTCAAGCTCCAGTTATAACAGGTCCACATTAACCTTGTCTATTTCATTTATTCCCAGCCCAGCTTTTGTAATATATCAGCTCTATCAAAATATTAAGTTGGTAGTTTCATTGAGTTACCACATTAGAGTAATACTCTGACAAAGGAGGCGCCAGACCATATGAAAACTTACAAAAGATGGGTGCTGAAACCTGGTCACAAATTTCTTGGAATACCTCATACAGTTCAAGGTCATAATGGGGTCACATTTGGGAGGTGAAAGAGAAATTCGCGAAGGGTATAACTTGAAAGAGAATTGCTCCAGGTCACAAAGGAGAAGGGGAGACACCATGGCTACCCCCTTCCCCAAACCTAATCATGGGGAGGGGCTTCCATGAGACCGCTCAGGCTGCTACTTGACATAGGTTCCTTGCAGAGGACCTTTGCTTAACTCCAATATGAGAAAGCTAGCAGAGCTTGGAAAGCACAATGGGAGGGGGCATGGCTGTTCTGGAAGATAATTGTACTTCTTTCTGACAAGGTAAAAGGTGCATAAATCCCAGAGGAGGTGAGTCAACCTGGAATAAAATTTCTTCTCAAGAGGACCCCAGAGAGAGTCTGCAGGGAGCCAGAGGAGAGGTCTGTCAGAGAACCAGAGGCTTCGGGGGGGTGTGGCTGCCAAAGAGACAGGACCACATCAAGGTAGTTTCAGTCACAAAGGCCTAGCAGAGGAAACTCTAAAGAACTGAACAAAGAGTCTGTGAGAGAAAGTGCCAGTTGTAAATAAGTGTCTGTCAGGCACAGAGAGAGAGTATCAGCAACTAAAATGGTAGCTGTTCAGTGGGTTTTCTGCCTCTCTTTCTCCTTCTCCCTCTCTTCTCCAGCCCCTGGTGGGTCCACACTGCGATTAGCAAGCCAGAGGAAGAGTGAAGAAAGACACTTTAAATCAGGTTGGGTCCATGTCAGAACTGGATACTCTGATTTCTGATAGGAGATTGTGGCTAAGAGTGACCAGAGGACCTCTGGATATACAAGAAGAACCAGAAGGGTCAATGAGCCTCTCCAGGTTTTCTGCCGGGAGCGAGGAAAGGCTACCACCTGAGTAGGTTTAAAGGGCACATGGGAAACAAACATAAGTTGTTTATTGTAATTTCATCTCATGAGTCCTAAATGCTACATTGCTTTTTGAGACCATTTTCTCAAAAATTACCAATGATCTTAAAAAGGTAAAGGAATATATTGAGAAAATGAGTGGATTTGTAATCATGAGACCTGAAATAGAACTCTGAATTCACAGCTTAAGAGCTGAGTGGTCTTGGTTAAGTCATCTAACCTCTCTGAACCTCATTTTTAATCTATAAATTTAATGTCTGATTTTTTTTTTCTGTTCTTAATGCTATTTGTCTTGGTTTGGGTTCTCTGGAAACAGATCACAAGACAAGGATTCCAGTGCAACCTAGGAGGTAATCCCAGGAAACTCAGCAGAGAAGCAAGAAAATGAGACAGAAAAGGAAGCCTATCAAGTGTGTGTTATCAAGCCAATGACCACTGTGGGCAAAAGGAGTTCAATCCCTCTGCTGAACCCAGGGAGGCTCTATAGCCCAGCACTGTCCAATAAAAAAATACAATGAAAGGCAAAACAGTAGCTTTAAATCTTCTAGTAGCCACACTAGGGAAGGTAAAAGGAAACAAGTTTTGTTAATTTCAATAATTTTTCAACCCACTAAATCCAAAATGTTACATTTCAATATGTAAAAATTATTTATGAGATATTTAAATTTGTTTGACTTAGTCTTCAAAATCAGGTGGATTTTTTTTTAATACTTATAGGACAATTCAATTTGGGAACTAAACTGTCATCATTAAATGTGCACTTAGATTACATTAAATTTACAGTTGGAAAAGTAGATTTGTATAGTCAAGCATTTCCAAATATGATTAAAGTTGTTCCAATAACTGAAGAGTTTCATTGGTAAGTTAATTAAGATAAAATCAAATTGAAAATTCCTTTCCTCAGTCATACCAGCTACCTCCTATACACTCAGTGGCCACATGTCGCTAGTGGCTACAGCATTGGACAGACAGCCCAGATGCTGAATAGGCCTCAGAGTTATTCTACCTGAGAGGCAAAGAAGCTGAGGCCTTTACCCACCTCCTGGGCCATCCTTGGTTAATGGCTGCTTCTGGGGTTGTTGACAGCTGTGCCCTCGACTGTGCTTGCTTACCACCAGAACAAAGCCGCCTGCAGAGAGGTGCCGGTGTTCACAGAAAGGAGCCTTCTGCACAGACGTGAGCACCAAGGGGATGTGGGCAGAGCCCTGAGGGTGGCTGCGGCACTATAAAACCTCCATTTGGTCATAGAATGTCACTTTTATCAAGTCTCTTTTTAATTTCTTGGAAGAATGTGACAAATCAATCATTTGTTTCAAATATCCCTCACAGTCAGCTCTTCTCTTCCATTGCCATTGATGGTGTTCCACGTGTCAGAGGACCTACCCTATGTAGTAGCACAGTTGGCCATATTCTCAGCGGTTCCTTGGTAGCATGGGTGCAGGGATTCAGGAATGAAGGTGGGCACTGCATGTTTTGGGAGCTATGGTGTATGTTATGTGGCTATCCCCATTCTAGTATTTAGAACCAAATCTGATTTTAGGTAGAAATAATTTAAGATCTAACTTAATACACTAGAACTTGACATATAAATATTGCTACACCTAAATCTGCTAAAAGCTTGATCCTGAGACCCTTGTACCCACAAGACCCATTCCAACTTGATGGTTTGAATGTTTGATTCTCCCGTTTCTTCCCATGAGCCCCAGTTTGGCTAACATCTGTGTTTCCTAACGTCAGGCAGAATGAGTCTAGCCAGCTGACTTCCCGGTAACTGTGCATACCTACTTGCCCTGTGGGCCTCTAGATGCCTTGTGTTTTTGTGTCCTCGCCCTTTATTCCTCAATGCTCTTTGGCCTCTGTTGCCCAATGCTTTCTGGGTTGCATGAGGCAAAACCCTCTGGAAACTATCTTCTGCATCCCGGACTGACTCTCCTCCCTGTTCCTCCATACTGGCCTACGCCACCTAACTGGCAGGGTCTTATTCCAGGTTCCTGCTTCTACCACCCCGTTCCACAGCACTGCACTTCACTAGGTCACATAATATCACAGGCCCCAAATAGGACAGCATCTGCCTCCAAGCCTACATATCAACTGTTCTCATTCCTCGTTCTTTCTAATGTATTCTGCACTATCATGTCAGATTCATTTCTTAAAATTCTGCCCATGACATGCCGACATTTGCTAAAGAAAATCCATAACTATCCTAGATAGAATCAGGTGTTAGGGAGACAAAAGAATACATGACAATGTTCCTGACTTAAGTTGTTTTCAGGCAAATCTGAGAGGCAAGATTCATATATATGAGAGAATTAGAAATAGTGTAGAACAGAGATTGGCAAACCGCATGTGTTTTAAAGGTTAGAAAGTTAACAATTCAGTTCATTCATTGTGGGCTGTATGTTCTTTGTTGCAACTTTTCGACTCTTTCTTTGTATCAGGAAAAGAGGTACAAACAATACATAAATTAAAGGGTATGGCTGCATCTCAGTGCAAATGTATTGAGACACTGAAGGAGACACTAAAATTTGCATTGCATAAATTTCTCCACGCCATGAAATATTTATCTTTTGATTTTTCCTAACCATTGTTAGCTAGCAGACCATACAAAACAGGCAGTGGGCAGAATGTATTTGGCTGTCAAAGTACCCCAACCCATGGTGTAGATTATAATTCATTTCTTAGTTGGGTGGTTCAGTTCCAATGATGTAAAAATTTAAGGAAGAGAGAGAATCATTGTGCTCTCCTTATAAAAAAAAAAATCAAAACAAACCGAATCTCGGAAATAGTAAAATAATTTGGAAGATGAGGGAAAGAAAGAAGATATTTCCACTCAGCAATGCATAATCCAAGAGAATGGGTTAAGTGTGGTACTAAATTACAAACTACAGGCGGATTTCATCGGTTTTCTTCTGTTCCAAGGTCCAATCCAGGGTTCCACATGGTATTCAGTTGTCGCGTCAATTGTCTCCTCCAATCTGTGAAAGTCCTTTAGTTTATCATTGTCTTTCCTGACCTTAACATTGTTAATGAGGGCTGGTCAGATATTTCGTAAAATGTTCCTCACTTTAAATTTCATGACTTCTCATGATCAGATCGAGGTGATGCCTTAATAGGAATGATATCACAGAAGTGAGGTTCCTCTCTCAGTGCATGATATCAGAGGGACATGTCTTATACAGGTGATGTTAAGCTTGATCACTTAGTTAAGGTGGTATCTACTGTGTTTTAAAGTTGCTCTTCTCCTTATGTAAATAATCCATATTTTGGAATTGAAATTTTGAGGCTATGCAAATATCTATTTTTTTTTTCTCCTTAAACCCTAATTTTACCATTCCGGTGGATCCCACCTACAGCAATTTTTACTAATGCTCTAGTGATGATCTGCTATTTCCTTATTCCCTTTTATATTTATGAATCAGAATTCTTCTGTAAGGAGAAGTTGTCCTTTCTTCACCATTTCTCTATTGATTCAATCATTTAATTATGTCTGCCTGTACTTCTAAGTATTTATTTTATTGTTTCATAACCCAATATTTTCTTTTGTTGCGGAAGTGTGTCCAGTGTTGCCCATTGAGAGCTCTGTCAGGTTGGCTGCTGCGTCCTCTCAACATGGCCCAACCTGGCTTCCTTATTTCTTAGAGCTAAGATCCTCCAGCCTCATCGATTATCTCTGCCCCAGCCATTGAGTCAATGACTTCTCAAGGACTTATATAGATGTTTTAAACCATAAAGGTGGAAAGTTTAGAGTGCTCTACTCTCACCTGGGTAAAGAAGAAGAAGTCTGGAAAGAAGCTGAAAAGAACTTGGAGAAGCTGAACGTTCAGGGTTGAGGAGAGAAGGGGTTGGGAGCCAGCCAAGCAAACAGAGAAGGAACTGTCCGCATAGTGGCGGGGACTGCCGCTCGACGTCAGAGAAGCCGAGGAAAGACAACCTTCAGCTTTGAATTTAGGGTCCCCCATAAAGCTCCTACCTGTTCTCTGCCACCTTCCCTCAGTTGTCACTCTTCAGAAACGCAGGAATCTTTCAGCCAGATACTCTCCTCACCCTGGCCCACCCAAATCCCTCACCGAACACAGCTACAACTGACAAATTCAGCCCTATGAATTTCAGACCTTCATCCCCGCAACTGATGCGTTTTCTTCCACCTCGGACAGGCCCAAATCCCACTCCACTTTCTCAAGTCAGGGCACGTTACATCTTTTCCTTGAATCTTTTTCCCAAACTCTCAGCCTACATTTATCATTTGGTTTTTATAAATATCAGGCATGTTTTTTATCCTTTCTGTTAATTTAGGGTTTGAATTGTATTCTTTGAATTTTTTTTCTATTTCTTTTGTATTATTTATCCCCCAACAATAGGGTAGCTCCTTCAGGTCAGGGGTCATACCTCATACTCTGGCATGCTCAGTAGTAAGTAATATCTAAATACCTAATAGACATTTAAAAAATGTGTGTCAGTTTAACATTCATATCAACAAATCAGCTACTATGGTGAGTCATCAAAGAAATAGTTGAACACTGGGAAGATTCCAGGAGCTATCTTATCTAAGCAGGAATGTTAAAAACTACTTCTTAAGATACCAAGTTAGGATAGCTGTGCAAATTGCTTATGCCTTTGATGGTATTCCAAGAAAATGTAACCCTGAGCCAGGGCAATACTTATTTTTCACCAGGAAATAATTCATCAGGATATTTATGGCTTATCTATTAATAAGTAAATTGCTATGATATTTTACACAACCCTTTCTAGCTTTGTTTTAGAACAACTATCTGATCTATTTCCATTTTTAATATAAACTACCTTTTATAGAATTATTAACATATTAAGCTAGAGATTTTCAAAAGATAAAGGGGGGAGTATTGATAGAATTCACTGATTTTTTTAATGAAGAAAATACTGATAAAAAGAATATAATCCTATAATCCCAATAGCCAGAAACAGTTAACGTATTTTTCCACCTTTATTGAGATATAATTGATGCATTAACATTTTCTCATATCATATACCATATGTACAAGGTTTGCCAGGAAAAAAAATCCAACTAGTGTTAATATAATGAGAATGGTTTGTGTGACATTGATGTAACCTGGCAGCCAAGGAGGGTGGACTGACATGCCCATGCATGAACAATGATGACTTCACTGTACTAGTTAGTGGGTGTTGTAGACTCACTGAGTGAGCATATGCACTGTCTGGTCATCACATTTAAAATGACTGAGTCAGTAGAGCAACAAATCTGCCTCAAATTTTGCATTAAGCTTGAACATTCCTCCCCAGAAACTATTGGGATGAATCAGAAGGCCACAGCTATGGACAACTGGTGACTGGCAGCTTTATCATGACAATGTTCCTTCTCATGCCTTACATCTCATGCAGAGTTTTTTTGGCAAAACATCAAATCACCCAGGTGACTAAGCCCCCCTACAGCCCAGATTTGATGTCCTGTGACTTCTGGCTTTTCCCAAAACTAAAATCACCTTTGAAAGGCAAGAGATTTCAACCACCAATGAGACTGAAGAAAATACTATATGACAGCTGATGGCGATTGGGAGAATTGTGTGAGGTCCCAAGGTACCTACTTGGAAGGGGACTGAGGCATCGCTGTCCTATGCACAATGTTTGTTGTATTTTGTATCTTCATCAATAAATGTTTCTTTTTTATATGGCATGGCTGGATATCTTCTGGACAGACAACATGTGTTGTTTGAGTGATCATGTCATATAAATTGTGTTCTAACTTACTTTTTTCACTTAATGTTTCATATTTCTCATATCATTAAATATTTTCTACATTATTTCTTTGTGACAGTAAATGGAATTTTATAGACTAAATGTATTGTAATTTATTGAATTAGTGTCTATATTTGGACATTAGGGTATTTCCAGTTTTCCTCCAACAAATGCCATACCACAATAAATATTCTTATACTTAATTGTGACCATAAATTTTATTAGCATAAATTCTAAAAGTGAGTATCTCTATACAAATTGCTATACATAGTTTAAGGGTTTTGTGTCTGTGTTTTAAAGGCCATTGCCCAACTGTTGTGCCAATTTACTGCGAATCAGTGGTAGTCAAAACAACTTTCAAACAATCATTTTATGTTTTTAAAGGGAACAATGCTCACCTCCAGAAATAATGAAATAAAGTTACATTTTCTGTTTTTGTTAATATGAGTCTCCTTTATCCTGCAACTTTGATCAATTTTTAAATATTGTTCTTCTTGATATAAAAAATGCAAAACAACACACATTATTTAGTGTGAGTTGCAAAGAAAATACAAGGTCATTTGAAAATAAAAAAGTCCAAGAGGACATAGCTGCAGCTAAAAAAAAAAAATTAATTAGTTTCCCATTTAAAAAATATTTTGTCAAGAACAATTATCTTCTTAAGTACATTCTCTTGCTTTCTTTGGTATCATTAATATATTTGCATGAAAGATAATATCTGCACTTTTATTTTATGGTCACCATTTTTTCCTCTAAAGAAGAATAAGACTCAGTCAAAACTTGCGTGTGCACAAACAATTGAGAGAGAGTTGCCACATGTGAAATAGGAAGTTTCCCAGTAGAAATCTAATCATTAGTTATTTGAATGTACTTATTTGTACATTTACCTCTGCACAAAAAATTTGAGACAAGTATATTTGTATTTTAAATGACAACAATAACAAGTTAAATAATATAATTAAAATAAAAAACAGACTAATAGGGCGAAGGAAATACATTAACATAACAGCTTTGTTTGAACTTCAAATTTGGTTTCATGAATTGTTCTTTCCTGTTTGAGACATAAGCCTTTGTTGTCAATACACATATCAGATTTACTTCATGCAAAACATTAAATGACAATTCAATAATTTCCAACAATTAATATTTATTTCAAGAGAAAAAACACACAAGTACTTAAAGAAGATACATACTTTTTTTTCAATTTTATAGATAAAAATCAGAAGAGCAGTGTCGGCTAAGATTACTGGCAAACAATTGAAGTTTTAGAAACAAGTCCCCTTTCCCCTTCAAAGATCTGAAAGGCAGAGGATAAAATCAACCCACATTTTTTTTCTACTACCTAACATCAATCAGTGGTGACTAAATCTCTACAAGGTGGCTTTAAATTGAATAGTTCTCTAAGATTCTTTAAGTTCTTTAAGACTGTATTCTTGAAGATTCTTACACTAATACTGTATTCTTAAAGTATAAAGTGACAAAGTTGGCACCAAAGAAAAAATAAACACTCTATTGGTCCCCAAAGAGATATTTAAAAAGCCAAAAATCACATAAGCAGTTTGTTTGGCTGTGGCAATAGTGCGAGAAAGTAGCATCACTGAGTAGGACTGTGCCCATCAGGATGCAGGGATCACACCAAACTTCATTTTGCTATTTGTGATATGATATCTTTTGCAAATTAATAGTATAAATCAGCAAGACAAACAACATTTTCTTAAATAAATAAATACTGGGTAAAGGAACTGAGAAACGATTAACAAAGTCAGGTCTACTTTGTCAAGTACGTCACGATATTTATAAATCATATACATAACATTGCCTGAGTGTCTACAGAACTACGGAGCAAGACTCCTAGAAAGATGCCTCACAGCTTAAATTCTAAGAGGGTGGCTCTCTAAATGTGTGTTACACCTTGGAAGCTCCTAATAATGTGGAGGCAAAAACATGCACATATACATGCATAACATTTTATTCTCATTGTAATATTCTGAATTCTAAAAATGTATGTTTTTCAGCTGACATGAGTTGTCTCTATGATACAAGCAAACTACCTGTTTTTCTAGTTTAAAATTTTGGAAGAGCTTTTCTGTAGATTAAGAGTATGCATTGAAAAAGTGATATATTGTTTTTCAAAA
Source organism: Pteronotus mesoamericanus (assembly GCF_021234165.1). Taxonomy (NCBI): domain Eukaryota; kingdom Metazoa; phylum Chordata; class Mammalia; order Chiroptera; family Mormoopidae; genus Pteronotus; species Pteronotus mesoamericanus. The sequence continues at coordinate 16,152,793 of NW_026555321.1, forward strand.
ACCATAATCATTAGAAACTTTCGGAATAGGGAAGAGATTCGTGTAAATTAACATTGTACAACTCAGTAATTTTGAAAGCTTTAGTTCCTCCTTAATAGAAAATGAATTTTTCCTCTTTAGTGAAAGGGTGTGACAAGATACAATGACTCTTATTTGAGGCTTTAAATTAAATTTAAAAAACATCTTCACTTACACCCAGTGACTGCCTGGATAGTCCATCTTTCACTCCAACTCAATGTGTACAATAATGTCATATTTTGATGAATGTGTTTTTTCTTTGTTTAACTTGCTTATCTTATTTCTGGTCTTACAGAGGTACTGTGCATTGCTTATGTGTGTTTAAGCCTCTGGCCAGTAAACAGTTTCCTTATGCTTACTGCGTCAAGGGAAGAGGAAATACCTACAAAAGGGCCCTCTGCTCAGAGACCAGCAACGAGACATCATCTGGGAACTTATTAGAAAATCAGAGTATGGGTCCCCATTCTAAATCTACTGAATTGGAATCTGCATTTTATTTTATTTTATTGAATTTATTAGGGTGACATTGGCCCACAAAAACATATAGGTTTTGAGTGTACAACTTAATAAAACATCATCTGCACCCTGCCCATGGCCTCAAGTAAAATCTCTGTCAGTCCCCATTTCCCTACCCCTTTGCCCACCTCCACCTATCTCTACACACTTTTCCCTCTGGCTGCTACCACCGTTGTCTGTGTCTATGTGTTACATATATGAGGTCTGTACAGAGAGTATCTAGCCATGTGATATGAAAAATAGAAACATTTGCTGAAGAAGATACAACATACATGAAACATTGTACATAGGGCAATGATGCCTCAGTCCTCTTCAAAGAAGGCACTTTGGGACCTTATACAGTTCTCCTAATCACCATCAGCTGCCCCGTTGTATTTTCCTGAATCTCATTGGTGGTTTGAAATCTCTTGCCTTTCAAAGGTGATTTTAGTTTTGGAAAAAGCCAGAAGTCACAGGACACCAAATCTGGGCTGTAGAGGGGCTTAGTCACCTGGGAGAGTTGATGTTTTGCCAAAAAAACTGCATGAGATGTGATGCATGAGTGGGTACATTGTCATGATGAAGCTGCCAATCACCAGCTGCCCATAGCTGTGGCCTTCTGAATCATCCCAATAGTTTCTGGGGAGGAATGTTCAAGTTTAATACAAAATTTGATGCATGTTCGTTCTTTACTCAATCATTTTGAGTGTGATGGCCACAAAGTGCATATGCTCACTCGGTGAGTCTACCGCCCCCACTGACTAGTACAGTGAAGTCGTCATTGTTCACGCACAGGCATTCTAGTCTGCCTTTCTTGGCTGCCAGGTTACATCAATGTCACACAAACCATTCTTGTTATATTAACAATGGTTGGATTCTTTCCGGACAGACTATTATTTATATGAGTGTGTGTGTGTACTGTGTATATAAGTATACATATATAAATAATGCATACACACACTGTATACATACATACATATATATATATATGTTTTTGCTTAATCCTTTCACCTTCTTTCATCTAGACCCCAACCTCTCTCCCTTCTGACAGCTGTCAGTCTGTTCCATGTACCCATGCCTCTGTTCCTGTTTTATCAGTTTATTTTGTTCGTTAGATTCCACATATAAATGAGATCATGAGGTGTTTATCTTTCTCGGACTGGTTTATTTCACTTAGCATAATAATCTCCAGGTCTATCCATGGAATCAGTATTTTAACAAGTTCCCCAAGAGATACAAAGACAAATTAAGGGTTAAGAAGCATGGCTGTAGAGTACATTTAACTTTTCTTATTCAGGGATTCTACTTTCTAGCTATTCTTCCATTTAGAAAGAGGTATAGTTCTCTGAACAGCCTGTGTTCAGAGAGACATGAAATAAAGGTAATACTTTAAATTTATATTAATTTACTCCCTACATAGATGACATTTGTGTCTGAAGACATACGCTCTGTAGGTAGGGGAATTCATTTTCTAAAAGCAAGACTGTAAAGAAAGAGTTAATGTTCAGCCTACCACATCCAAAATAATAGTTTTTTTTCTGCAAAAGATAAAAGACTTGGAAGTCAAGCTTTATTAAAGGGAAAACAATTTTCTACCATCCCTATCTTCTCCTGTTATCATACTATGAAGCAGGTGGATGGAGATCATAAGTTTTCTCTCTAGAACAGAAAAAAATATTTATTTCACCTATTACCTAGGCTATGAATTGTTTTCCTTTATTAGTTTTATTTTGAAATGATTGCATATTTACAGAAGATCTACACTGTAGTTCAGTGAGGTTTTATACACCCTTCACCCAGCTTTGCATAATGTTAACATTTTACACAACCATGATACAATGGCTGACATTAAGAAATTAACACTTGTACAATAATCAGACTTTATTTGGATTCCCCCAGTATCTCTGCCATTTCTTTTTTTCCAGGGTCCAATCCATGATAACACATTGACTCTAGTACATTAGTCTCCTTCAAGCTATGATGGTACTTGGCCTTTCCTTATCTTTCATCACCCTGATAGTTTTGAAGAGAACTGGGTAAATATTTTGTAGAATGTCCCTAAATTTGATTTTATGATACATTTTCTCATGACTAGACAAAATTGATAGGTTTTGGGGGACCCTTTCAAAAACGTGGCATTAAGCTATGAACATTTATCCTTAATGTATAAGGATAAGCTGTGGAGGAAATAAAAAGCAGAAGTTTGCCTCTTTGGGTCCCACGAGATAGTAAGGTAAGATAGGAGACAGAAGTAGGGCAAGTAGATAGGACAATATTTGGGTTCTAGTTTTTGGTATTTTCTCCACACATACCTTTTGGGTGCTAACCTGCAGGGGAAAGGCAGCTTTATAACATTTAGATAAACAAAGAGTGACCAGAGGCCACTGGGTTAGTGGCTCACTGTCCCAGATTTAGGCTCTAAGCAGGGTGTCCTGGTAAATAATTAACAATTGCAATTGGGAGGTGGAGGTGAGGGAGGGTGGAGCCCTGATTCCTAATATTTGCTCGTTTCCCTGGTGTAAATGCTCCTATCCTGGCTGACTTGAAGCTATCAACATAACATTGCTGAACAGAATTGGAAAGAACTGCATGGAGGTGCAGTATTATATGGATGTAATAAACTTAGAACAGTAAAATATGGCGAAATAAATAGGAAGTGATGACTTTGCATATTAATTATCTTTGCATTTAATATAATTTGCTTAGATATATATTTACATTATTTAATTTTTAATAATGGCTGTGTTTAATAACTGAAGCACAAAATTTCTGAAAAAATAACAATTAGTTAAGTTATGAGCTCCCTCCAGTTTTCCACTGTGTCTAGGGGATTCTGCCCATTTGGCTCGGCAGCACCACATCCCATGTGGCTCAGAAGCAATGGCATGGAGCCAGTGGCCAGAAGTGGGTAGACAGGCAGGACTTAGAAAGCATTTCTGTCTTCTCACAGCCTTTGTGTGGGAAGTAGGAGTCTCCAGAAGTTCTTACCTCCCCAGGGGGACTGCTGGTGGACTAGCTGAGGTCTAGGAACAGGTAAAGAGGCCATGGGGGATGGAACTTTGATACCAGGGAAAATGTTCAGGGCTATAGCAGTAATAGCAAGGTCCCCCAACATCATCCCAAAAGATCAGAAAGGATCTAGTTAAATTTTAGTGGTACCAGTTCCAGGGAGATGAACCCAGCCCGTCTAAAGGGGAGATCACTGGATCTCCAGAAGATAGTACATGATCCAAGGGTGCTTCAAAGATAAAGTAAGACCCCTTTCCGATACCCCGATGCTATCTTGGGAAAGAGAAGGAAGAGGAAAGTAGAGAATCAGGAAAAGAGAAAGTCATCTTAAACAATGTTACTCAAAATATGGCCCATAGGCCAGTGCCAGCCCACAAACTATTACTGGTCTGAGGTGAGATAAGTATAGTAAGAGTTTGTGTTGAAATTTTTATTGCAAATTGGCATTGCTATGATACCCTAGCATGTGATCAGTGGCCTTGTCTTGTTGAATAGGATATAGACCAGTTTAGGTGTGTTTAATTGCATGGTAAGTTGCTTGGGGCACACAATGTGCACAGGCCATAAGCAGAAAAGCCATGTATTTGATTCATGATTGATTGTAAAGTCAATCAATTTGAGAAACATTAATCTAAAAGACTTTTGCAACCACCACCTCTAATTCAAAGTATTTTGAATAGTTTGTATCAGAGGTTGTCAAAATGTGTTTCTTGGATCTATAATACCAGAATCACCTGGGAACTCTTTAGAAAAGCAGACTCTAAGTCTCCACCCGATGTACCCAATCAGGAACCCTGAAGGTGGGCCCAGCAATCTGTGTTTAAATGTGCCTTCGAGGTGATTTTGCTGCCTGTTTGAGTTTAAGAACCACTGATTAAAATTTTTTAAATGAAGGAATTATGTTTAAGCTGGAAGAAAATAAAATACTATTAAGTGCAAATTATCCCCATCAGAATGCAGAGCTGGAGTCTGTGAAGACAGGCCAGGTAGAGAAAAAAGAAGAAAAACTAAACTTTCTTTGCAAATCTGGGTGATGTGCAAGTGAGTGAGGCCAAGAGGCAAAAGCAAAATACTTTGAGTGGATGATCAATTTTTATTTTTCTCTGCATTTCTAAGTATAACTCATTTCCCAGCACACACCAGTGTGGTGGTTTTTTGTTTCATTTTGTTTTGTTTTTGACCAAAACAGGGTCACAGTAATAGGAACAGAAGAGTATTTCTCGAACTTTACTCTCACCACGCAGTTGCTGGATTTCTGGCAGTCCTCCCATTCCCTGCAATCACTGCAATTAATAGTTCGGGGGGCACTTCTTGGCTACTTTGTGTCATCTGTCTTTATGTAATCTTCTCCGATGCAAGGTTGATATGGCTTTGGCTTACCATCTGGCCAACCCGGACATCAGCCATATCACAGCCAGGAAGTTCTCTCCGCGGCCCATCAGAGCCCACCTGGGGCTCACAAGATCTTCGAAGACATTTTCTCAGGCTGACATGCAGACAATCACCTGAAGCCCTTGTTCTCCGGCAGGTGCGATCCTGCAGGTCTTGGGTGGGCCTGAAGAGATGCATTTCTAACAAGCTCCCTGGTGATGCTGATGTTGTTGGTCCACGGGCAATATTTTGAGAAACAAGCTTTAAAGCAGTGGTTTTTCTGCTTTCACCATCCGTTCTCCCCAGGCCTCGAACACAGGTAAGCAAGCATAGTGGGAGGGTGACTAACTGTCTTAGTTTGACAACGACTGCCCTGAACATCCTGTCCTGGGAAACCTCACAGCCCTAGACAAACCCAGCAGCCCCAAACCACTCTCAACAGCCCTGATTCTGTTTCTCCCCTACTCTGTGCCCCACTGGCCTTTGTGTAGTTGTCCCTTGGCTTTTCCTTCTTTTAATATAAGTGTTCTCCCTTGAGCTTCTTCACTTCTCCTCCCCACCAGGCCCTCTCCTTTGGAAGACCTATCTCCACTAGCCCTAGACACTGCTGCATTTGCAGCCAGTGTAGGTAGTTAGCTGTGTTTACAAAGAGCTATCCATTTAACTTGCTTTGGAAGGTCCCAATTAGTGTTTCCCCACGGCTGGTCAGGATTAAGAGGCCTCTCTGAGATTGGTCGGGCCCATATCTGATGGTTCACTCAGGTACTGTCATATAAACATATTCATGCCATCTGGTCTCTGTAGACCAAGCAAGTCTCCCCAGTACCTGGGAGCAACGCCTGCTCTGCTTTGCCTCTTAGGTAATGATGTGGATATTATTCGGAATTAGGAAAAACCAAAATCTTCAGCTCTGGGGCTTGGCAAATGTGATGTGTTTTCCAATATTTATAATCATTCTTTCTATGGTGAAGCCATACATTTTTTAGGCACAATTTCATGCCTCATCATCCTAGAAATATAGTCCTAATTATGTTCACCCACAGATAAAACCTTCAATAACACTGAATTTACAGGAGAATAATTTCAAAACTCCTCACGCTAGTATAAAGCCATGGATCTCAAAACATTACTGTGCATCAGAATCACTCAGAGAAGGACTGCTAAAATACAGACTGCTGGCCCAACTGCTGAGTTTCAGATTCGGTAGGCCTGGGAAGGGGCCCCAAAACTTGCATTACTAACAAGTTCCCAGATAATACCGATGCTGCTCATCCATGGACCACTCTGAGAACCCCTGGCCTAGTGGAACCATTCCATTTAGCCTTGGGTTACATTTCCAACACTCGGCTACAGTATGTATTTTCAAAGACAATCCTTTATTCCTTGACCAATGGATGCTTTCCTATTCTGTGCCTTTGCTTTGTTTCATTCCTTTATTCACTCATTGTCTTAGCTTGCTCAGACTGCTCTAACAAAATACCACAGGCTCTGTGGTTTAAACAACAGTCATTTATTTCTCACAGTTCTGGAGGCTTTGAAATCCAAGATCAAGGTCCCAGTAGTTTCAGTTCTTGGTGAGGGTCCTCTTCTTGGCTTGCTGACGGCCACTTTCTCAGGGTATCTGCACGGTGGAGAGAGGAAGTGCTGGCGTTTCTTCCTCTCCCTGTAAGGGCACTAATTCCATCATGCGGTTCCTCCCTCTTGACTTTGTCTAAACCTAATTCCTTCCCAAAGGCCTAATTACCTCTCAATAACACCACATGGAGGATTGGGTCTTCAACATATGAAGGATGCAGATATCCAATCCATAACACTCACGGATTCATTCATTCAATGGCCTATTATTGCATTAAACTTTTTTCCAGCTTAATTGACATATAATTGACAAATAAAAATTGTAAATATTTAAGGTTTACCAGGTGATTTTTTGATACACTTCATCAAACATTTTTTAAAGACTAACTTTTGTCAAGTGCCCTCATGAAATTCATGACATGAGGAAAGAGAGAAAAAAAATATCCTTTTCATTTTCAGATTGGCTTCATGGTTTTTAAAGAGCTTCCATGTTCAAGCTCCCATTTGATCTTCTCCAGAGCTCCGAAAGACCAACAGGGCAGAGAGCACTTTCAACATTTCACTGACAAAGAGATTGAAGGCCAGGGAGGAGTGGTTAATCCAGGTAATGCCAACTCAGGTCTTTTCAGGTCTGGGTCAATGGTTTTTTTCATTCAATCCCACTACTTCAGTCCGAGCTCATTGCAGCCCCGCTCCTCCTGCTGTCCAAATTCTATCCCCTCTTTAAAACCCAATCCAACACTACCACCTCTATAAAGCCTCCCCGATAATCCTAGTGAAAATAATTTTTCCTTCTCATAAATTAATGTAATACTTTATTTTCTCTCTCTACTGCCATTTTTTAAAAATACAACCTCCCTTTCTAGACCCCAGTTTCCTTGAGAATAGAATCAATGATTTGTTCTCCCTTTGGTCTCCCATACCACTTAGTATTTAACTCACAGTAGATGTTCATCAAAGCATTGAGAATTGAAAAAAGGAATAAAGATGGAGAGATGAAAATTTCACCTATTCTGAGTCAATGATTCTACTCATAAGGTAATCAATGAAGAATATAATGAAGATGAAAGCAGAGTTGTGTGTTATCTCTTTGCTTTCTATCTCCATAAATAAATAGCGGTGGGGAGAATTACCATTAATTAAAGTGGTTGTTGGATACCAGATGTTTTATGTTATGACATTTTGCCTTCATAACCTAATAGAAAAATACCATTCCTCCCATTTTTAAGTGGAGATACTGAGGCCCGGAATTGTTTAGAAACCTGTCCAAGTTCATAAATTGATGGCATGTTAAAGAGGAGACCAAATCCAACTCCACTTATCTTCATTTGGCAACATGAACACATAAAATCACCTGCAATTGTACCATGAAAATAAGAAATTGTCCAGCATTTATTTACATAAGAAACTAGTTCATTGTATGATAGTAACATTGAGAACATTTACAGAAATAATCTTGAGATCATCTTTTATTATTGATTTGTCATTGATTTGCCATTTCCTGGTTGAATCCTTTGATCCATTTTCCCAAAAGGAAAAAGGAATTTCACCGTTACCATACTCTTTCCTTGTTCTTCATGTGACCAGTCATCACTAATTGTGAAACGCTAGCCTGTTACTTAGATACTAAGTGTTGTCTTAACAAGTGGTATTATGTTAGAACAAGGCTATTAGAAAAAAGAGTGTGAAAGGTTGGGGCTACATTCTGAAACAAAATGGGGGTGGGGTGGATAAATCCAGATATATTACCATGAAAAACCTCAAAAGGAATAATAACTTTAACAAATGTGGAAAACTCAGACATTAAAGCAGTTTATTAGACATTTACCGTATTATATTAGGGAGTTTAACCAAAGGACATTGCCAGTGAATGTCACGGAATCTTGATAGAAGCAGAAAAGAGACAGACTGCTTTAAGAAATGGCTAACTCATGTAGGAGGGTTCAAGTGTTGGTTCTGCAGCTAAAATCTTACAAGAGCAGAGGATTGAAACATCGTCAAGACCAAACAGGTATATCAAAGGTGACTGTTCTCACAAATGTATGCAATGCCAATTTCATACATTTTAGGTACTGCAGTGTTCTACATGGTAAATACCCATCAGTTTAATTGGCAGGGGTTTTTACAAGGTTGTATTATTTCATTAGCCATCAGACAGCTAATAATAGAGTTTGGCTTCTTAACCAATTTTTTTTTTTTCAATTTCAATGAAACTATTTTAAGTAATGAGAAAATTCTACCAAAATCTTCGAAATTCAATTGATCTTCCAGGTGCAATAAAGTTTGAAAACTCATTTCCAGGCCTCCTAGGGTGTTCAATTCAGAAAAATCAAGTCACAACTCATGTCCTCTTTCTTAAACAGCTTTCTATTGTAACTTAGCCTGTCAGATCAGGGAGCTGGTACAAAGTCATATATCAGAAGAAGGGTGAAGATTGGGGGAGTAGATAAGTATTTTTTAAAATTGTGTGTTGATGATGTTAATGTAACATAGGTTTCTATGGGCATTTTCAATTGCTCATGTACATGTCCGCAGGTGTGTGGCACAAGCAGAAACTGAGCTTCTTGAAAATAAAACCATAAAGAAATTCACATTTTATAAAAGCATTTCCTTACAGCTACCAAGACCTAAGATTATTGGGTCAAAAGATACGAACCTTTTTTGTCCAATATCTGGTTGATATTACCAAAGTATTTTCAAAAAGTGTTATATAGATTTGTATGTGAGCAGTTATGTAAAAGAAGCCGTTTTTTAATGCACGTTTACTGACTTTGAATATTTTGCTTTGTATTCCAATTTATCAATTTGTTCTTCAACATTTTCTAATCTGTTCTTACATCTATCTATTCAGTTTTTAATTTCTGTCAGTTTATTTCTCAGCCATGGAATTTTCACTTGATTTTTACCATAGTTTCCATTAATCTGCTGAAATTCTCTATCTTCTCATCTAAAGTCAGTTACTCCTATACCTGTACCTCCTGTAGCTCTGCTTTTGGTCACTTTCTACTGGTGTGCCTGGTAATTTTATTGAATGTTAGACACTGTGTATAAAATATCAGAGATAATTTGAGACTTTGGATGGTCATATCCCTTTCAAGTGATGTTTTACTTTAGCTTTTGACAGGCATTTAGGGAAGTAAGATCTCTCTTGGATTTCCTGCTCTCTGGGTTCATGGCCTCTCAAATGTTCTCCAACTCGAAGTCCTCTGATTCCTTTAAACAAGTATTTGCTAGATATTTTATCCAGCTTTTCTATCTGCTCTTGGAGGATGAGTTGATATAAATGAAAATAATCTGTAACAGCTGGAGTATGTCATTGACACTAATTTTAAAATAATGAATTCAACCTAAATATAACTTATTTTTGTTTTAATGTATATTCACTTGATTATTAGTAAGGCTAAATGTTTTTATATGTTTGCAAATGTGTTATATTTCATCTTTTGTGAAATACGGTTTTAGTCTTATCTCATATATTTGTTAAGTGTGATTCTATTCTTATCTCATTATTTTTTAGTTGCAGTGTTATTATGAGTTTGTATGAGCTTCTGTGTAATAATCATATTAACCCTTTCTGTTATTATACCCAAATAATCATGCTTGGGCTACTGTTTGCTTATTTTATTGTTGTTTCAATATAATCAAAACTATTTTATCTTTCACTTTGCAGTTAGTTACAGTATTTTCAGCCTATAAAAATTAACCCTTTAGACTTCCTATGGTTTGAGTGTTGCTAATTATTGCCTGTGTATGATGAGTGTATATTGATTTTTTCCAAACTGTTAATCAGTTCATGTATTATGAAATGTTTTCCCTCTCCATTGATTTATGTCCTGTTATTATCAAATATTTAATTATTATATAAAATGTAATTTATTTTGATCACATATTTACCCCATTAACTTATCTGGTGCCAGTATCACACGGTTTTAATTATTATAGCTTTATAATGTATTTTAATATTGGATAAGACTAGTCTCTCCACATTACTCTTCTTTCTCCAAACTGATTTTTGCTTGCTATTCTTGTTTATTCTCTCTTCCAGATTTATGTCAAAATCAAGTTCCTCTCACCATTACCTCAAAATGTGAAAAACAAAAGATAAATTGATACTAGATTTCTATTAAATCTACATGCTGGAAAGAAGTAACAATTAAATTTATATGTTATCTTTTAAAGCAGAAGGCAGTCTTTTGATTATTTAACTTAGTATTTTTGTAAATTTGAAAAAGATTTTAGGAGAACTTCAGCTATATTAAAATAATCAAAATTACCAAATAATAATAAAAACAGTTTTCTGGTCATTTAATTTAATATTTTTGACTCCCAAAACCTTTTGTTTATATAGGTCACATATATCTGTTTAAATCAATTATAGAGCTTAATATATTTTGTTGCTCTTGTAAAATGAATATGTTTTAAAAGTTTATATTGAGTTAATGGTTGTTAGTATTTAGAAATCCTACTTAATAATATATGTAGATTTTCATCGACTTCTAATATTTTACTAATTTATTAAGTCTTCCAATTTCCACTGGTATCTTTGGATTTTCAAGCTATAATAATATTTTTTTCATATGCAAAGGTAATGTTCTATCTTTTTTCACTTTTTATACCTCTTCTTTCTTTAACATGTTTTATTACATTTATCAGGGCTTTTAAAATAATATTTAATAACATTATTATGGCAAAACCATTATACCAACTTCTTTCCCCACTCCTATTTTTAAACATATACATTTCTAGTATTTTTACATTCATTTTAAGGTTGACTATTAGTTTAAAATGTTTATCATCATGTTCAGGAAATATATAATTTTTTTACCATTTTATCAAGGACAAGTATTGAATTTTATCCAATGCTTTTAAAAGTAATCCATTAAAATAACTTTTTCTTATTTAACCTACTGATATCACATATTTCGTTAGTATAGTTTCTAATTTTATAAACTTTTGCATTGCTTAATACACATAACTTGATTTTGCTATGGTGAATTTTATTGCATTTAAGATATAGCATACATAAATTATTTTTTATTTAGAGTTATTTAATGAATAATCTTTCAGTACCATTGTCCCTTCACTAATGTTACAGTATTAATTATTATAAAGTATTTCCTTTGCCTTACTTATTGTTTTCTGACAAAAATTCCCCTTTGTTTAATATTCATATTGTTTTATTTGATTTAGATATGTGAGCAGATTAAGCTGGAAAACACTTTACCATTTAAAAACATATTTCCATTATTTTTCTTTAAGTATGACTCTTGTAAGCACCACCAAATCATAAAGAAAGATTTTTATCTTAATTTAATGTGAAGATCTTTCCATTTGAATAGAGAAATTAAAGCTATTTACACTTGTCATAATTTTTAAGCTTAATTGGAATTATTTTATACTTTGTTCTTTTTAATAGTTCCTTATTGTTTCCTTATCATTTGGTCTTTTGCATGAACTATGTTTTGTTTACTTTATCTTCTACAATTATTTATAAAGGATATATTTTGTTTGCAATTTAACCATTGCCTACATTAAAATGTTCACAAGTATCTTTAATTGTATTCTTATCTAATGATTTAAAAATAAAGCAACAACTTCAACAACTTTTAATGCTATTGTTTCCACATTATGAACATTAGTTACAGACTCTTCTTTAAAAAATTTAAATTCCTCTTTTTCAGGATTATTTTATTAAAAACATTGCTTCTTTAGTTAAAAAAAAAATCTAACTATCAGCATCAATTCTCAATTCACTTCAATTTAAACTAGGCTTTATGTACTTATTACTTTATCTTTACCTTTAGTGCCTAGCACTGCTCTTTTTTCCAGAAATTTCCTATTCTTGAGTGTTGATATTGTCCCACCTCTCAGTGATCTGGAATTTTAGCAAAATTCTTAACTGTTATATGTTCTGGCATCTTGCATATTTTATGATATTTTTCTGTTGCTTTGACACATAAGCCAATTATTAGGTAGGCCTAAAACTTGCAAAATCAAACTTGATTCTCATAAAATTATGTAGAAATTTACCTGTGGTTTTAAAAAGGTTCATGTTTGATATAAAAATATAAGGGCAATCTACAAAAGTATATATATATATATATATATATATATATATATATATATTCTTTTCCCTCACTTATTTGCAAGATTTGTTCATCCTAGAAAATTTAAAATTGCCCAACTTATGACTAGGCATTTATTACTACTCTTTAATTTTGTTCAAAGGAAAATTTACAATGCTGATGTAGCTTTTTTTTCAGAAAGTTTTCCTCTATTATAACTTTAATTTTTACTTCTGATCCATAGGCTGTACATTCAGGGGAATACCAATTGTTTTATTTATAAATTCAAGAAATGTTTATTTAATACCAATAGAATATACTACTATGTGTTAAACACTCTGTTAGGAATAGGATTATAATAATAGATGTTTATTGCTTTCAAGGAGCTTATATTCTAAGTTAGAACCCCATAATTTGTCTTTCCCATTTCCTCTTATCTTTTTAACTTTTACTCATGTCCTTTGGATGTTTGGACTATTTATGAACTTCTTGTATCCCTTATTTTTATTTCTGCAAAGCAAAAATTTCACCTACTGAATTTTTTATTTAGTCACAATCTATTCTTATTTTTACCTGCTCTTGTTTAATTAAAAACAATATACTCTGTCCTACTATACTGTTATAATTGCACTTCTAAGAAACCTCACATTATTAAAAGGTTATTATAAAAACAATTTTTTCAAGAAGAAAAGGGGCTAGGGGCTAAAAAGTTTCAAATACACAATAAGGTAATTTTTACTACAGTAATTTCAATAGTAAATGTTTTTATATCTCTGTGTTTTTAATTCAAATTACAACTAATAAATTATTCTGTCAAAACCAGTAAATACAATTTTCAACATTATTGATCAAGTAATGTAAGATGTAAAGTAAGACCAGGTCTTCGACAAGGAGTTTCTAGGACCATAAAATAAATTATATTACAATTTGCAACTATCCAAGGTAGAAAAGACTATAATACCAATTGAGCAACCAACCAGCCATTCAAACAAATTTATTACAAATATTTCTATGGAATAACTTCATTTCTGCATGATTAACTTTAGTTCTAAATGCGCCATTATATTAAAGCTAATAATAGCCAGTACAATGAAAATGATGTATCTTAATGTATCAGTGATGTTATTTCCAATTCCATCTATAAAACCATAGGAAAAAGGAGAAATGATTGAAGTCTTATATGGAAACAACCAGAGTTTCTGGTGCACTTCATGTATTAGGATATATTCATTGCTCCATCCCCTCAGACTGAAGGAGACCCAAGAGGAAAAGCTCCCATGACTTCAATACTCTTTCACAAAATTTCCCTTTTCCTGTAAACTTACAGAGTCACCCTCTGGCACTTAACAGTGAGGGCAAAGGAAAAAAACTGAAAAAAACAAAGGAGAATATTTTTGTGTTGCTATATATTTCAAGTCCTGGTGCACTAGGCCCAAGTAGCCATCAAAGGGAAAGTCTTTTATGTTTGAACATTAAAATGAAGAAATGCAATTCTGGCCAGGATTAACTTTCATTCTGCTAAACATAAGAAATGCCTGAGGTGTGTCAGGGACGGCAACATAGAAGGCCACAGGAGTATGTTCGAGAACAAATTAGAATTGATGAAGCAGGTCCTCATTCCTTTCAATATCTAGAATATGCTTATTTCCTATGTTTTTATTGTTGATGTATAAAATTCTGTTTCAGGTGGTTCTAAAGCTTTTTAAAAACTAATTTAGTAAAAGAGTGTTCATATACTGCAACTCATTTGGTGTCTTCCCAGAAGCCCCCCAAATTGGAATCTTAAAATATGCACATTGGGATGAAAACACAGCTTAAAAACAGTTTTGTTAAATGTCTGTTTTTTTAAATTCAATGAATGATTTAAAAAATTAGCTTCATTGTTTTTTAATTTACCATCTGTTAACTCAATAAATATGAGTTCTTAAAGTTAACCTAATTGTCTTGGAATTTGCTGTTTTTGAAGCTGATTAAAGTTATTTAAATTAATTTTATTTTATATTCAGAGTAGGACAAAGTCTTTTGGCATTTGGATAGATCTTGGTTAATAATTTACAAATAAATATGGCCATTTTTAAAATGGACTAATTTTCTTTTAGTGGTTCCTAATATACATCAGTCAACTTGTAAAGAGGCAGAGATGCTGATATTAGATAATTAAAGAGATAATATAGCAATATACCAAAACTTACAACCGTTAAAAACTGTGACCATGCACAAAATTTGCATCAATTCTATCCCTTGTTTAATGAAGAAAAATATAGAGTAAATATTAACTGGAATGCAATTCCTTTCTTCCTACATTATCATGGAAAAAAGGAGCTATGCTTTAAAACATTGTCCTGCCTCTGGTCACAGTGTATTGGACTAACAGTGGCCTCTGGACCCAAGCAGGCCAATCAGACTCTTCCTTGAGGATTGTGAAAGACAGAAGGAAGAGTCTTTCTCTGGGCAGCTTGACCAGAACGTCTGTGTCTCCAGAAAAACTGGCAACCATGATCTGCTATGTAACTGTGGGGAGGAAGGAACTCGGCTGCTTTGAAGAAGAAGGACAAAGACGGACATATGGAGAGAGAAGATTGATGGGTTCCCTATAGCACTTTAAATACTTCTTCTACTTCTGGGGTCCTATTACACTGACTGTGAATTCCATGAAAAGTCCCAGTGTGCTTTTCCCTTTTTGCCTAAGCTCACAGAGTCAGTCAGCTTCTCTCAATCACAAGTCAAAATAACTTAAACTATTGCACAAGAAAGGAAAACCCCCTGGTGGTGATGACTGTTTAATCAAGGGTTTCCAGACTTTGTTCCTCCCCTGCTTTCCCTTAGATGAGAACTTTTTAATATTAATACATAATTTATATATTTTTTGTTTTACAGTTGTTTTTATGACTTATCTCTAAAACCTTTGTCTATCTCTGAGTTATTTAGTAGAAAGTTTTTCCCCTAAAAGCTTTAAGGTTTTAGCTTCTACATTTAGATCTATACTCCATTGCAAATGAATATGGTGTGAGGTAGGGATCAAAGTTTTTTTTATTTGTTTTTATATGATATCCAGTTATTCTAGCACCATTTATTGAAGACACTTTCTTTTGCACATTGGGTTGCTATGGTGGTGAAAAACGGAAGGGGGATGAAGAGGCCATCTAAAACTAAACTAATGACAATACTAAAATTGGTAGCCCTGGCCAGTGTGGCTCATTTAGACGGAGCGTCGTCCCATAAACTGAAAGGCTGTAGGTTCAATTTTTAGTCTGGACACGTGCCTGGGTTGCGAGCATATTAGCTCTCCTTTGTGTAACATAGTAGTTGGCTCATTCACATCTAAGTATTTCTTTAATCCTCATGCAAGGACATTTTTTTCCATTGCTTTTAGAGAGAGAAGAAGGGAGAGGGAGAAACATTGATACAAGAGAGAAACATCGATTGGTTTAAGTATTTTTTAAAAAATATACAGTAGTGAATGAAAATGTATAGTTTGGCCTAATAAGCATCCATTTTCCCTATTTCTGGAATAATTATCCTCCAATTTATCTTGGAGAACCACACCTGCCCCACTCTCAGCCTACACGATTTGCATTGGGTGGCTGCACTCCCAAATCCAAGGTGAGCATTTCACCCAAGGCTGGTGAATTGAAAAATCACAACTCTAGACCAGAGTGATGAGTGCAAGTATGGTACTTACTACAATTTGACCCAGTCGCAGCCATATGACGTTACCTGAGCAGCTAGATCTCATTTTGCCTAAAGCAGTCCTTACACTGTGTTTTCCAGTTTATGTGTATATTTGGATAGGGGTGGAGGAATAAAAGTGAAATAAAAACAAAACTTTTATTTTTGAGTTGGATTTCTCCCCTTTACAACCCAAGTTCTCCAAATCCATGTGGATTTCTGGATGCCATCTTATTTCTACCAAATCTGAATTTATAGACATGGAGCCAGAAATCTCTATTTTTAATAAGTATTCCATTTAATTCCTAGTCACATTAAAGTTTGAGATCGACTGAATTAAATCTCCTATTTTATGGCTGAGGAAACTGATAGTAATAAAGAGTAGGCATCTTTCCCAAGATCCTTCAACAATGCATATCCTAGGTATATGAGAATTAAGAGTGAGAAGAACAAAGACCCCTGTCTTCATGGACATCAACCAGCTAGCTGGTTAGTTACAGAATCAGAGCTAGAATTCAGTGCCCCTGTTTTCTTCCTGGTGACTTGATTTCACCAAGGGTTATGCTCTAAGACTTTTCTTCCCTACTCCAATACATTTTTGGTCTAAAATGTACATTTTTATTAAAGGCAAAGGTTCTATATTTGGGCAGCATTCATAGCATATAAAACTAGGAGGTACCTTAACAATTTTAAGGTAAATGTTACTGCTATATATGGTCTGTTATTTGCTAACATTTCCCCCAAAGCCATAGAGGACAGAAAGCAGCAAAGGAAACAAATGGAGTACCCGCCCTTCCCCTCAAAGTCTCAGGTAGCCAGAAGGTCTTTGAAGACTTGTTTTTTTGTTAAAATGTCACCTAAAACGCTGCATTCAACCCCACTGTATGTGTAACTGTTTTAATAGAAAAAAATAACTTTTTCCTAAGTCTTTCAGTAAAAAATAAATATTCCAGAAATAGAGGCCATAATTATTCTTTGGCTTTGTGTACCCCTGGCATACCAGCAAGACACCCAGGGGTACGTGTTTCTACCCTATTTACATTCCAGTCAATTCATTTTCTATTCTTGTTTAGATCCCAGGATTTCTTTTCTATTAGAATACTAATGACAACAATAACATTAACACACAAAAAATTGTTAGTCTTTATTATTATCTGTATTGAAGCACTGTGCACCTGTTAACTCCAGGAGATGGGTATAACTATTATCCCCATAATATTGATGAGTATATTGAGGCAGAAAATTAGGAGACTTGCTCAAGGTCAAGCAGGTACTAGTAAGTAGTTGAATCAGGATTACAATCCAGGCAGTCTGACACAAAGATTTCTTTGCCTATATATTAATTTATTCTGAAATTCACTTCAAATATTATAATTTGCCCATGCTGCTCCTTTGTATTCAAATTCCATGGAATATGTAAAATGGGTGAATTTTATTGTATATAAATTATACCTCAAGAAAGTTGAATAAAAAGTTACAATTTGCAGAGCCAAGTTGTTAAGAATTTAAAGATTTGCTTTTTCAGTGAATTGAGTAGCTTTAAGAATATGGATGTGCCCATGAGAACATAACCTACAAGAAACCTGTCAGCAGCATACCTCATGAAAGAATACCTAGTGTTTTTACCATTTTATGGGCTTTTTTTTCTGAGCATGTGGGGTGTTCTTACAGATCACTGATTGTGTAGTGGCTGGCAAGTACGGTTTCAAAACAAGAGAGGAGCTGAGAATTGTTTAGTGAACTCATTTTTAAAAATTGAAAAATTAATCTTGTAAAGACGGTCTTAGGCCCATGGCTATAAAATATTCTGATGGATAGTAATAGAGTTTGGCCTTCACTAGAAACATGCATGAACTACACAAATGGGTGTAGTGCAGTGTTACAGAGCCTGAGCGTTCAGGGTCTTAGGGTCTGGTTAGCCAACGTTCCTCACAACAGGGTCACTAAGCTTAGTCTTAGACAATAGGTATTCTCATGCAGTGCGGATCTTTCTGTCCTGCACTGAATTATTTATGAATTTTTAAAAACCAATATTTACCATAGATACACAAAATTATATTGATCAATATAAGATCATTGTGTTCTTGAAAAATAAACAATCTAGCAAAGGAAGCATATGGCATAAGGAGCATTTGAAAATGCGCTCTCCTTCTAAAACATTAGCTTCCTTTTCTTTCATTCATTACCTCTGCAAATATTTATTGGGCACCTCCTCTCTTCTATATGGAGGGTTGTGCACTATAAAATGGGCAGTGTTGTAAAGGGCTTTTCCTCATCTCTCAAATGATTAGAGTACCAACTATAGTTGCCTCCTACAATCAACTTTTCCTGCCCACTTTGCCACCACAGTGTTTTCTAAAGAGATTTGATGGTGTTACTTCCATCCTTACAATCTTTAATGACTCCTCATCTCATACAGGAGACTCCTAGTGTCATTTCATGTAGGAGACATTGACTGACAGTCCTTACCCTCAATATGACCACTAGACATGTCCCCCCACCATATGTGTACTTTGAAATACAAGTTCTCAACATTTAATATTTCAATTTTTTATGTAAGCTGAATTTCTAGCTTCTTTTTAGAAATTGATGAACTGAAATTCGGCCTTGACTATTTCATTTTGACAGAGAATATATTTTCCAGATTGCCACAGTTACGACCACTGCCTATGGTCTCATCTTGGTCTGCTTTGCTCCCTTATAACCATGCTTGGACCAAGGTATGCATAACCGTTTGTAATCCTTGATGGATGGGTTCATGACTAAACTCTAGAGCATGTCTGCAAGGTCCTTCACAATGGGGAACTGTTTGGTCTCATCTTTCACAAAGACTCCATGTTCCGGCCACCCTGAAGTCCGTGTAGTTCCCTAAACAAGCTTTGTCCTCCACAGGGCCTTTACCTGTGCTGGTCTCTCTGCTCGACATGTCCTCCCTCCGTCTTTCTTTTCTACCTAGAGGAGCCTCACTTATCCTCAAGACTTAGTTCAATCCTCTAAGGAACTTTTCCTAAATCCTGCCAGAGGGTGATTTGCTTCTTCCAGTGTTCTCATAGCACTCTGCCTCTATTAGATTGCAATGACTTTTTCTATCTGCTCAGTGGGAAAATGTGTTCCCTGAGGAGAACTGTTAATCATCTCCATATCCCAGGCCTTTGATAGAGTGCCTGGCATCTAGTGGATACATATGAATATTTACTGAATGAACAAAAAAGATGGGATAAATGAATGAATAAATGAATATTTCCAAGAGAATTCTGTTAACAAGATTCTAAGGTTTAAAATAAGAGAAGTAGATACGCAAGACCAAATCTCGAATTTTGATAATGATCATGACATCTTCAGGTAACAATTCTTAAAATTTCCTGTTCATCGTACCCTTTCCAGAACAGCAAGTCTTGAGAAAATAAAATGTATATAATATTAGGAAATATATTGAGTGACTTAAAGTCGGTAGAGCACCATATTGTGGAGGGCAATATGGGTGGGATTGTAGTGCTGCATTCAAAGAGAGAATAGATGGTGAAAGAAGTCACAACATACCTCCATACAAGGCTGGTGGCCTTCCTGGCAGTTTACCTGGAAGAATGGAACAGTTGGGCCACAAAGTAGTAGAAAATGATCATTTAGCGGCAGGCTATCATGTGGGGAAGGGGCAGTATGAGTACGGTAGTCCGAAGAGCTGTGTACCATAACTCTCTATTAGGCTGCACTATCTGGCCTCGTTGTAATGGTTCCATGGAGCCATGCAACTAGTCCTGGTCAATAGATGTGAGTCCAAATAATGTGTGTCACTTCTGGCCATAGCACTTAAACGCCAGCATGATGACTCTTTAGACTGATCTTTATTTTTGCCATAGCCACATGAAACATTCAAGATGACAACTGTTCCCCAGCCTGGGACCCTGAATAAGGAGACTTGGAAGAGACCAGCTGACGTGCAACAGACTCATAGAATGACCAAGAAAACAGCTTTTGCCATTATGGGCCACTAAAACTTGGAATTAGTTGTTGCTCTGGCATAATATAGCCTATCTGGATTAATAAAACAGATTTTCTGTTTTGCTGCAAATGAAAGAAAAAGACTAATGGTTGGAAGTTATCGGAAGACCAATTCTGTGTAATTTAAGAAAATGTAATAAAGGTACAAAGATGGAATACACTGCTTAGGATTTATTGGTTCATTCACCAACATACGTTGAACTCTACTGTGTGTTAAGTATCTGTAGCTAAAATCTCTGCCTTTATGGAAGTGGCGAGTTCCCCTTCACCCAAGATGATTGTGTTGATGGCCTAAAGTTTTGATTGGACAAATTAACTTGAAAAATACCCTCCAATCCAGAGCTTCAGAATGTTTATTTCCTGTGGTCTAAAAAGGAAAAAAAAATCCATTTCCCCAAGCATTTCTTTGATTCAAATAATTTATTAATTCATTGAGCTGTCTCTTCACACTTTAATGTCAATTTCCCAGCAAGTAAGTTCCCTGAAGGCCAACAGTGTTTTACCTCTCCTTTTCTCATACTGTTTAGTAGGCAATATTTTACCATTCTCCAAGGAAAATAATCAGTTTTTGACACTAGCAAATATTACTTGATATGTTTCAGACTTACCTGTTTTTCAACTATTTATGTTGGATTTGGACTTGTTAAAAAAATCTAGGAACACAAATGTATTACCCTAATAACTTTCTGGTAAAATGCTTTTTTATTTTCTTGAAAAGAAATCTCCCCCCCATCCTATTGAATGTGTCACCAGTTACAGTATTTCATTAATATCTTAATTCAGTATGTATTTAATGTATTCCTACTATGTGCCAGGGGGCAACGTTTACACGTTTATCAAGATATGTTACTTAATACACTTTACCCATCATTACATAATTCTATATTGTAATAGAGACTATGTACTCTCTGCGGGCGGTGGAAAGAAATTCAGAAGGTTGGGACAAAAATGTTTCCTTGCCTTAATGCAGGGGAGTATATCACACCTTAAATTCTGGGGGCTCAGTTCATAACTCGGGAGAGTAGATGAGTATATCAGAGTGCCTAAGGGAGAAAAAAAATCCTTTTTGTGTGTGTGTGTGTTTCAGTTTCTGTTAAAGTTCATTTCAGGCTCTCAGAATTGGAGAATCAGCTGCCTGCTACAAGAAATTGCTAATAAGCAGTAATTAAAGACTGAGAATTTATTTATTCTTTCCATTCCAAACCTGATGTCATTCCCAGATGGAGATATTGGTACTGGTTAAGCAATTCAGCATTTTGGTAAATTAAGGCCAGATTTGGTGTCTCCTGGGTCCTGTAGAAGAAAGTGGTCCATGAAAGAAAACTTGTGTTGTATTTTGTTTTGTGCATTGCAATCATTTATACCTTTTTGCTTTGTTTTACAAAACCAGGATTAGAGGTGGGCACCTGCATCTTAAAAACTGAGGGCTAGTTCTCCAAAAGAAACTTTTTCTATACTTATGTCTTTGGAATTGTCTCTGTCTAAAATGACAACTAAAAAGACGGATCCATTCCAGTGAATTCAGTATCCATTGACGGAAAAGAACAGGCGGATCAGAAAGCAGCCTAAATACATGCACTACTCTCCTTTATTTAGAAAACCCACACCAAAATACAGCACAGTTGACGCATTTGTTACCAGGGCTTGAAAGTTGAGTCAACCACTGTGCAAAAGATAAAATAAGACCGCACGGATATCAGGATTTTCCCAGTGTGTTTTATTCATAGACATTTGACAGAGAGGACCTAACAGAGCTTTTAGGAAAAACAATTCTCAGCCCACAGCCACTTTCCAGGAACTTCACTGCAAACTGTGCTCTAGGCTGGCGGGATGGAGATCTTAGCAATCTCCCTCCTGCTTCCATAGTTTCCTTCTCTCTAAATACAATTATTTATGGGGACTTAATGAGAGAGCAAGCCTTGTGTGAAAGGAACTCAAGAAAGTGCAGCTTCTAAAAATACACCAACGCGGCCCTGCAATTCTTATTGTTACAAACTGACGTTTTGCAGTTCAAGCCATGAAGCTAACAACTACAAGCGCGCGCACACGCGCGCGCACACAACCCCCCTCCCCCCGCAAGAAGAGAAAAAGTAAAGACTGTTTTTTCTTTCTGCGATCCCTTAACTTTGAGTAAACAGTAGTAATTTTCTGTTCTCATACTCAGGGCAAATTTCCCAAAGAGGACACAAAGCAAAAAACAAAAGACCTGTCAGCTTCCTTAGAGTTGGTGGGGAGAATGGCAAGAGGACAGGGGCAAAGTTGAATTTCACTTTCGCCCTAGTTGGAGTCCTGAACTTCCATTCACCCCTGATCTTGCAGAGAGGTGTTTGGAGTTTCAGTCCCCTTCGGGACCATGCCCTGGTCCCTCATCACTGGCCCGCTTTTCTTCCAGCTTTTTGGAGAAACTGGACCTCAGCTTAGGCGCCTTTTTCCAGAGAGTAGAAAAGAAGTACAGCGGTTGATGGGGGGATAAACAGTAAACAAACGGGCAGGGGCGCGGCGTGGGGGTCTGCCAGGGGTCCACTCCTCTTCCTTCCGCCACGTGCTCCTCAGTTGGGGTGCAATGCTCCTGTATAGGGTGTTGAGAGGGGCGAGGGTGGGCTGAAGGGAGATGGACAGGCTGTAAGGGAAGGAGGCCCTCTAGGAAAGATCGTCTCCACCGAACACTGACGAGAGAGAAAAATTGGCCCACATGCCCCTAGTGGGAAGCGATACATCCCACGCAGGCTGGGTTTGGGAGGGGGAGCGCCAGGACCTCTCACCTGACTTCCTCCTCCGCTGGCACACACACACCGCAATCAACCCCTTGCTCCCCCCCTCAAGAAAAAAAAAAAAAAAAGCCCAGCCAAACAACGAACAACAAGAGGAAGCCGCAGGCGGCAAGAGGAGGGGTGCGCGAGGTGGGGGCCCCGGAGAGGTGAGGGGGTAGGGTTGGCGGGCATCGAGAACCGCGCCGCACACCCCCAAGCGCACTCCAAGGCGCCCACACTTACCCCTCGCGGCTGAGGGTCCGGTCTTCGGCACCAAGCCCTGGACGCGCCCCTCGCCCGCCCTCGTCCCTCCAGCCCGCCGCCCCCCGACACCCCAGCCGGCGCGCTGGGAGGGAGCCTGCGAGCGGCGAGCGGCGCGCAGCGGCGGCGGCTCGGGCTCGGCTCGGCTCGGGCTCCAGAGCGCCTAGTGTTGCCGGCGGCCGCCGAGTCTCCACCGCCAGGGGGAGAAGCCGGGGCGGGCGCAGGGGAGGCGGGCAGGGCCCTCGCCGCCCCGCCGGCCATCCCGCGCCGCAGAAGCTCCGGAGCGGCGGCGACGCAAGGTCCGCGAAGCCCCAGGGCGCAGCGTGCCCGGCCAGGGTAGCCGCGGCTGGATGCGCGCCGCGGGTGGCGGCGGGCTCCCGTGGGGGGCGCCCCGGCCGCTCCGGTGCGCCTCCAGACTGCGGGCGCGGCGACCGCCGGGCCGAGAGCAGCTCCCGCCGGCCCCTTCCCCCTCCCGCCTCCGCCCCCTCCCCCCCCGCCCCGTTAACATCTCCTCCCTCCCCCCCTTCCCTTCCTTCCCTCGGCCCCGCGCGCTCGCTAGCTCGCTCCTCGCCTCTCTCTCCCCTTTAAACGCCCACTTCGGATGGGGAAAGAAGACAACTTGAAGTCAAGTTGCAATTAACTTCCGCGGCAGCCGCAGCTCCGCCGGCGGCGGCGGCACAAGAGGCAAAAGCCGCCGCCTCGGAAGTCCGACGCCGGCGCGCTCGCCGTGGGAGCCGTTCCTGGTCTCCGGCCCGCACTCGACAGCCACCGCCGTTCCCAACGCCCATGCCTGAGTGAGTTCTGCGCCTTTGCCTCTGCCCCCCCCCCCCCCACGATTGCTCTTTTATCTCCGTCTCTTTTTTTCGGAATCGATCCAAACTTCTTTATAGCACCCACTCACGGCACCCCTTGTTGGGGCTGCTCGGCTCCCCTGTCGTGGGCGCCCGGTGGCAGGGGTCTGCCGAGCCCCTTCTCTCGCGCGCGCGCTGCCGGATCCGGAGGGGTGGGCCGGTAGAGTGAGGGAGAGCACGCGGGATGGGGGACTTGAAGATGCCATTCGTTCTCTGTCAGGGTGTGGACACACTAACACACCTGCCCGACAGACCCTGACTGAACAAACTCCTTCAGGTCATTAACGTGACCCCTTATGGAGGAGAAAAGGGGAGTCGAAAAGACCGAAGGAACCATACAGGGAAAGGGAGAGCCTGTCTGTGCGCCCCGGAGCCGGGCTGGCAGAAAGGTGCCCCGCGGAGTCGGCTGGGGGATTGGAAGCGTTCCCCCGCGGGATCGCAAGTACGCTCAGCATCCTTGCCGGGTCCATCTCCGCCTTCCTCCGCCCCCGCCCGCGCTGCTGGTTGGGAGCGGCGGCGGACGGGGACCTGGGAAGTTTGTGGCAACTTCTCCATCCCGGGAACGACTCGGGCGCCGGGGCGCTCGAGTTGGAGCCGGGAGTTTGAAAGCCGCGGCACACTGCGTTTCCAGCCCTCGCTGGCTGTAGTGAGATCGGTCCTGAAGGGACTCCTGGATTGAATGTGGGTTTGGAGAGGGGGTGAAGGCTGGGAGAGGTGCTGCCCTCTTTGCAAGGACGGAGACATCACAGGAGCGGCCTCGGGGTCTCCTTTCTGCGGTCCCGACCCGAACGTGGCGGCCTTCTCCGAGCGCTCCCTGCCGAGGCTCCCGGGGCGGCGGAGCGGTCGGTTTGGGCGAGCGCCGGGAGAGGGACAGTGCATGCAGGTGGCAGGTCGGGGTGGTGACACTCATGTACAAGGGAAATTCACTGAGCAGGACTCTTGGGATGACCCCAAAGGACCGAGAGGGACTTAGGGCTCTTGCTGCAGGTTCTGGCCCGGACCTCCATTGGGGCGTTGCAAATTTCACTGACAAGTGGCAGCCACAGGATAGCCTCCCAAAGTACCCTAGTTGGCAACTTTGACCTCTGCCCTTCCTCGGTGAACTTTTTCAGCGGCATTCCGGATTTCCAGGCAAGTGTTTTAAGACTTGGACTCCACCTGGTTGTAAAAGACACAGGGAAAACAGAACGACGTCCAATTTTCAGGACAGAACCTTTCTACCCACACTGGGTCCCATGCTTGCATCCTTGGAGGCCATGACACCTGACTTTACCAAGAGGACAGAGGAGGGGGTAAGAATGAGTAAAACGCTACTGCTCAGTGTCAGGTTTTGTCGGCAGCAGTCCCTGAAATCTACAGTGTTTGTGCTGCTGATGGGGTAACTCACCCCGCTGAAACTTTATTGAAATTTACACCCTGACTAAAGTGGATTTTTCGGAGGTGTCAGGAATGTAAGATTTATTCTATAGTCAAATGTATGTGAAAAAAAAAAAATCCCCGTACTTTAAAACTGGAGAAAACCAAGGTTGAGATGTTTTCTCTGCAAACCTTTAATCTGCTGTGTGGTACTAGTGCTATGATTTAGCAGCAGTTTTTTATTTCTATTGCATATTATTTTAGTAGAACAGTAGTACATTCATATACTGGCTGCTCCAGTCTGCTGGCAAACATTAGCATTCAAGCTTACATTTTTGACAAATGTGCAGACAGGAATAGCATGAATAGGCATCTTAAATATTAACAACCTAAGCATCTGTTGTGAAACAAATTTAATATATTTACTCTATTTTTCTCACATTGTTAGGAAAGGTTATAATAAGTGCATAATTTCAACTTTAGTTTGCAGGAGTAACTGGCTGTATCTTTCACTACCTCTAGAAGTGTTTAACACCATCACCAGACATAAATACTTTAATTAACTTGGTTAGGCACATTATTAAATATACTTTAAACAATGTACATACTATGTAACAGTAGCAAAATATGTATACTATTTGTGCACGTTTTAAATGACCGTGCATTTTATAAATACACCAAGCATGTTTATTCATCTCCATTTGACACTTATTACTTCATATTTTTTCTAATGGAAACAATATTTTAAATGTAGAGTTGTTCAGTCATATGTAATACATAATGTGTAAACAGTAGCTGTAATATACAAAGCACTGTTAAATTTGAGTATGGCTACATGTAACAAGATTGTACAAGAAAAATAAAAATCACTGCTCAATTTTGTATTCCTTTCTGAATAATGAACACAAATGATGGATTAATTTCCCTCCTGAAGTACTAGTGCCTTAAAATGTGTGGGGGTTGAGAGGGAAGAAGGAGAAGGGGGGGAAAAAAGAGATAAAGAAAACCTAAAGAACTTCCCAAAGTCTGAATAGTTATTTCCAGAATCAATGCATTCCTCATTTTCCCACAAGCTGAAATATGTAATAAATAATACTTCTTTGTATGTAAAAGTATTCAAAAGGAATGCCTTTTGTTCAGTTGTTGTAATAAATTAATATATTCTTTGGTTGATAATCTGCAAAAGTAGTTCTTTAGTCTCCCAGCATCTTAAACAAAAACAACAACAAAATGAATATTGGCTTATTTCCGCAAAGAAGTCTGTTGCCAGCTATATGAACCTGCGACTGAATAAGATATGATATGCTGAGTGATGGTTAAGAAAAAACTACATTACCTTAGCAAAGACTGAAATATCTGGAGGAGATTTTGAATTATTTTTTCATGTGACAGGTTGTGGATTGTAAATTAGGCCTAAAAGGTCAGGCAACAGGCACCTGTTCCTCATTATTGTAAAAATCTTTTGGTTACAAACACTATTAAGCTAAAGACAACATGGATGTACAGTAGGGACTCTATAAAGCACTCTAGTGGTTTTTCATCTGCTCTGTAAATTTCCAAAAGGCCCATACATAGATATGCCTTTTACACAAACACATCATTTCTTTCAAGATGTGTTATCTTGGATGACTCTTACTATATTAGTACTTGAGATTGATGAAGTATATAAAATAAATATATGTCAGCGAATGAGTCTTCAGACCATGCCTAGAAATGTTGTAGTTGAATGCAACAATATTTTTTAACTCTTTTTCCTTTATAATCCATTGATTAATTGTCAGAATTTGTTCATGTTTTCACTAGAAACCTTCCCAAATTGCCTTGTATACTTTTTCAGACAAGTTCCCATTTTAAATGATGCCATGAAATAATTTGCTTAGTACTTGTATATAACGAGAAAATGAGTTGCTATATACTGTCATAGGTTTCTGGTATATAGAAAATGGGAACAAAACCACATTTCATATGAATGCTGTTAGGAAGGGTATTGCCATTTGATCTTCAGACTTGCCACTCTTCTCAGGAGAGTTCAGTAATGTTCCTGTTAGAATTAAGGAGTGTGATTTGATTTTTATGAATGGTTTTACCTTTAGATATTTCAGAAAACAGAATAAGCATATGTATTGAATGGACCTAAGTAGCACAAGGTTGCAAAAAAGTAAAGGTGCCAGTTGCTTTTAATTAGCAAAGTAGGAGGATTTTGAGTCAATTCCATAACTCACATGATTAAATTCTGTATTTAAATTTGTTCTTTTCCTTTTTTTGTTTTTGCACAGTTATTGCTTATTCTATTAAGTATTCGGTTTTAGCATTTGTGATCAGATTACAGAACAGTCATTACTCTTGCTTTTCAAATTGATTTGGTTTTCAAACTCCCAAACTCTGGGATGATTTTAACAAATTGGTTTACATTTTGACAGAACAGAGTTAAGTTAATTAATAGATCAGGCACGAAAAATCATCCACGGTAGGGTGTATTTTCTGGTAAAATGAAAGTTATGTTTCAGCATGATGAGCATCAGGCTTCAGTAATCTGTTCCTCGTGTGGAATGAACACTTCCTACTTCGAGCTAGCAGGCACCTACTGTTTATTTACGCTGCATTAAACTGACAGCTCAGCAATCAAAGGAAAAATATTACTTACCTTCCTGAAGTAAATACCAGTTTATAGGTTAGTGCACGTATTTATATTCCTGTCACCACTAAATAACGGCTCTGTCTCCATTTTAATATCTACCTGTGCTATAATCCAGGGCTTCAGACTCTTCCTGGTTGGGGGTAGGGGTCGAGAGCAGTTTTTCTTATCCTTTCCCAGTGGCAAAACCTTGAAGAAGAGCAATTTCATTTCCATCGTGTGAGAACCAGTTGGAAGAAATGTTACTTTACATACCTCAACTAAAAAGATCAAAACCCCCAAAGAATCTTCATGCCACTTAAAATAATCATCTTAGAGCAACCTCAGGACAAATACGTTCAAACACATTCAAGTGTATGTTTTCTAAATTAACTTTCTACAAAGTTCCAAATAGGTTACTTAAACTCTTTGATTACTTAGATAATAACTTTGACAAAGTGTCTTCCCTTCCAAATCTTAGATGGAATGGTTCAGTTTTTAATGGAGATTTTGCAAGTATAAGTATAAAGTGGGGCTCACTGATTGCTTGATACTGTTGGCTTTCCTCTGGGAATATTCTTGCCTCCTTTCTTGTTAATGTGTCAACCTTAAGATAACAGTGATTTCACCTTTCTTATAATACTAAATACATTTGTTTTCTTTTTAAATTAAAAGTGCCTTCTCTTTAAAACTCCTGGAAACATCCAAACACTGTTAAAGTTGAATTATAAAACTTATGGTTAACTTGAGAAAATGCTTATTTTCACTTACATTCTATAAGTAGCTCTTATACTCATTGTCTACACACAGCTGTCAATCTCTAATCACATATTTCATTGACATCAGAGCAGAATGTGGTCTTAATCCAGCATATAAATCAAATTTGTTACACAAGGTTCTTCTGCTTCAGTATACCAAAGAAATAGTTTCTACTATGGTAATTTATATATCATTCCTAAGTGCTATTCTCAATGGTAAGTCTATTTAAACTTGATGTCTTCATAGAGTGTGATCAACACATTAACACACATTATTTAGTACTTTTGAACTTATGCCAACGGTACCTTTTGCTGTTTATTTCTTTAAAGTCTTTTTTAAGATCAGATATTTCATTTCAGAGTAAATAGATACAGATTGTGTGTATATATATTCAGGGTGAGATTTAGTAGCGTAACAGTTCTCCAGCATATTGGCCTATTTTTATTCTTTCAAGTTATTCTGACTTCCACTGTTGTTACTATCTGAAGGTTGTTGTTGTAGAAATTCTGATCACCTATTTCAATGGACTTTCAAGGATGTAACTCATTTTATGTGGTGATCTAGTTTAGTAATGATGGATGGAAAGTAGTTGTTACCCCAGCATTTATGTCCCTAGATTCTCCTGAAACTTATTCAGTCCAGTTATTTGACATTTGGTAGTGAAATGTCTTCTAATCAAAAATTAAGAGTTGATTCATTTTCCAGTGAAGGAAAGATCTTGCATGATAAAACATTGAACTGTGCAATATTTTATTATGCTCAACATTTATTTTATTATAACCTGCTTATTATTGCACAAATTTTGAGTACCTCGGGGTGCAGGTCCCCCAAATGAAACAGAATGCTTGCAGAAGCAGCGGATGTCAGGTTGCACCTGGTTGTGCCTTTACAAGAATGCCTGCGGACCTGCATTGGCCTCCCTCCTCTCTACCCCTCCCCCCCAGGTGTGCAGGAAGTGGAGGGCGTTGTACAGGGTGAAGTGGGTGGACTCTACCCAGAGCTATGACCTGATTTGTGACGCACCCTCAGAACTGCAGTAATGGTCCAGCTGCTTCACAGGCAACTGGTAACCACCTCATTTGGGGATGCTTCTGCCTTGCTAGCACTTCCAGAGAGAACTTCGTCATTGTCACCTCATCAGAGACTACTTTTCAAGAGCTCTCCTGTAGGGCTAGATTCAGAGAGGAGCTTCTGATATTTGGAGGGTAAGTGCCAAAAATGTTCCTATCAATTCCATGTGGAGAATCAGGGCTACAGCCACAGGGAGGAGAGACAGGCATGGAGGGTCCGGGGCGGGGGGTGGGGGGGTCTCTGTGTTGGGATGTTGCTTTTTCTCAGCTAGAGATGATTTGAGACCAGATACCAACAAAAATTCTTCAGTGGGCATTCTTTTTGGGGGACAAAATATGGTAGGAAGCTCCCACAGGAAGGTGTTAGACCATCTTTCCTTGAGATATTTAAAGAAAAGGGAATTCTTGAGATGCCGTATTCCAGGAAGCCAGGCATGTAGTAAAGTTGATTGCTAGAGGTTCCTTTCTAGTCTTACTCATTGGTTTCTGTAATGCCGTTAAGAGCATGTAAATGAGAATTTGGCCTTTTAATGTTTATAATGTTAAGGACTTTAAGGCAAAAGAGATTTTATGTTATAAATATTTTATTGTAATAATTATTATAAATAAAATAGAACCCAGTGTACACAGATATCTTTTGAAATGGAGATAGTCTTGAATATAGCATATCCATAATTAGCTGTTTGATGTTGAATGCAATTGAGTTTTCCTGTTCCAGTGAACCAGACAATCGAAATCATTGGGGATTAACAACATGGCTATGTGATTCCTAATAAAGCTTGCCTTCCTTTCTCCATTCAGGCATTTAGTCAGTGACTGAGGTGCTCAGCTAAAATGCTTCACTTTTACATTTTAAAAGAATGTATAGAATTGGTAAAATAATCCAAGTGGTTCCCATTGTGTCTTTACCAATTGAAATGATACCTAGATATCCACTTTAATGTTAGAATTCTCCAGACTATGGGAGGAAATAACAACATTTTAATAACTGTGCCTTATAAAACAAATCTTAGAGGTGGGCTCTTTTGGGTGGTTTAAAAAAGACTAAAAAACAATTTAGAACATTATCTTAAAAGTAAAAAAATGACAGCCTTACTTTGTATGCAGTCATTGTATTTTAATAATACTGTACGCTTATTAGTGTTATTAGAGCAGTAGACAGTTAATTACAGCCTTTTCTGAGACATGTTAACTGTATATTAACAGTCATGTTAAAAAAAAAGAATGATGTATATGCTTACATACAAGCTCCTGCTTGCTAGACTCTTAGAAATATTCTTTTAGAATGTATGGAATCACATTTTGGTCCAGAATCATCAAAATGCTTTCTTACTAAAACAAGTTAATTTTAGAAGTTTTCACCGGGATGTAAACAATTTTTTACTCTATTTTTTCCCTTTCTCTGCAGTTAGTGTTGGCTTGATTGCTTTTGCCAGTAGAATTAGAAATTATTGCCCCTCAGCAGTTTTAGCTTCCCCACATTGCATTTTGAGATGCCCACATTTTCCTGTTTTCTGATGACTTTGGCCAGCCTCAGCCATTAAAAGCTTATTGAGTTGATAGCACCTCTTAATACTTCTTTTTTGTGGACTCATTTTAGTCACTCTTCCTTTATCCAAGTTGTGTTTTCTTAAAATGCTCTAAAACCCGATACCTTAAGATACACTTGAGAAGTTGATCACAGCGGTAGTTCTAAGGCTATTTCCAAATTTTCCAAAATTTTCCAATTTTCTGAGTTTTTGCTTTGGTTTTTGGCACGGGGGAACAATGGGTGGCTAAGGAGGGGAGTTTGAAGCTAGACTTAGTTTTACTTAGACAATTCTATCAAATTGGTTAACTCTTTGAATTTCCTTGGTTAACTTGGATATGTAGACCTTGTTATTGTATAACATAGCACTTAAAAATGCACTAGTATTACCACTTTGTGATTTTTTAGGTGCTGCTTATATGTATTTTTATAAGACATTAAACTACAAAAAGGAAATTCAGTGTAAGGTGCATGTCTCTGTTACATAAAACAGGAGAAAGTCCACAGTTAGCATTCTGTGCCTTGCATAGTGAGCACTCATTAAAGATTTGCTAAATTAATAATAAAACAGTGAATTTAGCTTGTGCCACAATAATAATTTAATGGGAAAAAAGACTTTTCTGTCTAATTTCCCATTTTTACTGGGGTTATCTGAACACTTAATCTACACATGCCCGGGCTTTCTGGATAATTGAATGTTTTTCTTCTTTAACTATGTGCTCTGTCATTTTTTGACAGTGGCACTGGGGTCTGTTTTATCCTCATTGTCTGACCTCAAGGACTAGGTGAAGTATCTCTGTTCATGTTCATGGCCCTTTGGTGTTTGGTTGTGGTAACAAACTGTAGTAGAGTCTATACAGAGCACACTCCTAGGTCCTTGCGGTTAGGCCACCATGGAATGGTTTTTCTGATACTCTAAGACCAAAAATACTACATATCAGCGGCCCAAGGCCAATCAACCTCTACCCATTCTTTCCTACAATAATGACTTTTCTTCAGAGCCCCATTGAAGAAAATGTCAGCCGTGATCACTACATAAAAAGATATTTTTCATTGTAACTCTCTCTATATATATTTAAATGTTTTAAGATTAGAGTATGTATATTAATGAAGATTTCATTCCATTCTTTAAAATCATTACTAGAGTTCCAATGGGGCTGTATTGGCTGCATCTACAGCATTCCGAAAATTTCTCAGCATTCTGTGAAAGCTGTCTAAAAAACACATGTCTGTGGCTATTTGTAAGACAGTCCTATTTAGTTACAGAAAGGAAAGGATTCTTAAGCAGTACACTTGCTGTGTGACCTATTACGTTGTCATGCACATTCTGTCTCTTTAAGAACAGTCTCCTCTATTTGCCCTATTAATTGTTGATATGTTGCCATCCACAAGACAAAAATTAGAGCTGTAATTAAATAATCATGTGATGCTCCTTAGTGCCAGTGAGAGCAAACTCATTTTTCCAGGCCCTGATGGTCACTGATTATTGTATTACTACTGGCTGGCTTTTTTTTTTTTTTTTTCATGATTCTCTATCTGTAGATTACCTAACTACTGTCCTTCTTTTCAAAATTAAAGAAAGTGGAGAACATTCAGCCAGTTAATTGGCTAGATGTCCTCAGGGATGTAAGGTAGACATCCCTTTTTTTTTTTTGCTCTTGGTCACCTGGTAGGTTCTTTTGGGAGGCTACATCAGTGGTGTGGTTGCCTGCCATTTAATTTACACTGGTGTTTTGGCTGGGATGGAGGCATATGGGGAATGCCAGGAGAATTACAAAAGGAGCTGGGTATTAAAATTCAGAAATGATTAAAATTGAAATAAAAGGATGCTGCTTCTTTGCCAGTACTCTGGCAGTCATAATGACACATAGAGATTAGTTTCCACCTTCATCTTTTCCTTCTTTCTCATTTCCTCTTGTTTATTGTTGACACATTTTTCTTATGTCTGTCTCCCGTCTCTGTATCTTTTTGCACCATTATGCATTCCTACTTCTCTCTCTTTCCTTAAGCTTGGAGAAGCCTACTTAACCTTATTATAACAATAACAGAATAGGTTATTAATATTTAATATGCACATGATTAAAATTTCCCTCCCTTAAACATAGGTCAGCTGTATTATTATTAACCAGCATGTAATTTTTCATTTAAAATATTCTTATTCTGCCCTTGCTCCTTCTGAAATGTGGCTACTTTAGTAGTGATTTAATACATAATGTTTAAAAAACTGTGGTCGGCTAGTGAGAAAAGAACTTACCAGTCATGGATAATCAATTATGCATGAATTCAAATGTAACAGATGGAATCTGGTGAGTTAAAGTTTCTCTTTGCCTTAGTGTTTTTTTTTTCTATTTGTTTGTTTGACACCTGTCTCATATATAGATAAACATCTCATGCAGCATGTGAGAAATTTCCTTACATATTTATATTCTCTTTAAAGGGAACTTAATTTTTTAAATTAAATTCAAGGACAGAGAATTTTTTCTGTGGCCTTAAAGATGATCATATTCTTTTCCATCACGTTATAGATTCAGAACCTGATTCTGCTTGACTTATGAAGGTTTACTTAGCTAGCTAGTAGGGAAGGAGCAAGCCCTAAATCCAGGTCCTCTACCTTTTCTCCACTACTTTTCCCACTATGTCATTTACCCACTTTTGTGGGAGTTGCTTAATAATAGAGGTGCGACACTAACTCTGGGTTTTATAGAATTTCTAATAACAATTGTGGTAGACTAGTTTTAAATTGTGTAATACTCTCTTGTATGAAATGTGAATAGTATCTGTGAACATAAATTATTTTATGCTATATGTATGAGATATCTACATTTGTTCATATGTGGATGCTGGCCAAACAATTGGGTTTCCCAAATCTATTGAAAATGCCCCAGAAATGGTTTATATCCTAACCTGCAGCATATGCCAGCCATGAAGATGCCTTTACACTTGGAGTGTGGTAAATTCTTAGTGACAAAACCCCTTTGTGCAAGCAGACTAAAAAGTTATTTTTGAAAGCCTTGTTATCTTCATGGAGATACAAGTTTAGTTTTAATTAAAGATAGTGCAAATACGTAGTGGGGTTTTTTTTTTCACTTTCAAAAGTAATACAATGATGGGTATTGTCCATCTTTAAAGCAATCCAGTCTCAAAACAGTTACAAGCTGGTGTCCATCAACATTTTTCATAAATACGCTGTTTGTTCTTCTCCAAGTATGTTTATATATGTTTAAAAAATACAAATGAAAACAGTCTTTACAGAATAAATGAAAATAAATGATTAAAAAATACCCTCAAGGCTCACTTGTTCTGTTTTTGAAGTTATACAGTAGCATTATTTGTCAACTTTTTGCTTCATATCAGCTGGAAATTGCATATATATTTATAGTTCGTGTTATTTAATAAATTCCACAATAAAGACACTAATAAATTAAAAAGGCACCTGCAAAATAGGTAACTGGATATTTCTAGCTACAGCTATACTGTGAAATGTTTTTAGTATTTTAGTTTTGCTTTAATACATAATATATAACTTTATGTATTAATATTCCTTAATCATCCACTGAAAAAATATATAAGTATGAACTTCAATAACATATAACTTATATGTGAATTTCCAATACATTAAAAACTTCACTAATATAAAAGTCTCTAATATTAAATAGATATGAAATCAGAACAGATGATAAGAGACACAATAGAGGACAATATATTATAGAAAAAGATATAAATCATTGCTGGGAGAAGTAAATACTTTAATCCTAATTACTGTCACTAAAAAGTGACTGAAAATTAAATTTGAAAGGCTCTCAGGCTTTTTATAACAAAAATTATATTTTTATTTAAAAATAGAATCTAAAGTCTTTATACAGAGACATTTTATAAATTAATACATTGACTATGTTTTTAGAATTGCTACACATCTGTGGCTGTACTGCGTGTAAACAGTACTGCGTATACTGTTTAATTTGAAGGGTCTACTATTTTATAAGTATAGTTAATTTTCACTCATTTGAAAAACATCCAAAAGAGAATTTTTGGACTTAACATACCCTGATTTGTTTGTTTTTGTTTATGCTTCTTGCTCTTCTTTTGCAAAAATATAATATAGAATAAAATCTGAAAAGAGAATTATTTTTTTGCATCATAGGACCATCAAATTACCTACTTTGGGTGGGATCTTGGTCTCTAATTACCAATCCATGTTAATTATCCTTGGGTCAGGTATTCATCATATGAATTAATTATCTAGCATAGACTGGACTGTGGCTGTTGGCGGGTAAGGACAAAGCAGTGGAAGGTTGTCGGTGAGGATGGGACTCTTCATTATGTTGTAGCTTAATGTTTTTCTACTTGGCGTGATATTTTCATGACAGTTATATATCTGCCAAACTTAGGAATAGGTGAAAGATTGGTTTGCTTTAGTATTTTTGCGGGGGGGGGGGGCGGGTAAAAAATATATAACATAAAGAATGCCATTTTGACAATTCTTAAGTGTACAAGTCAGTGGCTTTAATTATATTCACACTGTTGCGCAGCCATCAACACAATCTGCTTCCAAATCTTTTCCATCATCCCAAATAGAATGTGCTTTTACTTCTGAATTAACTTCTCCCTGGCTTCACCAAATTTCCAGCATGATGGTGGAATTCAGTCCTTCTCCAGGCGTGATGCAGTCGTTTCTGGTCGTGGCATTCCTTCCCGATGGACAACTGTCCAGTGCCTTGTGGTGATGGTTATGGTAGTACAGTATCTGAAATTGCCATTGGCTAATAGTCCCTCCACAAAAATTTGGACTAGGATTCAGGTTTATTGTAACATCAAACTGCTCCTCCCTCCAATTAAGCCAGGAAAGATTAGCGATAACATTCACATCACTAAGATTTGGTTATGTCTTGGCTAAAACGGTTGATGTCAAACGGTTGCGTTTGACCCTGTTGGACTGCGGTGACTTGTCATTGGCCCTGTGGTATGGACAGTGTGAATACTTCAGTTCTGCTTAAGTGCAATGACTTAGTCTGGAAATAAGTTGAACACTTTTCCACTGTTCAAGGAAAAGCTCACTCAAGGCTGAAGTTTTCTGGGAGAAAAATCATGCTCAGCTATGTTGACAAAAGAAATAGAGGAAACTGGGATGGTTCTGGCTCCAGTAAATAATAGACTGGTTTTAGGACTTTGCTTCCCTGTGTAATTTTGTGGTTAGTTGCTTATGTCTGTGATGATAAATCATATACCTGTACAGGATTTCTGGCACCCTAGAAAATCTCAAGCATGTGCCAAAATGCTAATTTATCATGGTTCTTCAAACAGTATACCTTGAATGGACAAATCAAGGATCTGATAGACTGTCCCTGTCCTTTTATTTCATTGAACTTAGTGGCTTGCCTGTACAGACGATTCCTAAATTTTGGGTGAGTTCCTAGCACGGCGTTAACTTTGATCTCAGGATTGGGTTAAAAACTTCACTTGAGGATGTCCTAGAAGGTATATTTGATTTCCTGTCTTCAGCATATTACTTAACCCAGTGGGTGGTAAACACTGGAATCACCCTGGGAGCTCTACACAACCTGAATGCCTGGCCATTGCCGTGGGGTGCAGCATGGACATCTGGATCATTGAAGGAGCTCCTCACTGATGTTAATAATCAGCACATTTTGGGGGCCGCTGAGCTAACTTCTGATCCTGGCACCTGGCTTTACTAAGATTGTAAGAATCTTCCTAAGGTTTCTTAAAAGAACTTACTCATGAAAATAGTGCCTGGGTTCCTTTCACTGTGATGGCAGGCAGTGTGAGACCCTCCAGGAATACACACATAAATGCACTCTTTGGTGCTGCAGTTTGGAGGGGCAGACATGTAAATATGGAATGTTGTGCTGGAGGACGGTAGTATGATGGAGCATGGAGAAGGACGTAATGAATAGCTGGAGCAGGCTTTGAAGAGAAGAGGTGCAATCAAGCGGCATACTAAGGATATGGCAGAAGGGAGGTCCCCAGGTGAGAAGGAAGAGGAAGGGCACTCCAGAAGCAATTCAGGGGGAAAAAATGAGGCAAACTGAAACTGCAGGATTCTGGTGGTGATATCTGCATTAGAGGACTCAACATCACAGGAATCCTTCCCTCTCCCTACTCAATTTTTGGATCTAAGTCTAGGTAGAGATACCAGTTTTGATGGAATTACTATACCATTGTGTCTTTTTTAATGTTATGCTCCATATTGACATCTGTGGAAGGAAAGGTAGTTTTCAAAAATTTTTGCCTAATAAATTCTTGCTAAAAAAAAAAAAAAGGGGGATATTTCTGGGAAAAAGGCCTAGATATTGTCAGGTTCTAGAATCCAACTACAATAGCTCTTCTTTTCTCATCCAGCTTTCCCAAAACCAGCATCAACATTGGCCTCTCTTTGCTTGGCTTTTCTAATGACCTAGGACTATTAAAACCATATCACAAATTACCAGTGGGTATTTACATCCATCCCAATGTAATTAGGAAACAACTTTTAATCACTGTCAGTCTAGCTATTATGATAACCCCACTTATTAGGAAAAAAAAACAAAAAGAAAAAACTTGAAGCCCCAAATTTAGAGTTGATTATCATTGCTCCTTTCTCTCCCCTGAAACATACTCAAGCTTTTTGCCATTATTTTCTGCAGTATACCATTATTTGTTTGGTATCTGGATGCCCTCCCAGTTTGAGTAGATACCTACATGCAAGCTTCCAAAAGAGCCATTTCTAATGGCAACTATGGTTATTTAATGCGGGGGTGGGAGTGAGGGTGGGGAATGAGTCTGAGGTTTTTAACTTCACCTATGAGCTATTTAAATGCTTATGGAGAGCAGCATTTGGGGTAAATGCATATTATTCCAGATATACCACAGAACCCTTTCAAATACAGACATGTCTAGAAAGTTGTCTTTGCGTGCAACTTTACGGATCTTTGGGCTAATTCTAAAATGGAAAGTGATTTCAATTTGTACATTATTAGAATGTCTAAAAGCCATTCGGCACCTCTAAGACTTCTGGCCAGGTCCTGAATTTACTTAGTCATCCTTTAGAAAAGTACATTCGGTAAGGGCCATGCAATAGAACTTTCTGCAGTGGTGGAAGTATTCTATAATCTACGCTGCCCAAAACCCACAGGGGGCTATTAACAATTGAAATGTGACTGAGAAACTCAATTGTAAAATTTTATTTAATTTCAGTTAATTCAAATTTAAGTGATATAGCCCCTCCCCCCACCCCCTTACCTCCTTCTCACTTCTGCAGTTCTCTAAAAGGAATGGTCATTGCAGTTAGCAGTGGGAGTTGGTTGCAAGTGACACTGAACTTTTGCTCTCATTTATTTATTCATAATGTAAACATTGCAAGGACAGCATATGAATCCATGGTAATGTGGCAGTAAGCAAGACGCAGAGTCTCTGTTCACATAGGGCTTACAGTCTAGTATGGGAGACATTTATTAAGCCAAAAATTATCCAGTTTGTTAATTGATTAAGACTGTGAGGACTTGCAAAAGAGAAATGCAAGAGGTTATGTGAGTGTAAAATGGGGGCTGTACTTTCTTGTAAGATTAGTCAGAAAGTTTAATCAGAGTTTCGTTTATTCACTAAAACAAGAAAAGCCTGAGGCAGCTTCCCTTCCCCAAGTTCAAGGCTGGGTCAAGCCGGCTGCAGGGCCCATGACTCTCAGAGTAGGACAGCTCAGTGTACCTTGTCACGACCTCCAAAGACAGGGGAGCTGTCTGATTTAAGCTGCACTCATACACATACTGCAGATTTCTGAACTTGAGCAAGTAAATTCTGTCCTAAACTATGCAGTTGTGATGATGTCAGTCACAGATAAGATGTGAGAAGAAGGGTGCAAATGTTTACAGGATATTGCATTTCCTCTCCACTATGTGTTTTGACAAAGTTGTTTGGGCTCCAGCCCCAGCTCTTTCCTCTCTGTTCTTACAAATTTGTATTTGGTCTATTCAAGAAACGAAGTGGAAATCAGTCCTGACATCCCAGACAGACAAAATGAGACACATGACAGCAAAACATATGGCTCAAATAGACATCCTTATATGGCCAACACAGACCATATTCCCAGAAATTCATATATGGAAAACACCACCTGCAGCTAAAGCCAAAAAAACAAAGAGTTGACACGACAAAAAGAGCAATATGCTACGTAAATTGTGCTGCTTTAAAAGTGCAGAGAGATAGCCAACTGTATTTGAATTTAAAAAGATGGAAAAAAATGTCCTTAGAAAGTGCTATGGTGGTAAAGCATTGCTTTGCTAACACAGTCACTGGCGGAGTTGCCATATCTTAAAAGCGTTCAAATTCTAAATGCTTCTCTGTTTATTACAAATGTATGTGCTATTCAGAACTCTGAATGTGTTTTAATGCTTTCGGATATCTGCCTGCATATTTATCTTAATACGGTGCCATCTGAAACATGCAGTAGTCCTTTCATTATTAACTTTAAAAAAAATCTGGTATATCTGTTACAATATTTTATCTTTGCTACCCTTTTTGTAGCCAGTCTGAATGCCTTCTCGTGTGATAAAAAATTGATGCACTCTGTTTTAACTGTATCCACATGTTAAATAGTTCATGTATTTGACTTGCAATATTTCATGTTCCTGAGGTTTACTATTTTGATATATTGATTTATAAAGTTTATTTTGTTTTAACTTTTTCTAATACTTGCTTGCATCTTTATTGCCAAATATAAGATGCCTTTGTGGAATAATGTCTTTCCCCCTTGATAGTTTATCCTCACACATGCTCAGGAAGGTGGCATTTTTCTAATTACCTTACTTTTTTTTTCCTTCTTTATTTTAACCTGGATTTACCCTGACCGATGCTTAGTGGCTATAATGAGTATTCTAAGGGGCAGATAATTTATAGTAATTAAGTTTATCATTGTACTATATGACTTGGAGGGCATATAAATCTCTATGTATCACTGTTTGTTATGTATGTATGTTATTTCTTATATAATTCTACAATAAAGCACAGGCTTGAGAAGAAATTAGTATGTGTATGTGATTAATAGAGTCCTAATTGTACTATATCATTATTCTTTATAATAAGGTCATTATTAGATGCTGTTATCCACATTTATTGTTTATCATATTTTCCAAGGCCATGTCCATCCTTATTACACACTTCTTATGTTTTAAGAGAATTAGTTTGTAATTCCTGGATAAAAGATGCTATTCAGATTATAAGGTTATTATTTTAATTCCTACATTTCATTAACATTGGCCAGATCATTAGGAGGCTAAGGCAATCAGGAATTTTTTTTTGTCTTGTTTATTGTGTAAATGATGGGATAAACTTATTTACAGTATTTATCCAATGTATCTTAATACTGATATTTTCAGTAACTCTTTCTTTAGTCTTCCCTTAGCTCAGATTTTGTTTTTGCTTAACAACTTTCCTGTTTTAAAACATTTAACTTCAGGTGCAGATGCTTGGTAATTTTTTTTATAGCCTATAATTTTTCTTAATATTTTTATGTTGCGACTTTTGTAAATTTGTGCATGACACTAGAATGCATTGTCCCTACTGAAAACCAGGCAGGTTTCAGGAAAACATGTCATCACCAGTTTGGAGCAACTATTAAAATATACATCTTAGAAATTCCTAACAGCCTATCATATTGCAAGAGTCACTGTCATTATAGAGATAATTGATTGCTCTTTTTCTTTTAAATATTTCCTTATTTATTATATTTTATACTTTAATTAAGATATTCTCCATATTTCTCCACATGTCAACTTTCAAAAATATGATCTTATTTGGGGTTTCCCCCCCCCCCACTTGTTTGTGATGCTGTGTTTTATTATCACATGTCCTTTCTTTTGCTCAAGGCTTGGGTTAGTATGTGTCAAAATTCATGGTTGCCTTCCTCGATTTTGACTAACCTTTCTGGTTTGTGGGTGAAACTTGGGTGCCATTAGAGTGATATATTTTCATTGTGTGTCTCCTAAACTTGTCCTCTCCAGGAGGCCATTATTTCCTACACTTTATCTTCTGCTTTACCTTCTGCTTTTCTTAGATTTCTAATGTAAAGTGTCTCTAAGTGTGTACTGGTAGCTTTAAAGAGTTCAATTTGCATATTACCCTCTTATCTCAGTACTTGTGCTAACTTGTTGCTTTTTTATGTGTAACAAAATGTTTATCTGACTGATTTTTCTCTTTTCCCTACTAGTGTTTTCTGAAAAATAATTCTTACATTTTTGTTTTTGTTTAATGATTAATTGCCTACAGGGACTGAGATGTTAGTGCTCAAACCTAAGCGATAAACACTGCAAGTCTAGGTTGAGTGAAATTGTAATGTTCTTCATTTTTATGGAAATTACATTTAACACATTATCTAAATAAGAGGATCATACGTATTTGATAATGACCATTTATCTAACTGGGTAACTTACTCTAGATTGCAGAAGTATTTACTGCAACAACAGATAGATTTATTCACCCAAAATTTGTCTAATGCCCGGTATGTAATTAGTTTAAGAATGGTAGCATCTTTTCCTTTTTAATAACAAGTCAGGTCTCTATTAAGTGACCCAGATTTTGTGTAACACGGCCACTATTAAGCCACGTATTTCTTCCTGCAAAGTGTTCTATGGCTTAGGCGAGGGAGTTTTGAACCTACCTCTGACTTGCATAGAAAGCTCTTACTCAGGTTGTTTTAACATTGGCTCCAGAAATACTTTAGGATTCATCCTCTTTGAGGAGAAATAATACGCGAGAGCGTTTTAAGGATCCTGGCCTTTATTCCTCTGCAAACGTTTCTGCACCCTCCGCGCTGCTCGGGAGCGCTCTACCTCCCGACGGTCCCCTGCAGCCACTTCCTGAAGTCCCCCTACCTCAGTACACTACGCCTGTCACCTGCGTGTCCGGCCTCTTTCCCGCAGGGCCGGTGCGCCCTCCCCGCCTCGGCGGTTCCTCGGGTGCCCGCCTGGGACGCTCCCGACGGATTCCTTTTTGTGGCTTTTGTGGCGTGTGGGTGGTTGGTTGGCTTTTCCCCTGGCCCTCGCCCCCTCCTCCCCACCACTTTCGTTCCCCCCACCCCCTCCGCCAGCCCGGCCCCTCCTCCCGCCCCGCTCCCCCTCGCACACCTGCCCCTGCCGCCCGCGCGGCGCGCGCGCTCCCCTCCCCGCCGCGGCCGCCGCTGCCAGGGAAGCCCCCTCCTCCTCTTGCGCCCTCCCTGGCGCGCCTGGCGGCGGCCGGCGCTAGCCCTCGCACAGCGCCCTGTTATTCTGGGTATTGTGTGTAATAAATGTCGGGCCGCCTCACTCTAATCAAGCTCATTACAAATTCTTGCGCGCCCGGGGCCGGAAATTGTGCGCTCCCTCCCTCCCCTTCCCTCACTCATTCACTAGTTACTTGTCTTTCTGCTTTTTAACTCGCCGCCCCCGCCCCCTCCCCGGATCCCGGCCCTCCAGCCCGGGTTTTAATCCCCATCCCTTTTCCGCCTTCTCCGTGCACCCTGCCCCCCCGCCCCCCCCCCCCGCCGCCTTCCTCCTCCACTCCGCACCCCCTTCTTCCTCCTCTCCCTCCCCCCCCCTCCTCCTCCGCCGCCGCCGCCGCCGCCACCGCCACTTTCTCGCTCGCTCCCGCTCCCCGGACGCGGCGGAGGAGCCGGCCCCGCTGGGGAAGGGCTCGGGGCGGCGGCGGGCGGCCGGGAGGAGGCTGCGTGCTCGGGGCTGGGGCTGCGAGCGGGGTGATTTTGTATTAAAATGAGGAGGAGGAAGAAGAGGCAGCCACAGCGGCGGCGGCGGCAGCAGCAGCAGCGGCGGCGGCAGCAGCAGCGGCGGCGGAGAGGGCTGCAGCCCGGGCGGACGCGCGGAGCCGAGCTGGGCACGGCGGCGGCGACAGCGGCCGGGATGAGTCAACTCATAATTTAATGGGGGCAGAGACGGCAGCGAGGGGGAGAGCGAGAGAGAGAGGGAGAGAAACAGCCCCGTCCGGGGACTCGCACTCACACGCACACACACCGACGCGCGCACACACACACACCTCTCCTTGTGCCACCCAGCAACAACCGGCCTCGTCACAACAACAACAGCCACGGCCGCCCTCTAGCCTGCCCGGGGACCGAGCAGAAAGCCAGGGCGACTCCAGAGGACGCTTCCCACCCCCCTCTTTCATTTTGGGAAACTCCTCATCAGTTTTGCTGGGGTTTCTGGGTTTCTTTGCCCCTAAGTCCTAGTGCCATTGTGGTGCTCGTTGTTTACCTCGGACTCTGGCTGAGTGAGAGCGTGGCGACTTTTTGGGGGGGAGGGGGCGGGGAGTTAGTCGCTGCTGAGGCGGTGGAGGTGGCTGGGGGTGCCTTCTGATTCTCTCCCCCTCCCCCCAAACCTTCCCCCCTTCTCTTCCCTCCCCTTCACTCACTCGGCTCCCCAGACGCTCGCAGCCCCGCGTCCATGGGCAGGGAGAGTGTCCTCGGGGCTGTTGTCAGCGAGGGCCGAATCAAAAGTGGCATTTTAGTGCCTTTCTTGGGCTTTTTTCGCGACCTTCTGCCTCCCACCCTCGCTGTTCCCCAGTAGAATACCTCGTTGAAGGTGCGAGGCTGTGGGAAGAAAGTTTAAGGTTTGTTAATATTAGTCGCAATTGTTGGGGAGGGCGGTGGGGGCGATTGGAAGGGAGGCGAGGTGGCGGCCTCCTCGCTGCGTTCTCCGGGGTCACTGGAGAATAATATCGCAAGTGACAGCCAGAGTAGAGTTTCTGTCCTCACACCGAAAAACCCCAGCGAGCTGAGGGAGGAGGGAAGGGAAAACGAGAGGACCTTTTTTCCCTTTCTGGAGACCTTGTCCGCAGTGATTTTTTTTTTCTTCTTTTCTTTTTAAGAGAATCCTCAGTCACCACCTCGCCTCCCCAGCTCCACCACAGTGTACAGCTCATAACGGGTTTTGCTTTGTTTTTACGATTCTTCCCCCAACGAATCACTTGTCAGATCAATTTTATCTTCGCCCTCCTCCCTACTTCCCACTCTCCCCTCCTCCCTCATCGAAAATCCCGTTCTCTGAGGTTAGACATTTTACAAACCATATATGTTGTTTATCGAATTGTGATTTTTAACACTTCCCCCACCCCCCATGGCTACTCTTCTAGACGTTTATTTCTGCCCTTCCCCCGCTTAGGGGGGCGGGGGTAGGGGAAGAGAAAATAATACAATTTCAGGGGAAGTCGCCTTCAGGTCTGCTGCTTTTTTTTTTAATTAAAAAAAAAAAGGACAGAAAACATCAGTCTTGAACTTCTCTTCAAGAACCCGGGCTGCAAAGGAAATCTCCTTTGTTTTTGTTATTTATATGCTGTCAAGTTTTGAAGTGGTGAGTTTCAGGTCGGTTTTGCTAATTTCACTCAGTAAAACTGCAGTGT
This sequence comes from Pteronotus mesoamericanus, assembly GCF_021234165.1. Taxonomy (NCBI): domain Eukaryota; kingdom Metazoa; phylum Chordata; class Mammalia; order Chiroptera; family Mormoopidae; genus Pteronotus; species Pteronotus mesoamericanus. The sequence goes on from NW_026555321.1 coordinate 16,197,557, forward strand.
TTCTGTTTCTAGATAGTACTTTGCTTCTTTGTCTCTTTAAAAGGTCACAGTGAAAGCTTGGCCTGGATCGTGCCGGCCATATGGAATGGATAAGGGCACAATCTCTTAAAATGTGATTATGGGGTTCTGTGGGGGCGAGGGAGGCCATCTAGCAAGGCACTCGTTGAAAAAGATCCCACACTGCAAAAAAAAAAAAAAAAATTGGTTCTTGAAACCGGAATTTCATGCTTTTTTTCTTTTAAAGGGAAATAATAGCTGTGTCTGAGTTCACTGTTTTTATTCAGTAATTATCACATATGGACTTAGTTTATGGACAGGGAAATGGGATTTTGAGAAAGTAGCCTGCTTTCTGTGTGCCAACCAGACATTACATGAAAATGGATTTTAAAATGTGTAACTCAAAAGAAACTCTTCAGCTGGGCATCTGTGGAGACCGTAGTTAGTTCCTGTGCTGTCAGTCCAGCAGGCCCAGTGGAGGCTGCTCTTTGCAATTCCAAACTGAGGTTTGGTGAACTTTATTTTAGCCTTGGGCACAGAGTTTAAATGAGTAAATTGGGTGTTTTATGTGCATGTAATTTTGCTTTATAATGTAAAGCTTTTTACAAGATGACTGAGTGTTTAATAGACGCTTATAGGTGGGTACTGTAAGGACAGTTTTGCATGACCTATGTGATGTTTCGGTTGTCAATACGTTAACTAAATTATCTATCAGTTTCATTCGTTGTATAGTTTATAATGCTGCTAAGCCTAATGACTACTTAATATATTTTGTAGCATTAACTTTGATTCTGCTGTCTGCTTTTCTTTCTTTCTTAAATTGCCCCCACAGGTTAAGTGTTTTCAAATCATATGTTTTAATATTCATTTTCTGCTCTAGAGTAGGGTAACCAATTTCAAAAAAAAAAGCAGCTCTTTATTATGATCCACATGTTAACATTATAAAGAATCTTTAGAATAAGTTAATAATCATCGCTCTCTTATTTTGGCTTTAGTTTTAATATAATGGAAAAGAGTAATCTTGATAAAAAGTGGTTAAAAGAGGCACATTTATTGTTAATGAACCTCATAACCAAAAACAGATGGGACCTCGATCAACGGTAAACCTCTAGTTCTCAGTAAGCCACCCTGGAGTACAAGGATAAATAGCCATTATTTCTCAAACTTTGGAGTTCTTCAATTGGCATTCTTAAGGTTGCTTTTAAGCCTACAGATTACCATTACTCCCTCCTCCTCATTCATCTCTTTTCTTGATTATAATGGACAAAGTAATCTATGGTTAAACAGAAGAAAAATATGCTTATAGAAAAGCTATCTAATATATGCTGGCTTTCAGTAAATCAGATCTAAATAACTTCTCCAATATAATAATTTTTTAAAAGTACAGGAGATGTCAAATTACTAGACAGCTGGAAGAACGTAGTAATTATCATATTCTATCTGACTCTCCTAAATATGATCCCTTCCCCCTTAGTGTTGGTAAGCTGGATACTCCCAAGTACTGTGAAAGTTCATAAAATAATTCCACTCACCTGTTCTTATCAATACTAGTTAAAACTGTATTTTAGAAATGACTTGGATATTGTACTCACTGCTCTATCGTAAACCATGTGAAAATTGATGTCCATTGTGTAACTGAAAATAATTATTAATTTTCTGAAGTTAAGATGTTGACTTCATCGCATACTGAGGTTATTTTTGAAAACTGACAATTGTGCTTTACCAAAATCATCAAGATTTTTTTAGTTCTTCAGTCTAATCCTTATATTAAAAAGTACTTTCAAGATTTTTGTTATTTAAATTAACAGTATCCTATTACTAATGTACTCCTAAATATTAACTCTAGAACATGTGAGTTGTAATGCCTCAATACCTGGGATATTTGAAGAACTCCACTGATACTCATTTGCTTAGGGGTGAAATGATCCAATCACATGTTTGAGCCAAAGACTTGACTAGATATTTAACAGGTCACATAGCTCTTGAAACTTTTGATAGCAGAAAACTTTTTCTGCAAATTAACCTGTAAAGTCAATGGGGAGTTTAAAAATTAGAAGTTTGCTACCTTCTTTTGAGGTGGGGTGTGTGTGTGTGTGTGTGTGTGTGTGTGTGTGTATATAAATCTATTTTGTTCCTATAAAAATTCAGCTACATGTCATGTATTATTCCATATAATATTTTGAACTGTGTTAATTTTTCCATCCTTGATTAAAGTGCTGCTGTTTTGTTCTGAAGTGATTTTCTAATTTTTAAAAATTGGGACCACATTATTTATTTGCTTTCTGGCTAAATTTGTGGTGATTATTGTTTTAAAAGTAAGCCCATTGCCCCCTTAGTTCTGTTGGTAGGTGACAAATTACCTTTTATTTATGTGTGTTGGTACAGTTTTCACAAATTATTCTGTTATCTTGAATGGACCTGTAATGCTGCTGTCTAGAAGTAGAGTTAACATCTGCATTATATTATATGGCTAGCTTAGTAACCTTACAAATACCTTATATTTGTGAAGTGAGATATCTAGGGGTAAAATATTTATGTGATATATGTATATATACAGAGAGAGAGAGAGGACCCCCCCCTCCCACCCAATTCTAACGTCGTCTTCTTTTTAAATTCTGGCAGGTGATCTTATAGAGTGTAACTGAGTATGGATCATTTGAACGAGACAACTCAGGGGAAAGAACATTCAGAAATGTCTAACAATGTGAGCGATCCGAAGGGTCCACCAGCCAAGATCGCCCGCCTGGAGCAGAACGGGAGCCCACTAGGAAGAGGAAGGCTTGGGAGTACAGGTGGAAAAATGCAGGGAGTGCCTTTAAAACACTCGGGCCATCTGATGAAAACCAACCTTAGGAAAGGTAAATGCTTTTGAGCCAAATCCTGGAAAGTTGTGAGTCCTGCGTCTACCCAAGGCCACTTTGTGTGGAGGTAGAGAGGCAGAACATGTCTTTGTATGTTCTTTTCCTTGATTCTCTTTCTGATCTGAAATTAGTTATTTCCCTGGCTGCAGTGTCAGTCATGTTTTGAAAGTAGAGACTCTGTGAGTGGAGCATCTTACTCTACCACTGTAGGCTGGAATCACTGGACACTTAGGATAATAAGGACAGAATTCAGTAAAATGGTCTTTAGCTACGCATCCCGTCGATAAGGTGTTACTGTAGTAGAGGACATATATATGTAGGTGGCTATTGCTTAAACTCACCCCGGTTAAGAATAAGACATTTAAATTGTTTGAGAACTGCCCTAGCTTTTTCGTAAGATTACTAGTTGTAAAAGGCAGTTTCAGAGGTAATAGAAATCTTACATGATATGATGTAAAAGTTTTATGATGTCATTTTGTGGTTTCTTTTCTTAAGAGCAAATGTATTATTTAGCAGTGAAAAACCTGATGATTCTAGTTTTTGATTTTTGCTATAATTGGGTGTTTTTGGTAATGGAAGGGCAGATTTAGGCAAGTTTATAAGGGGAGGATGTGTAACTGTGACACCTTTCTACCAATTTTATATTAAATTGATGAAGTTAAACAACTTTATGTTCAACACTGTGTTTGTGTGAAGCAGTGCCTATGCGGGTTATAATGTGTCTTCATAATGGTCTTTATTTTGTCCCTGAATAAATGTGTATAGGATTCAGATTTTCCTTACATTTGCTAAGCAGAGGCTAAAAATGCCATATTTTAGCAACCAAGAATATTAAGTAGATAAAGTTAGAAGGCAGAGGAATTTCATTGTGTTTGATGCATAACATTTATCATACAATCATTTATTTTTTCCTTGGTTTGGCGAAAACAAAGAATATATTGATCCTGAAATGAACAGACACAGCAGTCCGTATTGTTAGATCTTTATCTATTAAAAATGGAAAAACAGCACTTCAGCAAATTCTTTGGCCTCTACTCATGATTACCCTATTTATTGATTGTTTGCCAAGAATGTATGCATCTTAAGAAAGCCAGGGTAAGAGCATTAAAAATATAATTTATTACAGCTTTTGAAACAGAGTGCATTAATATTGTACTGTGAAGCACTGGGGCTCTATAAAAAAGACTTTCTGACGCCTGCAAACATATAAGTTCCATAAATTCCTAAATAGGAGATTTCAGCTGTCTCTGGTATTATGTGATATTTGCACAGCAAACTTTAATGCCAGGACAGTTTTAGACAAGGATTCTACAGACTTCACTGCTCCTTATGGCAGACGTGCTGTTTACACAGGCTCATAAACCTTCAGCAAAAGCTTCTAAGACTGCCTCCAGGTTTAAATCATGTGGTATTTTTAGCATTCAGCAGTGACCAGTGCACTCCCCTTTTAATGCTGGAAGGTTATGAAGTTGCTGTAGCTGGAAGTCTCGCCCAACACTAGCACAAATAATCAGACAGTTCAGAGAAGGCTCCTGTTCAGCATTACTCCCAGTATCAGGAGGGCAACTGTGACAGTTCGCTAGAAAATTTAACAGCTAGATTTGTAATCATATGGTACTGTAGTCACTTTATCAATAGGCACCTTAATTATCTGCAGCGTATTTCTAAATAAAGTAAAAAATATATCCAGTATATTTCAATTGTTTGAAAAACCTACAGTTATTTCACAGGCCTGAGGGACAACATATAGTAGAACAAGTCTGTATCATCCTGTAAGAGGAAAAATCAATGCATATGTTTTTGTTGAACTAACCCAACTCGTTGAAGACATTAGGACAGGGAGGAGAAACCAAAGTACAGTAATTTCACTTCCTGCTCAAATGATTTTTTTTTCTTAAAGCATTGTATTAATAGTGACTTACTTTCCCAGTGCAGTTTAATTGTAGAAGGCTTGCTGCCTATTTCAAACAAGAAAATTACTAAAGCCTTTTAATGGTGTTTTTTTAATCATTTTTTGTGTGTGGTTTCTGTTTGACAGGTGCTAGATAAAAATTATGGCTAAGATGAGAAAGCACTACCTCAGAAAAAGGGGTTGAATGTTTTTGTTTATTTGTTTAGGAAATTTTGCCAAAGTACCTTAAAGCCAAGAAAGAAACCACCAGTTTGTATATTGCTATTTTTGCTGTGGTCTCCCCAAATTTTCTGATCCCTGATGGGTTCTCCCTCTGGTATAAGCCAGCTGAATGAATGACAAGAATATTGGCAAGCTTTACGGCTTGTTTATTATGCCTAGCCTGTTGGGTACCTCTGAAGGAGTTTGTGAGCTTTTCTAAGTAAACCTAAAGGTTTTTGGGTTTTTTTTTTTTCATTATTGGTGGTGGGAATTTTTTTTTTTTTTTTTTTTTTTTTTGTTCAGAGCTAGAATCTCTTGTGAACAGTTCACTAAACCTTTGGTGAAGATGTACGTGTAGAAAAATGTAGCTGTTTTACTGCCAGCTTTTGTTTGCAGAATAGAGCATTTTTAAAGGGCATCTCTGGTGTCAGTAGAAAATCCTGATTTTTTTCCACCCTGTTTGCTTACATGAGACATGTTCAGAAGTTGGTAGGATTCTGTGAGTCCAGAGGGCAGAACTTATATAGAGGCATTATGTTATAGGTCTTACTGAGGACCCTGGGTGCCCTGTTAAAGTAACCTTTGTCATCATTTATGCTAAAGATGATACCCTTCTGGCAGTTTGCCACAGTATAGTTCAGATGCATCTGCTTTTAACCCTTTTCCGTTTATCATTGGAAGTCTGACAGTGCGCTGCATAAACACCTTGAGGAGTACGGTGTTTGTGATTTCGGTTTCTGGAAGCCTCGTTTCTAACACTAGTGTGGCCTGCACTTATTAATCATCTGGCTACTGAGTTATTACATTGGATTAAAGTAAATAAAGAGAGAACATGAAATCTATGCAGATGCCTTTATCCCAGTATGTCCTGATGAGGCCAGTTTCCTTTTCTCTCATTTTTAATCCCATTTACTGTAACAAAGATTGTTCATTTTAAAGGCATATAGTTACTGTGATATCTTTTTAGTCAAGTAATTTAAATAAGGAGCCATAAAAATCTTATTTATTTACATTATGCACATATTGAAATCATATATTTTGAGCATCAGTTTGGTTAAGTTTTCCATTTCTTTTATGGAAGTATTAAAGTAAAATCTTTAAAAGGAAAGAAAAATGCTGATCATTTTATAGTCGAAGATGATTTGTTTGGACACGAACAGGAAAAGTTTAATATTAACAAAAGCCTATAGGAAGCATGCGGTTGGCTCTTCTGAAGACAACTGTAGTGAGGTACGATTGCACACTGTATACTATTCACAGGAGATCAGAGACTTCTCTCTCGTCAGTACTGTTATTGGATCAGAAAGGTAATTCTGCATTAACTAATTTTAATTAAAGCAGAGCCCAACTAACTATAGGACCAAGTTCACATTCTATTTAAATATTTCTTTATAACTTTAAAAAAGAAAAGGTTGTATATGTTTATGTGTGCGTGCTTGTTTCTGTGTCCTGCCTGCCTTGGAAACAGAGTCTCTCCCCTTCTCTCACTGTGGTGAAGATTTATTTTCATGGCTTAATTTTTCCTCCCACAGATTGTATTTCTGAAGATTGTTGGTTTGCATCTTTTTCTCTTTCTCTTTGATAGGAACCATGCTACCAGTTTTTTGCGTGGTGGAACATTATGAAAACGCCATTGAATATGATTGCAAGGAGGAGCATGCAGAATTTGTGTTGGTGAGAAAGGATATGCTTTTCAACCAGCTGATAGAAATGGCATTGCTGTCTCTGGGTTATTCGCATAGCTCTGCTGCCCAGGCCAAAGGTAAATGATGCATATGTGGGGCTGGAAAAATTGCTTGGCATCCTTTGTTTACCTTGCAGAGAAAGCACTGAATATTTTTATTCAAAGAACTGTAGCCTGTGTATTACATTGGTTCCTTATAAATTGTGGCTTTAAAAAAATTGGCTTAATTCAGTTTGGTTTAGTTAACACACATTTTGCTCATGTGGAATGTCGAGGTAGATTTTTTTTTTTAAATTACTTCAGCTGAATCATTAGTATGCTTATTGACCTTAATAATCTGCTCCACTGAGGACCCACAAGGAAGTGAGGAGCGTATTTGAGCAGATGGACTGTTGAGAGTCAATTTGCATTTATGACTGAATATCTAGTTCTGTTTCTTTTATTCTGTTTCTGATGGTTTTATGGGCTGTAAAGTATTTTTCAATGCTGATTCCCTTTGCAATAGAGAACCTTATCTAAATTGTAAAGCCATTTAGAACTGGTTCAGCTATGTCTTATTAGAACTTCCTGTAAGTTAAGAAAATGTGGCCTATGCATAGGTTTTATTGATGGGGTTTGATTTCCAAAATAATAAACAACCCTACAGTCATTTACATAATTTCACAATTTGGAAAGCTAAGCTGTGAATCTTTTCATTGACCTGCCTTTTAGAGGGAAGGGAATCATTCAAACAGAAATAACAATGTTGCTTGTGGTGGGGGCCATGAAAAAAAAACCTACCAGATTAATTATCTGAAGGGTAAAATATTTAGTGACTTATTCTCTTTATCTGGAATAGGGCTAATCCAGGTTGGAAAGTGGAATCCAGTTCCACTGTCTTACGTGACAGATGCCCCTGATGCTACGGTAGCAGATATGCTTCAAGACGTGTATCATGTGGTCACATTGAAAATTCAGTTACACAGGTGAGTCAGGACAAGCGTTCCAGGGGAAAACGTTCTACTTACCTGTTCAAAATAAAAGCATTTCTAGTCAGCCTTTAATTTTTATTTCCTCTGTGTTTCAGAAGGGTTAATTAAAATTGATTTGTTACCTTACCCCTTCTGCTTTATTTCCCTAACTTCAGTGTAGAATTAAAAGGCACCCCCCCCCAAAAAAAATTTGTAGATTTGTGCAGGTTATCAAAAGATAAGGCTTTTTATATTTAGTCAATTAAATGATGCATTACAAGAAGGCATTTTACATAAAGTTTACTTAAGAGAAAAATATTTTTGCATATCATGAACAGTGCCATCTGTGTACATTTTGTGAAAGAATGCCTTATTCACTATTGCTGCGATCCTATTTATTTATATATTTTATTTACCATTTTACTTCGTATGAACAGAGTCACAAAAGAAAAATGGTTAACACGTTAATGCTTTTCCCCATGGCTCGTGAGAAAGCAGTACACCTTAAATTGTCTTCCCAAGCGCATCAGAGCAGGAAGGTAGAAGTAACATGAAAAAATAGCCACCACAGGCAGCTGATGTATAATTCATGCATCGATACAGCAGATGTGTTGTATAAAGTAATTAACTAATCGGAACAATCAGGAGACCGAGAGCAATCTCCAGATGCATCTGTTTGATGCGCAAAATGAAATCTGTCTGTCTTAAAGGAATGTTTTGCAGCGGGATGCAATCTTGTAATAATCCCCTTTCTAATCTATGTCTCAAATAGTTGCCCCAAACTCGAAGACTTGCCTCCTGAACAATGGTCGCACACCACAGTAAGGAATGCTCTGAAGGACTTACTGAAAGATATGAATCAGAGTTCATTGGCCAAGGAGTGCCCCCTTTCACAGGTACTTAGCATAGCATGCAATAAGTAATAAGACATCATGGGCAGCCCTGATTTGAGGTTTGATGGGGCTCCATAGTCTAAAGCAACTGGTATCTGAAGCAAGAATCTGCCGAAAATACAAAGTGGCTTGACCACTGGTAACTTCTAAAAATACCCCTGATTCATTTTGAACAGAGCCTTTACACTTTTTCTCCCTTGGGAAAAGAGCGAAGGAAAAACAGCTCAGCAGAAGACTATACTAGTTTCTTTTTTGGTTCCTTTTCTGAGTGTTCTGAGCATGGAAACTACATTCTCCTGAGTGCCCTAATTTAAGGAAGAGTAAAGGCGCTATAATTTCCAGGAGCCTTCAGTGAATGGCATTGTAAGTGTTAACGTGGAAACCTTTCGTCATACTGCCTGAATAAAGTAGGAATTCAATTTTCAAGCACTTTGTTCATTACAAAAAATAAAAAAGAACAAAGAACATTTAGTAAAAATAATTATAAAAGAATAGAAATATCCTGCAACTAAAGGTTGAGTAGTTAGTTATCGTTAAGATCTTCTCACCAGTTTTGGGGTGTTGGTTTACTGTTTTTTCCCCCTTTGAGGTGCCTGTCACACCATCATGGATTTTTGAAATGAGACAAAGATTTATTATTATTGTGCTTGATTTTTCGAATGAATTTTGATGGAGAGTTACTAAAACTGCTGGTAGAGACTGCCCCTGTTCTAAATGTAAAACTAAACATGATTTTTTATCGTTCTTAGCTAATTTCAATAAGAAAAAAAAACAAGGGTGCTATGAACCTGCTTTTCATGGGCTGCCTGTGTGGTCACTACATAAATGTGTAATAAAGCCATCTCTCAGTGCCTAAATGCAGTGTAACTTCATCCCATGATGTAGTGTAATTGAAGTGCTGATCTAACTAGATTTTTAAGTTTTTCTTTTAATTCAAATTTAAAATATAATTCTAAATGCTGGCTTGTCATTTGAACTTGAACTGTGTGACTCTGATGTAAACATTTCTGCAATTGTGATCATCTTAAAATGTGTATCTGATGCTCATGAAGGTACTGGGTACCTTTGGAAAGAAGCTTGTGGGCTTTTGTGCTACTATTTCATGGAAACTCCATGCATTTCAGGTTCATCAGCTTTATTTTGATATTTTTTAGCAATTATAGGAATGAAGCAGATGAGTTAAATTTATAGTTAATGGTGGCTTTCTATGTTCTTTTAAGGTGAGCTGTAGCCACAGGTAAAACATTGTATTGTTAAGTGTCAGTATCTTCAAATGCAAATCAAACTCTGTCATTTTAGCTCATCTCCTTCTATCCTTCCTCTCTCACCCTTGGCATAGAAAGGATGTGAATTTATACCCATCTAAATAAAGTAATTTAAATTAATTATAAATGGTTAAATCAATAGGATGATATAATGGAGCAGGTGACTCTTATACCTCTGGGATTTTGGGTTTTGCAGAGAATAATGTCCAGATAATGTGTCACTTGGTCACTAGCATTTGAAAATTTGAAATGTCCTAGAAATAAACTTTGTTTTTTTCAGAATTAAAACATGTAGAAACACCCGGAATAGGAATCTCATGTATCTTCATGTTACTAAATGTCCCATTGATTTTGGAAGGAAATTCAGGCAAAGATTAAATGCATTTACTGTGAGCTGGAGAAGAGAATGCTAGTACAAGTATTTATCGATATAGGCAGTAAGAACTAATTGTTAAATAACATCAGCATTCAGCCTGTAAACTCCACCTTACTGTAGCTTATAAATATAATTGTGAATTTACTTAATGTTATCATGGGAAATGAATTGAATACAGGCAATTATAACGTTAAACCGAATGACAAAATGAAATTCAGGACTTGGTTTTGGAATCATTCATTGGTGAATTTCTGTAGAGAGGCCTCTAGGAGAACACGCGTCCATGTGTATCTGGAGACTTCGCTGTAATCATTCAGTGGTGAAACTACGCTATGACTTCAACATCAGTTGTAATTACAGTCCTAATTTCTTTAAAAAAGTCTTTTGAAAAAAATTATGCATAGTTTAGTGGTGGCAGCAAATATTGTAAGTTAATTTAATATTTAATACTAACAAAAGTGCAACCTGTTCTCTAAATGAGAGACTTATGTTATATAGTTTTATCATCTTCTTTCTCAAGAGTAAACTTCATGATCTGATTGATACTCAGAATGCTTTAATAATAAACTATTTCGCATTTTTAATTCATTTTCTTTTCCGTCATAAGTTATTGGTTAAAGATGAGAAATGCAGGCCCTCTAATACCTAAACCCAAAATATATGCTGAGCTTAGAAAAACTACTCCTTCTGTAGCTAAGATTTAGTGATGAAGATGCTATGGTGAAAAAATGCCTAGCAAATAAATATTGTCTCAGCCTTGTACAGAACAGTACCTAACACAAAGAAATCCTAAATGTTAAGCCATTTTTAACCCCTGTGGAGTTGTGATTCATTCACTTAAGAGTTACCGGCATATAACCTCAGTGTTCACATTTTTCTGTACATTAAGAATTTTGTTTAATATGATAAAACACCCTAGTAGTGACTTATGGCTACAGGACCCCCTAAAATTATGTTCAGCAGAATGTTTGCCCTGTGGGCAATAAACTCCCTTTCCAGAGTAGAGGACAGGAAGGATTGGGAATGGGGAACCAGCAGGAATTTGCCTTGTGGAGACAAGCCCTGCCTCCAATGACCGTAGGAGGATTGTCCCTCACTTACTAAGCAGATGTCCAGTTTGGACTTGAAGTCATAGAACTAAGTGTTACTTTCCCAGACTCCTCCTTGGACAGATGAAGGAGCCAATGTCCCTAAAGATTAAAGTCAAAATGCTTGTTAGTGACTGACCCAAAAAATCCTTTCCCAATGACAAAGTTTAAAGTAAGTGCTGACTTTAAAACAAATACTTGCATTTTGGTGTAGTAACATTTGATAATATTTGCAAAGTTTTCTCCAGCTGTGGAAGTTCCGTAAGTGTGCATGTGGTTTGATTTATAACTCATAGCTTTCTTTATTTCTGGTACTGCTTTCCTATCATAAATCTGCCCAAGTAGATTGACATCCCTTTATTAAGTTTTGGCACCACACGTTTGTTTAATTTTGTAAAACCTTCTAAGACATAAGAAATGCCTAGCTTGTTTAGAGATCTGAAGTTGGGCATTGTTTTGATACTCTTGCTTTTTTCAGTGGCATGTTGGATGTTGTATTTGAACTACAGGTAGTAGAGACAGTGAAGTCTGACTTGGGGACAGGAAAGCTTGTATCATGAGAACTTTGAAAGTATGGATTTGGGAGGTGAATTGGGAGTTAAAAAAATAAACATTTGACTTAAAAGATTCCATTTTGATTTTAGCTTTCTCTGAATTTTTAGTAATTAAACTTAAATACTGGATAACTATATATGCATTCAATACAAGGACAGATTCATCATGTTGTTAGGAAGTCAGTTATTACTTCTAAGAGCCCATTGTCTTCCTTCTGAAAATGTTTAGGTCAGATTTCCCTGAGAGGTTTTAATCTGATCCATGCATTTTTACCGTCAGTCCCCACCATGCATATGCGCGCACACACGCACACATCCCAGCTTTCACATGTTTTAGGCGCTGGATTGTTTTCTATTTCATTGTTTTTTATTTCTCACCTAGGGAAAAGTAACTCCCAAGTCCAAGTCCTACATAAAGTAAGTGTGAATGGTCACTTTTATTCTCAAGTAGCAAAAGCTATATAAAATGAATTTAAATTTTAACATTTCATTTAGAAGAAGTAATATTGAGAAAAATGATTTTTTGGTTCTTCTTTTTCTGCCAGCATCTCAGGATCTAATATGTGTTAGATTTTGTGTTACATACTGGCAAAACAGATGAAAAAGGAAACTGTCTTGCCCTCCTGAAGCTTAGCATTTAAATATGCTGAGTCTCTGAAATTTGACAGTTATTTCTGTAGACATTTAATAAACCTATGTGTTCAGTTGATTTTCAGTCTGTATTATAAATAACATTGGAGCAACAATTTAGAAAGCCCTATCCATTATATTTATAAATATATATATATATATTTATTTTATTTTATTTTTTTAGCTGCACTTAGTGTAATTTTTTTCCCATAATTTTTGGACTGAAATGACATTTAAAAAAAATTTTAGCAAACATTGGTAATCACATTCTCTCAAAGGCGTGTGCGGTATCAGTGTTCATTTATGTATTTCATGTGCGAGCCTAACCTAAAACATTTATGCACATATTTACATATTTATACATTCAAGAATATGTATCGACAGGCTTCCATGCAACAGGAGACACCTATTTCCAATGTCATAATAAGGATAATACATCTTAATAGCTGGAGTAAAAATACTTAACTTTCATTTAGTGCTTCTGCTGTATTAAGAGCTCTTCTATCCCCCTGTTAGTTTTATATTCCCATTTTCAGTTAAGGAACCCGAGGCATAGAATGTTTGTTTAAATGAATGTCCATGACTACATTGCTAATAGAGGAGCAAGAATTCATACCTGGAGCTTGTGAGCCTAACCAGGTATCTTTCTTGGTCACATATACAGTAAAGTACTTGTTTTTCAAAGGCTTTCTCAATTTGATGTGTTTTATAAAATACTTTGATTTCTTTGAAGTACTGATAACTATAGCTTTTCGGTTGTGTTCATTCTCAATACTGAAATTTTTCTTTAACATGTGTTGTTGTGTCTTTGATTTTTGTTGTTTGTACATTGACTTGCTTTAAAAGTACCATCATCTTTTGCCCCTAATTTTGATTATAATAGGGTGTTTTAGACCACAGGAACTAACTTCTGGAATCATCTGGTATTTGGGAGGTTCCAGAAGGTCTGACTATCCCAGCTCTGTGGCAGTCACTTCTCTCCCCCATCCTCACATCCATCTTGATGAGTAGATAAAATTGAGCTGATAGCCCTTTGTTTTCAACCCGAAGACAATGTTAAACATTTCATTGAAAAAGGTGGGCAGTTCTTGGGATTATTTGAAAGTACAGACCTTGGTCATCCACTGCCCTCATATGATGGATAAAGCATATAGCTGGCAACTCCACTTAAAACTAGACATTTTCCTGTTTAAGGTGTGCTTGTGGGATTTGTACTTGCCCCTTCCTAGTATAATATTACAAATCTTGTTGTCAGTTACCATGTATTTTGGGGAATATCTGTATTTTTTTTTTAAATTACAAAACTTTTTCCAGTCAGTCCTTACCCTACTGACCATGGGAATCTCAGTTTAGGAATACCTGTTTTGCCAGGCAGTGAAGCACATGATACTAATTGGGTTTTATTACCACTTTCAGCAGTTGTATTAATGGCAAGGTCCATAACGGAAATGGTAAGCTAGTCTTACATGGGTAATTGTGTGAATTGCTAAACTTAGAGCAAATAATTTTTTTCTGCCTCCTTTTTTGAACCAGTTATTACTTCATTCTAGTTCCTCATTTCAGACAGTGAGATATCTGCTCAGTGTTAATATTATACTACATAGAGTCTGCCATGGAAGTGTCCTCTGAATTGCAAATTTTAGTTTTTGAATCTCATTTTTAGCTAGTTTCGATACATAAAGATTTTACTATAGCTTGATGTTAGTTCTCTGTAACCTTTCAGAAATATTAATCAAAAAAAGCTGAACTTAATAAAGCATCTAACTTCAAGTGGATTGATCTCAACTATTTTATGGCCACTATATTTTCACAATAGTACAACATAAGAGTTTAAGCCATGCCAATTTAGGGAAGCTTAACAATGTGTAAGTACTTCATTTTTACATAATAGATTTTTACCTATGCTTTGTTTTAGGTCTTGAACAGGTTTCTTTTGACCTCAAAATCACTAATGCAAGAAAAATTACCATATCATTAGAGCATTTCCCCTATTTTTTTCCCTGATATGTAGAATAATATATACTCCCAAGGTTTAGGAGCAGATATGGCCTGGATGAAAGCCTGTTTAAATGCTATTTTCTAACTATTTTTTTTTTAAAGTTAACCAGTACATGCTAATTAATCTGGTTTCCCTGCTAAAACAGAGCTTGCTTTAGAGTGCTTTGTGAGTGTCCTTTTTCACAGTCATGACAAATTTCAGGTCGGGCTCTATCCGGATTTGCTTTTTAAACCTGCTGTATTTCATGTCAGATTCGGGCCCCATACAAACTCATAAAGAAAGAAACAAACAAACAAAAACCCTAAATTCAGAATAATCCAAACAAACAGATACACCCATTTTTTTTCCTCTTTCACTGGAAACTGCTTGATCATAATAGGCTCTGAGCATAAAAAAACATAAGAGAGCCTTTACCATAACAGGGGAGAGCCTCCGCCGAGCTCTGCAGCTCATTGCCAATTGAAGTAAGGAACGCTCTGGCTGTTGGGACTTTTAAATCTAGACTTAAAAGTTATTTGTTCTGTTTAGCATTTTTAAAATGATTCTATTAGGAATTGTATGTGCTTCAGTTTTAATTTTAACTCATAATGATTGTAAAGCACCCTGGGATGCTTGCATGAAGGGCGCAACAGAAATATAAGATCGTATTGTGTTCTAATATGCAGTATTATTATGGGTGCTGGAGTTTCATCATGGACAATTCCTAAGGTTGCAGAATTCCTCATTGTAGAGAGGGTAGCTGACTTTCTTCCTTTCTTTTCCTTTTTCTCATTCTTACTCTAAAACTTTATCTTCTTTAGTCATTGTTTTTGGGGTTTTTTTTTTAAATACTCATAGTACAATATATTCCCATGAAAATACTAATCTAATTTAGTTTAGTCAGAGGGGTTAAAGATGCATACCAGATGATGATATGGTGAAAGTTAAGAGAGAGTAAAGCTTCAATTGTTAGCATTGTTTAAGATTACATTCTTACCGGGATAACTAAACAGGTTGCTTCATCACCAGGTCCCACCGACTTCATAGACTCATCCCATTTTACTGTCAATTCAGCATTTTTTCCCCAGGCAGTTCACAAATACAGAGCTAACTGAAACAAGTATTAACTGTTTGCACTTCACAAATAGTATTTCTTAAAACGTATTAAAACTCCTGGGTTATGTTAACGTAGGACAGAATTTGATTTTGTTTTCTTAATGCAGCCATGTCTTGAAGTAATACATTTTTTCAGCAACTTCATTCTTTTACTTCCTATGTGAGTCTTTGTGTGTCATTGCTCTTTGCCATCACTCTGATTAGTGAGCTAGTAGGATTCATTGCATGAGAGTTAAGAATGTGAGCTGTCATTACCAGCTCTGTGAGCTTAGACCCATGACTGTCCATGCCTCAATTTTCTCATCTATAAAGTAGGAAGATAATAATACCAATTTTCAGAATTTTTAGGAGAATTACATGAATTAATACTCATGTAACATTTAGAAGTGTACTCAGCCCTAAAGTATATAATAACTTTAGTTATTTTTCTAAGATCTGAGATGGAAAGTTTGAAATCACATTTGTGGGTGCTGCATAATCTAAGAAACTTCGCTGCTACATAGAAGATTTGATGTGAGTCTCACTTTTTAAGGAAACAACCAAGAACTCCCCATTTGTGAAAAAATTAGAGGACCATGTTGTAACTCATTTTTACTCTTATGGGACCCTATTAGCATCATACTTTAAGTCATTAAAATGTTCAGATATTTTTAAAATGGAAGCAGGGGGAGACTCAAGCCTTGTGCTTTAAATAAGCACATTGGCCAGGTAAGCAAATATGATACCTTAGTCTGGGCATTGTCAAAGAAGATAAAGATGCCTCATGGCATTGTCATCTGGATGTGAGTTTTTCCCAGTGTCATTTCCTTTAAACTTCCGTCACCCCTCACCTCACCCCACCCACACTCAAAGCCCTGCTCTCCCTGCAGGCGCTGGTCATAGTACTTTCTGCATTGTTCTGAAATATCTGTGGACAAATGAGGCTCCCTGTGTACACCGTAATTGTCTGTAGTAAAGGCTTTAAATTGTATTCATCATCACAGTAATAAATTCTGGCACACAGTAGGATCTCAGGAAGATTTGTAAAACTGAGATATCCTCATGGGATTTTTACCATGTTAATTTCACGAATCAATAATTTCAACAGTTTTATTAGTAGTATTTTATAGATAATCTTTAGTATCCTGATACAATATTTTTCTTATTAAATTTAATTCTGAATTTTTAACTTACCTAACCAAGAGCAAATTCATTCTGAATTTTTTCCTAAGAAAACCTAACATTCCAAACTGTTTCATATTTTTACTTAAATTGTAATATACTTAAATATGTGTATAAAACTTGGATGTTTGTGAGCAGAACAATAGTCTTGAGGGTATAAGGGACCCAGAGAGCTTAAAAAAAGCTATGAAAGACCTTATTATGCATGACTCTTAAGCACAATCTTTAGCAACATATTTCTCTGTACATTTTAAATTTTTCATAATTGAACATGTATTTCATTGTGGTTAATACTTTTCATTTTGTCTCAATTTTGTTATATTTGAAATCCACATTTTCTTTTACTGAATCTCAAATCTCTTTTAGTTAGTAAAATCTCTTTACTAACATTTATGGTTTTATTTGTCCATTTCTCATATTTAAAAATAAAATAAACAGGGAAAATTGCAATAATAGAGTCAAATGGTTCATAGACGAAGATGTTGATGCTGCCAGCACAGAAATGCTAACAGTCAGTACCACCCCACATGAGCACACAATGTCCATTCCTCAACTGATGTTCTAAAGTCCGCATTTGGCCTTGGAGACTGTTGAAGGCGGTGAACATAAAATGTGTATAAGTCGGCTAGGTAAAGGTCCAGAATCACCTGAATTTAGAGAAAGCTGCAAGTGTAGATAACTGTTCAGCCAGTCCAGAATGGGCCTCGGGGACTTTTTTGTCCACCCCCCCCCCCCACTTGAGCACCAGCTCAGCCCGGAGAACACACCTCCAGTGATGGACGGGGCTCGTTAATTCATGGTGTCCAACCCACCCAACACATTTTTACCATTTCACCACAGCTCCTGAAGAGGCGATTGCCAGTATGTGGCATTGTCCTAAACTGAAGCATTTTCATGATTTTGAGAGAGATGAGTCAGATTAATTTGATTTTTCTGCATGATCTAATCCAGAGGTGGCATTGATTTATATTTATCTAGTGGATATGGGAAGTCTTGAAGAATAGCTACTAATAAAACACAGGAATCAAGGACATGACTTAGCCCTTAGCCTCCTGTAAAATCTTGAATCAGATCTGAGTCTGGTTCATGGCCCTGTAATGGGCTTCCATGAGTTTGTGCAGACCTGAAAGTTATGTCACTTTTAGGGGCATATGTGGGGAGAGCTTCCCGAGATTTCGTGAGATTCGTAGAGTTCAGTTGGCCCAATCAAAAGCTAAAAGCCAGACTGTCTCTTCTCCCCAATTTTTAAGCAGTGTGGTTTAAAATCTAATACTGTTCATGTAAAGAAGGAATGCAAAGGAGGAATGTAAAATCTATGAAGAGTGACAGAGCCTAATTCTAGTGTTTACTTTTAGAAAAATGGATTTTTTGAACTGCTTCGGGATCTTTTTTTTGACTCTGGCTTAAGCTTTTCACTGTGCTCTGTTTAGGACCTCTGGAACCACAAATTGGGTACCATTTTTTTCTGTTATTTCTAAGCACAGATACTAGAAAACTTGATCTCCAAAGACAATGGGAGATTTAACCACAAAAGGGCCATCAGAGTAAGAGCATTCTCCAAATGTGCAAGTTGATACAGATTCAGCATTTTAGGAAACAGTTTTTGTTATAAAATCAAACTCACTGGATTTAGATTTATCTAATAAAAAACTTGTGAAAATCCTTTTTGGAGTAGCATAATATTTAACTTACTGATATGTTTCTAATAATCATAAGCAAGATACCAAGGGACTTTAACCATCCTAAAAATAAACCATAGGTTGGGGGTGTTTGCCCAGTGAGTGCCTGAGAATGGATGATGCGTATTACAATTGAATCTTCTTTAGTCACTAAAGGAGACGTGTCCAACCCCTGGCCTGCAGGCCACATGCAGTCCAGGATGGCTATGAATGTGGCCCACCACAAAATCATAAATTTACTTAAAACCTTTTATATTTTTTTGCTCATCAGTTTCTGTTAGTGTTTGTGTATATAATGTGTGGCCCAAGACAACTCTTCTTCTGCCAGTGTGGCCCAGAGATGCCAAAAGGTTGGATACCCCTGGAACTCTGTTTGGGAAGGCATGTAGATTTCATAGCATCTTAAAGCTGTTAGAAGGGATCTTGGAGAATTTCTAGTTCAATTCCCTTCGTATTGCAGACAGACAAATGTAAGGCTCTGTGTGCAGTTAATTTGAAATATTATATGCCCTTAGTAATAATACACTTTTTAACAAATATATTCTAATTTAAGCTCTTCACTAACATATTCAAGTAGTTTGAGTAAGAAGGTTCCGGTGTAATAAGGAAGATCTAGATAGGCACTTGCACAAAGGAACTGACTACCTGGCCAGCATGGCTCAGCTGGTTCAAGTGTTGTCCAGTAACCAAAAGAACTGAATAGAGGATCTGGTCAAAAGATATTATCTGGGTCTTGGCCAAATTACTTTAATTATGTGGAAAAAACCATATAAACTTGAACCAACATTTTCTTTAAAAATTATGAATTGGATATTTAAGTTATTAAATAAAATTTCTTTGTTTGAAATTATTGCATTTCATCTTTAGGGGATGTGCTAAGAAAATTAGAATTGGATGTGTTCTCTCTGTGCTTCCTTTTCTATTCCTTTAGAGCTTTGTATTGAGTTTCCATTTTTAGTGCATTTTAGTTACCTTTGTAGGGTTACTTTGTGTGAAAATGCCACTTTCAGGCACTGGAACTGATCAAGAAGGCAAGAGCCATAACTATGACAATTGAAGTTTAAGTAAAATTTAGAAGTGATTAGTCTCTTCTCAACAAATGGAGGTTCTGAATGTGCCCCAGTTGTATCTCCCGAGAGAATAGCTTAGAAAGCAATAGAGGACCCAGAGGGAAAGATTTGGGGGAACATAAGCTAACATGCACAAATAGAATATTACACTTAGAAATCCTGCCATTTGCTTCACATAAATTGAAGCCCATTTCCCTTCCTTTCTACCCCCAAGTACCAGATGGGGACTACCTGTTAATTTTCAATAAATTTGTTCCGTGTCACCATCTCATAAGATGCCTTTTAGAGCTTGTTTGTAGTATTTTCTATCCTTTGGGATTAAAAAAAAAAAACCCATTCCCTGAAAATCCCTATTAAAATTGTATTTGAATGTGGAGTTGATTCTATTTGATCTGAAATTAAAGTTTGACCTTTGAGTTTTCCACATACATACCAAAAAAATCCACGAAAAACCTGCTGTAAAAATTTAGGCCACAGGAGACACAATGCAGATAAAAGGGAGGGACATCGGAGTGTATGAAGTTGCACTTCTCAAAAAATAAAAATGTTAAAGAATAGAGAGCCAGCAGTTTGACAGATTGTTCAGTAAATGCTCATTTTATTGAAAATTATAAAAAGGTGCTTAATGCCTCTGTGCCATTAATACAATACATAAAAAGGTAACTGTCAAGATTAGTGTTCCAGTTTTGAGCTTTATGCATCACTCTACATCGACTTAGAAGTTAAAGGTCTCTGTATATATCTATTTTGCACGTGCAGACATTTATCTCAAAAAACAATTATTTTAGACTTTATGCCGAAGACATTAGCAGTGACGTGCTTTCATTTAAAGCATGGACGTAACGTGTGTGCGCACGCGCACATACCAGACAAGGTAGAACCATGAAAATCACCTTACAGAATTAAACCTGTGCAAGATTATTTCTCTTGCTGCCTCTCTAGAGTGTTCCAATTCAAAACATACATTCCTTCCTACAAAAAAAGATATTCAGATTCCTTAGTTGAAATTAATTAGCATTCAGAAACCAGATAGCATGTTTTTGGGTATTCATGAGATCTCTGTTTGAAAAAAATGTTTTTAACTTGTAGAAATGTGTTGCAACACACAGATGGGAAGAAAAAGAAAAAAAAATCTCTTTAGCAAGCACTGTGTGTAAAAGGAATATTACATTTTGCACGCTCCTGATTGCTCTGTGTAAACAGTTTTTGACATCTGTCTTTATAGTTTTCTAGGAGAGGAAGACTTTGTTAAAAGAATCATTTTTATACAGCAGTCACCATTTCAGTCTTGCTTTACCTGTATTATGAAAGCAGATGGTCTGCATGTCTTTTGAATATTTATAACTATCAAAAACAATCTCTTGCTATTCACCCTTAGGCTTATGAGATGTCAGGACTGTTCTGGTTGAAAAAAAATCATCTTGGGTGTTTACAGAAAGAGGATTACATTAAGCTGAAATGACTATACATTTTCCAGTTTAATATTTGTCCATCAGCTGTTTAATCGTATTTAGATAATTGTGTAAATAAGATGTTGTCGCCTTTGCCCTCTCTGCTTTTGGAGCCTGAAAGCTTTAAATATGGGCGAACCCCCATTTGGCATATTCTCTTGCTACCTTCTTCCACCTCAGTTAAACTATCAGCAAGTCTTTAGTAAGTTTTGGTCATGATATTACAGTCCTATTTTTAAAAAACAGTAGTGCACAAAAAGCTAGTATGAAGATCACATGCAATGCTGGCTTCCGGTAGAGGCTGTTTAGTTTATTAGAGTATATTGTAATATGCAAATATGGTACTGCACTCCAATTACCCTTTAAAGATGACATAGCTTTCTCTTTTTTTCTCCATGAGCATGCAGAGCTTTGAGGATATTTTGGAAAACTTTTGGTATAGTGGGGGTTAACTGTTTTTTGACTGGAAGCTGAGCAATCAGAGATAACAGATTTTGCTGTGGTTGGTTGATTTGGCAGAAAAGCATGAACAGTTTTGGTTTAAATGATTGAATAACCTGATTAGCATTGTTTTGGGGTGGGTTTTTTGTTGTTGTTAAAGGCACAACAAAGCAATTTTAAGGGTAATCAGATCACTGCCTTTCCCCAATAGATGAACCTCTTTTTCAAAAGGCAAAACCTCTTTGTTGGCTACTGAAGTGACCAAGTAGAATAATAAAACCATCTTTCTTTAGTTTCTGAATGTGTTATAAATATATACCCACTCTGTATGCCCCATTCTAGCAGGGGTTTGAAGGGATATAACATTTTGAAAAATTAGGTAACCTCTACTGATTCCTTGTGGGTTTTGTTTTGGTTTTTCAAATCTAGAGACCTGCAGTATTTTATAGCAAAGGTTCAGAATGTTCTAACCATGTCTAAGTCAGGCTTTAGAAAAATTCCACCCTTACCTTTTCACAATTAGAAAGGTTATAAATAATGTATTTGGCTGAAAAGGAAGCTCAGCCTGTGGCAGATGGTATCATTCTAGAGTGCCGGGGTTTCTGTGAAGATGGCATTCTTTCAGATCGGAACTTCAGCAGACTCCCAGAAAGAACCGAAGCTCCTCATAGGGAGTAGACATGTGCTTTATGGATCTTAGAAAAGCTTACAACTTGGCTCCTAGGACGAGAGTATTGTGTCACACTGGGGTTATGAGATCCACAGCCAATTTCTGCCGACTTTCAAATTCTTTTTCTCAGCACAGAAAGCTGTGGCCTGGTCACTGGTCAGTGCTGTGTGTAGCATTTGAACTTGGGATTTAAATGGACTGAATTTTGTCAGCCTGATTCCTTTATTCCCTGAACATTGATGTTTTCACTGAATAGACCACTGAATGGAAAAACTTGCAATAACAGTCGTGTCTGTCTCAAAGTGCTTTGGGAAGCTCATATAAATAGACACCGAGAGAGAACTGGAATGACATAACAGCCGAGTACTTCCGAGACATCTGTGTGGATGCACTTTGAAAAACCTGGGCAAAAATCTCTTGCAAATTAATGAACAAAGGTTCTTTAATCTGTGAGTTTTATTGTGACAGCCAGAAGTGATGATTTTAAAAGAATCATTTCACAATTAAGCTGCCATTACCTTTGACCTTTAAGAACAAAAAACGAGAGAGAGAGAGAGGAGGGTTTTCTGATTGTAGTAATGGCTTATTTTAGTGCCCTTCTTTGATCAGCTAATAAGTCCCCAGTCCTGTGATGAGTGCACGTTATTTGAAGATAAGAAACAGGGCTCTAGCAGAGAGCATATAGCAGGACAAGCGCTATAGTGGTGCTAACGTGTGGGATGTTGGGGAAGTCAGGAAAGGCAGAAGCAGAGATACCTGAAATACATCCTCAGGGTTGAACAGCTGCTAGCTGGAAATGGGAGAGGGCACTGGTACACCATCCAAGTCAGGGACGTATTGTGTGTCAGGGAAGTGGTCTGTGTCTTCCTGATGTCAGCTACCAGGTGCTGCAGGCCAACTTTAGAAGATACAACCCAATTTGAATATTGCAACAAACAGAAATACTGTTTCCCTTATTCCCACTTGACTTGTAACTTAATATAATTAACAATCTTCATTCTTCATAAGTAAATGTATTTGACTTAAAATATATCATTTGAAATTTTACCCGATACCTTTCTGTTATTTACAGCATAGTCTTTTGACTTATCTCAAATGTGATCGATCATACAGTGAAAGCCCAATGAGGAGGCAGTGACAGAAGGTTGTCATAGTGGTAAACATCTCTTAAGTCCATACTAGGAGTGTTCCAGGCACTGTGCTTACTGCATCCATTCATTGTTTTACTTATTGTCTGTCCAAAGGCAGATAGTATGTCTCTTTAGGTCATTACTTTCTTTTAGTTACTTGCCCAGTGCTTGGCACATAATAGAAGTTCAGTAAATATATGGTGAGTGAATGAAAAAAAAAACCCAGCTAGAACAAATGGAGTCTCAAAACAGCCCCGTGGGGTGAGTGCTACTATTGTTTAGTGCGGAGAATCGTGATAGTCATTTGACTGGGGTCACGCCACCAGTGTGCAGCATGTCGTGGACTTGAATGCAGATTTAGTTGATTCTGTTTCATCAAATGAATATTTAGTGTGTGTTTACTATCTGCCAGACATTTGGGCTGGAAAGTCGTATTGAACCCAGATCTGCATTAACTCTACAGCCTATTTTTAAACCAATGTCTCCTTTTGATCAAAAGAATCCCAAACCTTTCTCTTTAAAAACATGGAACTTGGTTTACCCTTTGTACATCTCTGCCACCTATGAAAATATCATCAATCTTGACTTTCTGTCATTTATATTCAGTAATATCAAAACAGTAGGTGTTTGATTTTCCAAATTGAAGATTACATTATTAAATGTGATCTTTCAAATGCTGTCAACTCCGTAAGATTCTGAAATCTCTTCCCTGCCCTTGAACCTCACTAGTCTAGTCAGATGCCATGCCTGAGACTTCAATGAGGACTTTACCACAAGAAGAAGAAAAATAGCATCCTGTAGTGGCTACATGTGAAATTTACTGCATACTGTTCCAATAAAAATTGAAATGACCCCAAGTTACCTGAATTATGGAATAGTTCCCAGCCCCCCAAAAGCATGGAAAGATAAAGAATCTAAAAATTTGTTTTGGCATACATCATAACCTGTGGATTAGCCTTTTGGTTTATGTCTTGCTTAGGCTAATATTTACATAAATCAGAGTTCCCTAAGCACACCCCACTCAAAAGAGTAGAAAGTATCTAGAAAGTCACTTAAGGACAGAGCCTACCAATTTAGGGTTAAACAAGGGCAGGGGGACGCTTTGATGATCATGCACATATGGATATTATTTTCCACATATGGATAGTAATGAACTACATAACACTATTACATATGGACTCTAGTTGTATAAAAATATTTCAGACTTTTTTTCACATACTATGCATTCTTACATATATATGTGTATATACACACACACACACATACATTTTTATATTTCACTGTTGGTATACTGAATCACATTAAATTGAAATGATCCATTTACACATCTTACCACCCTAATAAATTTTAAACTTCCAATAGGCAGAGGCTATGTCTTTTCTGCCCTAGTACCAGCAAGGCACATAGTAGGTGTGCATGCAACAAAGAGCAAATTTCACGTATGAAACTATTGGTAAACTAAAGTAGGTTGGATGTTTGTCAAAAACCTCAGCAAAATTTAGATACTCCAAATATTTCTGAAAATTAAGACACAAGCTACATCTAAAATGTGTATGTACTATTATATTAACATTTAAGAAACTGCCAGAATATCTAGGTATAAGAGTAATAATTTTTACAAAATTGAACCAAAGTGGAAGAACATCAACTGTCATCCATTTTCAGAATCACCATTATCCATCAGCTATTTCAATAGTTTTATTAGTGTCTGACTTTATTGATCCATTATTACAATAGAGTAAGGGTGATTGAAGCTGACGGATTGTTAACTGGATCAGGTAATCTTCTGGCTCTGGTTTTGGCAACCTTGCTAAGTATCTTTTTGTACTCTGGACTGAGGGAGGCTCTTAGTAAAATTGCAAGCTACTAGATTAATGGCAGGGCATCATGAGCCCATTAAGAATGCCTTTTTAGAGAAATAAAATGAGAAAAGGACTATAAAGTAGAAAGTGTCAAAAAAAAAAAAAGGATGTCACGATTCTTCTTAGGAAAGATAGCCATGTTTTACATAAATAATGCAACTCTAGCTTACCCTTCACTGCAAGTTCTTTAAAGATCCTCAAGATTTACATATTACAGGGATGTTGTTTGTATTAAAAAATTAACACTAGTAATGGATATTAAGAGAATCAATAATAACCAAAAGGCTTTTAAATTGAAAGTCGCTTAAAGAAGATAAAAAAATACTTTTGTTCTCAAACTGGCTTTTCTGGTTGTTCACTGCTCCCAAACAATGCTGCCCTCTGTAAACTATTTCACCATAGATCAGCTGAAGTCTGAAATGTAAGTTCTCATGTTTCCACACATAGGAGTGGGGGATGGGTTGGTGCTGCAAAGTCTTAATTATTCCTAAGACTCATTTGGAAATTAATTTAGCTGCTACTACTAGAGAATATGGGTGTTATGGTTAAAAATAACTGAATTAAGTCACTGAAATTACCATAACTAAAATCTGCTGGGAAGAAAACTCTTTGTTGAAAATGAGTTTAAAAAAACTACTAATACACCCAAATCATTATTTTGTCTTCATTTTTATGTTAACATGTTGACTGTTTTCTCGAGGAACATAAGTGGCAGAATAGGTCATTTTCTTTTTTGTGGTATCTTTGAGAAATTAAGCAAGCATGAAATGTATATATTTAAATTTTGTATGGTTTGTTTGAAATTCAAAACTCAGGCTTTACTGTCGATAAATCTAGCAGTTCGTAGACTGTTTTTTCTTCTGATACAGGAGCTCTGTGAATAGTTTATTTTCTCCTCAAATGTGGCCAGTCAACCTTTGAACAGTGTTAAGGCATTTGATGTACCTCCAATCGAAAAACATAATAGCAGTTGAAAAGTGCAAGTGGTGTTTCCCAAACTTTAATGTGCACACAAAGACTCTGGGGGTCTGGGTAAAATGCAGGTGCCACTTGACTAGGACTGGGGTGGGCTGAAGATTATGCATTTCTAATAAGCCTCGGGGCGATGCTGATATTGCTGGTCCCTGGGCCATGCTTTGAGAAGTGAGGCTGTAGAGTACAGTCACTAAAACTCTTAAGTTGCCTTTATTTATGAACAATCATAAAGTCATCTTTATATAATTGGGTTTATTGGGATCAGTGAAACTTTGTCAGCCTAGGAGGAGATGACATTGATGGAGGTTCCATAAATACGAAAGTAAAGCCTGTGGGTTTGATAGCTTTAGACTGGTCTCCGTGGATGGTTGCTTTCTACTTAAATGAGCATTTGATGGTCTACTTAATGAACTTTAAGAAGCTGGGGTTTTGGGTTAAGTGCGAAACAAAAATATATCGGTACTCAGTTGATTTTTTAAAAAATACAGTTTCCACAATTGAAACCGTTTCTGCATTCCATCTTGTGCCACTATGTATTACAAATGTTTCCCCCCTCTTCCTGCAGAGTATGATTTCTTCCATTGTGAACAGCACTTACTATGCAAATGTCTCAGCAGCGAAATGTCAAGAATTTGGAAGGTGGTACAAACATTTCAAGAAGACAAAAGATATGATGGGTAAGCAAAAACTGTTGCAGTGGTGGCTACATACCATCACGTGTCATTTGGGGGTTTATCAAAGTCACATCTAAAGCCAGGTCTTTTGATTGCCCAATTAGAGATCAATTTAGAATGTTTCTTTGAGGGTGGGGAGTGGGTATGAGTGTAATGAGATAATTAAATTCAATAAATGTTTGTGTTTAAATCAGCCAAACCGACTTGGTTGTCAGACATGCAGGAAACCCAGGCGTGAGGCGGGGAGCTGTCATTCTGTAACATCTCAGTGAAGACCTAACCAGGCCTTGAATAACTAATGTTAGCTGTGAGTTCTCTCAGAGATAAATCATGCTTTTATGTTCTTTGTTTTTGTGCAAGGGAACAAGAAAGTGCCTATTTTTACACCCAATTTTTAAGGAAATTAAATTGTATTTCCAGTTTCTACAATAGAGATTAAGGTTTTTTTTTAATATACCTGATCCGCAGCCCTGCATATAGGTGCTTTGGTGAACATACTGCTTTGCCATCCATACCGGAAAAATCGCCGCATTTGAGAACTTTTTAATTCCAATGTAGCATCGTATCTTAACATAGAACTTTAGGTCAATATTTGTTACTCAGGAAATGTTTAAATGCTGCAGTGTAAAATGACAGATAAAAGTTGTGTGTTGTACCTAAGCATTTAGATTATGACATTTTGTCCCTATTGAATTTGTTAGTATTTGCAAAAGTAAACACTGTGATTAAGGTTAATGTTTTAATTTCTATTAATGTTTTCTTTCATATATTTGTACCTTCCAAAAAGTATTTTGAAATAATACAGGAATAGGATATTTAATGTGTCACATTATGCCCTGTTTTAAATCTGTTTCTGTTCCCTTCTATTACGTTCATTTAATAACAACAATAACAACTTTTTGTAAAGATTTTAGGAGACAAGAGAAACTGAATTTTGAGCATGTTTTGGCTTTTAATATTTGAAGCAAAACCATCCACCTACCCAGATTCTTTACCTTTTATAGCTTATAGGTATAATGAAGACAATGCATCATTTTTGGAATAATTGCTTGAATCACTATTCCCTGTAAATGGCCCACTTGGGCTGATATCACTGGTAGAAATGGAAGGTTTTTTTCCTCCCAATTCTTAGTTATATTTTGCATATATCAGTGACTACAGCAATATGATAAGTTCCTCTAAATATAAAACCTGAATATTTGATGAAAAGAGAAATGATGATTAGAATTCAACCAGAGTCTATACATAGAAAGTATAGTGTGCTATTTGGAAAGACTCACCTACTCCCATATAGCATCATGCTCAGCTTTTCTAGTCAAGAGCATGAAACCAATCTCCTCCATACAGCAGCAAAGCATTTGACACACTTAGAACTGATTCTCAGCCAATGCACATGAGAGATCTAGCCAAGGGAGAAATGTTCATCTTGGGTAGGTGGTAATAAATTGCAAAATCATGACAGTATCACCATTGTACCAGAACAACTCACTGCCCCTTCCTTGAAAGATTATCTTTAGCATCTGGTGATAGCCATAGCTTCTTCAAGAAACATTTGGGGCTTAGCAACATTGGGTAGACTGGCTTGCAATACAGTAAGTCATTTGCCTCATTCTAAGAAATATTTGCAGATGTACCTGCTGCCTGTGATGGTTAGAATTAAATGAAGCAAACTGTGTAGGATACTCAGCCCAGTGTTCAATATGCACTCAGTTATTATTACTTATCATTATGACCACTTTCATTATTTATTGTATTGATTACTTCTTTATATTCATGCCTGGGTAAGAATTGAATGTTGATAACATTTATGCCATCTTTTTTCTTTCAAACCTTCTGCCTAGAGTAATAACAGTAAATATATATCATGAGAAAATAATTGTATGTTTCTTTCTTGTTTAGTTGCACATCATGTCTTTTCTTAGCTCAACTCATTCTTTCTAGTTGCTGTTAAGCAAATAACATTCTTGTAGAAGCTATCTTAAAGGAAACATTGCTTATAAGCCTTCTTGGAGTAATGAGAATGAATCATAGTTTGACCCCAAAACTAGTTATATAGAATTGATTTCATGCCTTAAGTCTAAACCACATTATAAAATTAGATCAGAAGCATTGTCCCACTTTTAAAGTTTGTGGAATTGTGCACAAGAGGGAAGTAAAAACACAGCAGGATGAGTTCTATCTTAAAATTTTCTTAGTTTAATTGGATCTTTGATGTGTCCTATCTTTATTTAGGAAATGATTAGAAATGCTTATCGGTACCCATCCTTGTTGACTTAATATGATTTTTTTTACTTTTTATCCATTTTAGTCGAAATGGATAGTCTGTCTGAACTATCCCAGCAAGGAGCCAACCATGTCAACTTCGGCCAGCAGCCGGTCCCAGGGAACACAGCTGAGCAGCCTCCATCCCCCGCACAGCTCTCCCATGGCAGTCAGACCTCTGTCCGGACCCCTCTTCCGAATCTGCACCCTGGGCTTGTGTCAACGCCCATCAGTCCTCAACTGGTCAACCAGCAGCTGGTGATGGCTCAGCTGCTGAACCAGCAGTATGCAGTGAATAGACTTTTAGCCCAGCAGTCCTTAAACCAACAATACTTGAACCACCCTCCCCCTGTCAGTAGATCTATGAATAAGCCTTTGGAGCAACAGGTTTCCACCAACACAGAGGTGTCTTCCGAAATCTACCAGTGGGTACGTGATGAACTGAAACGAGCAGGAATCTCCCAGGCAGTGTTTGCACGAGTGGCTTTTAACAGAACTCAGGTCAGTTTTGTTTTATTTGTTAATGGTTCTTTTCTCTTTCTTTTTCTCACTTTCTTCAGTCCCATCTATACTCATGTTTGTTTATTCCTTTACTTTGTACTAACATTTTATCCTCTTCATGTGATAATACTGTGTATTCCTGTTATTACCTCAGTTTTATCATTCCTGTATCATATACCTCCTATATCAAGAGAAAGCTATTTACAGATTGATCTTGATTCAGGGGCCTTGAAAGAATAAATTAAATATGAAAAATGTTTCAAACTGGCATTACCTGTGCTTTTACATAATGGAATCACAGGCAATAGTAGGAGGTTGAGAAAAGTTTCATGAGTTGGTCAAGGCCATTGGTAGGATCCAGGCTTCTAGCCTATGGTCTTTCCCATGTTATCATCCACAGCAAACATGAGTATATAAATGTGCCCTATTGAAGGTCCTCCACAACTTAAGAAAAAAATCTTGGGACTCATTAACAATTTCTGCCATTTAATTCTAAGGAACCATTTAGAAAAATATACGACTTACTGGCAAAAATTGTTTCTTCGCTTTGTCCTCTTCCCCCTTAGCATTATTGTTAGTGTTCTTCCCAACCTCGTTCAGAGGCCCCAGGGTAGGTTTGGTCTGCCAGCCTTAGTCTGCATATGTCCTGTGTATCTATGACCTTTGTCCTATTGGGCAAATTCCTGTGAAGATATTATCATCATGGGAAGAGTTTCAGATGGACAGGGAGAAAGGGTGATAGTAAGAGAAGAGAGCCCTAAGATTAAAAAGTCCTAAACAAATTGATTCTATTAAACTGTGAATGAGAGGATTTTTAATTTCTGTTTTTGGGAACATCTGATATATATGGTATTTATTTTTGGCGCGTGCACACGCACGCACGTAACTTTAATAAGTATGAGGCCATTGTGTCCTTTCAACTTTCTTGTTTTATTGCTGTTTTTTCTTTTGTCAATTTTTGGGGGTCCTGACTCATACTTATTCTCATATATAAGTTATTTTGTTTATTACATGGTTATAAGAATAAAATTCTGGTACAAAAATAATCTAGTATTAATTCCTTGTTGGCAGAGTTTCCATACCTAGGAGAGCCCCAGCTGTGGCTTATTTTTGGCTTGCCTTAATTGGATTAAAAGTTAGGAAGCTTGACAAAGCCTTTAACTCAGTGTTTATTTTCAGGTTCTTTATGTTTTCTGTGCATCATTTGTCTGTTTTTAAAAGGGTGATTACAGAAGGTTATGTCTCAGGTTAAAGTTGTGTGGTTTTACCTAGTTGTATATTTTTACACCTTAAAAAATGTGTTTATTTTTAGCCGATAAACTTAATATGACACCTATATTCACTTGGACAGTAATTATTTTTAAAAATTAAATGAAGTGAATGAATGAATCAAAACTCAACCATCTAGCTGGATACTCCTGCTTCTGGCATCTTTATTTTTGTAAGTAGCAGTAACAGCTAGTAGTTTTCAGTATTGGGCAAAAATTAGATAGGGTTGTTGAAATGAATTAAAAGCCCACAGACAAAGACAACATTGACATACACGCAGATGACATATAGATATACTGATAAGCATTTTAAAGCTTGAGCAAATTGTTACTTATTTTAAAGAATAGAGGAAAGTGTATTTTTTACATGGTGAAGAATGACAACGGAGTCCAGCTGAGGGGGACCAGGGGGGAGTCACCAGCCCTTGGTATAGTTTTTTGCTCTTGGGTTATGATGTTCCAGCCTTTACTCTGACGAATTGACCATTTGTTCTGCTTTTGTCTCTTACATTGACAAATTCAACAAATATCTGTAGGATTTGTTACTGGGGAAAAAAGCAGAATTTTCCTTTTATGTCATATTAATCTCTTTGAAAAGATAGTCATCTCTATGGTTAACATCAAAAACAGTGACTTTATTTTTCTGAGAGTGAGAGGAGAATGAAAACCTAGTACAGCTTGATACCAGTCTTTCTTGATTAATAATAGCCAATTTAGAAAAATCCATTAACAAAATATTATTTTAAGCTCTGGATGGTAGAGGGGGTTGGTTATATACCTTTATAGTAGTATATTGGTAATTGGTACTTCTCAGTTGGAGTGAATGTTGGGCCACTGTTTGAAGCTGTCTGATTTAACGAAGAGTAATTTTCTATGTACATTGAAATGTTCACTTTTTGGGAACTAGATTTTGAACACGAAAGCAAGCATGCATGTATTTTTGGTGTCATACTTAAAAGCAATCACACACATGCATGCGCGTGCGCATGAACAGCTGCATTTATTTTAATGATTATACATTCATATAAATGCATATAGTCTGTTTATTTCAAAGTGTATGCATTTCAATAAAAGCAGGTGCAGAGTAAGGGTGTATGGTGTGAGTGTGGAGCACGAAAATACACATGCTAATGCATATGTATTGACGAGGAGCTCTGCAGAGTTCAATCATATCACACATTGTGTGCACTTATTACAATGTGCAATTCCAACTCCAGGTTTAAAAAATGAATGTAAAATAGGTATGTACAAATGCAAAGTTATATAGTAATGATCAGATAAAAGACATTGGCACCCTATACATAGTATGTTAAAACATTAGTATAATAGATAATGCTGTTACGATTTGAGAAAATTTTAGTCATTGACAGCTGTGTACACCTTTAACTCTTAATTGGAGAATTTTCTGATCATCTTAATTGGGTCTCCTAAGTTAAATCATACCCCTCTCAAGACTTTCACACATGACTTCTCTTTTTAAAGTCTACCTTTTTAAAAAAAAATTATGGTGAAATTTATATAATTACTTGTTTTGAGGACTTTTTCCGCATTTGAATTGATGGGCATACGTTCTTTAATTGCTGCTGAAGACACCAGCTTTTAGCATACGTCATTCGTTCAGCCATTCCTACTTGATGTCTTTTTAATGGAAACCTATGGCTAAAAATAATTGCCAGAGCTGCTAGATTTATACTTTTCAATTGACTTCTCTGCCATTTAAAGGCTGTGGTAGAAGAAAATATATTTTTTAGTGTCTTTTTAAAAATAAAACCCAGAGCTTAACTCAGATCCCATCCTGTGGCTTTTTTCTTTTTTCTTCACCCTCCTCTCGTCTTTGGCACACTTTATTTTCCAGTAAAATAAAGAATGAAGATGGATTATTCAAAACTGATAACAGTAATGGACCATCATGTAATGTTTTATTGAATTTGAGTTCTGTAAATTATGTGGTGGAGAGAAATTTTCCTGCTTAAGTATAAGAGAGATTGCTACTGTGTTTCTATAATTCTTCACAGTGTAATTTAAGAAAAGTCTACTATCCATATCACTATTGAATAAAAGGTAGAAAGGTGCTATTACCCCAACGTGACAGTTCTCATTTAGCCTCCCCAAATGACAGAGATAAATGTGTCTGCTTATAACTTACTTGGCATAAGTCCAGCATAGTAGGTGGAGCTTGAAAATGGTCTTCCACCTGGACATGTGATTAAAAATTCACCATACCACAGAGGCAGGTAGCCTTGAAGAATAGTCACCATATTTTCTTTTTAGTAGGGAGGTTTTTTTTATCAAATCATATTTTCCTTCTGAGGGCTTTGAAGTTCCATGAAACTGATAAAAATCTGTTTGAATCAGTGATTATGTTCAAAGAGGAGACAAATGGGAGGCCAGACAGGCTTTTTGTTCAGATTGGCAGTCTCTTTCACTTATCTGCTATTTTAAAGAATTCATAATTAACATTTGGAAGCACTGATAATATTTATTGAAGGTTTTTTTGTTTCTTTTATTGTACAGTTACTAATGAATTTTATTTGTAAAGATTTTAAACTTTTTGGAATGTAAAAAAGGTTTAGGAATTCATCGGTAAGTTCACTCTTTAATTGAAAAAATTAGAATTTGCACTTAACCACCATGTAATGACAATGCAGAACCCTTTTATGTTTTCATATATAGAGAACATAGGAAATTATTTGAAGATGTGAAGTCCCAATGAAAAGCAGCTTCTCATTTCCAATAAATTAATATTCATGAGGTGTTGATAAGTTACTACATACATAACATAGAAATTCTCAGGTTCTTTTCAGAAACAAGAATGGCTAATGGTTTTGTTTAATTTCTTTCAACAAATATATTGAACACCTATGGTGCCCAATATTGACTATATATTTTAGTCCTGGTGTTTCAGCATATTCTCTGAGATAGCAAATAAGGTACATGACATTATTTTTTTGGCATGTAGAAGAACTTTTGGTAAGAGATCCATCTTACTGTCCTCCAGGGGGGATTACTACAAGTGACCTTAACCTAACTTGGCAAGTCTGAACTATATTTTTCACTATGGGAAAATGGGAAATGGAGCCACATACATCCTGAATCCATACATGCAGCTATTTGAGTAACAGCAACCTGAACAGGACCAAACATTATTTCCCATATCTGGATTCTAATAGCAGTCATTTTGCATCCAGAATTATTCTCAAATGACATGATTTTTTTTTTTTTTTGGTAATTAACACATTCTAATCAAAACATTTTCTAACAATATTTTCAAGTATTTCCACCAGGGGGCACTCCCCTCATTGAAAGCCTGGGTCAAAAAAGAAAGAAAAGAAAAAGAAAAAAAAAAGGAAAAAACCCAAAGGTTTCTAAAACACCTGAGATGTCTACACTGGCTGCTTTAGGGTTCTGACTGTTCCAGGGTTTGAAAGATCACTTTAGACCTTTAATATATTACAAGAGGAAAAACTGTACTTGTTCCAGTCAAATAATTAAGTGGAAATAAAATGTTTTGCCCCTGAAACACTATACATGCTCAAATGGGAA
This sequence comes from Pteronotus mesoamericanus, assembly GCF_021234165.1. NCBI lineage: Eukaryota > Metazoa > Chordata > Mammalia > Chiroptera > Mormoopidae > Pteronotus > Pteronotus mesoamericanus. The sequence continues at coordinate 16,231,749 of NW_026555321.1, forward strand.
GTCATGCCACCATGAAACTGTGGGTAGAGAAGTTTCTAAATTCTCTTTTAAGTGACCTGCTATCTTCTACTTCAGCCATACAGGAATGACTTAGTCTCATGTTAGCAAGACTTGATAGAGAATAATATTATGTATTTTTTCAGGTGTTTGTGTTTCTCACTGTAGTTCTCTGCTGTCAGGGGAAACATTTGTAACAGAAAGAGATGTTACTTTATTTTCTTGAGATCTATAAATGTCTAATTTCAAACTTCCGAGTCCTCAATATTTACGGGATCCCTTTTGGCCTAATCTATTTTTTTTTAAGTACTTAACACTTACTGTAGATAAACATCTTACAAAATGCCTCAATAACTTTTCATTGAAGGAAGGCTCACCATGAGTAAATTAACAATTACCATTTGAACTTACCCATGGGTGGCATATCTTGTTCCTAACTTTCTATCACCCATTTGCAGTCTTTTGTGGTCTGAATACACATAATTTATCTACTTAGTAAATATTAATCAAACACATATAGTAGGCATTGTGCTGGGATAACAAAAATGAATGTTATAATATTTTACTCCAGGAATTTATAATATTCTATTTATTTATATATTTCTCTCTCTATTCCTGTATAGTTAATATAGATTACTTTGCCAAGCACATCCTTTAATACTTAACATTTGTTATGGAAGAGTGGAGAGCATGGATTATGTTTTTACACCTATTTTCAAACATTTTTTTTTGAGACCTGTGTTTTTCAGTTTCAATGTGACACGTCAACACAGTCAAATCTAATTAGTTGGCCTTGTGCAAATTAAATAGCTGGATGATTGACTGCCTGTTTGATTGAATTTTAGTTAAATAGACTGGATGTTTTGCTTTTGTATAAACTCAGTTGCAACATCACTTGTCAGAATGAAAGGATGCTTACCCCTCATTCTTCAGTTGCATGTCCTATGGTGAAACTAAAGTTTGGGTCCAGCTTCCAGACTTTGATTGCATATACTAAACTAAGTGAGAGATTAAAATTTATGCTTAAGCTCCCTGAGCCTATTGGAGGTTCTTTTTAAATAGCCTATAAGTCATTTTAAAAAGTGGACAGTGCTTTTATACTGTCTGCACCTAAGTCTTTGGGCAATATGGCACATTATCCCTGAGGAACAAAACTAGGTTTGCATTTGTAGGAAACTATGAAAAATTCCAAATGTTAAGATCTTGGGGCTTAATAATTTTGATATGACACTTTACCTCCCCTTCCCCAAATGCGTCCTTTCACCCTTTCCACAGAGTTGCTGGAAAGTGCAATTTGCAAACTATCCAGAGATCTTGACAACATTTTATTCTGAGCTATATTGTGTCAAACGGGTATTCTGGCTAAATGTAGAAAGCAAACATGCCTTGGCATCCCAGGCATTATTTCATGTACAAGATTGAAGAGGTAAGAGCTGTTCGGCCCCTAACCAATGGACAGAAAAAAAAAGTCCTAATCCTTCTATTTTCATATAATCCCTTAAACAAAATTGAGGAAAACTAACCATTTTTTAAAGCAATCTTCAAAAAGAAAGAAAGAAAAAGACTTATTTTCGGGGGAGAGAAACACCCTACAGAAGTTTAGTAATGGTTTGTGAATTTCTTCTGTTACAAATATTTTTATTCCTCAAGAAATTTGGTATTTACAGAATTGGATGATAATCTTTTCCTTGGCATGCTATTGTGGAGTTTTGAAATGTGGAAAGGGGGATATGCGGTTATGCATTTCAAACTTACTCTGTGGTTTCTGAAGTTCAAAATTTCAGCATGTAACCCAGAGGTATGGTAGAGCAAGACAGTATTTAAAGTCAGTGCGGTTGTCAGTATAGTTTTCTTAAATGGTAGATAGAATCACTTCTCATTGACTCTAATAATTAGAAAATTAAGGAATAACAAATATTGCCCATGAAAACATGTCTTAGGTGATGCTTTCATCACAATCTTTTTTCTAATGTTGCAGTTCATTTTCTTGCATTTTCTTTGAAAGTTCTGTATCTCCGGAAATAGCTTTGTATCTTTACATATTAGGCTGTTGGCATTCCACTGCCTTTGTTTAGGCAGCTTGAGAATTATACAGTTCAATGCTGTTGTATTATGAGCATTTCATTTATTCTTAACTTCCCTCGATCGTCTCTCCGTGAAAGATTTCATGGCAAGTTAAGCTACTCAAAGGAAGGAGACCAATTAAGCAGTTTCAGTTTATGTTATATGTAAAGCAGATGCTTAATAAAATTAAGAATACAATTGAAGAGCTCTCTTCTCTACCACTTCAATTGTAACTAATGTATTTCTATGTAGAATTAATGCTTCTGACTGTTCATTTTCTAAACAGAGTGGAGAAGGAAAGGGAAGGAACACCGCTGGCTGGGCAGAGCACGGGAACGGATGCACTCACCCTGTGCCTTCCATTCCCTGCAGGGCTTGCTTTCAGAAATTCTCAGAAAGGAAGAGGACCCCAAGACTGCATCCCAGTCTTTGCTGGTAAACCTTCGGGCTATGCAGAATTTCTTGCAGTTACCGGAAGCTGAGAGAGATCGAATCTACCAGGATGAAAGGGAAAGGAGCTTGAACGCGGCCTCGGCTATGGGTCCTGCCCCCCTGATAAGCACACCGCCCAGCCGCCCTCCCCAGGTGAAGTCTGCTTTTCTCCCTTACCCTTCTTCTTTGGCTTACAGAAAAAAAAATGCCTGATAAAGAATCTCAACAAGAAAGTAGAAAAGTAGATGGACATATTTAGGGGGAAAAAAACAAAACTTTATAGTTGCTTGGGGGAGAATTTGGTCCCAAATCACTAATTATGGTATAAAAAAATCAAGCTACTAATTAGGGGAAAGAAAATTGCTTTGTATTGCTTCTTTGTCAGGGTTCTTTGGGGGTGAAAAGTTGTCTTTAAATAGGATATTTGTCTCTACTAGTATTGAGTAAAGTAGTATTTTAAACTGGAAAGGAAAAAAAAGTAATATAGTCAGTTTTATCCCTGTGAGTTTTAGAACTGCTATTTGAATAGTAAATAAATATAAATAAATAAATAATTCTATTTGTATTTATGCTTTCCCATACGAACTGCAGCTGGTGCCAATTACACATCATCTCGTTTGTAATCTTTCATAATTAAGTTTAATACAATCCTTGAAGGCAGCTTTAAATGGAGCTGATAAAGAATTCTATGCATATTCCCAGAAATGGGCACATTATCCAGATTTTCACACTTTTGGGGGAAGGACCAAAGTCACCCTCTGGGCATCTTTGTGTATGTATATCTCTACTGTTTGTTGTTTTTTTTTTTAAACAAAGTCTAAAAGGTAGCCTTTTAACTGTTATGAGAATTCAAGAAGTTAATTTTCAGTACAAACTATTAGATAAAAGTTTAATAGTGGATTAGACTTGTAATCCACAAGCAAATATATTTCTTGCTCATATAATTTGTACAATACTTAAAAATGATGTCAGCTAAAACTGGATGAAAATTAGATACGGAATATAAATTTAAAGTATTTATATGACATCATGTCATAATGAAATTATATCTTGATGTTAATTTTTCATTAATAGTAAAAATAGTAATACATTTCTAAGAATAGAATTACAGAAAAAGCTCAGTCAGCACTAAAAATGAAACTGCTATAGATACTCCATGAATAAGGAATAGACGCTATATTTAGCCCCTAGTTGAGGGTCTTAAACTGTTTATTGTAATATTTTGAAATGGTTATTTTTTAGCAATGTCTCAGAAGTCCATTTTCTGCCTTTTATTTAATGGAAATCAATTAGGCCTTGATGTCTATAGGAGCAGACTGTAAGGAAGTCATTACTGTAACTGTGAATGAGAAACTCATGTTTCTCTAGCAGAAAAAGAATGGGCTGTATACACACACACACACACACACACACACCCACCCACCCCACACCCACCCACCCACCCACCTGCCTTCACACACACACAGTGATTGAATTTGATCTGTAAAGCTTCCTATAAAATACTTAAGAAAAAAAATGAACTCTATATGTAGATATATAACTTTTATTATAAGAGTGACTAAACAAAAAATATTGTACTTTGAATCTTAGTTTATTAATTAGAATTGGTGTTTAGAGTTATACACACATCATCATTAGTTAACTTTGTTCTTCTCATCATCACTGAAAGGCCTCTGGGCAGAGAGTTATCTTACTTATCACTTAATCTGCAATACCAACAAAAGAGTGGCTTATTTAAGACCAGTAAGAACTTTAGCACAGAGCTTCTTTATTTAAAAATTTATCCAAATATTGACTTAGTGAGTCTTAATGCAGCTTTTGTTTTTAATTTTTCTAGGATTTTAATGCTTCTATTTTTCAAATGTGATTCCGTTTGCTATTCTTAGTCATTCAATTTTTTTTTCTTTTATTGACTTACTGTTAGAGAGAGGAGGAGGGAGGAAGAGAGGGAGAGAGATGTTGATGTGTGTGAGAAACATCCATTGGTTGCCTCTCGCATGTCCCCAGCTGGGGACCCGGCCTGCACCCCAGGCATGTGCCCTGACTGGGAATTGAACTAGCAACTTTTTGGTTTGCAGTACGATGCCCAAACCACTGAACCACAGCAGTCAGGTCCATCAAGTTTTTTTTCTTTAGGTAAAGTTACATTAATTCTTGAAGGGTATTTCTTTTCATATACTCTTGAGTAGCTTTCTGAGATATGTGCATACATACACACATACATCTGATACATAGTCTTTAGATATATATATGGTATATATATCAGGTGTGTGTGTGTGTGTGTGTTTGTCTAAAAAATAGATCTGCTCATAAGTTGGGATAGAAAAAATTTATTTTGGCCTGAATTATTGATTAATTGATTGGGCCACCCTTAGCCGTATTTGTTCTCCAGAAGGGTTGAGACCAAGCTCTGAACTAGGATATTCAGACAATGACGAATATATAAAATATGTAAATACTGCAAAATCTTAGTGAAATTCTTTCAGGGAAAAAACATTGTTTCTATTAATGCAATATTATTGGCCATCTAACCAAATTCTGAAATGATAATCTGATATATGTGTGTAATTTTATTTCACTACTATAATATAAATCTTTACAGTATCTTATGTGCCCCACTGAGAATCTCTTTGCATTATTTAATATAACAGTAGAGCTCACAACCAGTTTGTTCACCTTTTATCATTTAATAATGATTTGATGAATCTTACGAAATTTTTAATGGATTAAAAGCATTATCAATGTTAAAGAAGTGCTTTGAACTTGGGAAAATGTGTTATAGAGCAGTTGAACTAGTACTGTTGTGCAGCAATTGAAATCTAATGCTTAAACGAGAACCAGTACACCACATGTAAGGTTTTACTATGCGTATTGCAAATGACAAAAATAGAAGGCAGGAGCGGGGAGGATGAAACCACAAATACAGAAACCGACTGCAAAATTTTGTCCTTTTTAATTTTGTACTTTGCCAGAGAGGAATCTACGTGAAGTCACTGTGCATTTCATTTCCTCCCACCAAATGAAGAGGTTTGAAATACATAGGGAGACAAATAGTGGCCCTAAGTTAAAACCCAACCATGATTTCTTTCCAAAGAATTGTGTGTTGCAGGCGGAGGTCCCTTGTGACTCACCGAAGATCCCACCCATCTTTAGGCCTGAGAGACTGGATTTTTTCCCAGCTCCTTCTGTAGAGTTCAGGTGATACTGAAGCTGTTTTGGATGTTCCTCGTTCATACTAGACAGAGGACCTCAGCTATTAAGGGGCTCAGATTCTCAACCATCTTCAAGAAGGGACTCCGCTTTTAGTCAAGCCCCAGGTTTTATTCTTAGGAATACATCCTCTGGACAAACCCAGCCTAACCTCAGAAGTCACCAAAGGTCCTGGCTGGCCCTGCCCAGGTTAGGTGCATCTTATGTACACCTGTCCCTGGTGCTTCCGTAAGGGCAGGCTTGCTGTGAGCTGCTTGTCCCTGGGGCAGCCAGCTCTGGCACAGACCTGTTTTACTGACTGCATATTTTCACAACTTTATGTGCTAATTCAAGAAATAAGATTACCTTGCACTTGACAGTGGTTCACAGTTTTCTCAGCACCTTGATGTACATTAATTCATTGCATCCTCAGACCAACCTTTTTGTAGGAGTAGAATGAGAGAACCAAGTCTTAAGATTTAGTCAGTTTTCCAATCCCCTCTGAATTCTGTTGCTCTTCCCCCTACCCCAAGCCACCTCCTTAAATTACAAATGAACATTATAGAAAAGAGAAAATGAAACTTGGGGCTTTTTCTGTTTGTCATAGAGGATGAGAAGTTTTACTGTTAGATGTGGAAGAGGAAGACATACAAGAACATTCTCCTCTTAGAATACTTTGAGTGTATGACAGATGGTCCGTGGGTATTTCTGAGATTGTGGAGGACATTGCCCCTTAACTTTGGTTGTATGAAAATATCTGGGAGAACCCAATCCCTCCAAAACTCCCTGGTCTTAAAGGTTTCTTTTCTGACTCTGCTTAGCAGATTTTCCAGATGAGTTTATTAGAGGAATTTTATTAATAATAATTAATGATTATTTTCTGAGAATTGTCTGTTCCACAGAACAGATCAGCTTTAAGTTGATTTCTATTAGGTATGTGCTTATTTTTATCTTATATATGTGTATTAATATGTGTGACTTTGGGGAAGTAAATTAGCCTATAATTATACCTCTTACATTAGTTTTATAATTCTTTTTTCCCTTTATTTTTATACCTCCTTATGTAATTCTTTAATTTCTTCTAAAGAAAGACGTGGTATTTAATGCTTTAGAAAAATACACAAAGTTCATATAGCAATATATAATTATTTTAATCTGGTAGCTGCACCCTTCTGTCTCTTTACAACTTCTAATATAATAAAACATAGGTCCAGTTATGGACAGGAGCTGCATACGTGATTAAAGTTTTGTTATGAATTCCTTAACCAGCATTATTTTAAGATCTTATTTATATGCTTGTAAAATGTTTCCCATAATGGTCATCTTTAAAAGCTAGAGGATTTGGAAAATAATTAATACTGTTTCTACAACCATAATACTCCAGACAGTGTTACTAGATAAAAATTTGATAATGTGGACTATATTCATCACTAATAACAATGCCTTAAAATAGTATATTTCTTGCATTAACAGTACTAAGAAAACACTTATAGTTTACATACCTTAAAAATAAATTCAGACTGCATTTGTAAAATTATTGATAGTCATTTATTACTAAATACTAGATTTTAATGAACTGCATTTAACAAAGGGCCACCAAAAAGCAGGTCCAGCATGTCTTTAAAAATAAGGATTTTTCCAAATAAAGAACCTCATGACCTCAGTATAGTTGCAGTAGTTTCTGAGATAAGCATTAGCATCAGACAGACTTCAGTTTAGCTCCCAGTCTTACCCATGGACAAATTACTTAAAACCTTTTTAAGAGCATTTTCTCAATTTTTAAATGGAGCAATAATAGTGCCTACTCAGGGCTACTGTGCAGGTTAGAGTTAATGTACGTTAATACTATGCCCAGCATATAATAAGCAACTAATAAATGTTAGTGTTTATTAATATCATAATTACTAATAAAACTATATCAGACTTGTGTGTGTGCATGTACACGTGTGCATGCTGTGAGCTTGCAGGTAATTGCTGCTGCATCAAGGAATAACATATTCACCAATGAGGTCCACTATAGAAATCATTTAGTGTAATATGCATGTAATATGTAGTACATATGTAGTATGTATGGTTCATTTCGTAGTATGATTTGATGCATACAGCAATACATGAAGGCACAAAACAGAATTTTCATGGAGAATGTGTGTTATTCTGCATAATTTCAGTGAAATAAAAAAGCAGATCTTAGTGCTGCACCTTATCCCCATGCGGGCAGGTACAGAGTAGAAGCTCCAATTCCTAACTACTTCCCCGGCGCCGCCGTAATGATGGAGTAGTACACCCTACCTTGATAAAAGCTATTCGGAAAGCAACTGCATTTATTTTACCTCCTGTGCTATTTGCGGAGAAGAGCTGAAGGAGTAGTTTGTTTTGCCTGGAATGAACTACTTTATGAATTTTAATGTGTGATATAATATTAAAAGCTAAACCAGGATTAAAGAAGATTTTTTTTTGTACTAAGCTAAAATAGTACTTAGTAGAGTGAGGTATAAAAGATTTTTGTTTCCATTTTTACCTGGGGAAAAATTCAGCTTTCATATTTTTGAAAAGCTGTCCAAGTCAGTTCCCCTTAAGCAATAGCTTGCATTTGGGTGCGGGGGGGGGGGGGGGGGGAGGGAAGAATGTGATTCCAGAATTCTAATAGCTTATCTACGATAAGGTGCGTATCTGAGCCAACAAGATGGTAAAGAAGAACTTTTCTAAATCTTTTTAAAATGGATAATAGTTTCTTACTCTATATTTTTAAAAGTTGTTGCTATCACTTTTTATAATTTTTTAATGTTTCATGTGTACTTATTTCCCACTTTTATTTTGTGTTGGCTACTATCAAATGATTATTTGATTTTTTTTATGATTTAAAATTCTTGTTTTTTAATTCAAGTTGTAATTGCTTTAACACAATATTAAACCAAAGAAATTTTTAGAAACTAAACCACAGTGTTGAGATAAATGATTATAGCCTACCTGGAGGATAAATTCTTAAACATAATTTTTACAAAAGAATGCAAATTATTTAAAAACATGAAACACCAAGCTTCCAAAGACTGCTCTCTCTTAGCTATTATTACAAAGCAGATTGCTACCACAGAACTCTTTCTTCCAATGCACTGGACTTCATGCCCCCATTTCCATAACATTCAGTTTTCAAAGCGATTGAAATGGCTTTTCTTTTCTCTTTCATTTAAGCAGTGAGAAAAAAATAGGTATTAAAAGGGACCCCCTGGGGTGATCAGATCTATCCTTCTGCCTCAAAGCAAAGACCACCCCAGAGCAAAGTTGTGAATATCACCAAAGCAACTTTGTAGGCAATTTATGGTAATACGTTAACTCTTCTGGCTCCTAACCTGGTGTTTAGCAGATTATTGCTTCAAAGCCCTGTGTATGTTCTTAGTGGCCCCCAGTCCTTAATAAACCTCTGGGAGTGCCCTTGCTTACTGAAGTCACAGAGCTAGAAGAGGGACCCTGGAAATCTAGCCTAGACCCCTGTCCCTAGTTCATAGTGTATGAGAGGCAGTGAGGTCCAGCCAGTTGGCCACTGGTCCTGCCTCACCTTCTGTGCCTTCATTTTGGACCTGTGGCCCAACCGTTTGACAGCATTATCCTTTCAGCCTTAGGTAGTGTCAAGGTGGAAGAATTTAGCTGCCTCTCCAAGACAAGCCAGAGGTGAGTTATTTTGCTAACTGGCTAGAAGTTCAGAGGATTCAGAAGGCACGTTTTAAAGGGGCTCATGTTTACTCTCTAAGTGCAAAGAACTGAATAGCCTAGGATAACTTCTGTCCTACTTTTGATGCCAAATATTTTGGGACAGGGTGAATAAACCTGGATGACTTGCAGTGTGATTAGGAGGGTATGTCATTTAATGGCAAAAAAAAAAAATTTAAAAAAATCATCCGTTTATTCTAAAATGCATTTCATTTTCTAGTGTTTACAGTATATGTGAGAAATGATCCAAGATGCTAAACTTCTAGAGATCAAAACCTTGGGTTCTATAAAGGACCCTAAGAAATTAGGTCCTTCATGAATCATTTTGTTGAGGAAAACCATGGTCCTGCATCTGTAATAACTTTTCATTCACACTTTCATCAACTCCCCAGTGAAGAAAGCAGCGACATACTCCATAGGTAAATTTACCATGAACTATGTAATGTAATTGCATAATAAAATAAATTTGTTGTTTTAAAGATTAACAATAGTATCAGTAAGTTTTGAGGATGTGATTTATTTTTCTCCTAAGATTTCGTAGCATCTTCCTGCTGATACATGCTTATCATTATGACCAGAGTCTTACCATTACTAATTTTTCACTCAGGATTATACATTTTGAATAAATTTTTAAAGTCACTGATTATATATTTTGTGTAACTTGCAGCAATGTTCTATCAAATATTGTGAAACATTTTCTTATAGTCTGGTTTCACAATCCAAAAGAAGTAGTTTTATACAGAGGTGCCAGGAAGAGATGAAATAATTATACAGAACAGCTTGGACATTCACGTGTAAAACGCAACCCGCCTTTATGATAATTAAGCAAGGCAGTCTACCTGTTTCATGGATGGATAGAAGATTTAAATATGCAGCTCTGCAAATGGCTTTGTTATGGAAGATTTTTTAAATGAAACATGAGGAAAAGGCATAAAAAAAGAGTCTGAAATTAAAAAGGCCATAGTATGTTATAGCTATTAGCAATGCAATTGTCTGTTAGGCACCGGGCACCCAGTGAAGATACAGCAGTGTGCATTATGATTTTAATTGTGAGTTTCCTTTGTTAAAATTGCAATGGAAGGTAATTGGGAAACAATTAGTTTAGGGTTTTCAAGTCTTTGAAACTATTTTGTTTTCCAGAAAACTTAGTTTATGGCATTATAATTCCTGGTTGTCAGCTGGCAGTTGCTGTCATATTACAGATGCAATCACCTGTGACAATGTGACTTCCTTAACTTAAGCAATCTGATCTTGGGGCAATAACTGATGTTGAATGACTGCATTGTTGATCACCTTGATCATAAAAGGAGCAACAATGTTCAGTTGGGATGCTGGGCCCATGAAGTTTCAAAACAATTTGACCAAAGAAAAATGACAGTCATGTTCAAAATGTTTTGTAGGTGAAAACAGCTACTATTGCCACTGAGAGGAATGGGAAACCAGAGAACAATACCATGAACATTAATGCTTCCATTTATGATGAGATTCAGCAGGAAATGAAGCGTGCTAAAGTGTCCCAAGCACTGTTTGCAAAGGTTGCAGCAACCAAAAGCCAGGTAAGAACCTTGATTAGGCATCGAGAATGTTTATCTGTGATGCCTTTGAAAATTTCATTCAAAGAGGTTCTGTTTTCAGTATGAATTTGCATCTCTTGAGAGGTGACAGTCTCCAGGATTGTTTTCAGAGCTCTCTGATGAAACAAAATGTTCAGAACCTGGTAATAGACAGTTGGTTTTGTTTCCTCCAACAGCCGTTCGCCAGACCAGGGGTTTCTTAGTAAATCTCTGAGTCCATTTATAGCTGTTTTCAGTAGAAGAGTAATGTAATATATAGGACGTTTCTCAATCTGGTCTATTGTAGTGGAACAAATAGCTTGAGTTACAATTGTTTTGTTATTACTTAGATGACCTTGATTTCTTTCCTAAAATACTAGAAATATTATAGTTTATTCTGTTTCAACTCTGGCATCTACAACTATTAGATGCACTTATTAAAACAAACTGGCACGCACCTACATATACCTTTGCATATGAGTGATTTTAGGTTTTCTGTTGATATATGACACACAGATTGAATTATAGTTGGAAAAACAGTCCATCTCTGATGACTTATAAATGAATAGAGTTGAATTGGAAAAGTTACAAATCCCTACAAAACAAGATAGAAACATAGCAAATGATAGATAATGCAGTTCTTTGTCAGTATGATTGTTGTATATTGATAATTTATGTTCATCAGAAGGGGAGACATCTATATGCACGAACTCACAATTACCTATAAACCATTGTTCAAAGCAAGAATGCTTTTTAAAGGACCAGAAGAACACTAAGCTGTCTTTCCCTTTGCAAAAAGGTATGATAACACTATCAAGGTGAGAATTGAGAGGCAGTGAAGGGCTCAGGTAAGATTTTAACCACGTGAAATTTTAAACAAATATATATTTATTATCATTAATGAACCCTCTTTTCGAAAAGTGCAGCTGCTGTCAACTTCTGATAAAAATAGACAACCCTGTGAAAGTATTTATAGTATAAAACCTTTTTTAGCTTTTCCTGAAATTTTACTCTTAGCAGCATTAATGGTGGTCCTTGGTCAGAGTTTTGTTTCTGAAAAGGTGGTTCTTGTTTAAGTTATAGACTAGATGAAATACTTAAGGGATATCTTAGAAATGTTATGTAAAAATGATTAAACTCAAGCTGTGGACTGTAAAAATTATAGCTTTAGAGGCCACATGCCTGCCTACCCTTCAATCACTGTCAAAGTGATAATTTCTACAATAATATGTTTCTTTTATTGTGAGATTCTAAACATCAAGTGCTGTTGAAACATTAAGCTGAATTGTTTATGTTAGTGCTGCACTCAGCGTGTCATGCATCAGGCCACCGCACTCTCTCATGGAATGTAAAATTCTGTCATGAATCATGGCTTGTATATCGGAAATTACTGTAATTTTGATTGGAAATTACAGGGCTCTTGAAATGTTTCTAATTATGATAGAATGTTAGAGCCGCTTCAAACCTGTGTGCTCCTTCAGATATCTTCATTTACATGCCAAGACTATGCATTAAGTTGAAATGTCCTATTCTCACTTTACCCCTCACTCACCCACCCTACACATTTTTGTTTTGACTATTTAGTCTAATTATGATGAGGATCTCATATTTAAATATATATAATCTCGCTTTTCTTTCTGATCCTACATCTTTTCTGACCTATCCAATTAAATTATCAAGAATAACAGGCTGTATTCCTACAAGGCCAAACACTTTCCCCAAATCTACAAAATATATAAACAGAGAACTTAATATGTATTGTAATAAAGGTCAGACTTAAAACAAACAAAAATAAATACTAAAACTTTTTGATAACTGTCATTTAGTTACTTGTCATAGGTTATTTATTTTAATCTGGTCTTCCCTCCTCTAATTTCCTTTCTGACTGTAGCAGTGATTATCAACCTTTTTCATCTCATGGCACACATAAACTAATAGCTGAAATTCTGCAGCCCACCAAAAAGTCTGTTTTTTTTGCCAATGTGACAAAAAATTAGGTATAAGTTTGATTGTTTTGCAAAAAAAAAATAGTAATAATAGTAATCACCTACCTTTTTGCTCCAAAGTGACTTTCTTAAAAAATCAGATGCCTATACTTGTAAATAAGGATTTCTGGTACAAAGAATTAATAAGTCAGACACAACCTTACTATGAGATGTGGCCAATACGATGCAACTCTGTTATATGACCTATATATGTATGGTTCAAGACAGGGCATTCACACCAGACAGCTATTGTTGTGTTGACTGTTGTCATTTTTTTATTTGACAATATAAGGGAAAAGAGGTCAGTGCCCTTGACTAATACTCACGTTTGGCATGTTTTAAAAATTCTTGTGGCATACTGGTGAAAAATCGGTGGTCTGTAGCATAACCCCTTCTGGTTAGCAGCCCCTTTGCTACTTTCATTCTTTCTTTTAAATGGTATTCCCAATCCTCCCTGCCTGGGCTGAGTTACTGATTTTGGAACTATACAGATAGTGGCAGCAAGAAGGTTGTGCGAGTGATGTTCTAGGGAGTTTTTAAATGTCCTTGCTCTTTGTTACCCGTGTCCTGCAGAGCGCCCCATGAGTCTCCTTCAGCAATGCCTATTGGCAGCTTCTGTATGTCTGTCACGATGGCGTTTCCCAGAATCCCCAGAGCTGTTAGCTAATCTTTTCATTATTGGTTGAAAGAGAATGTAAGAGGCCAACTGGTGGCTGTGGGGTCAAGCAGACTGTTAGCTTCATTCCATCGGATAGTTATTCCTGACTACTAATTTACTGTAACTGCCTAGCAGAGCATTTCTGTAGTTTTCTCTTAGTTGTGCAGTTTAGTTGTTAGCACTACCTTGCTTATGAAAATATGGAATAAGATTGTTGGTTACTTAAAAATAAGGCAGTCCAAAAACGGTATGTATGTATCACCAAGAGCAGAGGTCTAACTCAACAAGGGAAGGTAGTCATTTACTTAAGTTGTGTTGTCCTGCCATGATTTTTGTGAAGGAAACTGAAAACCTAGCAAACAAATGCAGAAAAATCCTCAAATCAGACTGACCTTTTTCATGGTCTATATTCCCAACTTCTATTTACATCTTAGAGGTACGTGCCAAAGGCTGTCAGGATGAGGCAGCGGCCTCCGAAAATGGAGCATGCATGGAGCGGGAAGCACCCGTCACGTCTCTCTCAGCCCGTCCAGCTCCATCTGCGTCTGGTTCTCGCCCTGATCCTCCAGGTTGACGTAGCATTCATCACCTTTTTTTTGGTGCTAAACCCCACCGTGAATTCTATATTACCTACATTTAATCCTTAAGAGTAGCCCTGTGAGCTAGCATTGTTTTCTTCATTGTACACCTGACTAATAAATAGGAGAGCCAACTCTCAGTTCTCTGCATCTGTCCTACTGCATTAGTGTTTTCTCAGGGTTCCAGGTAGCATCCGTACCGAAGTTATACCCAGCTCCAGGAAGGAGGAATCGGGGATACTGGGCTAATTGATAGAGAGAATGGTGGGGGCGTTCCTTTCTTCATTGACATATTTTGGGGATGTGGTTCTTGGAGGCCACACATCTGGGTAATGCCTGATGGGTAAGCAGAGGGGAGATGTGTTAGAGAACGGAGGAGGCTATGGGTCATGCTCTGTCACTGACATGATAATATTGCGAAATTATTTAACCTTTTTGAGCCCAAGATTCTTTCAACATGGGAGGAGATTACATGCTATAATGTGTGCAGAAGAGCGTTTAAATTATACAGCACTATGCACAAATGGAAAATGTCTTCTAATGTGCTAAGCGAGAGGCTCAGCTCATGACACAGAGACATGCTTATCCTCTCTTCATGTATCTCAGATACTTTTCATTTTAAAAGGTAAAGCTCTAGGTAGATAGTCTGAACGACAGGCAGCATAAGTATTTTAAAGTTACTATAGTCCCAGAATGTTTTGGAACCAGGCACATCGTAGTTGTGCTATGCAGTGACTAATGCACAAAGTATTTTCATAAAAGAAACCAACTCTGTGGATTCCACCATTTCACGTGTATTATGTTATCTCTTCGATGAGTAACAGAAATGAGATTGTTTTTAACTGTAATAGAAATGTCTGAATAAAATATGCAGGTAGAACCTGAAGGGTAGGCTATTTCTGTGCTTGGGTAGGAAAGCTGGCTAATGCAAACTTTAAAAAGATGATATGCTTTAAACATAATGTGAATAGCTACAAATGAATACACTTTATATTCTGGATATTCAAATAAGCAGCAGTTTTTTCAAGTGAATCATATTGGAATTTTATCAAACATTTAGTCTGATAACATCCAAATAATTATGAGAGCAGAATTCGCTAATTTTACTGTTTAAAAAAAATAGTTGATTTGGGTAATAACCATTATGGTATCAAGGTTCAGTTACTGTTCATTGGTTATAGTGTTTTCATATGGGAGATGGAAATGGAATTTTTTCCTTAATGGTGGCAGATGTTGGAATCTAATTTTATTCCACAGCAAACCCCCTGAGAGCGCTGAGACTTAAGGTGTATGTCCAGCAAGGGGACATTAGCAGCGCTGTAGGCCCTGCCTTGTACATAGAATTGTTACATTGATTTTCATGTTTGCAGAGGGGGAGCTTGCAGATAACAGTAATGCAGTAAGAGAGAGTGAAGAGCTTTCACAGAACAGCACTGCATCGCCACTTATGTTTAGAAAATGATTTCTCTCCTGTACTTTATTGAACAGGGTATTTCTTTCAGGTAAAGCAACTAGATGATGAAAATTCTATTTGACTGAATGTGCTTTCCGTATAATCTTTTGCAATCTCTACCTACCAGTCCTGTAGAGTTAGGTTCTGGCTGCTACAACTTTGGCTGGTTGATAAGTATGGTTTTCAACAGTTAAAAAAAAAAATTTCTTCCTCTGTGAGGATAGCACAGCCAGTAGAAGAGGCCAAATAATTCAAAGCCTTTTGCTTTCTTCCATCCTTTCAGACACATTTATCATTGAGACTGAAGGCCTCTTAAGATGAGAGAGAGAAGGGAGGGTAGAAGAAAGAAAAAAAAAGAGAAAGCTTTAGTTGCCCCTTGGGTTCATAGATGGAAAAATCACATCTTTTTGACCTTTGGATTGGAAAATTCTTAGATGGTGAGTGGAATTCTTAAATACATTAAGACACAGTATGTCATAACATGGGCTAGAAATAGGGCTAAAATGTACTTTTCATGGCCAGGAATAGGAATCTATAGTAACAAAATCCAGGAAAAAATCATGGAACCATGATTGCATTCTGTATTCCAACATGCAAGAGAAGGCATCTTTCATTTTGTTAGAATTAAATTACACTTCATGGAAACTACCCTTTGACGCTCTATGCTGATTCATTTTTTCGGAATGTTCATGTGACAGACTTTGCTGCAACACGATTTCACCTGTGTAGCCTCCCTTTAAGGTACACAGGAGGCCCCTGCAGATTTGAGAGTCACGGTTTCTGTTATTTCTGGTGCCATACCCTTTTCTAGCAGTCTGTGGGAGGATCTGTACATTGTGTCCTCCCTCACAGCACCTTTTTGGGTGAATAGAGTTTTCTTTAGCCAAGGTTTGTGGAGACACTGTAAAGAACTGCCTCTTTACACGTTTTCCACCTAGTGCTTTATTTTCTTTAATTTTATATATTTTTACTGGGTAGAGGAAACCCTGGGGAGATAGAGCTTAGGTTTCCCAGGATCATCTTCCTGGAGGAGGAAAGGGCAAGAAGAGTACTTGTGGGAGAGTGAGGAGAGAAGTAAGACAGCCCAGAGCGTAACCATCTCAGCTGTCTGCCCATGCCTAGTTGAGCACTTTTTTGGTGGCCTGTGTTGCATTCTTAAGTAATTATGAGGAGGCAAGATGTTCTGTGTTAGTTGCCAATCTCTAAAAATCTCTTGTGTCTAAATCCATATTAGAGTTACTAGGTTTCATAAATGTAGACCTATCTTTGTATCTCTGGTTGATTGTTAAACAGGACTATTGAAATTAATGGCTTTAATATATAGATATTGACATTCTCATGGCTTAAAGGTATGTGATTATATGTTAGATGATGTTTTAGTTAAATTTGTGGATCTGAATATGAATGAACCCTTTTCACATTTCTACATTATGAAAACAAGCATATGTTTTAGTAAATCTAGGATTCAATCAAGGAGGTCAAGAATTAATAAAAAAGAACATTTACTTGCTCATCATTTTTGGCTAAAAAGCCACGTAAAGAAAGAGGTGTTTTTCCCCCAGGCACTTTATGCTATCTTTTTAAACACGTCAAACAGAAGATTCCTGGTTATCTTACAGCAATTTAAGTTTCACTCTTTTCCCCAAACTAAAAATTAATTAACTATAGTCATGTAAATACATTTTCCTCATTGACCCACTTAATAAGTTAACTGTTACAAATACAGTCATAACTCATTAAGCCCAGTTTCTCCACCTTTAGAAAATGTCATAAGAAAATTTTAGGCAAGATTTGAAAAGAATCAATTTATGAATGTTCGGCCAACTCTTTTAAAGAGGAACATCACGTGAGGACATCTAAGGAAGGTCACCACAGGAGTGGCCCACTGTAAGGCAGGTCCATGTGTATATTCTAAAGCATGAGTACGCCAGTTATGTATTCATAAACTCAGCTGTACTCGGAGGCCATTTTTTGTTCTAAAATGTTAGTGTAAGTTGAAAAGTGTGGACTAAGAATATTCTATGAGAGTTCCTCTTTTTGGAAGGTCCTCTGTATTCAGCTTTGACAATTAGAAAGTTAGTGCTTCAAGACAGGATCCATGTATCTACAAAATGAGAGTAGAGACCAAACCAGTGGGGTTTAACTCTTAATAGGAATTAATCTTCATATGCAATGTCATTCAGTTAAACTTAGTACATAACTATAACACTAATATAATCCTTTAACAAAGTATGAAGTCAAAAGACGAAGTGTTTTCTCAGAAGTCTCAAAAGTTGTCTTTTATGTTTTTGGTAGTAAAGGTTAGTTTTATTTTAGTTTTATCTTCTTTTTTCCTCATATGAGAAATGAAAGTAAAGACCCTGTGAAATGAATGAGCTATGAAAATGCATTTATGCAAAATGACAATAGAAAAATAGCTCTGGAAGAAACCGCAACATTAAAATTTTATATCAATGAAAGGTGTAAAGAAAAGTGTAGAAGAACTTATGTTGGTAATATGAATCTGATGTAGAATTTTCTCTGCCCTGCTGAAAGAATACCTTTATTATCTTAAAAGTAACCTTTGAAAGCATTCATTTTTAAAGTATAGTTGTTGTGCTTTCAGGCATACAGTTCTTTTGCATGACAAAATGACACAGCTAAATCATAGCCCACCCACTTAAAAATATATGTACAGTATATATTTTGGAGATGAGTAGAAATATAACCATTCTATAATTTATCATTAAATACCTTATAAAAATATAAGCTCCAAACTGCTTAGGGAGTTGCCATATAATTGTTAAATTGATGAAGTTGTCCATTTTCTAGGTCTTAATCTCCTTCTGTTGTATGTTAATAGAGAATCTATTCCTCTTTGATTTCTTAATTCCACAATTCCAGTTGTCTTTGTGTATTTTTTAAAATAATTCCCTTTTCAACCAGTGTGCTTGAGGAACTGAGTTTAAACACACAGTTTCATAAACTGCCAGCCTCCTCGGCCGCCTCAGTGCCTCTGATTCTGTAAATCAGATCATAGACAGCATGCTGTCATATAATAAGGTGTCTGATCCTTATTACCAGTTTGTTGATGCACAGACTCCTTCAAATTGACCATTGCAACACATGGTTTCCCCTGAAACTAGCTGTGATAATTAGCGTGGTTCTAATGAGACAGAATGTCACTGATCTTGTGCTGAACTGTCGAGTATCAACGCTACGGATGGGAACTGTCAGAGCCTGCCATCTGTGACAGCGCTTGGCATATTCCAGTGGCAAGGTAGAGCATGCTCAATAGAGTATTTTCAAACAAATGGCCCTTTCCTTGACGAGGGTTCTGTGTTCTGTTCAACTGGAAGAATGTTTGCCCCAACTTTGGCCCACGCCAAATCCATTTTGAGATCCAAATGCGAATAAATATTTAAATCTCTGTTACGTGTTACATAAGAGAGGAATCTTTTGTTTAGCAGGTGAATTTTAAGTGACTTTGCTTCTCTCTTTTTTTTTTCCAGACTCTCCCAATTGCTCCATGTTGTCATTTAACAGTAACGCAGTCATTTAAGATACTTTCTCCCAATTTTAAAATTGCCTTGTTTAAAAGAGATTTGTTGGGGAGTTGGGATGGCTCGTAGTGACAAAGCAGTCTGATTTAGCAGAGAGAAAGGAGAAATGCGAGAAATAGTTCCGAATGTGTACAGGAATACACAGGTTGAATAGAAGAATTAAAATGGACAGGACAGTTAGATGTGTAGACTCCAGAGAGGAGTAGAGATTTTTTGCTGGAGTAAAAAGTCCAGCACTGCTTATCATTCCAAAATATGCTTTGTTGCTTTTTATTTCCTCCTCTCTGGCAGACCACACAGGGCTTGTTCTGAAGAACATTTTCACTAATCTGATCAGGCAGCCAAATACGCCGGGAAAACTGCTTTAATGATCCCACTAATTACCTCAAGTCAATATGAACTGTATTATTAGACTGAGGGAAAATATTCCATTAGGTCTCCCCCTTGGGAGTTTCTCCGCTTTGTGATGTCACTGAAGCCTTCACCCTCTCGCTTGTAATTAATTTTATTTACACACGCAGGCACGCACAAGGTCACACCTGCACAACCGGCGCTGGCCAGGGAGCTTGTGGCACTCTGGCTTAATCAGATCTGTCATAATTACCATTCTGCATGTTTCTGACACACGCTGTGAAATATTTCAATTTAACTGCCGCTACCAGCACAACCAGATGTAGTGCGAGTGTGGCTGCATTGGAAATATTATTCCTCAGGATAAACTCTCTCCTCCTCCTTTTTCCTCCCCCCCCACCCCCGCCTTACAGCTAATGTGGCACAGAAGCTGATGTATCCTGTAAATCTTGAATGCAGCGCTAGATTGATAACAGGCGATTAGACAGTTTAACCACAAACAGCTTGTTCATTTTTCACAAATGAAAACCACATGTAGTGTAACTAAAATTTCAGGCCCTTTTTTTTTTTTTTTAAAGACTTGGGGTATTCATGTATGTGTATTGAAAATGTACTTAAGTAAAAATAAAATTCAATGAGAAGAAGTATCTAGAAAAATGGAGAAGTTGCCTAATTTTTTCTGGGTTGTTTTTATCAACACTGTCATCCTATCCCATTTTTCTGCTTTTACCAAAACTTGAATTTGTATTCTCCATCAGGCTTTTCATTTTATTGTAAGATTTTTTTTTTTAATGGGAAGGATTATATCCCTTTGAGCTATGCCTTTTTATCTTTTCAGTGTTAAACCTTTTATTTGAACATAAATCCTGAAAGAATTGCTACAGTTGAGTATATGTATTTTTTTTTAGGCAGTCTCCCTTTTTTTTAAAGAAAAAGTTGTTAGTTTAGACTTAATGGTCATATCCCAGATAATCCAAAAACAAAAATGGACCTAGTCAGGAAATGTATTTCATAGAGATGTTTATGGATTTGCAGAACCATTTTGAAAGGTAGAGTTGAAAGTCAGTGGCCTCTGTTTCTGTAGAAATACTGCGGACAGACAGGAAGTGCAGGCACAGTTCGTAAGCGTATAAGCGTATACCACCAGCCTCAGAAGAATTCAGCCATACAAAAATTAAAGTTTTGGAGCCATAAGATACGCTGGTAGAAAACTAAAATTAAGAGAGGAGGAAGAGATAAAAGGAGTGGTGATTTAGAATCCTATCTCTAGAGAAGTTTCACAACAATCCACTTTAGAGAACATTTAAAACATGGATGTAGCCTAGTGAAATGTCTTTTAATACCAAATAAAATATACTCTTTCTTTTTATCTTTGTTTTACTACTTCAGTTATGAACCTCACATAGAAGCTTCCTAGGATTCTGTGGTGATTCCTATTATCAAACATAAGAGGTGCCATTTCCCATAGAATAGTGGAATTTATTTTTGTCCCTTTGTTCTCTAACTTTATCCATTTTCCCTTTTGCTTATTTTCTCAAATTAAAAAAAAAACTTCCCAATTTTTTTCACAAGAGCTTTCTTTCCTCTTACCCTGGCTATTTTCTGTGTTTTGTGTTTGCGTCATGATATCTTTAAACTTTGAAATCAAACATTTTTCTGCCTATTCATACTTTCTTCTGCCTGCCTGAATATCACTTTTGCGGCGGCGGGGGGCATGTTTGACTTTTAGTTAGAACCCTTCTTCTATCTCAGCTGCTAAGCTGTTCACATGGTTAACACCAAATCAGTAGGTCAGTTTCTTCACCTGGTCTTCGTCCTCTTGTATAGTCATTTTGCAAGGTTCAGTTCTTGTGGAAGATTTGTTTCAATCCCCACATCGCCGACTTGTCACAACACTGTTTCCTGTTGAGTACAGATAACACCTCAGAATCCTGTTGAACACAGAGGTGAAGGCACCCACTGCTCATTAGTGAGATCAACTCACCACTGCTGCAGTCACACGTGCATTTTAGGGTTCCCCAGAAGAGGCTGGATATATGTAGCATAGTTGCATGGGAGTAAGTCCAAGAAATAAGAAGAATGGAGGTAAGAAAAATACAGCCAGTGACTTCATTGCTACTGCCCTTGCATTTAATAACCCTGAAGTTTTTGCACAGCTACCTCAAAATATGTTCGAGATAAGCCAGCATGCAGATTGAGTCACGTTTTCTAATCACTGGTAGAGCTCCACCACTTACAAGAACCTTGTGTTGTTTCTTTGCACGTCAAAAATTTTCATTTACAACCTGAAACATCATCCCTAGTTTTCCATGTTTGCAAACTTTAGTTTTTGTGTGTGAGGTATTTTTTGTACCTAGCATACCTGTTGATACAAATAGGAACAGGAAAGAGAGCAAAGAGTTGCTGTTTAGGGATGCTGTGGTATAGTTGGAGTGTGAGAATATTCAGTATTGGGGTATGAGGAAAAAGCATGTCTTTCCATTAAATTTAATTAGAGTACAATAACGCTGTTGTCAAGGAAAGTATTTTAATTTTATTTGTGGACCCTGCTTAAGTCCCTGTCTAATAAAGGAAGTTTTCCTGCATTTGTTAGCAAGTCACAGTTGAAGTGTAGTTAACAAACTTTATCCTGCCCCAACTCAGCTGGCCTTCCTCAGCCATTCTGAAGTTGCTCTTCATTGCACTCAAATCCTCATGAGAAGGTACAGGAAGGAGGATTGGATGCTTTTCATACTGTTTACTATTTTCTCTAGGACACACTGTCTACATTTTTCATGATCGTTGTTGAGGTCATCAGTATCATTTATAGTGTGGTTCACATTTTTATTCTGAGCTGAAAGGAATAAGAAGGGTGTGGTTCCTGACTACATCAGAGAGAAATGGGGTGAATTTGCAGACTCACAGATGTTTATGTAATACCTAGCGCATCAAATTCATTTTTCAGAGAAAGCACTGGGGATTGCAAAGAGTAGGGGACCCAATTCCACTGCTACCCCAGTGTGTAGCCCCAGGCAAGCTGCTTAACCTCTCAGGCTTTGAATTTCCCCTTCAGGAAGCTGAAGTAGGTTGGGTCAGATTATGTCTAATGTCCCTTGCAGTTCCAGATTCTGTGAGTTTGTTGCACACAGACAGGTGCACAAGTGAGAAAAAGGATGCTATTTTGATTGAAGGTACTGCTGACAGGTGTGTTATTCTGAGGGTAAGTCACAGAGGAGGTAAGGTTTTGAAAACTGGAAGGGCTCAGTCTAGGGGGACAAAGTGCTGTTTTGGGGTCTGTGGCCAGAAAGGATTACTTATGAGTGGCATATAGTGAGGAAAATGAATTGTTTGGAATCCATGTATGAACTCCATGTTATATAGCTGAAGATAGATATAATCTTATCTGAGCCTTGTTATTAGAAAACTGGAAGATCTCTCTCTCTCCTTGTCAGGGCCCTAGCAGAGTCAGTACAGTATATATAGAGAAGAGATGAGCTCAGTTTAGTTGGGAAATGGACTTGGCTTAGTATGTAGTGAGAGTAGTGGGTGCCAACACAAGTTGACTCGACATTTGCTTTGAGGAGTTTCCTCCTTAAACATGTCTCTCTGGTTTTCTAACTTATGCCTGAAAATATACCTTTGACTTTTTTCTCCCTCTCTGTCTCTCTCTCTCTCCTCCTCTCCCCTCCCTCTCTCCCTTTTGGATTGATATAAGTTCTTTTGGGGAGAAGAGCACATTATAGAGGGAACAAATGTACCCAGTCCATTAGAAATCGCAGGTTTGGAAGAGGTTGGTGGCAATAGGGAGTGCATAACGAAAAAGGGGTAGGGAATGACAGCTGATTTGAGGGAATATCTTGGAGCCCATATTTGCAAATTCATAAATTGGTACCTGCAGCATTTAATGGCTGCTGAGGGGTGTCCATCCCCAAATGTCTCCTTTAAATGTTTACCTATTTTACTTATGGTACCAACAGGAGTGCTACTTGTCATGGGTGCTACTTAGCTGGTTCATTGATGGAGTATTTGGTGGTTTAAATGAAATGCAGATTAGGTAAAAATAAATTACTTTCAATAAGGTCAAGAAAGTGAAGGCTGTAAATAAAACACACATTCACAAACAGACAAATGACATTAGGAAACCCAGCTCAGTCCATGCCAAGCTGTTACTGTCTAAATTGCCCTCTTTTCTTCCTGGCTTGCAATTAATTTTTGCTTGTGTGTTTGGAGATTGGGGGAAGGGTAATAGCCTAATGGGTAATAATTTTATTTTAGTATTTTGATTAAAGAGACTGAATAGCTTGGACCCTGGATAACCATAAGAACTAAAGCCTTATCCATCAAGCTTAATTTCTAGACAGAAAGTTGTATTTATATTTCTGAAAAATATTTAGCATTGAGCCACATACAAAAGACCTGATGGTTATGTGCTCAGTTATTTTCTACCTATGTCCCCTCTTTACCATCTTTCCTACCATCTTTCTTCCCTTTCATAAACCCTCTCTTTGACTAGCTGCCTTCTGCCCTGCCCTCAGATCTTAAAGGCAAATACTTGATAACCATTTGCTGTTTGAAAGTGGTGATGGGGACCAAAACCAGTATCTGATTACTGCTGATTTCCTACTAGCATTTGCACAGCTACCTCCCCTGCCCCCGCCCCCGCCCCCCAGTGCGTGGCCTGCCACCTGTCCATTCCTTCCCTTGCCTCCATCCTCTGCCTGCCGTGCTGCCTTTTCCTTCCTCTTTGAGAATCCAGGTGTCTCTGGAAAAACTTGTTAGTGTTCCTCCGCTGGCAGATAGACATTTCTCAGAGGATGCGCAGCTAATCTTATTTATCTTTGTAGTTACTTCAGGGGTATGAAGTTAGAACTAAGTCAGAATATTGAGGCTTTATTCAGAGGTTGTAAACCCATTTTGTGAGTTTGTAACAGGACTAGGAAAAAAACAGTGAGGTATACATGTGCTAGTGTTATTGTCAGTCAAAAAATTTTAAGCTGGAAAACTATCGTTTGATGAATGAAGAAATCGCACCCAGAGCTGAAATACATAAATCAGATTTAAAGAAATTTTTCTTCATTTCGAGTGACGAGGATTGGGTGGGGGCAGGGCCTTCTTATCAACACCCCACCCTACACAGACACAACCAGGGCACTGCCGAACCGCCCCTAATGGAAACCTGGGATTCACCACACACTCCGGGAATCACCATACTAGTGATTAACTGTTTTCCTCCAACCCTGCTCTAAGAGGAATGGTCCTTCTGTGGCCCAAAAACACCCCAAACCCCATTTTATAAGTCAATAAATACCAAAACTTTGTAGTCTACTAAGAGCTTATATATGATAGTTCTAGAAAAATGTTCGAATGAAGAAATGTGTGTGTGTTTGTGTATATATATGCATTTAGTGTATATATGTATGTATACACACACATATATGTGAAGGGGGGCACCCTATTCAGGAGTTCTTAACCTGTGTCCTACCTTCCCCCAAGGTGTCCGTGAACTTGGATAGAAAACATTTTTTTCATTAAGGTATTATGAAATTTGACATTTTATAATTATCAATATGGCAACAAATCACAATAGTATCAGCAATACCTATGAATTTATCACCAATAAAAATCATAAATATTTTCATGTTATTAGTTTTTCAAAATATCAATTATGCTTGTCGCTATAAAATTATAGTAGTTATTAGATCTGCTAGATCTTATTTAGTGTGTTAATAAAGAAGCACATTTATTACTGTCAGACATTTTTGATAACTTCCATAATTTTTTTCATACTACACATTTTATTTTAGGCACATAAAAACATTGTTCTGAAAAGGCATTGTGCATGGGCATCACCAGGTTGCCAGAGGGTCCATAACACAAAAGAGATGAGATCGCTGATTAAATAATTTTTGTGTAGGAAAAAACTTTTTTAAAAATACAGTAGCTGAGGAATTCTTGAATTTGCCTGGGAAACATTCATTTGTCATTTATTACTTTTTAGTATGCTTATTTTTCAAATGCCCTTCTTTCCCAGCGCATATAAGCAGGGATTATGAGCATTGCAGTAACATTTAAAACGATAATGACAAAACCCAAAACCTTATGGGCAACCTTTTCCAGTATTCTGGTGCCACGTATTGTGCAGCACTTTCTGAGAGAGTTCCTTTGCCCTTGGACTAGAAATTTTTGCCAATTGAACAACACCTTTAATATCAACTTAGACCTGAGGTTTAAGCTGTTCTTACCTTGCTGGATAGAAAGTATTGGGAGAAATGACTCCCCGTTTTGCCTGTCCCCAAATTTCCTCTTATCTTGTACAGTAGGTGGCACATAGATGGCATTTAGTAATTATTTGTGGAAGGATGGAATGCCTAAGAAGCACATTTCACCTGCTCACAGTTTACCCTCCCCAAAGCCACTGCATTCCTAAGGGAATCCAGGAGGGAGGGGTGAAGGCTCTGAGCCCAGACAGACAGAGTCTGGGGAAGCTCCGCTCCTGTGCTCCTCCAGTCCTCCTTCCACTGGGGCCCTCTCGGAGCCTGCGTTCCCCAGGTACGAAACAGGAGCAGTGGTTGTGAGGGTGCCAGCGTGCCCTGTGCAGAGAGCCCCAGGCTCTCCTGTCTCCTGTCCTTGGTGAAATTATAACCTGGACGTTGTCGTTGGGACCCACATGTTTTCAGAAATACTTATGCTTTCTTTTTTTTAATGCCTCCTTATAGATCATGAGATTTGAGTTCCTCCAGTAAGCCAAGCTCTGATTAGTAAGCTTGTATAATGGATAAAATGATGTGGGTTTTGACCACAAAATAGGTATTATTCTATCAGTACAATCATAAGCAGTTTGGGAGCTCGTAAGGAACCTGTGCACTTGATTTTTCCTCTTGGGATGTGATCCTGTAACTTTCACAATTTTGGCTACCCCTAGTTTTAAACATTTTCTGTTACCTCTCCCAGAATATAGAAGAAAGATTTAAATTTTTAACTCCCAGACCCTAAATATGCATAATGGGGAGTATAGCTTATTTTAGGAAATATCTGCAGTATTGGAAGGTTTTACATAAATAAGTTAAGATACAATAGTAGAAATATTTGTTTAAAATAACATGGTAGTGAATTATTTTTGTTAGTAAACGAACAGCTATCAGATAAATTGCCCGCTAAAAATTACTCATCTTGTAAGTTCATATTTTTACTTTGTTTTTGCACTGGACATATGGATATCGTCAATTTTTTTCATATTGAGCTTCATAATTTTGAATAGAAAAATGTAAAATTTTAGTAGGTAACTTTAGGATGCAGCAGGATAAGAAATTTTCTGCATAACATTGTAGTATAAAAGCACATCTTTATTTGAGTTGAGAAATTTGGAAGAAGTTGAAGTTTTTTTCATTAAGCTGTTACTTTAAATAATCCAATGTATTTGCCTTTAACAGAAGCCTTTAATAGTGCTTCCCTGCCTTCTTAAAACCTAGTATGAGCTCAGTTTGACTCTTAGGTCTTTGAAGTGCAACAACAGCATTATGAATATATGTCGTCGGACTTTGCTACTATACATGATGCCCTCAAGAATTACAGAGGCGTATACAGTTCCTTGCTGTTAATAAATGGTCCAGATTGTGCCATTTTTGTATCTTTCTCTTTCCCCCCAACTTACTGCCACTTTAGTGTGTTACAAGGAATCTTTTGCTACAATTTTATACTCACTTAGTGAATATGAGCCTCGAAGGTCTCCAAGCCCCTTGGGTGAAAGAAAGTGAAGAGTGTGCCACTCAAAGGGCTATTTATGTTGACATTATGTTTACGTGTTGACATAAATGTAACTCAGATAATACAGATGAGAGTGGACTGAAATGGAAAAAAAAAAACCCACATCAGCATTAATTAATTAGTTCATGGAAGAAAAGCCAAGGGTCTGACTGAACCAGAGCAGTAGGGATGGAGAAGAAGGAACAAATTCAGGAGATGTTCTGGAAGGGTGGATTTGACAGGAATTTACAATTGTTCACTTATGGAAACAAGAAAAATCCGGTTTCTAATTGAAATGGTTTGCTGTTGTTTTAAGTTAAGAAATAGTATATAGGCAATATAGAAAAAAAGTCAAAAAATGCAAGCATAAAAAGAATTCAAAATTCCCATAATTGCAATTAACTAGAGATAACTTGATATATGTTTATGTATATGCATGTATACACATCTATCTCAAAGATGGCTGAGGGGATGTAAGTAAGTTTAATTTAGCCTATCAAGAAGTTCCATAGGCTAAATTAGACGTGTATACTTACATATGTGGTATATGCATGCATATATGTCTTAGATTCATTCATATGCTATACATACCTTTGAATTCCCTATTGAGGTATATTTAAGCTATATTTAACTTTTGCTCTTACAAATAATGTGAGCATTATTATAGTTAAATATTTGTACACGTCTTTAATGGTCATTTCATTAGGATCAATTCTCAGAAGTTGAATTACTGGATCAAAAGAGGCATTTGTATTTTAAAGGCACTTGCTAGACATTTTTACAGTCAACATTTTCACATTGCCCTTCAGAAAGATTATACCAATTTATAATTCAAATAACAGCCTTTCAGCACAGGTGACTGGGTGGGTGGTGACAGTTAATTGAGTTAAGCTACATACATAAGAGGAGAGCCTCGTTTGCGGGAGGAAAATACTGGGTTCAGGCTGGATGTGGTAACCGAATTATTTTTATTAACTTGGTAGAGAGTCAGATACCTTTGGATTACCTGTGTGATAATGAAGTAAAATAATAGAAATACTAATAGCTGGCGTTCATCAATGCGCGCCAAGCCCCTTGCATGAATTATCTCAATTCTCACGACCCTCTATGACTGGTGGTAAAATTACCCCCATTATAAAGGGAAGAAAATTGAGGTCTGGAGAACTAGAGCAATTCAAACAAGGTTTCAGGGGGCTCGTAAGTAGTAGAATAGGAATTCAAATTAATACCCAGGCTTTCTTAACAAACAGATGTTAGAAATGCAGTTTAGGTTAGATGAGATCAGAGTAATTAAGTTGTATTCTCAGGTATGTACGATAAAGAGCAATAGCAGGAAGAAGAGTTGTAGGCAAAGGCAATTCAAAAGCAACTGGTCTACCTATTTTTGGTAGCACACTGCTAATTCAACTCACTTTTTTTTTTTTTCATTATCCTCCCCACTTCAAATGTTGCCCATTCTTCAAAGCCAAACTAATACCATTCTTTACCAGTAAGGAATTCCTTGACCACCCTAGCACATCTCTTCTTCCCCTCCTCTTGGGTCCCACTCGATGTCTGCCCATCAGCTGACTTTTATCACATAGCCTCTTGCACTAATAGATATTTTTTAATGTCACATCTTCCCAAATACACTGTGAGCCATTTAAGTCAAGTGCTTTCAGTTAGGCTCATCAGCCCTTTTTGTATTTAGTGTGGACTGTGAATGTATTCTATTTCATTTGAACCACCCACAATCCTGTGAGTTCAATATTATTATTATCTGCACTGGAGGATCTAAGGCTCAGGAAAAAATTTTACTCAAGTTCACATATGTAAACGCCTATACTGAGGTGATTGAGCCTGCCTTGCAGGGCATTTAGTATGTGACGGGCAGGAAAAGGAGAGAAAGAGCTTTCTTGTTAGAACAGGGGAATGGAGAATAGGACATGGGAACTGTTGGGCAACAGCTAATGAGTAGTCCAGTGAATCAGAACACGAGTGTGGTTGGGAAGAGCCGTCAGTGCAGCTCTAGGGACTGTGAACTTTTTCTCCGTAACGGGAGGCCTTTGAAGGTCATTTTGAGCAGCAGTTTGAAAGAAGACTGGCGGTTGCATCCCAGCATCCTTTTTCCAAGGGTATCTCCAAGTGGGTAAGGGGATCCAAGAAAGCTTAATTAAACCTGTATAATTTACCTATCAGGAAGTTCCAGAAACTAAGATACTATGTTTACATGCTTTTTGTAGGGATCACAACTCTATGTGACAACATTTGTCCTCTCATTCTCTTATCAAAGCTCTAGTCACCATTGGTGTCCTTTCCCCTCTAAGAGAGAAAAAGGAATGATATCTTTAAAGTCTTTTGTTCAGAAATCAAAATAATTGTCCATGGGGAGTAATGTGAAAATGTTTGGGGCCTAAGAATGTAAATCAAGGAAAAGGTGCTCCAGCACTGACAAGTCAGTGGTGAGCAGAAGGCAAAGGAGCAAATGATTATGATAGAAGGATAGAAGCGGGGGCTAAAATTGATAAAAGGATTGTAGCGTGAACCTTGGGAGAAGTGTGTTTTCTAATGACCCTAGCTTTAAAGAACAAGTACAGAATTAAAACTTCAGATTTTCAGGCAGAGTGTATACATGTTAAACAAGAGCCAAATCATAACGCTGAAATTTATGTAATGTCAAAAATATATCTTAGATTGAGAGGAAAAAACCCAAGCACTTCTTTTGCAGCCTCTATATTCAAGTGAGACATATAAGCCAGAATTATATTAGTTTTGTTTAAGTTTTGAGGAAACCATCTTGAAAGTAGGCTTGAAGTATATGAAAAAAAACTTTTAAGTTAGATATTTTCTAAATCGAATGTTTTAAAAATAAAATTAAGGCTTTTTTTAAATTGGAAACTCTCTATTTCAGTCAGATTAAGATATTATCCTCCTGCTGGCTAGTTTAATATGTTCTTTAGGATTTCATACCTCCGTCATTCTGCTTCTCAGATTCTCCCTCCTGAAAATATTCTTTAAAATGTGACACCTCCTGGCCTGACAACATTTTTAAGTGAGAGCCATTTTTATCTACTCCAGCCAGATTATCATCGGATAATCTTGTTACAGACCAAACAATTTATAGCAAAAACAAACAAAAAAACCCACTGTATTTATGTGTGCCCTGAAGTCAGTGGTTATGAGAGGGTAGAAAAGAAAAACAGAAGACAAATGATTTTTTTTTTTTGCTTAACATTAAAGCAAAATTGAAAATTAAGTATGCTATACTAATAATTCTGAATATTCTTTCTAAATTCTCTAAATTTTAAAGGGAAATTTCATCCAGATTGTATAAATATTTCTCTCTTTTTTTTTTTTGTGATAACAAACCTCCAGAAACTCTGCTAAATGTGTTTAACCTCTTAAAGACAAAATGGCAAAAATTTACTCAAATGAGAAATGTATGGATAGCCATTTTATGTCCTTTTATTACCACAATATGGAAACCCACAGATTTTTGGCTAAGATACAGAGTCCCTTACATAAACTGTAAGGTCTGGAGAGAACTTAAAACAGAAATAGTTTAGAAGTTAAAAAAATAGTATTAATTTAAAAGAGTATCTTGATTGTTTTTTTTTTCTTCTTTTTAGCAAATGCAACTATCAGAAACAACACATTGAAAATAAATGCATTTAGTGATACATACACACATACACAGGCCCTTTAAATATATTTCTTCTTAAACTCATTGTTGAATAAAGTGGATGTTAATGTGGTACTTTTAGAATGGAAAATGCATTTACTGGTACGTCTCTGTTCAGATTTATTTCCCATGTTTTCTTTAATAAGACCAATGTTAACATAGCACAAAAAGTTACTTGCAGACCTGCTGAAATTCTCTTCACTATACACAATGTAGATGTTATTAAACTAGGGAGAAAGATTAATGTATTACCTGCTAATTCCATAGAGGAGGACATGTATCTTTATTAATGTTAATGGGTTGGTCTCTCATTATGTTATGGAATAATCTGCTTTAGCAAAGATTTTTCTTCTAAAGAACTTCATAACATTTAAAGGTTAATATGTTAGGTAAAGAACAATATCTTAAGATAAGCGTTTTTATTACAGGACATGATGGGATGGTTTTTATTAAATTACATGATGATTTGAATGGGGGAGAAGAAAAAGTGCATCGCTTCTTGCCCTCAACTTTAATGCCTTTAATCAAATAATGACCTTCTGGAAAATAGTTAATTTTAAGCATTTGGAAAGATCAATACCACTTTGCCACCAAAAAATGGCCTGGACGATGAAATTTGATGTATTTAAAGTATCATTTCACCCTTTTAACCTAGTAAATAATTTAAAATGCTTTCAGTTTTGCTTTGCCACTGTTTTATTTCTCACTGTTCAGTGTTAAAATTGTTCTTGAAAAAAAGGTTCAAGTTAGTGTGCGAAGCCTCCAGGCCGTGGACCTAGAAGTGGGATTGTATCTCCATTAGGTCTTGTGTGTCTGCGTCAGGGTCCCTGAAGAAGTAATGTATTTTAATACTGTATTTGAGGCAGAGTGTATAGCGTAAAAAGTATGAAAGTGGAACCCTTTTGGAGTGTTAAAGGGTGGCTTAAAACATTAGTCACTTTGTATCTTTTGTGGCATCTTTTAACATTTATTCTAAATGTAAAAGAATAGGTAGCTCTGACAATCAGAACCTGTCTCCCTCCCCAGCTTATAGAAATTCTGATATGAAATTACCCTTGAGTGCCGACAGCTTTGTAAATTAAAAAAAAAAAATTGCCCTCTATTTGTGTGTTTGTGGGCAGATTAAAAACTGTCTTCATTAGCATAAGTAACACTTACAGATTCTTTTAAAAGTAGAAAATTATTTGCTGGGTGATAATTTGCTAGCTTTACAGTTAGTTGTTCAGAATGTACTCATTCAAAATGCCTAGTGTAGTTTAGTCTACAATACTGAATTTTTTTGTGCCAGAAGTACTATTTAATGGATTATGTACTTAATCCTTGTTCCAACTACTTGCTAAAATGTAATTCATGCTTTCCACTAAAATGTTTGTATCAAATACCTCCCTATTTAGATTGATTTCTTTTAATATCATATATTATTATACTATGTGCCCCAGAGATTGGAACAAAATACTTCTGCAAATAACACATAAAAGATGGGGGGATAAATACAGACTATAAAATGTTTTGCTTTTTAGAACTCAAATTACCATTCTATTTTTTAAAATGTATTTTTCCTTCTTAGTTGTAGCAAGAATTATTTGTCATTTTCTTTCTCTTTATAGCTCTTGGGTTTAAAATGCATATGTATATAATGATCATATATACATATCTGTATATTATATTAAATGACTTTTTTCCTCAGAGAATATAGAAGTCTATTTTCCCCTGGAAAACTAACTGTGTTACGTGCTCTCCAGCTTTGTCACAGACCCGGCTCTGAAAGGTTGCTCTTTTTATGTGTGAGACCGTATAGGTACAGTAAATTCATTTGTGAAATGAGGTTACTTTCCTGACTAAATTAAAATCCTGTGCACCCCTTATGCATTAAAATGTTAGAAGTGAATTGACTTGAATTAACTGTTCTATAAAGAGTGGAGTGGAAATCAGAGATTGAGTTTGGTTGGAAATTAGCAGCTGAGAGATGGAGGTGCCAGGATTTTTATTTAAATGTGGTACAACAAGATTCTGTCAGTAAAGCACATCATTAGAATATTGAGTTTAGAACTGCTAATTTTTCCTTTAAAATGAGCATACAGTCATGTGTTTCATGGACCATAATAAATTGCCATTGTGTTGTCATTGAGTTTGTTTTGCTTTTTTTCCCCAGTATTAGTTTGGCAGTCATTCTGCATTTTTTTCTTTTCCTCTCCCCTCCCCCTGATCTTATATTTCTTTAATAGATCCCTAACCAAAACCAGTCAAAAGAATGTTATTCATTTCATGCAGTCTTAGCTTTAGCATCTTTTGCACCATTTTCTTGCTTAGGGTGGCAAGACCTTTGCAGATGGTTCTTGGTTACTCTAAAGTACACAACGGTATTTCCTTTGTGGCAGATGGATTTAAGACTTTTAGTTCTCAATAAATGTAGGTTTACAATACATAACTTTACAGGATTTGTGTTGTATATAACAGGTTTGAACATATTATCTCAGAATTCATCTGCATGGCATTTTCAGCTTATTCGGGGTCCATGCCAGTTTTTTTAAGTAATAGGGGGAGCGCTGTGATTGATAGCAACAGCTCAAGGCGTGATTTTGAATAGAAACAAAGGGTTTAGAACAGAAGGTGTCAAATTAAACTTTGTCAGTTTGAAAAGTAGTAACATCCTGAAAGTTTTACTAATTTATTTACATGTGGCTACTGTTTATATTTTGCCCTCTTTATATGCAGTGTAATATTGCTTGGCAAATTTACTACATTTAAACTTTAGGTTGTTCCTTGTACCATTTTAGTTTTCTGAGAATGGATCGGTGTCATTATTTTAAGGCTTTTAGCCTTCCATCTTTTCTACTGTTCAGAAGTGTTAATTTTGAGAGTAGTTTCTTTTGTCGTAGTAGTTACCTGTTGTTTCGAGTATTCCAAGTCTTGCAGATCTCTAGTAATGTGATTATATTCACATTTTCATTCCTTGTCTCTCCTCTACTAAGTAAATCTATAAATTTATCATTTAAAAACCAATACAGTATAGAGGAATTACTATTTTTTATGTGCTAAATATTAACAAATATTCTGGCATGTTCATTTTCTTCCAAGTTTGTATGCTCTAACAATATCACTTATGGAAAAGCCACCTAGCAGAAGGTATAGAGGAATTAGAAATCATTTAGCTTTTTTAGTGACTTTCTGCAAAACATAGATTAAATTACTGTCATGATTAATAGAACCTCAATCGATAGGATTTGAGGTAGTCAGAATATTCCGTTTAAATAGTATTAGAAAAAGTTAATCTTACTTTTGCTGGTATAAATTGGGGATGGGCCAATTTATTTCTCTGCTGACAGAACTAGAGTGTCAAAATATGTTTTCCATTACTTTTAAGAGATATGTACATGAAGAAAAGCAACACCCCTCCCCCCCCGCCTTTTTGTTTTTTGGAATATCCTTGTAGAACTAACAGTTCCCAGCTGCACCGTTAAATATTTTTCTAAGAAGCATCTGATTTCAGTCTCTTAAAATCATCGTGTTTCTTGAAAGGCTAGCAGAGACATGCTTCAAACTTGTAATTCATCAAATTATTTTTAGATAAGGAATTAGAAGTATTATTTAAGGGCAGAGGTTAATAGCAAACTACTGGAAATGTTATGTTAGTCATGGGCAATTAATAAAAATAAGGATCTATCTCATAAGTATAGAGACACAGAAGTGACAATATGAGCAAAATATTTGTTGAATGAGTCAGGGCTCTTTTTCTGAAATATTTGTTAAACCAGTGCAAACGTGATTGTTTAGGAATTAGCTATCATTATTAGCCATTTTAAAAGAACTAATGATTTTCTTTTCCAAAGAACATCTGTGATCCACATGTTTTTTCACATATATCCAAGTGCTAACTGATCTGTGCATTAAAAAGTTTCTAAAGGAAGCTTTTCGTACATGAATTGTTCTTAATTTAACTTTTAGCAATTTTTAGTTGGAAGCATTAGTTTCTAAAAAAAAAAAAATCTTAGATGCTCAATGTTACTGCAAGAAGACTAAGTCAAAAAAAAAAACAACAAACCACTTCTGTTCGAACCGTCTAACATCTCTTGAAAGATAAATGAGTGTGTAGTACTTGCTGTGGTTAGGCACGGGGGCCTGCAGTGGGCCTTAGCGGAAGGCTGGGGACGAGGGAGGAGGACAGTGACGCAGTTAACATTCATGCATACAGGGGGATGTATCTAAAACCTTCACAGCATCAAAACTTAGAGGTAAAGTATAAAGGAATAACTTAGATGTAGGAAAATAGAAAGTATATTCAAGGTTTGTTAAATGGCAGATATTTGCCAGTAAGAACTAAATAACCACATCCAGGGCACCCTGTACAAGTGGGTCTCAATATTTCAAATACAGTTTTGTAGTTAATACTGCGCTTACATAAATAGAGCTTAAATATGACGTATCCTTATATGACTCTGGAAATAAACACAGAATTGCCATGGTTAGAAGGGAAGCATGTTCAATGACACTGTAATCACCATTCTTTTTATTTAGCTAATATTCTTTTAGGCAGAGCTTCAGTTTACTGCCTGCTTTCGTAGCCTTGAATTGTGTGTTCAGTGGCATTGAATGAGTGCATGATTACATGACCCTCCCTATGCACGTATTTGTTTAATTAGAAGACTTATTGAGTAGAGAGTCAAAGCTCTCTTAGAATACTTGGTAGGTATCATGAGGTTTAGCCACAGTCACTCTTGGCTGGGTAGTAGATGGGCCTTGGAAAGGTAATGTATCAGCACTCTCTAAAATCTCTCAGATAGGCCATTTTGCGGAGAATGGACCTTGCTTCTTCCCACTGTACATTGCAATGGGAAAGAGAATTTTCTCTCCAGTGGTTCAGCTTGAGAAGAAAGGGAGGAAAGTGATACCATTCTCATTCCAAAGGTATCATTATAAACAAAAACAGAAAAATAAACAAAATACCCCTCTCCTTGGCTAGTTCTAAAAAGCAGGTAGTAAGGAAACTGTACTTTATCCATTCACATCCAACTTATTTAGTTGGAACTTTAAAGAAGCCCCTTCATCTTAAGTCGAGGTCCCTAAAGCAGTGCCTAGGATGGGGAACCAGGTGCACGTGGTTTGGTAAGGAACCTGGAAGGAGCCAGGAGGATAGGGTCCCATAAGAATGTGGTCTCAAGTAAAGTATCTACTGATGGGAGGGGGGACATAGAGCCATCTCTAGAGAGTAAATTGAAGGGTGGAATGAGTTGTCCCTTTGGGGGGAAGGGAGCAGAGACTTTGTACCACTGGGTCAGCCAGCCATGGCCGCCCCGGGTGAGGGGGCCAGGGAGGATGTGGAGTGTCTGTCCAGGCATCTCTAGGTGAGATGGCCCCAAGGCAGCTCTCCAGAGAAGAGTGTGGCTGTGGGCTCTCAGCAAGCAGCACGGCAGGTTGGGGGGTGGCCGTGGCTGATGAAGACAGTCGGGATGGGATGCTCCCCCTTCTTCTCCCCCCCATTTCTCAGTGTCCGTCATGGCAGCCAAGATGAAGCTTTGAGGTGGTGATTAGAAAATGCTAGGCAGTGTACTCTGTTAGACTACTTAGTATTTGAGAGATGATCTGAGGCTCAAAACTTAAACTTGAGAAGGTATCAGTAAGGTTCAGATTGTAGCATTTGTTGTGCATTTCATTGTTTATTGAGGAAGTCTGAGAAAATTATTGCTTGACAGATCATAGTGTACACTGCAGTGGGCAGAAAAACAGACTCCGAGGTGTATTGAGCATTCTTCTAATGCCCAGTCTAATCATTATGCTTTATATTGGACAGAGTTCTTGCTCACACGGTTGCACACATCACTTTTCTTTCATGCTCACACTCACTCACATACACACACATACAAATATTCATACATAGATTCCTTTCTGATACAAAAATTATGAACTTGGGAAATCCTTTTAGAAAAATTATTCACAAAATCTGTCCTAATTCTTCTTAAATGCCTTCAAGACCTTAGGTGACCACTCATCAGACAGCAAAGTTGGGCAAGATTGAAGCATACGCAACTTTGTTTTTCTCCTGTTTCACACATCACAGGGTCCGTGGTAAATGTGCCCTGCTCATAGAGTCTGAAAACTATTACCCTCCTTTAAGATGCAAGTCTGAACGTTTATTGGAAACAGAGCCTGCCTCCTCGACAACCACAGCTATTCTCTCTTAACAGGTTTAAAAAAAAAAAAAGTTAAAGCCTATCGGAGTGTTTTAAGCTTATAAAAAAAGTTTACTTCACAGGGTCTTTCCTCTTTAAGCTCCTAATGAAAATTGTCAGCACCCCACCCCTACCCCATAGGCATGAACTGACCTATCATTCCCTTGTCTCTAAGGGGTGGTTGTGTGAACTGTTACGCTGGAAAGAAGATCCCTCTCCAGAAAACAGGACCCTGTGGGAGAACCTCTCCATGATCCGAAGATTCCTCAGTCTTCCTCAGCCAGAACGTGATGCCATATATGAACAGGAGAGCAATGCGGTGCATCACCATGGCGACAGGCCGCCCCACATCATCCATGTTCCAGCAGAACAGATTCAGGTTCGTTTACCTTGGCCAATTCAATATAGCACTAAGTAAATAGAGCTTTAAACTTAGCAGGGATATTAGCGTTTCTCTGCTTCCCAGCAGTCTAAACATGAGGTTTTTTAGCAAGAGATAGCAGTACACTGCCGTCTTGCTCAGGGGGATGAAAGGAAAATTAACACTTTCTCCAACATGTGTTTTGTGTTCCTCTCCCCACCCCCAAAGTGGCAGGAACCCCTTTTTACACTTCTTGTTCGGCAAGTGTGTCTTTGTTACAGTTGGGTTGTTTTTGTGTGTAAAAGCTTACATTTTTAAAAATCAGAATTTAAACACACCACCTTTTTTTTTTTTTTAAACTAATACCTACACTGACCCTGAGGAAAGGAATTACTGCTGTTTTCCATAGAGGAATTTTGTAGAATTATAATTTTATACATTGGCTTCTGTCCAAAAGGAGGAGGGGAGGGAAACCTAATTGGAATCTTCGTTCTGACTTCTTGGCCCTTCCTGCCTTACAGCTACCTCCCTGTACCCTCACAGAACATAGGTTAGGGGTGAGTCATGTCCGCTTGTCCCTCCTTTAGACCCCCTCTCCCACCACCCTTGGGAAAGGAGAGACTAGAGGCGTTTTCTTACCAGGCCTGCTGACCCCCTGCACAGTGGCTCCGTGCTGCTCCTCAGGTGAGCGGGCACGAGTTAACTGCCAGCAAGAAAGGGACACAGAGAAGCGGATTCCATGGCTTAAAGACCTGTTCCCTTGGTGAAGATATTCAGACTTTTCAAGGACACACTAACCATGGCAGCGGGCAGAGACCACTGTGCCAACAGATTCAGCCTTGTACTTCGCTTGTCCTGTCATGGGACTTGGCTCCAATCATCCACTGGGAGACTTCCCTGTGAATTCAGATTGGAAAGCTCTGTGATCAGGTAGTTTTTGGTACTCCCATGGCCTCGTTGCTTAGGAAGTGTGATGAAATTGAACTTGAGCTATATAATATATTAGCTTTCCCCCTTAAGGGAAAATGCCATTACCTTCCAGAGTCCTAAAATTCTACTATCTTTGGTGAATCATCTTCATTATTTCTGGGTATTGCTGTGAAAAAAATACATGTGTAGCTAAAAACAATAATAGGGTTATCAATCCACAAGGAAAAAAAATCCTTGAGCGTGTATTAAATACAAATTGAAAAAGAGAATCCCTTAGAATATCAAGCAGTAAAATAATCGTGAAAGCCTGAAAAACTGTTTAACAAAAACAAAAAAGAGAAAGATATACGTTAAGTAATAAAAATAGGACTTGTTTGAAAATGTAAATCGTTCTTAATGAAATTGCTTCTTAGAGGGATACCAGGTACTGCTGAGGCACAGTATAAATGTTCTGATACTGTGCTGCTTACTTGGGTTGATTTGCTTTGCTGAGTGATGGGTAGAGAGTACAGTTACATGCATGTGTCACACCTTTGTTCTGTGTAATTGTGTATGGAAATTACAGCACATATACAGATACTAATTATGAAACAGTGTCTGTGTACACTAAATATAAATCCTAATCACATCTGACTTTACTGTAGACAAAACAATTCGCTAGCCATTGTGTGGTGGGTTGAACCTTTATTTTTCGGTAAGAAAAAAACTTGCAATGTCAGCCTAGTGCAATTTGGTAAGACATTGTATATTAAATCAGAACTGTCTGGTAGGAAATTCACAAATGTGAGAATCTCACAAATCCTTTGGACCCATAAGATGATATAATGCCGAAGAAGGCAGA
Source organism: Pteronotus mesoamericanus (assembly GCF_021234165.1). NCBI lineage: Eukaryota > Metazoa > Chordata > Mammalia > Chiroptera > Mormoopidae > Pteronotus > Pteronotus mesoamericanus. The sequence continues at coordinate 16,270,938 of NW_026555321.1, forward strand.
GGACTATCCATATTGTTAGTAATTTAAGTAAAACTTTCTGTTCTTGCTCCATGATTCAGCCACCCTATGACATGGGGCAGAATGCACATTTCTTTCATGGTTCCCATACCTCACCTTTCTAAAATGCCTTTGAAGTCCTCCATCTTCCTTTTAAGTCTTTGTTAATCATTTACATCATAATTTGCTTTGCTATATTCGCATTTGATGTGCGGCCTTCTGGTGAAGTTCAGGGCTCCCATTTTCAGATTGCCTAGTTTTCACTTCGGGGTGCCAGGGGGAAAATCAAGGTTAGGAGTCTCTGCTGATCTCTGAGATGGAATTCTGCCCAGTAGACACCCCCAAGCCCAATTCCTTCTTGTCTTCCCAGTTCTCATCATTTTGATATTCCCCCCGCCCCCGATGCTATGGTCCATTTAGCTGGCCTGCCTTTGGGCCCAAGTCTTTGTCCCCATCAAGTAAGCAAACCGGCAGTGGTCGTCCCTAAGCACGCGCTCGGTCGCTGTAGCCGGCTGCGTGCGCGCCCGGGAGAGCGCAGAGCTCTGACTGTCTGCCTGTTCCTTTCCAGCAGCAGCCCCAGCCTCAGCCGCAGCAGCCGGCCCCGCCGCCCCCGCAGCCCCAGGCACAGCAGCCGGCTGGCCCCCGGCTCCCCCCGCGGCAGCCCACCGTGGCCGCGCCAGCTGAAGCTGAGGACGACAGCCGCCAGAAGACCCGGCCGCGAACGAAGATTTCCGTGGAGGCCCTGGGAATCCTCCAGAGTTTCATCCAAGACGTAGGCCTGTACCCGGACGAAGAGGCCATCCAGACTCTGTCTGCCCAGCTGGACCTTCCCAAGTACACCATCATCAAGTTCTTTCAGAACCAGCGGTATTATCTCAAGCACCACGGCAAGCTGAAGGACAACTCCGGCTTAGAGGTGGATGTGGCCGAATACAAAGAAGAGGAGTTGCTTAAGGATTTAGAAGAGAGTGTCCAAGATAAAAACGCTAACACCCTTTTCTCGGTGAAACTAGAAGACGAGCTCGCGGTGGAAGGGAACACAGACGTTAATGCTGACTTGAAAGACTGAGATAAAAAGTATTATTTTCATTCAACAGTGCCACTGGTATTTACCAACAAAATGAAAATCCACCTGTATTTGCTCAGAAAACCTTTGTTCATGGTTTGGCCAATGAATCTTCAGAAACTTGCACAAAACAGGAAAGTTGAGAAAGGATAATACAGACTGCACTAAATGTTTTACTGTTTTACAAACTGCTTGGCAGCCCCAGGTGAAGCATTGAGGATTGTTTGGTATTAAAAATTCAAATTTGTGTTCATGAGACACACCAAGGTGTGTACCCCTTTAGCATGATACCAGTGATTTTTTTTTTAAATAATTATTATTATTATTCTGGAGCCTCAAACAAGCATTATAACTTCTGTGATTATTATTTCCTTCCTTTAATTATTTCTGTAACACTCCACACTGATCTTTGGAAACTCGCCCCTTATTTTAAAAAGAAAAAAAAAAAAGAGTTTGTTACTCTATTGTATGTTACAAAAGAACTATAGACTGTGGAATGCAGTTTAAAGATGACATATGCCAACAAATGCCTTGTATTATATGGCACTGCCGTAATTCAAATTTGTTTTTATTTTGGAAATAAAAGTTCACTGTAATTTTTTTCATTCTCATTGTTACATGATTTTTTTTTTAAAAAATGAAAAGAAAATGTGAAACACAATTTAGTCCTCATTATTTATTTGTAGATCCTGCAGCATCATGTTGTAATTAATTTTTTGGAAGTTTCCGTTAAATGTAATATTGCTTCTCTTGTTACCATACTGATTCTTTTCTATTTATAAATGTATTTTGATGGGCAGTAAAACAAAGTGTCTTAAAAGTTTTAAATAGAGAAAATGTGCTTTACACAGTTGCCTATAAAAAGTGCTCTATGTTATCCAAGCAATTCATACTATAAGCTTCACTCTTATTGTTGTATGCAATTTTTACTATCATGCAAATAAGCTTAGGTAAATAAAACTAATAGATCACCTTAGAAAATTATGCAATTAATGTGAAAATAATTGATGTTTGCAATGTGTCTTCCTTTGGTTTACAATCAATTTTAAAGCTACATCTGTATAAAATTTCTGTATAAAGGTGTATTTCTTTTTTATGAGTTTATGACTATGAAAACACCAGCTATTTTGTTACAGCTGGTTGTTTTTATAAGTGTATCACAATTTTCTTTATGCAGAAATGTTCTGATTAGGAGTGGTTATTGACTGTAACTACACAATTAAAATTGTTTGTATGGTATGACATGGTAGGGTTTGTCTGCTTATGTGAAGTAACCTTAAAGAGTCAAAGACTGCCCTCTCAGGCGCATGTTAGTACCTTCTTGATACTTTACTGGTTTTAAAAAGAGCAATCGAAAAGCCACTCAAAACATTGTAAATTCAAATCACAAACACATGCCCATTTTTAAAGTTTAACTATGAAGATGATAACCTGTTTTAGGTTAACATTTTGTTTAATAAACAGATAGCAGGATGGTCTGTAGACTTGCCAACAAAAACATAAATCCAGTTTCTGGCAGTTATGTGCTTAGAATGGATTCATCTGCATTTATTTCACAATACTTCAATTATGGCAACACTTTTTTAAAGCTAATGCACAGATATTTTTAAAGGCCATTAATAGTAACATAAAATAAGTATGGAAAAATGGACCTTCTGTATAAAAACTCCTTAATGAGCAGTGTATTTTTTTAAAGTTATAAATGGAATATAAGTGAATTCAGTTCATTTGGTTATGTATGTCATAACTATAAGACCCACATGAAGAAAATAATAATAACACACCTGGAATTTAAACACAATCTTAAAGATACAAAATAAGGTGTGCTAATGGTCATAGGATTGAGGCCAGGGTTGCCGTTTTTGATGGGTTGTTTTTGTTTTTGTTTTTTGTATTCACTTTATATTTTGCTTCCTATTTTAAAGGGTTCCTAGATGGTAATAGGTGTGTCTGGGTTCCTTAAAACTTGGTTCTGAAATGGCCTATTCTTCTCCTGCCATTGCCCTAGGCCCTGATAAGCTCATTGGTAGGCAACTGGGCTGCTTTATTTAGTGTTGAACTTTTACTTAGGAAACTGAAATGGGATCATTGAAAACTCCCAACTCACTTTTAAAAACTATTTACTTCTGAAGCACAGCTGAACTACTATGAAAGCAGCTGGTTTGCTGCAAACTCAAAATTGAAAAGTTTTCAATCCTTAAGTGAGAAAACTTAAACATTCTTGTTCACTGGATTTTTAAAAGCATTTGAGTAAAAGGAGCTTGAATTCAAATAGAAATTAGATTTCAGGTGTTAAAAAATAAATAGAAACTAGTATGCCATGAAGTCTTTAAGAAAACTTATCTTCCTCTTCCCTCTGAGATTAAGGAAAAATCTAGAGAGAAGACTTAATTTTTTTAACAGCCCAACACTTAAGGTGTCAGAGGTATGAAATCTCATATTTTTATGGGAGGAGAAAATGGGTTGCAAAATAAGATTTTCCCATTTCCAATAATCTAACTTGAAATAACATTCTCAGTAGAATTGGTGAGTGTGTGAGAAATCAACAATACCAACAAAATTCTTACTTAGGCCCTTTAACTTAAGCACCATAATCTTGCTAATATATTTTAAGCCAAAAAAAATAGAAAAGCACATGTCAGGAGTCACAGTGATGACAGAGTGAGTAAAATTGTTTTCAGGAAAGATGCCACATTTTTTAAAAGATTTGGGTGATCTTCCACATTGCTTTCCCCATGTCATTTATTGCTCATACCAGTCCTCTTGTTGCCGGTGGCTATGGTAAATTCCTTGACCAAGCTTCATTGTGTCCAAGTTTAGCAGAGACTTTTTAAAAGCGGGGCATGATAGAGCGCTTCGTGCTGTTAAGACCTTAGCAGAGTCAGGTAGTTTACGGGTAATATTCAACCTTGTACATCTGAATCTGTCATGGATTCCTTCCCTCAGCACTTTGCCACTAATTTGTATTACACTCTGTGGCCATATAATACTTGCACATTATGCAAAAAATAATGTTGATAGTATCTCCTTGGCACAAAATATGCAGAGTTGACACATAACCTTTGAAAACCAAGGTAACTAATATGTATGTGTGCCCTAGTTGTGTGGCACTTGGTTACAAAGTCTGTACATATTATGTATAAAATGTGTATAGATTAACATTTAGTCCTAATGAGCTTAAACGAAGTGTTTTTTTCCAAGTAGTGATATCTATATCTGTGCTTATCTAAAATATATAGCTTGAGTAGAAAACATTTTCAAATGGTTCAAGATTGAGTAAAAATGACAATCTCATACATTCCATGATTAAATTCTGCCCTATTCCCTATTGTGATCAGCTGATACTACGGTCCTTGACTGTCATGATAATATCAATAAATGAGGTATTATGAACTGCCTGGTGATATTTTCAAAAAGAACAATTAAAATGTATATACCCTATTAAATAGCCTATAGAGAAATAGGACTATTGTGTTAAAACAAGCCAGAAATTTGCATGGTAGTGTGGAAATCAATGGAGGTCCAAAAATATTAATTATATCTAAAAGATGAAAACATATCGATGCTATAATTTACCTTACAAATGAATATTTTTGACTTTTTAAGGGTTATATTATGGATTCGGTGTTTCTTCTGAGGCATTCCTTTTAATGTAAATACTAACTACTTGCATGTCCTTTGACAAAGGCTAAGCTACAATCTATTAACATACACGTTTTTGATAAAATATAAAGTACCCTTATTAAAGAAATGTGGAAGGTGTATATCCATAATACTATACCTGTTTACAATACCAAATGTTAAATAAAAATAGTTTGGAATCACTGTTTAAAAGATGAGCAACATTTTTAAGCCTTTCTTACATTACCCTACTTATGTGGATCGTATATATTTCCAAATATAACCTTATCCAAGCAATTCTACGACAACTCCATTATGGCTTCTTGCTTATACCAAGGTTGTGTATTAAGCCACTTTCTTCCATCTACTATTTTCAACTGCTGATACTCCTACTGTGCTCAAAGACACATGACCTGGGCCCTGCTCTCTGCAATGAGGTGGTTGATGAGGGGATGCGCTAGAGCAGTACGGTACATTTGTTGCCTTGCAAAATAAACACTTGGCAAGGAAACTCTGAAGTGACCTATTTTGCACTATGTTAAGTGTTAAGCGTTATTTCTTTACTGCTAGTTGAATTTACTGTTATCAAATATTTGCTTTTTATGGTACCCAAATAAGCCTTCATTCCAGTGACAGTCTCTAATTCATGCCCTTAGGCCCAAAAAAGAAATGATGTTCCTTCCATGTGCTGCCCTGATTTGCCACTCACAACAGAACGAACAGTGCCTGTTAGACGAGGTTCAAATACTTAAATGTGTCCATTAGTTCGTTCAGTCTGTGGCAATGTGATGCAGAATGAGCATTTGTCCAAAGCACAGCCCATCCAACAGCATCTTAATGGGGGGATAGGTTTCAACTACTCCCCTTTTGTTTCCAATTTTAATTTCCAAATATTTGTTTTGCCATCTCATACAAAGGCTTCCTCCCTTCTGAGGCCCCTTTCTCACATGCTCTTCAAATATGCTCAAAGTGATAACAGCAACAGCATTTGTTGAATGCTTTATTTTACAAGACAGTGCCACAAACATACTTCCATTCCACTATGAGGTATGTGAGGCAGGCACTGAAATTCCCACTTCAAAAATGAGGCAGGGGAAACTTGGGATAACTGACTTGTTCAGGTAACTGGCCACAGTGGTTTTAAAGCAAAGTCTTCTATCTACAAAGGTCCATCTCTACTTTCTCCTTTAAAAAAGCTTTCTGAAATACAGGAAATACAGGAAAAATTAATTGCAATTCAAAATTTTCAGAAATATGCATTTTGCTAATATAAAAAGTTAATAAAGTAATTGAAATCAAGTGTATGAAATATTTCATCATGGAATATTAACCCCCCAACTCTGTCATCCTTGTGTAAGATCCATATCACCAAATTAAAAAAAAAAAACAAAACCCTATACTTCATTATAGAAATTTTCAAATACACATGAAGAAGAATAGAATGATGAAGTCTCCAAAGGATTCATTACCCAGTTCAAAATATTTTTCTGTTAATAAATACTTTGTAAAACGTTAAAATTAAGATGAAACTTTTATGAAAATATACAAACTGTTCAATGTCATAATCTTTTTTTGAAAGTAATGAATTTTCTGATTTGTAGAAAAAATTACTAAAACTTGAAGTTTTTCCCAGTACCCTCTGAGAATTTTCAAAAAGCCAATTTTAGAAGGAGAACCTGTAAGAATTCCACAAATATTTGTAACACAAAAAATAAAGACAAACCAGCCTCTCTTTATTTATAAACAATACATGCTTTCATATCATTGTTTAAACTAAAGTACATAATTTTCAGTTATGCATAATAAAATATGTAATTAAGCAACATTCCATGGTGGATTAAAGAATTAAAAGCTTCAGGTGCAGAAAAGAATTTGTTGGCATTTTCTTTTTCAAGGTGGTATTTTGAGGTGTTACTTTTCATTTTCCTTTGACATCTTATACAAAAATAAATAGACAGAAACAGGTGAGAAGCTGAGAAGTGAAGAATTGGCTCTACTACAATAAACCTGAAAAACAGAGCTAGGCAGAATATTTGCAACATGTCCATGAAGGCTAAATTAAAAACGACAGAAATCTTTTTAGTTTGCGGGGGCCGGGGGGGTGGGCCTCAAAACAGGCACGTGCTTCAAGAAATAGGCATAACATAAATAAATAGTTAACTGCATTAAGTTATGCTTATATTTTAAACTATGTTAAATCACACTCCAGTCAGTACAGCCCAGTAAACTTACTGTATTTTTCCAGTGAAGAACTAAATTAATTCTGTACTAGAAATTTCAAAGTTCATAGAGATATTTGCAAGTATTTCCTGTCAGTCTATGGCTTTCTCCGCCCCACCCCCCATTTCTCTTAACAGTGTCCTTTAAAGAAGAGAAGTTCTTGATTTTGGTGAAGTCCAATTTAACATTTTTTTTTCTTTTAAAAGTCTGCTTTCAGTGTTCTAAGTAATACTTGCCTAATCCAAGGTCACAAAAAAAATTTCTCCTATCTTTTCTTTTGGAAGTTTTATAGCATTAGGATTTATATTTAAATCCATGATCCATTTTGAGTTATGTTTTTGTATATGATACAATATATCAAAGTATAGATCAAAATATTTTTCTTATTTCCATTTTTTGCATATATATTTCCAATTCTTTCAGCATCATTTAAGACTAGTCTATCTCCATTGAACTGCCTTTGCATCTTTGCCAAAAATCAATTGACCTTGTGTGTGTGTGTGTGTGTGTGTGTGTGTATGTGTGTGTGTGTGACTTTCTTTTGGTTTGTTGCTCTTTCCACTAAGATCACATAGTCTTAATTACTGTAGCTTCATAAGTCTACAGATAATCTACATCTTCAAACTTTATCATTTGTCCTCAAAGCTGTTTTGTTGACTCTGGGTCTTTTCATCTCCCTATGCATTTTAGGCTCAGTTCATCATTTGCTACCAAAAAATCTGCTGGGATTGCTTAAACTGCACAGATCATTTGGAGAAGAACTGGCTTTCAACAATATTGAGTCCAGTTCGTGAACACTCTTTATCTCTTTTATTTAGGTCTTCTTTCATTTCTCTTAGCAATGTTTTATAGTTTTCGGTGTGTAGTTCTAGTTTGGTCACATTTATCCCTAAATTATTTCATACTTTTGATTCCATTGCACATGTTTTTTTAAATTTTTGATTTCCAATTGTTTTCTCCTAGTATATAGAAGTATAATTGATTTTTTGTATATTGATCTTTTATCCTGCAACCTAGCCTAAATTCACAATAGTTCTAGTAGTTTTTTTGTAGATTTTCTACATAGACAATCATGTCATCTACAAATAAATAGTTTTATTTCCTTTTTAAAATGTAAATGTCTTCTTTATTTTATTTTCTGGAATGTCCAATAGAATGTTAAATGCAAATGGTGATAGCAGATATCCTTGTCTTGTTCCTGAACTTATATGTTAGCACTCTTCTAAAACCCTTACTATACAAATTCATTTAATTCAAATAACCACCGTATAAGAGTGATACGTCGTTATTATTTTATTTTTTGCAATTAAACTAGTCACAGAGAGTTTATGTAACTGGCCTCAGTGGATATGTCTCCCAACAACTCTTTCACCTCTCAAAATGCAGCTATGGTTTTTGCCTTGGCATTCATTTCGCTTTGTCCTTATTTGCCACAAGGAGCAAGGAAGAGAATTGTCCTAAAGAATAAAACAAAGAGAAACAGAGAAAGGAACCAGGAGAAAGAACAGGGACACAGGAAGCGAAGGATGATGTTGGAAGGAAATAGGAAGACTGGCTGGTAAATGAGATTATTCAAAGGGGAAGCATACCTTCTGCATATTTTTATATGATGAGTTAAAAAAAAAAAAGGGAAAGAAAACCACATGGCAAACTTGACCTCTTTTAATGACTTTGGAAACACTTTTTAAATTTGGTGATTCCAATAAACGCCCTAAAATTACCATTGCCAGATGGGTAAACCATATTTCTATATAAAGCAGTAGAAAGGAACCAAATGACATTATCAATGTCTTAGATCAGAGATTAGCAAACTATGATCCACAGGCCAAATCTAGTCTGCTACCTGTTTTGTAAATAAGGTTTTATTGGAACAGAGTCATTCCCATTCATTAACATTCTCTATGCTGCTTTTGTGGTACAACAACAGAATTAGAGTGGTTGTGAAAGAGACCATCTGGTGACCAAGTCTAAAATGATCTCTTTCTGGCACCTTTACAGAAAATGTCAAACTCTGCCCGAGCTGTGCCTAGGTTTGTGAAGGTAGAAAAACTAAAGCAATTTTCTAGATAAATGGTGTCAAAACAAAATAATCATTTCAGTATTTTTCAGGAGAGAGGAGCATATGTTAACTAGAAAATTCATTCTCAATCCCATATTTCACTTGATGTGTATGAAGAACCTAATTTGTTTATTCTATTAATTACCTCACTGGCCTTCACAAGAGCATAAGACCAGAGATCCTACACCCTGTTGCTCACTAGTAACTATTCTATAAAGTTAGAAAATTATTGACTAGAAACTTCACCTCTTCTTGAAAAACTCAAGAAGTGTTAATATTCTTGGCAAAATTGTTTTTGCACTAATTGCCGTATCCATCTGCTCTGTGAGATTGATTAGACTGAGAGAACATTTGTTCTCTACTGAAATCAATGCTTTCTGGCCCAGGAGAAAGCTAGATCTGTCTTATTTCCATCCTGAGAGGACACACCACTGACAACTGTAAGCATTTCCTTTGAGGACTGGAGATTAAATTGGCACTTGGTTTGATAGCCCTTCAGAAAATTATTCTATCTAGAGAGAGTTCTGTTGAAGTAAACTAAGACCACAGGGATTTTAATAATTCCTTCTTAGATAGAGAATCTGCACTATTTCAGAAAGACCATTTCTGTAGACCCAGTAGTTGGGTGCCAAATCCCGGGGAAATGCTTGACTGGTCACTGGAGAACCCAGGAGCAGCAAATGGCCCTGCCCTCATCTGTCTTAACTCTTAAACCTTGAAACCCGCGGAGATCGAGTAATGCTGTCAGTGTGTCTAAGGGAAAGCAGATGCAGAGCCTAATTCTGTCTGGATTGGACCCAGTATTTTATTTTCATTACTCAATTAATTTATTTATTTCTAAACATATACTTATCATGACAGCCTCTGAGTAAAAAAAAAGAAGCAAAAAAGAAAGAAAATCAGAAAAATATAAAAAAGAAAAACTTATAATAAACACCCAAAATATAGCAATAAGCTTTTGCTATTACAGTTCTCCCTGTGGACCTTATTGCAATACCATATTGGACAATTACCCCAGAACCTGAGTATACATGGTACAATGTCCTACATGAAACAAGCAACTTAATTTTACAGATCAGGTGTGAAAAGATACCCTTCTCTGAAAACCCACAAAACGAATCTGAAGACAACTTTATTTAATAAAAGTTCACAGTCTCTTTACTATGGGCCAGGTAGTGTGTGTTTAAAATTACAATCGCCAGGTGGGTAAACTAGAGCAGGAGACCCCGTATATTTGTCTCTCCGCAGGTATCTCATACGTAACGCTGAGCTTCCGATGGACCAGAGGGAGTTGAGGAAAAAAACAAATACACAATGAAGGCAAATTTTTTTATAATACCATATTTGTACATTTTCAAGGACTACAACTTCCAAGATTTTTGTTTTCTTACTTTTTGGTGGTAAAATATCTCTTGTGAAAAGATGGTGATAAATTATCAGAGGACCATTTATTTTTTTACTGTCTTTGTGTGGTGTAATAAATAGAAAGCAACCATATTACAACAACCTTCAAAAATCTTTTGTTTTGTTTTACATACCCATAAAATCCCAAACCTAAGAACTTCTGAGTTGAATTAGTAGTTCTCAAACTCTTTGATCTCAGGACTTCTTTATAGTCATAAAAATTACTGAGACTTCCACTTCCAGGAAAATGGAGGAGTTACACTTTTCCTTAGTCCTTCTGTTAAGTACAACCAAAAAACTTGGACATCATATACAAAACAAACACTGCAAAACCCTTAAAGGTGGCAAGATGAAGGCAGACCATGTAGGGACCTCAGGGATAAAGAAACAACATAGCGGTAAGTTCTCTTGGTTTCCTTCTTGCCTTATATAGCCTAAAACTTGGAGCTGAAGAAGGCAGCAATCCAGAGGTGTCAGCTGGCAAAAACAAAAGAAGCCCCCAAAGTCTGCTGTCATTAGCCAAAAGAAGAACAGAGGGGAGCCTAGCAAGGCAGAAAAATTTTAGATAATAACTGCCCTACTCTAGTCATACATCATAGAAAAACTGTTCTTTACCCCACCCAGGGCAGTAAAACTGAAGGGTGAGCCTACATTTCCAATCTAAAGAGACTATAACAAGGTGCCCCAGCCTCCCCAGAGGAGGTCTAGTGGTCAGTCAAGTCTTTCATCACTGACAAGTGGTGACAAAGTGATCCAACATCACAAAAATGATGTCAGTGAGAAGCAGTAATAAAGTATTGCGACTTCTCCCAGGCAGGGAGCTATAACTGGAGTCCTTGTGGGGAGCTGAAACTCCCAATACCCACACAGCAGCAATGAAGGGCCCCCCTCCATATGTCAGTGCAAACCAAGTAGGGAAGCTGGACTTGTACCCTCACCTGGCCATAATCAGAAGATATCCCCATTTCCTTTGCAAGAGCAGTGCCAACGAAAGTCAGTTAAAACAGAGGTTTTAAATAAGATCCAGAGTCTCATAACATAATACCCAAAATATCCAGTTTTCAGTGAAAAAAAAAAAAAACCTTACAAAACAAAACAAAATTCTGAATGCATTCCCAAACCAGGAATATCTCAAACTGGATGTGAAAAAACAAACAAACCACCAATCACTACATATACACACTGAGATTACACACATGTTAGAATTATCCAAAAAAGATTCTAAAGCAGTCATAAAATGCTTCAGAAAGCAGCTACAAACATGTTTGGAACAGATGAAGAAGTAAAATGTTTAAGGAAAGGCATAGAAGATATAAACAAAAGGCAAACAGAATGATAGAACTGAAAAGCACAAAACTGAAATTTAAAAAAAATAAGTTAAATGGAGGAGAAAGAAGGCAAAGCTGAAAAAGTAACTGAAATGGCTGCAAACTTCCCAAACTTAGCAAAAGACATAAATCTACAAATTAAATAAGTTGAGAAAATCCCAAATATGATAAACCCAAGGAAATCTACACCAAGACACATTATAACTAAACTTATGAAATTTAAAGACAAATTATTTTGAAAATACCAAGAGATAACACCTGACATACAGAGAGAAACATTTTGAAAAATAGCAGATTTCTCGTCAAAAACCCTGAAGACCAAAAGGATGTGGCACAATATTTTTTTAATACTTTCATGCATCACTTAACAATGGGTATGTGTTTTAAGAAATGTCCTCAGCAATTTTATCGTTGTGTGAACATCACAGAGTTCACTTACACCAACCCAAATGGTATCACCTACTACACACCTATGCTTTATGGTACAGCCTATTGCTCCCAGGCTACAAACCTGTACAGCATGTTACTGTGCTGAATACTGTACGTGATTGTAACACAATGGTGTCTATTTGTATACCTGCATATCTAAACATAGAAAAGGTACAGTAGAAAAACAAAACAAAACAGTATAAAAGATAAAAATTAGTACACTTGTATAAGGCAATTACCAAAAATGAAGCTTGCAATACTGGAAGTTACCCTGGGTAAGTCAGTGAGTGGTGAGTGAATGTGAAGGCCTAGGACAGTGCGGTACACTAAGGTAGACTTTAGAAACCCAGTACACTTGGGCAACACTAAATTTATTTAAAAATATTTTCCTTTCTTCAATAATAAATTAACCTTAGCTTACCGTAACTCTATAAAATTTAAAATTTTTTAAACTTTCCAACTCTTTTGTAATACCAGTTTAAAACACAAACACATTTTACATCTGTATAAAACATTTGTTTCTTTATATCCTCATTCGATACAATTTTTTTATTTTTTAAATTTCTATTTATTCAACTCTTTACATTTTTTTTTTGTTTGTTTTAATACACAAACGCATGTAAGCCTAGGCCTACACATAGGCTAAGGAGGAGGTATGAAGGAAGTTGTCATTTCTATAAAGGGTGTCATGAGAGCTCTTTGCAGTGATGGAAATGTGCTGTACCTTGATGGTATCAATGGCAAAGACCTCTTTGTGATATTATATTAGAGTGTTCAAGATACTACACTGGGAAAAACTGGGCAAAGCTTACATCAATCTCTCTGTATTATTTCTTACCTCTGTATGTGAATCTACAATTATCTCAAAATAATAACCTTAGCTAAAAATAAATTATAGAATTAAGAAACAGAACTACCATATGATCTAATAATCCTGCTTCTGGGTATAAATCCAAAAGAATTGAAAGCAAGGTCTTGAAGAAATATTTGCACGCTTATGTTTGTAGCAACACTATTCACAGTGGCTAAGAGGTTGCAGCAACCCAAATGTCTATTGATGGATGAATGGCTAAACAAAATGTTGTATATAGACATACAATGGAATATTATACTCAGCTTTATAAAGGAAAGAAATCCTGTCACACGCCATGACATGGATGAACCTGGAGAATACTATGCTAAGTGAAATAAACCAGTCACAAAGAGACGAATAATATATGATTACACATATATGATGTATCTCAAGTAGTCAAATAATAGAAACAGAAAATAAAATGGTGGTTACCAAGGCTGGGAGGAGGTGAAAAATAGAGAGGTATGATTTGGTATACAGTTTCAAATATGCAAGGTGAAAAGACTTCTGGAAATCTATTTAACAACAATGTAAGTATATTTAAACTGACTATACACTTATAAATGGTTAAGGTGGTAAATTTTATGTTTTTTACCAGAATAAAAAATAGAAAAAAATAAATTTTTGAAGATTCTAAAGAGCTTTTGTTTATGTAGATTTTTATCTATTAATACTTACCATATTTGATATAAAAACTGAAAAAATTTTGAAATATTTATTTATAAATTTTTTAATGATAAATAAGTCATTATCTGTTAAAATAAATATTTTTAAATAAAAATTACCATATATTTTAAAATAGAATAGTAGCATTGTTTTATATTTTGCACATCTCTATAGTATCTGCCTCCTCAAAAGCCAGCTGGATTTTCATGTCTGATTCTACAGTCAATCTCTTGCCACGTTACACATCTTGTAGACTGGAAAACTGCACTGCACATTCATGAGTAAATAAATAAAATAATAGTAACTATTATTAACCTAGTTTTAACTTTGCAGACTTCTTAAAATGTGTTAGGGACCCCCACAGGTTTCCAGATCAACCTTGAGAAGCACTAACCAAGACCTTTCATTTCAACCAGTAAGGGCTTTGTGATAGATTGAGTTATTGGCTATATTCTTGACTCTCATGTGACAGGATTTACATACACACCCTTGCCATGGCCAACTACATTTTCCCACCCCCTGATTTTGGGCTTGGCCATGAAACTTGCTTTTGCCTATGGAATGTTAATTTCCTTGAAGCAAGAAGACACCTTAAATGTCTTGGGTAGCTACTTGCCCTTCAGCTGGAGAGCCACAATGGATGCACCTGGAGCAGAACAGAGTCCAGCTCACAGTGAGAATCCAAGTTCTGACAAGCGTCCAGACTAAGTAGCAGAGTCCAGCTGAGCCCACCCTAGATTAGCTGTTTCTATACTGAAACTGCAAACTATGACAACAAGAATAAATATTTGTTGTCGAATGCCACTGAGTCTTTGATACTGTGATAATGGCTGACTAGTTGAGGCCTAAATCCTGCCAGTTGAATAAAAAGAAACATGTAAAGAAGCAGTTATTCAGTTAAGAGGAATGGCAAACTAATGGGAATCTCATTCAAAGAATTGTGACCATGAATCCTGTCTACCATAAGCCCTGTCTTGAGTAAGATCAGAACAAAAGGAAATTCATTAAAAATACAGCCCAGTGTGTTTAAAGACAAAATTATTTGGTGAGAGAAGCTATGAAATATTGCTGAAGGAGACCCACGCAGAAAGAGCTCTCTTTGCTTACATGTGTGTTCTTGTGTAACAGGTGGCCTCATGGCTGAAGATTGACAATCTTATATGTCAACCCAGGAAAAGGAGTATAAATATCAAAAGCTGTGAAAGAGGTAAAGAGATGATGTAGGAGATGTCTGCCCAGGAACTTGCACTGTCTTAGTGCATTCTCGCTAATGTTCTATTTGTTGTGTTTTCTTTTTATGAAACTACATTTTAAAATTTATCCAACAAATATGCATTGAAGATATACAATTTTTTAATTTTTTTTTTGGATTTCCATGAAAGCAGACCCTAGAACATAGTCTTGGGTGCCAGTACTATATTTGGGATGAGAGTGGAGAAATTTGGTGAAGTGAGACAGAGAAGGAGAAAAAGCCAATGAGGTATGTGTTAATCCGTAGATAACAAGGAAACAAATGGGCCTGAATCCCACTGGAGACTCAGAGGAACCATGTAAAATGAAACTCAGAATTGCCCCCTTAAGGATGGAAAGGCTATTTATCCATTGATTCCCACCTCTTGTTGGTGCCAAGTTGCCTTTGGCTTTCTCAAATCTCCATCACTGGTAGTTATTCTTAACATAACTTTTTTTGACAGAGTTTTCAAATACAGCAGAAAATCCCGGGACTACTCGAAATGTGTTTGGGGTAGAACAGGCTAACTGAACATTTTTCAGATAACTGCTTACCTGGGAACATTAATAATTCAATCCATATATTGATTAAAACCATGGCTTTCATAATGTATGTGGTCCAGAGAGGAATACCCCCGGTGCATTGAAAATGAAGATTCCTAAATCTGTGAGAGAGATGCATGTTTACAAATTGTCAGGGGATTCATTCATGCTGAAATTTCAGAACTTGGATTGGGAAGCCACAACCCGTGAAGTAAGATTCTTTTACCAGGGAAAGTATGGCACATTGGAGAAAATTTTTTTCCGCCCTTGAAACTGCCGCATTAGAAGCTACTAATTTTCAGATTAAAGACCCTACTCTGCATATTGTGATATCTTCCACGCTGTGCTATTGCCCACTCCACAGCTCAACAGGGTTTTGGAAAAATGTGGAGACACAATCTAAGCAGAAGACATGGATCACATAAACTTCTGCTTTGTTTCATTTCTCCTGTCTTCAAACAGTTCTGTTCATGTTGATCGAAGGCAGATATCTTTTGGGGGTGCTGAGAAAGCTCAGTAGATAACGTAAAACAGAAGAAACAGTGATTAAGAGAGTAGTCCCTGTTTTTTTAAAAAGTTGGTACCAAATGTCCTGGCCATCTCACTCCTAGATATTCACCCAAGAGAAATGATAACATTATGTCCACATAAGGACATGTACACAAATGTTCGTAGCAGCTTTATTCATAGTAGCTCTAAACTTTAAACAACATTAATGGCTGTCAGCTGGTGAACTGATAAACAAATTGTGGCCCACCTATACTATGGAATACTACTCACGAATAAAAAGGAATGGATTACTGATATATACTATGGTGTGGATGAACTGCAAAAACATTATACTGAATGAAAGAAGCCAGATCCAAAAGAGTGTATCTTATTTTATTCCACTTACAATGGGTAAAATCAACCTATAGTGACAGAAAACATATTAGGAGTTACACAAGGCAGTGGTTTGGGGAAAATTGAGTATAACGGGCAAGGGAATCTTTTTGGGTGATGACGGTATTCTGTCAACTGTGGTGGTAGCAGGACATTTGGTCCTGTCCGAAATATCTGTGGAGACATTTGATCCACACCAAAAGTTCCTTGATATTTGGTCCTGTACCAAAGCATCCATGATCTGGTCCATCTATCGTACCCCATATGCCATTGCCAGCTAAGCTACTGAGACACAAAGATCATTATTGCCAATACAGCCACAGTGCAATTACCGGACCAATAAATCATGACAGTATTTTTTATGTATGAATCCTGTAAACCAAAAGTATAAATAAACACTATGGACTAGCTGAATGCAGGGACATTTTCTAAGCATGGGCATTTTGGACAAAACCAAATTTCATAGACCTTTTGGCATGCACCAAATGTCTTCATGGGCATTTTGAACCAAATGTTCACTAATCAGTAAGTACACTGATAAATAAATTTGTCAAAATTCATTAGAAATTGTTCCGCTTTAACGAGTACATTTTAATTTATGTGCATTGTATCTCATTAATGTTGAGTTAAAAAACACGACAACCACTGTCCTTTACTACCTTCTACCAACCGTGTGGCTTAGAATTCTCTCCCTCTCTCTCCCTCCACCCACTGAACCCCTCCTCCCCCTTCCCCCTTCCTCCTTTTTCTCCTTCTTCTTCTCCTTTCTCTTTCCCCATCCCTTCTTTTTTTAATCCAACTCAAATGCCCCTCAAGCTGCAGACGGTTTCACTAATTTTGGGAAAACAAGGAACTCTGTATCTTCCTGTCAACATGCTAGAATATGAAAAAGGTTCTGACAGCATGCTGGAGCTATTTGGAGTCAGTATAATAAAAATATATGCAGTCAGCTGGTCGAAGACATAAATTAGATATGTACATGTATTTCTGAAACAAGATCAAACTTAATATATAAAATGGTGGACAGACTCCCTACAGTGGCACTGTTGGCAGAAGGCAAGACTCTCAATGTCCAAAGACTGCAGGGGAAGAGAAATGCTTTGGAGGCAAAAGTATTTATTGCTAGTGATGACGATGCTCTTTGAATCATCCTAACAGAAAAGACAAAAGTAATACAGCACTTCCTCTTAATATCCAAACTGGGCTCACCACCAGGATGAAAGAAAAGGAGCAGGGGAGGAATTTCCCTTCTGGCACACTATGGCAAAAAGGATGATGTTTTAGCTCCTGCTTTATGTGGTTTTAATGTTTGGCATAATCATAGATTTTATTTGGATCAGTGAAAAACTATTCCTTCTGAGAGAAAAACCTCTGCTTGGTTCATTGGGACAATAGCCTTCCTTCCTTCCTTCATTTATTTGTTTAACCAGGGAGATCAGGGCTCTTCCAAAGGACAACCCATTAAATAGCTAAAACTGCAAAGAAATGTATTGACATCACTGAAAATAGAAATTAAACAAATATCAACTTTAAAATTTTTTTCAACAAATTAGTTAGATATGAAGGCACAATCTCAAAGTTATATTTCTGTCTAAAGTTGACTAAGCAAAAGAAACCAGTAGGTTTGTCTCAGTACTTCCACATGGGCACAGAAGTCAATTTAGCCTTAGAAGACAGGACAAACTATAACTGTGAGGCATAATGATAAGATTAGTAATGTTCTTTTCTAGTTTAGTTACAAAGCTCCATAGTTGTGAAATGGTTTGGCCAAATGTCCCAAGAAAATTGGTATAAGAGATGTACACAAGTATTTGTATAGAATAGTTCCCTGCTCCAACTGGCTAATGGCTATGCCTCAAAGAAGTTGTCATGGAAAGTCTGAAGAGCCAAAAGTTTGATAGTCAAAGAATGACCTAAAAATTAGCAGAATGACATTATTTGCTAGAAGGACATAACTGGTTAGATACAGAGAGAAATCATTTCTGTGCAAAAAATTATTTTTTCTTTGTAAAAACAGTATGGTGGCATAACTTATTTTGAAAATAAAAGCCTAATGTTATCATCCTAATAGGGCTATTTTCATTTTGTACATTTACTATTGGTCCATAAAAATAATGATTTATTTACTTTATTGAAATCTTAGCTTACTTATAATTTTGCTTTATAATTTTGTCATTTACCAATACTTTTCATAAGGCCTAAAACTATTACATTTAAGGTATTTTTCTTAGTTGGAAATAGGCAATAGATCATTTAGTCAAGGCTCTCTTAAAGTATTTTATCTGCATTTTAATAGGTATTAACCTGAAAAAAATATTCTATAACTAAATAAGTCAGTTTGATTTGTGATAATGGCCATATAGACTTGAAACATGGGCGTTGATAAGACATATTTTCCAAACCTGTTTGATTGCAGGCCCTTTCTAAAAAGGAGCATCTCATAGAATTTGTGCTTCACATAATTTTTCTTTACAAGACACTATTTAGATCACTTTCCCCATCAGGAAACAGAAGCCCAGAGACATTAATTAACACTCAACTTTACATTGTTAATTTGTGACAGAATCCTAACCAGAATTTATAAATAGTTTTCCACAACTTCTACCAAAACTTCCTTTATGTTGACTGAAATACTCTCACACTGCCACCCAAAATCCTCAGTTAATGACAATTTTATGAATATATTCTATAACATAGTATCTTTTCATCGAGTCAATGGTACAAATGGCAGCTCTTCTTTTCACCTTAGAGAAAAATGAGATGCCGAAGACTCAGTGACAAACTTTAAGATGTGTATCGAATGAGTGATGGCTGAAGGTCTAGAACCTGGTGCAGATATGAACAAAACCAATGCCTAAATTAATGTTGATGCATGCAAACCATTAATAGGTTCTGTACATTGGGACAAAAAACAAAAAATGTAGTTGAGAAGCTACACAGGAAAATTGAGGAACAATGTCCAATTTTTTGTTGTTATTTCTAAATGTCCTAAAATACAACTATTAGAAATCTTTGCAATAACGAGAAAAAGAACTTTGTGAAAGAATGGGTTTTACTTAGTCCTATAGCGCCTTAATTTTAATTCTGAACCTCTACAAAATACCTGGTCTGCTTGCCAGAGTTTGTCGATGAAATCCCACTGTATTATAAAGGAATGTATTCTTGGCATCACATAGAAGTCTTTATTAAATGTTCTACTCGCTCACATACTAAAGTTATTTAAGGGCTACTCTATTAGTAATGTCTTACTTCAAAACACTGCATGCCACAGTTTGTCACCTAGAACGTGAAGCAAACCTACTCCTGCCCAGGGCTTCACAAAGTCTCTCATGAAAGTCGTTCTGTCTGACTGCAGTCCTCAGGCATTTCGCCAGACAGGTCTAGTCTCAGCCCCAAGAGCTGGGTGAGTCAGAGATGCTTTATCACCTCTCTAGAGTGCTCGTCTCCACTCTGTATTTTCTGGACTGTGCCCCTCAACCAAATCCTTCCCTTCTAAACTAGTCACAAAATCAAAGTCTCCATGAATATCAATGAAAGCCATCTGATACTTGTGCTGGCTTGGGAGTGAGTGTTCTCAGCAGTTGCCACCAGGATTGTGAGTCAAGTCAGAAAAATAACCCTTTACATTTACTAGAAAGCATCAGCCCAAATATATATATGGAATTGCATAAGTATCAAGGGAGAGTGTGGAGGGGTAGGAAAGCTGGGATGAAACTCTCTGGAGCATTTATATTGAAATAGCTGTTTCTTGGATATTTATCGAAAGCACTGCCTGTTGACAACAAATATTCTTCTATTGCTAGTGATAAATCATTTCCTTCTTAATTCCACATACAAAAAAATGCATCAGTACCTTTTAATTTTGTTTTAAATAGAAGAATTTTAAGATATAGACCTATACCTGCAATTAAAATCTGACCTTTGATGTTTCCAGTTTGAAACTATGGATTCTCTAAAAGAATGGAAATAGTGATGGTTGAGCAGCCATGGTCAGTTGAAAACTTTGATGATGTTGGTTAAATTCTATGCCAAAAAAGTTCCTTTTAACAATCAAATATGATGCAGTCTTTCAAATAAGTTATGAAGCCTCAATCAGTGGTGCTGGAAGATTTCCAAGGTTATAAACTGGTAATAATCCAAAACTCATATCATATGTTAAATCAATGTATTAACATAGCTTAGCATCTAATAGGACTTTTGCTCTACTCCTTTGAAGTTACTACATTTAAAGACATATGCAAAAAGGGAAAACAGGACCATGTAATACAGTAAATAATTTTACTTTCCATTGGATATTTTCTTCAGTAAAAAACTATATTGTGATTGCAGCTCCAAAGTAGCAATCATGGTCAGTTTCTCTGGTTTGGTTTCAATACCAACTCCAGTTGCCTTTATATAGGTGACAAGGGCTTTGTCAATGTAGATAAATAGCAAGTGAGTGTGCAGGAAATGTCTCAGAGGCATGACCCTTAAGAGATGGTGATTGGGTGATACGCATAATGATAAAGAGAGGTAAGTTTAAGGTAATCCCTCTTTTGTGTACTTGCTGGGTTTGTTTTTGCCTTGGAGACCAGGTGGATTATAACCCCACTTACCAAGGTATGCAACAACAACAACAACAACAAAGGAATAAACTGGGGGAGAAGAATGTGGTCTGGGCATCACAAATGAAGCTGTCACAGGCCTAGTGCAGGTGGATGGTAAGAGAAGTCAGACAGATGATAGAAACGTGGGGCCAAGGACAGAATTAGGAGTCAAAATATTGAGCAAGGGTGTGGGAGTGCACTGATAAAAGATGGGGCCTCGAAGAAGACCCCTAAAGAACTCAGAGGCTTCAGAATCAGGAAGAGAACGCAAAACCTTGGGTGTCCAAGAATGTCACGAAAGCAGGAGACAAACTAGGAGAAAGTGGTGTAATGGAAGCTGACAGAAAAGAAAATTTTGAGAAAAGAGAAAAAGTAGATATTGTTGTTTTGACTGGCAGACCTTAGATTCTCCTTGTGCCTTTCCTGCATTGTGAGTACTGTTAATGACAGGTATTGCCTATTTTCCATACTGAAACCAAAGTGTCCAGATTTAGCCTTTTCCTGCCCTGGGCATACATAGAATCTGGGCTGGGCCAGTGAGGATGCTCTCTTCCAGAACTTAACAATTTTTAATGTGAACAGTAAAAAGGCAGGGAACAGTTAGAGTTAACTCACCACAATGATAGTGTGGACAAGACTGGGCCTGGTATGTGAATATCATGGTAATTCTTTTGCCCAGTTTACTTGGGTGAAAGTTACCTATTCATTTTCCCAATAAATTCACTTTTATTAAAGATAAATGGCTAATATAGAGGTAAGTGAATTATGCCCCCCTCCCCAAAAAAAGGGTAATCTATAATGGTTTCACTATACAGATTGATGAATAAATAAAGTTAAATAAAGTTTAAATAAAGTTAAATAAAGTTAAAATCACCCAAATTCATAGATGGGACTAGAACTCATGTCTCTTAACTTCTAGCCTAGGATACTTTTTTCCCTTTAATTTTGTACTGAGATAATATACACCTAACATAAAACTTACCATCTTGAGGATTTTCTAAATGTACAGCTCAGAAATGTTAAGTACATTCACACTGTTGAGCAACCAATCTCCAGAACTCTTTTCCTGTTAGGCTAAGGTGCCTTTCACTGTACAATTGGTGGCACATGGCCATCAAAACAAATCCACCTTCCCCGCCTTCCTTGCAGCTAGGCCTGGCCCATGGGATGTGTGTGGATATGACTTGTGCAGCCTCCAGGTTATATCCTTGATAGGAAAGAACATGACCTTCTTTTCCTCTTTCCCACTTGAAATAAACACAGCTCATGGGTTACGATGATGAAGGTATTACGTAGGGATGAAGGCGGACGACCTTTAAGGAGACCCCTGACGACTTCATGAAGTAGGGCTGCTATGATAGCTCTATTACATGGTAAAAAATAAACTATGCCATTTAAGCCCCTGTTATTTGGGGTGTTTCTGTTACAAAAGCTGAACCAATTGCACCTGATACAACCATACTAAACCTTATTGCCTTTCCTCTTCTCAAGTAGCATAAGAAAAATGTAAGGGCTTTACGTTCTTTTCTTCTGAAATGTGGCACCGGCCAAGAATCACATTTAATATCCTTGGACCCAGAAATCCAAGAATGACATTTAGTTTATACTGTTAGCAAGGTCAAGGTGATGGAGACACACATGCATATAATACTACAATTTAGTGCATAGGGGAAGCTGGGAGAAACTCTATTTTGGGTAATGTGTTTGAAGTGAGACCTTTCTGCTAAAATAGCTTACCAGATAAATAAAGGCAGAAAATAACCATCTTTTTTATTCAAATTTATTTCTGGAAGATAAGTGTGTGCAGGTGGGATGGGGGAAGAGCAACAAGAATACTGCACAAACATTTTAACGTATTGTTACACATGTGAAAACTAGGAATGTTCACTTGGGAGCCGGTGGTTCCACCAAGTGGTAAAATGCTGGATAAAGAATTCAAGAATGTTAAGGTTTGTATTTAGCAAACTATGAAGAGGATTATAAATGCTATTCATTCTAATTCATGAAAGTCTATAATTCTTATGAAACACCCACTAGAAGAAAGGTGCACACCTTCTTCTAGAGGCTTCTTGGGTGGATAAATCAATCATGTACTGCTTCAAATAATGACAACAAAGCTACTTAATTTTTTTCCCAGTGAGGTCATTCAGTGTACTCAATATAGATGCCCAGTGCCTTAAAATCACTTGTCTAAGAATCAGGTAGGTTCCTGTAAAAATCTTGACTCAATCACTTGATAGCATAAGGTTTGAAGAAAGCTTTCTGCTCCTGTAGTAGCTGCCCAGTCCATTATTCTCCATGGCTATTTGTTTTACCTCTGGGAGAGTGTTTCTTTTCCATCTCTCCCCCTTGGCTACATATGAGTGCCTTGAAAAGACATCCTCCCTGGGGGCTGAGCAACTCTCTTGACCTGGTTCTTGGCCACAGAAACATGAGGGTTTGAGTATAATCTTCCTGAGGTGGCAGGAGGTGGAGGAAGGAGCAGAACATACTCTGCACAATAATAGAATGTACCACACATCCTTCGTATTTGTTGAAACCTTCCATAGAAAAAACAATCCCACTGGTACAGGACCATGTTGATTCTTTTTTTTTTTCATAAAAATTTCAAATATTTTCTTTTTTTAAATTTTTTAAATTCCTTTTTAAACATGTTTCATGTTCTAGGTCTTGGCTTTTTAAGGAGCTTGCAACTTGCCTTAGAAAGAAGCTCTTTGGGTTAATCAATTTATTCTCTGGTATGCCCATATAGTTATACGGATTTGAGCTAGATCTCAACTGTGTCAGTAGCTCCTAGAACTTTTTTCTCCATTTCTGCTCCTGTCCATCAGGTCAGAAAGAAATGAACCATATCAGTCTATGACGGCTCCTCTTGACCGTTGCAATGGCCTTGAGTATTCTACCTGCAGTGGGAAAGAGGCTCGGAGGGAGGCACTGCAGTCTTCTGCTTAAGTTACTCTCCGTCCTAAATCCTATCTCTCAAAATCAGGAAATATGACTGGTGGTTTTAGAATTTTTTTAAAGTATTTCTATTACATTATGGTTTTTCTTGAAGGTTGTTGAGTTGCTTCATGCTTTCATGTTTCAATCTGGTTCAAAATTTACATTTTTTTCATAACAGAACTATATGTATTATCTTTTTTGATTATAAAAGCAATACATGCCTGTTGTAAAAAAAAACAACAACAACAATTTAAACAATATGAAATTGACAAACCCTTATCTGGTCATTTCACCTGATGAGAAGTAATAATTTCCATGTGAACACCTCATGTATGTATGTATAATATTTAGTATGTTTTCAGTATAATTAATATTTCATTAAGTTATATGTCTGCATGCCTTGTCTCACTAGACTTGATATTTTTGGGGGGCATGGATTATACTTTACATCTCTAGTATGCAATATTTGGGAAATACTTATACTAAAATTTTATCTGTTTATCTAAAATTAAATTTAACTGGGTGTTCTCTGTTTTATCTGCCAGCCCTACTAGATAAACTTAGCTAGCTAGGAGACTTCATTAGGATGTGGGACAAATGCTTTTCAAAAAAGTAGGATGTTGCCTAAATATCCATCATCTTTCTTGAACCTGGCCCAGTAACAAATGACTGGCTGTGAACTGGGTGTCCAGCATTCCTGTACCCCACCAATCCTGACACTGCCTCAGTATGACTCACAAAGAGCAGTTATACACCAGACTATTTAAGTCATTTGGGGGAGAATAATTTCCAAAATTTTCAAGGATGTTAAAAAGGGATAAGGGGTAAGCTTGGTTCTTTGCATAACCCAGAGTTAATTTCTTTAAAAAATATTTCTTCCTGATTCACTCACTGCAGAAAACACAAATATGTTTCCTCTGTATACAATTTCCAAATAAAAGTAACAACATTACTGATAAGTGGGTCCATCTCTGGGACTAGCAGACACATTCAGCCAGGAGCTCAGAAAAGCAGTTGTGATTTCTATGAGATTTTCACATTTATGCCTCAATGGCAGTTTCGTGAATCAATTTTGCTACCCCCCAGAAAACATTTTTTAATAAGAGAAAAGCCATTTTATTTCAAAAAATCAAGTCTGAAGCTCATGAAAGAAGGTTAAAGAAATTTATTTCATGTTCTTCAACTATTTGTCAGTCTGGGAGCAGGTTCTAAGCAAAGGCTCCGTGTACTGCTGGTTTTCAGCTGGGGAAGTTGTATATGAGCTATTGCTCCTCTCCCAGGTGAGAACAGGTGTACACCACTTTAAATTTCCCGTGGATCTGATTGCATCATTTGTTATATTATCCAACATAATGACATGAAATACGTAAATAATAAAATGCCAGTTGCCTGCTGAAAATTTAAAGTAGCAGATCCTTTCTCTTCCGTTGGAAAGGCTGCTCTCTTTCCCTGCTGAAAAATGACTACCAAGCTGAAGGGCGCCTCAGGGGAAAACTTACTCCTCTGGCTGATAAAGTGAATACAAAAAGGAACAGCAGGACCTCACCCTTTCTGCACTCTACACAACTGCCATATCTTCCTGCACTTATCACATGTCTGACAACACAGATTAACTTTAAAGTATGCATTTAAATCCTAAGACTGTGGAAGGGAGTATATGCGAAGGTCAAATGCTCCACTATAAAGAAAGTAAGAGAGGTTGCAGCATTTTCTACTTTTTAAGAAACACATATTCTTGCTTGTGTTTTTACCCATGTCAACTTGGTAGGTCAGTGTTTGTATAGGGTGGAACTCATAGCGTGGGGAGAGAGATGCACAGCACAATAGGTTGATTGAAGGCTTTCCAGCAAATTTGGGAACTCAAGGCAAAACTCTTCCAACCAAAGCAAATCTTTTTTGTCTTGCTACCTATGCTCTTTCAAAACCCAAGAATTTCTCCCCTGGACTTTGATAACATTATCCCCCGGACTTTGATAACATTATTGGCCTATTTCCAACTGCAGTATAAACAAAATGAACCACTTTTTTTTTTTTTTTAAATTCAGTTGGATCCTGAACACAGATGCACTGAACACCCATTCTGGAAACTAGGTATGAGGTGCAAGGAATAAACAGTTTCTGCTCCCAAGAGCCTTCTGGTCTTGTGGATGATTTTCATATGAATTCAGTTTCAAATTTATAATATCACCTACAATCAAGAGATGAAACATAAATAAATGTTCATCAAATAACAATTTCATACCACTAAATTCCATTTTTAAGAGGTCAAAGGTGTCATTTCCAGCCAGTGTTCTTTGACCACTGGTACAGAAGTGATAACTGAAGACTAACTACCAAATGACTCTAGGCAGAAATGCTAGGATAAGCATTGCAAGAGATAAGTCAAGTATATGGAATATGAGAAGAAATAACTCATTCACAAACTATTTGTACTGACTAATATTGTTGGGCTTCTAGTTCCAGACTGACAAAGATGAGATACACAAAATATATTCTGGGGCCCTGCAGGAGACATAAACAGTGTGGTGAAGGACTTAACAGGGGATTTGGCTATGGAGCAGTTGCTGGTGTGTTGGATAAGGAATGGCTGCCAGCACCGTACACAGCTACGAGACTTGCCAGCTCCAAGTATTATCTGCTTATGAATTAAGAATGCATTTTGATGGAGCTCTGCTAATTTGCCTAAAGGAATGAGAGTAAGAGCTATAGGAACAAGAAAATCTCCCAGACTGGTGAGACACTGATAACCTCAACTATAGGTAAGTTGTAATTACATATGTATGTGAAAGAAGGAAATATATATTTATATTGTGCTATTTTGGATGTTTTGGATTGTACACCAGCTGACTTTATCTATTCAGAGTTAATACTTGTCATTTGCAACAAAAGTGAAAATGAGATTTTGAGATTTTTTCAGAACTATTATGGTATCTTAGGCCTGTTTTTTCTTCATATACATTAGCACCCCTTCTATGCTTTGTATGCTTCCCTCCCCTACACTTTCAACTTACTTCCTCTTAGACATGAGAATGGAAATGTATTGCAAACTGATGATGGATTAAAAGTGTGAATCTGGATTAATGAGATGTAAATAGCATTTCCCTTAAAATTGAAAAGTTACACAAAGTTATACTATAGGTATGTATGTACATGTCTTATCTCACTTATGTGAATTTTTGAAGGCATAGATTTTACCTTATACCCCTATGAACCTTCTATGTATAGTGGCTTGAACACAACAGATGCTCACTAAGCATTAATTGAATAAATAATTCTAGAAAAATGGGAGAGCATCATTCACGGACCTGTTGCCTTCTGTGTGTCTTCTGTGGATTACAGATAGAAAAACT
This sequence comes from Pteronotus mesoamericanus, assembly GCF_021234165.1. NCBI lineage: Eukaryota > Metazoa > Chordata > Mammalia > Chiroptera > Mormoopidae > Pteronotus > Pteronotus mesoamericanus. The sequence continues at coordinate 16,298,115 of NW_026555321.1, forward strand.
AAGGAACAAAAGTATCAAAATTCATGTGTTCATAACATATAGTACTTTCTTGTTCCAAACCTGCCCAATTAACAATTTTTTATTAGAACAGATCTCAACTGTGCTACCAACATGGTAAAATATAACATAGGTTTGTAGAATGAGCTGTTCTTTTTCCCTCAAACCCTAGCTTTACTTGATCTTGGCCTTTTGACTCAAAGGGTTTCACATTCCATGGTATAAGTCGAGATCTATAAAATTAGTTCCAATATGCTTGGCCAATAGAGGCCAGATAGCTAAAAGGCAAAACAGTTAAACCATGGTGTCTGGGATCAAATGTTCATAGGTTTGAATCTCAGCCTTACTACTTGCTAGCAACTTGACCTTGACTCACATTCCCTCCTTTATAAATGAGGGAAAATCATTGTGAGAATTAAATTAATCATATAAAGTATATGGCACACAGTAAGACATTGTGCATGATATAAAGTTACAGAATACTGGGGAAGATGCAATCATTTTTCCTGATGAAAGATGAAAGCAAATTTAGAGCTTAGCCTTAAACAATGAGCAAGAGATTTGCTTTATTTTTTTATTTTATTATTTTTCAAGGTGCAGAAACAAGGGAATGAGATTTCAGACAGAAGAAACAGTATGAACAAAAGCATTGGGGTTAGAACATATATATGTTCAGGGAACCAGAAGACCATTCATATATGGTCCATAGGTGACCCTTAGAATATAGCAAAGGGTATATAGGGGATGGACAGATTTAAAACCACAGGCTTGATCGTAGCACAGGGGATATTAGAACCTACCTCTTGACTCCCAGTGACTGATTTCTTTAATAAATAACAATCTTCCTGAAACTCGAATTTAAATTTCCAGCAGTTTTCAGTATCTGTAAGGAAGTTTAAATGCAGTCTACATAAATTGCTGGGTAGAGGATCTTTATTCAACCCCCTGAAAGCCAAGAGACTACCTGTTCTGGGTGAATATTAAAGCCTTCTCAGCATGTGTTGACAATGAGGGCAGATGTTGCTGCCAATATTTTTAGACAGAATTCAGAGACCTGCTAAGAATTCTGAGCAGCTGAGCATTTCACTCTCCATATAGGCTATTAGTCATCTCATAGACATATCTTTAAATGCCCTAGGATGAAGTTTGCTCATCTAGATCATGCAATCCCGACATCAGCTGTTTGTGGATAGTTACTTAGTAATTGTGACTTAAAGAAGTGCAGTAGGGTCAATTTAGAGTGGACCAAACTATTTATAGACAGGAAGCCCAGAATTACTGTCGGGTTTGGGGAAAATCATGGTTTTACTTATAATGACTTCTTACTTTCCATTATGCTTAGATATGGGGAAACAACAATTGCACACTTTTAACTTTATTTTTTGATTCACTGTTAGGAGTGTAATTGTTAACTTAAAATGTTCAATATCATGTAGGTATTCAATGGCATATAACAGGCATGTTTTCAATAAATAGTGTTTGAATGAATGAATGAATGAACAAAATCAGCTGAACCATACTTTTAAATTGTGTTTCAGAGCTGTAGGGTGTTGGTTGAAGCTGATACTTATGACAATGTTATTATATGTTAAGAAAAAGAAGGAAGATTATGTTTTAGAAAGATTCATGGACAGGTGTCAGTTTACTGATCTTGAGCTAGTAACTTAACCTCTCTTAATTCTTCCTTAGAAAAATAAAGGGTTGAAACTCAGTGATAATTAATGTCCCCTCTAGGTCTAAAGCTCTATGATCCAAATTCTGGTTTGGATCAAATGGTCCCTTGTAACATTTGCCCAAAGCTGAATTACTTGTTTCACATTTCAAACATTGCAATCCATCTTAGATTTCTTTAAGAAAATAATGTTTTTTGAATGGTTTGCTGCCTTATTTGAATGTTTTTCTTCTGTGCAACCATTGTACTTTGGCCATGTCTTTCTTGTCCTGAGTTATTTTTGATTCCAGTGTCTCCCTGTCCTGAGCATCCTGAGAGGCAGGAACTCTCCTTTATTCATCTTTGTGCCCTTTAAGCACCTGACACCAGCCATGCTGAACAGAACCTCTTCTTTACAATCCAGTGTTATCTGTTTAACAGTCATCCTGGAATAACGGTTCCACCCTAATTTGTGGGTTTAATAAAATGCAGCTGCTGCAGCAGCCAGCCCATTTCATCTCTCCCTCCTCCTTCCCTCCCTGTGTTCTGGCCATGTGGCTGCCTTCTGAGTCTTCATAAATGCCAAGCTTGTTGTGGCTCTAGGACCATGTCCTGTCTGCAATGCTTCTTCCTGAGGTCCTCGTTCAGCTCTCAGTACCAAAGTCAGCATCTCAGAGAGGAATTTCCTGCCCACCCCCTCCCAGTATATCCATTCAGCAAAGACTGCCTCCTCCTTACTCAGATTGATCATAGATTTTAAATTTGTTTTTCTTTGCCTCTAGAACATAAGGTCTGCAGAAGCATAGAGTGTGTTTCACCTTTTTTCTCTTCCTCTGTTGCCGGCAGCTAGGACAGTGCCTGGCATGTGGTAGGTGCTTGTTGAATATCTGTGGGATAACCTGAGTGTCCTGTCCCTCTCTCTTCACTGCCAGCTCCCAATCACCTGCTGCCCTTTTCCAGCAGGTCTCCACTTTACCTTTGACATGCCTTGGTCACTGACCATCACTCAGCACTTCCATGAAATACTCTTTACCATACTTCCTTTTCGCTACCTTCAGCATCATCAACCACAGGGTCCTTAGCTGCTTCATTTTATAACTAAAAATAGGAATTGTAATCTGTAAACAAGTAAAGATTTTATTTTACCAGGGAACAGAGGAAAATTTTTTGAAATTTTAATGTGATGCTATTGCATTACATGATTATAATAATGGAATAGAGTTGAAGGCATACCGGAAACTTGCCACTTTATAGAATAAGACTATGCTAATAATAATTGTTATTATAAGACTTCATTAGCACTGATACTATCTTGGTTCTATATATAGAAGACAGAAAAATAAATAGCTCATCATAAGGCAAGGCAAATAAACTAATATTTAAAAAGTAACTATAATATGATGACATAAGAGAACGTTTTGTGTGTATTAGCACTATAGCTTTTCATACACTGAGAGCACTCACAGAACATTGCCTTCAGAAAGCCCCATTAAATAACTTACAGGCTGAAGAATAAGTGGAAGCAGTTTCAGACATAACCCTGCTCTAGTTCCAAACCTTTTCTTAGGCTACTGTGGTAGTCATCAGACTTAGTTCTTCAATTGATTTCCCACCCTTACTCTACTCTGCTACATGTCACAAAGGACTGAGAAGTGCATTTCCTAGGTTCCTTGCCAACCAGATTGCAGTTAGACTCCATCCATGGGAGGTCCTGGCAGGAAAGCGGATGTAGTAGAAGGAGAAAACCCCATGTATTTCTCCTCATGCGTCTCTGCTTTGGGCTGTGTCTCCAGCAGTGGCTGCATGTTTTCTCTGGCCCAGCTTTCTGGAGGGAAGCCCTAGCACCTGGGCTCTGGTTACACCACCTCTTCCATTTGTCCTTCCCGCCCTAGAGATAAGAGCAACTTTCTGTTACAGCTAATATGCGGGCTAGCTCACCATCTCCTATGGTGTTTAAGTTTCTAATTATTTCCCAATATAGATGCCCCATGACTTATAATGGGCTCATCAATTGAATATATCCGAAGTTGAAAATTCATTTAATACACTGTAGGAAAATACCCAAAATTGAAAATGCACTTACTAACCTAATGAACATCATAGCTTAGCCTAGCTTACCTCAAATGTGCTCAGAACACTTCCATTAGCCTAGAGTTGGGCAAAACTATCTAACACGAAGTCTGTTTTACAATAAAGTATATTACTGTGTGTATCGCTTTCACACCATTGTAAAGTCAAAAGATTGTAAATTGAACCATCATAAGTCAGGGACAATCTGTTTAAACTTCCCTCTATTGAAAGCTCTGAAGTGAGTCCTCTTGTCCTCAGTAGATTCTGATTGTTACAGTAACCTATTAGGCATCAGTTTGAAAATCTTTTGTTTAAATTCCTGAACCTATACTCTTCAGAGAGGCTTTAAGGCAAAGAAAACCCATTTCCACCAAATTGGTCCTTATTCTTTTCAGACACTTTATGTTTAGTAACCACAGGAAAAAAATAATTGAAGTTTAAGAATGATGGATAATTCATACATAGTAATAATGAAAGCATGATAAAAAATATAATAATGGAAACTTTAGTTTTTAAAAGACACATTTAAACATCTAATTAATAAAAGAACAAAGAAGGGCAATAGGAGGTTCACAACACAAAGCAATTCACCGAGAGCATGAACAAAAATAGCTTTCTTAGAAACCAAGAATGTTCGCCTATTCACAGCACACGGACATCTTGAAACTCATTTTACTGAACCTTGAAAATAAGCCAAATTCGGAGTCCAATGACACTGAACAAAACATTTCTAGAGAGTTATATAACTATAAACAATATGGGGAGAAGATAAACAAGAAGGAATTCAGAAGTCTTTTCTAATGATGCAAGTCAAAAGAGTCCCTCATTGTACAGAAAAACAGGGTTTTGTGTTCCAATAGTCAATATGAGCTATGATGGTGGAGTGAAGGTGGAAGGGTAGGGTGGAACAATATTATTAAGAAATCTGAAACAATTAAACAACACATACTTTGAAAAGTTTACTTTATCTGAACCAAATACCATAAAACACAGACCATCATCTCTTTCAGGAAGATATGGTAGCTTGAGTTTTGATATCATCTACTATTGTATTCTCTGATTTTCAGACTATGCTTTGCAAAAACATGATCAGAATAAATATGCCTCAAATGCAAGTTTCTATGAAAGAGAGTTTAATCTGCCAACCTTGCTTTGTACGTATTGCGTCACCCCTGCCCCTGCGGCCCCAACTACCCCCGGTCTCCTCTTTCTTCTCCAGCTTCAGCAGTGGGACTCTTCCAACCAAGAAATACTTTCTTTTTCTATGACATCCTTTCACTTCTCATGCCACACCATCTTCTCAGGTTTTAAAAGTTTGTCATTAAATAGAAATCAAGCACAAATATATCCTGAAGAATATATGATAGTTAACAATTCAGTGCTGCCTATTCTGGGGAGAAATTTAAAGGTATAAAGTACTAAAGAGCCACTGATTTCAATTCTAGCTCCAACATTTATTTATTCTTTATGTGGTATTAGACCAATTACTTAGCTTTCATGAGCCTCAATTTATTTCATGCTTAAAAGGAGGATAATACTAATAATACTGTACTGCTCAGGTTTCTTAGTTGCAAGTAGCAGATCCTATTTTGGTTATTTTAAGGTGAAATTGATTTTAAGAATATGAGGCAGCTCATAGAAACAGTAGGAACAATGAAGTAACAGCCTCAATCCTAAAGTTTCAGGAACAATAAACAATACCCCCTAAGCCATGACGGAAAATTGGATAAAGGAGGAAGCTACCACTACTCTATCTCCTAAGCCCAAGTTGAAAAGAAGTCTTCTGATGCCATTTCTGCTTTCACCATGCCAAAAAAAATGAATGCCCCTCCTCACCCATGTAGAGTTTCTTATTTCAATTCTGATGAAGCCTTGCATGGGCGGGTCAGTTAGGTTGAATTTATGACATGTCCACCCTTGCTGCAAAGGCGCCTGGGGGAAGCAAGTGTTTCTTATTTCAATTCTGATGAAGCCTTGCATGGGCAGGTCAGTTAGGTTGAATTTATGACATGTCCACCCTTGCTGCAAAGGCGCCTGGGGGAAGCAAGTGTTTGTGCACACCTTGGAGACATGGGGCTCATATAAGGAAGTATCAAAACAACAGATGTCCACTGCAGTACTCCCAGATAATCGGGGTAAGGAACACTTAAGGCGATGTACATAAAATGTTTAGTAGGTGTTCAGCACATAATACACCCTAAAAAAGGATGGATGTGTTAAAAGTGATTATATAAAGCTGGGTATGATCTGGAAACCCCAACCAGGAACCAACTAATGGTTTGCTAAGGAAAAGTAGCTCAACCACAAGGAACTCTCCTATGACTGACCACATATTTACTCTGAAAAGATCAAGAGCAAGATCTTGACCAGTGACTATGAAGACCGCAAGCCTAGAAATGGGGCTGAACACTTGAAAAGCAGGTACAAAGATTCTGTAATTTCATGTGAAGAGACATACAAGGGAAGTCTGGAGAGCAGAAATTTGATTGAATAGACATGAGAGAAATCATGAGAGATCTGACTGTAAATAAAATCTTACTTATCAAAAAATTCTTGGCCTTTTGTGACTGTCTCTGTCCTCTTATTTCTAGATGAAAGATATTTATGATTGTTTCTACTTTGGATAAATGGTACTTATGAAAAAGTACCATTATTTATTAATGGCATTTGTTGAAATATAAAACACAGAATATGTAACTGAAGAAACTTAGGACCTTTACATTACCCTCTCTTTTTGTTCAAACTCTATTTTAAAATTATATATCATTGTGTGATACAAAAGATGTTTCTCCACCATTAAATAAGGCAAGTGGTGGTTTGCATGAAAGCTTGGATGCTGCACAACCATATTCTTTAGCTCCTAGAGAGGTGCTTATATCCGGCCTCCCTTTAGCATATGAGGCACCTTCGGTTTAAAATGCAGATGTTCTTGGTTACAGTTGCTATGTGAAATGTTATGAGATAGAAATTACTGTCATAATTAATAATAGGTAAAGGTTTTACCTTTGATGTGCTGCATTTTACATTTGACTGAGTCTTTTTGATTGTATTTATTGTACGTCTCTGACATCCCATTGGTTTTCTGGCTGTTTGTGTGTTTAGCTTGATGCCTGTTTCTATTTAGTCAAGGCCATTAATGCCTTTCAGACATTTTCAGCTGCTCTGTAAACTCATATGGTTTAAGTTTAAAGGGAGATTTACACTATTACATTCTTGGATATTAAAACCTACTTGTGTCCTTCTTCATTTTGCTGTCCTTAAAAGATACTGTGATGTGTTAAGAAGGTACATATAACTTTGCACTCACAGTAGCCAAAATAAGAACAAAGACAGTCCAGAAACTAGTCTCTCCCAAAGCTGAAAATTTTACCCCCTCTCCCCACAAAAAGAAGATCCCAAACATATGTAAAATTGTTACTACTTACAAAGCCCATTCACATATACCAGGGAGATATTTAATGTAACCAGCCATCGGGTAGACACTGCATGCTTTTACTAGTCCGGCATCTTTATCTCTTTCTTCTGTAAAGAGCATCTTACTTTTGACTTGGGAAAAGCCTCCCTCCTGACTGAATATAATATTGGTGAGCTTTAATCAAGGTGGCATGCATCTCCTGGCAAAAGGATGGGCACATGATTCAGGAAACATTAGTCTCTTTCCTCTGGGAATGTGGACATTGAGCACAATACCTCAAAGATAAAAAAAAAAAAACCAACAGTTGCAGGTCATTCATTTTGACCTTGCACCCTTGTAGAGTCTATCCATTAATTTCTGCTACCTAGCTATCCAGAGCTGCCCTAGTTACAGTACTTTTCAAAGCTTTGAGTTTGAGTAGGGAGCTCTAATTCTAAAGGCTCTCTGATATCCATTTAGGAAACCATATTTTCTTTTTATTTAGGATCTTTTTTAAAAAAATTACTTTTAAATTACAGTTTACATTCAACATTATTTTGTATTAGTTTCAGGTGTGCAGCATAGTGGTTAGGCATTCATTTACTTTAAAAAGTGATCCCCCCAATATTTCAAGTACTCCCCTGGCATGTCTCTATCGTGTACCTCTCTCTGCGGTGATATATGATTATTACAGTATTATTGACTACATTTCCTATGCTCTACTTTACAATCCTGGGGCTATTTTATCACTACCAATTTGTAGTTCTTACTAGCTGTGTGACCATGATTGTCACTTAACCTCTACCTCTACGTGGGTACATTTTCCTGTGCATAAAATAGAGGTGGTAGTACTCATTTATAATGATAGGATTATTATGAGGAATGAGTGCGTTAATATTTACAAAGCACTTAGTACTGTATATAGAACATATGCTCTGTGGTATATGAAATTGGAGAAATTCAGAGCTATGCCTTAGTTGCTTTTATTTATTCATGACCATGGCTATATTTGTCCTATAGATCATTGTGTCAAGGGTTTAAGTTTGTTCAAGTCAACTGTACTTCATACGCTCATGTAAACAATAGATGGTCTTCTCACTGCCCCTGTGTTGCCATCCTAGGGCTGCTATAACAAAGTCTCACAGACTGGTTGCATAAAATGATGGAAATTTATTTTCTCATAGTTCTGGAGGTTAGAAGTCAGTCAGGCCACATTCCCTCTGAAATTTTTTCAGAGGATCTTTCCTTGCCTCTTCCTAGCTCTTAGTGGTTTGCCAGCAATGTTTGGTGTTTTTTGGCTTGTACATGCATCACTGCCATCCTGTCTTCCATGGCATTCTTCCTGCATCCCTGTCTGTGTCTCTTCTTCTATATATATACTGCCCATATTCGATTAGAGGCTCCACCATACTTCCCTTTCTTCCCCTTATGATCTTATCTTAATTTATTATATCTACAGTGACCCTATTTCCTAATAAAGTCCCATTCTGAGGTGCTAGGAGTCAGGACTTTAAAATATCATTTTTGAAGGAGATTCAATTCAACCCGTAACAGCATCTTAAAATGAACTTTAGTGCCTTTCGATAGGTGTATGGTTTTTATTTTCCCACAGGTCCCATCACTCCATATTGTCTCACACCTAACTTACATATTAATTTACATGACCTGCTTTCCCTTTGCCTTATACTAGAGTAGTAACTGACAATTGGATCACAAAAAGAGAAACAACTTTATAAAGATGTCATATTCAAAACTGGGTCATATTCCATACACCTAGAAACTCATGTGTCGGTATTTGAATGCCACAGAAAATATCAGATTTTTAACTTTTTACTTTTTAAGAGCTCAAGCTTTGGAGTCAGATTTATTTGGGGCCAGATTGCAGCTCCACCACTCACAAACTGAGTCTAAACTGAGCTTGTTTTATCATCTATAAAATGGAGAAATGAATATTCAACATATAGAATTGATCTGATTACTAAATAGAACTATGTATGTGAAGTGTTTAGTATAGCTTCTGGCACATAGTAGGCCCTTAAAAACTGGTAGCATAGCAATAGCAGTACTAATACTAATAGTAGTAGTAATAGTGATAGTTCTTATATTGGTATTGATATCAAAAGGGTAAAGTTGTACTTAAGCCATGCATTCTGTTTTTATCATTATATTTATTACTTGCATATTCTCATTCTTTTTTACTAATTACACATTTCATTCAGCATATTTTTTCCAAGAAACAAGGTCTTAATGCTTATTTGTCCTTGCGTCACAGAGTCTTGCCTGTTCTTGGCACAGACTGACCCTGTCTGTGCCCAGCGACATTAGGATACCACTTGAAAATTAATTCCATATATTTTTCATATTCTGTTACATTTTTTTACATGCTCTTAGCATTCAGATTTCATGTATCCTTGGGTCTATGTTTGGATTATTTGTTCACCCCTAGAGAAGAAAGCCAAAGAAAGATTAATTCATAAAAAATGAATGGTTGTTGAAACTCTTCAAAGCCTTGATTTACTGCATAATTAGTCGACAACACTAGAAAACAGAATATCTTTCTGCCTGTGAATTAAGTAAATTGATTAATTCATTAATTACGTATGATAACTCCATAGATAGCGTAATTGTATCACTAGTTAACAAAACATAGCAAAAGAATCAAGCATGTTTTCAACATGGTCAAAAATTTAATTTACAATATAGGGTTTCTCTCTCTCTCAGAATCTTAATTAAAGATCTCAGGAAAGCCATATACAATCAAACACATTTCTAGAAGGAGGGTTGTATCACTTACAAAGCATATCACAATTAGGAATGATTCTTTTTTTCTCCCAGATATTCATCCCAACTGGAAATCACTCATTCATTCATTTATCATTACCCAAATATTACTGAGTATTGTCTGCGTTTCAAGCACTTCTGTAAGCACTCGGGATACAACAAATTAAACAAAGATCCCTGCATTCATGGAATATACATTTGAGAGCCATTCTGTTCATTACAGCAGCCACTAGCCACATGTAGCTATTTACATCTAAATTTAAATTAATTAAGAATAAAAATTCAGTTCTTCAGTCCCACTAGTCAAATTTCAAGTGACCAATGACCACACATGGCTAGCAGTTACTATGTGGGACAGCACAGAACAGTTTCAACATTGCAGAAAAGTCTCTCAGTGCTATTCTAGAGGGTGGAGACAAAAAACAAACAATAAATAATTAGATAAAAAAAAATACAGCTTTAGACTGTGATTAAAAACCCTGAAAGAAATAGAGAGGAGGATGTCATACTGACCATTTGGGGACTGGGATGGCCACTTTTTATAAGATGAATGGGACAGACATCTCTGAAAAGTGTGCATTTTAACTAAAACTTAAAGAATTCAACTTTGTGAAAAGCTGTCAAAGCAGAGGGAACAGCATGTGCAAAGGCTCTGAGGCATAAAAATAACTCAATGTGCATAAGGGGGAAAACACGGTGAACATGGCTGGCTGACTGTGCGGGAGGGAGTGAGGTGCACGAGATAGACTAGGGAAGGAAGCCACAATAAAGGGTAGAGTTTTGTGCTAAGTTCCATAGGAAATCACTAAAAAAAATCCCAAAGAAATTATATGTCCTGGTTAATATTTTAAAATACTCCTATGCAAGGAACATATTGGGTGGGGGCAAGAATAGAAGGTGGGATACCTGTTCAAAGGCAAGGTATTGAAGTAAATGAGGCGAATGGAACCAGAAATGTGACAATGCAATTGGTAGTTAGAATGGAAGTGAAGTAAAATTAGGAGGAGAAATAACTGGGAGGTTCATGGATTAGATGTTAGGAATGAGGAAAAGGGAATAATTAAAGATGACTCCTGAATTCTACATTGAGGAGCTGAAGGGGATTGGTAGTAGCAGCCACTGAGACTAGGAAGTTTATTGAAGGGCAAGCTTAAGATAAATTAACATGATTTATTTGGCTGTGTTAAGCTTAAAATGCTGGTTAACATATGAATCAGAATGTTAAACAATAGGTAAATCTGAAGCCAGCAAAACAAACAAACAAACAAACAAACACAGCTAAGGCCAGATAGAGGACTTTGAAATGACCATCAAATAGGTGGTTTATTTAAATCAACAAGTTTTGAAGAACTCATCAATGATGAATGGTGGTAGAGAGGAAATAAAAGACCAAGCCCTGGGACATTCCAGCATTTAATAGTGGGGTAGAGGGAGAGGAGCCAGCACAGGGGAGTGGCTGGGGTTGAGTGTGGCAGCTTGGAAGCAAATCAACAGCAGGGAAATTGCTGAGCATCAGGGCAGGAGGAGGGGAGGAAGGTGTCACTGAAGCTATCTACAGCGGGTCTGGGGAGGCTAGTTTCAGCTGAGTAGTGGTGACCTTACGCCAGAACAGAATAGGTTGAAACAAAAATGAAATGTTAAGAAACGGAGACAGGTAAGTGTGAAATTGTTTTAGAAATGGGGCAAAGTCACAATGGGACATGGTCACAAAAGAGGACCTCTTTTAAAGCGGGAAAGAGAGGAGCAGACTTCCGCGCCTACGAAGCTGATGCAATAGCAAGGGGAAAAGGATGGAACTCGGAGGAAGAAGAGAAGACCTTAAGAAAACAACATAAGAGGGATTCAGAGCACGAATGGAAGTTGTTCTTCTGTTGTACCAGGAGGAAAAGCAGAAAATGTGGGTCCAGATACTGACAGATTTGTAGGTTACATGGCTGGCTTGGAAGATGAAAGGGTTCCAGTACATTGTTTATGGCTTCACAACTTGACAAATTTAAAAAAAAAAGAAATTCTCGAGGCCAGTTATAAGATTCAATAGAGCAAATGAGTTCTCTCTCTCTCTCTCTCTCTCTCTCTCTCTCTCTGTCATTCCCTTAGGTTCTGAGAAGAAAACATTTGGAGTCCTCTGAAGTTATCAGCTGAAGGGCAGCACTCTGGCGTAAAATCCTGACTCCATCTGTGATGAAGCATGTGACTTTGAGCACATTATTTAAATTCTTTCAGCCTCTGCCTCTTCATCTGTAAAATGGCAATTATCACGTACTTAGCCCATTAAAGTTCTGGATAATATATACAAAGTATATATACACATATGAAGCACTTTTGAAAAGAGAAGCAGAGAAAACATAAAAGCAGCAATCAGAGATTGCAATCAGAGACGGAGGAAGAAGAAGGGTACAGTATCAGGAATGTCAAGGAAGGAGAGAATTTCCAGACTGGGAAGTGGGGCACAGACACACATGATAGAGAAAGATAAAGGAGAGCTGGGCTGAAGAAGGCCCTGGATTTGCTCAGGGAAATGTCACCAGTGACCTTCAACACTATGGCTTCTGTGAAATGGCAGGTCCCCAAGTCAGAACACATGGGATTTGGATAGAAACGAGCTGTGAGAAAACAAAGGCACATACTGTGAAGGACTTCTCAAGAGTTTCAGTGGTTAAAGAAGGAAGACAGATACAAGGAATATAGGAGCAGAGTTAGAACAAGAGAAGGCCCAAGAGAAAAACGTAGGAAGGAAATGGAGCTATGCAGTAAGCAGAGAGAAGTAATTACCCCAAGGGAGAGAAGATGCCGAGGACAGTGCCCAGGGAAACAGGAGCAGAGTGTCACAAGGCTACACGAAGCTAGCACTTTGGGAGAACAGGTAAATTTCTGTTCTCATAGACAGAAAACAAGGAGGGCATGGGAACTATAGGAGCATGTTGTTGGGTGGCATGGCTTCCAAATAAAAAAGAAACAGAGGAGCGAATGTTAAGTACAAATCAGAGTTACTGAAAAATCTGGGAGATTTACAAATGGAACGTCCAGGTTTAATAGCATCAAATTTGGTAGAATGAGCTGCCTTCAAAATGAGGATTCATCTGTCTAGACGGTGGATATTTACAACAGCCTAATGGGAGAGCCTCTCTTCTTGACTTCCAAAAAACAGGAATGCCAATTTATTGTTCTTTGGTTATTCTTTACATATTACAATTCTCACACAGGATACTGCACGCCGGTCGGGTCTCCCCTCCCAGATTGCCATGGAGCTTCTGACCCAGCAGGCAATCATGTTTCCCAGGTCGCTCTATCGCCGAGGTTTCTTTAGGTTTTCCTTCACTCTTGAGTCACAAACTTGTGGATTTTCCTACAGTTTGCTAATAAAATGTACTGTGTGGAATGTAGTCATTTAATTGTTACTAGAAAACTTTAAGCTGTTGCTTCTGTGAAAACCATTAACAGGATGAAGTTAAAAACCAACTAATTCCCAGACCGATGTAACAGGTGCTCATATTGGAATCAACTGTCCATCACAGCCTCTTATCATTCTCTCCCTCTCTCTTTCTTTCTGTCTCTCTCCATTGTCTGCACCCCACAGAAGGCCTGAGCTGTACAATGGAAATATAAGGCAAGTTATCTCCATCACGGCCTCCAAGCCCATACACCACTCCATTAATCAGCTGGCATTCCCAAACCTCCAGGTTCCAAAGGAGTCTATTTATGAAATATCTGGCTACGATGTACAACAAACAATGCCAGAGTGAACTAAAAACAGACTAATTTAATAAGCAATTTCTTTCCCCTACACTGTTTAAATTTACATAATCAACTGGCTATAATATTTAGCATACTTTTAATGTTTCTCATTTGTTTACACTACAATTCTATGTTTCAACCTTCTCCATTCACCAAAATATTGATTGGCCAACAAAGGGTACAAAATAGTAGATATTCCACTGGAGGTCATTACACGGATGTGAAGGAAGTGAGGGGTGGATCTACTGTATTTTCCTGGTTAATTAAAAACCTAATATTCTATTAAAATGTATGAGATGACAAAATTCTCAACAAACTCTTTAAAGCTATTACTAGCAGATAAAGTATTCCACTGAAGCATTAATGTTAGCATCATTAAAGTAGTTTTATCAAGTGCACATTTATCTCCTGATTGGAAACAATAGCAGCCTGAAGGAGAGAAAATGCCCCTGTGTATTGCGGTGTGGAAACCAATAGCAGTTGAGCCACATAAAGTCTTCTTGTGGCTTCACAACTAATATGAAACAAACAAAATTCTTGGAGCCATAGTTATAAGATGTAATAGCATAAATGAGCCTATTTTTCATCACCTTGGGCTCTGAAAAGAAAACACTGAGGAGTTATCTTGACAAGGAAAGAGCTCAGATATTAAAATACATTAACTTTACTTTAATTGATTTAAACAGATCCAGAGCTTTCAAAATGGATATGATGTTATTTCTCCATTAGTGGACAAAATAGATCTGTTTTAAATTGCCAAGCTCCATCTCTGTATCTCTTGTCTGGTATGGAAGGAAAAACCTCCTCATTTGTTTGTCTCTTACAAAACCTAAAACAGCACGGGAAACCATATATGTTTATTTGCTGTAGCTAAGTAATTTCTTTCTTTATTCTTTCCTCAAAATGTCTTTGAATCATAGCAATACATTGTTTTCCTATAGCTCAGGACACTATAGTCAGAGAACAATAACTCATTAATAAAAACTGATAACACAGGTTGGGGCTCTATGCTGCCCAGGCACTGTGCTCCATATATTTTACTTTGTATTATCCTCAAATGACCTTTTGAAGAACTCTCATTACTTATCATCTCCATTTATACAGATGAGGAAACTGAGGCACAGAGAGGTTGAGTAACTTGCCCAGACAGTGAGCAGGTGAGATGGGTTATGAAGTCAGCAGGGTGGGTAAAGGATTCTTTACTGAAACTTCACGATGTGGCTTCTTGAGCGGGGAGAGGTAAGTCAAAGGCCAGGGCCGGGGTTTCTCCTGTACACCATGAAAATAAAACACACTAACCCCTCCATCTCCCACTGAATTGGTTTCTTGTATCACTTTCTTCCTCTCTGTTACATTCTTTGTTTCTGCAGCATGATTTTTAAATAATTGAAGCATAGAGCCAACTGGAAATGCTCACAGGATACCACATCCAACCTCCCGTTCAAGATGAGGAAATTCAAGCTCAAAGAGGGGACGTAACTAATCAGAGAACTTGCTTATGGCAGTGTACACTCTGAGCTCTAGATACCCTTTATGTTATTTTTTAAACCTGTTTAAGGTGTACCAGAGGTTAAAAAAAAAAAAAAAAAAAGAAGTGTAAGAATAGGCTTCCACTTTCACTAACTCTTTTTTAAATGAGTATTTCAATTTTGGGTGAAAACCCAGCAATAATCCCTCCCTTGTTCAAGTATGAGAAAAATGCCAGTATCGTTTGGTGTTTCTTTGGCAGTTGAATGGAACAATAACGCCTCTTTTGTGTCCCTTGGTTCATACGGGATATTTCCTTTCGGAGTCTCTGCAGATTGGAGACCTACTTTTACTCTCAGGTTCATTACGTACCAGTCAGGGCCAAAAACAGAATGTTAGAGACATATGCTGATTCTCAGAAAGGTTACGTCCAAGACGGTGAAGAAGTCGGCCGCCGCCACCCGCGCGTTCCGTGCACCACTGCACCCGCCAGCGTCAGCAACGGAAAGAACCCGTGTCCGCGCCCAGTGTGAGAGCCAAAACGCTGTACGTCTCTAACAATCCGGGAACAAATGCTATTGAATGGACTGCTTTAAGGGCTTTGTTTATTTTAGGGGAATATTTCCAAAGGAAGCCTTCCTATGTGGGGCCATGAAAAGCCTTTTATAAAAGGATATTAATTATGCTGAAAGTTAAAAGTATCATGAGCAGGAGTACTGCTGGATAAAATACCGATATACCATCTCACAAATCTACTCATTTAGGCCAGTCCTGATTCTGGATTGCCAGCTGAGAACTGGAATTATTTAGCAATTATTTAGCTGAGCATAAATATTTAGAGACAGTTTTTGTTAACAAATCTTGCCTCTAGGAGCCAGACCCCTAACAATATTCTTGGCGCTCGTTTTCCACACATAAATCAAGCATCTAACTTCACACCTTCTCTATTTCATTTTTACTATTTTGTGCGTGTACCATTGCTCTTTTTTTTATTCTGGGCCTCTTTTTGCACTACCCTGTGGAACAGAAGCCTGGTCAAGTGCACGTGGCCTGTACTGAGTCTAAAAAACTGCTCATAAGAAATGGGTTGGGTTCTTTTTGAGCATTCCCTTTTGGATTTGTAATGTTGTGAATTGGGCATGTTCCGGGTCTGGGTCTTCCTTTTATAAATGTGCTTGCTGTTAAAATTCTCTCTTTTCCTTGTTTGATGCATGGGCGTGCCCTAGATAGAAGACACGAAAAGCTGCATCTCAACCTGCAAGAGACCCCTGTTTTAAATGACCAAAAATTGACAATATGAAATCAAGGGTTCAAAGCAATAGTACCCTTTGGTGGTGAGGGGTAGACTTTCCTGTACCTTGTGGTTTTTAAGCACCGTGTTTCCTGTTCGCTCTTATCCTTTGAAAATGCACTGCCTCTCAGGAGAGTTCACTGATTTTCCAACTCCGCCGAAATTTCCCTGGGAGCGTCGCTGACAGCAGCCCTCCAGCTGAGTTCTCTCTCTGTGGTAAATAAATCATGTGAACAACAGTCCCCAATTTCACATTAATTGTTTGGAAATCTCCACAACATCAAACATTTTGTTAAATTTCTGGAAAAAATAAGTGTAGCTCTTTTGTTGTCGTCGTCATTGTTTTGCTTCAGAGTGATTTGTTCTAAATACAGCTTAACAGGCAGATGACTGGTTTGTGACTAGAGTGTCTTTTCTGAGATGAAAAAGCAATACAAACGCTCTCCGAAAGGATGCCAACCAGGCACAAAGCAACACGGGGACCATGGAATGGGTGCACCTGGGGAAATCCTTATCACACATTGGATTGACAGGGAGGACTCCATTCCTTCCCCAGCACACGTGCCTCTGAAAAGCTGAAAGGGAATCACAACGCTTTAGGAATGAGGACTGGGAATTGCCTATATATGAGAGTTTCAAATTGCTCAGGCATTAAGAGAATAAAAACATGAAACGCAAATATTGCAGGAATGAAGGGGGAGAAGATATGGCAGAAGACTCATAATCACTGAGAAATGGAAGCAGGATCTGGAGCCATTCACTGTGACTGGATTTGGGGAGATGGCTTGTTCCTCCTGGAGGACAACTCTCACATTTCTCCCTCCCACAGGTGACTTCTGCCCATCTGAACAGAAAAGAAGACGGGGATTCCTTCAGAATTCAGTGGAGCGTGAGAGCGGAAAATCCATTTAGACCCTTGTTGGGCAAGGTCTCTCTCACTTTTGAAAAAAATCACCAGACTGAAAAGATAAGTAAACGCAAGCTATATTTGTCTGCAAGAATCAGTGTAAGGATTAAAAATTAAGGGCTTTGATTTTTCATGCAGTAGCCCCTTGGTAATTCTAGAAATTCAAGATACCAATGCTTCTATTCCTCAATGGCTTAAGTAGCATGAAGACAAAACAATGAACTTAATTTCACAAAACCCATCAAGAAATGTGGTCAGATTTCTAAACAGTTCTCTTATGTTAACTTTCCATTTCAAGGTCAGCTTGGCAAGTAAGACTATGACAAATTATATCCATGTTTTTATTTTTACAAGAATGATTTGAAGATCCCTATTTTAATTTGTTTGTATTCAATCAGTCATGTCCCCCCCACCCTGCCCCATAATCATTTTGTTATTGTCCTGAAGAACCACTCTTCTAACCTATGGGCATGTGCATAAGTTACTGATTTTCAAAGTTGTATGAATTCCTAGACAGCCATCATATCAAGACTTCCAGAGATCAGGACACTGAGTCCCACTAAAGACTACTAAAAGTCACAAAAGCAATTTTATGGCTGTGCTCAGGGGCCTGGATTTTTTTCTGCAATCCTTTCTCCTCTCCAAGCACTCAAGGGAAGAAGCAGAATGGGGATATTTGTATGGACTGGTGTCAATGAAGCTGGAACTTTGGTGTATCAGGATTGAAGAAACCAGTCCTATCGACTTTTCTCTACAGGAAACAACAGCTTGTCCATAGAATGAACACTGAGATCATAGAATTTCCCCCTGAAATATCAATTCCTATATTTTCTCTTTCTCTCCAGTCTGTAGAGCATATTAAATATTCTTAAGAAGAAGCAAAGTGTCCCTTTCCCAGAGCTGTGATTTGTATGCTGATTAGCACATCGGAGTAGGAGGCCAGAGGACTAGATCAGGAGGTTAAATGCTGCCTGTGGCTGTGAAGAACCATGGGCAACCTCTTAACCCTTCATCTAGACCCAGATCGTTGCTTACAGCCCTGACTCACTATTTTGTTGACTTGACTTCCCCTCTGCATGATGGTGTTAACTACAGGTCCCTCAGAACTCTTCCCAAGGGGCTGCATATGCCTGTGGACATGGTGCCTTCTGGACTGCCATGCTACAGAGAAAAGAGGAAACAGACTGTTCTTACTGGGAGCAAGGGCTCTGCTCCTTGTTAGCCCTGAGTTGGCACTTGGGCAAGTGGCTGAAGTTCTCTAAGCCTCAGCTGCCTCCTGTGTAACATGGAGACAGTCCTGCCATCTCCAAGGCTGATTAGGGATGCTGAATGAAAGAGTGTATGTAGCATGATCCGAACAATGCCTGGCTGACAATAAACTGGCAATAATGCTTGCTATTGGTGTCATTATTCTTAAAATATGTTCAATAATAGTTTTGGAATAGTTACATGACCCAACAGGGAACAACTAGGTAAAGAACTCTGTCCTCAAAGATGCAAGTGCCTTTCCTTAAAAGGTTGACCCACGTTTCCCCTTGTGGCTCCATGAGCATTTGGGTATCCCCTAAGGTGTTAATGTTCTACACACAGCTGGCCCTGAAGTGAGATGGGCTTCTACCCTGGAATTCTTTGTCTTTTTACCGGAAGCTAAAAATGAAAGGCTCAGATATGCTAGTGATCCCAGGAAGAGCAAAGCAAAAACAGTAATACTAATTAGTAGCTACCAGAGCTGTTCAGCATGGCAATAAGCTGTAAATTTATGGTTTTGCTAAGAGTCAGGATACATTTGAAATCTTTTATATAATATTAGATATGAAAATACACACCATCTGGACCTCTTGCTGGTAGCCTTGAAATGTCTACATCTCACAGGAATCAAACCCATTTTACCTGCTAGGGAATAAAACACCTGTTTCACATATTACTTCACACTGGGTGATGAACATTTCCACCAACCCCAGCCAGAAAGAAAAAAATGAAACTGTGGCTTCACATTGTTTAGTAGATTTTAAAAAGCTAGCAGGGTTGGGGCTGCTTTACTATCTGTTAGGAAGAAGGCTCTGCAAATTGTCCCTGTATTAGTGGTAGCTCCCTAATAATTTGGGGGAGTTCTCTGCAGCCCTACTTAGTAGGGATAAAAATGCATTTCCCTCTCATTACAAATCTGTTTATGAAAACACTTAGTGAAATGAGCCAACTGCATCTTGGCTGCTAGTTGCATCTTGTAATAGATGGTCCCAAAGTGGATAGACGGCTGTAATTCACTGGAGGAACTCTGCTGATGACATAAAATAGTTGAACAGTTTATGAATAGCCCTAGAATCTTCAGAGAGAATAAGGCTTTGCATTCTTTCTTAGGACATCTGCTGTTATTCTATAGATATCCTCCTGCAAACTTAAAAAGTAAAAAGCATCTTTAGCATATCTTTCTTTTGCACTTTCCACAAATCCTTTTGTTCTTCAGCTCAAATTCATCTGCTTGATAGGGAAATGGCTTGTATTATTTTTTTTTAAAGTAATCACAATACCACCATTACTCTTAAAATATCTTCAAAGATCCTGTCATTTTTAATATTTCCAATTGTCTTATGATATTTTAAAGTTTGTTTGAATCAGAATTCCAATATGATTCATATATTGCTATTTCCTTTCCATTTATTCGTTGCGTGGTTATTTGTTGTATGGAAGTTCTGAGTTTTGCGATTGCATCCCTAGGGTATCCATTAATATGCTCTTATGTCCTCTGTATTTTTGGATATTAGTGTCTAGTATTTACAGTATATTTTGTATGTTAGAGGCTTAATCCAATTCAGGTTTGATTTCTTTGGTAAGACAATTTCACTGGTGGACACATGGCTACAAAAGGGAAAAAAACAACCCTTTTTCTGCTACCTGGCAATAGGATATCTGTATTTGAAAATTCTAGGTGGAATGTGGCAGAAATAGTACACTCACATAAAGAAAAGCCAATGTCACATTATAATAATGTTTGTTACCATTTCTATTTCATTAATAGAGATAGGAGTAAAAGATACTGGTGTGTGAAAAGAGAAGAATCTGTAATGCTCCATGAACAGCTAATCAGAATTTGGATAACATTATAATCATTCAAGGTGGGATAGGAAAAATATCAGTACAATGTTGAAGAGGAAGTAAGAAAAAACCTGAGTAGGTTAAAATAACACGCAGAAAACCCAAATGCAATGACATCATCAGTACTTGGAAGAACTCACCATGATATTCATGATGAAGTCCTGTTAATGCTACCAGAAAGAAACGCATTAAAAAGGCAAGTAAACAATTCAAAACAGACACTGACCTCCAAACCCAACTTCATTACACAGAATTGAAATTCCAGAGGAATATAAAGAGACCAGACACAGAGAACCATCCCTTATTTACAATTCTGGTGCTCAACATGACAAAAGAATTCTTATTTACACGATCTATGACAATATTAGATATTTAAATGCCAGTACCACATTATTCAGATGGCACCTTCAAAATGGCACCAGACAGTTTACTCAGTTATTTACTGTGCATGGTGAAGTATTGGGTTAGACTATGCCATCGATTTATGTGCTAACAATGAAAGACAAGAAGACACAGATACATACCTCAGAAAGTACTTGCATTTGTATGGAAATGAAATCTCGACATTAACCCTTCATTGTATATGATGGATTTCAAGATTGCAAATATGAATGCAATTCAACTACTCCTACCATATGCACAAGTAAAGGAAATCTTGTTTCACTTTTCATAATTGCTGCGGGGGGGAAAAAAATCTTTGTTGGGTCTAACCTGCAAGTATATGGCAACAAAAAGTAACATGTATAAGCATGCATCCATGTTGTTTGGACTTTCATTTATATCTTTGAGGGATGTAAATGAAATTTTGAGTCCTCTGCAGAGAATGCAAGAGAAAATGTAAATAATTTAATGGATTATGTTAGATCATGTCTGTGGAAGACATGGAAGAGGCAGAAGAAGACCAGGAGCTCCAAGAATTCTACCAGAAACTTGGAGTGTTTCTAGATCATACTGAAAGGCAATTACAAGATGAACAATGCCCGGGAAGGAAATTTCAGGCTGATAGTAATGCATCATCCTTCAATTTGGAGATTTTTGGAATTGTTAAAAGATGAATAGCAAAGCAATGAATAAGTTATCACCCAGGTTCTTTGTGGTCATACTTAAACACAGCCACCAACTTTATAGCAATATCAACAAAATCAAATTCGTATAACCAATATTGTTAACAGATACAATGAATAAAAAGCCAATAATCAGGTTGGTATATACTTGAGAACATTTGCTCATTGACTTAAGAGTAACCCTGCTGAACTTCATGATGAGGACTAAGAAGAATAATGTGAAATCCAAAATTCATCATGAATTACAATAAAAATAATGTAAATAAAATGTTAACAAAGTTAAATATTTTTATTATTTAACAAATCATGGACCAAATATCTCAGTATAAATTTTGAACAAGACCCAATATCAAGGACCTTTGGGATGGCCCAAATATCAAGGATATTTTTGGCATGGGCCAAATATCTCAGCAGATGTTTTGGGCAGCACCAAATGTCCTGCAAGGTATCAATGTTCCAATATAAGATACATATATATTATACACTATATTATATGACAAATATAATATAGATCTATATATTGCAAATATCAATTTTCATCATTATATTTCATCTTATGAGAGCATTTCCCAATAATTCTCCTTCACATTAATCTCACGATGTTTCCTGGGTTACTTGAATTAAGACACCATATCTTTAAATGTTTATGTGTTATTTGCATTTGCTTATATGGGATGTTTCTGATTATATATTTGCCCATATTTAATTGATTGGGTTGTTTGACTTTTTGTTGATCTATGAATGTTATTTATATATTCTGAAGATCAAGTCTGTGTTAATTTTATGGTAACTATCTTCTTTAACTTTGTGCCTTCTCTTTTCATAATCTTTGTGGTCACATTTATTTTTAGGGTAATTTAATTTGTCAATACTTTCTTACGTAGTTAATGCCTTTCTATTTTGTTTTAAAAAGACTTCTGTACACCTTGAGGTCATAAATATAGTCTTCACATTTACTTTAAAATGCTATATTTGGTATTTTGCATAGATTTTAATATTAAGAGTATTTATTTTTTGTCAGGCATGTTAGGTAAGGAATTTTATTTATTGCTAAAATGATTTCAAATCTATATGATTTATGTATTTCAAATATATATATGATTTATATATCATACATATTGCTAAGCTCTCCTATTTCTAGTAATTTGTAATTTTTGGAAAGTTTTCTGTGTGAAACTACATCATTTTTGAAAATTACACTTTTGTTTCTTTCTCTCTGGCCCTCATATCTTTTGTCCCTTTTCTTGTTTTATCCCATTGGCTAAAAATTAAAATTCAGTCTTAACTAAAATGACTAGTGGTCATTCTTGTCTTGTTTCTGACTTTAAAGAAATATTCTCCACTTTAAGAAATATTTGCTTTACCTTTTCTGTGACAGCTTTTATCAGGCTAAATACATTTTAGTATACATTTTGCTAAGGAAATTTATCAGATACCTGTTTTGCAGGTATCCAGAAGATCATACATATTTTTCTTTAATCTTTTAATTGATATTTGTAGGTTTTTATAATGTTACACTGCCCTTGTAGAAATGTGATAAATTCAACTTGATTATGATATATTACCTTTTATATATGCTTCTTGAATTGTTTTGCCATGTATTGTTTTTAAAAGTTTTTAATCTCTGTTCACATATGAAAATGACTTCCTTTATACTCTTCTTTGTCTGGTTTTGATATTACAGTTTTCCTAGACTCATAAATTGAATTGGAAAATATTTTCTCTGTTTTTATATACTGGACGGTTTAGGTTAGGTTTGGAATGATTGTTTTTGGAAAGTTTTGTAGACTCAAAAAGCCCATGGAACTGGTGTTTCAGTTTGTTTGTAAACTTCCAATTTTTAACTCCCAATTAATTTCTTTAGAGGTTACTGGCTTATTCAGATCTTCTAATTCACCTTCAAAAAGTTTAGTATGTTAAATTTTTCTAGGAATTCTCATGTTTTGTCTGAGCTTTAAATTTATTGCTAAGGTATAGTGGTTCTATGTTTGTTTCAAGTAATGTGTTTTCTTTGATTACAATATTCCATGAATGTCCAGAATTGCAAATTACTTAAGTTGTGCTTTTCAAATAGTCTAGCTTTACTAATTTTTTGGCCATTTGGAAGAGGTATATTAACACATTCCACTGTAATCCTGGTTACGTCTTTGTCTCCCTGAAATCTACCAAATACTGATTAGTTTATTTTGAGATATTTTGGTGAACCGTATACATTTAGATGTTTACATATGTCTGGAAAATTGAACTTTTTATTCCAAGAGTAGACCCGTTCCCTGGCATAATCCCCATATCTGGACTATAGTGTCTCTGGCGGTTGGCATAATTCTAAAATGTCCCTCAAGACCTTCTGCCCCTTTGCTGTACACACCCAGCCTAATTCCTACAACTGTGAAATTAATGGCTTTTACCCTATGATGATGCTATGGCATAGGTGACCTTTAGAAAGAGAGATGGTCTGAGTGGCCCTAAACTAACTGCACAAGCCTTCTAAAAGCAGAGAGGTTTCTCTGACTGGGAGCCACAGCCCAAGAGATTTGAAGCATAAGAGAGACCAGATACAGAGGAAGTTCTCTGTGGCTGAGATGGAAGGGACCAGAGGACAAGGACCTGAGTGTGGCCACTAGGAGCTAAAAATGGTTCCTGCTTACTAGCTAGCAAGACAACACAGACCTCATTCCTAGAGCAACAAAAAAATCAAGGCTGCAGGCAACCAGAGGTGTTTGCAGCAAATCTCTCCCTAGTCAAGCCTCCAGGAGGGGATGCAACTTGCCGGTATCTTAATGTCAACTCCACAAGGCCCTCAACACAGAGCCTGGTCACGCTGTGCCAGACTCCTGGTGCATGGAAACTGTGAGACAATCAAGTGGCGTTTTTAAAGTCCAACTGAAATAATTTATGACACAGCAATACAAAATTAATACACACTCTCTCTCTCTGTGGCAATGTTCTTTGTCTTAATATCTATTTTGCTTGCTAATGTAGTTATAGCAGTTTCCTCTTATTAGCATTTTGGGTATATGTTTTCCATCTCTTTATTTTCATTCTTTCCATATTCTTATATTTTGGGTATTATTTTATAAGCAGCATATACTAAATTTTTAATATCCCAACTAAAAACCTTTGTCTTTTAACTTGATAATTTTGTCCAAATACATCTATTGTAATCACTAATGTGTTTGAAATTGGGTCTCCCATGTTCTTTTCTGGGCTTTTTAAAAAATACCATTCTACCTTTTCAAAAAAATATTGAACACTTGTTTTTTTTTTGTTTCCTTTGTTTCTTATTAAATATTTCTTCCTGTATGGGTTTGCAAGGTATTCACTGTAATTCTATTCTTTTGGTGGTTATCCTTGAAATTTTACTATGCATATTTAAGGAAATAATTGGAATTTTCAGGTCATTTTTATACATAGGACCTTAACATTTTTCCTATATTGTTTAAATTTAGTCAACATGTAACCAAAGTAAGAAGTTTCCTGGTGACTTTGTCTTCTCACATCACTTTTTCTGCAAAAAGGGAGAAGGATGTCTTCCTATTCTTCCCCCCTTTCTTCTGCCCATGCTAATGTCATGTGAGAAGGATGAATTCCAGAATCCCTGCTTGTTACATCCCATGGAGCATTTTCCTTATCCTCTTTGAGCTTTACTTTGTTCATCTATAAGTGGGGATAGTAAAACCTAACTTATTGGGGGTTTGTGAGAAGTAAATAATATATGTATAGTATTCAGATAAATGCCTAGCATTCAGTAAAATCATTATTTTTATTCAGTATTGCTTTTCTTTTTTGTATCATAACTTCATTTTGCTTATAGAAGTTCTCTCTTAATACGAGGGGGACCCCATAAAACTAAATTTTATTTATAAAAAATTGTATATTTATTCTTCAATGTTTAAACTTCAATCACCTTCAAAGTATTCTCCACTTGATGTAGTGCACCTATTGAGACATTTTTCCACTGCTCCAAACAGCTTTTAGAACTCACTGATTTTGATTATTTTTAGTGCTTCTGCCACTTTTAATTTTACCTCTGTCACGTTGGGAAAATGCTTCCCTTTGAGGACTTTTTTCATCCAGGGAAACAAAAATAAAGTCACTGGGGGTGAGATCAGGTGACCAGGGAGGGTGGGGCACAGGGGTCATGTGGTTTTTGGTCAAACACTGCTGAACACTCAGCATGGTGGGCAGGTGCGCTCATAAATCACCCATGAAGAAATAGCCAAATGCATTGAAACAGTTCTCAAAAAAAAAAAATAATAATTCACTGAAGCCAAGAACAGCCTCTCACAACAACACCACTTGATACACTGATACAGATGGGTTCCTAGAACAATCACCTAGCGAGGAAAGCCTGTACTACAAGCGGCCCACCTTCCAGAAGATAATTCCGGGGTTTTTTTTGGTCCCCTCTCCTATGTGTATATTTATATATGTCTGTTTCCATATCCTATTCCATTACATCTCACTAAAAGGTACCCCCAAATCAGACAGTTTATTAAAGGCTTTTAGTATAGGATTTAGAGTGTAAAGGTTACACTCTGTCAAATGGAAAGTAGTCTCAGGGAGCACCATTTTGTATGTTCTCATAATATTTTTGAATATAACATGCCATGGAATGAGTGAGATGCTGTTAATCAAAGTACGATAACCCTAAGGAAAATCTGATGCCCGTTAACAGCCAATAAGGACAGGGCAACTTCCGTAAACTTCTGTAAATCGGATACAATACAATTTTTAACCTATGCTTTTGGACTTAAATAAAAGCCAGTGGAGAGCATGGATCCAAAATAGGTTTTCAGAAAAAAAGGTTCATATGATTTTAGTAGCTTTCTAAATTTGACCGTGATTGCTTATACCTTTTAATTTAGTGGACTCGAAATGCTTGGCTTCCAAGTAGCATGTTGTAAGAAGGTTATTTCTGGACTTTCTCCACATGTATGTATAAAATTAGCATCCTTCTTTGGCAACTGAATCTCTTCATTTCAAAGCTAACCCAGCTCATCAGATTGTTGTAAGTGAAGACTAATTAAATGTCCTTCTGCTTTCAGTTTAAACTCTTTACTGGTGCAGACACCTAGGGGTCAAATCTGAGTGCTGTGAGTCAAATAAATGATCAACAGTGTTACAATTACCTCAGAGCCCATAAAGTTCTTTTTAAAAAAACAACAGAATTACTGCTTTATGATCACATTAAAACCACAATGTAATTATAATTGTTGATCCTCAAAGATTCAATCTCAGTGTGAAAAGAAAGGATGCCTCAGACCCTCACATTTTTCTTTTCTGAAGTTGGGCAGCTGCAATGGAATCAGCCAAAACGTCTGCTTTCCACAAGAACAATGAGAAACATCCCCACCATGGCCAGAATAGCTAGAACCCATGTGGGTGGAGGGGCCAGTGCTGTTAAAAAGCATGCAAAACATCGCTGAACAACAGCATGAAGAGATGTGTCCTAGGCCTCCACTGCCAGGGGCAGGCAGGAGAGTCCTTTGAAGACTGGAAGACACACAGAAAACCATGTTGTTTTCATTTTTCAAGGAACTGGGAACATTATGAGGAGGAAAATGTTGAATGTGGGAATAGACAAGCAATAATACAAAGTTTCATTGTATTTCTCCTTTCAAAAAAGTTCCACCAAAATGAGAAAATTGAATCATTCTGCAGCAAGGCCTCCTGGAGAAAAAAAAACCAAAAAAAAAAAACCTATGGCATGTTTGAGGAGGAGACGTGTGTGCAGAAGCTGGACTTGTTTTGTTTTTAGAAATCTATATAGTGTTGGTGCCTTTGCTCCAAGGCACTCTGAATTATTAATTGTATTTAATTATTCTTTCCAACAGCCTGGTGAGGCAACACCATTTTAGTGATAAGGAAATGAAGGTAAGGCAGACTTAAGAAATAATACTCATAACACTTTTATCATTTGTCAGGCATTAATGCACCAGATATTGAATTAGTGAATTAGAGAGCATTATCTCACTAAATACAAGCAACAATCACAGGGATAGGTCACATGGTCCCAGTGCCACAAGTTAGAGATGGAAGCAGAGCAGTAGAATAATTTTTCCCAAGAGTAAGTTGCAAGGGAATACAAGAGTCAGAGTTTGAACTCAAGCCTTCTGGGTTCCAAAGTCTGGTCCTTTAAAAAAAAAATCTCTAATGAAAAGTCTCTCACCATGCCTACGTTGTTGCTATGTCTGGGAAACTCCAAGGTTGACAACAAAGTGCACAACAAAAAACAGTCCTGTTTGTTCCACAGCAGCAGAGGAGCTCTTGCTCACATACAGCCCACTAAGGCTGGGGGACTATACTGCTCTCAGAGACTGCTGGTGGCCTGGTGTCAAAGCAAATGCTGGGATGGCCCCAGCCGATCCTCTCTTTGTGGCTGCTGCCATAGGTGCTGAAGCACATTGCTTAGTCCGTCAAAATAAGCCTCAGCTGCCTGCGTTGGCTGTTGTTGCTGCCACTGGTGTAAACTGCTACTGAAGCCTCCATGTCTCTTTAAAGATGTAAGGGAGGTCAATGTCCAGCTGAGAACATTTTCTGGGGACTCTGGTGCTCTTTGTAGCCATTTACATTGGTCTTCCCTCAAGGTACAAGCCTGCCCCAGGCTTGGCTGGTAGACTTGGGCTGTGGGGACCATTCTCCTTAAACCACTCACTTCGGCCCTGGCTCTTCCTACCCTCGTGGTGATTTATCTCAGAGATCTCCTTGCCTGACTTTGGGCTTTAGAGATGATTGTTTCTCTAATCCAGTGATTTTCTGAGGAATTCAGTATCCTGCAGGGGTGGTGCCTTTTTTAATGCCATTGGCTCATCAGAGAAGAAATGCGGCATCTCCCTTATGTCTCTCAGGTGAGAGAGGCAGCGCTGTGCTTCTAAAGGATTGACTTCTTGTGGAGGTGGGCAGTGATGCAGGCAGTTGATAACATATTTTATATTTCAATGCAAATTGAGAATTTGAATCCTGGCTTCACCACTATTTGACCTTGTATTACAAGTTACTGAATTTCTTTGTGCTTTAGTTTTTTGTTTTTTGTGTTTTTTTTCATATGTCAAAAGGAGATTATAATAGTACATACTTCATAGTACTGTTATAAGAATTAAATGGGTGAAAACATGTGAAGTGCTTAGAACAGGTTTTGACCCACAATAAATATTATAAAATAAAGAAGCTGTATCCGAGTTTCTACCATATTGTCATAAGAGGGATGGGATGAGGCTGTGCACTTCTAGAATTAATAAAGTTAGTTTGACTCTGGATGATTCTAGCGCCTGGGAAGGGGAGAGAGAAAATTATGAGTACTATAGGCGACAGAGGCCAGATTGCCATAAGCGATATAATAAGAAGCATATATTTGGTTTCTGAGCTCCTGACACACAGCTCCTAAAACCCTTGGAATCTCTGAAGTGATACTTTCTTTTGTGTGCTGATGAGATGGAAGATGAAGCCAGTCATCTGAAAGACCAAGATATGATTAGGGGATTAGAACTTTAAGCCCCAACCTCCAACCTCCAACCTCCAGTGAGGGGAGAGGGGCTGGAGGTTGAGTTAATTACTATTGGCCAATGATTTAATCAGACATTCCTGCCTAATGAAACCTCCATAAAAGTCCCTAGATGGTGGGATTTGGGGACCTTCTGAGTGTGGTGAACACACTGGAGGATGGTCCCCCTGGAGAGAATGTGGAAACTTCCTATGCATCCTCACCCCCACCCACACCTTGCCTTATGCATCTCTTATATTTGGCTCTTCCTGAGTTGTATCCTTTATAGTAAAACAGTAATGTAAGTAAAGCATTTTCTTGAGTCCTATGAACTGTTCTAACAAATTTTAGGACCTGGAGACAGGGGTATGGGAATCCCCAATTTAAAGCCTGTTGGCTGGAAGTACAGGTGGTAACTGGACTTGCAACTGGTGTCTGAAATGGGGCCAGACTTGTGGGACTGTGTCCTTGCCCCGTAGGTGCCTGCTCTTATTTGAGGTAGTTAGGGTCAGAATAAAACTGAATTGCAGGACACTCATTTGGTGTTCAGGGAGCAGGAGAACTGATTGGTGTGAGGAAAAGCCCCATACATTTGGTGTCAGGGTCATATTGAAAATCCACGTCCAGGGGTGTCCAACCTGTGGCCAGTGGGCCCATGCAGCCTGGGATGGCTATGAATGCAGCCCAACACAAACCTTAAGTAAATTTACTTAAAACATTATGAGATTTTTGTTGTGATTACGTGTCACAATGTATTTAATGTGTAGCCCAAGACAACTTTCCTTCTTCCAGTGTGGCCCAGAGATGCCACAAAGTTGGACACCCTTGACTGTCATAGACCATGTGAAGCCTCAGAGGAGCCTGGCTCTATGGTATTCATGTAGACTGGGCTTTCAAGCACCATCGCCTTAAAGGTTCCAGAGTAGGAGCTTGGTAAGGAAGAAATGAAATGACACCAGAGCTAGAATTTTAAATAATCCGTGCAGGCCTGAGACAAAAACAAAAACAAAAACAAAAAACCTAACAGGGGCCTAAGTCCTCTCTTGTTACTCTGGATTAGGTTAAATTCCTAAGAATTTGTAGGATTGAAGGTAGAAGAAAAAGGCCCTTAAAAATGAAAATTGACCAACATTGAATGTCTTATCAAGTTTGTTGAGTGGTGGCTAGGTCTGGATTTAATTTGATTTATTAAAACAAAGAGAAGAAGAAGCATGACCCTGTTTGCTCTCAAATCCACCCATTATATTGATTTTTTCCCATTCTTCTTTAATCTCCCTGCTAATTATGCATTAGGCCCATCTGTAGTGTTTGCATAATTTTGCCAAGTACTGTGGAATTTTATCATAAACTGTGGGAAGCAGGGAGCATCCAAGTACCATGCCACTGGAGGAGAACTGCTATTTTACACCAAAATTTGCCTTTCTGGTCACATGAAGGATAGTGGTATCTTCCTTGGCCTTCCTATCCCCTTTTGAAGACATAAGAGAGAATTCTCATAAAGGGTAAGGACCCTGAGGGAGGGATGTATTCCCCTTCTGAAAGGATATTTCTATCACTTGAAAGCACTGAGCTTGGCTTCTGCCACCCACATCCAATGTGGTGGCTACTGGGTATTGAAACTCATTACATGTTCAGTATCTCACTAAGATCAAGATGAGAGAGGGCTCAGAGACTGCTGCTCTGTCTTTCTCCTAGGATCTTACTGAAGGTCTTCAAAGAGATGGGAGTCTCTATTTTTTAGAGTTGATGGAATTAGGTCTAACTGTTTCAGTTATCTGAAATCAGAGATGTTTGTTATTGTCCTTGGAATAATATCTTGGTTCAAAGGGCAGAGTCTGGTGGGTTCAAATCCTGGCTTGGTTGTTTACTGGTTGAGAGACCTTTGTATCTCAGGCCACCTCTCCTCCTGTTATCCCCTATTATAACAAGAATAATAATAGACACTTAATTGCTGTGAGGATTAAACCTGCAAGGACTTGTGTTTCATAAATTCAACGTACTTGTCCTAATTCTGGTACATGATAAGGACTCAAAGGTTGGCTATCATTCTTTTACTAGTACTATTACCCTGTACCCTGGAGATTTCTGATGCAGTCATTTGTGGTCATGCAGGTATGCACACCTGTGGCCCAGACCATTGGATTGGGTGGTCTGCATGTTGGAGATTCATTGGGCCATCCCAGTTGGAGTTTTGGCTCTATTCACTACTAGAGATCAGAAGAGGCCATACCTTCTGAGTGGCAAGTAGTGTGAACTCCCAGGGTCTGCTGTATCAAGAGAGAAGAGCTTCCTGGAAGGTCAGTGAGGAGTCATCTAAGATGCAAACTCTCTATGGGGACAGCCATCACACACACAGCATGGCTGATTGACAGTGGCCAAGTTGTTGAAGATATGTGGAGAGGTGACTCAAAATACCTTCCCACCTTCCTACAAATATTAGGGGATATGAGAAAAACCACCAGGACCATTTTCATGAAAGCCTCTGCTAACCTGTTAGGAATCCTCCAGAAACTCCCTAATGTAACAGTTTTCCTTTCCCCTAGAAATAGAGGGTTCTAATGGATTATGACCAATTTTGTTCCTTTCAAGCAAAAGATGCCTGGGAAATAACAACTTCCCATGGTGGGAATCTGCCTGTTTTTACTGTGGGCAAGAAATTTTTATTCCTTTCTCTTGGTAATGAAGAGACTCTGGGAGGTTGGTGAAACAAAAAGTGCAATTGATTGTGCTCCTCCTGGGTGGTCACAGTAAATTGAACGAGCCCCTGGCCCCAAAGCTTGCATGTCTAATGATTTTTCAGAAAGACTGGCCTGGCTGACCTGCATTCATATTTCAAAATTATGAACAAAGAGTACAAACTTTCAGTCATGCAAGAGAAGCTCTGGCCCTGTACTATAAAGCACAATGCTTGTGGCTAAAAATACTGTATTTTATACTTAAAATTTAGTAAGAGGGTAGATCATATGTTAGGTGTTCTTATCATATATACAAAAAAATTCTAATAATAATAATAAAAATAAGAGGAGGTGGGAGGAAACTTTGAGGGGATGGGTACGTTCTTAGCTTTGGTGGTGGTAATGGTTTCACAAGTGTATACTTACCCCAAACTCATCAAACTGTGTATGTTAAATATGTATAGCTTTCTACATGTTAAATATACCTTAATAAAATGGTTTAAAAAATAATAATATGAAGTAAAAAAAAAAAATCTTTGGTGGGTTTTTTTTCCTTTGTCCTATTCCATGTTTCCTCATATGGGCATCTTTGCCTCTGGCCCAAGTCCAGGATGATACCCGAGGCCTCTGTCCCTGAAGACAGCTGTGCATGTCATTTGTTTTTGGCCTGCATTTCAAATAGATTTTCACCTTCAAGAGTGTGGTGATATGCTCTCCTCCTCATCCACTCAAACTTCTACTCTGTTCCACCCTAACCCTTTTTACTCTCCCTTCAAAGGAGGTGAGATTTTGTTCACAAGCCTCACTTTAGATAGAGACATTTATCTTAAGGATAATGCATTCCACCCCTCCCAAAGGAATAAGGCAAAGGAACAGTTACACTTAGAATAAGAATAGG
Organism: Pteronotus mesoamericanus; assembly: GCF_021234165.1. Lineage (NCBI taxonomy): Eukaryota > Metazoa > Chordata > Mammalia > Chiroptera > Mormoopidae > Pteronotus > Pteronotus mesoamericanus. The sequence goes on from NW_026555321.1 coordinate 16,330,621, forward strand.
AAGCTGATGGGACACTTGTATGTGCTCCAGGCTTGGGATCTGGCTTCCATTGAGCTGCAGCCTAGCTTTGCTTTGTGACTGGCCAGGAGAACCAGAAACCAACGCTGTAGCCTGGCCAGGATGAAAGCTGAATAGGGTGCAACATAGATCATTTACAGAAGATTAGCTCACAATACCCTTGGAAATAAAGAGCCCTACCAGGGCTTGGGGTCAGAAAGCCTTCACCTTGGTTACTCTCTAGGGCTTGGGTTTTATCTCAAGCACATTCCTTGATTGTTAATTTTCTGAAATCCAGTAAAATTTCTTGCTTTAGTGACTCACTGATGAATTTGTTTATCAGCCACCTCCCTGGGAGCTATTGAGCACTTCCACATATCATAGCTGTTGAATTATACATCCCTGAAATAGAATGCTTCGATTTACTGTTGAATACCTTGACAGCTGCCCTATTTATCTGAGATTGCTAATCGGACTTAATCTAACTGCACAACAAAAAAAAGCGCTATTGGGCACCACAGAATACACGGGAACCCTCTTGCCTTTCTAACTACAGTTTGTTGCTCAATTGTACAAATATGTGTGGGTTTGGCAAAGGTGAGTGCTCATTTTTTGTTTTAGTATAAAACTGGAAATGTTAGGAGAGTGCAAGGAAAATAGGACCTAAGTGCATGTGATGCGTTCGATTCTTGGGAGAAGCAGAGGCTCTTGCAGACAGGACTCTGCAAGTAGAAGCCTGCAGAAAATCTCAAAGGAAGCATTTTTGGTGGTTATCAGGTAAACAGAGACGGCAGCAAGAAAAGCAGGCAAGAACCCCGTTTCTCCATTAGAAGTGCCTCCATTTGCTCCCTCACTGCAGTTGATTTTTCACTGTAGTAACTGGTGGAGGGATTCTAAGGGAGGGAATGATTTAAGGAGTCATAACACTTTAGCCTGGAAATTAGAATATCCAACAATGAAAAACAATCAAATAATGAAATATTGCAACTATGCCTTTCTTTATGCATCTTTAAAATAGGTGGAGTGTCCTGTTAGGAAGATGAATTAGCTAATGACTGAGAAGCACTTAAAAACCCTCAGGTGGGCGCTTAATTGCCCTATTGGGTTTATTTGTCTCGGCTAAATGTTCTGTGGGCTAAGGCCATGCTTCTCAAACTTTAACAGGCACATGAGTCCCACAGGTTCTTGTTAAAACTAGGATTCTGATTCAGCAGGTTTAGGGTGTGGCTGAGGCGTCTGCATACCTGACAAGCTCTCAGTGAGTTCAGTGCTGTTGGACCACACTTTGAAGAACCAGGGTCATAAGTCCCTGTGTCTGCAAGTTGGCTGCACACTGGAATCAGGTGAAGAGCTCTGTAAGAACTCTGCAAAGGTTCTGGCCCAGACACTGGAACTTTTAAAGCCTGCACTTCCCCCACCCCACCCACCACCACTACCACCGTGAGTCGTGTGTAGCCACCTGAGAGAACCACACTGGTCTAAGGGGCTGGTAGGCAGACCCACTCCTGAAGGCTGTTGCAGGGACCAAATGAGATAATGTAGCAAAGTACTTTGCCCATATAGTGGTTCCTCAAGAACTCTTAACACTTCCAAGAGGCTTTGGCTGTCATAACATGTACCATGCAAGGTGCAGACACAGTATCAACTGTGGCACATGTCAAGGTCAGCAGCAGGGTAGGGGAAATGTTGGCCCATATTAGAGACACAGCAGATTTTGCTATGTGAGCAGAACAAGAGAGGAAGAAATGGGGCAGCTGGAAAGTCATGTGTCACAGCCCCTGGGGATTCTTGGAACTTGAGAAGGATCCCTAAAAGAGTGGCTAACACTGTGGAAAACAGTACAGCAGTTTATAAAAAAATTAAAAATAAAATTAGCATATCATCCAGCAATTCTACTTTTGGGAATATACTCAAAAGAATTGAAAGCAGGATCTTGAAAAGATATCTTCATAGCAGCCTTATTCACAGTAGCCAAAAGGCAGAGGCGACCCATATGCCCATCAATGGATGAGTGGATTAATAAAATATGGTATATTCACACAATGGAATATTATTCCATCTAAGAAAGGTAGGAAATTCTGACACACACTACAATATGCATGAACCTGGAGGGCATTATGTTAAGTGAAATAAGACAATAACAAAAAGACAAATACCATATATTCTACTTATATGAAGTACTCAGGGTAGGCAAATTCATGAAGGTAGAAAGTAGACTGGCATTTGCCAGGAGCTGTGGAGGGGGAATGGGGAAATGTTATTTGATTAGTATAGAGTTTCCATTTTGCAAGATGAAAAGAGTTGTGGAGATGGGGTGCACAAGCATGTGAGTGTGCTTACCATTACTGAACTGCACACTTAGTAATGGGTAAGACGATAAATGTCGTTATGTGCATTTTACATCAACTTCAAAAAATCAGCGATAGAAAAACATTAAGGTGGCTCAAGGGTTCTCAGAATGAGTAGAAGAGGAATCAAAGAAATGCTGGCTGTTACTGAGAACTGTCTTTTTCCCCACATTTTTGGGACCTGGTAAGTCCCAGGTCCATGAGGAGGATGTTACATAAAAGCATCTATTGAGGCAATGCTTGACTATTGAAATAGTAGCTTTATATATGGAGTAGTAATTGAGAATTTACTACATGCCGAACATTGTAATGATCACTTTATACTTGTTATTGCCATTTATCCTCATTTTAACTCTATGTATTAGGTTTAAGTACAATTCTATATTTTTTAATGAGGAAACTGAAGCAGAGAGGCAAAGGATTTCTGAGAGAGTAAGAACTGAGATGCAAACCAAAACTATGTTCTTAACCACCACCATATGTAAAATACACTTTTCATAAATACTTATTTGTTTTTTAATCCCAAAGGTGCATATTATATATTAGTTAGAAAATGAGATCATCTTAAAAATCTGTCATGGAGAAATACTAACTGCTAAATCATTCAGGTATTTTAAAAGATTGAGTACTTTTATTCAAAAGAAAAGAAAGTATTTGGATTGAAATAAGAATGCATTTGGAAGCACTCTGACCTCCTAGAAGTCTCTGTATTGATGTACTATGTTACTAGAGATATTCTGGATTTAAAAAATAAAACCAGGCAATGGCCTTTCTTGAGGGGACTAAATGACTTCCTGAATTGTGACTTTAGATATATAGACTTATACTAATTTACAGCTAAAAGTACACTCAAGGTTATTTTTTTAACGCTTCATATAGAAATAGGAAGAGCAACATTGAATACCTTATGGAATGATATGGGAATAAATAAATATATACAAATACGCATATACACACACACAAAGGAGGGAACCATTGAAATTTGGGGAGGGAGAAAAAAAGAAGAAAGAAAGTCTTTGACTTCCTTTGAGAACAGTTTGAAGATATACAGCGTGAATTCATAGACTTTTTCAAAAGCAAGACTTCATAAGATAATAGATTATCTCTGTATTCACATCTTACTATGAGATAGATATTATTGCTAGGTATTTTACATATCGTATTTCATTTGACCCTCACAGTCATTCTACAAACTAAATATTATGGTCCCCAATATACAGATGAGAAAACTGAGGTCCAGTGAGGTTGTGTGACTTTATTAAGGTCACACAGCTACTCAATGGCAGAGCCAGGATTTAGATCCAGGCCTTTTGGGTTCCTAAACCTGTCAGACACACACCGCAGAGGGTGAGGTAAGGTTTTAACAGGCAGAATACAGAGAATGATGTCAGGGGCATTGGGATGATGTTCTTATGTATTTCCGTCACCTTCTCACGACATGGAATTCTACATTATTAGTGATTGTTGGGCTATTGCATTGTGTTACAGACTATCTCTTTAAAAACAAGATACTTATTCATGACAGGGTTCAAAAGTGTGTGTGTGTGTGTGTGTGTGTGTGTGTGTGTTACATAATACAAACTAGGTTGCCAGGCCATTTATGCTCCTAAAAGCCCCTGAGATCTGAACATCAAGGAAATGGAAATGTAGGTGGTCAAGACAGGGATAACTTTGCAGTCCCCTTGGAAGACTCGGAATCATGGGGCATTGGGTGTCTAAGAAAATAGACAGGTTGAAGAGCATGTGGGATCAAGAGCTTCCTTCACCATTTACAAAGCAAGCCTTGAGCGGGCCTTCAAAGAGAACATTCAGAAATAAAGAGGGCATTTCTGACATAAACCCAGATGGACCACACTGAGTGGACAGTAAAGGGGTCGGTTTGATTGGGGAAGAGAATCCATATTGAGAGAAGTGAGACTGGGACCTGTTGGATGACACAAGATTCACGGCCTGCGTCAGGAGTCGATGGGAAGTAGAACTGGAGGTGGGAGCGAGCCACTGCATGTGTTAGACTAGAAAACGGTTGGCCCAGGACAGCAACAGGAATGGCGGAGCAAGATGGAACAAAACAAAAGGTTCTGTCACAAGCTCACACGCGGATGAACCTCACTGGAGCAGTGGCCATGGAAATGGAGCGAAGAAGAGAAGCAGGGACACTCTGGCCAAACGTGAGTAAACGGGATTTGGGGATGAGGTTTACCTTTGGGACTTAAGAAACTCCTAGAGGAAATGGGCAAGTTAAAAGTTTTGGAGAGAAGAAAGTGAGTTCAAGTTTATACAAAATAGGGGCTCATATTGGTAATAATTTTTAAATACTGTAGAAATTTTAGATTATAATACCAGCTCATACACACAGAGCACTTTATAAAGTCCCACACACTGAGTGGTTGGGGTAGGAATTCAAATCCATGACTTCTGGCTCCACCTAGATTCCATATTGACGACTCCAACTTCCTTGCTGGGCCTCTTTTCCCAGTGAGGGAAGGTATAAAATGGCCAAATTAATCTGAAAGAATTGTTTTGGCCATGGGTGAGAAGGGAGTATTTGTCTACGAAAATGTCAGTGGCACTTATCAAGACCTCCTTAAGTAACTATAGGTTGGCAGCTACTTTTTCCTGTAAGTTGAATTTTCTCGGAATTGTAACCACCATAAGATAAAGTAGGCATCTTTGATGTCTGCTCTGACCTTTACTATTTTGGTACTCTGTCTTTAAAATGATACAGAACTCTGGTCAATCCCCAAAATAAATAATAAACTTCTTTGGGGACAAGAGGTCTTAGCTAATGTGACTAGCAAATAACTACGCTAGTATTGGAGAGATCAAATTCCCGTTCGGGTCAAGTATGTGCAAATATATTAGTATTCTGTTTTTAAAAAACAGCATTTTTGAGGTATAATTTACATACCAAACAATTCACCAGTTGTAAATATATAATTCATTTATTTTTAGTAAATTTATAGTTTTGCAACCATCACCACATTCTAGTTTTTTCACATTTCCATTATCCCAACAAGTTTCCTCAAGCCCATTCCAATTAATCCTTGTGCCTCGCCCAGCCCTGGATGACCATTGACCTGCTTTCTGTCTTTAACAATGTAGCTTTTCTAGACACTTCATGTAAATAGAATCATACCATATGTAGTCTTTCACATCTGATTTTTGTTTCACTTAGCATGTTTCATGATGTCCTTCCATGTTGTAGCAAGATGTAGCAAGTAGCAGTACTTAATTTCCTTTTATTGCTAACTAACATTCCACTTTATAGACATATCCTATTTGATTATCCACTCACCAGCTCATGGACATTTATGTTGTTTCTAATATGGGGTTATTATGAATAATGCTGCTATGAATATTTGCATACATGTTTGTGTGTGAACATATGTTTTCATATCTCTAGTATAAATTCCTAGAAGTGGAACTGCGATGAGGTATGGAAAGATGGTTTTATTTTTTAAGAATCTGCCAAACTGCTCCTGTAATAGCTGTACCATTGTATGTGTCCACCAGCAATGCATGAGGGTTCCAGTTTCTCCACACGCATCTTCCCCAGCATTTGGTAATGCCTATCTTTTTGATTAGGGCCTTTCCTGTGGGTGTATAGTGGTATCTCATGTGACTTTAATTTTCATTTCCCTAATAACTAATAGTGTTGAGTATATTTTTCTATGCTTATTAGCCATTCACATTTCTTTTAAAATTAAAAAAAATTCAAGTACAGTTTGTATACAGTATTATATTAGTTATGTTAGTTTTAGGTATATAACATAGTGATTCAGCATTTTTTTATCTTACAATGTGATCACCCCACTAATTCTAGTAATTATCTGTCACCATGCAAACATCACAATATTCCTGACTGTTCCCCTTCACCTTTTTCACCCATGCACCCATCCTGTATTCTCTGGCAACCATCCCTTTGATCACTGTTTCTTTGGTGAAATGTCTAGCAAATCTTTTGCCCATTTTAAATTTGAGTTGTTTGTTTTACTATTAGTAAGTGGTAGTACTTCTTTATAGATTCTGAATAAAGTCCTTTATTAAATATATGGTTTGCAAATATTTTTGCCTAGTCTGTAGCCTGTCTTTTCATTGTTTTAATGGAATTTTCTGAAGGACAAACGTTTTCAAATTTGATCAAATCTAACATCGGTTTTTTCTTTAAAGGATCACGCTTTTGGTATAGTAGCTAAAAAAAGCTTTGGACAACCCAAACTTCTGGAAGTTTTATTTTACCACTCTTATAGTTATATCTGCAATCCATTTTTTTTTGTGTGGGATAAGGGTTCAAATCAATTTTTTTTCAATGCATGTATTTTTTTTTTCCTTTTCAACACCTACATTAGGAATTTAGAAGCTAAACTATGTTTGTTGGGATTACACAGAATTCTAGTATCTTTTCGATGCATCCAAGAAGTCAAGCATAAAGGATCCCTATAATCTGAGTCCTAGAGGATAAGCATGCGTTTGGTGGGGAAAGTGATTTCTTTGGGCGCCTTTGATACAAGTGCAGAGGAGGAGAGCACAGAGCTGGGGTATGCTGCAAGCATGGCCCTTTCCAGGTCAGCCAATCAGAATGTGCTAGATGCAACAGCAAGTGGGACTGGCCATCTGGTTTCAGCCTAAAAATGAAAAGCAACTATTTAAATCTGCTGTCTATATGCATTAAGCATCGCCTAGTATATCTGCTTGGTCAATAAATAAAAATCAACTATAAATTCCATTTCTTCTCACAAGTCTATGTGCATTTAATTACAGGGGTAGTTTGGGCACTGCTCGGGGGTGTAGGAGGACAAGGTGATAAACTAGGATAAATTACATTTAAGAAGGAAAGAAGGGGAAGGGTCAAGTCAAGGAACATGCATAAAGGACCGTGGACAAAGAGAATGGGGTGCGGAGGGCTGAATGTGGGAGGTGGGGGTGGGGAGGGCGGGAAAGAGTAATGGCAGAAAAATGGAGACAACTGTAATTGAACAACAATTTTAAAAAACACAAATTCATTTTGATTTATAAGGGAAATAGAGGATTTTGTGTTAGGCCTAGAGAAAGACAGACAATTTCAAGAGACGAGGATCTGTGAAAATATTCCTTCCCCAGACATAACACATAACGCATAGCACTTTAAACCATGCTATGATTAGATTCTCAGACTTCCTCAAACGAAAGTGTTTATATTCTTCCCAACTACAGTGGGAACTTCCAAAAACCACCACCACAGGGCTAATAAATTACACCTTAATGTAAGATAAACAAATAGTGGTGATGATGAGAATGATAAAGGAAAGGTAACTGCTTATAGGACAGCTCTGTGCAAACGGCCGTGATGACTGAGCAGGAAGGGGAGGATGTGCCCGTCCGGGTTAAAGGGAAGTGCAGCCGATGCTTCCATTCTGCTGAGAGAGCAGAGCCAAGTCAGTGCAGGACCAAGAACTGATACCATCAATTAATGTTCTAAGATTAGTTTTAATTATAAAATAATCAATAATACATAATCTTTCAAAAATAGACTTGTTGCCAATAAAAGTAAACAATGTTCTTTGTACTACCCCCATAATCTCCCCAGCCATCTCTTCCCTCTTTTCAGAAATAAGGGATGGTTTGTAAAAGTTCACACATTCCAGAATTTTTCTCTGCATTTACATGTATACACAAGTTGTCATAAAGTATGTGTTTGGAATTTTCTACATAGATCGTGTTAGATAACCAATGACTCATTCTGCACCTTGCCATTTCATTCACTAATATTTATATTATAATATTTATATACTTGTATTTATATTACCTTATTATATACAACAATATTTCTTAGATGTCTTTCTACATCCAGATATACAGATCACCCCATTCTAGTGATCTAGACATGTTTCCCTGAAATAGTTCAGAGTCTATCCTGTGCAGCTGGACTCCATAGACTCAAATCTCATCTCCGTCCCAGCTGGGTAACCTTGAGAAAGTTACTTAACCTTTCTGTGCCTCAGTTTCTGTGCCTCTAAAATAGGGATAAGGATAGTACCCATGCAATATTAAAAAGTTAACACATGAAAAGCACTTAGAACAGGATCTGGTAGATTGTAAGTAGACAAGAAATGTTATCTCTTGTTATTCATTTTAATAGCTATGTGGTATGTCTACACAACAGTTTATTTCTCTACTGGTGTACACATTTAGATTGTCAACCACTTTTACTATTATTAATAATGAATAACTACTTCAGTGAATGCCCCTAAATATGTTCCCCTATGTATTCATGTGTATCTATAGATACCAAAAAGTGGAATTCCACAGAAGTAGGAATTACACATTCAGATGCAGCAGTGATGCCAAGGTGGCCTCCAATTTGTATCTCTGTCCATGAATGAGAGTACTTATTCCTCCATATTCTTGCCATCAATGAATATCATTTAAACATCATTTAATGTTTCAAATATTTATTCCTCTAAAGAATAAGAAATGATCTTGTTTTAATTGGAATTTCTCAAATTACTAAGGGGAACAAAATTATTTTCATATGCTTATTAGTCATCAGAGTTCCTCTTAGGTTAATTCCCTCATATATTTTGGCCATTTTTGTTTTGAGCTTTTCAATTTACAGAGCTTCTTTATATATTCTAATACTTGGCCTGTGATATGCTGCAAATATGTTCCCCGGTATAGCTATTAATCTATTAAAGTATTCCAAGGAAACCTTAATCTATCTTCAACTAGTCCTGTACTCAGTGGGACCTCAGGAGAATTCAGCCACACAGGCCACCACGGCTGTGCTCAAGCCACAGCTCTAACACAGGTCAAAGATGGCCTGGATGAGCCAGCGGCTGTGGACACCGTTGAGGAAATAACGGGTGCACCAGACAACCTTTAGTCTCCACTGGCTCTGAATTTTGCTAATCTGATCAGGTTTAAGCCCTGAACAGTGGCTGCCCCTGAAATACGGTTCCAGGTGAGGAGGTGGTGACCCTCAAGACCTTGGGAAGAAGCACAATAAGCTCTGGCACAGCAGACGTGAACGATGGGGAGTGAGAATATACTGTCATGAGAGTCTTCCGGGACCTTGCTACCCAAAGTGGCAGAAATGCAGAATCTTGTCCCTTACCCCAGACTTACTGAGCCAGAATCTGCATTTCAGGAAGACTCATTCATGTGAACGTTACAGTTTTAGAAGTACTTGCTGTAAGCTTGTGTAAATAGGCCAGAACTACCTGTTTGGTGGACTTAGTGTTTCATTTACCATCTGTTATGAGTTGAATTGTGGCCCCTTCAAAATTCGTATGTTGAATCCCTAACCCCCAGCATACCAGGATGTGATCTTATTTGGAAATAGTAGCATTGTTTCTAATGTGATTAGTTAAGATGAGATCTGAGTGGAGTAGGGTGGACCCTTAATCCAATGTCATTGGAGTCCTCCATATAAAAGGGACATTTGGCCCTAGACACTCACACAGGAGAATGCCACATGAAGATGACAGCGGAGATCAGGGTGACGCAGCAGAAGCCAAGTTGTGCCAACTATACTAGCAACCCACCAGCAGCTGGGGGAGAGGCAGGGAACAGATTCATCTTCATAGCTCTCAGAAGGAGTCAACCCTGCTGACACCTTGCTCTCAGACTTCTACCCTCAGAATTGTGAGAAGATAAAACTCTGTTGTCTAAGCCACCCAGTTTGTGGTATTATTAGAGTGGCCTAGCAAAGTAATGCACCAGCCCACAGGGTCTAGGCATGCAGTGCCCTAGAAAAGACACCCTTGGGTTTATCTCCTGGATAATAAAATATGTAGGGGGAATAAATAGGACACAAGATGCTCCCTTTCTCCCAGGCAGTCACGGTGCCTCTCTCAGTGCTTTCTGCACATTCTTGACTTTTCACAGGGTCAAGTGCTCCTCCAAAGGCTTTCAGCAGTTGGCACGCTTACCATGCTGACACCGTGAAGCACATGTAGCTTTGCTTGTCTTTAAATAGAGGTGGGAAGCAGTTGGGTCTAGAGAAAGGGTGGCTGATGAAACACACCCCGCTATCCTTGCTTCTGTGTTCTTCTCAAGGGTTTTAACTAATGGGCTATTTAGAGGCCATTTGCCCTGATGAAACATTTTTTTTTTTAATGTAGTTGAAAGAGTATCCATTTCTTTCTTTATCACTCATTAGTTGACTCAGAGCAGTTAGGTTTCTGGTTGACCCTGGTTGACTAAGAATAGGCGAATCACCTTCCAGATCACAGTAACTTCCTACTCCGGCTCTCCGGAAATACTGTACCTGGGAAACAAGGTTTTTTTGCCACTGACTGTTCTTCTCTTAGGTCTATCTCTGTATATTAAAATGCAAACTTCTACTTGTCCTAAATACATTTTTTTTTTTTTTGTAGAATGAGGCCTGATTCTGTTCAGAAAGGATTTTTTTTCTAATAAAAAGAGCTAATGTTCATCAAGTAGCTATCAAGGGCTAAGCTCAGAGTTCACACGTGACACATGGATCGTCACACTTTATCGTCATTACATCCATTTGAAATAGGTGACATGATTACCTCCATGATATGGCCAAGGAAACTGAGGTACAGAGACTTCGAGTCTACCCACACAGAGCTAATAAGGTGGGAGGTGTAATCTTGCCCATCACGTCCAGGGGGAAACATCAAATAACAGTTCTCTAAGAAACAGCTCACCTGAGGCATATATTCACCTAAAGGGTCTGTCACTGGCCCCACAGAGCAATGGGTAGGGTAAGTGAGGAAGGATAAAAGGAATGGGATGATGAGAATTTGCTTTGGAGATAGCCAGAAGCAAAGGCTAACTGTATCTGAGTTTGGATCAATCCAGATCAATTCTGTGAATTATGTTCTCTAAGCCTAAAGGGCCTCCATGAAGGTGGGAGATATGAGCTAGTGCAGGGTTCTCAAACTGGATCTTGCGTCAGAGTCATCTTGAGAGCTTTTAACATACGCATCGCTGGACTCTCCCTTTAAAGTTTCTGATTCTGTAGGTTTGGGTGGGGCCTGAGATTTTGCCATTGTTATAAATTCCCAGGGGATGCTAATGCGACTTCTGGGGACCACACTGTGAGAATCACTAAACTAGTAAGTTTCTAAAGTCACAAAGTGCTAACTTCAAGTTCCCACCTGCAGCTGACCAGCTGTGACCTTAAGCATGTTTTTAATCTCCTCTGTACTTCTGCTTTCTTTAAAATAAATTGGGCTAACGATTATACCTTATAGTTATTGTAAGGCATGAACGTGGTAATGCACATTTTAAAAAATTAGCACAGAACCTGGCCCTTATTAAGCACCCAACAAATATAATTACTACCACCACCACCACCATCACCAGCATCGTCTTCATCAGACTTCTTATTCCTATACAAACAGTTTATTCTTATATCTCTCCTCTTACCACTAACATGCCAGACCTCTTCATGCTTCTGTGCAAAAAAATGGATCTTCATAATATGTCCTATATCACAGGTTTGTTGCGAGGATTAAATGAGAAATAATTTAGCATCATGCCTTATATATAGTCATAATTTATTATTATTTCTTGCTATCAAATATTATTATTCCTGCTATCAGACATGCATTATGGTTATTGTTTTATAGACATTATTTCATTTAATCCACACAGTAACCCTGCAAGGTAGAAAGTATTCAGGTAATTTTTATAAAGAACAAAACTAAAGCACTAAATTTTAAATGACTAGCTCAAGACCACTCAGTGACTGAGTTGAGATTCAATGCAGATCTGCCTGACCTGATAAACACCGCCTCTGCATGTTTTGCCCACTCCTGCCCAACTTTATAACTCAATTCAGAGCAGATTCAGGTCTCCTGGATTGGTGAGTGGGAGAACTAAGAGAAAGCAAAAGTTTTTGATATAGAAATGCAGGTTTAAAAAAATAGTTTCACTTACTCGCTCGTGAGATAAATCAAGGCTGACTGTATGACAACCCCCTTCACTTTTTAGACAATCAAGATATTTCTAGCTTGTAAAAATTCTTTCAGAAAGAAAACAGAAAATCCATGAGTAAGGCTCATACATATTTTCTGCATCACCAGCTGAAAAGCATTCATCTTACTCCTCATTCTATACCTTGTTTCCTTGCTGGGTCATCGTCTATCCACACAGCCAGACATGGGGGTGTTGAAATAATAGTTACAATAACTTCAAACCAGCATATGCAATATCACAACATTAGACTCAGATTTCCCTGAAGGAAGAGGTATGTAAAAATAATCTAGGCACCAGCTTCAAATCTACCTGAGTTAACTATAAGATGAAAATTGTTTTTCTCTCTGCAATGACTGAGGTAGTCCCCAGAGATACTTATTATGTTAAACTGGCACCAAGTGTCAAGGAGTGTTCATAGGTAGCTTTCAAGGTTATAGAGGTGGAAACCACAGGCTTGACCTAGGAGTGGAATGCCTTCCAACTGATGCATGTAGTTATTGCTTGCAGGAGGCAGAAGCCTCCAGCAGAAGATCACATTTCTATTTACCTGGAGGCAAAAAATCATCATAAACAGGTGCTCTTGAATGTTCAGCCATGCTGTCTGACTTCTCAACAAAATACGTCCTCAACCACCTCAGCGTTCTGTCAGGAGAAGGCAATTTAATTCACTTCCCTGCTACCTCTGGCTCCTTTTAAAATGGAAAAATAAAATCTTTTAGGATAGCAGAACATGGGTACAGAATATGGATGTAACCAGGAGTTATCCCATTGCTCTGGCCTGTGACCAGTTTGCCTGAGAGGATTTATTTTAAGCTATCTTTATCTGCATTCATCTGGCTGGGCCAGCATGGGAGCTAATTCCCTGACAATAAGCCTGCTGGGGTGAGTTTGGGCCTCTGTTTGTTCTGATGTGTACAGAAACTGCAAAATGGATTGCACATCGTACTCCGCCCTGAAGGAGAGACCGGGAATGCGGGTCGTGAGCTAACAAGCACTTCAGGGAAAATGTAGGTAGGCATGTCTGTCCCTTTAGGGAGACCCAGAAGTGAAGGGTCTCCTGAGATGGATAGGACTACCAGGATTCAAAATACCAGCCTGTCAAGATTACTGAGAGGAGACACCCACAAGTTTTGGTGCAAGTGGGGAGGTGAACAGAACATTGAACTCAGAGCTGACGTCGCTTAAAGGACATCGACTCAGGGCACACCACACCATTCCCAGCTGAGGGGGTCCTCACTCATGGTCTTCTGCTGACCCCCAATCCCAGTCGTGGACATCAATGGAACCTCTGGTTTCAGTTTCTTAACCTGCTCAGTTCCAAACTCCCGAATCCCTGCCTCACTTCACCTCTGTCACAAACCTTAAACATTCTCTCTCACAACTGTCCCATCATCCAAACTCCTCTCCGTGAAATTCTCCCCAGCTCCTGCTACCAGACATCCACAGGCACACAGCTTTTCTCTGCGGCCTCCTCCCCCCTCATAACCACAGTTTTGACACCACTTCCCTCTCCATCAGCCTGGGCCTCTTGCTCTCTTGGTATTTCCAAATGCTCTTCTTGGAAATATCACGGAATGTCAAAGCCTAAGAGGTCAAGATATTGATATTGGACGGATAGGGTCTCCCACACAGGCATGCTGTTTGACCTCAGGTGGGCCTTTAGCTTATACCAACATTTTGTATTACTCTCCAGTTGACTCTGTCAAATTCCCCACAGTGCTGTGTTCCAAGCCTTTTGACTCCCTCTACGACTCCCTCTCCAGCCCCTGGCTCTTTATTAGAAAGAAATAAACTGCCTGCTTAGTTTGTCCAGGAGACTGAGAGCATTCACTATAAGAATCCTCATTTTCTTTCCTCTTTACCTCACAAATCACTGTTTCCCTAAGCACTTATTCTGGAGGAAGAAATTTCCCCTTTTATCAAGTCTCATTCTTATCCTAAGACTGAATCCTACCTGTTACAACTTCAGTTGTTATTGATCTTATCTCCCATACCTCTTTCAATTAGGCCAAGCTCTTCTTGCCAATTCTTACACATGCTCAGATCTTCCTTACATTTAAAAAGTAAAATATGGACAAAGCCAAAGGGGGTAGGATTGAGGGTGGGAGGTGGGGGTCGGTGGGACAGGGGAGAGTAGTGAGGGGAAAATGGAGACAATTGTACTTGAACAACAATAAAAAAAAGTTCTCACTATAAGAATAATAATAAAAAAATAAATAAAAAGTAAAATCTTCCCTTGACCCTATAACCATCTTAAATTAGCAACCAAATTCACTGAAAAAATATCTCAACACATACTACTCTCTCTGTCTCTCTTTTCTTTTTTGCATCTGAATTCAACTTCTCACCCAAGAAAAGCTATTTGCTCAAGTATGACCAGTGAAAATGGGAAACCCACTGGCTGCTGATCCCTAGGTTTCTGTGATCCTGCACCACCTTGGTTCTTGCATCTTTTTAACTGGTTTCTCTTTTATCTCCCAAATTTCCAACGTGGCTTCACTCAAGGTTCTATCCTCAGCACTGCTCCCTTCTCTCTCTATGCTCTCTATCAACAATCTTATATACTTCTCTGGTTCCAAATGTCACCATGCAGAGACCTCCTTGGACAAGATGTAAGCTTTCTTCCAAGTTCTACCTTATAAATCCAGATTTCATCTGGATCTCAGATGAATAATACTAAGAATAATAATAGCTATAATTTATTCAGTACCTATTGTATTCTAAACATAATACTAGACTATTTGTTGGAATTATCTTTTCTCATTTCCTCCATGACTCTACAAGTAAATAGTGTGCACTCTTTACTTAGAAGAATAGCAAGTTTCAGGTAGGTTAAATGACTTGCTCAAGATTGTATAGTTATGGCACAGTACTGGTACTAGAACCTGATCCTATAAAAAGCATTGGGTTATGGGTTAGAGGATCACAAATCTAATCCTGGCTTTGACATTCACTGGGTCTGTGTCTTGAATGCATTATTTAGCCTTAAGCGGGCCATTGGTCTTCTATCTACAAAATGAGGATAAAAGATACCACCAGTGTCACCCAACTCTAAATTGCCAAATTTTTATAATTGTAACATTGTGACATAGCCCTTTGGTATCTGAAATCCAACAAGATTAAAAACAGTTAAAAACTTGACCTATGCGTTCAAACCTATTGTACCCCATGTGGGCTCAATCATTCAGAATTACCAAAAAGTGACTCTACAGATGTTCCTTCCCTTGTTTAGTATAAGATTTGCTGCCCCAAAACTATTATTGCAAAAGAAAAAAGAAAGACAATCTAGTTGTCATTTTTTAAAGGCGTGTGGAACATTTTTAAATGAGGTATTTTAAGGTGGCTCATTAGTGTCTTATAAAATGTCATTTAAAAAAAGTAGGACTTTAAAAAATTTCACCTTCAAGTCAGTCTGTGAGATGATCATAAAAAATACATAAAACCATGCAGAATATATCACTTCATTACCAGTGAGGACCTATTAAATCAAACATTGGTGATTTTTAATAACGTCTACCTTTCCTCTTTACAAAAGTAATACAAACAGTATAAAGAAATATAGAAACTACAGATAAAAATATGTATCATCTATAAGCCTGTATCTGAGGCACATCTACGATTAAAATTGTGTGTGTTTTTACAGTCTTTTGTTCCCACACATGGCTTTTAAAAAAGTGAGAGCCTACTGTAAATACTATTTGTAATTAGATTTTTAATTTTAAAATGTATCTTAAACATCTACTGTGCCATGTATTTTTCCTTCATCTTCTCTTAGATGGGTGCACAATAATCTGGAGTCAGGATGTGCCATAATGTATTTAACCAACCTCTTAACATTGGCTACTTAGCTTATTTCCAAATTTTTACTCTTCTAAACAATGTTCATTAAATAGCCATGTAACTAAGCCTTTGCACAACCCCTCAATATTTTAAATAAATTCCTAAATATGGAACTGGAAGGTCAAGGAGCATGAGAGTTTTAAAAATCCTTGATGTCATTATCACCAAGCTGTTTCTGAAAAGGCCGCACTTATGCAGAGCACACCAACAGCAGAGCAGGTTTCCTGCTTCCTTTCACTTTCGCCAGTGCTCCACATTATGGTTTCAATTTTTGCAAAATTGGCAGTTGTTTTAATTTGTATCAAATAAAATTTGTACCAAATATTGTGTCAAAATTTATGCCATAACACTATTTTTTTAGTGTATTCTTCATGCAAGATGAAACAGTTTAGGAAAAGAGAAAATCAACTCAAGACTCAGCAGAGCTGTTACAGCCATGGGGGAAAGTTTACTTCTTGAAGCAATTGCCATAAGAACCATGTGCCAGGGCTTGTGCCACCCTGAAGGAATAAATGAAAACAAACAAAACAAAAAACCCGGATGAAATAAACTGGAAAAAAAAAAAAAAAGACAAAACCCAAATAAGAATAAGTTGATCACTGAGAAATTATTACTACTGGGGAAAAATATTTCCTTGTGATTCTGTGTAAAATAGAAAGACAGTCGCTTTACATATGATAATAGTCAAATGAGAGAAGGCTTCCACATAGCAGGCAAAAACTGGTCCACATATTCTGCTAGAATAAAGCATTTCCTAAATTGTTGCATGGCTTAGGCAAAGAAAGCCTCGGGGTCTCAACAAAACTCTTGGATTCATCACTGAAAAATATCCAGCAGCTCTGTTAGTAGAATGAGCACTTAATCCTAAAGAAGCAAAAGGTTTACACCTTGACAATCTCAGCCCTCACTAAAAGGGAGACAGAACAGTGTAGTTTAAAAGATTCCTAAGATGGACTTGAAGCTTAATGCTATGTGACCTCTATCAGGTACCTTAAATATTTAGAGCTTCAGTTTTTACTCCAGTGAAATGGAGGTGGTGCTATTATCCTGCTTACATTACAGAGTAATGAGCAGGATGATAAACGTGAAAAAGATCTTTATAAAGAGTTGGGATTGAAGACTATGAAGTTAAACGTGGTGGGATATTGAAGTCTGTAAATCTCACAAGACTAACTTAACAAGATATCCATAAGGTTTCCCAAGTCCAAAATATTAATCACCTGCCTAACTTAAAAGGTTATCCATAAGATTTCCTAAATCCAGATTATTAGTCACCTTCTTAAATTCCAAAGTCTGGAAGGGCTGTAGGGTCCATTTTTGCAAAATATTTTAATAACTACCAAAATCAAATATGCTTAAGTATTTCTGGTGTCTGGGGAGCCTGACATTCATAATCTTGCTTTGACAAACCCACGTTACAACTGGAAAATGTGTTATTTCAAACTCGCCTGACTTCATCCCTAGAGCAAGCTGTGTCCTACTTTCTGCCAGGTGCTGGGCCTGAAACTTCAGAGTCCCCTGATGTTCATCACTTCCATCTTCTCTCTAGCAAATTAACTAAGAAAAAAATTCTTTCATAAAGATATACATGAAGTTCTTAACATGTTTAATCAAAACTATCAAGATAGCTATATAATCCCCCAATCTCAGAGTTAAAATAAAATTATAACTTAAGTAGTTGAGTAGATATATGGATGTGCTATATTTTTATTGTGAATGATAATTTGCTATAGGACTTGTTTACTATTTTTAAAAACAGAAAATTAATGTCCAATATGAGTTTTCTCCTTTCACATTCAAATGAAATAATTGATATTGGAATTACATACTATTGATTGAAGTCGATCAGCTCTTTCTCATCAGTTGTCAGCTTTTTATGTCAATTATCAGGTTTCCTGTCCCCCTTGAGAACTTGCACAAACACGTATCAGCACTTCAGAAGGGCTATGTTCTGTGATTTCTTGGTAGGTGATACCTCCTTGTTGAATAACTGTACTATCAAAATACTGTCTGACTCTGGCCAGAGGAGGTTGTTTCATGTAAGGCAAGAAAAAAGGCCAATTTATTTATTTATCCAGCATTCACTATATGCCAGGAACTATTACAGGCACTGGAATATAGTGTTGACCAAAACAGACAAGATTTGTGCTTTCATGGCTCTTGCATTCTAGTGAAGATTTGCTATAAACAAGGAAAACAATGCCTATGAAACAGCACAAGTGATGAGTGCTGTGATGATTAAACGTTATGTGGCAACTTGGCTAGGTGATGGTGCCCAACTGTTTGGTCAAACACAGGTCTAGATGTTGCTATGGAGGTATTTTATAGATACGAGTAACATTTACAGTCTGTTGATTTTAAGTAAAGAAGAGTAACTTCCATAATATGGCTGGGCATCATTCAACCCACTGAAGGGCTTATGAATAAAAACTGAGATTACTTCGGAGAAAAAGAAATTCTGCCTCAAGACTGTGACAGAAATCCTGCCTAAATTTCCAGCCTGTGGACCTGATGTACAGATTTCAAACTTGCCAACACCTCACAATTGCATGAGCAAATTCCTTAAAATAAATCTACGCATTTATATGCAGATGAATCTGGTTGGTTCTGTGTTTCTGGAGAAACCTTACTGATGCAAGTGCTGGGGGAGGTGGAGTGGGTGCAATTGGGAGATGGTGTGCGAATGGGAGGGGGTACAGTTTGGAGAGATTTTTTTAAAAAAGGCTCCACAAGGAATTAACATTTCAACAGAAGCCCGAGTCACGTGCAGGAGGGAGCCAGGCAAAGATGCAGAGATAGAACTTCCCAGGCTAAAGGAATAGCAAGGCAATCTTGCTAACCTCCACCTGTTTGGAGGTGAACAAGAACATGAGGCGGGTTAGAGCACAGAAATGAGGAGAGGACTGAAAGGCAATGAGGTGAGAGAAATGGGCAGAGGAACGTCATGTGGGGTCTTGTAGATCACAGAGGTGACTAGAAACCATTGGAGAGTTTTGAGCAGGGAAACCGTGAGACCTGAGAACATTAAGAAATAATTAGCGCTCCTGCTGCTGTGTAGAGAACTAACTGTGAGCAGTGGTAGAGCTGGGAGACCCGTTGGACCCTCCAGGCCTGCGGGGATGGTGGCTTGGTTGAGGGTAGAAGGACTGGAGAGACTGAGAAATGTTCAGATTTGAAATATATTTTGAAGGTATTGGAGCTCATATCACCATATGATTTCTTACCTTTGTAATGGGATAATTGGATAAAAAAAAGAAAAAAAAGGATCAAGGGTGATACTCAAGCTTTTAGCCTAACCATCTCAGAAAAAAGAAAAAATCGTGCCACTGAAGTGATGGGGAAGCCTAAGACTGCGTGGATTTTAAAATACTAAGGAAATCAGAAATTTTGTAACTGATCCATTTGAAAGATCTATTAGACATCCAAGTGGATGTCATGTGGGCAACTGGCTATCCTGGAGAATTGCCCAGCTCAAAATATCTTTGTGAGTTTAAATCACAACTGCATTTTGCTTTTTAGACATCAGTTATCCATCAGTGATCAGCAAGTTGATACACTGTCTGTCAATTGCTTCAATAGTTTTAGTCTAGTAGTATGTTTATTTAAAGATGGCTTCTCTCTTATTAGCTATACAAATATTGACACAGCTAGTCCAGGAAGAGTGATCAATTATAATTTCACTTACTTTACCCCAAGGCTAATATTTTAGGGGTTTTCACATATCCTTTTGATAAGATAAAGGCTCTTGATAAGTGCAATGATTAGACAAATAGTTGTTAAGTTAAAAAGGGGAAATATCTATTAATTACTTAATCATTGATAGATATAGGTAATGTATACACCTGCCTCTGAGCAGGTGATTTTGAAATTTCCCTGGAAAGATACTGGACCCAGATTCTAGGGCACTGTGATCATAGTTGATTCCAAAGAAGATATATTACTAAGGTGCTATCCGAATGTTAGTTTCAGGCAAATGCTGGAACCAGCTTCACTTGAGCAATAAGTTCCTTTGCAAGTATTGATCTCAAAAAAAATTCCCAGTAAAGCAAGCTGCCTACTTAAACAGTAGAGTGTCAGGATGGAGAAAAAGTTGAGTTTTCGTCTACAAAATCACCACAAATGGCCCTTTCCATGTTCTTAGGAAGCAGGCCCTGTATCAAGCCTTTCTGCTTCTTTCATGCCTGCTCTGGACAAAGGACCATAATCTGAGCTTGTCACATGAAACCCAGCCAATTCCATCACACTTTGCAGGAGTCCAGATCCACTCTCACTGCCGACGCCTTTGGAGCCACAGAGTGATAGTCAGCCCGGCTGTTATGAATGCCCAACACATGGCAGACCTGAAAATAAATGTTATGAAAAAGGCCACAGGGCCATAATAGAGTTGTTATTAGAGCCGAGCTGAGTGCTGCAAAATGACTGAACATCCACTATCCAGAGAGGAACAGAAATTTCAGAGACTGTTTGGGGGTAGACGACTGATGGAGCCGGCTGGTTCCAACTTCCATTTCTGCAACAGACACACAGAAGCTGAAAAAGCGGAGTGTCTATTCAAATGCCTTTAAAAAAAAAACCAACTATGAGTGAGTCTAGTTTCCAATTGATGAAGGGTGAAGAAATGCTTTGAATGTGTTTCTGTGCGTCTTCTTTTTCCTATAAGAAATTGAGAGCTTACCTTCAGAAACCTGAGTTCTCGGTAAGGCAAGACACCTGCCCCAGCAGCTCTGACAGGGAGAGAAGGAAGGAATAGTGTGTGTCCAAACCTGAGGACTCAGATTCTGAAGAAAAAAACCCCCACTATTCCTCCATTCAGCTCCCTCTCTTCATAAGTGTTCATTTTGAAAGGAATGTGTCGGTTGAAGTTTCCCTTTAAGATTGACTATGCTCTGTTAAATGGTGCAAAACATTTTTAACCAAAACATTTAGGATACTCTTCATAATAACCTTTGAATTGAGCGTAATTTGCCCTTGGATTGTAGACGGATTCTTTTGCTGCGCCTATCAGTAATTCAAAATAAACTAAAGCCACATTCATGATCATGATCATGATTACTGAATGCCTATCCAAATGTCGAACTGGCACAAAAGTTTTGAAAAGTTCATTTTCTGACCATTCCCCCGGTGTCATTCTTAATTCTGCCCCCTTGACATCTTGTTGGCTCCTTCCGGAAGCAGTGTTAAGAAGAGCGAAAATGTGTCAACAGGCAGTGTTGTGGGTGAGTGCACTCCTCCGAGGGCATTAAACTTTCATGGATGTGTTTATGTATTATACATGTCCAAGGCAGCGAGTCTGTATTAGGAATAATCTGCAGGAGCAATAAATTAATGCTACATTGTTAATATTTGTTTACATGTTCAACAAATGGCTTCCAGGTCTGCGGCCAAAACCGCCCTCATCCCAAGCTACCAAACACCACTGTGCCCTGGTGTCCAACCCTCTCTAGGCTGATGCTGCGAGGTGCCCTTTTCAGCTCTGAAAGTCTCAATTTGCATAAAGATTCTCAGCCTTCTAAATTATCTTTGTTTCTGTGTGGAATTGTAAAGGTTGAGTGGTGAGGGCTTAAAGAATCCTCTTAAATAATTAACTGGAGTAAACAAAGTAACATCTTGAAGGGTGAGTTATTTTCCCTCCCCTTGGGGGAAAAATAGCAAAGTCCTTAAGATAATAAATTAGATAGAAAGGGGCAGACGTTCTTATCGTGTAGAGTAGGGGAAGAGGGTTGATGAAGCAGTACAGGTATTTGGTTAGCTGCTCTGGTACCCGAAATGATTTCCTGTGGCCTTCTTTATCAAGCCAGCAACAATAGCAATGAGGTGAAGGATTTTAAAAATATAAACCAGCAAAAAAGGAAAAAGGACTCATGGACATGGATAACAGTGGGGTGATTGCTAGGGGGAGATGGTGTAAGGGGACTAAATGGTAATGGAAGAAAAAGATAATAAAGTTAAAAAAATAAATAAAAATACAAGCCCGGCTTGCTGTGGATGATACTAAGGAGACACTGCAATGACATAAGGGTGTGTGAGCATGTGTGGGTTTTGGTGTGTGTGTGCACGTGTATACATAGGAGAAAATGAAGTAACCTTTCTCAAAAGTGTTCAATGAGAGAAGAAAGAATCTAAAACATAAGGGATTTTCTGAGGTATCAAGTTGTTCAGCCCACCAGCAGGTGAAGAAACAACATATGATTTTCATGAATGATAAAATGTAATCATAAAAGTGAAAATGGGAACATTTTTTCATGCCATCAATAATTTAGTTAAAGAAACTTATATGAAGTTGAACTGCATTCTCCAAAGAATGAAGGGGAAATGTCGACTTCCAAAGCATGCTCCTCTTTCCACTCAGAAATACCACTGAATGAGGCAGTCCCAAATGAAGGCTGATGTTTTCTTCATTCCTTTCTGGTGTGCCCATCAGGACTCCTGGGAATTGTGACTTCACAAGACAACCTAGCACACATTTGAGCATTCGGCATGCACGGACAGCATGTCCAGGTTCTCTGTTCTACCAGCAGCTCCTTGGCATGGCCAAATTCCTCTGCAGGGTGGCTTCCAACTCACTGTCCAGCAATTGCCCTTAGTTCTTGCTTCTCCAAAAGTCAGACCATAGCTGAACATATATCTTATTTACTTCTTCATTTCCCCATGGAAACCTATCTTCTGACACCAAATATTGCATTCTGTACAATTCTGTTTCAAATGCCTCTCTTCCATAAACCTCATCTAGCTTCTTTTCATTTATCTATCCCTCCAGCACTCATTCATTCATTCATTCACCAAGCATTTTTGAACACTCGCTATATACGAGGCAAACAAAAAAAATTGCCCTGGGGACCACAGAGATGAAGTTGCAGTCCCTGCTTTTAAGGAACATACAGTGCAGTAGGACAGACAGACACTTTTCAGGGTATTGTGGCATCTGAAACAAGCAGGGGAGTACACTTAGAGAGATGCTAGTGGGAAACCTAACATGGAAGGTTCCTGAAGGTTACAGTGTCTGAGATGAGTCTTAGAAGATGAGGACAAATCAGTCAGGCTGGGCATCCAAGGGCATGGCAGTCCATGCTAAGCCTGGAAACAGCAGGACAGGAGCCTCACTTACATTGTTGCTTCTTTTGCTGGAACTGTTGCATCTGCCTCCAGACTGACTCACCCTTCAGACCACAGGCATCTGAAGGGAAATTAAATGAGATCACGTGCAGAGCTACCACAAAGCAAGGGGAGATGGCTCCTAGAATTCTTATCAACATTATTTGAATCTGGTTTACTGTTTATCTTCCTGAAGTACCATTACAGTACTCTTTAAATGAATATTGGAATCTGGCTACTTGCCACTTTATTCCATGCTGTCCCGCTTGTAGCAGGCAGGACAGGAGACAGCTGAAAGCTAGAATGAGGACTCAAGGAAGAAGCCAGCATTCCTAAACTCCCTGGTAGGAGCCCCGTTAAGGTCACCAGGGTGTTGATAGCAAACTTCTTGGGGATGAGATGCGGCAAGAGAACAGTAGGCTATAGAAAAGCGTGGGACTGGCTTCAATACCCCCCTCCCAACCACCACAACAGAGCACCTGTCTGAATAAAACTGCAGTGGGGGCGGAGGGGGAGAGTGTATGCTGGGCAGGAGGAGGGAAGTTGGGGATATTCTTTCTTTGGCAACTAGTCTGGAGCCCAGTAGGGCTTTGCAATCTCAGGACAGATAATGGATCATGATCGATTGATTTGGGAAGTCTGAACAAAATCTTTTACTTCTTTTCTAGGCAGTCAACATGGTTTTTATTTTCTGTTTTAAATGTGAAGCCAAAAGACACGTGATATGATTTTCTAACTAATATCTTCTTAAAGTCTTTATTTCCTTTTAAGCCACTGGATCATCACCAAAATCACAACATTAAAATGGGTGATAAGATACATGTATATAATTTTTAATATAAATCTCTGCTTCTCTGTCAGTTTCCACATTGCCTGCACATTTACATCGGATCTCAGAAGCCCACTGAAAATTAGCAAGAGAAGTGTGAAAAGACAGAAATAGTATCCAATCCTTACACAATGTCTCATTTAGGAGAGTGGGGGAGCTGAAGGAAAGAAATAATAGTACTTTTTTTCCTCTGTGTGGCCCCATTACATCTTTGACTTTTTTCCCCCTTTCATTTAGACCCCCCAGCAGTTTTTGACAGATGGAGAAAAAGAGACAGGTAGCAGCCAATGGAGTGACAACCAAACCACAACTTCCTACAGCTGCTGCATCCCAGGCTTGCAGTTTTCAGTCAAATCCCCCTACTTTCCATCACAATGAACAAAAGTGAATGGTCAAGCCTCCACAGAGCCCCCACATTCCTCACTCCGGCTTTCTGACCAAAGTCAGGCACCCAGAAAGACTCTAGGCAGAAGTCCTGAGTTCCAGTGTGGGCTAGGACTACAGGGGAGGGAAAGAGGGGGAAACTGGCAGAGTGAAGACACCATGAAGAGGTGGGAACACAAGAGAGGGCTCGCCTTGCTGCAAAGTGTTGGCTGGAGCAGGCTTGCAGGGCACCAGAGCCCACTGTACACATCTCTTCCCAAATCCCCTTTTGGTGTTCTCACTTCGGTAGCTTGAAATCAGCCATTTACACCACAGCATTTACCTGCATGCTACTGCCTAAGAGCATTCAAGTTCCATTTTTATTAATGATGAATGAGACAAACAAAGTCTATCTGCTTCAGCACCTGGCCCTGAGGTTGAGACCTCTGCTCTGAGGTGAGGCTGTTGTCGGCACTGTGCCAGGTTTGAATATTTGTTAGTTCCCTATTTTTTCTTTCTTTTCTCTACTTCTTTGTGCCTCTCCCCTTACTCTCTGACTTCTAAAGGAAAAGACCAGTAAGGTGACCCTACAAAATTATTACAAAGGAAATAGGATAGAGGAAAGAATGCAACCTGTCAACAGGTGTTTGAGCAGTTACCTTCTCTCGGTTGAAACTCTTCAGCCCACCTCTATTGTTAACACCTGTGAAATTGTTCAATAAAACAATCCCACAAGCCTAGTTCTGTCTCTCCAATGCGTAGTCTGTTACAGTTCTTGTCAGTGAGACAGCGCATAATTCATTTAGAGGGCCATGTGAAGTGTTCGTGAATAACAAATTAAGATTTAGTTCAAACATTCCTGACGGGGTCTTGGTGCGCTTACCAGGTTTATGGATCTGTTTCATGGGAATGCACTTTGCAAAGTTGCATTTGTGAGTTGTTTATTCAGTGACTATGCATATTCCTTATATTTTTGTCACTGCTGAAGACATGAATGGAAGGGAGGAAAATAATCACTTGAAAAAGCAATTTCAGATTTTTTCGTAAGTTGAAGTAGTGTGTTAAAATAAATGGAATGGTATTCCGGCACTAGATCCTTTGTTGAATAAAAGTAAAATAATCCTAAGTATCATTTCTTAATATTTTCATGAAATAATATTTAGCCAACAGTGGAAAAGCTTGATAAATAAAATCAGTGGATTGTTCAAGAACAGGTTCTTAAGCTGGTGTCCACAGACACCCCAAGAGGGTCATGAATAGAATTCAGAATGTCTGTGAACTTGAATGTGAAAACAATTACAACATTATTTCCACTTACCTGTAACTGAAAAGAGCATATACTCCAATTATGACTATAGGTAACAACCTATAATACTATTAGCAGTATCTGTCTCTTAATCACTGAAAGGAATCTCAGATATTTTCCTATCAAATTACAGTTGTTTCAGATATCTGAAAACATTGCTTATACCCATCGTTTCTTCAAAATTATAGTAATAGATCTACTGCTAGATTTTGTTTTTAAAAGTATATATATTATTACATCACACAGTTGACTTTTACAGATTTTGATAACTGTAATTTCATATAATTGGTTTTCTTTGGAATCTCTATCCATTTTATTTTATGCACTTAAAAAATATTATCCTGAGAAAGAGTCTATAGTCTTAACCAGATTGCTAAAGTAATCGAATATATGGCACCAAAAAACTTAAGAACACTTGTTCTGAAAGTGGCTCCAAATTTCACTTATTCATTCATTCAACAACAACGAACAACCTTTAAAAGCACCTTCAATATGCCCTGCAATGTTCTAAGCACTGGGTATAAGAACAAACAAGACAAAATTTGTATTCTCAAAGACCTTACATTCTAGAGAGGCAACTTAATTTATTTTTCCAATAGATTAATCTCTTAAACATTCAGTCTCAAAAGCAATGGTAGAAATTCACAAGCAGCATAGATCCTTCCTATTCAAAGTTTAGTGCATAAAGCAATAATTTTGGTTTCACCTGGGAACTTGTTAGAAATGCAGAATTTCAGGCCGCATCCTAGAATCTACATTTTAGCAACATCCCAGGTAATTATAAAGTTCAAGTGTTGGCTCAGCTTTTAGATCTCAGACTACCATGCTTACTACTTCTTTCTTCCCATTTGGCCTGAACATCTAAAACAGTGATGAAATCCACAAGGCACCAGGAGGCCACTGACAAAGTCAGGTTTAGAGATCAAACTCATTTTTCCAAGGCTCATGAAAGAGTGGGTGGCTCTTGAAATTTCTATTTCTGGCAGCACAGAAGAGTAAAAATCCAAGCTGGAAAAAAGTCATGATTGAAAATCTCACATTTTCATGCTTAATTTGGTCACTTGCCTGTATGAAATAAACCAAGCTCATCTTGTTTAGTGTCACCTCAATGAAGTGAATCAGCTACACCGTTCTTTCACTCAAAGCACTATTCATAGATTTCTATTCTCAACCATGTTATTTATACTCTGCCTAAAAGTAGGTTTCTCATTATTTAGAATCACGCAGTACAAACAGAGTACTACTTTAATTCTGATCTAAGGAGTGAAGCACATTTGAATTTCCTAATATAATGTTTGGGGAGAACCCCAAAGTGTGAAGATTGAGAGGAGAACAACAATATTTAAGAAAAGATATTAAACCCTAGTGATTGCTTAAGAGCTTAAAATTGATTGAGTTCTAGATATGGTGGAAACTTCTGAAATTATTTGCAAACTGCAGTCATGTGGTTTGATAACTAAATCTTATTAATAGTCTGGGAGCAGTATTCTCATCTCACTATAGTCTCTGATCCTGTCTTTATTTAAAATTCTAATTGTTTTCATCATAAATTTTAACATTAATCTTAATTTGTAAATATTTCATTAAAATATTATTTATCTCGATGACTGAGTTTTGGGGCATCCCTTAGATTTTGCACCCAAGGTTCTAGTCCCAACCCTGCTGGATATGTAAGGTCAGAGGTGAGAAAGTCATTACAATTAGAATAAATTACAAAAATAACAAGAAGTGTTCATTTTCCCCAAACAATTGTCTTAATTTTTCAATATTACTAATGGCATTACAATAATTTTTAAAATAATCATAATACTTGTGTCATATTGCATTCATCCACCCCTCATAAGCATAATTAGGATCTGTTGTTTTCAGCACATTTTCCATTTAATTAATAGGTAAACTGAGGCCTGGATCATTAACTCACAGACTCATGGTTTCTCTGAACTGCTCTTGAATAAAAATGTTACAATAACCCTACTCTAATGTAAGAAGCGAAGTTTTATGTTTGAACATTGTGTGAAATGCTATTGTCATCAAAATTAATCACCAAGAAAGCTAGGGCTAATAAATGGCTTAGATGAATTGGAAAATTTGATCTCTACTTGGATTTAAATTAATGAAATTATACGGTATCAAAAACAGCACCTCGCTAGGGCAGTTTAATGTTAACAACTTTCATAATAGTCTCAAAGGGCATTGTTAGGAGGAACTTGAATTGCCTAATGGAAAATTGCATTGTACCAGTATTTTTGCAAACAAAATGTAATATCGTGTAGAAAGGAATAGGGAAAATAAAGGTAAGCCCTATCATCCTATAAAGCAAATATAATCCAAAACATCTCCTACAGCACATAGCAGAATAAAAATAGTATGGAGCCATACCAAAAAAATGCCTTGAAATACAGGAAATAAGCAAATAAGACACTGTGAGCAAACCCTGCTCTGCTTGCTGTTGTATTCAGAGCCCAATTCAAGCTGGCTTAAGTCAAAGGAGGCTTATTTTAAAGATGAATAGGAAGACAGGATATATGGAAAGGTGGGTAGTTCTAACTGAGAGGTGCTATAAGTGTAAAATACACATTGCATTTCAAAAAGTCAGTGTGAAAAAGAATGTAAAGTATTTCCTTTTGATATTGATGACAGGCCGATATAATATTTTGGATATATTGGCTTAAACAAAATACTTTTTCAAATGAATTTCACATATTTCTTTTAACTTTTTTTAATGTGGAGACTAGAAAATGTAGAATTACAAATGTGGCTCATATTATATTTCTATTGGGCAGCAACCTCTAGAGACATTGGTGTTGGGTATAGATTAGGGAAGAGGATTCTTATTGTGCAAAACAGGAAGGCAGCAGGAGCTGGAGCCATTTCCTTTCAGAGAGAGAGTGGGCCTGACAAGATACAATTTACTGCTGACCCCCCTCTTCCCCCCCACCCGCCTCCCTGCCCCTGGCCCCGCCCCAGGGTGAGAGAAACCCACAAGGAAAGAAGCAGGCCAGATCCCACAAGTCTAGGCTGAAAGGCATCTCCTCCCTCCTCTTTCCATCTTCTTCTCCCTCCTTTTTCATTCTTCCTACCCTCTCTCTTCTCCTTCCTTTCCTATCTTTTTCTTTTCTTAGAAAAGAGAAGAAATCTTGGTCATCCTGAACGGGTCAAACAGAAAGCAAATGATGGTTAACTGCTTTGTGTATAATACTTTCTAGGAAACCTACAAGTGAAACAAGCAAAATCTTTCAATTAAACATTTATTAAGATAAATACGGAACAGGAATTCCTAATTGTCTCCTGCGAAGGCACTATCTTGCTTGCTCCGGAGAGCCTGCTGCCCAGGCCTCACTGAGCC
The DNA here is from genome assembly GCF_021234165.1 of Pteronotus mesoamericanus. NCBI lineage: Eukaryota > Metazoa > Chordata > Mammalia > Chiroptera > Mormoopidae > Pteronotus > Pteronotus mesoamericanus. Next base: position 16,359,672 of record NW_026555321.1, read on the forward strand.
GTTCTCCCTGATCAGCTCCACAGCGTTAGAGGTGATTCTTAAAGGTTTGTAGAGACCATCGTTTATGTGTATGTCAAACAGATTGCATTTGTAACATTTAATGCCCACAATAACAATAATAAAACATGCTGGCGTGTGCTCTCTGTGTAAACACTTTCTTCTGAAGATAGAGCCAGTGAAATGTTTTAGGAACTTTGACATTTATGGCTGTATTTATAATCTTTTTTGGATCATTTCCTCACAGAGTCACATGTTTGTATATTTTAAATTCTCTGGAGAAATAAAAATGTTTAAACATAATATAATGATGTGATATGCATTTTATGAGCCCTTGCTCACCATCTAGGCATGAGCAAAGAGAACTGTATGGTGAATCCTGAGAAGGATTTCTATGCAAATATCAAATTTACTAGGTATGTGCCACAATACCAAGATGCTTAGAGAGAGAAAGGGGAGGTATATATTCAATTTGGACAGAAACAAATTTTTTGCTTGAAACTAGACTACCCTAAAAGTTGGAAACTGGACATTTATTTACCCAGTTGAGAAGAGGCACTGTAGAGAGTTCTTTGGGCAGATAAGTACATATTTTTCTAAGAAGGTGCAGAAGACCCAGGAATTTTATTGCCATTCAATACTCACACATCCTACAAATTTACCTACTCCTTATTTTTTGAAATTTTCTAGTCCATAGCACAGCAGCCCAAAATATATATATTAAGGCCATAGAAAATGTTAATATGATTATTCAAGCACATTTTAGCTAGAGCAATTAACTTTTTCTAAACACTTAATTTGGTATATATACCAAGTATCTTACATGTGTTCATTTATTAAACAGTCACAAGTATAAACAGTAAGTGACCACGATGATATTCAAAGCAGGGAATGTCTCATAACGAAAGCTGTTCCTACTCCAACAGGAATGATTTGTTAGATAGGAAACTGTAAGCGAGATACCCTTTTACCAACTATACTCCTAGAAGTAAGCACTAGAAATAGTTTCCTGGCATATTTTCAATACTTTCAAACAAATGTACTTGTCAGTTTTCAACATTAATAGGACCATTATATTTAAATTGTTTATATACTTGCTTTTTTCACTCTCATTTACTCAAGAGATTTTTAATTGAGAACTTTCTACAAGCCAAGCATTGTTTAGGTAATGAGGGTCCAGGATGAACAAAAACAAAGTCCTAAAGGGCATGAAGCTCATGTTTATGTAACAATGACTTGCTCTCTATGTTCTTATATACAGGTCTGTAAAATTCCTTTCCTCTGCTCATGTAGCATTCCTTTTATTCTGCCCATCTAGTACTAGAGGTGATTCATCATGTCAGAAACAGATGATATATCCAATATTTGGCTATTGAGGACAATGTGTAAGTGTATGCATATATTTTTGTCTTAATAGGAAGCTCAAGAAATACAATGGGGGGGATTGCATGTTTAATTCTGATGCTGCCAAACTGTCTTCACAAATTTGCCCTCCCACCAGCAGCACATGAGAGCGCTCTTCCCTGATCCTTGGTGAGCTGGAGTCCATGTTTTTTGCTTGGGAGCAAAACTCTCTTATTTTAATTCAGATCACTCCCAATTGCTAATGAGGTTAAACATCTTTAGGGGCTAATTATTATTCTTTTTCAGTGAATTATTTACTCTTATCCTTTGCCCATTTTAAAAATCGGTTGTTTGTCTTTTAACTATTTAAAGGCACTTCTACTTAATTCCAGTTATGAATCCTTTATTAAATATGGTGCATAAACAGTTTGAGTCTAAAACTACTTTTAAGCTTCATATTGCTTTTTATCATACAGAATATTTTGATTTTTATGTGGGCAAATCTGTCCATCTGTTACTTCATGTCTTTTGGATTTTATAACTTGCTTATGAAGGCCTCTATGCCAAAGTTATAAAAACAGTTATCTGTGTCCTCTATATTTAAATTTAAACCAAAAAAAAAAAAACCCCTCACAGTTTTTTAATGCATATGAACTTTTCTCTTAGTGAACGGGATGAGGTAGGCATCTAGCTTTCCTTTTCTTTTTGGGTTATTGACTGATTCTCAGTTCCTGACTAAATCGCAGTCTTTCAGTTACTAAAGGTTATAGTTTATTTTCATGTTTGGTATGGCAAGTTGTCCCTCCTTGTTCTTCTTTTTCCAAAATATCTAGGCTTTTATTGTTTTCTTCCCAAGTTTAGAACTAGCTTATTTTGTTACTTCCAAAAAATTCTTATAGAATTCTTATTATGATATAACTGAATTTATAAATAAGTTATAGAGAAGTGATATCTTTACAATTTAGGGACATGGTTTTTTCTTCATTTATTGAAGTTTTCATCTAGGTCTTGGCATACTTCTGTTTCATTTCTAAGAATTTCATTGTTCTGTTGCAGTTGTGAATGGAACAATGATTAAAGTCCTTTTTCGTTATTGCTAGGACATGGAAAAGCCATAGATTTCTGAATGTTGATCTTGGAATCATTCACTTTAGTTATAAGTTGTCACTTGGTCTTCTTCGAGTTTCTGAGTATAAACTGGTATCATCTACAAATAATGACTGTTTTGTCTCCTTGTTCTCCCAAGTCATAGTTCTTATTTTATTCTTTATTGATTCATTAACTAAGATTTCCAGTAAATTTGGACAAGTCAAGATGATAGTAAACTCACTTTTCTTGCTCAAGTGCTTTCTTGGAGGAATCTATAAAGACATTATGTGGACTTTTCTCCTTTAATCTGTACCAAAATAAAAGATTACTTAATGTTCATTCCGCCAACACATTTACTGAGGACCTACTATATGCCAAGAAAGATGATAAATGCCAGGACTATAAATGAGAGCAAGACAAATCTGTTGTCTGCTCTGAGGTTGATCAATCTTTGCATTCTTAGGGCAAACCCTATTTGCTCTAAATGTGTTACTCTTTAATGTGCTACTGAACTTGATTTGATATTGCTTTGCATAGGATTTTTGCATCTATGTTCATGAGTAGACCCTGGTTATGCTGCTCTGGGCCCCATTCAAAACTGACAGCTTTACAAATTTTCAGTAAACAAAGTATAGTGTTTCTCTCCATTTATTCAAGTCTTTTTTTAAAATCCATAATATTGTAGTTTTCTTCCTGTGGGTCTTGAACATTTCTTATTAAATATATTCTTAGATAATTTATTCATTTCATTATGAGTAAGATGTTTAAATTAGATCTTCTAATTAATTATTGCTTGTATATACAAAATGGATTGATTTTTGTATATCTGGCTTATGATTGATCACTTAGATGAAATCTCTCATTAAGGCTATTAGTTTTTAACTGCTTTTTTCTTGTTTTTGAGAGTTCTGGATAGACACTAATATTTTCCTCTTCCTCTTAAAGAATTAAACTTTTATTTTCTCTGCTTGATCTTATTTCATGGGTTAGAAATTGCAAAGCAATGTTAAATAGTATTTATAATAAAGAAAATCCTTGTATTTTTTCAAAAGCGAATGTTCCCAGAGTTTTATTATTAGGTATTATATATTGAGAGAAATAATCTGTACCAACCTGGAAAGAAGGTTTCATGTATATTCTAGTCCCAGTTATCAGGTCTTTTTCTAAAAAGAGATGTTGCATTTTTTCAAAATAATTTTTGGCATATTTCGGGATAATCACTTTGTTTTTCTTCTATGACATATTGGTGTTAAAATTATATTAATGAATTCATAATATTGAATTATCTTTGCATTATTGAAACAAAACCTGCTGTTTTCAATATTTCCTAAACAGCCAGATAAATTTAGTACTACATTTTGGATTTTGGCATCAAAATCTACATATTACTTTGAGGTTACTTTGTTATTTTTTTTCTCTTTTGTGTATGTTAATTTTGTAAGTTTTTGGTGTTAAGAGCTTGGCCAATATTTGAATTGGGATTTTTTCCCCCACACATTTCAATGTCCTTGAAGACTTAACAAGTCAGAAAATTATTTGTTCTTTAAAATTTGAAATAATTTTTCTTTAAAGCTTCTGAACAGGTAAATGTTTACATTGTTTTTTCAAGTTCTTATTAAGAATGTATTCTGCTTCTTCAGCAGTTCATATTCATATTTCAAAATGAATGAGAATGATTCATTATATCAAGATTTTCAAATGTTTTTCAATCTGACACCTCCTTTCTTATCCCTAATTTTTTTCTTGTCTTTTATTTAATCCTTGATTAGAATAAATACAGGTTTGTATATTTTATCCTTTTTGTTCTATTTAGTGTTTGCTTTTTTCCTAAAGAGGCATTCTAAGATTTATTTATCTATTATATTCCTTTTTGTTTACTAAATTTTAATTTCTGCTTTAACCAGCAATAATTTCTACTCCTTTTTTCCCTAGGCATGCTTTGTTTCTCAAATTAATGGCATAATTCATTTGTTTCTTTTATCATTTAAAAATTGTAAAAATATGCTACCTAAATTTGTCCAATTATAGCTTTGACTAAATACGATAGGTTTCAATATGTAGTGTGTTCATAATTATAATTTTCTAAGTATTTTGTAATTGCATCTTTAATCTCCTATTTGGCCCAGGTTATATGTAAGACTATTGTTTTGTTTTGTTACCATTAAGAGCTTGAGAAGAATTTTTTTTAATTATTGTTGTTTTAACATTGATTTTGTTGCATTTTGATATAAGAATGTGGTCTATATTAAATCTGTTGCATTTTGATATAAGAATGTGGTCTGTATGTGCTTTTTAGAAAATTCTGATGTTTTCTTTGTGATCCAATATAAATAAAAATTTAAGTGTTCCCCAAATATTTAAAAAGAGAATATGTCTTGTACTTGAGATTATTAAATTTCCATGTATATTTTCAAACTGACTCAGTTGACTATTACCAGATCTTATATTTCCTTGTTTATTGCCTACTTTAACTCTCAACAGAAAGTAGCTATATATTCTTACTATGCATCCATTTCAGTCAATTCCTCTTTCTAGTCCAAATAGTTTTTGCTTTATGCTTATTTATATACTCTGTTATTTAGCACATGAAAGTTGAATCATCATACATTTTCATTTGGGATCATTTTATCAACAATGAAAAAAGATTATCTATGAGATGTTTAATTTTTTTCCTAGAAAAATCTGCTTCATCTTATATGATTGTGATTCCAACTATTTAGTGGTGAGAGTCATTCTAGCATATTTTAATATGAATTTATACTTCTTATTTTCTTGGTTATTCTTTCTCAGGTATCTTTGGTAGACACCTATTACTGATTATGCTGAAATACTGAAATATTGCCATTTATCATGGTGAAGTCATCATGTTTGTCATACATTACATGTTTGTGCTTATTCAAATTGATTCATGTTTTATTGTGGTCAGTTTCCTTGCTATTTCCTTTGCTATTTATCTTTGACTCTATCATACAAGTTTTCTTTTCCTCTCTTCTAATGTAAAAGCATACGTTCTACTTTTAATTTTGCTGGATGTCACCTTTAAAAAATAAACAACTCTATTTCTCTGTCCAGATTATGGGTGAAAAATCTGTGTCTATCACACTTGCCTCTTATGTACAATGAGCCATTGGCCTGCCCTTTCTTCCTTCACATCCATCCACTACCTGGGAATTTAGACCCAGCTTCGTACTTGCTAAATATTATTATTTTCATGCTATATCTTCTCTTTCAAAAATTATTCATGAAGTTTGTAATCTCTGTTGTAGCTACAGTATATGTATTTGCAACAATTTAGACTTGACACTACATTAAAATATTCCAGTATTTACTGCCAGTAATAAAGTACATCTTTCTTATACACGAGGTTTTCAAAACTGGGCTTATTTTATGGCTTTCTGGAAAACTGTGAATTATCTTTTTCCATGATGAGAACCTGACATTTAGTTTTTGACACCAGTTATCAGAGAATGCTTTTTTTTTTAACTTCAAATGAGAATTATGACATGGCCAAACTTAGCATCCTTAGAACTTAGTCCTTCCTCCCAATTTGGGCCTCTGAAGATGTTCTTCTGTTACCTTCTGGTCCTGACTTTTCTTTCTTTATAGTTTATTTCTTTATTGTTTGTTTGGTATTTTCCTCCCCTATCTTCTAGGATTTTTTTTTTTAAATTAAAATACCAACTTCCATAAGAACTGGTCTATTTATATTACTTTTTATAACACTCATCAAGCCCATTTGATCTGAATATTTACTTATTTCTTATGTTCAGGAAATTATTTTCTATAAATTCTAGAATCATTGCTATTTTTTATTTGTTCGGCATGTTCTTTGGGGACACTAGTGTTCTTCATGCTGGATTTCCACCCTCTGTCCTCTGAATCCATCATCTCTTAACATTGTTACCACATTTTCTTTCTTTCTTTTTTTTTTTTTAATTCTGGAAGAGTGCTTCAAATTTGTCCTCTGCATTTTGGCTTTCATTATAAGCATTGCTGATTAAGCACTTTATTGCTTCTAATTTATTTTCAGTTTTGATGTTTCAGATTCAGTTTTATACCATTTTCTTTATTTCATCTTGTTCTCTATATTCTGGTTTCTCAACCAGTTTCCTTCTCACCTCAATATGTTTTCTTCTCTCATTTTTCATCTCCTGCTTCATGGGGTCCTTGAATGTTATTTAGATCACAAAGCATATGCTCTTTAAAATTTATTCCCATTTCCCATAGTAAATCTTTTTCAAAAGCATGCTCTTCCTCTGCCTCTTGAGTGCTATATGTTCATTTCTTAAAGTTACAAAATTTTTCATATGCCTCATAATGAGGTTTTATTTTGCCTGTTTATTCATCCTTGAATAATGACTATTTTATCTGGCCTGTTATTTCTCTGCAAAACAGAGTGAATAGATTTCTTTTGAATCCCATCATACTTTACTTGGTTTTTGTTCTAATCCTCTCTTAGACTGTATGTTATGTGACATTTACCCACCCAGTTATTAAACATCCTGATGAGAGATTCACTCTGACTTTACGGGAGCTGAGGTCATAGCTTTCTGTGTGTACGGCAAAGCCACTGCACCAGGGGGCCGGATCTTGAATGTCCTGGCCTCATTCTTTTTATTACTACAAGAAAGGTTGGGAGAAAAGCCTCCACTCAATAAATAACTAAGCTGCTGGTCATATAATGAAGCCACAAGTGCCTGGCCTCAAGCCATGACTTCCCTCAGGTTCTGCAGGATCTGCAAAGGGGAATTTCCCTGCAAGTCCAACAGCCTGTCCGGTCCTCCCACCATGGACCTTATGTTTTAGTGCATTCTTAAAATGCTCTCGAGGTGTTCTTCACTCTTCTTCTCAAGGCTCTATCACTCTGTCAGTCAGTGAATCCCAGTGCCTTCCATAAATAGGGTTTATTTGCAAAAGCTTACTTGACATTTCTGCCTGTGAAAGGTGCTCTTCCCTGGCTCCCAGCACTAATGCAAGATGTCCCCATCCTTGTGTTCCCTTTGACACTTTTAACTGGAATTTGGAAGGCTCCTGTACTTCCGATGGCATCTTTACCTAGAAGTAAGGTAGGGATGCCTTCCTAAGTGGAATAGGTTTCAGAGGCTGTGGCCGTCTCTCTGCTAGGGCTTAGATTTGGGGGTGTCAATGCAGATCTATTACCCACAAGGCCATGTGGGACTTCCACATGGCTTTCATGAGTATGTTATTGCGAATCCTGGCCAGTCTCCTGGGTTACCACTAAATTCCAATGAATTTTCCACTTTCCAAGTCAGCCTGGTCTATATATATATTTGAATTTCTATCTTGGTTTTCACTTTTTTTTTAGCCCAATTATGAGTAGCCATGAGGTGCCAGCCACTTTACATGTATTATTTCATTTAATCTTCACAAAATGGTTCACATAGATGCTATTATAATCCCCAATGTACAAATGAAGGAACTGAAGCTTAGAAAAGGATTTAAATAATTCAAAGTCACTCAGCTACCAAGTGTCAGAATCAGCACTCACTGGCCCATCACCCTGTAAAGACCATGTTTGTAACCAGTCTTTTTTTGAGCAGTTTTTCCAAAAAAAACTAGATAGATTTTCCACCTTAATCATGAGCATTGGTAGCCATTTAGATTCCCTGCCGTCACATTATACTTTCTCCCCACAGACCAACGGTCTATTAGATGAATCCATGCATCTAACTCATTCTTCCCTCTTATCCTAGAATAAAGGTCATCTTTCTTCCAAAACAGCTACCTCCCAGTGTGCTCAATATTCCATTCCCTTTCCTCTTCCTTTACTCTCCCTCTCTACTTGTTCTGTTATCTCAGTACATAAACATGTTCAAGTCTCTCCCATCTCTTCTCAACATCACATTGACCTCAAACTATCACTCTTTTTCTTTCACAGTAAACTTTTCCTTCCACTGTCATGGGAAACTAGTCTGCACTAGCTTTTGCTATTCCTTTTCATCCCTTAATCTGCCCAATTTTTACATATGACAATCCCACCAACACACCCAAGCCAAGATGACCTGCAGCCTCCTGACCGTGAGCTTACGTAAACATAGGCTGGTCTTCCATTATGACTTCCTGTTATGTGTGGCAACATAGACTCTTCCCTTTAAAAAACTTTATTCTACCTTGTTTCCATGACTCCACTCTATTCTATCCTCCTTCTGCCTCCATGACCTTTATTTTTCCAGCTACTTCCCATTTATCTGTTTTTCCCTCTATCCAAATGGTTGGGCATAATGTTCCAGCATTCCATTCTCAGGTCTCTTTTTTTTTCTGAAATCATAAAACAATCTTATTCATATTCAAAGCTTCACATAACACCTTGATGCTGATTGCTTCCAAATCTAGGCCCAGAGCCCAACCCTGTCTCTATGCTATAAAACCATGCTTCTAGCTGAGACAAAACAGCTGTATTTTATTTTTCTTCCATCTCTTGGATTCCTGACTTGCAGGTACTAATAATGACATCCACATAATCTTCCTCCTCTCCACCAAGCTTTGCACCTAACCAGTCACCAAGTTCTGCATTTTCTACTATTTTGTCATTTTTTTAAATTTTATTTTTCAATTACAGTTGACACCCAATATTATTTTGTATTAGTTTCAGGGGTACAACATAATGGTTAGACAACCATATAATTTACATAGTGATTCCCCCAATATTTCAAGTACCCACCTGGCACCATAGTTGTTACAATATTATTATTTTGTCATTTTCTGAGTTAGTAACTTTTTTCCACCTCTCCTTAGTTCAGACCCCTGTTCTCCTTGCTTAAATTAATTTCATGACAGCTGATTGAGGTTTCCAACTTGTTCATAATTCTAAAAGAGTGGTTATGTAATCTTGAAACTCCCCTTTTTGGATCCTACTATCTTCAGTATAATAATCATGCTCCTTAAAATTTCCATTGAACTTCCTGAAATGTGCTAAATGCCCACACATTGTCTCTCACCTAGCCTTTGCACATGCCATGTTTTGTTCCTGGCATTGACTCTCCTTTCCTCGCAACCTGGTCGTTTTGGGAAGTTCTCGTTCATCAAAACTCAACCCAAACATCAAATGCATTTTGAATTTTGACCTTGCTTCCCAGAAACACTTTTTATATGTCACTTCTTTATACTCCCACAGAACCTGGTACACACATTCCTGGTGCAGCATCCTGCATATGGCTTAATGGTGGGCTTGTTCACTTCTTGATCTCCCACTTGAGACTGTAAGCTCTTTAAAGACCAGAATAACAGTTTTGAATGACTCACCTGACTCTCCAGGGTCCATCATTGCCACATGGCCAGGTATCTCAGCTATCTTACCTTGTCCTGCAGACCTTGAGCCACGTCCTAACTTCTTCCTCTGTTAGAGCTGCTGGGCATAACCCATAATGTTCTATGCCTGTGTCCAAGTAATCACAGTGAACTATTGGAGAAAGAGATGAGAAAACCCATTATTAGGTAGAACTCATAAAGAGAATGACTCCTTCTTTATCAACATTGTAGACACTCATTAAGCATAATACAGAAAATAAGGGGTTATTGGGAACCAAAGTACTCTAATTGGGGCACTTTCCAGGACATAAATAATTGATTTTCCAATTTGTCCCCTTCCATAAGTGAGAGTGTGGGCCACATACATTTGATAAAGGGACGCTATCCAAAGAACTTAAAAAAATAAGTTTATCTCATTCCAAAGAGGTATGGACATTTGATTGTACCTGGAGACTTCCATGAGGAACTTGATGTGGGATTGGGTTTTCATCAAATTCTAATTCTGTAATGGAGAGCTATCTCCACTCTCAAGGTATTTGTACTCGTTGTGTATTTATCTCCTTGTTTATAGTTCCTGTATTTGGATGAACCTCCTTAGTTATCATTTATCTCTCTGGGTTCTGGATTTCAATATTTAATTTTTTCTATGACAAGCATTTGTTCACAGTTTAACAGTCCTGAAATTGGAACATGCCACACAGTTACCAATATCCCACAGTCATTTGTTGGCTAGGATCCTTCAAGACTTCATTGCCCTTGGCTGTTATTGCTGGTGGCCTGACCAACTAACAGCAACCCCTCAACCCAGAGGAGAATATCTGTGGTAGCCACACTGGAGTGATTACAGGTCTGGGGTGTCTTCACTCAGTACCTTCCCAGCGTAATCTGAACTCTCTAGTTTTTCTTTTTTACCTGTTCTCAGAAAGCTTCTTTGCCAGGGGCTACTGCGGCTACCAGTCCAGAGGTGGTACGAGCTGAGGAAAATGAGAGGAACTATCCTGCTCACCACTGTCTCTGTGTAAAGACAGATGCAAGAGGAAGGATGGCAAACCTCCACGTTCCTCCTCTTTGCCCCACAGAGATTAGGAGCAAACACCTGTGTTTTAGTAATGCATTGTGAGCCTTAGTCTCCCCACATTCCAGCACTACCAGATGTCTTTTGGAGAAATAGAATGTTACCTCATTGTTGTCTCCCAAACAAATCACTGGGCGGCCTCCATTCTATCCTGACAGCTTCTGTCTATTACCATTAGCTCTACTGTAGGTATATCTGTTGGGATTCATTCAGGAAAACAGACACCACCCAGGATATTCAAATGGAGGGGATTCATTACAAACAATTGGTTATGCAGGTGTTGAAGACAGAAAGAGCCAAAAGAAGGCCTAAAGATCAATGTAACTATAGGGAGAAGTTACTACTCCTAAGGCTGAGGAACGCAAAGGGGAGATTTGTGCTCCTCAGTACCTAGGAGTCAAGAGGAAAGACCCATGTTGCTAGTGCTCGGGGCTGGGGAAGGGGCACATGGCTGGTGATTAGGTCTCAGAAAGGTGAGTATAGCTGGTGTCCTTTCACGAAGGCGTGCAGGCACAGGGCTGGTGATGGTATCTGTAGGGGAGTGCCGCAAGGCTGTATCTGGGGTATTTTTAAAAGCTTGGGACTAGAGCACTAGTTGTCCTCTGAGGCTGAAGAGATGAGCTGGAAACAGGAAGTCCTTCCTCCCAAACTCCCACATTCCAGTCAACTGCCAGCACCTCCCATTAGCAGAATGAACTTAATAGAAATCTACCTGGCAAGGAAATCTGGGCAATGTAGTTTACAGACTCCCAGGAGACTATGAAGAAAAGGTGAGCTTGGGGATCAGAGAAAATATGGAAATAAATGGCACAGGGGGCCATGAAGCTCTCTGCAGCTGGTTAGTTTCTGGAACTGGCGACTTATTTTCTCCCAGGTGTTATGCTTCCACCAGAGCACAGACCTCAAGGAAGGGCAATGTGAGGAAGACACATTCCCCACTGTTGCCCCTCCCGATCATCCTCCGTAGCACTACCAACACAAGACACCATATAGAGAATGGACTTTACAGAAGGGTTCAGAATTAAACCATAAGGGAAAGAATTTAAATGAGGATGCATAATGTGGCTATTCTTAATTTATGTTAGGGTTCCTCAGCCATGGCACAGTGACATTTGGGGCTCTCTATAAAATCCTTCATTGTAAGGGGCTGTCCTGAGCACTAAAGTGTGCTTAGTTATCCCCCGCCTCCACTGGATGCCAGCAGTACCACGCCCCAAGTTGTGACAACAAAAATGTCTCCAAATGCTGCCAAAAGGTCTCTAAGGGGCAAAATCACTCCTGGGTGAGAACTACTGTCTAGGGATAAAGGACAAAGCTTAAACTCTCCATGGAGTTTCCCTGAGGGTAGTCCCCAATTCCTAGATTTGCTTCCTCTGAGAGAGTGCGTGAGTTTCACTCTCTCTTTCTAACATCTTCCTATTGCAACTATGAGCCCACTTTCCAGAACACTTCATCTCTTTAGCACAGGGCTCAGTTATAATGACCCCCAAGGAGGGCTTCCTCACGCCATTGCAGGGTGCACTGTGGCATTCAGTTCCTGGCCCCCTTCAAGGTCTCTTCATCCATGTGTGGCAGCAATGTCTCTTCATCTTTCATAATATTCATGTGGATAAACTCCCTCACCCAACCCACATGTCATTCAAGATAAAACTAGTTCTCAGAAATGGTTCAGTTCAAATCCATATTAGAGAAGAGGAAAAATTCCCTGTATGCTACGTAATCTTCCCTGTTCCCCCCGCAGATATAAAACGCTTTGCTTTGTGACGTGGTGCATCACAGGTCTCCCTTTATTCATTCTCTGACCTCCAGGCCATACCTACAGGCTTGTGGGTGGAGAAGGGCCTCTTCAAGCTACTTAGCTCTCCTTAGCTACCTATGGACACTTTGAAACGGCATCTTTTCTTTACAATGTAAAAAATTCATATTTTGAGGTAGAGTAGCCACTACAACCCGAAGTGGAAAGTGATAATAAAGATATATTTGCATTTTATCCAGAACTGGGAACTGGAATGGGAGGACGAAAGGCTGTTCTTTCAGTTACACTGTGATTAGATTAAGTAGATTAATTATCTCTATTGTAGGGTGGTGTTGCAGATGTTTAAATAGTTTAAAATAGTTTATTTAAACTTTCTTTTTTTCCTTTTTATTGAATTTATTGGGGTGACAGTGGTTAACAAAATTATACAGGTTTCAGGTGCACAAAGTCCACAACACATCATCTGTACACTGTATTGTGTGTTCACCACTCCAAGCCAGGTCCCCTTCCATCGCCATTTATCCCCCAATATCTTCCTCCACTTCCCCTATCCCCTCTTCCCCAGGCCATCACCACGCTGTTGCTGGTGTCCATGCAGGTTTCTTTTCTTTTTCTTCTTATTCTTCTTCTTCATTTTTGGAAAAGAAGAAGAAACACTGTCATTTTGGCCAGATGTTTATATGGACATTGGAGAGCACCAGCCTGTGATGATACTCATGCATAACTAGGGAAGCAAAGGCTTATTTATAAGCATCTTTGGTTTGGTTCATCATCATCATGATTTGGGTGAGATTGCACAAATAAGAGAAAGAATTCTTGGTCAAATAAACCTTGTGTTTCACTTACGACTGAACACTCCACCATATTTTAACCAGTGTGTGCTTATTTCAGTAAGCATGTTATAATGCTTCTTTAGGATTAGAGAAAGAACTAATTGGTATTATTCTTCACAGCATGGTGCAATAGAAAAGGATGCTGTATTCGGGATTAAAAGACTTGAGTTCTAGACAATCCTTTACCATTAGTCCAATGCATCTCATTTAATCTCTCTGGCCTCAGTTTTCTCATTCATAATAAGAAAGAAATGGATGAGATGATCTCTGAGTTTATTTTTCACTTCTATAATTCTGTAAACCAAAGATCACCTTCCATAAAATATGGATAAGATTAAAAATCCTTCCTCTAAGGCAGGCACAACATTAGTCACTGTCATTATTCAAAGAGAAGTCGACTTATTGTGGTGACATCGTATAAATCTTTGTCAATGGCTTTGGTACCAGACTTACCCAAATCTACTTCCATTTCAGACAATACATTAACATGAATAGCCAGATAGTAAACAGAACCTGGACAATTTAGGCTCATTCATTCACGAAGAGATTTATACAGTACAATATTTTCCTTCACATAAACTGTTTTTGTTTTGGTGGTAAAAATAAGAGATGATGAGATGAAGCAGTAATCTAACACTTTAGTGGAATACACTTCCTTCCAAATCAGTGAGAAATCTTTATTACAAAGTATTCTCTTCTGGTATGAATAAAAGCTGATCAATATGTAAACATTGAGATTTCTTCCCATAAATTGTGGATTTTGCAGAAATAATTGGTATATGCCTAAGTAGTATTTGTTACTCCAGCTCATAATTACTCCATTTATTTCCCCATTCTCTCTTCATCAGTTTGATCATTTTTTTTTCTCTTTTGAGGCTCCAAAATACAGAAAGAGTTACAAGTTTGTGAAAACAGCTTTACATGAGGGAATGATTATATTTTAATCACCAACAAAGAACTAAACAAGGACTTGAGTGGTAGATAAGCCACCACATATCACTTTTCAATATGTATTTGCCAGTCAATTATTTCCTGAAATTGAGATTGCTTTAGTTTAAATTTTTGTCATGTCCTTGACTCAGGGAACTCTCCATCTTTATACGCATTCCAAATATAACACAAAGTTCATTACAATCAATTCTACACCCAATGATCAGATCTTAGGGACCCAGAGAACTCGAAGTTGTTGCCCTTTGTATATGTAATAATATTAAATTGGAACTACTTTTAGCTAAAGTAGTTACCTAAGACAATTGAGGTCACATTCCAAATCAAAGTGTGAGACATTCATGTAGGCTGTGTAAAGGACAAGTTTGATAACCACTTTGGCAATTCTTAGTTGATCACCCATCTTTATTCTATAAAAAGATTGGAGAAGATAAGAAAAAAAAACACAGATCAAATGAAAAATAATATGGGGAGAGCTATTGGTGTGCTAAGAATCCCATCCCATCCTGAAAGGAGAGGCCACGAGGGACAGGGGATAGGCTTTAGTGAAACCACTCATAGAGTTCAATATATGTCCCTTGAGCCTGGACATCAGGGGAACTTTGTGTCTTCCTCATTCCTGAAAAATCTAACTTGTGACAAGCTGGCAGGTGACAGAAGAAAGGTAAGTATATTGGAATCAGCCTGCACAGCTAATTTTTTGTTGCTTATGATTTGAGAGTTTCCTAGGAGCCAGAAACAGGCTCTTTTGCAGATGGAGAGCAGAAATAAAGGTCATCTTAGGTACTGCCCAAGAGGATTCTGCAAATGGGGCAAAAAAAGATTTTAACAGAAAGAAGTTGAAAGTGTACCATGGGGTACCAGGAAGCCCAAGAGGCACTTAGGAGTCAGCTGGGAGGATGCATTTACTGGCTTTGGAGGAACTGTGGGTGGCAGTGTCTTTGCATGGTTATCCCAAGACACAGAGCCTGGCACAAGGGGTTGCATTCAAGTAGCCTCACGTGGAAAGTGAATGAAAGAAAGAGTGGGGAATGGGCAAGAAAGAACAAGGAAGGAGGAAAGCCTATCCTGGCGTGTGTTATTGAGCTGGGTTGTGGGCAGCTGGGACTCAAGTCCATCATGGCCTCCTTGAGGCAAAGGTACCTCAGAACTGTCCACATGAGGGGCAGAAATAAAGGACATTTATCCACAGGACATAAATGCCCTCGCACTTGCATGTGAGTTTCAAGTGAGTTCCCAGAGGTGTCTTGCAGAGCAGCATCAGAAAATCATTGGCACAGAAAGCAAGACATGCGTGAGGCACCAAAGGTGAGAGGGAACCAGGTGACACCTGAGCTTTGTAGTCGCCACAACAATGACTGGAGCAGAAGGAGCGTGAGGTAAGGCACAGAGGTGTCTGATGCATGGGGCGTCTCCAAAGAATCTGAAGCAAACAGCAGTCAAAGAAGGGAGTCAACTTTAAACCGAACAAACCCAAAGACTGTGGAAGCTAGATTATCACAACAGTATTTGTCAAGTCAGAAATTGTCTGCTCTTTTCCTCTTAGCCTTTCTTCCTTCCTACAATCCTGACTTTTAAAATTATTATCATCATTACACTGGACTGAAGATATTAATTACAAACCTGAGCCTGTATTCTGTGACTTAGAAAGACCAGAGGGCATTTGATTATCTAAAATGACTAGAAAAGTCTTGGGGCTTGCCCTAGATTTTTTTTTTTTTTTAAGTAAGGGCAAGGCAAGAACTGGCCCTACAGAATACATTTAAAGAAACAGTAGATTAAAAATAAAGTAGCTTTATCATTACACCCAACACGACATGCATGTTTAACACCACAATAAAGTTTTGGCTTTGGCCCTGCTGTCACTTTTAAGTTTAAGTACATGTCTCTGTGAAATGTCCGCTTTATGTGGAAGATGGAACTAAGAGGTGGGAGAAGAATCCTTCCCGTATTCAATTCGGTCGTTTCAGCATAATAAGCACCTGGGGACTTCCACACGTCTGGTCCTATATGGACAGCACCTGGCCACCCTGTGAAAACTGCTCTCATACAGCCTCACCTGGCTCTAGGAAGCACAATCCCACAAGCTGCTATTCAGTAGGGGAAAAATATTAGGGATGAGAAGGCTAGGAACATTCGCCGCCATTCTCTAAGGTTTATACCAGCTATACCCGCTATCCTGCTTACTGAACTGACCGTCGAATTCTGAGCCTCCATGGTCTTCTGGCACCATGCAGCCTCTCTTCCCCATGTGCCTGCAGGTGAGTCCTAACCTGCTGTTACTCCCTTTCCCATGCCCTCCCACTGGTGCCACCTGAAACTCCAGATAGGGGCTCAGCTAAAGCCAAACAGGACCTTTTCCTGACATTTTTGAATCCTCCCCTTCCTTTATCCATCACGTCCAATCCTTCAGCAAAGTTGTGACAATCCTGCCTCAAAAAATAAATAACCTGTATATATGCATACCCGTCTGATTTCTCCTTCCTTTCTAAGCCTCTTTACTTTTAAATTTTTCTCCAGGCACCCGTTTATCCTTCTATATCCTCTGAGCTCCCTGTTACTGCTTCCATATTATTTCTTCCCCTGTTTCTTACAAAAAAAGTTTACTTTGAGGTTTTAATCATTGGACTAGCCCACCCTCTTCCCCCCAGGGTCTCTGTTATCTCTCAGTCACTTTCTGTGTTATCTCTCAGTCACTTCCTCTAAGTCAGAGAACTCACAGAAGCCCCTCGCTGAGTGTTTCTCAACAGACTCCCAACGCTCACCGTTTTTTCACTACTCAGTAATCGAGCCTAGATTCTCAGTTACTTGACTTCCTCACTACAGCTCCTTCCTGACCAGCACGGTCATAATCACGTCGTATTATCTTCTCATCACTAAAAATTTTTTCAACTCTGATAATGAAATATTCTGTCCTTAGACTGGTATTTTTTCCTGCTCACGTAGCCTAAGTTTCTGATCTCTGCAGTTCTTCAGCCACACCCACCAATCACTTATCTCTTTTTCCAGAATCTATGGTTCCACTTGAAAATTAATCCTCACTCTCCTCCCAAATGTAGAGAACACAACCAAGTTGATTGATTTCACTTTGAGTTAATGCTCTCAAAATCCACATGGGCATTTGCAACAACATTGTACTTTCCTTTATTAAACTCACTTTACCATTACGGTGGTTCTGTTAGAACTAACATAGCTAAGCTGTAACTACGTTTCTCAAAATGCCCTTCCCTGAACAGTTGCTGGCTATTGACCACAAAAATTATGTGCGTGATTTGAAAGCTGGACAAGAAGGAGCCATTAGCTCTAAAGGTCAGTGTAGAGAATCACAGTCCCTGCTCACTTGCAGTGCTCATCCTGTTGGCTCACCTGGACCTGCGGCTCATCAAGCACCTGCACCACGCCTGGCCCACCTCACACCAGAGCTTCTCCTTCAGCTTCTAGAGTCCGGGGCCAGGTGTTACACGGCTTTGTGGTGCGGGGCAGTGTCTACCCCAGGAGAACCGCTTCGTCACTGAGACTGGAGGTAGTGAGAGACAGATGAAAGTTTCAACCTGTCTTCATGGGATCCACATGGGTTCTGGCTTGTGTCCATGCATTGCAGTTTATTCTTGTCCTCTCCCACTTCATGTCCAGTTTTCCAACTTTCCTTCCTGAATACTATCCCTGTTGACCTGATAGGATTTAAGGCCAAATGCCTGATACAAAATCTACAGCCTCACTTGGACTTCTCCATTAGTTCCCACAATTGTGTAAGGTGTAATCACTATAAAAAAGCCCCTTATTATATACCACCCACAGTAATGCTGTTTCTTTCACTGAACCCTAACTGATAAAAAGCGTTCTCTCCCTATATTCCCCTGCATTTGCTGATGAGCATTCTTCACATTTTATTGCAAAAGCATAATCTATCAAAGAGGAAAACACCTTCATCTTCTATCACTATATCCATGATCATAGCAGACGAGTTACCTCTATTCCCCTCAAAGCTGATCCTTCCAGGTGCCATCCCTGTCATCTTCTCTTCTCTTATTCTTCCTGTATCACCATTTTTTAAATTGGATCACTTCAATCGGCTCTAGCCCCTCTTGTCTTCGATGAATCTTTTCTCGACCCGCCGTCCCCTCCATCCCTGTATTTCCCTCACCCTTCATAGAAACACTTCTCAAAAATCTTCGATAAACCCTCTACTTCTTTCTGTTCTAGACAGTCTTGAATCTATTCCAAAAATGGAATAGATTCATTTTCCCTCAAAGCCCCCTGCAATTGATCTTGAGAGATCACCAACAATCTCTATGTTGCCAAGTCCAGTGAATAATTTTTGTTCCTGCTTACTTAAATACTGGGTGGAGCAAAAGTAGGTTTATAGTTGTTCATATGGAAAATAATAGAATAATTAATAAATAAGAATACAAGAATAAACTCTGTGTTTTGTGTACTCACAACTGCAAACCTACTTTTTCCCTCTGCTGTATGAAGCCATATTCCGCTGAGTTAGCCATTCCTTCTATTTTGGATAACTCTCCTCCTGTGGCCTCACATTTTCTGGTTTTTCTTTCACCTCATGGGCTGCTCCTTCCCCATTTTATAACTTGCTTCTCTGTTTCTATTCCACCATTAACCACTGGAGTTCTACAGAGCCCAGGATTGGACTTTTTTCCATAGTTATTCTTCTTCCCTAGATGATCTCAACCACTCTTTTGTCATTGATATGCCGCCAACTCCCCAAATTTCTCATCTTACCAAACTTTGTCTCTACCAGGGGTGTTCAACCTGTGGCCTGTGGTAGCATGATGGCTACGAATGCAGCCCAACACAAAATCATAAATTTACTTAAAACATCACGGGATTTTTTGTGTGGTTACATGGCACAGTGTATTTAATGTGTGGCCCAAAACAACTCTTCTTCTTCCAGTGTGGCCCAGAGATGCCAAAAGGTTGGACACCCCTGCTACATTGAAGATTCATGTATCCTAAGTATCTTCTTGACATTTCCCTTGGATGTCTCATCAGAAACTCTTGATCTGCCCCCATAAATCAGGTCTTCCTCAAGTCTTCCCTATCTCAGTACTGACATTAACTGCCCATCCAATTACTAAGGCAAGAAACCTGAAAGCCATTATTAAATGTAATAAACTGCTTTAAAATGTAGAGCAGATCATATGTCTCCTAATAATATTCTTCAGTTCTTACAGATCTTACCATAAAATCTAACTCTAATCATGGCCAACAAAGCCCCACCTGTCCTGGTCTCTGCTTACACCCCAGCTCCATTTGGGGCTCTCCTCGCCCTCAGCACAATCCTTCTGTAGGTCCAAGACCATCCTTCCAGCTTCATTACCACCTACTCAGGGAGGAGGTCCCTGGTCACCCCTTCTTAGTAAGTCCTGACTTTTCTTTACTCCACCACTCTGGTCAATTCCTTCCTAGAATTATCAAACAACCTGTACTTATTTCATTTAATTTTATTTTAAATTCTTGTGTTAACTTACTTATTCTCTGTCTCACCCATTTGAATGTAAGCTCAGTAAAGACAGGGTTTTGTTGTTGCCGTGCATGTTGCGTAGTGTTAGGCATCTGGTTAAAACACAATGAATATTGAGCTAAACAATGAATGATAGCAGATGTCTTTTTGAAGGGGCAACTTCTTTGAGAATTTAAAATATCTCTTGAATTTTCATGATGAAACTATAGTGAGAATTATAGACTAAACACAGAATCTTTTCTTATGAGAACATCCCAATGGGCTAATGCTTGGTATAACATGCTCATACACTTCTAAAATTGTAAATAAGCTTACTCTTTTACCACAAATGACCAATAATTAAGAATCACAAATACATTTAGAGATATTTTTCCCAAGAACTTGTATTTTTTTTTTCCTTAAGAGTAGGAAGGCCTTAATATCACAATCCATTTACCACCCCATAGGCTGGGCAGCCATTGAAAAGGAGGTTTGCTCTTTTGAACAGATCATCTTTATAAGGTTTTACTTATATGTTGGTTTTAAATTTGGTGATTCACCTCATCTATAATTTATTAGACAGGGCAAAGTGCCAAATCATAGCTCACCAGTTTTGATCCTTGTTCATTAACTGAACAATTGTTTTATATATAAATAGTTAGGTTTATATATAATATATACCAACAGCACATGCACAAAATACATCTTCCAATTTTAAGATAATTAAATTCTCTTAAGTTTTCTGTGGCTGTCTATAAATCATCATTTACTTCCATGCTGATGGTGAGGAAGGTACAGAGGAAGTAGACTACTCCCTTGGAAATGATCACTTTAGTGAACCATTTTGAAAGTTGTCATTCTGTGGGACTTTTTATGCAGCAAAGATGCATTTAAATATAAGATTATTGGGTTTAATCTGTGACAAATCCAATATCTTTAGATTACATTATCTTATTATAGATCATTGTAAACCCCCAAATTAATCTCTAAAGGGGGCCATATAAAGCCAACAAGAGCATGGAATTAAAAAAAATCATCCATCTAACCACTAACATCTGTCTTCTGGTATCATAGATTCAAACTCTGAGTGACTCACTATACCCAACATGCTTCCCAGAAACAGATCCTGTTGGTGACTCATTCCCCTTGACATAGAGAGAATGGTACCTATCCTGTGGAAAAGGGCCTACTGAGGTAAGAGCATGAAGACCAAAGCCTACACATCAAAAATTATAAAGAGTGTTGGGAAAAGACAGTTTAAATAATAGCCCTGTACTCAAAAGATCCTGTCTCCCTCACATAAGATGGAAGCCACCTCCAGCAGCTGATGGGTATTGTGGTGCTTCTGAACTCTGACCTAAAAATGGGGGAGATGCAAAAGCCAAATCAAATGACATAAAGAAATTCCCATTCTGGTCCTAGGGCTGTCTGGCGAGCTATTTCTATACTGTATGTACATAAACAGCTCTTCTTGGGTGGCAGTTTAATGTTGCTATACCTTCACTTGCAATTACACTGAATGGAGCTGCAACAAATCTCCGTAATGCCAGTCTCATCTTTCCACCTCATTGACAGCTTAGGAAATGCATCTGAAATTCATAGTAGCCTCATAGCCTATGGCAAGAGAAATCCATGCTGCTAAAATTTTATTTTAGAATTCAAGCTGGTTTTTCTCAGTTTAGGATGCTCCATTTTTTAATCTTTTGCTGCCTACCACACTGTATCAAAATAACCAGCCAATATTGTTCAACTGTCAGGGGCCTCAGCTGCCTCCGAATTTTATCAGTACAAATAAATACTGGCACAAATGAAAAATAATTCCAGTAGATGGGAGCTCACATTAATAGAATTAAAAACAGGAAAAAATATGTGTAAACTTTGACTTAACTGCCCCCCTCTTTCCTTTACTGAATTTCTTTTTTTTTTAAAAAAAAGGTTGACTGGATATTCAGACTGATTTAATGTTTAGGCTGATAGGGATGCTAGGCTGGGTCCCAAATTTGCGCAATGTTCAAAGGGAGAGAGATTTTAAAATCCTAGAAAAAGATATTTCCAAATTAATGGCATTGCCCGAATGCCTTGGCTCCCTGCACCCCACCAGGAAGGTTTATTATTTTCTGGTAAAATGTTGCTCGGATGGGGAGTGGTAGTCAGCGATGCGTCAGAGCTGCTCTTTGAACACATTAAAAAGCTGAATGCACAACAAAGAACAGATGTTCCAGCATGCCTTATTTATGCACCCATCAGCAATCTTCCAGTGACCACAAAACACAGCCTTTTCCCCCCTCCTCCTCTCCATAATATTATTTTCTGATAAACTCGCCCTCTTTATTAATTTATTTATTTTTGACCCCAACTGAACTCCTGGATAATTGTCTATGTGTGTGCGCGTGTGTGCGTATGTGTTATTTGAAAGTCTGCCTCCATCAAAGCTGAATTCTATTGAACTGTGGAACAGGTGTGGATTCTGCAATTAGATCACATTTCCGAGAGAGAGACACTGAGGGTAATAATGGCGGTAAATTCTTCACAGTCGAATGCAGCACCATAGCGACCAGCAACAATGAAGGCGAAGAGGTATTAGTATTAGGGGTGATTATTTTTAGTTTATGGGATCATCTGATTGAATGTGGCCATAAGGCACAGTGAACGTGTGTTTGGGGCTCACCAGCTGTAAGGCAAACTTGTTTTACTGGCACTTCTCTGAAATGCCTCACTCACCCACCCACTCTGCTTACAATTGAAAGTAGCGATTAGGAAGTGAGATATAATGCAGATTAAATGTTATGATGGACCAAGATCCTGTTGGGTTATTAAAACCCATTTGCTTTCACTGGTTTTAAAGGCATAGCACCTTTATTTAAATCTCCAGCTCTAGATCTCTGAGCTTTAAAAGGTAGGAGGTAGAGGAGTGAGGGGAAGTGTTCAGTGGAGAAAAATAATTTAGAATCTAAAGAGAAGCAAGAATATATCCTCTTCCTACACAAGAAAACTGCATTTTTTTTTTTCACAGAGTGAATCTAATCTGTGACCTCAATTTGAGCTTCAGAAAAACATGATACATTAATACAGAAAATGCTCACCACCACAAACTGATTTAATAGGCTGAAAATAAATAGTGCAAGCAATTCTCACAACAATATTTTGGTCAATTTTGGGACTTCCAATTCTAAGTGGTATTTCCTTAATTTATTTTCTGTATTTTCCACGAAGTAGGAAATATTTGGTGCCAAACTCGGTGGTGTAAAATCAGCCCTTGGGAGAGTTCCAGCTGTTCCCTGAGGCATCTCAGGCTGGTGCTGTGGGCTGGCTGGCAGCAGCTGCCGTCCCTGAAAGAATAAAAAGAGCCAGACAACAGAGGGGAGGGGTTTGCACAAAATGAAGTCACGGGCATCCTATGGGCACATCAGGAATCTGGGATCAGGAGAAAAAGACGTGGGTGGCTTGGTAAGATACAGATTCTCCCATCCCACAGACCTGGGAGCTCAGTATGGGCACCTCTGCTCTTTGTCCAGTGCTCTTGAACCCTGGATGGCCAAGGTCGGGAATCAGCATCGTAGGACACTGGATCATACAGCCAACATATTGCCAAGGGCAGAATTCTTTTTCTGGCACCAAGATGAGTTCTTAGGCTAAAATGCTATTGTCCACAACAGCTACCTCATATTGAGAAATCTGTTACCAGGACGGGAATTTTCTGATTTGTATAGGTGGCCTAACTAAGATTCCTGGCAGAAAATGACATTTTCTGGCTAAGAATCAATAAAGCAAGTACATGAATACCATAAAAAATATGTGATTTTTCTGTTATTCTCCAATTCATTTCTCCAGCCACCAAATTGTATCCAATGTTTATTATTCTCTCTCGATTCTGCAAAATAGTTCCCATATTATTAAGCACCTGAATTTAGCCACACGGCCTTGATGTTGGGTAAATCATTTCCCCTCTCTGATCTAGGTTTCTGTGAAATGAAGGTGAAATTGGAGATGTAGTTCACAAATATGAATAGTCAAGCCCATTTTGTGAACGAAATACCAGCTGAGAATTGGAGTCGCTGTAATTCAGAAGAAGTGCGGCTTCCACTCAGCTCTCTCTTCTTCATGAGATTTGAGCTGCTTTCACCAAATTTCAGGACTGCTCCCAACTGGGTATAAAACGTCTGAACTAAATGTGACTGAACATCCTTCCCAGCAGAAAGTGAGAGTGAATATCTGGGTCTCCCCCAAAGTACCCCTGGGTGGAGAGTGAGGGGTTAGTGACAAGGGGTAACTATGCCAACAACGTCACACATCGGCACCTAAAATAATGCTCCAGGTTCTCCAAGCACCAGTAAAAAGTCTCAGCTGCGAGGAGATTTTTGTTTCCACGAGGTCAGCCACCCAGTTTGATGGCCCTTTTTCAGTCTGTTGTTTGAAAACACGGACTGTTCTAGTTGTTCTAAAGACACAGGTTCTGGTTTCATTTCTCTAGCTGGCAGTGGAACAAAAGTTTTCAATGAGGTCTGACCTTTTCATTTGTCTTGGCTATCACATATCATCAGTCATTTTAATAACAGAACGAGAGCTTAAAGATTAAATTTTTTTGGTATAGTGTTAATTTTATAAGCTTTCTCATCCAAGCTCCAGACTTCTCCAGTTCCATTCAGCTCTTATCCAATTAGAGTGTTTTCCTTTACATATGTGGATAGACCTTCTTATACTTTTTAAAAATTTGTTTGCAAATGACCTTTTATGAAAACCAGAATGAGACATAGGCATACCTCTTCCCATATTGGCTTTGTAACAGTTATCTTCCTTAGCTGAAGCATTGGGAGAGAAATGGAGGTATTACTTATTGTTATGGATATGGTGACGACTCCTTTGCAGATGTTACAATGTCAATGTTTTGTGGCAAATTTGCATTGTAGCTTTAACATGCATTGATACACCTTGCCATTCAGTCATTTGAGGGAACACTGACAAGAGGCATGGGAGCCCCGTGTTGGCAGATTATAGAAGATACTGCCTGCAAGCTCTGAAAATGAAGAAGTCAGACTATAGAATTCTGATTGAAAGCTTGACATCATGGGACCACGTGGTCCAAGCAAGATGTAAATCATAGCTTCTGAATCAGAAGAATTCATTAGCTCTCTGGTATTCAGTGTAACAACAAATCAGTAATGACATTAGCTGGAAATCATACATTCTTTGCCCAGTAAAGGAAATTGGATTCGTAAAAGAGTAAGTGGTTTGTTTGAAAAGCAAAGAAACATCTTTAGAATTTTATTTTTCTCCTGAATTTTACTAAGCCTATCCATCCTTCCAAAAGGGCAATGACATAATGATAAAGTAACATTCAAATTATGCTTCCAGCACCAACTTAACGCATAAAAAATTAAATGACTGATTATAGGCAAACGTCTTTCAAATGCATCTAAGCTGGAATTTCTGAATGTTGCTCTTGCCACTATGCTTCACTCCCTTCAAGCCTGGGAGGGAGCTTCAGCTTCACCCTGTTTTGCATTATGACAAAGACAATATATCCAACCGAAATACAAAGTATTGGTTAGATATAAGGTGTCAATTAAATATAAGGCAGTAATAGTGTGTAATTAAGCTTTGACTCCAAATTCTTAGGTTTGAATAAACCATTTCATTCATACACAGAGAAAAAATCAACAAAATGAGTGACTAAGGCATTTGGTCAAAGGATAATTCCCCCTGCCCCCAACCCCAGTTCTGGCTTGAAATCTGTTTAATAAATTGTGTTGGTAACCCATATAGCAGAATGCTGACCACATGGGTCATGTATACTAACAGCCATCGCTCCAAACCTAGTTCCAATCACTGGCAACATAGTTACTAAGGAGCTATTTTTCTCTTAAGATATATGTAAAGGAAAAATGGGAAATTCTATATTAATGACATGCTAATGACATTTTGAGAATAAAATGGTGATGACATATTCACTGTGGGAATATTATGCCCTCAGGCTAACAAAAGCAGCTTACCTGTTTAACTTATTAGAGTACTTTATAAACATATCTGAAATGAGTAACTCAGTTCATCCTGAAATAAAACAACGCTACATTTTCTTTTATGCCCATGAAGAGAGAAGATGCTAATTGCTCACCTACAACCCATCTAAGAAACTGATGAAAATTCACCTACAATAAAATCAGAACAATATCATTTCCAGTACCTGCATGATACTCATTCTGGTGAGTCATCCCCAAAGACTTTTAAAAATAAAATAGATTTCTGATTCTACGTTTGTCATTAATTTGCTGCAGAATTGGGCAACCACTTGGTTTCTCAGCTCCCTTCCATCAAAGAGTCAAGACCAATTATTTGAGCGGAGTGTAAAAGTGGATAGGTGTGAGTTAAAGAACTTTGGAATTGCAGAGATAAAAGGTTTTCTCTCATGGAATGCCATTATTATTAATATTATTTCCATCACCATTATTTATGCTCCCAGCACACGTATTGTGAAAATGTGTTATTCGCGTAACTGCTATGCCCTCACCATGTCATTTGCAAAATCACCATGTTCTTCTCACAGAAATGTCACTGAAATGTCATTTTTACAATAGCTGCATTATGAATCTGCTATAACTTGAATTGCTTTACAATGAAAATGCAATTTCTTAGCAATTAAAATTATTCCACCCACCCCAGTCAAATAATAGAAAGTCGCCTCCCTGTCCAATGTTGCTTACAGTGCACTGCAGAATACTGCAAATGAAACAGAGTATGTCTTCTCACATGCCTGGGAAGGTCTATGTCTTAGCCCTACTAGTGTTGCATTATACCACGTGCGATTATCTGCTAAACCTCATCTGAACAAGTGTACCATATTACTAAAGCTCTCATAAGATTGGAGGGTTGCACTCAATCATATTCTTTTAAGTTTACCAAGGACCCTAAACACAGCTAAGTTTGCAGGTATAACAACACTAGATCAAGATATGTAAGATGCTAATGTCAGATTTTTTTCCTTATGGGAAGAAATTCTTCTTATAAATGTGACACATTATCATTAGGTCTACTTAAATCCCCTTCTGGTATTCACTCAAAGTCTCTTCTCACTGCCTTTCAGAAACTGTTGGCTTGAAATGCATTAGTAGCATCATTAACAAGAATGCAGCAATGTACAAAGCATAATAAAAGTTATTAGTAGGCTTTGCTTGGAATGAAATTATTAATGGGTATAGGGTCATATTTGGAGATGTTTTTAAAGGCTCATTTGCTAATTTGCTTGTTTTCAAGTGAAACTGTACATGGAAAACCTAAGATGTACAAGACTAAAACAGAGCATGGAGGTTTTTCAAAAGTCTGTGCTCAGGCCTCTAGAAATAAGAAAAAAATGTATTTACAAATACACTTAACCAGACTGAAAATTAAAGAGTATGAGGGTCATGGGATCATGTAAATGTAAGGAATATATCTGGGCAGCATGGCCTTTTGTCTTCTCTCTCTGACCATCAGTTGCACAAAGCGTAGGTGTGATTGATGTTTGTTTACCTCCAGTCTAAAGCAAGTGGTGTGGTGTTCGGGCCAAGAGAGAGGACCAGGCTTCAAACAGCTGAAAAGTCAGGAGAAATGGGGAAGCTGCTACCCATGAGATATAAGTTATAGGTGAATCCCCTCTGGAAGCACACCTACCCCATTCCCAAACACCATAGAAACTGTGCTCTATAGCAAGGCCTGAATCTTCACAGAAGTGAAGAGAGATTTTCAAACACAAATGTGAACAATCCAAAATTCACAAAACTTTCAGAAAATTTAACATCATAGAAGAGACAAATGAACGGAAGAACCTAGAGAGATTCTAAAAGATGGTACAGACATGAAGAATAAGCACCTCTAAATCCCAAAAGCATAATATCAAAATTAAAAAATCAGTATATAAATTGAATATCAGAATCAATACAGATGAAGAGCAAATTAGCAAGCAGTAAGACTGAAGCTAAAGTAAAAATTAATATGTCAGAGTAAAAGGGCTCACCGAATGCCAAACAGAATAAATAACAATAAATTTTAGAAATTCCTCATAAAAGAGAATACTTTAGAATACAAAAATAAAGCGTCTAGAAAGGATTCAGAAAGATAAAAATGGAAACAAAAATTCGATTCCAGTTTGAGTTCTCATTGGCAAAAAGAGAGGGCAAAAAAGGATATAGGATTAAAGTTACGAGAGATCTTCGTTTTGTACTCCAGTCCTATAGAAAAAAGAACTAGCATTCAGTGATTTTTATCATTTATAGGCCATCTCAGGAAAAAACATTCTAGCCAAATGAAAAACAAGTCTCCAAAAGAATAAGCTGTCAGACATAAGAAATGATAATGAGCAAAGAAACCAAACACATTCCTACTTAAATCAAAACATGTTTTGATATACATGGGGAAAAATATTAACAATTTGGCACTAAAGTTGCAAATGATCGCAACATGGGAGGGATTATAATAAAAAAATCTGACTCCATTTTTGGCATTTGACTGCTCACAGTCCACCACTTCCCCTTTTCCCTCTGCTTCACATATGGGCAAGCTGATAAGAGAGCTCAGATTATCCCTCCTTTAGCATCAGCAGGAAATTCAAACCACACAAGCCCTGCCAGTGTACAAGAACCCTTACTCAAGCTCCAGTCCTAACCACAATAAAAGCTGAGCTAGTCTCCTTTCCCTGCTTTCTCAAGCCATGTTTGGACCAGCTTGAGAGCCTCTCCTGCTCTCCTCAAAAAGCCTTAGTATGTGAGTAATCAACCTTTTCCTATCATCTTGATGGGTGCGGGATGTCATCAGTCTTGACATCCAAACTAAATCTCAGATAGGAGATCCATACCACCTCTACAGGGCGACCACAATAGGCAGGAATAAATAAAGCAAAGGAAAATATATAAATACTACTTAATGCTAGACATTAATTGTTTAAATAAATACATTTAAATCATAAATATTAAAAGTAAGTCCTAGAAAATAGAACATTTAAATTCAAAAAAATTATTCAAAAAATGTAATAAAGAAAATTTGTTCAACTCAAAAATGAAAGAAATTTAAAAAGCAAAAAAAAGTTATTAAAAATTAAGATGAATTTTTATGAAGAAGTCCATAATGCAATAATTGTGATGAATCAGCACTTCTATTAACAAATGTGATTCTTAGGTTGGGAAGAAAGAGAAAGCACAAATAGTTATTTTTAAATTGACTTTAGAGAGAGAGAAGAATGGGGGCGAGAGGGAAGGAGACACAGAGAGAGAGAGATGGAAACATTGATTTGTTGTTCCACTTGTTTATGCATTCATTGGTTGATTCTTGTATGTGCCCTGACCAGGGATTGAACCTGCAATGTTGGTGTATCAGGACGACACTCTAACCAGGACTGAGCTACCTGGCTAGCACTACAAATAACAATTACTAGTAGTAATAATAATCATAACCACTGCAGATATTAAATTTTAATAAAAGAATATAAAGAAAACATAAAAATAAATGTAAAATTTAAATGAACTGAATAGATTTCACATACATAGACACACACACACAAAAATATATCAAAATTGACCTAAATCTTCTTTCTGAAGACAATTCTCTGCTTAAGTCTCAAGTTTATTAGGTAGGTATATTTCTGCTTGTAAGTTATTGCAGAGGTGAGATAGAAAATGAGAGTCCAGAGATTCTAGGAGTTAAAGGGTTGAAAGTTAAAGCTATTTCTCATTTCCTGATGGTAAATTGTTTCAAATTTGCTCATAGTTACAGGACTAAGATTGTGGCCATTAAAATATAGGCTAAGGGAAAACACCAAATAAAAAATCCTGGCTGCCACACCTTTGTTAAACCCTCTGATTGGATTAAGATGGCTCCTTGTAAACTCTCTTTAATTGAACAGAATGGTTCAGGGACCTAACACTAAAGCAAGAATCCTGATAAGCTCAAAGGACCCAAAATTATGCTTAGAGTATGGTCTCACAAAGAAAATAGTGTACTTCATTTTGCACAGTGAAGAGAATCATTTTTTAAAGTGTTTATGATAAATTTGTTTCCAAAAGTACCAATAGCCTGGATTTGAAAAATAAACAAAACTGTGACTGTTCCATACACTTGGATGCACACATTTTATTGGCAGGAGGTAGACTGAGAAAGTCCCTCTATAGAGGTGACTGAGGAAAATTATGGAACCAGAAGAAAGACCGAAAGATGGCAGTCAAGAGCCAAGGAGAACAACGGATTGTGGAGCTGCTCCCAGGGACCATGATCAGAGTCTCATCAAGAAATACGTCCTACCCCCAGAGAAGAAGCCTCACCACATTTTCCCAGCAAAATTTCAGAACTGCTATGGACTAGTAACAGTGATGAACTACGACCCATTCTTCTTTCCAGGTTCTACTAACTCTCTTACACCATTGCTGATGGTAAGTGTGTGTGTGGGCGGGGGATGTTACACGTAAGATTCCTTTTTTTGTACGTAGGTTCCAGAAGTAAGAGAAAATGAATCCAGGCATAATGTATTCAATAGATCAGTGCATCCTAGGTCCTAATGCCATAATTGAATGAGATTTTTTAATGTCTTGGTGAACAGGTGAATGTATTTTCCCTGTAGAAGGAAAAAAACTTTTAGTGACCAAAAGGATGACTATGGTAGGCTGTTACTTATAAACAATTATTGGTTCACATTTTGTCACTGTCAAGCATCTCTATGGGACAGAGTGTAGCATCTCAGCTCATTGGCTCTGCGTTTATCCATGTGACTTACTTTGGCCAATTAATAATGAGAAAATGTGAGGTTTGCCATATCTGGTTTGGTTCATGTCTCTTATGTTCCTGCCCTCAGTTATAAAAACAGCATGCACCAAATATGAGTTGCTTTTTCAGCCTGGGTTCTAGAATGAAAAAGCCAATGAAGCAAAGCCCAGCCGAGCCCAGTAAAGGCAATAAGAATTATAGTATAACATGTAACATGAGCAAAAAATAAATGATGTTGCAAGCCATAGAGACAGTGGAGTTATTACCACAGCAATGCTGAATAAAATACTCTCCAACTTATGTTATTAGACTAATATAAACTCATCATCGAAACCAAGAAAGAGAAGAAAACAAGAAAATACATAGGCCATCTCACTCATTAACATATAATTTCTAAACAAAATGTTGTCAAACTGAATCAAGCATTGCATTAAAAAAAAGACACCTGATGAATAACCATTCAGGGGTTATCCCATGAATGCAAGGTTGACATAACAGAAAATGTATGAATATAACTTATTATATTTAAAAATACAGAAATATATCATATGGTCACCATAAATGGATAAAAAGCATTTAATAAAATTTAACCTTCATGTATATAATTTTTAAAAGCATCTCAGGAGAGTGGACTGTCCTTATTCTAATAAAAGCTACCTATGATGAACCTACAGTAAACACCTACTCCAAAGGAAAATATGAAAAGAATTTATTTGGATATCAAGAAAAATGTGTTTATTGGATGATCTAATAGACTGTACACAAAGGTTTTTTAAATGAAAAAAATAAGGATTGGAAATGAAGAATCAACAATATTCTATTTCATAGATCGTATGACAAACAGCCATTTGAGAAAAGTAAAAATTTCTGTGTTCCTTTCTAAACCTTACCTTTTTTTATATGTTTGTATGCTAGCATGTATACATAAAAATGTAAGGGTCTTCAAATAATATGTTAGATTTTAGAAAGGATTAAGCAAGGTTATTGAACATAATATTAGCAAACAAAAGCCAATTGCATTTTATGTACCAGTAACAAAATGAAAATATAATTTAAAAGATATACAATTTAAAATATCAACAAAAACATAATATATATATAGAACAAAATCTAATACAATATGTGTGAAGTCTTATGTGGACATTTTTAAAATTAGAAAGAAAAAAAGGAGGTCAAATAAATAAAAGTCTTCCTTTGCATGAACGTGATAAGTTCTATTTTAAAAATGAAAATGCTCCCCAAATTAATCTCTAGATAAAGTGTAGTCCTGAATGGAATTCCAAGAGGATTTTTGTGGAACTTGTTAAGTAATACCAAAATTTATATGGAATGGCTAATAGTCAAGAACAATAAAAAATAATGAAACTAAGCTTATCAGACATTAAGAATTTTTATGAAGTTTTAGTAATGAAGACAAGCTGCTGTTGATGTAGAGATAGACAGAAAATTGAGCAGAAGAATAAAAAGTCCAGGCAACAAATACTACTACGTTAAAAATAAGTATATTTATTAAAAATATAATAATGTGAAAAGATAACTTACAAACGGGGTGAAATATGTGACACAAACTGACAAAGAATTCAGTTCTGAAATATACAATATCCTATTCTGAACATGCTTATACAGAAGAAAAATCATGCTTTTCCCCATAAACATGCAAAGCATGAAAAATATCCTTAATATTGGTCAGGAAAATATAATTTAAAATCTCTATGAGATACCATTTCACATTCACCAGATTAGTAATAATAATATAGTAATAATAATAAAGTCACACAATGCCAAATTTTAGTTGGCACATGAGGTCATATTATATCCTGTCTACTACTGGTTGGATTATAAAATAGTACTGCTACTCCAGAAACCTACTTGGAATTACTTCCAAAGCTGAAGATGCCCTTTTCCTGTGAACCAATTTTTGTAATCCTAGGTTAGTACACCAGAGAAACTTACACATGTACCACAGGTGAGATTGAAAACCATCTAACTGTCCAGAAACAGTAGAATGCATAAGTGAATTGTTGTATAATCACACCATGGTATAGTATATACCAGTGAAAATGAACTTCATCTATGTACATCAGTGCAAATGAGTCTCAAAATTCAACTTGAAAAACAAAAGCAACTTAATACAATCATCTATTTTTCATGGGTCTATTTATATAAATGTTAAAAATTAACTAATTAAAAACCAGATGGCTTAGGAATGCATACAGATATAGTAATATTTTAAAGAAAAATGGGAGTATGAATAACAAAACTCAGGAGAGTGGTTACTTTTGGAGGAGAGGAGGGGAGATGCACATATGGAGGGGCTCAAAGGCACAGGGATTGTTCGAGTTCTTATGCTCCATACTTGCAAGTTTTCTCCTTTTATTATTATGTATTACTATTCTTTAGATAGTACTTACACAGTTTACACGTATATGTTATATGTATGCTATATATCACAATTTTTTAAAAAGCAAAAAGAAAGTGGCTAGTTTGTGGAGATAACAAATACATTCCAATTGGACAGATGAGTAAAGCCAACTCTTATAATGTGATATGAATAGATATTTGTGGTTTTGGAAAAACCCAGTGATAGCGTTTTCCATGGATTAAAAAAAAGCTTACCAGTTCCCATGGAGAGCCCTGGGTATGCCATCGTTTCTCAAAGTACAATGACTATTGTATTATTTAGGATTCTTTTGGTAATAAATGATAGAAACCTAAAAACCTACCTATCTTAAGCAAAAAAGTGAAATTTATTGGGAGATTCATGGGACTCTGAGAAAGTAGGGGTACAGTCAGCCTCAGAAATGGGCTCCCACTATAGAACCAAAGAGTTCATTTTCTCTTATTTTGCTTAAGATATTTTTTTCTTAAGTTAGGTTTTTAAATTTCTAACACTTTCATTGAAAGAATCATAAATAATACAATTAGTAATTTTACTTGCTGTCTTTTGTCTCTGTTTAACTCTATGTGCCAACTTTCTTCTTTTATATCGATGTCTTCTACAAGGCAAGAAGCATTGATGACTACTCTAGGACTTCCTATTTCAGAGCCTCACTGGAAACCAAGTTTAAAACCTCAGAAAAGGGCTCAATTGGTTCAGCCTAGGTCAGGTGCCCATCCCTGGGGTAATCAACTACAAGTAGGGGGAAGGGGGTGGGGGAGATATAAGATCTGTAAGAAGATGGTGACACCAAGTCAAGTCCCATTGATTGAAGGAAGGCAGGTTCATTTTCAACCCTCGGTGCTCATCTTAAACACATCTTCTCAGGAATACCTCCCCTAACTACACTACCTAAAGTGGGTGCCCTACTCTTTCCCTTGCATATCACTCTCTGTGTATCTTTTGTAGCACTCTCCACAATATATAACTATTTTATGTTTATTTATTGGTTCACTTGATGGGGTTGGCAGAATAGTGGCCCCCAAAAGATGTACATGCCCTAATTCTCAGAATCAGTGACTAAATTACCTTCCACGATCAAAAGGAACTTTGCAGATATAATTAATGCCACTGGACCTTGAAATGGGGAGATAGTCCTGGTGGGTCCAATGTAATCCCATTCATTCTTAAAAGCAAAGAACTCTCCCTGGCTGTAGTAATGAGGAGACGTGGTGAAAAAAGAAGGGTCAAAGAAATGTGACATGAGAAGGACGTGCTCTCACATTGCTGGCTTTGAGGGTGGAGGGAGGGGACCATAAGCCAAGGAATGCAGTTGGCCTCTAGAAGCTGCAAAAGGTAAGGAGATAAATTTTCTCCTCGATCCACCAGAAAGAAACATGTAGCTCAGTGAGACCCGTGTTGGACTTCTGCCCCACAGAATTTTAAGATAATAAACTGGTACAGTGTTAAATCACAAAATACATGGTACTTTGTTACAACAGCAATAGGAAACTAATATCCCCAGTTATTGTCTCTTACTAGAATGCAGTTTCAAAGAGAGAGGGACTATGTCTGTCTTGTTCACTGCCATCCAGCTTGCAGCAGAGGGCCTAACACATGTTGAATGAGTAAGTAGATGAATAAATGCATGAACTAAGAAATCTGTGACTCACATCCAAAAGTTCATCTTGCAGTTTTTATAAGAAGTGTTTATCTTCCCTCTATGGGAGTCGCAAGTGTGGAGAATCAAACAGAAAATGAAGCTGATGATCTCAAGTTTCTCTCTATGGGTCAGAAGGGAAAACACTGGCTGAGAGAATGTGAAAAATGAGCCCTCTTCTGCAAAGAAAGAAGAATTACGCCAAGCCAAGAGAACAATCAAAGATGCTAGCAAATCATAGATCTGGGACAGCACTTACTGTCTATTTCAGCCTTTAGATAGGATGTGTTTTCAGTCAGCTGACATTTCCTATTCAATTTCCAAAAGGATCGCACGAGCTTGGTAAAATACTGGGTCACACATATCAACGCCAAAATGGTCTCTTTTCCGGTGGAGTTAGAGGTTTATGATTTACATCCATTAATGGGAACTAGTAACTTTTCCAGAAGAAAAATGATGGCATGTTCTAAGGAATGTGTCCTTTTCCAGGCAATTTGTTTTTGAAGAGAAAGTTCAAATTACTCATCAGATAATTCACTCTGTCCCTGTGGGTTCAGCAACAGAATAGCTTTAATACTTAGAACCAACTAGTTAAAACTGGCAGCTTTCTTCACCTGAAGAGTAAAGTAACAGTTGTGCCAGAAAAAAGAGCAAACCACTGCAAGGAAATGGTTAAGGCACTGTCATTTGAAACAAACTCAGACTCATGGCCACTGAAATACTCACAGCACAAGTTGAAGGGATAAAAGAATGGTCCTTGACTACTTTCATACAAAACTTTAGCTTCTATACCATATCCTTACCCAAAGCACATAACATATGTGTATATACATGGTAGCTAGCATATAATTTCTTACTCCAACCATGTGCATATGTAATGGCTTTTCATGGTGGTCCACTCAGCCAGTCAAGCTTTGAGCAGAGAAAGCTTGCCTTGCCCTGGAGCCCAGGAGCACCCAATGGCAGTAAATCATTATTCCCATCTGCAGATGGACTCCACATCTGAAGGAGAGGCCTTA
Source organism: Pteronotus mesoamericanus (assembly GCF_021234165.1). Classification (NCBI taxonomy): domain Eukaryota; kingdom Metazoa; phylum Chordata; class Mammalia; order Chiroptera; family Mormoopidae; genus Pteronotus; species Pteronotus mesoamericanus. The sequence continues at coordinate 16,395,222 of NW_026555321.1, forward strand.
CCGTCACTTTCTTCTTCTCTTCCCCCCACCAAATATTCTTAAATCCACGAATTGCTGTCTTTCTTCATGGTAACTGTGGAGGAAATGATTTTGGATGGAATTAAGTGGGCACAGGTGGTATTACAGTACATATTAGCTCCCAGCATAACATCTGCTTCAGATTCTTCAAAGCTTCTTATTTTTACAACAGTCTTCTTTGTCTATTTTCTCTTTTTTGTAGTTCTGTGGGATTGGATTTTTTTTCTTCCTATTTCAAGTCACTGGGAGAAAGAGGAAATGGGGGTGACAGACAAAGGAACTTCCATATGCTCATGAGATGATAGCATGTGGTTATGGCTGTTGGTACCTCATGCCCAAGTGCTCACACTTTCTAGGTCAGCACTGTGCACCAGGGCTTTGTTCAATGATGAAGAGTTGGGTGCCTGCTGCGCTAGGTCTGCCCACTGGCTTCATGTGTCTTAAGATGTGGCTAGTCTAATGACTACCTGAATTTTTTATTTTGTTTAAATTTAAGCAACTTAAATTCAGCCATCTGTGGTTAGTCACCACCATATTGGGTAGCACAGTTCTAAACACTTGATGAGGATTAGAATGCCAGTTACTTTTATCTGTACTTTGCATTATCCTTGATTTATTTAAGATAAATTCTTTAATGGTAAAGTTTGCATCTACAAACATTCATGTTTACCCAAGCATAACCACTCTCTGTTCCTGTCTCTTCTCTCTCAAGTTCATTCCACCTTGCTTCTTCTATAACTCTTATTCTTTTCCCAGTCATACTCAATCACTTACACACACACACAAACACCTACCAGAGCACAAGCTATAATGAAGAAAGAGGTGTCTGTCGTACCTGTGGATATTGCTTCTGAAAATATACATATACATAAGAGAAAAGAGGAGGAAAATGTGTGATAGCTAGTCTCATAACGTTTTCAAATGTAAATATTAGGGAGAGTTTATAAATACTTGTGCAATGTGTACATGCAAAGCCATGATTTGCTGCTCCCTACAGAGTACTTTCGCAGTGACAATTCTCTGTCCAAAGTGAAATGGGTGACGGAGTGCTACCATTAACAAGGAAAGGAGAAGAGAAACAAAATTGGAGGTTTCTGAAAGGTGCAGGCCATCAGTAACTTTGGAGTTTGGTGACACTAGTTTTTCTCCTCAAGGGATGTTTTTCTTCCCTTGAGCCATTATTGGTCAAGTGAATGTTTAATAAATAACTTGCTTTTATTCCTAAGTGGTAGGCTAAACTGTGTAACTAATAAAGCTCCTTGTTTAATAGTCTCGCCGACTGTCTTTCTATCATGGAAATAAAGATGGAGACTTGCCATTCTGAATCCAACCAGATCTAAAACCCCCCGTCAAAAGCTAGGGTTTGGTTTCCAAATTTAGTATCCATAGTTTCTCATATGTCACCACTAACAAGAAGAAGAATTTCATTACCACAAAATGTTTCTTAGAGAGACATGAGAACTAGCATGCCAGTCCAGCAGTGCCTTCCTACCGAATGCTGTCTCCACCAGCAAAAATCGACATGAGGGAACATCCAACAAGGAGGCAGGGCAGGTATTCACCATGATCCCTTCAAGTTGGGCCATAGCCTCAATATCCTTTTAAATAACATTCTGGTGGTTGTTGTTGTTGTCGTTTTTAGAAAGCAGATTTGAAACAAGGATGGCTGTGCTCAGTTTTATTTGGGTGGTACAGACATACTGGTGAGCAAGTAGGCAGGTGATACAGGGGAGAAAAGGCAAGGATTAGGAGTCCATTATTAAACCATTTACTGCAGTGAGAGACATAAGGCGAACCCCAGGGAGTGGGATACTGCGTAAAATACTGGCTCAGGGACAGAGGGAATTAGGGTACTGGTGCATTGGTTAAGGAATGCCTCAGAAGGCATGTTAATTCCCAGACACATCCCTAGGGTGAAGCAGATACTTCTGACCCAAGAGCAGTCCTCTGACAAGGGTGCAGGTGCTGGCTGTTGGAAGCCGGGCTGGTGCGCACCGCTAGGGTGGGAGGTTCTGAGGGCATCCAGGCGTGACAGAATCTGCTACTTAAATATACCAAACAAAATGTTTCTCAGGGTAAAGAATGTTAGTTTTATAGAGCTCCTTTCAGTTTCCCCAAATACTGCACTTACTACCTGGAAGAGAGAGTAGTCTAGAATTTGGTGAATCCTTCCATATTAAGTTTAGGATTTAATGAATTTCAATTATAGCTTTCCCATAGTTCTAAGATAAAGGAGAACTAGTCTTGATTTTGTACAGAAACAACTCTGTATTCTTGATTATTGTAGCCACACGATTTTCCATAATATGTTTAAACTTTTCTTCACATGGAATAATATGACTTTTAAAATATATCCCAAATTTGAATCCACTAATGGACGTGTCCTATTTTGAAAAAGCAGAGAATTCCATGCGATTCCAGTTGTGGATCTCACTAATTGCTAAGAAATATCAGGGAAAGACCACGAAGAGCATGAAGCTTTCACCTACCTAAGTGGTGTGTGTATGTTGGTTTAGTGTACTTAAAACATGAAATGTTGAGCAGTAAAACCCCACATGGCTTTACTTAGGCATGTGAACAATTAGCATAGAATCCATCTGTCATAGAGCATACTCAACAGAGAAGTTTCTCCCTCTGAAAAAGTCAGGACTTTAGACTTTGTGTAACAGTCAAGGTAAAGAACATAAATCAGAATCCCCCCAAACCCTACCCATGAAGATGATACGGATTTGTTGGAGGGTAGCCCATATGGTGGAGTATGGAAGGGGAGGGAATAGGGACTGGCCTGAATTCAGAGGACCATGAAGCTCATTCACAGAAACAGAGTGGAAGAAACAAGTGTAATGAGGAGTTAGGAAGCAGAACAAAGATATAGGACTATCAGACAAATCCAAGCATCTGATGGGGCAGACATTGCTAAAAACATGATCAGGAGAGGAAGAGGCCTGAGTGAGGATCTTCCTGAGGAAGAAAAAAGTCAATGAGGGAGAGAAGAATGGAAAAGAATTCAGAAGGATGCTGGGGAGAGTGGCATGAAGTGGTCTAGCATTTCATCTGGGAATGCCAGCAACCAGCGAGGGCTCATGTGGCCTTAGCACATGCTTCCATCCAGAAGCATTAAAAAAAAATTTTTTTATCCTCACCTGAGGACATTGTTTTTCACTGCTTTTAAAGAGGAAGAAAGAGAAAGAGGGGGAGAGAGAGAAACATTAATGCAAGAGAGAAGCATCAGTTTGTTGTCTCCAGTACATGCCTGTCTCCAGTACATGCCTGTCTCTAGTACATGCCTGAACCGAGAATCTTACATGCCTGGACGAGGGATCGAACCTACAGTCAGGTATGTGCCAGGACTGGGATTCAAACCTGTAACTTTTGGTTACTAAACAGTTACTGGATGATGCTCCAGCCAACTGAACCACACCAGCCAGGCCAGAATACATGGGCACATGATTAAATAACACCCTAAATGACAAGGCTCATTCAACTTTGTATTTCTTTTAGTTGCCATCTAAGACAATATATTTGAGATTCTGCTCATCTGGTTAATATTTTTTAAATATTTATTGATAAAAACAACACATATTTATTATAAAAACTTTGGAACATGCAGGAAAATTTAAAAAAGAAAATCAAAGTCTCCAACTATCCACCTTCTTAGAAATGTGTATATGTGTTTTATAGTCTCAACAAAATATGAAGAGAATAGAGTATAATATACTATAATATAATATTCTGTGACTTTTTACCATAATAATTCAGAGTAATAGTCCATTTCATTGAATTGTACATTGTCCACTTGTGAGAAATTTTTCTCAAAATATAGTATTTTAGAGGTAAAAATGTCACCACCACCACTACAACATTGTATACAAAACATACGAAAGAGCAAAATGGTGGTTTGTGTCATTCCTAATATGTCAGGGTTACTGCATAGTTCACATTGTTAACACTTCAGTGTCCCAGCAGGAAAGAGATCGCACATTGGGATGAGAACAGTTTGAGGAAGGTTTGGGGAACGTTTGGCAGCTAGGGAAACTGCCAAGACCCAGGAGGTAGCAACAACAGGCTACTATCTCCCCTGGACCTGAAGAGCAGAGGAGAGGAGCAGTTACCAGAACATGGAGAGATGGTCATGGGCAGATGGCTGCCTACACAGGAACTGTGATCTGGGTCAAGGGAGAAAGCCAACCTGAGATAACCCTGCTGGGAGGGAGCTGGGAAGAAATAGTCACCAATCCTAGGCCTCTCTTCCTTTGGCCTCCTGCCGGTGTTCCCCTTCCTGTTGCAGAACCCACCTAGAAATCAGCTATCAAGGAAGTCTTCGATGTAGTACAAAGAGGCCAGCCTTCTGTGGCAGAAAGCAAGACAGAGAAAGAGGGCTAGAAAGTGGGAGCTCTCAAGCACTAGTGCCTACGAGAGGTCACTTCTCTTGTCTACGCATTCCGGGTAGCAGCTCTCTGCTTATCTTTCATTCATTCATCTAATTATTCACTTATTCAACAAAGATATTCAAACTTCATAGTACTATTAGCAAAAAATTGGGGGAGGAGGCTAATAGCCTAAATATCTTACAATAAGTAATTGTTAAATGTTGATACATCAAAGAATAGAGTTCTATGCAGATCATAATAATGTATATTATTCAAATAATTATGTCAATTCTCTTTTTCATTTTAGTATGCTGGCAAAGCCACATTTGGAAGAGATTTATAACTGAAGGAATTGAACCGTGGTTCTAAAGGTGAAAAAAATTTCATTCAATCAAGTGTGGGTAATTTTCTAAGTGTCAATGACAATTCCTTTGTATCTTCTGTTTGAAAAAAGAAAATTCTCTGAAGTTTGGCTCAGAGTTCTAGTTTAATTTTGATTTAATTCTTTTATTCTAGGTGGTCAATATCCAAATTTGATATCAGAGAAAAATATATGAGTGCAGACATTAGAAACAAATAGTCTACAGAGAAAGGCTTAATCCAGAACAGAATTTAAAAAAAAAACACACACACACACACAACAATTTGCCCTGCTTCCTTTGACTATCTGGCTACTTATTTTCTTCCTCCTATTTAGTATTTTATCAAGTTTTCTTTATAGTCAGCAGCTGACACGAGGTGTTCAATTATTAGTTGCCTTAATACAATAGCAGAGCATACACAGCAATATAAAACAATATCCCTGCAGCTGTACAAGTGAGAATAACTTTGACCCCACCTAACCAGGCCACTTTTTAGGAAGAATAAAAGACATCCTCCTTTAGTCTAGGTCACAATGACCTTGGTGAGTCCCCAAGCCAAAATGGCTTCCAACTGTCCTTTGTACCAACCTGGATTGACCAGCCATGTTACTTGTCTAACTAGAAGCATTTTCTGGAAAAGCCAAAAAGATTAAACTCCTTATCTAAATGATGAGACTTCTCAATTGTTGGTATTTTGTGGCAAAAGATAGATTAAAATCTTAATATTCTGTTGGATTAAATAACATACATTACACAAGGATAAAATATGAGTTAGTATGTTTGGATCGACATAAATGTCCTCCTTCTGTATGTTTTATTTAGGGTCCTATAAATGAGAAGAAATAATTTGTAATAAAAAGAAAGCATGTTATTCACTATTACTAACAGTGTCAGAAAAACCACCATTTGCTTTTTATGGCATTTGTTCAATACTCCTGGAAGTGATAGAGGGTTTTACTTTCCCAAGAGGAGAGAGAAGTAAAATCTTCCTGGAGAAAGGAGCCTTATTGTGCGCAGGTACTTCTATTTTTTTAGCCTATCAAAATGCTGTTTCAGATGTCCCTCTGCAAGCAAAAATTGACATTATATATACAAGGCCTAGGTAACCTACTGTAAATCATCGCTCCTTAGACAGTAAGGTGCTATTTGTGGGTTATTCGGAAAGTGAGTTTACAGAGTTATTTTTAAGGAACTGATTTTATTACAAGGCAACAAATCAGGAAAAGTATTTAAACAATTAATTAATAGTTTTCAACATTACCCCTAACCAATTCAAGCATTTCTTAGTTTGGGCTGGTGGTGGAATAAAATAATGGCTCCTTCAAAAGCACTCACAGACTTCTCTTTATGTAGCAGCAGAGCCACCTGAAAACTTGTTCCTTGTTTTGCAGCCCTTTGTATACCTTCTAAAGAGCCCAATACATTGTCAATAAGCTTTTTCATTTTTTGGTAAAATTTTTATGGCACATACTTTGCCCATAGAGGTGGGGGAGTGAGGGAACACATGTTTAGGACTGCGGCCATTTTAAACTAAAGGGACGCCAAATCACAAACAGTCGTGCAGCTGATCCACTTTGCAATGTTGTCACACATGCCTAACAAAATATTGTACTTCCTACGCCATCCTTGTATTCTGCACTGGTAATTAACCTTGTAGCGTTATTTTAAACAAGCCTCATGCATATGTCATAAAGCAAATGACAAATTAAATGTTCAGATATGATTATGAAAGCTATTTTCCTTTCGGATTTAATTCTTTTCCAGGCAAAGCGTCTGTTAAGTAGAATTTTATAGATCTGTAAAGCTGGAAAGAACTTTAAGATTCCACTTACCCTCCATATTTTTTTTCCTCTTCTTTGTTTTGCAGCCCAGGGCATGGATGTACGTCAATCAAGGTCACACAGCTAGTTTGTGCGGAATTAGTAATAGATTCTCCTGACCTTGAGGTTTGTACTCATTGCTCTGGTCTTTGTCTTGGTGGATTAAGCATATGGCCCAATGTGAGGAGAGGAAATATTTGGCCTTATAGATTAAAAACAAGCATATGTATTTGCCTCTGAAAAATGTCCAAGATCCTCTCCTGTTCTATTTCTTCTTTGTCTTTTCATTTTTCCATGTCAGCCAAACTTTGTCTAGAAACATTCTCAATTTTTACAAACTCATTAAACCTCAAAATTCCTTTTATCTGACAAACCCACTTTGGTTTGGTCCATGCAGTTCAGTGACATCTCTGTGTGACCTTGATCATTTGTTCTCCATCCCACTCAGCTGAGATGATTACAAAACATATTTTCCCCTTGGAGTAGGGAACATGCAGATGTAGTCCAGACAGGCAAAATATGGGACACATAGTAGATTCAATCAAGGAGCTGAATATCATGTTCACATATATGTGTAGGGGAAGAGCTAAATAAAAGCAAACTGGAAAACCAGAGACTTTGTTTTCATTAAGATTGCTACCTATTAAGTTTCAGGACCTAGAACCATATTTATCAGAGCTGACCCATTTACCCACATCTTCTCTTTGACCCTAATATTTCTACTCCACATTCAATCTATCTGTGGCAAAAATGATTTAATGCCACCCAAATATTCATCTAACTACTGTCTTTCGCTATCATTTTCATCTTCGCATTCTAAAATTCAGGGACCCAGCCCTAAACTACAAATCATTAGTGATAAAATTAATTTATCTGTTCTTTGTTCCAATCTCTTTTACCAACTCCTTCTGATCCTGAAATACCACTTGAAGTGTAAAAAATAAACAATTATAATGAGCATGCATTTTTCATGTCACTGTGTGCTTACGACATAAAGGAGCCAGAGAGGTTGATAAGAACAAAGCTGGAGTGATTTTCATAATGATTCAGAGTTTCTAAATCTCTTGAAACTTGGCTTCAGGGGTGGGCTCTAGCACGTTGTGAAGATGTAGCAGGCCGCTGGCAGCCCCAGTTCTATACAACAGTTTTACTCAGCTGGTGTAAGTGGATTTGAATGTCTAATAAATGGCCATAAAATAAATATTCACATTTTCTCCTGACCACAACTGACCACATATAAGCCATGTGTCTACATCCCAGGGTTGGTGGAAAGATACACAAATAAGCTGGCAGACCCCTCAACCAAAGTAGAGAGACATTCTATTCTTTTCTTCTTTGACATTCCTAAAGTGTGACAGTAGCTCATTACTCCCTTGGCCTTCCTTTGCAAATCCTAAGTATCTTTGGTTTTATACTAACAGACATTTGCATACGTATTCACATGTTTCCTCAACTGATAGCGCTTTAAGGGAGAAGCTTTTTTACTTATTTCTACCTTCCCTGTAATATTTCTCCTTTATAGTTAGTATCTATATAGCCAAAGGGAATGTGAGGGTGAGGGCCTTCCAGGCAGATGCTGCCATTCACTGCCCCTCCCTCATGGGCTCAGCATCCCCGTCTGCCCACTGAAGGCTGCCTACTGTAAACACCCGTCACTCCCAGTCTGGGGCCTCTTGCCTGGTCATGGGGCCATGTGTGGCCCATTTTCAGGTCAAACCTAAACTGCCAGAGAGTCAATATCCCCAACCAATCACAGATGAGGATTTAGAGGATAACTCCTCCAGCTTCTTCACCCCTCAGCTGGGATAAGCACGTTCTGTACTGCCTCCCTGGGCTCCCAGAGGGAATGAGCTCCAGCGGAACTGAGCTCCAGCGGACAACAGTACACGTACTTAATAACCCACACTTATTGGCTTCCTTCCTGTCCCTGTTCACCTGACTTGTCTTTACTGTCCTCAGCTTCCAAATGAACTACTTTCACTTGAATTCTTATCTCAGAGCTGGCTTTTGGAAGAACCTGGATAGGTAAAATAGGTATAGTGGGTAGAAGTAGAGGCTGTGCAGTCACGTGGACCTCAGTTTCAACCCTAGCTCCACCACGTCCAAGCTGTACGACCAGAAGAACACTAGTTGAACTCCTTACATTTCAGCTTCCTTATCTTTAAAACAGGAGTAAGAATAATAAGATTGACAATGTTAGTTGAAGAAATAAAGATGAAGTGTTTATCACAGTAGATGGCACATAGTAAGCATTTAATACATATTAAATATTTATTCTGGTTATTTATTGCTGTGTAACAAGTGAGCCCAGAACTTTGTTCCTTAAAAGAAATTAGGTGATTATAAATTTTCTGTTTGCTGACCCAGTAAGAATTTTATTATCTTCTCAGAGCTCTTAGTTGGAAAAAATTCTCCAGTGAGAAGTTAAGACCTCAAACATGTACCAGATGCAGGTGTGAGGTCTAAATTTAGATACAATAGAGAAGAAATGTCCAAATAAGCAATCGATATAAATATTTGTCCTAAAGGGGTGATGGGTTTGGCCCTGAACATTTGACGCCCTGACAGAAGAAACACAAAGCCACTCCAGGGGAATTTATATAACTCCAAGGCACAAGGGACCCCCACAAAGAAAGAAGGTCTCTGCTAAAGATAAGCTCATAATATAATTTAAAAATTCAAACATTTTGAAGAAACAATTCACCATTAAAAAGATTCAAAGGTACAGCAAATAGATATGATAGAAAAAAAACTTTAAAAATAAGAATATTTTAAAGAATTAAAAGAATAAATTTAAACCATAATGAAAAAAAGCAGTATTCTATTTCAAAATCAGCAGATATAAAAATAATCAAATAAAACATCTAGAAATAAAAAATTATAGTCATTGAGATTAAAACTCAGTGGACAACTCAGACAACAGAAGTAGCTAAAGAGAGAATTAGTGAACTGAAATAAAATGAAGAAATTGTTTAGACTACAATACAGAGAAGGAAAGATAAACTATAAGTAGAGTTTATGAGACATGCAGGCTAAAAAGAAATCCAACATAAGTCTAATGGAATTTTCAGAAGGAGAAATAAAGAGAATATGGAAAAAATAATATTTAAAGAAAAAGTGGGTGAAATTTTCCACTACTGAATAAAGACATGAGTAACTGCTCCTGGACTAGTCCTCCCACCATAAACAACTATGGAACTAGACAAAATATATAAAAGAACAGTTTTCAGGCACTGGGCAACATTAAGATCATGGCTTTGATCTTTGAGAGAAAATAAAAAATTATCACCTGAGCTTTCTGTCTGGAAGTACTTTTTGGATTGTGGTATATGCAGGAGAAGTCTAAGCAGAGAACTGAAGTCTCACTGAATTGAGCCAACAAAGATCAGAACCAGGGTCACTGAGGCGGCTGGAATACGTGGACACAGTACCAGAGGGGAATACCATGTTTTGCTGTATATAACGCACACCCATGTTTTTGGCTCAAACTTTCAGGAAAAAAAAATCTTTCGTTTGAATTCTGTAATTCAATTTTTTATTTTTTACATTTCAATGCTTGTTTTTTATATTATAAAAGAATTTTATCATTTATTTTTTAACATATTATGGTATGAGAAATTTTATGTAACAAATAATTACAGAACACAAGAACAGATACAAGGTATTTCAGGCACTACCCATGTACACTGCACATCCTTATTTTTCTCTCAAAAATTTGGGCAAAAAGTGCACATTATATATACCAAAATATGGTAACTACACAGAGAAATAGCTCTAGGATTTGCATAGAGATTCCCTTGAGCCTTTGGTCAAATATTAAGTTGCATTTGTACACGGTGAAACTCCATGAGACCGGGCAGAGAACAACAATTGTGTAAAAGCAATTACCTAGAAGGTTCTAGAGATCACACAGGATTCAGCAATGTTTTGGTTCTGACCAATGAGGGTAGGGAGCTCAAATGAATGCCCTAAAAATTCAGCACAGGCCCTAGAAAAACCTTATCTTAGGAAGAGAATTAGTTAAACCCCAGGGGAAAACCTACTCTAAATCCTTCCTTACAAAATTTTAGAACAGGACTTGACTAGATCTCAGTGAACTGAAAGTAAATTAACCACTTTCCAGAAAAAAAAAATCAAAATTTTTTAAAGAAAGATGACAAAATGTAGACACTCAAGAATATTGGCTTGAAATGTGCATCATAGCATCAAAAAATCAATAGTCACATGAAATAACAAGAACATTTGACTCATGATTAGAACAAAGTAAGTTCAGAAGAAGCAATGTAATACAGGAAGTAATGGAAAACAAAAAAAAAGAAAACAATTTAACGTGGGTAAATTGAAGTAAGCATTGGCTATAAGAACAACAATAGTAAAATAACGAATAATTATAGCAATAATAGTTTAAGTGTGAAACAAAAATAGTAGAGAACAGTATTTTGGAAGATGAGAATGTGAGTTAATTTAAAAGATAAATTTTAAATTTATAAAGTTCTTGTAAATGTAGTTTTTTGAGAGAAGCATAAAGATATTATTCTCAGACTTTAATAATATTTTCTTATTGAAGTATAAACTTTAACCTTTTTAAAGTCAATTTTTCATTTTAAATGTCTAAAGGTAGATTCTTAAAAGTAAAAAGAAAATTTTAAAGAAGAGCAACCTGGTGACTTAAGGTAGGAAAGGTAGTCATAGTGGGAACAAAGGGCAAAAGCAAAGATAATACATGGTAAATTTAAAATGCAAGTAGGAATTTGGCCAAGCATATGTCAATAAATATTAATATCCAAAACAGACAAATATTCTCATTTGTTTTTTCTGAGAGATATATCTAAAATACAATCAAATTCAAAAGTTGTAAGCATTAAAGAAGGAAGAGATATGCTAGGAAAACACTCACAAAATAAGCTACTATAACAATATAAATATGAGACAAGATAGGTCTTAAAACATAGGTCATCATTAAAATAGATATTACTTAATGTTAAAAAGAAGTTCTCCCAGAAATATATGACTATCCTGATTCTCAACATACGCAAGCAAAAATATAATTCTAAGAAACTGATAAATCTTCAAACATAGATGGAGACTTTTACACACCTCTTTTAGAAACTGATAGGGCAGCCAGAGAAATTAAGATACTTGCCAAGTTTACATGAGTAGTAAAGATTCAAGCTGAGCTGCCTAAAAAAACAAAACCTGTGTCCACTCCATTGATGTGCTTGTCCCTTCCATCTGGAAAGAACTTCAAGTTTCAATTCAACTGTGTCATTTGTATATCTTGCACTTTTATCTTTTCCATAGACATAAGGCATCCTGCTAGTAATAATAGCGGTTAACCATGTTAAAAGTGCTTTACGTATTAATCTTCACAACAACCTATGAGATAAATACTATTATTATCTCCATTGTACAGATGAGTAGACTTAACATACAATGAAGACAGTTCTTCATTCAGCTTGCCCACAACTTTTGCCACTACCTTTTCAGGCATGTGCCTTTCTGTTTGGCTTCACTGTTACTCATGCCAATTTGGCTTATCTTTCCTCATAGAGGTGAAGCTCTTTAAGAGAAGAGGATATTGTTCTTTATGCATCTTTGTCATTCATACCCCGCAGACCCTGTTCCCCATGCCTAGCAAAGTTCTTCCCCCACAATAGCTGCCTCAAAATATATTTTAAATGGACTATTGTTTTGTTTTGTTAGATGTAATTTGCTATGGTTTCCCAAGGAAATATAAATGTAATCATGGGGTTGTCATAAACCTATTTCAGCAGACAGAGTAGATGTAGAAAGTAAACAATCTTTACGTGTTTTTCACCACCATAAAATGTATTAGGCCACTTGCCAAAATGATGATTCACTGGAAAATCCACACTCATGTAAAACAAGCATGGCTCCTGCCCTCCAGAAGTTTATATTTCAGAAACGACATAATGAATAAAACATGGGAGACTTAAATGGCCATGCATTACTTTGGGTGAAGAGGACTACTGATTTTTTTAAGTTAATACATACATTAACTCATTTAATCCTTACAACAACCCTATGACTTAGGTATTACTATTTTCCACATTTATAGATGAGGAAAGCAAAGAACAGAGCAATTAAGTAGCTTGCTCAAAATTGCAAAGACAACAAATTTTGGAAGTGGGATTTTAACCCAGGCAATCTAGCACCAGAAACCACACTCTACCACCTCTAACAGGACTATATGGCTCTGTCGATGTTCAATCACAAATTTAAAAAGGAAAACCGCAGCCATGCAAGGTTCCTGCCCCCTCATCACCACAAAGAGTTGTAATTGTCACCAGCAGCTTTTCTCCAAGGGGAGTCACAGGCATTTGCCAGAGAAGAAATATGTATTGGGCCATTCAGATTGCATTATTGTTATTGATGCAGTCCCTTGTCCCCATCGTTTACGTCAGGTTTGGCCAAATGATTTGTTTGGCTAATAGAATGCAAGAAGACAAGACATTGTGCCAGTTCCAAACTTACATCTTAGATGATTTCATGCATTTCAACTTATCTTTCTTACACATGTACCATTGCCATGAGAACATGCCTTGGGGAACAACTGATCCGAGGAGTCTAAGAAACTCTTGATATAAAAATGGACCCAACTTGCAACATGAAACCAAGCATAACTGAGCTCAGACTAGATCAGCCGAATCCCAGCTGACCCACATACACTGGGATAAACAATTTTAAACACCAAACAGAGTAGCTTGTTACACAGCATTATTGTAGCAATAACTAACTGATACAGGCTGACAGGAGGGGTTGTAGCGCTTAATTTAGCATCAGTAACTATTGCCTTACTCTTCCTTTCTTACAATAGAAATGCCTGGAGCAAGTGGGTGTGGGGTCCAAATAAGAAGAATAAATGTCAAAATCAGAAAAGATACATTTGGAAGTTTTCATTTTCTGCCATGTTGGCATTTTACTCACATTAAAAGTCGCTGAAATACCGCTTGTTGGCTGTGCTGTCACGATCCGTTCTATAGACATTTTGATGCACTTTATTACAAACTTTAAAATCATATTAGCAGCTGTTATTTTATATCACAATGGATTAATAAGATGCATTTTCACAAATAAGACACATTTTAGATCGTTTTGAAAAAATTTCAGTGTGAAAATCTTGTGCCAGGATTCCACATTTTAAATGACACATTTCCAAATAGCCTAAAGTGAAAATGCTCAAGTAATATGCCTGTTTGTACTGTGTTTGCAACTATCAGCCCAGGAAACACATAACCTTCCTACACATTGTGTTGTTTTCTGCTGTGGCATATGAAATTCGGGGAAAATCTGTATCTCATGGTTCTTGTTGCAAGAGAGGTCAGTGAGTGGCACTGAAAAAAATAATGAAAGTAAAATAAATCTTTTTTTCAAGTTTCCATTGCAATACTTGAATAGCATACGTGAGAATTATCAGAAAAACATTGATTCCCCTTGAAATATTAGAATAATGGAATGTTCTATTGCCTTTTTATGTGGAATAATTAGAAAAGATAAGATTTTTTTTTTCTTGGAGGCAATCCTGCTTCCTATGGTGTTGCTAAGGAATAAGGAATCTTCCTTCCAACTGATCTTAAAAGAGATATCAAGATCTATCTCGCCCGTTTATGGATTACAGCTAACTTTACAGTCGTGCGTAAACTGTACATTTGAGTGCAGTAACACACGTCCCCTGTCTCACAATAAAAATATTATGGAATATTATATTTTCATATAGTAATGGTACTCTTATTTTACTCATAGAAAGGTACAGTACTAATTTAATTGTCTAACATAAAAGTGTCTTGAGTAAGATCAATACTTTATTTTCTCAACGGTTTTCATAAATGAAGGTTTAATTCAACCTGTATTCCTTAGCACCCAAGGCAGAGACACAGGGTGTGTCTGCTGACCACCCTGCTCTCTGTGGCACAGACCGGGCTCCTATGGAGCAGCTTCACACTGTGAGCTGTGGCTCGCAACCTGGCCGCACATCAGAACCACCAGGGCAGCCTTTAAGGACACCAGTGCCCACGCATCTCCTCAGCTCAATTAAATCTAAACATCTGGAGCGGGGGGGGGGGGGGGGGGGGGGGGAATGGGGTATCGCTGTGTTTCAAAAAATCCCCAGGTGATTCAAACACCGCCACACTTTCCATGCATTGTTTCAGGCTCTAAATTTTAGGGGCACAGGCCACCAGCTCAGATCTCGGATCGATGGGCTCACTTGGTGCCTGCCCTGCATTCCTGTCCCGGTTGCTACGGGCAGGAAGTCCCTGCTCAGTACCCACATTAGGCAGCTCTCAGTTTGGGGGCGCTTTGTTTTGTGGTGGTGGTGGTGGTGGTGATTTTTTCTTCGCACACTGCGGATCTTTATTGCCGTTGCTTCAATGCTTTTGAGTGCGGACCTCCCATTGACACCGGCGGGGGAGGGGGGCGGGGGGGGGGGGGGGCAGCTCCTGCAAAGAGTTTGGAATGTGCGATCTAGAGCTCCTTGGTGCAGCTGGAAGGGAATTTTGCCCTGAGCTTTGTGTACACAGCAGGGTTTCAGTTTCCGTCTTTTTTTACTCCTTTTATTTTAATCTTGCATTCTCCTATTTGCGCCTTGAGATTGTGAATTTTGACTTTGGAGTCACTCTCTTACTTTCTCTAAACTTTGCATGTGCTCTCATTCCCTCTTTCCTTCTCAGCGAGGTAACCCCCTGGGGTGGTTTTTCCCGTTTCATTCCTGACCGCAGTCAGATCTTGGACAAACAAAGTTAATCCTTGAGGCCTCCTGGTTCTGCTCGGTGTCCTGAGCATACTGATTGAGAGAGACTTCTCAGTTCCTTTTGATAAAGAGACTTTATAAATCTGGGTAGGGCCCTCGGAGTCTAACGACATTGGGCACATGATTGTATGGGAGGCTACGGGGAAAACAATGTTTCATGAACTTCATAGGAAGAGAAAGGGAAGTGGGGACATTTCCCTGAGAATTTCTTTAGACTTCCATGCAGGGACACCATGCCAGTCCACTCCATGAGAGTCACAGCTCTGCATCCTCCCAACCTAACAACAGCGACACTGTCCTATCAACTACAGTGGCGAAATCGATAGCCGGGCTCTTTCCCCCGGAGTGCCACCAGAACTCTGTCTTGTTTTAGTGGGCAATATGATAGCATACGGCTTACTTTATTAAGTCCGAATCTGGCAATTACTGTGCCGGGGAGCCCACTCCAGCTACACAAGTGGCTTTGCCCGTGAAAGGTAAGGCAGTCTCCTCTTGCTCTGTAGAGTGCTTACGATGGCATTAGGTTACATACATAACATGGCACCATTCCAGTCATTTTTTTCAGGAAAAAGTGAGGCTTTCTTTCTCTTTTAACATTATATTTTATTGATTATGCTCCTAAGGTTGTCCTGAGTGTTCCCTCTTTGCCCTCCTCCACCCATCACCTTCCACCCCTTCAGGCAATCCCTGCACCATTGTTTATGTCCCATGGTTCCGGAGTAGACGTTCTTCAGCTACTCCATTTACATCCTCCTGGCTGTTCTGTAACGACCTCCCTCTACTTGCTAATCCCCTCACCTCTCACCCATTCCCTCATGTCCCCCTCCCATCCGGCAACCATCAAAACACTCTCGTATCCGTGATTTTAACTCTCTTCTTCTTGTTTGCTTAGTTTGTTTTTAGATGCAGTTATTGATAGATATGTATTTATTGCCATTTTATTGTTCATTGTTTTGATTATCTTCTTTTTCTTAAATAAGTCCCTTTAACATTTCATATAATAATACTTTGGTGATGATGAACAGACTTTCTTGATGGAGAATAGTTGGTTTTCATCACACCCACTTTCCTTAGATAACTATTCAAATCCGCTAATCCAGGAAAATCCAGGAATCCATGACAGTTCTCATTAAAAATCCAAATTGCTGATTTTTCTTTCTTAGAGGGAAAAGGATGTTTTTATTTATAATCATATCGCCCAATTGATACTTTGCTCCAAACTCTTCTGATCAAAACTGATGACATAGTTTTCATTGGTGTGGAATCAACTCCATTGATTGGAGCCCATAAAACCTGCCAGAGGAGACTCCACTAAGGTAAATCACTTCTTTGTCTTTAATTAGTAATTGGGCGGGGTGGGGGGGGTGTTCAATAATATATTTGAAGGAATGGGGAAGGTGGAATTCAGAACTTAGTTGAATAGCTATGTCTTTATTATTTTCAAATAGGAATTACATGTCAACAATATCTAGTGTATTTCCTCCAAAAGAAACCTTGGAAAATGTAATCAGCATAAAGAATACAAAGCCTCCATATTTCGACTGTTATTTTTTTCTGCTTACAACCAAAGGGGAGCAGGCTGTGACCAATTTGGGTTGATAAATGAGGACTTTCACACAAGGTTGGTCAAGAATATTTCTGATAATAAAAGAAAAGAGAGCCAAATTGCCATTGTTTTCTTATTTGCTATTCTTTAGTTCAGTGCTATTCGAAATAGAGAAAGATCTTTGAACAATCATGGATTTTTGCTATGAATTATTTAACAAAACAAAGCAAAAAAGTCAGGACCATTTCCTTCCACACATCTAACATACCACCGCTCACACAGCAAAAATAATCAAGCATTGCTGGAAGCCCAGAACAGGAAACTTCCGAATTCACATTTACATTTGGCTATAAGATTTCCTTACTGTCTCATCAGTTTTTGGAAATGAAAGGCTGTAACAAAAGGAAAGGAGAAAGAACCTTCCTAAAGGAAATGCGGGGAAGGAGTTTACCTCCAGGGTTCCATTTATAAAAGGACTCCAAAACGAGTCTACGAAATGTGGGTGAACATGCTACTGCACACTCACAGTCCTTTTGATGTGGGAGAAACAGCAAAGTGTGCACCTCACGAGGTGCTCCTCTGTTCAGTACACAGAGCTTTGCACAAGCAGGGAGGAAGTAATTGTGAATGGGGAGAATCCAGAGCAAGGAGTTCACTGGGCGGGACCTAAGCCTGCAGCAAATTCCGACGATATGCTGAGCTTGGCAGAAGGCTAGGCAGAGGTATCAAGTAAGCAGTGAGTGCTGAAAGTATAAATCCATTTATATTAAATAAATCAGATCCATTGTTCAGCTGGAACACTCATGCTAAAAATGAGTCCATAAGAGGCCACCAAAATTCGTATATCCAAACATTGGCTTAAGCAGTGGCTTTCTTATAGATACCAATGGGTTTAGAAGACATGGGGTAAAACAGAGGGAAGAGAAAAGGAAAAACTGAATGTATAGGAAGAAACAAATTCAAGTATAGATATGACATAATTGAGAATTAAAAATACTGTATATGTATAAAAAGGTAAATATCTGAGTAACAGAATAAAAAGGCTGACTGGAACAGTTTATAATTTATGAGTGAGTTAGATGTCCAAACAAAACCTCCAAGTCCCATTGTGCCCACCCTTCAGGTTACCTAGACCAGGACTCCTCAAATATTTCTACTGGCAAAGGAGAGTAAATTCTCTCCCAGGAATCTGGTGGCACAGCTTGAAGCAATCCTAGAATCTGTGTTTTACCATTAAAATAAATGAAATTTTTATATTCCAACAGCAATTTTACCCATACTTATCCATATAGGTTTCCTCCAAATCTAGATAGGTCAATGATCCCCATTAAGGATATAGCTTCGCACAGCCCTTAGTACACACTATAACCCTGAGCACACATAGTCCTGTTTGCAGAGGCAGTGATAAGAGAAGAGTACATGAATTCTGTTACTAATAATGACCTATGCAGAGGACTGAATAAAAGAAGCACCTACTTCTTAGAAGAACAAAGAGCCGTGAGCATCTATGGACATTTCATCACAGGTTTTAGGCCACAGTAGGCATGATCCCAATGTGTTAAAGCAAATCACTAAAGCAAAAAAAAGAGGAGAATTATGAGAGTAGATAGAAGTATGCAATGATGGGAGTAAAATACTGACACATTACACAAATGGGCTGAATTTCAGATCTAATGCTTTCTCCCAGTCTCTACTCTTGACACCACTCATTCTCATCCAAAGCTTACCAAGCTCTAGACCACATCAGAATTGCTTGAAGATCTTGCCCAAACAGATTCCTGGGCCCCATCTCCAGGGCTTCTAATTCAGTAGGTATGGGGTGAGATCTGAGAATCTGCATTTGTAACATGTTCGTTCCCAGGGGATGTTGATGCTACTGTCCTGTGGTCCACACTCCAAGAAACACTGATCTAAACCATTCTTTGTTCACTGCCTCTGTGAAGAGATGCACAATGGAAGTCTGAAGAATAATTCTGAGATTTGAATTTTAAACCTTGACTTTGGGGAAAATGTTGGGTTGGCCAAAATGTCCATTTGTTTTTTTCTGACAAATAAGACTCATTTTTCATTTTCACCAGTAACCTTATTGATCTGGATATTTTGAGTATGCAAGCTATCTCCCACATGATATAATGTTGACTGTTCTCAATTAATGTCTCAATTTGCTCACTATCAACTTAACCTGGTCTACGCAACCATGGAGCATCGCCCTGTGAGGAATCTCTAGCACAACATCTGCAAACCACTTTTGATACATTCGATCAGTCACAGCACCTTGTCCATACACTGCATAAATCATTTTTTTTGTATTTCAGTTGCATTTTTACCTTTCTTGAAATAATAAAGCATAATATGGTAAAAATGTTGCATATTTTCTTCCATCTTCAATATGAAAATGGCTACTCAAAAAATCACCAATTTTGATAATTTTTAAATGCACACTAATATGACAGTTCTCACAATACAATCTAAGAAAATTGTTTTGAATAAAGTTAAAGACAACAAAGTCCTACTAGAGCCATCTTATGGACAAAACCAAATGAACTTTTTGGCCAACCCAATAGAAGGACACTTGGCATGGACAAAGATTTGGAACAATACCCAAAGAACTAGATGCTAGTGTTCCTTCCCTGAGGGGAATCCATGGGAGGTCAGATGCTGCTGAGGTTCCTGAGAAATGAGTCTAGACTCTGACATCTCTCTTACTGAGACTAAGGGTGGAGAAAAGGGGTAAGTAACAGTTTATGGGATGTGAAATCATAGGAACCTATACTCCAGTCCCAAAGTAGAGCCCTGGGAGGGTGGGAAGATCTGAAAAGATACAGTTCCATTGTATGTCTGAGCCAGGAGTTGGTAAACTTCTTCTTAAAGTTTCAGAGGGTATTTTAGCCTTTGCATGTCCTATAGACTCTGTTACATTGCTCAATTGTGCCATTAGCACAAAGATAGTCTCATATAATATGTAAATGAATGAAAATGGCTATGTTTCCATGAAACTTTGTTTACATAAACAGGCAGCAGATTGAATCTGGACTATGGGCTGTAGTTTGCCCACCTCTAAGGGGACAGAGCATAAGATAGCGAGTGAGAGCTTCCTACATCCCAGCATGTTCCAGGAGCCTCAGAGTTACCATGTGCTTGAGAGCAGCATAGAAGTTGGAAAGGACCTTGGACAGCTTCTCTGAGATTCCAGCATCCAGCATGATTTGAAAGTAGCTGAGGTATCCCTGGTCCTAAGGGGCTTTGCCAAGGTCAGGGGATGCTAGGCCCCTCTTCCCCACAGTGTTGAGAAACTAGGTAATCTCCCAACAGATTTACAGTCCCCAGCAAAGGAGAGACAGGACGGAGGACTCCAAATTTACTGTTTTCTTACTATTGCAGAATGGAGGTCCAAGACAGAAATTCACTTATTTTTAGAAACCAAGTTTATGTCGTATTCTCATGTTTGCAAGAATGAGTTATTTTACTTTTTTGTTAATTTGAATTTTTTTGAAATCTGGTGCATATTTTACACTTACAGCACTGGCCACATTTTAAGTGCTCAATAACCACATGTGGTTAGAGGATACCATACTGGATTGTGTAGCTTAGACACTAAGATCTTCTCTTTTTCTCCTTTTCAGAGCAGTTGGACCAATTCCACCGACCTTGTTGTGGCTGAACCCGGAGTGAGTTAAGAAGATGGCTGTTGTTGTACAAGGAGAGTGCAGGCTTCCAGCTGCTACAGGCCAAGGAGGAGGAGGAAGAAAGAAATTTCTAAAAGCCTCTGTTTATAGGCAGTGGTGAGAGCAAGAAGACAAAAGACCTCATGGGAACACCGTTTGAGGGGAATTGGAATAATTCAGGTTAATATCAAGGTCTGTGTACATGACCATTCTAGAAAAAACCTGCACCATGGGTTAATTAAAAAATCTAAATGTAGCAACATTTCCCAGTCATTACTCACTTTTAATAATTTTCAAGTAGAGGATTAATAGAGTAGTAAATCAATGTTATTAAAATAATTTACAATTCATCAAGAATAATAAAGAAACAGAATAACTTGATATTCACATTTCTAAGAGAAATACTACCTATATATAAACTATATACATATATATACATATGGGAGTATATAGTTTATAATTCAATTACCATCTATGGATAAGAATTGTTGGACGTTGGGTGGTTCATCAAGACACTACTGCTTTAGGTTCAATGATGTCTCATAATTTAGGGTACATTGAAAGTTCTGCTTTATGTTGAATGATTTCATAAGATCTATGTGCTTCATCACTAGTCCAGTGGATGTAGAAGTTCAGGTAACACTCAAATATTGGATCCCTAGAATCTTGCAAACCAGGTCAAATCTGGGAACATGGAGTCGGTGGAGTTCAAAGACTCTTCAGTGGATCTGTTGAATTTGGGAGGCTGCTGGTAACTCTGTACCTATGAAAGCAACAACACACTGCATTTCCATGCACTAGAACAGCTAATAAAGATCATTTTCTTTTAACTTGTATCAAAACAGGGAATAAATTGGCCATAGATTTCTGGATAAACATAAAAATGATATTTTTAAAGTTGAAAGGCAATATGTTATTTAGTGTTTTCAAAATTGAAATCCATGAGGTTAAACTGAGTTATCATGGGTTTCTGTTTGGGCAACACCCTCCCTATCTCCCTAGGTCAGCACGATCCTATAGAAAAATACAGTGAGTCACAAACATCTTTTAAAATTTTTTAGGAGCCACATTTACATACGGAAAAACAAACAGGTGGAAATCATTTAAATATTTTATTTTATCCAACGCGTGAAAAATATTATTTCAAAATGTAATCAATATAAAACATTTTTACTGAGATACTTTATCTTATATTTTTTATACAAGGTCTTTGAAACTTAGTGCATATTTTACACTCAGAGTATGTCCGGGGTCACATTTCAAGGGCTCAATAGCTGCAGGTGGTTAGTGGCTGCCATCGTGGTAGCGCTGCCTCGGAGGCTATGTGATCACTGTGGAGCGATGGGAAACAAGACCTGCTTGCTGTCTGCTTGGCCAGAGCACTCCTCCCTTCACCCAGAGCAAAGCTGCTTCACACACTGAGTTCAGCGTAGGCAGCAAGTTTCACTGAATGGAGACTCTTCACATCACTGATTTAAACGTGTGACATGTATGGAGACTCTGATTATTTCGACCCGCAAAATAGGAGTGATACTTAGCTGTTAATGACTGCTAAGTGTCGAACAGCAAATGCTCGGCATGATACCTCACACTGATCACATGTCCTTTATTATTCTTTGCTTTAAAAGGAAATTGAAACCTTTAAAAGCTTTCTTGAAACTGCATTCTTTTTATTCTTAGATTTGATAAGTAGCATATGTTTGGGGGGTGTAGAGTAGGGGAGGAAAGACTCATGTTTTTACAGCTGATGTGTTCCCAGGGAAAAATAGTTGGAGCGGAGGAGAAAGGGAAGAATCTTCCTGTAGCCCCATCTTGCCTGACTAGCTAGAGCCTTTTGCTGCATGGATATTCAGGCCAAAGTGGTTGCTACCACCCCAGGTCACAAACTGCCAACTAGGAGGATGACACTGACAGACAAGATTGAAATCTCTTATGAAAAATGGAAAATAAAAATACAGATTAGGCCGTACATCAAAGGGTCTGCTGTTCTCTTGTCCCAGAGGAAGGGTAGGCTGCTTTCCCAGGTCAGCAGGCAGTGAGCTTGGAAATGCCCAGGATTTAAAAGGTATGCTTCTTATTATCGCTTCCATCAGTGTATTCTCAGCAAAATTAGTGACTTATTTGCCAGGTTTTCTGGGGATTCAAGGAGGGTCACTGTGTCTTTCTCTTCCACCACAAAGAGAACAAAAGGTACAGGCCATTTAGGTGAGGCTGTCTGTCTTGAAACCATACTGATTGATAATCTCACCAAACATCCCCAGAGGAAGCCAAGCGCCTGGGTGTGTCTATACAATGCCAGCTGAAGTGGATCAGGCCAAAAATGTTTTGCCACCTGAAACGAGCTCATACTCTGACAGACTGACTTGAGAAGCCAGAATCAGTGAGCAGAAGCTGCTGGAAGTAATTTCCAATTCATTATTTGAAAAGGACTGCTAAGAATCAAGGGTCCCCCAATGGCATGGACTGTGGAAGAAGAGAGCTTTGAATCAGTGGGTCTGTCCAAGCAGAGACGAGTGGTCATTCCTCAGGCAAGCTGCACTGGGAAATCTAACATTCCACAAGGTTCGTTCCTGCCATTGACATTCACTGAAAACCTTTATGTGCCCAGCACTGGGATCATAGAAACAAAAAGGATGTGGTCTTGGCCCTCAGATAACTCCGATGGTCATGGTTATATCCATGGGTGGTATCTAAAATCACAGGGTTAAGTCTTAAATTGGATGGGTCGGAAGGAGTATATCCCATTCTGAGCCCCACATTCATACAGAGCAGATTACTTCAATAAGGCAGGGAAATCAATCAAACCACTATCAACAATACCTCAGGTTATGCCAGCCTCCCTGCCTAGAATCTTCCTCTCTCTGCTTACTTTATTTTGTTAAAGATTTTATTTATTTATTTTCAGAGATAGGAGAAGGGAGGAAGAGAAAGAGGGAGAGAAACATCTACCAGTTGCTTCTCGTACACGCCCTGACTAAGGACTGGACCCAAAGCCCAGGCATGTGCCCTGACTGGGAATTGAACTGGCAAATTTCGCTTTGCTGGATGACACCTAACCAACTGAGCTACACTGATCAGTTCCCCCTCCACTTACTTTATATATTATCTTTCAAGTGCCAGTCAGGGTCTTAACTCCCCCAGAGTCCCTTCTTTGACAACCCAAGCTAAGCTGATCTTTCTCTTCATGGAAATCCTTACACACACAATCAACACCATTATGCTACAGTCATTTCATGCATTTTTGTCAGTAGGCTTATAAAGTTCTTACAGCTCAGGGGCAACACAGTTTGCATTTTCTGTATCTTTAACTCTGATAGCTCTAGATTTCTGTATGAATGGTGAAAAAATATTTATCATATAAGTTGAAAATTCAAGAGTACTAAGAATATTAACAAATCAAGTATATTAAACATAAATGATCAAACAAGAAAAACAATGAGAAAAAGTACTTCCTGCTACTTAGGAAACTGTAGTACATATGGATAGACACAGAAAAAACACACAGAAATGCAGAGATACAAGCTAGAGAAATTAAAATATTTGTTGAATTACTAAATTAATATTTGAAACTCAATATATACATAAATTAATTAACATTAGAAATTCTGTACATACCTTGTTTTGGGTTGCATATGCTCAATACAGAAGGCTTTACTGGATAATTCAATTTAAAAAACATGTCCCTATTGTGTTCTTTTTCCCTAACACAGGTTTGTTGTTGTTGTTGTTTACTGATTTAGTTATAAAATTAACTCAAATCTCCCTTGACATTGTCTAAGTATTTCTTTGTGGCACTCAAACATTCTTCAATAACGTAAGCCAATCAAACCACTATGCATAAGTCAACCAAAGCTTTCCCTCCGGAAAAGGCTTACCTCACTCCCAGTCCCAACCGAAGGTTACTTTCAACTGGTATATTTCAGTCTTCCCACCTTTCTACAAATTCAACCCATGCTATAATTTTCATTAAAAAGGAAAACATAAACATTTTATGTTTCATTTCATATGTGTAGGAAAGATACTAGAAGTCAATTGCTACTGCATTTTAGCTGGTAGAAAAATAAAATATTATGTCTCTAGAGATATTTTTAAAAATTAAGGATTTTTTAAAACATCCTTATTCAAAAATATAACGATTGAAGTCATGTTATTTGTTTGTGCTGATAAAAAACAGATGAAAACTGCAGTCAACTAAAACTTCCAAACCTAAGTAGAGTCAGTAATTCTGTCTTACCCTAAGGACTGGCTCACAACAAATTTCAGGTAACATGATGAACAGAAATAACGTAAGTATCCTTACTTTTATTTATCTTCTTTCCTTATGCAGATATTCATGTCAAGGATATAAAACAGAAAAAGAAAACAGAGGAGTAGGTGACAAATAGTCAGACAGGTATCAGATAGACATCTGAGGCAGCTTTCCTACCATGGCTGAGAGAGAGAGGAATGACCATGCTTGTGGACAGCCCCGCCCCTCAAGAAGGAAAAAATATAAACAATAGACCCAGCCTTGCCGGCTTAAAGTATGGACGTTTTGCTTCTTAATATTCATATTACAAGGCTTTTGGGTCTCAGTGTGCCTATAAAGAGAATATTCCTTCCATATCCTGGCTACTTCACCTTGGATTTCTCTGAGACCTCCAGTGACACTTACACAGTCTAGTGGTCCATGTCTTAATTTCTACCATTGCCTCAGAGCAGAAAGCTAAAATCCTTGCTCAGTCACTCCCAAGGAGCCCAATCCCTTTTAGCTCTTGTCATTCTGTGTCACACTGGGAGCTTTCCTTGCCCCCAGCTAGACAATTTTCAATAACCTTGACAGTCCTGCTTCTGGACACCTGGAGACCCAGAGTCGCTGAAGGAAAGGGCCCTGGTGACCTGGGATCTTTATCATCATCACTGGCCTAGCAGCACTTTCTCCAGGTTCAAGGAACGAGGGCTTAAAAATCTGCCCCATGGAGTTAGGTCTTTCTAGCACAGCTTCATGCATCCTTGCATCTAGGGTCCTCTGTTAAAGTCCTTTAGTTACATACAGTTACATAACTGTGTTAAAGGCTTAATTTGAATAATGCATTTAATCTTCACAACAGCTCTTTGACGTAGATTCTACGATTAATCCCATTCTATACATGACAAAACTGAGGCCCACAAAGGATTAAGCAAGTTTCTGAATGTCACACAGCGGGGAAGTGTGCAGCCAGGATCTGAACCAAGCAGTCTGAATCTAGAGGTCACACTCTGTTCTGTGCCCGGTACTACCCATCACCTCCACCCGTGGTTTCCATATCCCAGCCAAAGAGAGTAAAACCCACCGCACAACCCACAGAGACCTAGTGACATGCTCCAGGTCACAGAGAGATGGTGAGAAATCCTTCCCCATGGCATTCAGGTGAATGACCTCTGTAACTAGCAACACATGGTGTCTTGGTCTGTGTTTTGAGCAGAGATCTGCCAGAGAATACTCAGAGGACTCCTCTCTCCAGAATCTCTCTGGATGAGCCTTGGGGAGTATGGTATCCTGAGCCACAAGGAGACCTTTCTCATCCATAATCCACATTAGTAGCCATCTCCGCTTTCTTCTGAAGCCTATATTCCCTTTATGAAGGAGCAGCCTCTGGCATTGTCTTACTGGATTAAAGACAGCTCTCCTTTTAGCCTGATGTCCCAATGTGTTCTTTGTCTAGTGTTTATTTGTCAGACACAAGGATTGTTGAAACCATTCTAGATGAACTACTGGGAGTCTGGAGTTCGTCTGGAGACCACGTTGAATACAACAGTGAATCATTTCTACAATATCTACTGGATACAGACAGTGTATTTTTGGGCTGAAGCGTGTGTATTTTCTGTGCCATCTTGTGATTAAAGTGGAAAGTAATTATCCAGTTCCAAAGAGTGGATGGACTAAAAATTATTGTAATTTTTCTCTCATAAGACAAAGGAGGTACCAGAACTACCTTGATTCCATTTACTTTCACTACACCCCACCCCTCCAAAGAGGACAGGATTTGCCATTTTGTAAGAAACCATCTGATTCATCTTGAATCTCAGTGAAGCCAAAGTTTAATTCTATGTGACATTCCTGGTGGTGCATTATATTTTTGCAAAAATAAAATCCCTTTGATTAAAATTTCACACCTAGCTGAGGACCATGAAAAGCTGATTTCCTGATCCAGTCTTATCCCAGCATTGCCAAAAGGTTTACAAACCTCAGTACAACTTGAGGGGAACTTGGCCTGGGCCTCAAGTTCATGGAATCAGTCAAAGCCCAAGGCACTTGCCAGGTGGCCTGTTCCCTGCCCTGTGTCAGCAGCTCCAAATTAGGCACATGCTTTTTAAACGAGCCATGAAAGTGATTGGCCAACAGAGCCAGAGCCAGAAGGAAATACAAGCAGGCTGGCCATGACGGAGGCCAAGAGCAGACAAGAAGTTCGACACCCTCTCCTCTGTCATCCTCCATAGGTTTGAGGGCGGAAAGCAAAGTTTATTCTTTGAAAGCAGATGCTCGAGCTCCCATCACATTGAAAGAAAGAGAAAGAATTGCAAATGCCCAGATTTGCAAACGTCGGTGTTATGAAATAGAGGCAGGGGCAATCTTCAGGCTAATGATATTATAAAAGTGTTTGCAAAGCCTCAGGCTTAAACATCTCCAGTGCCATAACTAGCTACTATTTTAAAAAGGACATTAGGTTTACATTTGCATCTTTGAGATAAAGATTTTATGTCAGCCGTTAGCCCTCTGGACAGCATAAAAGCGTAAGAAATGCTGTCTGGGTTACACCAGTTGTCCATGAGTCCAGTGTTTGGGCTTTGATGATGGTTTGTGGCCCAGGCCCTGTGTGATCTCACTCTCCAAAGGTTAGGGGATATGTGTCTATGATATTATCCATTAGTTTAGACCTTTCTGAAAGTCATTGATGTTCTCAACTTGTATTGCTTCCGTATGCTATCTACATGCTATGTAAAATCATATTTTCTCATGTTTATTCTTGAACACTTGCTAGTTTCAAGGAGGTTCATTAGTTCTCTAATTACTAAAGTTGGTGAACAAGTTCTAAGATCATCTTTTTTGATTAGCTAGATTTTAATCATATCCAAGCTCAGACTCTGGTGGCAATGTGGCAATGTGGAAGATGAATTGACATGTGTCAAGCCCGAAAACAGGACACCAGTAGGGGTAGCTCAGAAAGGGTCCAGGAAAGGCCTGGAGAGAGGCTGAACTGTGGGAGTAGCAGGTGGCTGGGGAAAGAGGGGGGGAAGCAAGCTACATTACAGCCTTAAAATCATCACAATTCATTTTATAACCTCTAAGTAGAGTCAAAACCCCCTGAGACCCTTTAGAACTATTTAGAGATCCATACCAGAAATAATGAGTGTTGAGAAAAAAGTAATGAGAGGAAGCAATGGGTGAAATCTGGGACAGAAAGCCTGCTAGGAAATCTAAAATTTGGCAGAGCCATTTGAAAGGATGTGGTAGAAGAGCACAGCAAATGAAAGGGATTCATTAAAAAATATTTGGGAAATTTTGATCTGAACAAGGATATAAGAAAAAAAGGATATATCAACTATACAGACAAAAAGACATAAAATAGTGTGGAAGATAGAGGGTTGAGGCTGGACCAATTTTGGAAAATAAGCATTAAACGCTACAGCAAGGCACTGGCAAGGTCTCTTAAGAATTTGAGACACATGAGACCACCTGACAGATGCACAGAGGTGTGACCCATGCAAGTCCCAGAAAGGAACAGAAGAAGCAAAAAAAAAAAAAAAAAAAAAAAAAAAAAAAGGCAACTGATGACTTTAAAATTAGAAAAACTAAATTTGGGCTTATTATACCCGAGAGGAATATAGCCTGATGCACAATTTATGCAAATTGATAAAGCTGATTACACAAATTAGCCAAGGCTTTGGCTCGTTTTTTCTGTGGTCAATAAATCCCCCTTCTCCCCCTTCCCCCCCAACCCAAAATTCAGACTATCACTATTGGCATTTACAACAAATCCTCTTGTTACTTGTGGTGGCCAATTACTTGGAAACACTAAGTGGAAATAGTTTCTTATCTCAGACTCTAGGCCTGAAGTTGTAGGACACTGAAGGAGCAGGATAGAGCAGAACAGCTGGTTCTCCTAAGAGAGTGACACAGTTCATTTAACAGAGCACAAGCCCATCTCTAAGGACATTCTCCATTCAGATGACCCTAACCTAACACCTCCCCCCACCCCCCAGGCCAAAGTTCACTAAACAGAATGAAACACACTATTTGTGAAACATTATTAATATTAATGGGCTATCAGCCAATCCTCAGAGACAACTTAGAAAATAAAATCAATGATCATTCAAAAATGAGAAACTGAGTCTTAGTGATAAGGAACCTTCCAAGATCACAGTCAGTAGGCAGTGGAACCAGGCCTCGGACTCAAGTTTATACTCCTCCATCAAAGTAAGCTTCTCACTTAGAATCAGTTCCCCTGCTTGAGGAGTAGGGCCCAGAGCACTAAATATTCTGGTTCAAATGCCCATCCTTGAATGTGAGTTTTTTGAGAGTAAAAGTAAGTGCACTGCGGGGTGGGCAGGAAGTGTCCCAACAAGGTTCCTGGTAGGGGTAGTGTGGGACAGTGGTTAGGAGCACAGGGCTCATGCATTCTGTCACTTTCTAACTGTACCCACCTCCGCCTAGTAACCTAGAGTTCCTATCTCTAAACTTTGACTTTCTCACTTATATAGCATCCAATCAGGATGTTATATTACAGTACCTTTCTCATGAATTGCTATAAAGGTCAAATGAAAAACATTTAAAGCATGTAAAACACAATTTCTGGCCCAAATAAATTTGTCCAGAAACCATTAGCTATTAGAACATCCTTAGTGACAGGCAGAGCCTATGCATTTTTTAACAAAATACTCCTGAAACACTGATGAAGCAGCAGTTACTGTTCATGCATTATTTACTGAATCCTTATAACCAGCCTGTGAGGTAGGGGTGATGCTATTCTACAGCTGGGAAAATGGAGTCCCAGGAAGTAATAGAGGCCACAGGATTGGGTGAAGTCCAGTGGGGCTCAGAGTCCGTCAGTTCGGGGCTGGAGCTCTGCCCAGGCGCTCTGTGACCCAACAGTGCCTCCAACCACAGATCGCTGCTTCCTCTTCCTGCTTTATGTAGTTTCCACATGGACTTCAGGGACTTAATGGAAGCTGGTATCCTCCAGAAAAGTACAGCCCCATACACATAAAATAGAAGCCACATTGTCAATCAAGCAGAAACATGAACCCTAAGAGGCTTAAAGGGATAAACATCCCCAAATAGCCCTAATCTCTCAGTGACTTGTTTTAATCGGCTTTCTTATCTTATATTTTGAACATTCTCTTTGATGAGACAGACCATCTCCCATGAATGAAAAGGGTAAAGAAACAACAACAACAACAAAGAAATCTTGTCCCCTACTCCACAAAAACAAACAAACAAACAAACAAACAAACAAACCTATTTTGTTCTTTCCTTTTCTACCTGCCCACATCCAAGTTGTGGACTTTGATGACTTACTAGGACCCCCTGATGGCCAAAAGACAGCCAAAGGACAAAGGAGCTGTCCATCATTGTGGCGAGACTGGTATTGTCACCAAGGTACAGATGTAACTTTTCCAGTTGGGCAACATGTTCCTGATGATTAGGACACCAGGGCAAGAGAGAAAGTCTAGAGGAAAAAAATAAAATAAAATAAAATAAAATAAAATAAAATAAAATAATGTGTTTTAGCAAGAGATTTCAATAAAAATGAGCTTCATTGTTAGTGGGTTTTTCTTCTCTAAACATTCTCAAGCCAACTATTAAAGCACCTTAAGAAGTCCACCTAGAAAAACAGATCACTTACTACCTTTCACTGTTACTGTTCTTATTGGTGGAAATTTGTCCAAAGAAACAATTGGCATCAATTTGGGACATATTTTTCAATCACAGGAAAGATGAGGAAATATAATGCCACCTATTTGAAATATAAAAAGGAGTCATTGAAAATCACCATACTAAGAGAAGAAGAGAAAGGTCTCAGGAGTGGGAAAAGCAAATGCCTTGATAAGAATTTATCTCCATGCAAAAAGAGAAGGGTTGAAATAAAATAAAGTAGAAACAAGCTACTCTGGTTTAAAATTATAGCTTTGGAGAGAAAGTGAGACACAGGAATTATGTGTTAATATTATAAGGACAATGGTTTTTCCTTCCTTTCAGGTATTGTGTGGGAATAATGTAGAACCTGCTGACTGCACTTAGAGTAATTTTGAGATCTCAGAAAGTTCACAAAGAGAGCAGCCAAATATCTGAGTAGCCTCAGGTCCTAAATTACTAAGAAGTAAAATTAATGGAAGAATTGGTCAGCAGTCCACTGGGACACTTTTACCTTTAGCTTGGGTAGAGATAAGAAAATAAATTACCAAAAGACTCACAATGGTGAAAGTTCTTTCCCTCACCTTCTTCTTGCTAAAAGTTTCCTTGTCTTTTCTTCCCATTTACACTATTATGGAGATATGAAATTCAAAATCACATGAAAGAGTATATGGTATATACAGACAATGGAATATTACTCAGCAATAAAAAAGAATGAAGTTGTGCCATTTACAACAACTTAGATGGACCTAGAGTGTATAATGCCAAGTGAAACAAATCAGATAGAGAAAAACCATACCGTATGATTTCACTCATATGTGGAATCTAGAAAACAAACAAAACAAAACAAAACAAAACAAAAACAGGCTAATGATAACAGAACAAACTGATGATTGCAAGTGGAGGAGGGTGGGGGGGATGGGTGAAAAAGGTAAAGAGGAATAAAAGGTACAAACTTCTAGTTACAAAATAAATAAGCTATAGGGATTTAGTGATCAACATAGGGAATGTAGTCAATATCATAAATTTCTGCAGTGGCAATGGTTACTAAGCTTATGATGATCGCATTGTAAGGTATACAAATGTTGATTCAGTATGTTATACAACTAAAACTAATATAATATTGTAAGAGCTGTATACTTTGGTATTTTTATATCCTATGAAAAATCTTGTCCCACTTTTAGCTTTTCTCTAAAGCTTGTACCAAGTTTTAGAGAAAGATGGTAGGCAAAGTAGGCCTGGAAGTTATCTCAAAATTTCTACTAAATTTTCTGAAATGAATGACATTTTGTATGTGGAAGGGTCTATATTAATTTTCTCTCCTCATGCTTTCCACCACTTAGACCCTACACCACTCTCAATAAATTTGACAGTGACCTCTATGTCACTGAATCCAATGAGCCAATTCCCTCTTCAAAATCCTTGAGCCCTCTGACATAGTCAATGCAACCCACATGGCCATTGAAGGCACTCGCTTCCCCTGGCTTCCCTGACATGTTCTTCTGAATTTTTCTCCCTAGTCCTCTAGATATCCTCATTAGTATTCCCTAATCTTCTTCTAACCAAATTTAAATTTCAGAGTATTTCAAGGCTTGTTCATAGAGCTGCTTGTCTTCTTACTATCGATTCTCTTCCTGGAGGCTCTGCTGATGTCCATGGCTTCAATTACTCTCTGCATACCAGTGACTCCGTAACTTATATCTCTAGCCCAGGTGTCTTCCAGTATTCATGGGATATCTCAAAGTCACTCACATTATACATGCCTAAGGCCAAAGTCATGGTCTGCCTCTTCATTTTGGACCTCCCCATTTATTTCTGATTTCAGTCAATAACATCGATATAGCTGAGGAGGCCATAAACATGCTTCTTCCCATTTTCCATCAATTTTATTTTCTAAATATTACTAGGGTCTGTCTCTTCTCCATCTCTGCTGCCACAACCCTAGTCTAAGCTTCTTCTATCTCTGTGACCTCTCAACCTATGTCATGTCCTCCTCTTTTATGCATCAGAACTTTCCCTTCATTAACACTTATCATGAATATAAATATGTTCAATAGAAGAATGCTCATGCATGACCATGAATGACTCAGAGTCTTTTACCAAACAACTTGAAGAACAAGAGACATTCCAGGGCATCT
Source organism: Pteronotus mesoamericanus (assembly GCF_021234165.1). NCBI lineage: Eukaryota > Metazoa > Chordata > Mammalia > Chiroptera > Mormoopidae > Pteronotus > Pteronotus mesoamericanus. The sequence continues at coordinate 16,427,785 of NW_026555321.1, forward strand.
GTAATGGCTGCTGTGGTGGGTATTTCATTGACAGGCCAATCAATGATTTCCTTGTATCTACACACCTTTGCCACTCATCCCATCAAGAATTAGAGTTGATTTTCCCTTCAGTTGAATGTGGACTGGTCTTGAGATTTGCTTTGGCCAGTAGAATGGGGGAGAAAGTGATGGTGTGTCCATTCCAAGCACAGACCTCAAGAGCCTTTGCATGCTGTCATTCATTCTTTTGAACTTCTGCTTCTGCCATGTGTACAAGCCCAGGAAAGCTATAAGAGGGTGGGGGACCCTGTGAAGCAGAGCTAGGCCATCCTAGCTGAGGTCTTCTCAGACCACGAGGCACCTAGCCAACTCACCATCTGAACACAGACTCATGAGCATGCCTGGATGAACTCAGCCAAGCCCAGTCCAGACCAACAGAAATATCCAGCTGAACTACAGATTCATGAAAAAACAATAAGTGGCTGTTGTTTTAAGCCACTGAATTTTGGGGTCATTTGTTATACAGTAAGAGCTAACAGATCCAGCTACCAGCTAAAGATTTCTCTATAAGGTACATTTTAACCAAGGATAATATATTTGAAGCTTCAAGTGTTTAGCTATTAATAAATAATCCATTGTCTTCTGCTTTCCCTTTCCCTGTTCACTGGGTAGTTAAGCACATATTTTTACAGAACAATGAAGTTATTACCAAATATAGCCCTATGAAAGGATTATAAGTGAAATCTACTCCATATTTATAGAGAAATTTCATCAGAAAAAAAGCATCAACAAAACATATGTTTAGCCTTCATTAATTATGTAGTAGGATATTTTGCTGCTCTGGGGTTCATCCTTTGCTGGTGGAAGGGAATGTATCAATTCTCACATATCCATTGGTATTGGGTCTTGAGGACCATTGGTTAATGACTGATTGTAAATCTCCTGCCTTGTATCTGCTTGCAATCTCAAATCTAGAGAGATGAAAGAGTCTGTCTCCAGGTAGAAAAGAGACTAGGATACTGATGCAGTAAGTGACAATAAAATATATCTAATGGACAAGAATGAACCTACCCCTAACCAGATTGAGGGAAGGGGCAGGAGACCCTGATGGAACACTCCACTAGTCCTGTCCTCACCCTAAAAGCTAAGGGTAAAAGGTAAATCTGGTTTCAGACACAGCCTTTAATATATGCCAGAACCCATTGTGATTGACACACCCTATTGCTGGAGTGTACACCGGGGTAGAAAATTCTGTGCATAAATTGAAAGAAGTAAACCACAAATTCTAGACAGAATAAAAACCTGGGTATGAAAAAAAATCATCATTTAGAAGAAAATATGGGAGGATTTTATTAGAATAATTTATTAAGAGAGTACTTCTTAAAAAAAATATAAAATACATAAGTCACAAAGGAAAAAAATCATAAATTAGACTATATTAAACTTTTTAATTCTGTTCAGTAAAAGTCATCATACACAAAACAAACGGAAGGAAAGCAATGGACTGTTAAACACACAATCTAAATAGATAGGAAAGGATTAGTATTCAAAATATACAAAGATTCTTCTACAAATCAATAAGAAAATGCCAAATACAATTGAAAAGAAAAGAAATATAAATGGTTAAATAGGAGAAGATATTCAGTCTCAGTAATAAAGTGTCCATTTTACCCATCTATTGACAGAATTTTTAAGTCTGACTTTATCAGGTGGAAAAGTATCAACTGTCATAAACCACCAAAGTGTATAAATCTAACACCCCACTTAGGAATTCAGTCTAACAATGACAACCTGGAATCCAGAAATTTCACTTCTAGGTATATATTATAGAAATATATTACAAATGTGCAGAACAAAATCTTCATTGCATTATTGTTTCTAAAACAAAAAAGAAAGTAATCTACAATGTCCACCAATAACATATGGGCTAAATAAGTTGATATATAAAGCTATAGATATACAGACATATATATGCACATACATACTATATGGCAGTTAAAATAAAAGAATTTCATGATATGTATAAATACGGCCAAATCTAAAAAACATAATGTAGAATAAATAACACAAACTGCAGATTCGTTCATATGCATGCAACGTACTACATAATATCATAAATATATAATGTCTAATTTAAATATAACACGTGTGTGAAAAATAAATATAGCATCCATGATTGTGGATGCCTTGGAGATTATGGAAGGAGATAACTATGTCATGATACGTTAAAAAGACAA